>NC_064618.1:675969862-677349362 GCF_023898315.1 Schistocerca nitens
GTGCTACAGAAGAATGCTGAAGATTAGATGGGTAGATCACATAACTAATGAGGAGGTATTGAATAGGATTGGGGAGAAGAGAAGTTTGTGGCACAACTTGACTAGAAGAAGGGACCGGTTTGTAGGACATGTTCTGAGGCATCAAGGGATCACAAATTTAGTACTGGAGGGCAGCGTGGAGGGTAAAAATCGTAGAGGGAGACCAAGAGATGAATACACTAAACAGATTCAGAAGGATGTAGGTTGCAGTAAGTACTGGGAGATGAAGAAGCTTGCACAGGATAGAATAACATGGAGAGCTGCTTCAAACCAGTCTCAGGACTGAAGACGACAACAAACAACAACCTTGCAGAACCTCATTTACTCTTTGCCTACAGCTCTCGCAGCGCTCTGTGTCTCAAAAGGTGGTTATTCAGGCTTTTTACAGGTGGTCACAGTAACATGATTGGCAGTGCACAATTACTCAATATTGTTCCAGTGAATTTCAGGCTGTTACCGTCTTTTCCCACAGTTAGTTTATGTGGTCATGCTAGTTTAAGTCGCTCAAGACAGTTATTCCTAAATATCTCACGGTTGTTGGAGATTTCAGTGGTTTACTAACAATAGTCAAATCCTTACAATAGTGAAATTCTTACCTATTTGTGCACAATACGTTACATTTGCTTACGATCTGTGTCAACTGACATTCCGTGCACCTATCTTCGATCCTCCGCAGGTCTTCCTGTACTTATTAGTTCCTTAGTTTTCGGAGAGTGCTTGTATCCCGCAACTGTATAATCAGTTAAGGAAACAACGGTCCAGCTGTTGATGTGAACTTCATTTTAGTCCGCTACCGGATTAGGCTTTCCCATACAGGCTATTTGCGAGTGAAGCTGAAACTACCACGCTTCTTCTTCTTTTTCTGCTTCACAGGGTCGGCATGTTAATCTAGATTTGGCAATGTTAACGGTAAACAGTAGCCACACCTGCCCCTCTCCTCCCGGGACAGGTATTTGTGCATCCCATCTGTTTGCATTTAGTGTTACCCCATTGAGAGTATGAGAAGGTGTTGGCGAACAGTAAGTGAGTTGGGACGTGGGTAGCACATCGGTATTCACCTAGTAGGATGTAGAGAACCACCTAACCACCACATAAAGGCTTGTCAGCACACGAGACCTCGTCGTTAACACGCTGGGTGGGCGGATCCGATCCGGGCCGGCGCTGCTCCCTGAATCCCGGAAGTCCCCGCACTAGAGAGCGCGGCTACCCAGGCTGGTCTCGATCTGAAACTGCAGGGTTTAATGCATATTGTACTGGATGTATAGTGTTTTCGGAAACTGCCTGAAAAGTTTGTAAGCGTGTTGTAGGGCAGTTTGCCATCAGAAGTAATTGTTAAGACAAAAATTCCATGCTTTGCACCGTTTCCTAGTTATTTATCATTAATGTTTGCCAGTAAGTTCGTCACTCGCGCAAATTTTCAAACATGCTGCCAGAGGTGGTGTCGCCAAACGTGTTCTTCGTTTGGTTTCCTCTAAGGAACATACGTAGCTGCTGCTCACCTATCTTAAATCTATCACTTTCAAAAAAGGAATATTTTAACTGTTAATGAGCATTTCAACAAATGGTTACTCACGGACCCACAGACGTCAGTGCATTACCGCATTTTAGCACGTGCAGGTGCTTGAATTTGCGCACGACGACCTGACTGATTAACTGCAGTGCCAAATAATGTGGAAAAGTTGCAGCGTATGGAATTTTTTCTTAATCTTTATTTCTCAGCTTAATCTCCGCAGCAGCACCTTTACAAGACTTTCAGGCTGTTTGTAATCACCTTATTTAAATACGTACATAATAGACACCAAAAATTACGATTGTGTACAGTATAAGTACAAAATATACATATATATATATATATATATATATATATATATATATATATATATATATATATCTTAAATTCACATTAAAAGTATGCCTTAGTTTCAATAGGAGTTATATTCTGACATGTTGCAAATTTCATGCTATACTAATAAAAAGATAAAAATAGTTTTTGGATTGGATAAAATTCTAAAATGGTTGCAATGAAAGGTGCGTCCCGGTCGAATGTAAAGTCTCATCCTCTGGCGTTAGTGTTCAAAATTTTAGACAAAGAGTTAATGCCCCTGTATACGATATTTTATAAAGGCCGTCTCTTACTCGCAAGGTGGAGTGCTTAGAAAAACATTTACTAACTCTTGTATTAGATGCAACAACGAAATTCTTTCAGCAGTGTGTGTGTGTGTGTGTGTGTGTGTGTGTGTGTGTGTGTGTGTGGGCTGGGGGGGGGGGGGCGGGGGTCACCGATCCTGCATCTTCCATTGCACATAAAGAATCTGGGATGGAGTCTGTTCGGATATCGTGAGAAGATCGAAGCTATCGTCTTCACTTGTACAGTATTTGAATGGTGAGAATGTATTTTTCGATGCAGGAGACATTAAAATGATATTGGACTTTCGCTGTAGACAATAACCACCGAAAGCTGCTGAGAGTTTTTATTTTCCTTATTCCGCAGTTAAATTCAACCCTGAGGTCATCGTGTGGCAGAATGTTTACGACTTTTCGTGGTGAATCCCATATGTCTACCATTTTGAAATGTAATCCATAATAATTAATCATTGTACTCAAAAATACAAGTGTAATAAATGAATGAGCCATGTTGTTTCATGTTAGTAATTATTTATCAATAAAATTTCTTTCATAGAAATCGGTGTTGGACGTTTTGACGAAAATTTTATGTTCAGATATTATCCGGAAACATTCTAAAGTTTCAATAGTTTCTTACTTGGGGGTGGCCAATTACGACTCTTGGAGTCCTAGCGCTTTCTGTTTTTTCCAGCGTCTTATTACTTACTAGTCTAATAAAACTAGTGTGATTACTTGTGAAGCCGAAGAATTGCATTCCATCACAAAATTCGCTTTCGTCTCGTAACGGCCATTACAGGATCAAGAAAAGAATACGGCCCACCTGTTCAAGCACTAGCGCGGAAATGCAACTCATCACACGTCTATAGCTGCGGTCTCTCTTTTATCCGAACTGACAGCTGTTTCTGTGACATAAATCTATGCCTTTTACAGTCCCACTACTTGGTTTTGTCATACTGAAAAGCGAACTACGTTGGCTTCCCTTATTCGAACATTCGTATCTAGCGCCACGTGGCTACGTCCAATTATCCCAGGATTACTTCTGGGTTCTTCTCAGTCATGGCATTATAAACCACCAAATTACGGGATTTTTTGGGACTGTAATAGTGCCGTTCCTTTAGCCTTGACGGCAGAGATAATCGTATTTCAAGCATACAATTCCGCTTGACGGAAATAAAAACCACAGGATTAAATCTATGGTCTGATAATAAAATGGAGTCATCGGCGTGCCATAAAACTTTTATATAACCCATTCCCTCTCTAAGGCCCGTTTGATAGTCGGCACTTGTGGTAATTTCGTTTTCCGCTAATTTTATGGCCGTTCTTATGTTATTTTCATTTTGGTAGATGTCTTATCTTTACCAGGTTTTTGCCGCGATGATCCGGAAAAAAGAACGTTTTTTAAATGCTAGTACTCATGTCAAAAATACGCCTGTAAATGTTACTTTATAAAGGGCGACTCTCTACCACTAAGATATGACCCACAAAACTAAATCAGACAATCTTATACGCCAGTTATCCCAAAATTTACATTGCAATTACGGAACGTGGCCGATACCAAAAAAGTTTGATGTTGCTCTGTGAATGTGATGTATTCAGTCGATTCCTTTATTCAGAAACCTGTGGTTGAATTTGAGAAATGGGGAACTCATTCGGTACTGAAAAGTCCCCTAATATTCTTTTATTTCCGTTCCCAATTGGCTGTGTGAAGACGTCAATGAGCCACTGCTACAAATGTCACGCGACAAAAATATCATTCTCTGTTGAAGCTTTCCCTTTTAAATGAGAATGATTTTTCTTTTTTGCGGAGTGGAAAATAGCGTAGCGATAAAATATGACTTACAATTTTTTATTTATTTATCAGGTTGCGTCGAACATGCGAGCTAATGACTTTACCATAGAACTAGTCAATACATAGTCTCCAGAATTCCGGGTACAAAATTTTCAAACGAAAGAACTAAAGAATTAACAAAAAACGAAATGAAATATACATAAAAGTCATGAATGTGTAAGAGGAACTCTGTACAGAATAGAAATAGTATGGCAAGATTATGGTTCTGTTTTTGATCTGGTTTTGTTAATGTGTTTCCTGTGTTTCCCCGAATGACACCAGGGTCTCACGTGTGATACTTTCCTTAATCCTTGTAAAAATATGGGACCGTTCCACTGAGAAACCTCACTTATGACTGCAACCAGCTTGAATGTAGATTACGACCGTCGTTGTCAGCTCCAGTAGCATTTCTATACGCATGCGTCCTCTTCATAATATTGTGATATTGGCCGACGTAACGGGCATTATTGCAAGTGCTTTCCGTCATGGTCACGTATTTGCTGAAAAATGCGTCAGCTTGATGAAGGTAACGTTGGTCAGTACCACAACAGCACGACTCGGTAAGCTCGAGGAATAAGTGTTATTGGAATCATCTTCAGCTCTTTCATTGGTTACACCCGACGTCGTAATTTCATTCTTCGGCGAGACAGTCGGTGGGCGATATTACGCATCTAGCAAATACTGGGTATAATGTACGGCTCTTGATGGCATAACTTAATTACTTTAATATTTACCTAGCTGACTTCTTAAAGATGAGTGAAGCCCATTCCACGTCGTTCTGGTTCAAATGCTTAAAATGGCTCTAAGCTCTATGGGACTTAACATCCGAGGTCATCAGTCCCCTAAACTTAGAACTACTTAAACCTAGCTAACCTAAGGACATCACACACATCTATGCACGAGGCAGGATTCGAACCTGCGACCGTAACAGCAGCGTGGTTCCGGACTGAAGCGCCTAGAACCACTCGGTCACAGCTATAGGAAAAATATACTTCAACCACAATAAAACTGATGTATCATAACACCAGTATCGTTTTATTGTAATTATATTGTAATGAAGGTCAGATATACGACGGCGTGATAAAATGTAGTGTTTCCGAATTTTTAAGTGAAAACTCTTAAAGCTTTTTAAATAAAACACACTTTATTACCATACTTAATATAATGAATATTAAGTGACAAATACTACCTTCACACAAAAGAAACGAGACTAATATGTCAGACATAAGTTTCAAGTACCAGCAGTTGACTCTAGACGTAAAAAGTAACGTATTGGGTTTCGAAAGGCTAAGAGCTCTATTATTTTGGATTTCACTGTTGGCGATAAAACTCTGTAAATAATAACAGGCCGGCCGGTGTGGCCGTGCGGTTCTAGGCGCTGCAGTCTGGAACCGCGCTACCGCTACGGTGCAGGTTCCAATCCTGCCTCGGGCATGGATGTGTGTGATGTCCTTAGGTTAGTTAGGTTTAAGTAGTTCTAAGTTCTAGGGGACTGATGACCTCAGATGTTAAGTCCCATAGTGCTCAGAGCCATTTGAACCATTTGAAATATTAACAAACGTAAAATACCTAAAGTGTAATTACCTCAGTGTCCAAAAAACTGATGAAAGACTGCCATGAATCGCAATAACCCCAAAGCAAAGTAATTCACGCACAAAAGAAGTTGCCAGGAAAACAGCCGTTCGAGAGATTCCTGAGTATTGTTCCACTCTGAGGAATAGACAGAGACGAACGGTGGATGTTGTCACGGAATGGTTTATTAAGCGCGAGAGCGTTGCGGAGGGTTGCAACAAACTAATCCAAGACGCAGACGCCACAAGAGAGTTTTGCACCACGGCGAAGCTTATTCCTGAAACTCCGGGAGCTTACGTTGCAACTAGAGTCAGGAAAACATATCTTCCTCCCATGTATGTCTCGAGAATGAATAAACCACTTAAGATTACATGTTATGTTTTATCGGTATCGACTTACAGTTGTGCAATAACCCCAGAAAATATCCAGAAACAAATTCCAAGTTTTGTCAGAGGGGTTTGGGCTCATCGGTTTCCAAAACTTAAAGAATACATTCGAGGATTTCACTTTGATAATGATGAAGCTGTTGGCTGTTAGCCCATGAATCATGGAGCTTACTGGCGATGGGGTGGCTTGCGTGTCTCGCCGATACGGTTAGCTACATCATAGGTGCAACCACAAAGCACGGGTGTATGTTGAGAGGTTCGTTTTGAGTAGTGTAATAATGGATGATAAGTATTGCTCAACAGAAATCAGAAAAATAATTGTAACGGCAAAAGAAGGATTCAAGAGCATACAGAAATTACTTTGTGGACCACTAAACAAAGATCTGAGGAAAAGACTTGCCAAATGTCACATCTCGAGCGAGGCACTGTATGGTGCAGCGACCTGGAAATTGAGGAAGGAAGATGAAAGAAGATTGGAGGCACTAGAGATGTGGATACGGAGAAGAATGTAAAAAGTGAAATGGGGAGACCGAGTAAGGAATGAAGAAGTATTAAGAAGAGTTGAAGAAGAAAGAAACATGCTGAAAGTCATCAGAAAGCGACAACAAAACTGGATTGGACATTGTTTCAGGAGGCACTGTTTATTGAAGGAAGGAATAGAAGGAATGGCGGTGGGAAAAAAGGGAAGAGGAAAAAGAAGATATCAGATGCTGAACAGTATCAAATGAGGCTAATATTCAGAAATGAAAAGACTGGCTATGTACAGACAAAAGTGGAAGAGGCTTAACCCATGACAAGACCTGCCGTAAGGCAGAATACCATACTACTACTACTACTACTACTACTACTACTACTACATTCGAATTGTCCGCAGCTCGTGGTCGTGCGGTAGCGTTCTCGCTTCCCACGCCCGGGTTCCCGGGTTCGATTCCCGGCGGGGTCAGGGATTTTCTCTGCCTCGTGATGACTGGGTGTTGTGTGCTGTCCTTAGGTTAATTAGGTTTAAGTAGTTCTAAGTTCTAGGGGACTGATGACCATAGAAGTTAAGTCCCATAGTGCTCAGAGCCATTTGAACCATTTGAACATTCGAATTTAGGGAGGGAGTGGGGGGTTGGAACTACTTATGAAGATGTCGTGATAAGGATAATTAGAACTGGCGTTCTACAGGTCGGACCGTGGAATATTAGAGACCTTAATCGGGCATGTGGGTAAGAAAGTTCAGAAAGGCAAATGAGCAGGTTGAAGTTAAATGTAGTGGGAATTAGTAAAGTTCGGTGGCAGAAGGAACAGGACTTTGGTCAGGTGATTACGGAGTTATAAATACAGAGTTACACAGGGGTAATGCAGGAGTGAGTGTAATAATGAATAAGGAAATAGGAATGTGGGTAAGCTACTATGAACAGCATATTGAACGCATTATCTTAGCCAAGATAGACACTTACCACAGTATTACAAGTTTATTTGCCAACTACCTCCGCAAATGATAAAGAGATGGAAGAAATGAATGATGGGATGAAAGAAATTATTCAGACATGAAAATTTAATTGCAATGAGGGACTGGGATTCGATAGTAGGAAAATTAAGAGAAGGAAAATTAGTAGGTGAATATGGATTAGGGGAAAGAAATGAAAGAGGAAGCCGCCTCCTATAATTTTGCACAGACACTAGTTTAATCATAGTTAACTCTAGGTTAAAGAATCATGAACGTAGTTCGTATAAATGGAAGAGACCTAGAGACACCGTAAGGTTTCAGATTGATTATATAACGGTAAGACGGAGATTTCGGAACCAGATTTCAAATTGTAATAGATTTACAGGGGCAGATGCGGACTGTGTCAACAATGTATTGATTGTAAACTGGAGATTGAAACAGAAAAAATTGCAAAAAAGTAGGAAATTAAGGAAATGGGACCTGGATAAGCTGAAAGAACCGGAGGTTGTTGAGAGTTTCAGAGGCAACGTTGGGCAAAGGTTGACTAGAACCGGGGAAAGGAATAAAGTAGAAGACGAATAGGTAGCTTTGAGAGGTGAAACAGTGAAGGCAGCAGAGGATCAAATAGATAAAAAGACAAGGCCTAGTAGAAATCCTGGTATAAAACAATAAGTTTTGAATTTAATTGATGAAAGGAGAAAATATAAAAATGGATCAAATGAAGAGGGCGAAAGAGAATACAAACATCTAAAAAATGAGATTGATAAAAAGCGCGACATGGTTAAGCAGGAGTGTCTAGAGGACAAATGTAAGTATTTAGAAGCATATTTCATTAGGGGCAAACAGATACCGCCTACAGGAAAAGTAAAGAGAATTTTTCTGAAAAGAGAAATACCTGAATGAATATAAAGATCTCAGACGGCAAACCAGTACTTAGCAAAGAAGGGAAAGCTGAAAGGTGGAGAGAGTATATAGGAGGTCTGTTCAAGGGAGATGAACTTGAAGGTAATTTTATAGAAACGGAAGAGGACGTAGACGAAGGTGAGATGTAAGATATGATACTGCCCTTGTAGTCAGAACTACTGATAGCCTTGGGGCAGTCAGCCATGACAGAATTCTTGCACCTGGAGTGTAAGATGTATGAGACAGACGAAATACCCTCAGACTTCAAGAAGAATGTAACAATTCCGATTTCAAAGAAAGCAGTGGCTGACAAGTAAAAAGTTACCAAAATATGAGTTTAATAAGGCATCGTTGCAAAATACTTGCCAATTCTTTACAGAGGATTGAAAAAACTGATAGAAGCCGACTGGACAGCAAAATAACTGATGATGTGAAGTAGAGAGGATATAATATGTAGACCGGTAATGGCAAGAAAAGCGTTTCTGAAGAAGAGAAAGTTGTTAACATCGAGTATAGATTTAAGTATCAGGAAGTCTTTTTTGAAAGTATTTGTATGGAGTGTGGCCATGTATGGAAGTGAAACATGAACGACAAATAGTTTAGACAAGGAGAGAATAGGAGCTTTTGAATTGCGGCGCTACGGAAGAATGTTGAAGATTATATGGGTAGATCATGCAACTAATGAGGAAGTACTGAATAGAACTGGGGAGACAAAAACTCTGTGGCAGAACGTGACTAAAGAGAGGGATCTGTTGGTAGCACACATCCTGAGGCATCAAGGGATCATCATTTTAGGTAATGAAGGGGAGCGCGGTGGATAAGAACCGTACAGGGAGACCAAGAGCTGAATACGCTAAGCAGATTCAGAAGAATGTAGGTTGCAGCAGTTACTCGTAGATGAAGAGGCTTGCACGGGATAGAGTAGCATGGAGAGCTGCATCAAACCAGTCTTTGGACTGAAGATCACGACAAGAACATTCTTCACATTGCAGTTTCAGCATATTTGTACAGATGTCATACGTAGCATTATATGTGACTGTGTCGTCGCTGATTTAATCATCGATTAATTTATTTTATCACAGTAAAGTTAATTGATATACCAATTGCACGGATTTCCACTACATCCGTTCCACTCGCAGCATTATTCCAGGATACCTTATGAAAAATTATCTGGTTGTAGTATTTGGAAATCATTGGCAGGTGGGAAATTATAGTAAGATCAGTTGGACATAATGAGCAGTGTATGGGAAAGAGCTCATACGATAAATGCCTGTGTTTCTTTTCCATATCGTTTATACCGCCTAGTAAGCGGCCCGATTTTTTACAATTTCTCCGCCTCTTTAGCTCAGTAGTCAGTATGTCCGGCTACTGTGCGGAGGACCTGGCTTCGATTCCTGGTACTGCCAGTGATTTTTCCTTGGTGGGATGACTGGAACAGGTAGCACTCAGCCTCGTGATCCTAGCTGAGGAACTAAATGAGCAAAAAGTGGCGAATCCGGCGTCGAGAAAGCCCACAACGGTCTGGAGAGCGGCTTGCTGAACCAACGCCCCTCCATACCGCATTCAGTGATCCCATTGACCCCATAACAGGGCGGTCGGTCGGTCGGTCCCGAATGGCCTACTAGGGCCAGAACGCGGAACTTTGTTTGCTTTCTTTTTATTTGTATTAGGCTTTTGTGCCTCAACCGGTAAAAATGGATCTCTTCGGGATCGATACTGGTGTCCGTCTGTTTGTCTGACTGTTCAAAACCCTTTTTATCAGAAACAGGTGTGTAATAGCAAGCTGAATTTTGTCGCATATTAAGGTTACGGTCCCTTGGCGACGTAAAAAAGTTGATATATACACAGGGTGAGTCACCTAACGTTACCGTTGGATATATTTCGTAAACCACATCAAATACTGACGAACCGATTCCACAAACCGAACGTGAGGAGAGGGGCTAATGTAATTGGTTAATACAAACCATAAAAAAATGCACGGAAGTATGTTTTTTAACACAAACCTACGTTTTTTTTTAAATGGAACCCCGTTAGTTTTGTTAGCACATCTGAACATATAAACAAATACGTAATCAGTGCCGTTTGTTGAATTGTAAAATGTTAATTACATCCGGAGATATTGTAACCTAAAGTTGACGCTTGAGTACCACTCCTCCGCTGTTCGATCGTGTGTATCGGAGAGCACTGCAACATACATCGCGTTTCTACAGAATGATCTGCCAACGTTGCTCGAAAATGTCCCACTGGAAACGCGTCGACGTATGTGGTATCAGCATGATGGTGCACCTGCACATTCCGCAATTAACACTAGGCTGACCCTTGACAGGATGTTCGACGGGCGTTTCATAGGACGTGGAGGATGCATAAATTGGCCAGCCCGTTCTCCTGATCTTACACCTCTGGACTTCTTTCTGTTGGGTACGTTGAAGGAGAATGTGTACCGTGATGTGCCTACAACCCCAGAGGATATGAAACAACGTATTGTGGCAGCCTGTGGCGACATTACACCAGATGTACTGCGGCGTGTAAGACATTCATTACGCCAGAGATTGCAATTGTGTGCAGCAAATGATGGCCACCACATTGAACATCTATTGGCCTGACATGTCAGGACACATTCTATTCCACTCCGTAATTGAAAACGGAAACGGAAACCACGTGTGTACGTGTACCTCACCCCTCATGGTAATGTACATGTGCGTCAGTGAAAAAAAACAATAAAAAGTTGTTAGCATGTGGACGTAATGTGCTGTTCCAGTCTCTTCTGTACCTAAGGTCCATCACCGTTCCCTTTGGATCCCTACGTAATTTGGTGCTCTCCGATACACACGATCGAACAGCGGAGGAGTGGTACTCAAGCGTCAACTTTAGGTTACAATATCTCCGGATGTAATTAACATTTTACAATTCAACAAACGGCACTGATTACGTATTTGTTTATATGTTCAGATGTGCTAACAAAACTAACGGGGTTCCATTTAAAAAAACGTAGGTTTGTGTTAAAAAACGTACTTCCGTTCCTTTTTTTATTGTTTGTATTAACCAATTACATTAGCCCCTCTCCTCACGTTCGGTTTGTGGAATCGGTTCGTCAGTATTTGATGTGGTTTACGAAATATATCCAGCGGTAACGTTAGGTGACTCACCCTCAGCAACCGTAATAATCACAATGTCACAAATTTCCAGCCAACCGGTTGCAAATACAATTAAAATTCTTTAACTAGTTTTCAACGCCAACTAGGGCCGCCTTCTTCAGAAGAAACTGTTACCTTACATGTGGTTAAAAGGATATTTGAGCGACATCGCTCTAGTCAAAACATTAAAACCACAATTAAAACATTTTACACGTGAATACATAACAGGTATAATCAAAATTTTAAAACAATATGAAAATATGCCACTAAGGACACTGCAGTGGTATAGGACAAGAATAAGTAACAGCAATATCTATTTCTTACTTAACTAAGTGTCTGCATGCCCTTCTTGGCGCCACATTCGTCAAGGTAACCAAGGGAGAGAAGTCCTGTGTGTCGTTCGTAAATCGTGCAATCTCTGCTCTGTGTGTTGTTGGATTTTATATTTTTGGGGGTTGCATTATCTCAGGCGAATATGAATCGCTTAAAAACAACACTTCGACTGCCCAGTATGTGATACGTTTATCGTTCATATCTTGAAAGCTAACAGCCGGCCGAAGTGGCCGTGCGGTTTAAGGCGCTGCAGTCTGGAACCGCAAGACCGCTACGGTCGCAGGTTCGAATCCTGCCTCGGGCATGGATGTTTGTGATGTCCTTAGGTTAGTTAGGTTTAACTAGTTCTAAGTTCTAGGGGACTAATAACCTCAGCAGTTGAGTCCCATAGTGCTCAGAGCCATTTGAACCATTTTGAAAGCTAACACGCTGCGCGTTATGCTACAGGGGCATGTGTTTTAAGATAAAGGCCTATAAAAGTAAAGTCCAGTTATGTCAAGTGATGCTGGAGGACTTAGACTGGGAAACGAAACTGTCAGGAATTTCACCAGTTGGGCAGCAAAATGAGGACGACGGCACTATTGAGTACGATACAAAATGTCATAACGGATGCTGTCCCCCAGTGACTCGTGTTCCGGTTTTGCGTCAGTGTTGCGGTACACTGTTGCAGACGAAGGCGTCGTCGTCGTCGTGCCGCAACCCGTGGGAGCGGCTGCCGGACGAGGCGGTGGTGCGCATCTTCTCGTGGCTGGACGCGGTCGAGCTGAGCGCATGCGCGCGCGTCTGCCGCCGCTTCAACGTGCTCGCGTGGCAGCCGCAGCTGTGGCGCGTCGTGCGCCTGCGCGGCGACCGCGTCTGCGCCGACAAGGCGCTGCGGGCAGTCCTCCGCAGGTACGTACTCCACTCTCTCTACGTGCGCCGCGTCCATCCGCTGTCGTGTGCCGACGACATCACCTTCCTCGCCCTCCACCAAATTCGAGAAGCTTCTCCCTCCAGATCTACCTCAATAACCTCACCTACTTGTATAACCTCTGCTATCTCGTAATCAGTCATGTCAAAACCCAGACGACACTCACAGGACCTAAGTCCCGCAGCTTTCCTCTTCCTGACTTCTGCCCCACTTGTATCAATAACCACCCAATCCGTGTTACTAACATTCTCAAATGTTGTTGACTTACTCGAGATCGGAAACTACCACTGCGCCCCAGCAATCAAAAATCCACAATAGACTAAAGTTACGAGGGACCTACAATAAAAAAAAAGCACTCCGTCTTCAGGCCACGAGTGGCCTACCGGGACCATCCGACCGCCGTCTCATCCCCAGTGGAAGGTGCGTATAGGAGGGGCGTGGGGTCAGCACACCGGTCTCCCAGTCGTAAGATGGTATTCTTGACCGAAGCCGCTGCTACTCGGTCGAGTAGCTCCTCAATTGGCATCACGAGGCTGAGCGCACCCCGAAAAATAGCAATAGCGCATGGCAGCCTGAATGGTCATCCATCTAAGTGCCGACCACGCCCGACAGAGCTTAACTTCGGTGGTCTCACGGGAACCGGTGTATCCACTGCGGCCATGCCGTTGCACGTTCAATAAATAATGGAACTTTTTTTTTCTCTGACAGTTTCGGTTGAAAACATGCAGAATATGTTGTGGGACATCTTGCAGTATTCCTGCTTCATCACCTATGGTTTCATGAAGTTTCGATTGGTGGCGGCGATACACGAAGCCTTTATTGACACATTCCTGGGGTTAGATACATCATATGATCACACTGACAGAACCACAGGCACATAGACACAGGCAAAAGAGCATGCACAATGTCGGCACTAGTGCAGTGTATATCCACCTTTCGCAGCAATGCAGGCTGCTATTCTCCCATGGAGACGATCGTAGAGATGCTGGATGTAGTCCTGTGGAACGGCTTGCCATGCAATTTCCACCTGGCGCCTCAGTTGGACCAGCGTTCGTGCCGGACGTGCAGACCGCGTGAGACGACGCTTCATCCAGTCCCAAACATGCTCAATGGGGGACAGATCCGGAGATCTTGCTGGCCAGGGTAGTTGACTTACACCTTCTAGAGCACGTTGGGTGGCACGGGATACATGCGGACGTGCATTGTCCTGTTGGAACAGCAAGTTCCCTTGCCGGTCTAGGAATGGTAGAACGATGGGTTCGATGACGGTTTGGATGTACCGTGCACTATTCAGTGTCCCCTCGACGATCACCAGTGGTATACGGCCAGTGTAGGAGATCGCTCCCCACACCATGATGCCGGGTGTTGGCCCTGTGTGCCTCGGTCGTATGCAGTCCTGATTGTGGCGCTCACCTGCACGGCACCAAGGCAGAAGCGACTCTCATCGCTGAAGGCGACACGTCTCCATTCGTCCCTCCATTCACGCCTGTCGCGACACCACTGGAGGCGGGCTGCACGATGTTGGGACGTGAGCGGAAGACGGCCTAACGGTGTGCGGGACCGTAGCCCAGCTTCATGGAGACGGTTGCGAATGGTCCTCGCCGATAGCCCAGGAGCAACAGTGTCCCTAATTTGCTGGGAAGTGGCGGTGCGGTCCCCTACGGCACTGCGTAGGATTCTACGGTCTTGGCGTGCATCCGTGCGTCGCTGCGGTCCGGTCCCAGGTCGACGGGCACGTGCACCTTCCGCCGACCACTGGCGACAACATCGATGTACTGTGGAGACCTCACGCCCCACGTGTTGAGCAATTCGGCGGTACGTCCACCCGGCCTCCCGCATGCCCACTATACGCCCTCGCTCAAAGTCCGTCAACTGCACATACGGTTCACGTCCACGCTGTCGCGGCATGCTACCAGTGTTGAAGACTGCGATGGAGCTCCGTATGCCACGGCAAACTGGCTGACACTGACGGCGGCGGTGCACAAATGCTGCGCAGCTAGCGCCATTCGACGGCCAACACCGCGGTTCCTGGTGTGTCCGCTGTGCCGTGCGTGTGATCATTGCTTGTACAGCCCTCTCGCAGTGTCCGGAGCAAGTATGGTGGGTCTGACACACCGGTGTCAATGTGTTCTTTTTTCTATTTCCAGGAGTGTATGAGTGCCCACTGCGTTCCTCGCCCCCTAACACAAGACTATAAGGATCAACGAAGGATCACATGTGCGGAATTGCTTGCGCGTTCTGAGGCTGACGGTGACAATTTTTCGTCGAATATCGTCAAAGGCGATTTCCGTGTGTTTGGCCCAATTAAGGATGCACCCCACGGGAACCAGTACGTGGATGATGGGGAGGTTATTGTTGCACAAGACGTTGGCTCCAACGTCGACGCCGGCCGAAGTGGCCGCGCGGTTCTGGCGCTGCAGTCTGGAACCGCGAGACCGCTACGGTCGCAGGTTCGAATCCTGCCTCGGGCATGGATGTTTGTGATGTCCTTAGGTTAGTTAGGTTTAACTAGTTCTAAGTTCTAGGGGACTAATGACCTCAGCAGTTGAGTCCCATAGTGCTCAGCGCCATTTGAACCATTTGAACCAACGTCGACCAGTAGAGTGCTACCATGCAACCATGAAGGGTCTCCAAGTAACGTGACATAAGGCCGTCGCTCTGATTTTGCAACCAAAAGAGTGGGGAATAATATGGTGTATTGGAATCCAGAGAAAACCAACCTGCTTTTAGAAAAAAAAAAATGTTGCATTACTTGCTGGACGCCCCTCGTACAACATTAACGGACCATAGATGAGGATTTCGTCCTTAGACAATGCTCTACACCCATGAAAACCTTATTGGATCCATTCTCAGCTTTGCCACCTTAGCCGGGAGCTCTACTTCCCCAAAACTTTGGCATTCCTGACACGTACTAGAATGCCATGCATTCCATCTCACCCTTAATATCCATCTTCCTTTTCTAGTACCACTTGATTCCTCGATCATCTTCGCAAATACTACACATTCTGCAACTTCGCAGATCAAAACCTCCCTAATCTTCTCCAATCAAGGGCTGCTAATGTGCCCATACCATCTCAATCTCCTTTCATCTTCACACCCACCGCACCTATCCCTGCCAATATCAACTGGCTCCCACTAGCTCCCAAAAATCTTCTACCATCTCTTCGCCTTCATTTATACATCCCACTTTCCAACCCAACGTCATTTCCCCATTCCTAGCCACAGAAAACCAGCCCCCATTCCCCCCAGTCCAATGTGGAGCAAAACATATTCGCATTCTTTCAAACTCCATTGGTAGATACTTCCAAACAGTGAAATCTGTATAATTGCAGACTTTCTCACTAGTCGTCCACACTGTATAAGAACTAAATCCCCATTACAAAATTTCGCTGTGCACAAAGCAGTATACTAACACCGCGCCTTTATCTCATGTATACTGTCGACGTCCCAAAAAGAACGCCACGTGCATACCTATTCTAATACGCCGGAGACATTGTCCTCCTTGCAGTCCTTCCTACCCTCCTTTCACGCCAACTATCCATCCATCTCTATCTGGAAAACATAATATCCTGGTTAATCGTATGGTACCATCAATCCAGCGAAAACTAAGCAATAATCATAGGGAAAATTACCCAAGCAAGCATTTAATCCCAGGAACCTTTACGCCATAATTAACAACCATCAAATCCACAAATCTTAAATACTAAATTACACTGGATTAGCTCGATGAAAAACTAACTTGAAATCTTGAGCAACTAAGCACCAAAGGACACGTGAGACTAAACGTACTAACTGGCTGAAACTACAGGGTACCCTAATTTTTTTTTTTTTTTTGTCATCAGTCTACTGACTGGTTTGATGCGGCCCGCCACGAATTCCTTTCTTCTGCCAACCTCTTCATCTCAGAGTAGCACTTGCAACCTACGTCCTCTATTATTTGCTTGACGTATTCCAACCTCTGTCTTCCTCTACAGTTCTTGCCCTCTACAGCTCCCTCTAGTACCATGGAAGTCATACCCTCATGTCTTAGCAGATGTCCTATCATCCTGTCCCTTCTCCTTATCAGTGTTTTCCACATATTCCTTTCCTCTCCGATTCTGCGTAGAACCTCCTCATTCCTTACCTTATCAGTCCACCTAATTTTCAACATTCGTCTATAGCACCACATCTCAAATGCTTCGATTCTCTTCTGTTCCGGTTTTCCCACAGTCCATGTTTCACTACCATACAATGCTGTACTCCAGACGTACATCCTCAGAAATTTCTTCCTCAAATTAAGGCCGATATTTGATATTAGTAGACTTCTCTTGGCCAGAAATGCCTTTTTTGCCATAGCGAGTCTGCTTTTGATGTCCTCCTTGCTCCGTCCTTCATTGGTTATTTTACTGTCTAGGTAGCAGAATTCCTTAACTTCATTGACGTCGTGACCATCAATCCTGATGTTAAGTTTCTCGCTGTTCCCATTTCTACTACTTCTCATTACCTTCGTCTTTCTCCGATTTACTCTCAAACCATACTGTGTACTCATTAGACTGTTCATTCCGTTCAGCAGATCATTTAATTCTTCTTCACTTTCACTCAGGATAGCAATGTCATCAGCGAATCGTATCATTGATATCCTTTCACCTTGTATTTTAATTCCACTCCTGAACCTTTCTCTTATTTCCATCATTGCTTCCTCGATGTACAGATTGAAGAGTAGGGGCGAAAGGCTACAGCCTTGTCTTACACCCTTCTTAATACGAGCACTTCGTTCTTGATCGTCCACTCGTATTATTCCCTCTTGGTTGTTGTACATATTGTATATGACCCTATAGCTTACCCCTACTTTTTCAGAATCTCGAACAGCTTGCACCATTTTATATTGTCGAACGCTTTTTCCAGGTCGACAAATCCAATGAAAGTGTCTTGATTTTTCTTTAGCCTTGTTTCCATTACTAGCCGTAACGTCAGAATTGCCTCTCTCGTCCCTTTACTTTTCCTAAAGCCAAACTGATCGTCACCTAGCGCATTCTCAATTTTCTTTTCCATTCTTCTGTACATTATTCTTGTAAGCAGCTTCGATGCAGGAGCTGTTAAGCTGATTGTGCGATTTTAGAAATTCTGATGGAATCTTATCCATCCCTTCTGCCTTATTTGACCGTAAGTCCTCCAAAGCTCTTTTAAATTCCGATTCTAATACTGGATCCCCTATCTCTTCTAAATCGACTCCTGTTTCTTCTTCTATCACATCAGACAAATCTTCACCCTCATAGAGGCTTTCAATGTAGTCTTTCCACCTATCTGCTCTCTCCTCTGCATTTAACAGTGGAATTCCCGTTGCACTCTTAATGTTACCACCGTTGCTTTTAATGTCACCAAAGGTTGTTTTGACTTTCCTGTATGCTGAGTCTGTCCTTCCGACAATCATATCTTTTTCGATGTCTTCACATTTTTCCTGCAGCCATGTCTTCTTAGCTTCCCTGCACTTCCTATTTATTTCATGCCTCAGCGACTTGTATTTCTGTATTCCTGATTTTCCCGGAACATGTTTGTACTTCCTCCTTTCATCAGTCAGCTGAAGTATTTCTTCTGTTACCCATGGTTTCTTCGCAGCTACCTTCTTTGTACCTATGTTTTCCTTCCCAACTTCTGTGATGGCCCTTTTTAGAGATGTCCATTCCTCTTCAACTGTACTGCCTACTGCGCTAATCCTTATTGCTGTATCTATAGCGTTAGAGAACTTCAAACGTATCTCGTCATTCCTTAGTACTTCCGTATCCCACTTCTTTGCGTATTGATTCTTCCTGACTAATGTCTTGAACTTCAGCCTACTCTTCATCACTACTATATTGTGATCTGAGTCTATATCTGCTCCTGGGTACGCCTTACGGTCCAGTATCTGATTTCGGAATCTCTGTCTGACCATGATGTAATCTAATTTAAATCTTCCTGTATCTCCCGGCCTTTTCCTAGTATACCTCCTCCTCTTGTGATTCTTGCACAGGGTATTCGCTATTACCAGCTGAAACTTGTTACAGAACTCAATTAGTCTTTCTCCTCTTTCATTCCTCGCCCCAAGCCCATATTCTCCTGTAACCTTTTCTTCTACTCCTTCCCCTACAACTGCATTCCAGGCGCCCATGACTATTAGATTTTCGTCCCCCTTTACATACTGCATTACCCTTTCAGTATCCTCATACACTTTCTCTATCTGTTCATCTTCAGCTTGCGAACTATCGTTGTCGGTGTTGGTCTGCTGTCGATTTTGATTAGAACAACCCGTTCACTGAACTGTTCACAGTAACACACCCTCTGCCCTACCTTCCTATTCATAACGAATCCTACACCTGTTATACCATTTTCTGCTGCTGTTGATATTACCCGATACTCATCTGACCAGAAATCCTTGTCTTCCTTCCACTTCACTTCACTGACCCCTACTATATCTAGATTGAGCCTTTGCATTTCCCTTTTCAGATTTTCTAGTTTCCCTACCACGTTCAAGCTTCTGACATTCCACGCCCCGACTCGTAGAACGTTACCCTTTCGTTGATTATGCAATCTTTTTCTCATGGTAACCTCCCCCTTGGCAGTCCCCTCCCGGAGATCCGAATGGGGGACTATTCCGGAATCTTTTGCCAATGGAGAGATCATCATGACACTTCTTCAATAACAGGCCACATGTCCTGTGGATACACGTTACGTGTCTTTAATGCAGTGGTTTCCATTGCCTTCTGCATCCTCATGTCGTTGATCATTGCTGATTCTTCCGCCTTTAGGGGCAATTTCCCACCCCTAGGACAAGAGAGTGCCCTGAAACTCTATCCGCTCCTCCGCTCTCTTTGACAAGGCCGTTGGCAGAATGAGGCTGACTTCTTATGCCGGAAGTCTTCGGCCGCCAATGCTGATTATTTATCAAAATTCAGACAGTGGCGGGGATCGAACCCGGGACCGAAGACGTTTTGATTATGAATCAAAGACGCTACCCCTAGACCACGGGTCAAATACTTACCATTTACCACTATTTAACAGGCCAATTAGTCAAGATGTAGAGTGGAAGGCTGGGCTCGGTTGTGACCAACGGAATTTTTTCAACTGTTTTCAAATTTATTTACATGCCTGCAAATAAAACTCAAGCAATATAGAAATGTAAATAATTAAACTGGTTTTCTTAAAACTAATAAATCTAATTTGAGCTGTCTTGCAATAAATGCGCTTCAATAAAGTCTGTCAAGTTTTAAAATTAGCAGCACTTAGTGTGGCAATAATAGTAACTGGCACCCAACAGAATCTTAAAGGATCAGAATCAATTGTAGCAGCACAATACGAATGACAGCTTGTATTTGTCACTCTACACAAGCATCGTAGCAGCTCATAAAAGACGGGCCGAATACACTGTGTAGGCAAAGAACCCTCGCATGCACTGGGCAGCCTCTCTAACCTTTCCAACACCCCCTCCCCCACCCTCCTTCCCCATTCACACCCACAACACGTCCCCCACACATTGCTGCTTAACCCGTCCAGATCAAAAGTGATGTCCGCCACAGAGTTGCTGTTGGTTCCTCCAGAAACAAGTCATCATTTTTCAGGACGTAACTGTCCGCTCATCAAGGAGCAACCAGGGCCACCCAACTGGAGGAGCAGAACAGCGGCGGCCGCTTTAAAGTCGGCGGGCCGTGACTGTTACTGAGCGTCCCGAATATCGGAACAGTTACCTATGATAAGGTAGCACGGGCTTTGGCTCCTCCCGGGTTTTCCCACTCCTTCCAAATCATGTCCTGTGCCATATTATAAATCTCCCAACCTCCTCAAACACGTGGAATACCTTCGCCAGTGCCAGCCGGATTGGCCGAGCGGTTCTAGGCGCTTCAGTCTGGAACCGCGCGACCGCTACGGTCGCAGGTTCGAATCGTGCGTCGGGCATGGATGTGTGTGATGTTTTTAGGTTAGTTAGGTTTAACTAGTTCTAAATTCTAGGGGACGGATGAAATGGCTCTGAGCACTATGGGACTTAACATCTGTGGTAATCAGTCCCCTATAATTAGAACTACTGAAACCTAACTAACCTAAGGACACCACACACATCCATGCCCGAGGCAGGATTCGAATCTGCGACCGTAGTGGTCGGGCGGTTCCAGAGTGAAGCGCCTAGAACCGCTTGGCCGGAACTGATGACCTTCGATGTTAAGTCGCATAGTGCTCAGAGCCATTTGAATTATTTTGAACCTTCACCATGTTTCCCACAAAATCAGATCTCAACACCCCTCTGTGTATCTCATCGTTGAGAACCTTGATCTGCTGCCGCGTCTCTATTATTACATACCACCTTCATTGTATCTCCAAGCAGTGCATGTCTTTTCCCGTGGTAATTTCATCTACCAATCTGGAGCAACAGTGCCTTGATGAGCTTGTGGATAGTATGCCACGACGAATACTGGCATGCATCAATGCAAGAGGACGTGCTACAGGGTACCGGTGTGTACAGCAATCTGGACCACTACCTCTGAAGGTCTCGCTGTACGGTGGTACAACAAGCAATGTGTGGTTTTCAAGAGCAATAAAAAGGGCGGAAATGATGTTTATGAAGATCTCTACTCCAATTTTATGCACTGGTTCCGGAACTCTCGGAAAAGAGGTGATGCAAAACTTTTTTTTTGATCTGTGTATGTAGGCCTGTCAAGTTGGTGATTTGGTGATGTAATTGTAGGGACAGCTACACAAGCCAGGTAGCTGGTGACATACATACAGCTGAGTTTCGATGCTACAGCAAGGCGATGATGCAGTTGGTGATGGGCATACTGTGCATACCAGGCTGGTGACGGTGAGTCAGCTGCAGCTGTGGTGTTGGTGGAGCTACAGGAGAGTGGTGGTGGTGACTGTGTCGCAGGCTGGGCGTGCACGCGGCGGTGGAGCGGCTGCTGGTGAGCGACGGGGCGCGCGCCACGGACCGCGGCGTGGTGCTGGCGGCGCGCCGCTGCCCGCTGCTGACGCACCTGCAGCTGGCCGGCTGCGGCGCCAGCGTCTCCACCGGCGCCGTCGCCGAGGTCGCCACCCGCTGTGCCAACCTGCAGCACCTCGACCTCACCGGTAAGTCCGCCGCGCCACTCTACCGTCCAGGAGATAAACAGCTGCAAAGCAAGGATGCAACCGCACCGCTACAGTAGTAATTTTGGGGCACGATGCGATTTTCGTGCAGCCTCGGTAGCTCGACCGATCCCAGGAGCAACGATTATCGTTGCGATATCGTTCTGACTATGTAAGCGTAGACCAGATGTGACTTGAATTCATAGTATCGACGGCAGTTGAGCGATATACACTACTGGCCACTAAAATTGGTACACCAGGAAGAAATGCAGATGATAAACGGGTATTCATTGCACAAATATATCACACTAGAACTGACATTTGATTACATTTTCACGCAATTTGTATGCATAGATCCTGAGAAATCAGTACCCAGAACAACCACCTCTGGCCATCATAACGGCCTTGATACGCCTGGGCATTGAGTCAAACAGAGCTTGTATGGCGTGTACACGTACAGCTGCCCATGCAGCTTCAACACGATACCACAGTTCACCAAGTGTAGTGACTGGCGTATTGTGACGAGCCAGTTGGTGGACCACCATTGATCAGACGTTTACAATTGGTGCGAGATCTGGAGAATGTGCTGGCCAGGGCAGCAGTCGAACATTTTCTGTATCCAGAAAGGCCCGTACAGGACTTGCAACATGCGGTCGTGCATTATCCTGCTGAAATGTAGGATTTCGCAGGGATCGAATGAAGGGTAGTGCCACGGCTCGTAACACATCTGAAATGTAACGTCCACTGTTCAAAGTGCCGTCAATGCGAACAAGAACTGACCGAGACGTGTAACCAATGGCACCCCATACCATCACGCCGGGTGGTACGCCAGTATGGCGATGACGAATACACGCTTCCAATGTGCGTTCACCACGATGTCGCCAAACACGGATGCGACCATCATGATGCTGTAAACAGAACCTGGATTCATCCGATAAAATGACGTTTTGCCATTAGTGCACCCAGGTTCGTCGTTGACTACACCGTCGCAGGCGCTCCTGTCTGTGATGCAGCATCGAAGGTAACCGCAGCCATGGTCTCCAAGTTGATAGTCCATGCTCCTGCAAACGTCGCCGAACTGTTCTTGCAGATGGTTATTGTCTTGTAAACGTCCCCAACTGTTGACTCAGGGGTCGAGACGTGGCTGCACGATCCGTTACAGCCATGCGGATAAGATGCCTGTCATCTCGACTGCTAGTGATACGAGGCCGTTGGGATCCAGCACGGCGTTCAGTATTACCCTCCTGAACCCACCGATTCTATGTTCCGCTCACACTCATTGGATCTCGACCAACGCGAGCAGCAGTGTCGCGATACGATAAACCGCAGCCGCGATAGGCTACAATCCGACCTTTATCGAAGACGGAAACGTGATGGTACGCATTTCTCCTCCTTACACGAGGCATCACTACAACGTTTCGCCAGGCAACGCCGGTCAACTGCTGTTTGTGTGTGAGAAATCGGTTGGAAACTTTCCTCATGTCAGCATGTTGTAGGTGTCGCCACCGGCGTCAACCTTGTGTGAATCCTGTGAAAAGCTAATCATTTGTATATCACAGCAACTTCTTCCCGTCGGTTAAATTTTGCGTCTGTAGCACGTCATCTTCGTGGTGTAGCAATTTTAATGGCCAGTAGTGTACAACGTGAAAATTATTTAAACCGACAAACTCTCGGAGTTTGCACAGGACACCAAAACAAACGTTTTTCCCTAATTTCACAATTACATGTGAGCATTATTAAACCCACAAAGGGCGTAATCCTTCTCAACACTCGTGCTATTGTGCATACTACGAGAACGAATCAGACAAATGTAAGAAACGTCCTTCGTGAACAATTATTAATCCATTTCACTTCCAGCGTGTGCACAGCCCGGAACCAGATGATTATCCACTCAAAGCACAGCTTTTGCAGTG
The DNA here is from genome assembly GCF_023898315.1 of Schistocerca nitens. Taxonomy (NCBI): domain Eukaryota; kingdom Metazoa; phylum Arthropoda; class Insecta; order Orthoptera; family Acrididae; genus Schistocerca; species Schistocerca nitens. The sequence goes on from NC_064618.1 coordinate 675,993,503, forward strand.
GTACCCGACACAGCGTATTATGTGTCCTAATATTCCGTCCTCTGTGCTGTTTACAGATGAAGCAACTTTCTGGCGTCATTGGGTCTTCAACATGCACAATTCGATGTTTTGAGTGAGGTTAAGCTACAAGCCACACTTAGTAGCGCTCATCAGTTGCAGCCCTACGTGAATGTGTGGGTAGATTCTGTTGGTGACTATTTAATTGAGCCATTATCCCCTACCTACACCATTAAATGACAGGTATCATTACCAGGTCATCACTACTGCATTGCCAGAGTTGCTGGATGACGTGCCACTCGCTACAAGACAGCTCGTGCGGCTCCAGCGTGACAGGCCACCGCCGCATTCCAGTCGTCCTGTGAATCGATTCTTGAACCGACAGTTTTCTTCGGTGTCCCGTGTAACCTCTCAGAGTATGTCAGTCTCTACAATTTTTCCCTGTATACCAAATAAATTAATAAGCGTGCGGCGGCGCGGTTCTTTTCCGTCCCTTTACGACGGACATGCACCTACCTGTGAACATTGTCTCAGCAGATCATCAGTAGGAAAGCCCAGTGAAACCTACTGTACTTCGACGTGAACCAGGCTGCAATTTAAGTCACTAATCTACGTTTCGGGAGAAAGTTTCACAAGAAATGAAAGGTTGGAAATTTTGTCCTCGATTAATATATTCTGAAACTTAGGTGAACAAGTATCACTGCCAAGCCCGTGCTTGTCTTAACATAGTCACTCACAATCCCTTTCACTCATGTTAGCAAGTTTATGGTGTTGCATTTTCCGAAAACGTAATAGCTACAAAAATACTGATTGTTTTTGATTGAGAATGCTGGCCAAATATTAAGTATGTCGGTACCTAATGCAGTCACAGATTTTAGCCACCGACCTGCTCCGAAATATCTACACGCCCATCGGAATAATTATGCCGTTACTTTACCACACTTTCGATGTATGACACACTGCTAGATCCGGCAACTTATCGTTTCCGTCGGAACTACTACTACACACGTCCGAACTGTTTCATGGCTAGGCTCCCACTCCTCTCTAGAATACTGTAAGTCTTCTCTACTAGCAGAGAAAGGCGCGCGAAGAATATTGCTTTACTATTAGTCAGTTTACTCAACAGCCAATAGCAAAAAAACACTCGCCCGCGTCAATCCGCGTAACCATTCGCAAATTAGTAAACCTAACGACTGCACTTTTTACCGACGTAATTATCTAATATGCTGAAGTTTTGCTTATGCATAAAGTTATTTACTATTGTTATTTATGCCTGAAATAACTTTCCCTTTACCATAAACTTACTTTACAAATCTATTCTACAAAAATACCCTTTGTCCACATCCATACTTCTTCGAAATGTTCCCACACTAAATCCTACTACATAACTCCTTAAATAATTATCTTCATATTAACCTTAATCCACACTCACGCATCATTCATACTGCTAAAACACATTTATAACACTTTACATACACAACAAAGACATAATAACACTTTATGAAAATACTAGAACAGTTTATGAAAAACATTCTATTATTTTAGTACCCTCTAGTGGGCACAATCGAAACTAAAATCACAGTCCCCCTATCCAATATTGTCCTCTATCGGCTGATACATAAATTACGTGCGCATCCAGTCTCGCGTCACCATCTGGCACTATCCAGCTCTGAGACACATCTCCCACTTAACCGCCTCCAAGGCAGGATCGGTATACGGCGCTACGCCTCAAGCGGTGGTAATGATCCGCCAAGGTAAATAAAACGGGCCAGTATGCTGTTGTAGAAGCAAATTTAAAAGAACGCAAAATGCCAAAGTTTGACCAAGTTCAACAGTAGCTCGAAAGTTTGCGCGAACCTCAATGCGACATGCTTTTAATAATTGCCAAAACGAAACTCTGCCTCGAAATCTGGCACAAAATCCATAGAGATTCTGGTCATATGTAAAGTACGCCAGCGGCAAGAGGCAATCAATGCTTTCACTGAAAAATAACAATGCTGACGTTATTGATGACACTGCCACTAAAGGCGAATCACTAAACAAGCTTTTTCCGAAACTCTTTCACGAAAAAACACGATAAAAATATTCCAGAATTCCAATCTAGAACAGCTGACAACACAAGTAACTTAGAAGTAGATATCCTTGGTGTAGCGAAGCAGCTTAAATTGCTTAATAAAGGCAAAGCCTCCAGTCCTGATTCAGAGTATAGATTCGTGAAATTTCCATCACCAACTTCCTCCTTCGAGTGTGAAAATATTCTCTTGGCGTCCATCTTTATAGGGAGGTATGATCACCATGATAAAATAACAGAAATCTGAGCTCGCACAGAAACGTTTAAGTACTCGTTTTCACTGCATGCCGTTCGAGAGTGGAATAGAGAAACAGCTTGAAGCTGGTTCATTGAGCACTCTGCCAGGCGGTTAACTGTGAATTGCAGTGTAATCATGTAGAGTTAGATGTAGATGTATGGGTTAAACAACTGACTCAGCTCGATTGGAACGGCGATAGGCAATCTTTAGTCTTAAACATTTTCTATTTACTTGCGCAATCAGTATTGCAGTATTTTAGGAATGACAATATTTCCCACCTGGACTGTTATTAGAGGCCTCTGTTAATCCATTTAGGACAGAGGGAGGGCAACCGGGCATGAATAACTTGAATAATGGTAACTGAAACCAACAGCGTCGAAACTGGTAGCATGTTTTGAATAAACGACCTTGGTTTACAATACAGCTATTGGTTTCAATCATTATTCGAGTTATTAGAGGTATCTGTCTATTCATAATCGGAACATCAGCCTGTTGTGCCTTTCACAAATGACAGCCCACTATGAAGTGCAACATGGATTCTCGTTGCTTTCGAAGGTTCACTGTCCTCGAGTCAACCATATTTGTATACGCGGTGTAAAAACTAACTACACAGATTTGTGCAGCTATTAAAGGAGATAAAAAGAACATTTCTGTTATTTGACAGAAACGTTATAGGTGCCCCACACCTCGGATAGGGGTTCTTGAAGGATTTGACACTAGAATGTTCTTGGAACAATGTTGATATTGCGTTGACTGCTTCGTATGCAACACGTTGACGTTCGAATTCCAACACAACTACACCTTATTCCTAGGAAGTGTAAGTTTTCATTCCACATTCCTGACTAAAAAATTCACATTATTATTGCTTATGTTGTGTTGAACAAGGAAGTTTTTACTGATGTTTACACGCTATTGATGGGTGCTTACAATCTAAGTAATTTAGCTGATATGCATCTCATTCTTGAGGAGGGACGTTGCAACAGTCGAGCATCGAGGTACCTGTATGCAGAACGATTTCCAGAGAGGAGCTTAGCAAATCATGTCACATTTCAAATACTTGACAGTCAACTTCATGAAACAGGGTCCGTTAGACCAGACCGATGGCAAACTGAAAGAACTCGCAGTGTGCTAACTTTACAGTTTGTGGAACCTGTATTACGGCAAACTGAGGACAACCCCAGTACAAGTACGCGATCCCTAGCCAAGGACAAGAAACTAAATACCTCCAACGCCAATGTGTGGGAAGTCCTACACGAGACGGGCATGCGTCCTATCAAGTATCAGAACGTACCAGACCTATCAACTAATGACTTACCCCAGCGCGTGGAATTCTGCAAATGCTGTCTGCGCCAATTTTAAAATCCCTGGTTCCAAACATATTGTTCTTTCGCTGACGAGGCTGTCTTCACAAGGAAAGGAACAGTCAACAGCCACAGTAGCTACGTTTCGGAGACAGAAAATAGTTAGGCAATGCGTTTCACCCACCATCAACAGAGATTTACGATAAATATGATTGCTGTTGTTGTTCAGGCCATAGCTTCTGCCCAACCCGCTCACTGGACTAAATTACCGTACCTTTCCCCGTGAAGTATTGTGGGAAATATTGGAGAATGTCCTGGTAGAACTCAGGCAATCATTATGGTTCCAGCATGGGAATCCCTCCCACGTTAAAGTCAGGCGATATTTAAATGGTGTTTTCCCAGCTGTTGAAGAAACAGATATCGAATTTCGCCTTGATTTACGTTTAAAACTCTCTGTGGAAATGTCCATAACGTTGCATTTCAGGCTGCATGCCGGCCGGAGTGGGCGAGCGGTTCTAGGCGCTACAGTCTGGAACAGCGCTACAAGGATGAAATCTAGCGAGGTGCGCACTGATAAGCCACTTTATTCGCATTCCAGATCACAGTGATTCAAATACCCGTCCGTTCATTTAGAATTAGATTTTCCGTGAATTCCCTAAACCTCTTAAGCCGAATGCTGGGATGGCTCGTCTGAAAGGGTCGACCTGTATCCTGACCCATCCTTCCCCAATTCCAGATACTGTTCCGTCTCTAACGACCTACTCATCGATGGAACGTTAAACACTTCCTTCTTTCCTTCTACACCTGCCACTACATATACATAACCTAAATACTTCGTACCATTTCTATTTTCTTTCCTATTTCACTTCTAAATGAGAAACAGCTATCTGTATGCTTTCGTACGAGTCGTGATTTACTTTATGTCCGCAGTTTTTAGGCAGGATGTATGTTGCTGATAGCAAAATCGTTCTTCAATCAGGCGCAAAAGCCGGTTCTCAACTTCTCAGTATTATTTCCCGAAAACAATGTCTTCTCCCTTCCAGTGTTTATTTGACCTCACGAAACGTTTCCTTAGTATTCATGTGTTGATCAAATCTATCGGGAACAAATATAACAGCACGCCTCCTCACTGCTTCGATGTCTTCCTTTAATCCAAGCCACTGGAGATCATAACAAACTCGAGCATTACCCAAGATTGGGCTGTACAAGTGTTCTGTTCGTAGTCTCCTTTATATAAGAGTTACAATTTCCCAGAATAAGCCCACACCGACAATCTGCCATCTCCAGAGTCGATCTTATGTACTCGTTCCATTTCGTGTCTCTTTGCAACGTTACTCCCAGGTATGCAATCGACGCGGATTTGTCAAGCATTACGCAACTAATCCTGTATTCAAACATTTCCCCTACTCATCTGCAGTAACTTGAGCTTTTGCTCATTCATCACACCAATTAGAAATTATATCCTAGTCACCATGTATCCTCGTACGGACAGTCAGTGACGGTACTTTCTCGTCCGCTAAAGCGTCACCGGCCAACAGTCGCCGGTTGCTGCTCAACCTGTCCGTTTGTGAGCTCAAACACACTTCCCCGACGCACTCCTGAGGATCTCTTTACCTCTGCTGCATACTCGCCGTCCATGAAACCATACTGTATTGTATTAATTAAAAAATCTTCGAGCCTCTCATATACGTGAGAACCTATTCCGTCTTTTCAGACGTTCCTTAAAACCTTGCAGTGTGGCACTGGGTCAAAAGCTTTCCGAAAATCTAGGATAATGGAGTCTGCCTGTTTGCTTTCATCCATATTTTTCAGGACATCGTACAAAAAAAAGGGCAAGCTGAGCTTCATATGAGATATGTTTCCGAAATGAAATTTGAGTGTCGGGATAAATAAATTGTCTGTTACCTTATTTTCTGTCATTAATTCGATACTGGGTTGATGAAAGCTGAGGGAGCAGAAGTGAGTTAATATTTTATTTTGTTTGGTATAACCAATAAAACCATTCAAAAAGTTAACATGTATCCGATTACACTGGCCGTCATAAAAACCGTACAATGCAAGCAGCCAACGGTTCTGATAATGGCCAGTGTAGGCCGATGTAGATTAACGTTTTGAAGCATTTTGTGATTGTGCCAAATTTCAAATTAAAACAAATTATTAACAAATTAGTCACTTACATTGACCAGCGACAAATTGTCATAGTTTTCGAAAATCTGTGAATAATTGTTCAAGGTTACTATATTTTCAATGTGGGTGTATTTATCTCAATGTAGAATAATCGATCTTCAGGCACCTTACAGGTATTTGGTAATCGAACTACATAGGCAGTATATGACGTCTCCCGATAGAGAACATCACAAAAGTGTTCTCCAGCTATCAACATACCCGAAAAAACTTCAGCTGATTAACGCAACCGAACTACCGATTCCACCGACTGAAAGTGAACAGCTAGATCAATGGTGAAGAAAGATATGTAAATAAATGAAATACACCCGAAGATGGATCCGTAAGACCTGAAGTATAAGGGAAGATCAAAAAGTTTTCATTCGAAGAGGGTACAATTCAAAAGCGGTATGTAAAGTTAGGGGAAGTTTACGAGGGACTTCTGCAACCGATGTTAATGTATAGCTTGGCAGGGAAGGGGGAAGAAGGCTGTTAAATATGCCTCGTGGCGGCAGTGTGCAGGAGGTCGAGCGGTCAAGATTTGATAGTGGGCATCCACGGCTGCCGTTAAATGAAAAAACAGGAAATTAAGTACAATCAACATGATATATTTCAATATACGGAGTACAAAGGGCGGGCCTAGGGTCGGAAGTTAAAAGATTTAGGCCAGTCTATGAGGTCGAATAATTAATTAAAACGGGCAACGGAAGGAGAAGTGGTTCATGTTAATTTACATTGGTGGCCGGTCGTGAAAGGCAGAGCCAGAGGCTCTTCCTTCCAAGAAGACGTCTGTTCTGCTCGAGGTCTGGATTACAAGAGAGAGAAGCACGTACGTTCTGCTCCGCAGGACGCTCCGGCGTCCACACACGTGATCGGTATTCTGCGCACGCTGCTGGCTAAAATCAATGGCGTGAATTCGCTAGCAGTTTCAGCAGAGGGCTCAGGCCGTCTCCTGTCAGCAGCTTTAACTGGACAGAACCGCCTCGGTTTCGAAAGGCAAGCGACTTGTGTCACGTAGACACGGCGTGAATTACTCTGGGAGAAAACTTGTAAATTTCTTAAACCAATCCCCTAAAATATTCCTTGACTGGCTGCCATCCTGTACAGGTAAGGGAATCAGGCAAAATCGCCGTGAGCATCGATGCAGCCATTCCATCGACGCACCAGGGTGATGTCAGAAGTTTGTTAAATCGCCGTGTCCTGCTGTGTGCAGAAGTCAGCAACTGCGCATCCTCGTTCGACTGGTACCGTCGACCATTCAAGGCCTTTCGTAAGGAACGGAAGCCGTGATAATCACACTGGGAGATACCTTGACTGTGAGGCGGGCGTTCGTCTTTCACTCGTCCATACTCGATGAGGCTGGCCTCCCAGATAGACCGGCGTGTTGTGTCGAACCACGACAAGGACGGAAGTCGGCGCACCACTCCACAACGTTGGTTTTCATTAGACATGCTGTACCATATACATTCTTCTTTGTCGGATGGACGTCTTACCGTGGTTTTCCATCGGCAGCAGAGAAAAGAGTAACAGCATATTGGTCTTGTTTGGACGCACTTGGTTATAACGTCGCCATAGTTAAAGTCTCCACATTTACCGCACGCATGTCGGGAAGAGCTGAAGACCACACTAATCCCTTGCCTGTATGTCGGTGCTTATGTGTATAGCCGCATCGGAGTCGCGCTACGTTGCACACCCGCTGCAGCAGCGCCCTCAAGCGGAAAAATTTTGATCGACCGTTATACAGTGTAGCACATTACGCATATATTTGGCTACTAAACATACTTTCTCTATACCACTACCAGCTTCACATTTGATAACAATTGATAAATGTAAGTTTCGTCGTTCCAAGCTGAATCATAGTGCAACTTCTTTTACCAAAACTGTTTCACTGAGGAATAAGTGCCGGTCGGTGTGGCCGAGCTGTTCTAGGCGCTTCGGTCTGGAACCGCGCGACCGCTACGGTCGCAGGTTCGAATCCTGCCTCGGGCATGGATGTGTGTGATGCCCTTAGGTTAGTTAGGTTTAAGTAGTTCTAAGTTCAGATGTTAAGTCCCATAGTGCTCAGAGCCATTTGGACCATTTTTTTGATGAGTAAGTATCGTACTTTGGCTCCTCCTTTAAATCGTCGTACAGACATCAAAATAACATGTGCTGAAATAAGTGACAACGGGACAGAAAATAAATTAAAATCGCTCTACAAAGGGGACTTGACGGAGTATGCGGAAAAACTTACTGCTCTTCTAGCATAGTGATGGGACAAAAGCGAAGTCATTATCGTTTACAAGAAAGGTCGCCATACAGACATACAAAACTAAGTGCCTATTTCGCTGATGTCAATATTCTCCTTTTCTCGTAGTGTATTATGACAGTTGTGGAAACCGAAAATCTCTGTCCGAAACAAAATGGATTCCGCAAAACATTCGTGTGGAACGGAGCTCATTCTGCACGGGCACGAGACCCCGGAAGCCAAAGGTACCGACACCCTACGTAATACGTTGTTCCTAAACTTCCCGAAGATGTTCGGTACTGTCTCGAGCTGTCTTCCAAAGAACAAAATGCGGGTGTCGGAGTATCGTACGTGCTGTGTGCCTGGATTGAAGAGTTCCTAGCGAAGATAATACAGAATGCCATCCTTAACGGAGAGAAATCTTCAGATGTAAAAGTAAAGTTGGGCATTCCCCAAAGGGTTGTTATACTATCATTACTTTACTCGCTATACACTGAAGCGCCAAAGAAACTGTGGTATGGGTATGCGTATTCAAATACAGAGATATGTAAACACACAGAATACGGCGCTGCGGTCGGCAACGCCTGTATAAGCAAAAAGTGTCTGGCGCAACTGTTAGATCGGTTACTGCTGCTAAAATGCCAGGTTATAAAGATTTAAGTGAGTTTGAACGTGGTTTTATAGTCGGCGCACGAGCGGTGGGACAAAGCATCTCCGAGGTAGAGATGAAGTGGGGATTTTCACATACGATCATTTCACAAGTGTACAGTGAATATCAAGAATCCAGTAAAATATCAAATCTCCGACATCGCTGCATTCAGAATATGCATGAACGGGACCAGCCACAACTGAAGAGAATCGTTGAACGTGACAGAAGTCCAACCCTTCCGCATATTGCTACAGATTTCAATGCTGGCCCGTCAACAAGTGTCAGCGTGCGAACCATTTCTCCACCGGCTACCAAATTCCCCAGACATGAACATTATTGAGCATATCTCGAAGTCTTGCAACGTGCTGTTCAGAAGAGATCTCCTCCCCTTCGTACTCTTAAGGATTTATGGACAGCCCTGCAGGATTCATGGTGTCAGTTCGCTCCAACACTACTTCAGACATTGGTCGAGACCATGCCACGTCTTGTTGCAGTACTTCTGCATGCTCGTAGGGGCCCTAAACGATATTAGGCAGCTGTACTAGTTTCTTAGGCTCTTCAGTGTATGTAAGTCACCTAGTGGGTAACATTGCAAGTTGCATGAGGCCTTTTGCGAATGATGCTGTTGTGTACAGAGAAGTCGCAACGCTAGAAAATGCAGGAAGACTTGCAAAGGATAGATACTAGGTGCAGGGATTAACAGTTGACTCTCAAAGTAAGGAAATGTAACGTGTTGTGTATAAGCAGGCAGAAACACTCTTTATTGTATAACAACACGATTACAGAACAATCACCGGTAGCAGTTACATCACCTTAATCAGAGTATTTGCACGGAGCGATTTAAAGTGGAACGACAGCACAAAACTAACCACTTGTAAAGCAGATGCCAGACTGAGATTCACTGAAAGAACAATCACGAAATGTAGTCCAACCACGAAAGGGGTGGGTTAGAAAACCTTCGTTCGATCAGTACTTAAATGTCGGTGGACAGTGGGAACCGAACCAAGAGGAGTGGTACAGGCAACGGAGGAGATCCAAAGAAGAAGAGCGCGTTTCGTTACAAGTTAAATTATTAAACGCGAAATCGTCACAGACTGCAGTGGCAGATCCTGCCAAAGAGGCGTTCTGCATCGCATTGTCGTTTACTGTTTAAGTTTTGAGAGCGTACGTTCTTATATGAGTCGAATATTATATTATTTCCTCCAAAGTATATCTCGCGAAAAGACCATGAAGGTAAAATTAGAGAGGTTCGAATTCACACGCTGGCTTACCAATAATCGTTCTTCCCGTGAACAATTCGGAGCTGAAACAGTAATTGGGAGAAGTGACAGAGGTACACGATGTACCCTGCGCCACACGCCTTACGGTGCCTTACGGAGTACAGTTGCATATGTAGATAAGAATGTGCGTCATAAAACAATGATTAGCATTTATTCCTTGTTTAAAAATGCGTTTAAAGGATAAAATACATGTCATATAAATGTGCTAACGGTTCAGTTTTGTGAGACGATGTTGTTGTTGTTGTGGACTTCAGTCCTGAGACTGGTTTGATGCAACTCTCCATGCTACTCTATCCTATGCGAACTTCTTCATCTCCCAGTAACTACTCCAACCTACATCCTTCCGAACCTGCTTAGTGTATTCATCTCTTGGTCTCCCTCTACGATTTTTACCCTCCACGCTGCCCTCCAATACTAAATTGGTGATCCCTTGATGCCTCACAACATGTCCTACCAACCGATCCCTTCTTCTAGTCAAGTTGTGCCACAAACTCCTTTTCTCCCCAATTCTATCCAATACCTCCTCATTAGTTACGTGATCTACCCACCTTATCTTCAGCATTCTTCTGTAGCACCACATTTCGAAAGCTTCTATTCTCTTCTTGTCCAAACTGGTTATCGTCCATGTTTCACTTCCATACATGGCTACACTCCATACAAATACTTTCAGAAACGACTTCCTGATATTTAAATCTATACTCGATGTTAACAAATTTCTCTTCTTCAGAAACGCTTTCCTTGCCATTGCCAGTCTACATTTTATATCCTCTCTACTTCGACCATCATCAGTCATTTTGCTCCCCAAATAGCAAAACTCCTTTACTACTTTAAGCGTCTCATTCCCTAATCAAATTCCCTCAGCATCACCCGACTTAATTCGAGTACATTCCATTATCCTCGTTTTGCTTTTGTTGATGTTCATCTTATACCCTCCTTTCAAGGCACTGTCCATTCCGTTCAACTGCTCTTCCAAATCCTTTGCTGTCTCTGACATAATTACAATGTCATCGGCGAACCTCAAAGCTTTTATTTCTTCTCCATGGATTTTAATACCTAGTTCATCCGCAGTGAAATGTCGCGGTACATGAAGGAGTCGGAGTAATTCTCACTGAATTCAGATGTGTCTGTCTGGAAGGACAAACCATGGAATTTTCTGTAGAACATGAGCGGTGCCATCAAAGGCCTACGATGGGTGCAGCCACAAGGGCGACAGGCAGCCGACTCTCCACAGCGTTTTACATTCCTCGTACCTCGGTAGCTAATTGTCCGCAGGAGGGCACAGTAACTCGTTGTGTGGGAGCTACACAACGCCTGTCCCGCTGTGTCGTGCGACATAAAGTTCACGATCACTGCCCCTCCCCCCCCCCCCCCACACACACACACACTCACACGTGTACACCTGCTTTATCGCACTTCCTCCGCTGTCCGGTGGTGCGCATCAGATAAGCGCCTTCCCCCCTTCCACGGCCGTTCGGCTGGCCCAGTCAGACCTGCTCCTGGCGGAGACACCAATAAATCCTGGGGAGCTAGGCTGGCCAGATGCGCCTCTGCTGCTCCTCGCCTAACTCCGGCACCCGCCGAGGCAGCTCAACCGTTACGGGAAAGAAAGCAGGGTTACTACTGGACAGTTGCCATGGTGTTCAGGTCTTTATACAGTGATGGGCCAAAACGTTATAACCACCTGCTCATAGCGTCTCGAACCACCACTGGAACGCATCACAGCAGCAGTTGTGGGTGACATGGACTCGACAAGTCCTTTATAGATTTTAAGGGGTATGTAGCACCGAATGCCTACGCACATGTCACGCGGTTCTCGCCAGTTACGAGATTGTGGATTCTGATCACGGATTTAGAGTCCAGCAGAGTCATAGGTGCGTTCTTCTGTATCAGGCGAATCTGGTGGTCTGTAACGTGATTCTTCTGTCGCGCTACTGAAACTATTATGAAACGATTCTGATCATGTGGCATGAATAAAATGAAAAAAAAAGCAAGCTTTGAATAACCCATCGCAAAAAATCTTATTATTAATCCAAGCTGGCTTAATGTTCTTCTGGAAAAAGTCGTTGGCGTCGGAGAAAACATCAAACCTGCAGCAATGTTCACGCAGCCCACGTCTGTCGTGGCGCCTTTGATTAGTATCAATGGCGGTAGTAGTAGGGGTTCCTACTGTGCGGCTGCCCAGAAGCCGACAGTTTCTGTAAACATGCATTGATTGGAGCTCTTGCATTGATTGGCACAACCGCATGTTGTGTCATACCAGATACAATAATTTCCTACACCTGAAGATGGGATTTTAAAATCCCAAAACTGGTCGTGGTCTGAATAAATAATTAGTACAACTGAAGCAGATCTCTCTAAATTAATTACCATACGTTCCTTGGAATCCCAGGCGGATGTAGCATTTAGCTCAACACTTCCTCCACCGACCTGTCTCCGTGGCGTATTTCATGTTTCGACGAACAATTCGCCTGGATGACGGCGTATCCGAATACGACCATCCACGTGGAACAGCAAGAATCATGATTCATCAGACGAAGCAACACGTTGCTACCGATCCGCGGTGCAGTCTCTGTGAGCCCATGCCACACCTGTAACTGGCGGTGTCAGTTGATGGACGAGGGAACACGTAGGGATCGCCTATTGTTGTGCATAATGTTCAGTAATCTACGCTGAACGGTACGCTCTATGGTCAGTCTTATCACAAAGCACAGCCTATCCTGCTTTACAGAGAGGGAAAGCCTCTGACCTCCATATTCTGTGATGAGGCATGCTCGTAGTTTCACCGTTTTTTCAGCCACTTTCCATAGATGCTGACGAAAGTAGTACGACACAGCTGACCAGCTCTGTTGTTTCGGAGATGGTCGTTCCCATGTGATAGGCCATACCGACCTTCCCTTTTTCAAAGTCGCTTATGTCATGGTATTTCTCAGTTTGCGGCCTTTATCTCCGCAAGAATTACCCCCATTCGTCTGTGCTCCACTTACACTGATTTATTCAAGAGAAAGAGCTTCACAAATTGAGCAAGTCAGTAACGCTTTGGTGCACTTCTGGTCCTTATTCTAGCAGTTATTTGGCTTGGCATTGATTGAGTTGTTGGATGTTCTCATGAGCGATATCCAGCTAAATTCTATCTAATGGCACGATAAATCGTCACAGTCGCAAGCAGTTAGAGGGCCCTGCCCATAACTCTCCAAACTTTCTGGATCTAGGAAGGATCCGAGGACCTTGCTGGCCAAGGTAAGATATGGCAACCATGAAGATAATCAGTGGAAACTCTCACATTATCTAGCAGAAATGTAAGCCCAGGGTGTCTTGCCATGAGGGGTAAGAAAACGGGGCGTAGAATATCATCGATGTACTGTTGTGCAGTAAGGGTGCCTCGGAATGACAAGCGAAGAAATCCTGCTATGAACTGAAGTGGCATTCCAGACCACAACTCCTGGTTGTCGCGCGATATGGCGGACAACAATCAGGCTGATATCCCATCTCCTTCCAGGATGTCTACAGATACCTCTTTGCTGTCTTCGAAGTGCGACTCATGACTGAAGACGATTCTACTCCAATCAAAGAGCTTCAAGGCCGAAGCAGTGTCGGGAGATGCCGCATACAGCGATTACATACCAATCCGACTGTCGTCCGCCATACGGCCCGACAGCCAAGAGTGGTGGTCTTGGTGCCACTTCTTTTCATTGCAGGACTCCTTTGGTTGCCATCTGCTATTCGCTGACCCGTAGCTTGTCCATTAAAGTCGCCGGATCTCTGCCCAGTTAAGGACGTTTGGAGCATTACCGGCAGGGCCTCCGACCTATGTCGCGATTTTGACTACCTAACGAGCTAATTAGACAGAATTTGGCACGGTGTCCCACAGGACGACATCTGCCAGTTCTATCAATCAATGGAAAGCCGAATAACTGCTTACATAAAGGCCACTGTTGGACCAGTGCGTTACTGCCTTTCTTAGTTCAGCAGAATTCTCACAGTTTCGGCTCGACACCATATGTTTATCTCTCCAAAAGCAGGATGATATAAAAACAGACCAATTATTCAATATCTTCTCAGGAATCACCATGGTGCGACGTCATCATGAACACCAAATTATATATCCATCAACAGGTATTCTTACGGCGGCAGCGGAGGGCAGTTCTCGCACCTGTATCTTTTCGTTCCTTTCATATGCTATTGTTGAATAATGGGTGGGATGCTCGACTGACGGTAAAATTCCGTATCTTCTGTGTTTTCTCTGATTTCGTCATCGTCGTCGTCGTCGTGTCTAGCGAGATACTTGTGGGTGGAGGTACTTTGTTTCCCATCTCTTCTCGAAACATACGCTCTCCGAACTTTAACTGTAATCCTCTCAGTGATGCTCAACGCCTGTCTTGCAGAGTCTGCCACCAGAATTCGTTGGCCGCATCACAAGGCTTACTAAATGATACTGTGACGAAAAGCACAGCTCTTCTTTGGGTCTCTATCTCCTGTATAAGTTAAAAGTGGTGAAGTTCACAGTTTGCGGAGCAATACAGAAGGAGTCCGTCGAACGAGTGTTTTGTAATCCACTTCTTCGTTGGGGAATAGCATATCATTGACAGTCCTCCAGTGACTCTCTACGTGGCATCTGATGTCCCTGCCGGTAACTTTAAGTGGTCACAAAAAGGTTCAAATGGCTCTAAGCACTATGGGACTTAACATCTGAGATCATCAGTCCCCTGGACTTTGAACTATTTAAACCTAACCTAAGAACATCACACACATCCATGCCTGAGGCAGGATTCGAACCTGCGACCGTAGCAGCAGCTCGGTTCCGGACTGAAGGGCCTAGAACCGGCAGGCTTTAAGTCGTCGTAAAACTACTTGTCAGTCTGTACGATTACTTCTCGGTTGTTGCTGTTTTCAGTAAGCTTTCCAGTGTTCTCCGCGACCATCGTCAAGGAGCTTCTGATGTTACCCTACAAATCGTGTATAGAAACATCTAACGGCCCAAAATACTGCCTTGATGTACTGCTAAAGTTACTTTCATGTATGTTTATTTCGTCCTGTGAAGAAAGACTTCTGAGATCTCATAGGAAGTAGAATCCACTCAAAAATCTAGTCCAATACTTGGAAAAAGCTTGCGTTTTCTCTTTTAGGATACGCTGTTGAATGTAAGGAAAGCCTTCCCGCCGTCAAGGGACGCAGCATCACCATGCACGCCGCATAATTTTATTGTTTCCTCCGGTGATGTGATAGCAAGTTATGTTGACAGTGCATTCTAAGTGGAGGAATCATCTCTGACAACAACAACGAAATCTGCACGTGTTTCTCAAGTGGTGGTCCTGATCTGTAATAGCCATGTTTCCTTTGCTGTATAGCGCTTCTGGGGAATATCGATGTAGGCGTGCGCCTCAGCTGTCGTATATTCACTGCCTTTATCCAGTGATCTACGTTTATTTCATGTGCCGTTTCTTTACTACAGTGCAGTTAGAAGAGGTTTTCTCTAATTTTATTCAAAAACTTTGTACCATCGACCATGTCTTGTTCGGATTTCGAGTTCTTCTTTCTTTGCCACTTTTACTTTTCATTCCTTGCTTCACTTGTATATTACCACTTTGAAGTACGTAAAGCTCAAAAGACAGTGAGAGTGGAAAATAGCTGACTGAGGTGCCGTTTGATTTCTAGTTTATTAATGATAAAGATAGCAACGCTGATTGTGAAATACTTCGGAGGCTGTAAATGTAGTGGACTGACAAGGCAGCCAGTCCACAGAGACGGGTAGCCGAAAGGGCACACGTACACACACGCCGACTGGCGCGAAGTCTGGAACAGGATTCGTAATGAATGTGATAAAGAAAAGAACGTAGCTACTAGAACACTTAACTTTTATATCGTCCTTTGGTATACAGCATTCTTGATGATACAAGTGAGACTATCTTGAGATACATGCAATGGTACAAATGGCGCCTTGCTAGGTCGTAGCCATGGACTTAGCTGAAGGCTATTCTACGGCCGGAGTGGCCGAGCGGTTAAAGGCGCTACAGTCTGGAACCGCACGACCGCTACGGTCGCAGGTTCGAATCCTGCCTCGGGCATGGATGTGTGTGATGTCCTTAGGTTAGTTAGGTTTAAGTAGTTCTAAGTTCTAGGGGACTTATGACCACAGCAGTTGAGTCCCATAGTGCTCAGAGCCATTTTTGAAGGCTATTCTAACTGTCTCTCGGCAAATGAGAGAAAGGCTTCGTACGTGTAGTCGCTAGCAATGTCGTCGTACAACTGTGGCGAGTGCTAGTACGTCTCTCGAGACCTGCCTTGTGGTGGCGCTCGGTCTGCGATCCTGACAGTGGCGACACGCGGGTCCGACATGTACTAATGGACCGCGGCCGATTTAAGCTACCACCTAGCAAGTGTGGTGTCTGGCGGTGACACCACAGTAAATGTAATAATGAGACCAACAACTACACGACAGTCAGAGTGTGCACAAAATAATTTGGCTCATAGCTGCACATGTGGCGCGATAGTGAATGAGACTACGGTAGTGGTGGGGATTCGTTGTGATTGGTCACTGCGCGGTGGCGGAGATGCCGTGCGACAATTGAAGAATATGAACAAACTATCTTACATAGTTTGTAAATTACTTCTAGCGCGTCCGCAGATTGTCATATTAACCGATTACGTCAGTGCAACCGACAGTTTGATAAATATGCATTTCAATGTCAATAATAAAGAAATAGTCGCATATTCTGAGGCATCAAGGGATCACCAATTTAGTATTGGAGGGCAGCGTGGAGGGTAAAAATTGTAGAGGGAGACCAAGAGATGAATACACTAAGCAGATTCAGAAGGATGTAGGCTGCAGTACATACTGGGAGATGAATCAGCTTGCACAGGATAGAGTAGCATTGAAAGCTGCATCAAACCAGTCTCAGGACTGAGGACCACAACAACAAACAACAAGTGAAGGATCAGGCAACGCAAGAAAGTACGACCACGCTGTGCCAGAAATGAAATGAAATGATGGTATTGGATTGTGGCCAGGAGACCCCGTCTGGGGCAGTTCGGCACCCTGGTGCAAGTCTCTATATTTCACTTCACTTCGGCGATTTGCACGTCGATGAAGAGTGGTTGAAATGATTAGGACAAAACAAACACGCAGTCCCAGAGGGAAGAAAATCCCCAGTTCGGCCGGGAATCGATCCGACGATGTAAGAGCAGCAGCGCTGTCCACAAGACCACAAGCTGTGGGCGCTATGCCACAAGAAAAAGGGGTGAAAATGTACCATGGAGGAAAACTCAACATCCTACGGTCGTGTGAATGCAAGATAAGGAACATAACTCACCTGGGAATTATGTGACAGTATCTTGATAATCTGTTCGGGAATACGAGGGCTGTTTTTTTTTTCTGTTTTCAATCTCCGATAGGTCGTGAACCTGAAACCATAGTCAAAATAAAAAAAATGTTTCAAAACAGTGAAATAAAAAAGTTTCATCTGCAACATTTAGCTACACCTTCCAGCTATTTATAATTACTATTAAAAACAGTCTTGATCACGATTTATTTAACAAGGTGACCGGTTTCGACCACTACTGTGGTCATCTTCAGACCAACAGAAAGAGGTTCCTACTCAATGGTCTGAAGATGACCACAGTAGTGGTCGAAACCGGTCACCTTGTTAAATAAATCGTGATCAAGACTGTTTTTAATAGTAATTATTCATAAGACATTGATCACTGCTGTTCCCGCAATGCATTCAAAAGTAATTCCAGCTATTTATCTATGTAGGCGCTGCTCCAACTTAGACATACCATTTCTAATACCCTCGTCATAGAAGGCAGCCGCCTGTGATTTCCGCCTATTTTTGGGCCACCTGCCTGTGAACTGAATAAACTTTGTTCTGTGTGTGATCGTATTTTAACTGGTTCAGTACCGTATTCTCTGAGACGGAAATTGGGTACAAGCCGAGCGGCTGCCGAAACAAACGTGTGAAACCGCCCAGTAACTACACGCAGGCTGACTGGTGCACCAGTTAGTGCTGTCTCACACTCTAGGCTCCCAAGAAAACGGCTGCACATTACACTATACGAACAGGTCAACGTACACTCCACCGCAGAGTGGAAATTCATTCTGTAAAAAGCTGGTTATCTCTACAATGGCTATTAAGAAGACTATTTGTTGAGAATCAATTAAAGGCCTGTGCTTATTGCCTCGGCTGTCGCTTCCATCGTGGAGCCGGAGTCCTTGCATAATACGCTTGCGTCATCAGAGGCGATTCGCCTCAGCGCTATTGGAAGCTGACCATGTGGGTCACCTCTCTGCTGCTCAGACAGTAGCCGAGAAATACGGCTGCAAACTAATGCAGCTGTGTCGCACATTGTGCTCAATGGTTATAGATAGACCGGATAACCGTGGCAGTAAGCCCGTGGTTAACTATGGCGGCTGAAAAATTACTGTAAAATACTACATTGTTATGCAAGTAACTGGATAGTGTACGGTGGCGCAGACGACAGTCCGCCGATAAATAATGAACCAGGAGTGAACGCGCACCGTCGTACTAACAGGTCTGCCCGCTCGGCCGTACGGTCTCAGCTGGACTTAAATGTTGACTGGAAACACTTAATACGCCTTGTCGAATAGTTTCATAAATCTGGGTTAGGCGTCCCTGAGTGCGTGCTGTATTAAATACGACCCATTACCTGCGCTAGCAGCAAATTGAGTTTTATCGTCCTCTCGAACTGCGGTGGCTGAAGAAAGCGACCGTCGCTATCGTACGTGCTATTCCAAGTATTTTCTGCTGCAGCGGACTATGCGCATAATTTCCGTAATGCGCTAACAAACATTACTGCAAAATCACTGGCGTTCAAAGTACCTGTGGTATTTCCGAACAAGGGTATTTCCGAAACAAGGCAGCCTTCTGTGCGAATTCCAGTGACGCTTAAGCACAATACACTCTTAGTCTCTATCGAGAAAGTTCCTGTGAATTCTGCATTTACACACAAATAAGTCTTTCAGGTTTTAGTATAAGCAAAGCTTTAATTTCTACACTTGTCACGATATCCCTAGTTGCCAGGATTACTTAAGGTATTCAAACCAGTTTATGCAACTCCTAAAAGAAACCTAATTATCTTGCCATGTGCATTTCGTATTATTGAGTTAAGGAATCGTCACTGCTGTACAGTTAATTATTTACAGTTCTGACTTGGGTGTAGACCTAAAAATGGTTTGTTTCGTAAGTTATTCAAGAGCGATTTTTCACTCACTGCATTTTCACATTCTGTGCTTACATCCAAAGGGTTTACTTGAGTGTGCATTTGTCAGTTACGCCTGACTATGTCCTGTTCTCATTTTGATTTACTGCGCTACACGTTATTGACGTAAAAAGCGATTTAATATTACAACGCTGTTGCAAACAAATGTTCATTTTCGTATCTCTCATTGAAAATATGTCTATGTATTTTTATGTTTAGAACTGTCAACTTATCTCTTAGATTCGGTGTTTATCTAATAACGTTCCTTACATCAATGTAATATAGTCCCCACACTACTCCTTCAGCCTATTCACATAACTAGATAAAGGCATATCAACATAAACAAATCAGGAAATGATTACCGCTTTATGTAAGGCACCGTTTTATTGTTTTGTATTCACCCAGACATATTTCATCTCTTTTTGTGATATCTTCAGTGGTTTTTATGTTTATTTTCATTCTCACATGAACCTATCAGTTCTGTACGCTAATACAGTCTACAGCTTGTCATGGGTTTTGATGTTGTCGTGCTTTTTCCTTTGCTTGTGTCGTGTTAACACGGTTATTTCTTTTTCTGTTGTCGTTACACGGGCATTTTGCATGATTTGTTCATTTCTGAGTGAAAACAAAACTATAAAGCTGCGTCTTGCATCAGGCGGAATTTTTACAGTTTTTCTTAGTAACCAGCCAAATAACAAGATCTGCAATGTCCACAAGAAGATTTTAAATAAAACAACATAGTGTAGCATGCGTTTCGTCATAGGAACCTAAATAAGCAATATTACTATAGTAATGCAATATTTAGCCTTACTTTTCATTACGAAATATGTATTGATTCAAGGCGAAAAGAAAGTAGGTCCGAAGACGAACCGCTAAAGAGAGGAATACCTGAAAAATGGGAGTGCTCACGGTACTTCCAGGTGTAAGCAGAAACGAAAAGAAAGTTCCGTAAGCAAAAGAAAAAAATATCAGTCATCAGTAACTTATGACACGAACAATTTTAAATGTACAACAAAACCAATATTGTAAATAACTGTGATAACAGACCACTGAAGTTTTAAATTAATAAAACGAAACGCTTATAGTAAAATAGCTACATATTTTTATTAGTTGCAGAGATGAGTTTTAAATACACAGTAAAAAAATTTATTTATTCTTTTTCTTTCACTTTCTGAAAGTGTGATTAGGCTCCAGGAACAGAAAAACGCTCACTCATAAATGATGATCTGATAAGCTTTTTAATATATCTAAAATTATTTTCATTGCTAGTTTGTCTGACTTAATTTTTTGTTAGTACCTGAATCAGACCAGCTATTTTTACCTCCTTGATAATTAAGAATACTATAAATATCGACTACCACTATACAATGGATGACGTTCGATGATGTTATCACCTGTGGAATCTCCATGAAACCTACTTCTCTATTACCCTCACAACACAGGGTTGCCTCTTTCACCATTTCCTCCGTTCGGAAAGGATCCTCTTTTATTGGACGTGCCGTTGACGTCTTCAAAGTCACCAATGCACTACCAGCCGGACCAGCTAGTACGAAGTTACTTATTTAGTTTTTTATACAGGCGTTATTCCTCTCTCTCCCTTCTTTTTCCTGCATGTACAAGTTCAAATGGCTCTGAGCACTATGGGACTCAACTGCTGTGGTCATTAGTCCCCTAGAACTTAGAACTACTTAAACCTAACTAACCTAAGGACATCACACACATCCATGCCTGAGGCAGGATTCGAACCTGTGACCGTAGCAGTCGCACGGTTCCGGACTGCGCGCCTAGAACCGCGAGACCACCGCGGCCGGCTGCATGTACAAGTCTTACCTGGTTTTACACACTGAGCATAAACCTGATCCAGTCCGAAATGAGGATGTAGGCACAGATTATGTGCAAAGAATATTCTAGACAAAGTACAGCAGATAAAATGGCCGATTTATATCGGAACCTCGAGCGATAGTTAAGTAAAAGTTGGCATGGACATCCACAGTAGCTTTACAGCAGACGAAGTTGCTTCCAGTGGTACACTGCCCTTCGGATGACATCTGATTTTGCGGATCCAGCTTGGCTAGCGAACATGAAACTTGAATTAGATTCTGAAAACTAGTGTACAAATTCTAAGGCCACTGTTACGAATTTTAAGCTGCCTAGGGTCTCACAAAGTCACCTCAGCCTCCCCGACACTGCAGCTGATGTTTCATTTCCCTTCCATTTTCAACTGACCGAAAGCTCCGAATCTAACCTACAGGCAAATCAGTTAGTCACCGTTTGGTGTATGGTGGAGTCTTCACAATATACTAGGGTACTTACTCTCCTTCACTGCAAAGATTTCCGAGAAAGGACTTCCAAGGTGGAGGTGACCATGAGAAAAAGATTGAGTAATCAACGAAAGGATAAGGTGCTACGAGTGGAACATTGGGAGCTTGAATGTGGCAAGGAAGCTAGAAAATATGAGAAGGGTAATGCAAAGCCTCAATGTGGATATAAAAGTGAAATGGAAAGAAGATAAGGATTTCTGGTCAGATGAGTAAAAGGTAATATCAGCAGCAACAGAGAATGGTATAACTGGAGAAGGTTTCGTTATGAATAGGAAGGTAGGACAGAGTGTGTTACCATGAATAGTTCAGTGATAAGTTTGTTCTTATCAGAATTGACAGCAAAGCAACCCCGACAACGAGGGTTCAGGTATACATGCCGACGAAGCAAGCTGAAGAGATAGGGAAAGTATGTGAGGATAATGAGAGGATAAGACAGTACGTAAAGGGAGATGAAAATAAAATAGTCATTGTGGAACGGAATGCAGTTGTAGGGGAAGGAGTAGAAGAAAAGGTTACAGGAGAATATGAGCTTGGGACAAGGAATAAGAGAGGAGAAAGACTGATTGAGTTCTGTAATAAATGTCAGCTAGTAATAGCAAATACTCTGCTCAAGAATTACAAGAGGAGGCGGTATACATGGAAAAGGCCGGGTGATACGGGAAGATTTCAGTTAGATTACATCATGGCCAGACAGAGATTCCGAAATCAGATAATGATTTGTAAGACGTACCCAGGACCAGATATAGACTCAGACCACAATTTAATAGTGATGAAGATTAGGCTGAAGTTTAAGAAATTAGACAGGAAGAATCAATAGGCAAAGAAATGGGATACGGAAGTACTAAGGTATGACGAGATATGCTTTGAAGTTCTCTAAGGCTATAAATAAAACAATAAGGAATAGCACAGTAGGCAGTACAGTTGACGAGGAAAGGACATCTCTAAAAAGGGCTATTACAGAAGTTGGAAAGAAAAATATAGGTACATAGAAGGCAACTGCGAAAAAATCATGGGTGACAGAAGAAATACTTCAGTTGATCGACGAAAGAAGGAAATATTGAGCGATGCTGACTCTATAGCCGTCCATAACTATGAAAGTGTTGCAGGGAGAGAATTTTGTGCACGAACTGACGTCTCGGTTACGTCCCATAAACATTCGATGGCATTCATGCGGCGAAATCATCCGCTCGAACTGTCCAGAATACTCTTAAAACCAGTCGCGAACAATCGTGGCCCAGTGATACATCGCATTGTCATCCATGAAAAATTCCATCGT
Source organism: Schistocerca nitens (assembly GCF_023898315.1). Lineage (NCBI taxonomy): Eukaryota > Metazoa > Arthropoda > Insecta > Orthoptera > Acrididae > Schistocerca > Schistocerca nitens. The sequence continues at coordinate 676,016,239 of NC_064618.1, forward strand.
GGTTTGGCAACATGCAGTTCGTGAATGGCTCCAAGTAGCAGAACACAACCATTTCCAGTCAATGACCGGTTCAGTTGGACCAGAGGATCCAATCCATTTCATGTAAACACAGCTGACACATTTATGGAGCCATCGTCAGCTTGCACAGCGCCTTTTTGACAACTTGAGTCCGTGGCTTCGTTGGGTTTGCGCTGCTCTCGAACCTGACCATAATCTCGTACCAAATGAAATCTAGTCTTCAAGCGTCCAACCGCTATGGTTACGAGCCTAGGAGAGGAGCTGTAGGCGATGTCGTGCCGCTCGGGTCGACTGTCTGCCGCCATAAGCCCTTTAATGACAAATTTCGCCACACTGTTCAAACGGATACGTTCCTCGTACGTGTCACATTGGTTCAAATGGCTCTGAGCACTATGGGACTTAACATCTGTGGTCATCAGTCCCCTAGAACTTAGAACTACTTAAACCTAACTAACCTAAGGACATCACACACATCCATGCCCGAGGCAGGATTCGAACCTGCGACCGGAGCAGTCGCGCGGTTCCGGACTGAGCGCCTAGAACCGCTAGACCGTGTCACATTGGTTTCTGCTGTTATTTCACGTTAGCACTTACAACTCTGTGGAAAAGCCGCTGCTCTCGGTCGCTTAACTGAAGGCAGTCGGCCAATGCGTCAATACGTTGTCCGTGGTGAGAGGTAATGTCTGAAATTTGGTACTCTGGACACATTCACGACATTATGGATCTCGGTATACTGAATTCCCTAACGGTTTCCGAAATGGAATGTCCCACGCGTCTAGCATTCCGTGTTCACAGGCCGTCGATTCCCGTCGCGCACCCATAACCACTTCGGAAACCTTTTCACATGTTATCACCTGTGTACAAATGACATCTTCGCAACCCGTGACGTTTGTCAATTGAGTGTACTAGCCACAGAGAAAACAGACATACATTGGTGGATAGAGCATTTCTCCAAGTTATTAACTCACACCAATACGGGCACAGTTTGTGATGCAGCGAACGTCAGTAAGTGCGTGCACTTTAATGACAGCAAGTGTGCGGGAAGGCGCGGCGGCAACCCGCTTTGCAAATCTGTTCATTGGGTTCTCTATCTGTAGATGCTAGCTAATTCGATGGGACAGTGCGGAGCAGGTAGGGAACGGGCAGGTCAATCCATTCTCTGAATGTCCTTCCGCTCAGAGAGCTCCACCACCTGCGCTGCTCGGCGCGGTCTCACATCGTGATCCATAAAAACGAAGTCAGGGTCGAAAGCTCCCCCGAAAAGACGCATATCGGGAAGGAGTACGGTGTTACAATAATCCTGATTGATGAGTGTAGGTCTACCGTGTTCGGAGATTTGAATGTCAGTGCGCCCGTGCAGCATTTGCCACCCCCACCGTAACACCTATATCACCAAAACGGTCATATGGCTACAGGTGGGAACACTTTATGCTCCCAGGAACATTGTCGACGACGGTCGTTTTGGTGGCGCAGGTGTTATGGTGTAGGGAACGGATATTATATCACTCTGGCAGAGTATAAGCTACGATTCCTCCCAGATGCTTTATCAGTTGTGCTACCTCCTCATACGTCGTGGGAAAATATCTAGCTGTAATCATAGGAAGTAACAGGAGGAACATCAGTGACAATGGGATTTTGAGTCAGGGTTGGAACGGTTCTCGATAGTCTAAAACACAAAATCGGCGTCCGAGTCCGACAAACTGACGAAAATTCGTTTTTCTTTTCTCTCATTGCTATCCAAAAAAAGGTGAATGGTGAAAACTCATTTTCCTATTTTGTTATTGCTCTCCACGAATGATGTCAATGGCAAAAACTCGTTTTTCTGTTCCTGTTGATGACGTTCCTGTTTCATAATATTGGTGGCAGCTTCAAACCGAGCAAATACATTAAAGTACCGTAAAGTGAAGACATACTTCGTTGTTAAAGTAGCAACGCCCAGCGAAGACCCGAGCGAGGTTACGAGAGCCAAATTGATTCCGCAGATAGTTCCGGAATGCGAGCCTCGCGGTAGTCGTTAGCTGGCCAGCCAGGCACTTGGCGCCAATTATAATTCCTCTTAAGCGTTGAACACTGCGGCTGCCGTATCAGCGCGGCAGAGAATGGGCCAGAGGGGCGGCTGTGCTTCCTGGCTAATCGACGCGTATTTTCGCCGCGTGAGAGCGCGCTCGCGAGAGAGACGGAGAGAGACAGGGAGAGCTGCCGAGTGGCTTCCCGTGTCGAGATAACAGCGCCTAACAAGCCGCTGTGCGCACCGCTGACAGCTACCGCACAAGCGCCAACAGCTCCGACCCGCGGCTGCGGGCCGTGAGTGTGTCCGATGCCGGCTTTACGCCGCCAGAGGACGCGCTGCACAGCCATCACAGAGCGCAGGTGCGCCTCACAGTACGGGACAGTCAGTGGGGGCCGGGGGCGGCGTGGCCGAGCATGCGCAACCCTTTCATCCTTACACCACAGCACGATCTGATAAGATGTTCGACGCCTCGTTTACATCTGCGTGACTACGCTGTAATTCAGCTTAAGTGTTTGGAAGAGGATGCTCATTACCACTGCCACACTATTTCACGACTGTTCCAATGTCGAATAACATATGAGGAGAATAAGCCTCTACATCTTTCCGTGCAAGCTCTGATTTCTCTGATTTTGTTGCAATGTTCATTTCTCCCTACATAGATTGCAGCCAACGAAATGACTCTAAGACAAAAAAAAGTAATAAAAAAGTCTCACCAAAAAGGAGTTAGTCGAATGGGGCGGAAATCGGTAGACGCAACGTAGATGTACAGACAAATAAACGACTCGAATTTCAGAAAAGTTGGGTTATTTATGGCGGGGCGACAGTCACGTTGGTATCCCACCTCTGACCGGGGTGTTTCCATACACGTCTTCCGCCGGGAATCTCATAGACGTGCAGGGTCCGCAGCTCGTGGTCGTGCGGTAGCGTTCTCGTTTCCCCTGCCCCGGTTCCCGGGTTCGATTCCCGGCGGGGTCAGAGATTTTCTCTGCCTCGTGATGACTGGGTGTTGTGTGATGTCCTTAGGTTAGGTTTAAGTAGTTCTAAGTTCTAGGGGACTGATGCCCATAGATGTTAAGTCCCATAGTGCTCAGAGCCATTTGAGCCATTTGAAGACGTGCAGGCCGCAGGTGGACAGACGCGTTATTGAGTTGCTCAATCTGTAAACGTCTTCCTCTTGAATTAATCATCCAATTTCTCTGAAACTGAAATCGTTTGTTTTTCTGTCATGTACATCAGTTGTACCGATTTACGTCCCGTTCGAATAGTTCCTTCGTGGCGCGTCGTCTTTTTATCTTTTTATTTTCGCTTTCGGAGGAAAAAGTTGCTGACTGACATTAATTGAGTGGTGAGCACCACTTCAAATTCAGACACAATGACCAGCGAGACGTGCGTGGAGACGCCCTGGATGGCGGTGGCATACCAACTGACTGTCCCCTGCCACGCGGCCTAACAAACATGAGTGGTAGTATGCGTTGCAATTTCTTTTCACAGCGAGGCCCCTTTGTCTGCTATCCGCGACAACCTAACAGCACAGCGGTACGTCGACGATATTCTGCGCCCAGTTTCGTTGCCCTTCGTGGCAAGTCATCCTGGGCTTACCTTGGCCAGCAAGGTTCCCGGGTCGCTCTCCAGTTGACAACGTTGGAGCATTATGCACGCGGTCTTCAAACCATGACGTGATTTGAAGATCTAAAGCGCCTGTGCGACAGAAATTGGCACTACATCCTTCAGGAGAACATCCAACAAGTCTATCTGTTAATGCTAAACCGAACAGCTGCGTGCAGGCCGCAGATGGACAGACGCGTTATTGAGTTGCTCAGTCTGTAAAGTTCTTTCCCTTGAATTAATCATCCAAATGTTCTGAAACTGAAATCATCTGTTTTTCTGTTCATGTACATCCCTTGTACCGATTTCCGTCCCATTCGAATAATTCCTTCGTGGTACGTCGTCCTTCTATCTTTGTATTTCGCTTTCGGAGGAAAAAGTTTCTCACTGAAATTTATTGAGTGGACCGCGCGTCAACGAAAAACCCTTTTGCGTTCATGATTACCACGTCAACATATCTGTGACACTGTCTCCTTGTTTCGCGATAATACAAAACGAGATGCTATTCTTCGAATTTTTGCGATGTCCTCCGTCAATCCTATCTGTAATGGATCCCATGCCTGGCAGTAATACTACAGAAGACGACGGACAAACGGAGTGCAAGCAGTTTCTTTAGCAGATTTTTTGCAACTTGTAAGTTTCTACCTTATTCACAACTCATCGCAGCTTGTTTCGAAGCGGAACTCATCACTGAAGTCAATCATACTCCAATCAGACTGCAAGCCGAAGGCGTATTTGAAGACGTCCTGAAGAGCGGTGAGATGCGATGCTGACTCTCGCCTGCCATACGGCCTGACAACCTTGAGTGGTCCTCTGTGATGCCATTTCTTTTCATAGCAGTCCTTTGGTTGTCATCCGTGACTGCCAGCACTACGTCCACGATATTCTACGCCCCGTTTTGTTACCATTGATGGCAAAACATCCTGAGCTTACATGCCCACTGTAAAAGGCGAGAGTTTCTACTGCTTGTCTTCGAGCTTGCCAAACCGTCCCGTGGCCAGCAAGGTCGCCTGATCTCTCCCAAACTGGGAACATTATATGCAATAACCTCCAACCATCTCAGACTTTGACGATCTAATGCTCTAATTGGACAAAATATGGCACGAGATCCCTCAGGAGGACGCCCAACAACTCTTATCAATCGATGCCAAACCGAATAACTTCTTGCATTAGCGCCGGAGTTTGGCCAGCGCGTTACTGACTTGCCCGATTTGTGAAGCTGTTTCTTTAAATGTATTCTTCGAAAAAAAAATGCAGTAGCTCAAGTCTGTAACAGCACTACTCACATATGTAGCTATGGTCGATGCAAACGTGACCTGTTCAGTAAGAAGGTTTAAAGAGGCGTTGACTCTTGGAATTTCAGGAAGAGCTGCTGCTGCTCTCTGTACAATGAGAATCCCATGAACTTTTAAAGAGTGGGAGAGACCCTCCGCTTTAGCCCTCCTCACATGGTCACCTTTCTAAACGTGAACCAACCCAAACGCGGTTTCCATTGTGGCTGAGGCACACTCAGAAACGATCTTCTCAAGATGATGCGCGACCCTGCGCTTTCCAATGGCAACTGCCAGTTACGTCTCGAGTGCAAATCAAGCTGTTTGTTGATGAAAATGGACCCGCGTAAAACAGCCACTTTAGCTTAGTTAACGATCATCGAAGACAAAAAATCTGGACACGTTGATGGACTGGACAGCGAATTGCTGGCATAGGAACGTTGCATGCTATACTATTAACATTGTGCAAACACTGCTCTTCTCTGGGTCCTTCAAAACTCATACTTGCGCCCATGTCCATATGCTAGCTGCATTGTTCTGTCTTTAGTATACACCGTGCTGAGTTGCAGGGGTATCAGCCAGTGACGTAGACAGTAATCTTACAATTCACGGTCCGTGTTCCCTGGGACATTCACAACATTGGCCAAACTCACTCCTGAACCGAACGCTCTCTTATACAGGGTGTTAGGTGTGTAAGTGCCGACATTGTGATAATTGGTACCTTAATATGTACCTGCTTCAGTGTGTTAGATCTCTCTCTCTCTCTCTCTCTCTCTCTCTCTCTGCATCTGACAGTCTTCCCACAAAAACGTCACGTAATCTACTGCCTGATGTTTTCTGCACGCTCCTAACTGCACCACTATGTGGACTACAACAGTCAGTATGGACTAATCGTTTTGGGTCTGCGCATCCATATTTCCACATTTGTCCTGCTGCCCAGGGAAATTAATGGCTTTCCTTTGCCACACTTACTTGGAGGTATTAACCAACATAAAAACACACTACTCGCAATAGCTATAATTAATAAGGAAATACTGATGTCATGTTGTTCAATACGCTATTCTTAGTCACCAATAAAAGAATTTGCACTTATACGCGCCACACCCTGTACATAAAAGGGCGTTCTGGAAAGTATTTCCTCGCATTTTCACTGGAAACTCTAACAGTTTTTTAAATAAAACAAACGTTAACAGTCTACATCTGTATTCTTCTTGTCTACATATTTGCACACTCTGCCGCTAGCCGTTGGAGGTTCGAGTCCTCCCTCGGGCATGTGTGTGTGTGTTGTCCATAGCGTAAGTTAGTTTACTTATATTAAGTTGTGTGTAGGCTTAGGGACCGATGGTGATGTGTAACTTAACTGTGTTAGTGCATGAGAAATAGCATCATATAATCCGAGTTTCGAATTGTAAGATTTCGCCAACACATGACGCACCCTCTCCTTCAACATTACAATACGAGACCACACACGAACGCTGCGACATTTGCAACAAATCGACACCTTGGGTTCACTGCCATCGATCATCCTCCATACGTTGCCACTTGGCCCTATCCGATTTTCATCTGCTTCCGAAATTTAAAGAACGCCTTCGAGGACTTTATTTTGATAGTGATGAAGCGGTGCAAGCAGAGATGAAGTTGTGGCTCCGACAGTAAAGTCCAAGTTTCTACAGTGACGGTATTAAGAAACTCGTCTCTCGTTGGTAGAAATGTGTTCGTCGCCATGGTGACTATGTTGAGAAATAAAAATATAGACATAAATAATAGAGATATAGAATGTTAAAAACGTTTGTTTTATTTAAAATTTTCACATAAAAAAATTTGGAGGTTTTACTTTTCAGCACGCCCTCGCACATAACATCGAATCCGCCAGAGCACACTTTTTAAATGAAAGAGATCATCACTGTGAATTAAAAATGTAATTTCATAAATTAGGATACAAACTTGCAGCGTTTCACTTCACAAACTGAGTTTCTCTACGCTACACTAAAACTGACACACGTTAGTTCAGTCAGTGTGTTTTATCGTGGATCTTAAGCCTTTGCCCGCAGATACGTCATTACATAACATTTATTTTTTTACAAATAGTTCAAAAAACGTCGCCTGTTTGATAAATCTTAAATGCATCGGTGCCTTGAAGCGACATATTTCTGTAACATGCAAATTATAAAAAAATGTTCAAATGTGTGTGAATTCCTAAGGGACCAAACTGCTGTGCTCATCAGTCTCTAGAATTACACGCTATTTAAACCAACTTATGCTAAGAACAACACACACACCCATGTCCAAGGAAGGAGTCGAACCTCCGGCGGGAGCGGCTGCGCAATCCATGACATGGCGCCGCAAACCGCCCGGCCACTCCGCGTGGCCGCAAATTACACTCCTGGAAATTGAAATAAGAACACCGTGAATTCATTGTCCCAGGAAGGGGAAACTTTATTGACACATTCCTGGGGTCAGATACATCACATGATCACACTGACAGAACCACAGGCACATAGACACAGGCAACAGAGCATGCACAATGTCGGCACTAGTACAGTGTATATCCACCTTTCGCAGCAATGCAGGCTGCTATTCTCCCATGGAGACGATCGTAGAGATGCTGGATGTAGTCCTGTGGAACGGCTTGCCATGCCATTTCCACCTGGCGCCTCAGTTGGACCAGCGTTCGTGCTGGACGTGCAGACCGCGTGAGACGACGCTTCATCCAGTCCCAAACATGCTCAATGGGGGACAGATCCGGATATCTTGCTGGCCAGGATAGTTGACTTACACCTTCTAGAGCACGTTGGGTGGCACGGGATACATGCGGACGTGCATTGTCCTGTTGGAACAGCAAGTTCCCTTGCCGGTCTAGGAATGGTAGAACGATGGGTTCGATGACGGTTTGGATGTACCGTGCACTATTCAGTGTCCCCTCGACGATCACCAGTGGTGTACGGCCAGTGTAGGAGATCGCTCCCCACACCATGATGCCGGGTGTTGGCCCTGTGTGCCTCGGTCGTATGCAGTCCTGATTGTGGCGCTCACCTGCACGGCGCCAAACACGCATACGACCATCATTGGCACCAAGGCAGAAGCGACTCTCATCGATGAAGACGACACGTCTCCATTCGTCCCTCCATTCACGCCTGTCGCGACACCACTGGAGGCGGGCTGCACGATGTTGGGGCGTGAGCGGAAGACGGCCTAACGGTGTGCGGGACCGTAGCCCAGCTTCATGGAGACGGTTGCGAATGGTCCTCGCCGATACCCCAGGAGCAACAGTGTCCCTAATTTGCTGGGAAGTGGCGGTGCGGTCCTCTACGGCACTGCGTAGGATCCTACGGTCTTGGCGTGCATCCGTGCGTCGCTGCGGTCCGGTCCCAGGTCGACGGGCACGTGCACCTTCCGCCGACCACTGGCGACAACATCGATGTACTGTGGAGACCTCACGCCCCACGTGTTGAGCAATTCGGCGGTACGTCCACCCGGCCTCCCGCATGCCCACTATACGCCCTCGCTCAAAGTCCGTCAACTGCACATACGGTTCACGTCCACGCTGTCGCGGCATGCTACCAGTGTTAAAGACTGCGATGGAGCTCCGTATGCCACGGCAAACTGGCTGACACTGACGGCGGCGGTGCACAAATGCTGCGCAGCTAGCGCCATTCGACGGCCAACACCGCGGTTCCTGGTGTGTCCGCTGTGCCGTGCGTGTGATCATTGCTTGTACAGCCCTCTCGCAGTGTCCGGAGCAAGTATGGTGGGTCTGACACACCGGTGTCAATGTGTTCTTTTTTCCATTTCCAGGAGTGTATAATACGAACAACCTCTAACTACAGATTTGTCATTTTCCATGATGTTACTAGAAAAAAAAGTGTACAAGTGCGAGTAGGGCTCGCGCTCTGATGATTCCATACAAACTTAAATCTGTACATAGATAATGGCCTGTCATATACCTTTTTACTGGACACCACTTCGCCAAGTTGCTTGTCCCTAACCTACCCCAACCGAAACACTTGTTGTTTCTGCCGGCACCCTTCATCGTTGAGGAGTAAAGGCTAGGTTAATGCGAAGACTAAAAGATCCGTGCTTCGACAGAGATTCCACTCCACGACCTCTCGTTTCCCAAGCACACGACTCACCACCAGACCACCATGCCCTACTTGTACATGGGTTTTGCGAGTGTCAAAATATTTGATATAAATGACAGTATCTTTTGATTGCGTTGACATAGAAGCTTAGATGTTTCACATCACCAAGGACCGTAGATCTTAGTATGTGACACAAATTTCAAATTTATACCTCTACCTGTACCTGAGAAAAGGGGTCTAAACAGTCGGAGGAACAGACAGATAAACGGACAAGAAAATGATCCTATAAGGGTTGCATTTTCACCGGTTGATGTCCGGTACCCTAACGAATGGTAACGAACACGAGAAAACCTCGATTTGTCAGTGCTTCGAAACAGCATACATTCATAGAAAGTAAGTTACGGTACAAAAAGCACCCAATACCAACTTCAACTGCAAACGCTGTAATCCAGTATGGCGTGTCCTAAGTTCTGCTTGTCAAGTAGATAGCGATCTACCATCTCATTAGCCGCGTTTCTCTTCACAAAGCAAAAATCTCATGCGTCTTATTTGCCTTTCACGCCTGGGAATGCTCCTCGAAGTGGAGTTGTGCGTTCTGACGTCACAAAACCCTACCAGCTCCGCGTCCACGGCGGCATTCACGCCCCGTGTGAGAGGATACGCCGAGCGGCCGAGTGTCTCTTTGTTGTGAGGTGCGGGGAGTGTGGAGATTAGGTGGGACGGCGACAGGTGCGAAGAAATTAAGCGGCCAGTTGAGAGGAGAGCAACCCGAGCCCGCAATTTATTCCGAGCTAACGAGGCCGCCTGCTGCTACCGGGCAGTTCCCGCGAGGGGCGCATGCGCCGGATGCGGCACTACCGCTCAGCGTACTGCTGCGATGCGGTCGTATTTTATTTCTTCCACTGATGTTTGCTGAGTGTTGAGAGCGAGCGCTTGGAACTTCCTGGCGTTTTATTTACGCAGACGACGAGACACCCACCGCCCTGTCTACCTAGTTAGTTCTCGAGGAATGCTCATTTGGTAAAGAAACCAATATTTTGCCGGTAAGATATTTTGACTTGAATTGGTGTCCATTCTCGATAAATTATTATACACCTGCATGTACTCCTCACAAGCCACTGCACAGTGCGTTGTTGTGGGTACTTCCTACCAATATATTTTTCTCACGTGTTCCATTCGCGTATTGAGCGACGGAAAAATTATCATCCATATGCGTCTGTGCGCTGCGTAACCTCCCCGATCTTATTCTCGTGATATCTACACGGGACGTGCGATTGTGGAGTACAGTCATTTCCACATCTGCATGTATACCCCAAAAGACGCATTATGGCTCTTAGTGGAGGATACTCCGTGTATAATTGTCCTCCCCCTACCCTCTTCTTGCAGTAGTCGCGAATGGTGCGAACGATTGGTGACAATCCTGCTTGTGAGCTCCAGTTTACATCATTATACTCTCCATGTCCTTCTCGCGGAATAAGTATAGGAGGAAGCAATATATGGGTCGACTCTTGTAAGAATCTATGCTCTTGGAATTTTAACAGCAAAACAAATCTTGGTGCACAATGAATCACTTGTAGCGTTTGCCACTGGAGCTGATTGAGCATTTGATTGATGTTTCTGCGTTTATTGAGCGAACCTCTGACGAAACGCGCTTCTCTATTTCCTCTCATCATTCCGGTCTCCTATGGACCTAGACTGCGCCGGCTGCTGTAGCCGAGCGATTCTAGGCGCTTCAGTCTGGAACCGCGCGACCGATACGGTCGCAGGTTCGAATCCTGCCTCGGGCATGGATGTTGGTGATGTCCATAGGTTGGTTAGGTTTAAGTAGTTCTAAGTTCTAGGAGACTGATGACCTCAGATGTTAAGTCCCATACTGTTCAGAGCCATTTGAACCATTTGAGCGTAGACTGCTCGAACGAGATTTTCGTAGGTTACATTCTTTGAGGTAAGGATATAGCCAAAGGGGAAGTACAGCGGCTCCGAACCCCTTATCACCTAAATGAAATTACACACGACCTAGCTGCCGTGTACTGAAACTTAAAGATATTTTGATTGATGATACAACGAAAAAAAAAAAGAATACACACTATCGATAGCAAGGCAGCCGATACATTTAAACTATCTTTACATCCATATCATTATCGGCTATCGCCCATCCCTATTCTAGCCAAGATCACTTCTTGCCCTTGCTTGAGCGCAGTTGTCGTATTGTGAATCAGTTCAGTCCTTATTTGCAGTTGAATTTAATGTAAGTGCTACTGTTTGTTGTTTTGTGCTGTGTAGTGTTGTGATAGTTTCTAATTATGGATAAGTTTGTAACATGAAAGAAGAGGGAAACCGATTCTGATTCGTATGCTAGCGGTATGGTAAGTTAAATATATGAACTTCAAATATGCTTGCATTCATAGGCTATAAAACGAGTAAACGGGCACAATTAAAGGGAAAACATGCAGTGTCAGAAATCAATCTTTTGTTTTGATGCATTTTATCTTGTTTTAAAAGAAAATGTACAACAACTAGTTTTTCCAAATTCTCCACTGACTTGGGTAGTTCTGCGATTGAGTCGTTGAGCTTGCAATCCCTGCATTCTGAAGGCGAGGTGGTTTGAGTCTATCCGCAGGCAACTTTGAAATTGGTGTTCTGTGGTTTCCTATTTTCAGTTTAGGCAAATGGTCCCTTAACACTGGCCAGAGCCAAGTCCTTCCGAATACCTTTCCTTCCTGACATATATTAAATTCCGTTAACGATACAGAGAGAGAGAGAGAGAAGAAAGTGAGGTGGGGGACAGGAGAGGAAAGGGGAAGAACGCAACGAAGAAAAATCTATTTTTTTTATTTTTTTTTTTTCCCTTGGACTGCCAAGGTAGCGATTGTCAGTTGATCCTTACATATCCATTGACGATTTTTACAGAAATAAAATCTTTCGAAAGCATACGAGAGTAACTGCGTTTCACGACTCGCACACCGTAAATCATTTCGCAATATATTCCTATAAACAAGTGAAATATAAAATTTCGTAAAATTTTTCACTTTATCTCTTCTTCTGAAAAGCAGCCTAACATATTCTGTACAGGTTTCAAATATGTCCCTCAGAAACATCGTTCATCATTTTGGGTAGAAAGTAGGTTATGGTTTTCCTGGTTGTAGACGCTGCGAAAGATGATGTGCTCTTATATCAGTGAATGACATAGTATATAACAGACTAGAAACAATTCTTAGGCTGAGACTGAGCCAATTCTCCATGATATCCTTTCTGCCAGCAGTTAAAGGTATGCACAAGGGTTTATCTGAAGCTTTGGATGTATGAGAAAAGCAGAACTGGTTTGAGGGCGGGTCGTAAGTAATGCCTGGATAGCTGAAATGCTAAGAACACGCATGAATGATGTACCATGCTAGACACTTGGGAAACAGAAACATTCCGTTTCTGCATATTCTAAGGCAACAAATGAAATCCCTTGGCCTCCACGAACAGTGCCTACATGTCAAATCCTACCCTTCGTCTAAAGAACTGCCGGGAGTATTCAATATTCGATCCTGAATATCTTTGTGGTCATGAGGTCAGTTTTTGTGTTTCAGAACGCATGTAACAAAGGGCGATGAGAATCGTTGTCTCTTTCTGTACGAGATACATCAAAATTTACTAGCTAAACAGCCTTAACAGGGCCTCAGAAGGTAAGTTTTACTAAAGAAACATGATATTTTACACCGGATATTTTCATGTCAGTGGCACTACAAAGATTACATATCCTCATCACTACGTACGTTTTTAATGAAATTATATTTACAAAACAGCTATTAAATCGAGTTGTTAAACTCTCTGCAATCATATGCTGCTTTAGCCTGCAGAATATCATTTTCAAAAAAATATAAAAAATGACACTGCTGGCCCTAGACAGTGGTGCTTTTACTGGAGCGCACTATGTCCAGGCCCTTAACATCTGTTCAGAAATGTGGCACTTGAGTATTTGAAACATTTATCCCATGTCATAAATGTATGACACTCAATCAACCGAAGAGATGTCCATAAAGAAGCACAGCAGTTAAAACGTGACTTACGAACTACAGGAATCAAACGTTACTGTAAGTGGCCCAAAGCTGGACATATCTACAAAGACATAAAGAGCTTGATGTGTCAGCCATTATGTAAATATAATGTAAATGTAAGTGCGCATGGTAATGGGAGCGTGCTCTCGAAACACGTAATATAATTCAAACAATCCTGTGTACTTACAGGAAGCCTTTCTTCGTAACTCATGAGTAAATTTTGATCTAGTGTAACTCATAAAGTGATATGTTCATCGGCAGTATATGACCCTAAGGGTAGTGACGTTCACCAGTGTTCGATATTACACGCTAAGCTACTCCGTTGCATTTGATGGAGCGAGGGCACGTGCTCTGTCGACTGTGATCTCGCTATCGGATGGGAAGTCAGCTAAGCTGCTGTCCTCGTGCTGTAATATGCCGGCAACTGCACCTACATCGACATATATGCTCAGCGAATCACAGTCAAGTTTTTGACAGAGCGTGTTTTTCATTGTATCATACACAAAGGTTTATTCCCGCTCCATTCATTAAAGGAGAGTGAGCACAATAACTTCTTGTAGGTCTCTGTCAGAGAAGTTATTTGGCCAGTATTATCTGCACCTTCTCTGCCGAACTGATACGTAGCGGGGTTGGAGAATATTCATAGTTTGTGGGCTGAAAGCCAGTTCTTGAAGTTCTTTAAGCGAGTTTGTTTGAGATGCGAGACGCCTTTCTCCCAGTTTCTACGAGAAAGGTTTCCGTACATTTCAGCTACACTCCCTCACCAGTCAAACGGTCCTTTTTAGTGTACACTCAATGTCTCGTGTACAATCAGCAAGCAACAACGCGATGCATACGAAACAGTAAGACACAAAAAATTTCATTCATTCTTTTTCTGTTACTTTAGGACGAGGATTTTATTTGCGGCTCTATAGATAGAAATTACACAGATATATTTAGTTAGGTTTATTTTATTTATTTATATTTCATTGTAGTCTCAAAGAATGAAATATACATTAAATTAAATTACTAATAAAAAAAAACCTCTCTGGTCGAGTAAGGCAATGGAAAACTATTTTCATCAGTAGCTTACCACAACAACAGTGTGGAATATTCCACATTGCATCCATGCTCGGTAATGTATTAAATTAGCTTCTTCCCATATATACACCACATGGTGACCGGCCCAAATACTACCGAATTAAGCATCAAACGAGAAAACTACTAACAAGGGAACCTCCCCATCGCACCCCTCTCAGATTTAGTTATAAACTGGCACAGTGGATAGGCGTTGAAAAACTGAACACAGATCGATCGAGAAAACAGGAAGAAGTTGTCGTGGAACTATGAAATAATAAGCAAAATATACAAACTGAGTAGTCCATGTGCAAGATAGGCAACATAAAGGAGAATATTAGCTGATGAGCGCCATGGTCTCGTGGTTAGAGTGAGCAACTGCGGAACAAAAGGTCCTTGGTTCGAGTCCTCCCTCGAACGAAAATTTTACTTTCTTTATTTTCGCAAAGTTACGATCTGTCCGTTCATTCATTGACGTCTCTGTTCACTGTAATAAGTTTAGTGTCTGTGTTTTGCGACCGCACCGCAAAACCGTACGATTAGTAGACGAAAGGACGTGCCTCTCCAATGGGAACCGAAAACATTTGATCGCAAGGTCATAGGTCAACCGATTCCTCCACGGGAAAACACGTCTGATATACTGCATACGACACTGGTGACGGCATGTGCTCACATGACAGGAATATGTTGTCGACCCACCTAACTTGTACACTTGGCGAATGGGTAAAAACATTCTTCTACCTTGCCCGATTTAGGTTATCTTGTGGATGTGATAATCACTCCCAAGGAAGTGTTGAAAACATAAGAGTTTGTCACGTAGAACTGAAAATAAAAAATTAAAATTCCCACTCGAGAGAAGACTTGAACCAAGGACCTCTCGTTCGGCAGTTACACTAACCACGGGACCATGGCGCTCCTGAGCTCATATGGTCCTTGATGTAATCTATCTTGCACATGGACTACTCAGTTTGTATATTTTGTTTATTTTTTCATAGTTCCACACGACTTCTTCCTGTTTTCTCGATTGATCTGTGTTCAGTTATTCAAGGCCTATCCACTGTGCCAACTTATAACTAAATCTGAGAGGGGTGCGATGGGGAGGTTCCCTTGTAAGAACGAAACTCGTCTAGCTTGAAGTGGGAAACCAGATGGTGCTATGGTTGGCCCGCAAGATGGCGCTGCCATAGGTCAAACGGATAAGAACTGCGTTTTTTCTTTAATAGGAACCCCCATTTTTATTACATATTCGTCTAGTACGTAAAGAAATATGAATGTTATAGTTGGACCACTTTTTTCGCTTTGTGATAGATGGCGCTGTAATAGTCACAAACGTATAGTAACGTGGTATCACGTAACATTCCGCCAGTGCGGACGGTATTCGCTTCGTGATACATGTTAAAATGGACCGTTTACCAATTGCGGAAAAGGTCGACATCGTATTGATGTATGGCTGTTGTGATCAAAATGCCCAACGGGCGTGTGCTATGTATGCTGCTCGGTATCCTGGACGACGTCCAAGTGTCCGGACAGTTCGCCGGATAGTTACGTTATTTAAGGAAACATAAGTGAAACGTCAACCATGACCTGCAACAAATGATGATGCCCAAGTAGGTGTTTTAGCTGCTTTCGCGGCTAATCCGCACACCAGTAGCAGACAAATTGGGCGAGAATCGGGAATTTCAAAAACATCGGTGTTGAGAATGCTACATCAACATCGATTGCACCAGTTTCATATTTCTACGCACCAGAAATTACGGGACGATGACAGATTTTTTTGCACGCGCTCTATTAAGCGACAAGTGGAACATCAGCGACTTTGGCGGGTTATTGTAAGGTGCGGCATTATGGCAATCTAAATGGTGTAATGTATGCTGATTTCCTACGTTATGTTCTACCGATGTTACTACAAGATGTTTCACTGGGTGACAGAATAGTGATGTACTTGCAACATGATGGATGTCCGGCACATAGGTCACGTGCGGTTGAAGCAGTATTGAATAGCATATTTCATGACAGGTGGATTGGTCGTCGAAGCACCATACCACGGCCCTCACGTTCACCGGATCTGACGTCCCCGGATTTCTTTCTGGGGGAAAAGTTGAAGGATATTTGCTATCGTGATCCACCGACAACGCCTGACAGCATGCGTCAGCGCATTGTCTATGCATGCGCGAACATTACAGAAGGCCAACTACTCGCTGTTGAGAGGAATGTCGTTACACGTATTGCCAAATGCATTGAGGTTGACGGACATCATTTTGAGCATTTATTGCATTATTTTGGTATTTACAGGTAATCACGCTGTAACAGCATGCATTCTCAGAAATGATAAGTTCACAAAGGAACATGTGAAACGTCCCCTTAGAAAAATTATACATGACTGTGCTTAAACTGACACACAATATTTTTGGCGCAACGCAATCTGACTTTCAAAAATCCCTACAAAAGAATGGCCCTGACTAACATTAACCAATACCTTTCACAAATCACTTACCTCACCAAAAATCTTCGTTACTCGAACTACTGCAATACAGCGAGCGCCACTTCTGCCAGCTAAATAAAAGATTCAAACTACTGAAGGCACTAACTACTGATAGGCATAGTTAGCAAATGAAAGATTTTGATAGAGAACAAACAATGTATTTACCTTAATAGTGTTCAAAAGTCATAATATATATAGCAGTTCATGACATCCAGTCTTACAAATTTCAAAACTCCGCCATTTCTCTCCCCACATCCACCACTGCTGGCGGTTCACCTCCAACTGCGCAACGCTACGCGCTGTTAACAGCCAACTGCCCAACACTACAATGGCAAATTCCAACAATGCCACCCAGTCACAGACTGCACACAGCACGGCCAGTGATTTTCATACAGAGCGCTACGTGGCGTTACCATTAAAAAAACCTAAACAGCCTACTTGCACATGTATCACATTGGAACAACCGAAATAAAATGTTCGAACGTACCTGCGTTCTGTATTTTAAACCTTCCTGTTACCAACTGTTCGTCTAAAATTGTGAGCCATATGTTTGTGACTATTACAGCGCCGTGTATTACAAAGCGAAAAAACTGGTCCAACTAAAACATTCATATTTCTTTACGTACTACAAAAAATGGTTCAAATGGCTCTGAGCACTATGGGACTCAACTGCTGAGGTCATCAGTCACCTAGAACCTAGAACTACTTAAACCTAACCAACCTAAGGCCATCACACACATCCATGACCGAGGCAGGATTCGAACCTGCGACCGTATCGGTCGCGCGGTTCGAGACTGTAGCGCCTAGAACCACTCAGCCACTCCGGCCGGCTTACGTACTACACGAATATGTAATAAAAAATGGGTGTTCCTATTTAAAAAAAAACGCAGTTGATATCCGTTTGACCTATGGCAGCGCCATCTAGCGGGCCAACCATAGCGCCATCTGGTTTCCCCTTTCAAGCTAGACAAGTTTCGTTTTTTGTAGTTTTTTCGTTTGACGTTTATTTCGTGAGATATTTGGCCCGGTCACGATCGGACCACCCATATATATATATATATATATATATATATATATATATATATATATATATCCAAGTGGCATCTCACTAAAAGAGAACATCACTTCTGTGCGTTACGCGTAAGACAGACATTTCTTTTTTTATATTTTAGACTGTGATGAGCGTTGCAGGAGGCAAGGTTTAGTAATAATTCCAGAATTACGAGAGGATGTAGGTGGGGTAACATTGCATAAAAAACAAATGACTTGCTGTTGCAGTCGAATATAAAGCCATAATATAAAGGCTTAATCATATCGTCTTGTAAAAAATGTAAGTATGATTCAAATGTATGCGTTATTGATAGAATTTAACCAGTTTTATTCAGTTAAAGAAACGGTCAGCTACCTCATCTGTCTTCAGGACTCAGTCGAAGACGATTACAGGAAGTTTGCACGTTTCACGAGCAAGCTAACACGTGCATAAGAAGCACAACAGTTGAAGAAACCAAGAAACTTCATCAGGGAACAGCTGCCAGTGACTCTTTTGGAGAGGTTCTCCAATGAAAGATAATTCTGCACAAAAAGTTTTGTGTGTGAAGGAAAATTATTCTGTTATATTACAGGTCAAGAAATTGCAGAAACTGACGGAAACCAGAGGGACATTTTTCATTAGGGTGGAGGACCAACTTACTCTCTGAAGGAATCGTTCCAGCATTCGTCTGAAGTCACTTAGTAAAACCTCGAGAAAACTGCATGCGGAGGACTGAAATAATTTCTTTTCATACCCTTAGTGAAGACATTTAGGTGCGTGTAATACACTTGTTTAGTCTGAGGAGCGACCGTGGCAAGTTTTTACACAGCTCCGTATAATATAACCGACGTTCAGCAAATTTTATGCCAGAACTAATCAAACACTCACCGCTCTCGTGCATGAGCCACAGTTTACGTAAATGTAAACGTCGTAGGCGGTTAGAAATTTAGTTAGCTTTACGGAAAACGTCAGGAAATTGCAATACCCTTCCATCCGACAAGAGTAGTAACATATTTCCTCGAGCTTTTTTCTGTGTCTATAAGGTGGCTGTGAGAAGTCGACGAGAACCGAGGACCTGGATGCAGGCATGAAGAGTCCGCACAAAAGCCGAAAGCAAATGAAACGGCGACACGCTACCGCTCACCTCAGTTGCTACCTCGCGCCATAACTTCACACCGTAGCTCCGCGCAAAAACGTGGTCACGGTCTCCCTAATACCCTCCTTGAAGTTAAAATTGCTCGCCGTCTTAAGCCTCCGAGAGAACTGTCAAGACTTATACGAAATTTAATGTCATTATTATTGCGCGATTGTCTGTGGAATGGGCACTTTAATCCCCATAACTGCTGTCCGGCGTAATTTATTTCTGAGCACTCGGGCCCCTAACTACCGTTCTGAGATCTTTAACTGTAAACAGAAGTGATTAGGCGCAATAACAGCAAATAAATTGTGGACGAAGCGGACGCCGCTGGCTGTCGGCTTGTTCGTTATTAGGCGGTTATAATTCATCCGAAACGCCGCGGCCCTGTAAAATAATTCACCGCGCCTTTCCGAAAGGCAGACATACGATCACCGTCGATTTGTTCTTGCATCCCCTGATTATAGCTGCAGCTGGGACCGTCCGTTAGTAAACACAAGACTTCTGCGTACCTCTAGGTCTACGTGGTCTCACTAAACAGGGGAAAGCCTTAACACGTTTAGGGACTAAACTAACTGGAGAGATCTTCGCGACGTTTCAGTGCCTCAATGCCTCACGCTTCATCTTTGGCAGCGGAATTACAAACGAGAGAGTATAAATGAATCTTTGTTGTCGAAGTTATTAGAGATGGCACGTTCGCTCAAACATTATAAAATTCTTGGAGGAAAATTAGCATCTAACAAAGGGTCTGAATATCCTGGAATAAAATACCGTAAGTAAAATTGTTTTTTGCTACTGTTTTTTCTAGGGCAGTAATTTCGCGACCATGATTAAAACTAGTCACAAACTACATCATAATAATATTAGTCACGATCAGATAGATGTGAGGTGATGATCCAGCAGGAGGAATTATGGAATTATGGTGTTTAGATATAAAAGCTCTTCAACAGGCTGTGAGGATCTGTAAGATGAAGGTACCAGGATATGGATCAGTATATCAATAGCTGGTGAAGTCTGGTTCACCGAAATAGCTGTAGATGCCAAGGAGGCTGTTATTAATTGGAGATGTTCCATTGGAATGTAAAGCATGTTACAAAAGACCGGTGCATAAGAAAGGGTAACGTAATGATCATAATAATTATAGGGGATCGGCAGTGATCCCTTTCGTTGGAAGAGAAAGAAACAAGTCACAAGCAGCACGAAGAGGAAGCAGAATTCAGAGCAGTAAGATCGGTAATGGACAACACATCTCAATGAAACTAATCTGCGAAAAACACACAAAGATTGCACTTCAGACGCTAGTTGCTTTCATTGACGTGGAGATAGCAAAATGGTTCAAATGGCTCTGAGAACTATGGGACTTAACTTCTGAGGTCATCAGTCCCCTAGAACTTAGAACTACTTAAACTTAACTAACCTAAGAACAACACAAACATCCATGCCCGAGGCAGGATTCGAACCTGCGACCGTAGCGGTCGCGCAGCTCCAGACTGTAGCGCCTAGAACCGCTCGGCCACTCCGGCCGGCGTGAAGATAGCATACGATTAGGTACCCACCAACAAACTTTGGAAAAAGTTGAAAGAGATAGTGTTGGATCAAAGATTGCTAAAGGCTGTTATGAAACTATGTGAAAATAATACAGCGAGAATAAGGAATGGGAACATTGGAGAGCAGGCTTGGAGGTGACTAAGGGTCTGCGACAAGGATGAGGGCTGCCACCATCACTCTTAAGCTGTATATAAAAGCAATCCTGCAGACTAGGCACAGAAAATGCCAGATTATCGGAGTGACAGTAGAGGACAGCAAGACATTTAGCTCGTATTTTCAGGTGACAGGTGCGTACTAGCAGATGATGAAGATAATCTGAGCTACATGGTAAGAAAGCTTAAAGAGGAATACAGCAAGGCTGGCCTGAAGATGAACATGAAGAGCTGTGGGTACTTAGTGTTCGAACGCAAAAAGTAAATAGATTGAAGGTAGAGGGAGAAGTGGTCGTAGGTGCGGAAAAGGGAAAATATCTTGGATTTTTTATTTCTTAAAAAGAGCACAAGCGATGATGAAATCACTAGAAGTATTAATAAAGGACGTGCTGCAACAAGGGCGGTGAACTCCGGTTGTGAGATAAAAAGACAAGAAGACCAACGAAGAAGAGAATGTAAAACACTATAGTATTGCGTTGGAGTTGAGTGTAGTTCTGTATGGAAGGGAAGTCTGGAACATTAGTAAAAAAAAAAACACTGCTTTCCACTGAGATGGATTACTTAAGACTAAGTTGATGCTATTCTAGGAAGGATACGATAAAAAATGTATTCCGACAAACGATGAAAACGGATAGGGGTATCTGTAAAGACATCCAACAAAACAGCAGATGTGGTTTGACCATGTGAATAGGATGAATGAAGACTAGATACCAGATAGGATACTCCGATCGATACCATCCCAGCAGTAGAAAAGAGGTCGCCCACGACGCATCTGGCAAAATCATGTGGAGGAGGTAATGTAAGCTACGAAAACGAATGGGGGAAGTCAAGACAGAAGAAGATGGCGACTGGGGACAGAGGAGCGGCATCAGCCATAGACTGTTTGCGAGAAGAAGAAGAGGAGGATTAAAAGACGGATGGACAGGCTTTATATAATTTTCGTGAAATAATGTCCAGTGTGTCGACTGTATACTATGAACATTTTAAGGACCTTGGCATCCACTGGAATACGTAATTTTGGCACACCGCTGCGTATACGGTAATGGCGAATAAGGAACTCATTACGGCCAGCCATTACTTCATTACTCTCAAATTTACCGGAAGGCCAAATTTGGCGGTGCCTTTAAGCGAGCCACGTAATCGCCGCATCATGTCGTAAAATGAGATTAGTTACGCTTAACACCTACCTGTGCCTTGTTTACTCGTTCTTGCGCTGCTGCACTGCATTCTCTCAGATGCTCACGAGCAAGTTGTACCCAAACAGAAGGCGCTGCATTGACGGAACTAAAGCCATGGGGTTCACGTGGTGCCACATGTGCAATACTTTCATTCAAAGGCACATGGACGATCCAACAAAATTCAAAAGTTTACTCGCATCCAGTGAAGGCAGCTTAACTTCTTGTAACAAGATGATATGATCTCACACAACTTGGTGTGTTGGTACTAACTACTCCTTTTTTCTGAATATGAACGACTATTCGAGATGACTCAGTCCACATTGCTGCTAATACTGCAGTGTTGCTGGATAATACAGAAAAAGAAAACAGAAACTTCTAAGAATCACAACAAATTTAGAATTACATAAAAACACGACAAAGTTCAGCAATGTCAGTTCCCTTCTAAGACTCTGTAGTCGAATTATCAGTGATGCTTAAATAGCAAAAATTGTTTCCTTGTTTAAGAATACATTTTCTGTCCTAATTACTCTGTAATTACATGACTGCATTCATAGTGTAAGTATTATAATATTAAAAAAATATGTAATACCAACTCTGTATCATATGTAAATTACAACTTCACTGATCTTTTCTTTGCATCGGTGCTTCCATAATATTGTTCTCTTTTATAACTGAAAATTCTGTATGTGCTAGCTATTTGGCGGGCAACAGTTATTACAGCAAAAGTTTTTTGTGCTGACATCTCAATAGAAGCAGTGGGTAAATCTTAGGTCAGAAAAGGATAGAGTGGGCGTAAATTAGAAGGCTACGTTAAACCCTACACTGCTTTAGTAATGATGGTGCTACCATCGCTTCCTTAGATTTGTGACCCAGCTGGCTCATTTAGGATTTAAACTGGGTATAATATGGAATCCGCACTATAGCAGAATCTGATATTTCCCATAATAAAAGGAAGCGTTACAGTTAGTCTTAAAATGATTTTGAAATACGGGATTGTGTCTGTAAAACTGTGCATTTTCTTTCAATTGATGGATGAAGTTTAAAGATTCGAAAGACCAAAAGTCGCTGTAGAAACAATAGCACGTAACAGAAAATTATAAGCAAAATCTCACAAGAGTCATAAATGATGTATTTTTTGGCAAAAAGCCAAACATTTCCTTGAAACACTAAATGTTAATCCATACTTTCCTAGAACATAAGTTCTGTTATTTTATTGTTTTTTTTCTTATTAATCATCGAAGTGCAAATGTGAAATTCCAAAGAAATGCTTAAAACAGAATAGAACGGCTCACGAAAGGATGTAATCAAGTACTCACTGCGGCTTTGGTTCAAATGGCTCTGAGCACTATGGGACTTAACATCTATGGTCATCAGTCCCATAGAACTACTTAAACCTAACTAACCTAATGACATCACACAACACCCAGTCATTACGAGGCAGAGAAAATCCCTGACCCCGCCGGGAATCGAACCCGCGCTGCGCTTTCTATATTGGATTACTGAGGACTGCAAGCAACGAAAATGTTGTAGCATGTTAACGAGTCTTCCTTGTCATGTGTGCATATTGTTCCATTCCGCTGTGCACTGATCAATTCCTTTGCAACTCCACATTAACACTTCGGTGGCGAATAAAGAAAGACCGTAAGACAACACAACAAGTTCTACCTTAGAAAATATGATTCTGGAAGTGCATGTCTTAAATTTATTGTTTCAAGCAAATGATAAGGTTTAGCGAAATAATACCTCATTATTGACTCCTGTGAGTCTGCTAGTGATTGTCCGTTACGTCGTTCGGTTTCTTCAGCGACCTATGCTTCTGCAGTCTCTACGTTTGTTAACTTTCAATCATCAATTGTACGTAAAAGCAGAATTTTAGTTAAATGACCTTGACGGGTGACAGAAAAGACACATATATTTTGTTGGATTGTAGCCATCTGAAGTTCCCTTGTAAGCAGAGTCTCTACAGTACGTCTAATACAAATTTTACTTCGATTCTCCGTCTTGGCAAGAGTGTTGCTTCTTGAGAGAGGAGTGTTGACTGTTAAAAGCTAAAATGAGAATGCGATTAGTTTCGCTCGCTTTTGTATCGATCATCTCTAGTAAGCGTCCTCATTTTCTTGTGCTTTTCCACGCTATTGACGTATTCATCGCAGCAGGGCGCGAACGGTGTAAATAAGTGTAGCGTGCCTCGTGGAAGCCCGGCAACGAGTGGCAAAAAGCTGCGAACAAAGCGCCGGACAACAGAACCCTTCACTCCGTGAAATGTGCGCCTCATCTCTGTGATCTTGTTTTCGAGTTACACGCACCGTGTAAGTATTTACGATTTGTTTTCCTGCAAAGTGAGGGACGAAACGTGAGAAGCCCGCATCTCGTGGTCGTGCGGTAGCGTTCTCGCTTCCCACACCCGGGTTCCCGGGTTCGATTCCCGGCGGGGTCAGGGATTTTCTCTGCCTCGTGATGGCTGGGTGTTGTGTGCTGTCCTTAGGTTAGTTAGGTTTAAGTAGTTCTAAGTTCTAGGGGACTGATGACCATAGATGTTAAGTCCCATAGTGCTCAGAGCCATTTGAAACGTGAGAGCGAATAGGGAAGCCCGGGGCAAGAGGTGGTTCGTTTACTGCCTCACTTCTTTATGGGTAGAACGCCAGTACAGGACGGGATGGAAACACAATTGAACATATCTGCAATGGAACGATTTCTCACACGCGAAGAATAACTTCTTTCCTAGCGTGTCGACCCACCGCCAAAAGCTGATGAATTAGTAATTTTTTATACACGGCTAGTTTCAGTCATAGATAATTATCATGCCTGCATGGAAGGACAGTTGGATGACATCACACGTGTAAGTGAGATTTAAGAGCACACTGTATTGTGCAGATAAGCACTGGAGAACCATGAACATGTTCTCACACTTATCCAAAGTTGTAACCTGTTTTTTGTAGTCACTACAACCGTGCGTCAAGCGACCCGCAGTAAGCGTGACCCACTTAAAACTAGCACCCCTCTTATTTCATGGACGGTTCCAGATATCGAAACTAGCTTTTCCTCGAATGAAAGTACGTAGACAGGTGCAAATTCTGTTGCATATTTAATCCACTTAACTCTTTCATCAAGCGAGATACTGAAGCAAGAAACACTTTTAAAACATGGGATGGTGTAGTTCTATCGGCATTTGAAAGCTCCTAACGAAGTCGAGTACAATGATTTAATGTCGTTAATGTTGCGTTAAACTTCTAGCAAAAATATCCGAGTAGAGGTCTCATGCTAAGCTGCATTTTTATGTTTACTTACTTCCACAAAAGTTGTTCCTTTAAACATGAGTATGTACACACCTCATAATTAGGTTTCCTAAGCCCCCTGCGATATTCTAAAAGTTAGCATATAATTCCAGTCACAACAATTTTGTAATGTTTCCATGTTTTATAAAATGCATTTTGTAAAGTACAACAATTTTAGCTGACCTTGTACCTTTGTCGTGTAAAATAGGGCAAAGAGGAATACGTAGGGTAGGTCAGACGTCTTACTGCATTCAGTTTTAGCTGATTGCACGGATACTTTAGCGAAAATTTCCAAATCGGACATTAAGAAAGGTTACATTACTGTACCAGTCTTTACAGCAGTTTTCGAATGGTGTTAAAAAGGTGTATCATTCCGTTAAGAAAGAATATAATCACATCAGTGTATCGGTTAATAAATGAAGGGAATGGGTTAAGCATACAACAAAACTACCTGCTCCTCTGACAGCTGTCACATACCACGAACCTCGTTTCAGTATCCTGAACAGTTGAGGAAATCAAAAGTTTTCAGATTACACTACAACAGACCAGAGTACTCAACTACTCGACTGATCTTGATGGTTTTTATACTGTACAGTACACAACTCGACGTATAGCCCTTGGTGCTCAATAGAGACGACATGAACACAGAATGATTTTGATAAATGGAGACAAAAAGTGAAATGAAGTTAAAATCTTCTGGGTTATTAGGCCACGTCATGTTTCTTCTAAAATGTTCGATGTTTCGACCCCTCTACTGGGATCTTCCTCAGGATCTTTTGGTGTTCACTACTGCTAAAACACTAGACACCAAAAGATCCTGAGGAAGATCCCAGCAGAGGGGTCGAAACGTCGAACATTTTAGAAGAAACATGACGCGGCCTAATAACCCAGAAGATTTTAACTTCCGTGACAACGGCCACGAAAGCCTGCAGACTTACATAAAAAGTGAAATGATCGTTAGCTGGGAGGCCCCATCCGGTGAAGTTCGGCTGCCGAGTGCGAGTCTTATTTCAGTTGACGCCACTCTGGGCGACTCGCCTGCCGGTGATGAGGATGAAATGATGATGAGGACAACACAACACCCAGTCCACGAGTGGAGAAAATCTCCAACCCGGATGGGAATCGAACACGGGCCCGCTACATTGTTGGCAAGCTCGTTACCACTCAGCTAAGCAGGGGGAGTACATGAAGACAAACCGCAGGGAACGATCCCAGAGAAGAAAAAAAAGGTAAAAAAATGGACACATGGCTGAAAATGTGGTCCAAGTGAGATTCGCCCACTTAAAGGTGGAGGTAAATGATCCTAGACAGAGCAGGTTTCAACGATAGAAAACACATATCAGAATACATCTGGCAAGTGGGAAAGTTGTGTCTTTACTAGATTAAACTCCACACTCAAAGGGGCAATGAGCTGGAAAATCTGCATGTAGAACCCACATTACTGTCTGTATCAACAAATGCATGACTTCCAGCAGGGGAGGCACAGGAAGTGCAGATATGCCTTGTCCGTGAGGCGTTGTGGAAGGATGACCGGTCCCACAAGGCAGTCGACAAAAAAATCCCCACCCCCAGATTAAGCCTGAAACGGTGCTTCTGGTTCGCTGCCATCATGTCATTCTGATTCTCCGTATCCCACAGGTGAGTGTTGTGAAGGTTGACGATACCGTCCCCCATATAGGTAGACTGTGGAATCAAGTATCGATACCACCCTATCGGCGTCTCAAAGTTTGCAGTGGAATTGCAAGATCCGTCAGACGCCTTTAGCGGTCGCGCGGAGTCTGGCGGACCCAATGGTGCGCACCCCGTGAGCCTCGCACCCACTGGCTCCGTACCTCGAGCGCCCTCTGTCGTCGCGACACAGGATAGCCGGCGGAAGCCACACAGCCCACTAGCGCTCGGAGCTTCTTCCCTACATGATGCTATCCAGATTCCGCCTTGTTACGGCTCTGACACCATCTTTCATGCTCGAGTTCAGAGAGTCTCATCCTTGTCGCTATTGAATCAGCTGTACTCTATAACTTGCTGCATTACTTGCAATGAGTCTTCGTATACTTGGAGAAGGTTGCCAGTTAAGTAATGCTTTTGTTCACTGTATTTGCTTGTTCTCTGATCATTTCTGCTCCCGCTCAGCTTTCCTTCGGTGTCAGCTGCTGCACCACTCTGTAGATCACCTCTCCTTATCCTTGTGTACCAAGCCGTACACCACAGACTCATCCGTGAATAGGAGGAATGACACAAAGTCCCATCACGTCAGTGGCCTGTGCGACGAACCAACGACAAACCCGTCGGCGTAGAGGCAGGTCCGCAGGTAATGAGGCTTGCAAACGTCGTAACAGACACGAGTAGCGGTAGCTGTCTTGGAAAAGTTCCTCACAATCGCCAGGGTTTACTCCATACTGGTGGACCGCCAGCCTGGTGCGAATGTGGCGATCACTGTCAAGGATGTTCTACATCCATCTTAAAGTGAGTGTATCTCCACTGGAACGCGTTTCCCAACGAATTGCTGCTTATCCTGTCGTGGAACGTTTCCTGCACTTTGTCGCCATTTAGCAAAATCACCTTGTACTTCACTTTGTGATGTCGTCAGTCATACGACCACACTGCCGCCTGAGAAATGGATCCGCTGGATGCGATTCTCTCGATAAACGGAACAGAATAACGGCTGTGTTAGCCAAAGAGTACACAACCAGTTGCAGTACTTACGCTCGCCGCGAGGCGCCGCTAGGCCACTTCATGTGCAGCAGAAGAGTAGTGCAGTTGTGCCAGTCCACAGTTCGTAGCCGCGCTCAGTGGTCAGCCAGCGCCGATGTTAGTCATCGTCTGCAGCTCAGTCACTGCTGCTATCAAGTCTTTGTAGCCCCGTTCCAAGTTAGTCTTCAAATTCATCGGATTCGACATTCAAGATTACGAGATATTAATTCGTCTCTGCAACATTTGTGACTTGTAAATTATGTCATTCTACGGACGCTTAGTCTAGTCGCGTCTTCTATAATTGTAAACCAACTGATCAAGAACTACAGCAAAGTTAAGTAATAAATACTTTCTAGAAAGAAATTTTCACTGTAGAGTGGAGTGTACGTTGATATGAAACTTCCTGGCAGATTAAAACTGTGTGTCGGACGGAGACTCGAACTCGGGACCTTTGCCTTTCGCGGGCAAGTGCTTTACCAACTGAGCTACCCAAGCACGACTCACGCCTCATCCTCACAGCTTTAATTCCGCCAGTACCTCGTCTCCTACCTTCCAAACTTCACAGAAGCTCTCCTGCGAACCTTGCAGAACTAACACTCCTGGAATGGATATTGCGGAGACATGGCTTAGCCACAGCCTGGCGGATGTTTCTAGAATGAAATTTTCACTCTACAGCGGAGTGTGCGCTGATATGAAACTTCCTGGCAGATTAAAACTGTGTGTCGCACCGTCAGTCGAACTCGGGACCTTTGCCTTTCGCGGGCAAGTGCTCTACCAACTGAGCTACCCAAGCACGACTCGCGCCCCGTCGTCACAGGTTCGCAGGAGAGCTTCTGTGAAGTTTGGAAGGTAGGAGACGAAGTACTGGCGGAATTAAGGCTGTGAGGACGGGGCGTGAGTCGTGCTTGGGTAGCTCAGTTAGTAGAGCACTTGCCCGAGTTCGAGTCTCGGTCCGACACACAGTTTTAATCTGCCAGGAAGTTTCAATAAATACTTTCTTATTTTCTACTCCTCCTAATTAATTGTCTTTTCCTGTTGTAGCTGCCAAGCAGTTTCGGCGTAGTAGAACCCACGTTTCCACCTCCTTGGCTACCTCATATTTACCACCTCATGTTGATGGACTCGATTATGGTGGAAGATCGAGAGCCATCACACTTTGGTGTCTGATCTCCATGAACCGCCTTTGTACGCCACGTTTAGAACAGCGTGTCGACGTGATGATGGTCTGTGGTTTAAACTGGTCGTAAGTTAACATTTTCGAAACGGCAACTTTTGGCGGCTTGCAGATGTGATTCGTGGATCACCTAGCTGTGTTTCGGCCTAGTGGTGGCGCCGTTCCCACGCCTGGCCCCCGCATCTCGGCCGCGCCCCCTGGTGGCGCCGTGCCCGCGCTCGCGCCCAGTAACGGTGCGGTAATTGCCGTCGAGCCGTTTCCGGCGCGGCCAGGGCGGCCGACCTCTGACCCGCAGACCGCTACGCCGGCCAGGGGCGAGCGCTGCCGCACGCTGGCGCCGGCCCGGGGCGCCCCATACGGCTCAGCGAGGCGCGCCACGGAGCACGGCGGCCGCGCGCTAACGAGGCTCCTCCACCTGCAGCCAGCTGGCTGATAGCTGCCTCACTCCGTCCCCATTCGCGGGTCCACACGCTCGCTCTAGGGTAGAGCGCACTCTGGAACGCAAAGACACGATATACACTACTGGCCATTAAAATTGCTACACCAAGAAGAAATGCAGGTGATAAACGGCTATTCATTGGACAAATATATTATACTAGAACTGACATGTGATTACATTTTCACGCAATTTGGGTGCATAGATCGTGAGAAATCAGTACCCAGAACAACCACCTCTGGCCGTAACAACGGCCTTGATACGCCTGGGCATTGAGTCAAACAGAGATTGGATGGCGTGTACAGCTACAGCTGCCCGTGCAGTTTCAACACGATACCACACTTCATCAAGAGTATTGACTGGCGTATTGTGACGAGCCAGTCGCTCGACCACCATTGACCAGACGTTTTCAGTTGGTGAGAGATCGGGAGAATGTGCTGGACACGGCAGCAGTCGAACATTTTCTGTATCCAGAAAGGCCCGTACAGGATCTGCAACATCCGGTACTACGTTATCCTGCTGAAATGTAGGGTTTCGCAGGGATCGAATGAAGGGTAGAGCCACGGGTCATAACACATCTGAAACGTAACATCCCCTGTTCAAAGTACCGTCAATGCGAACAAGAGGTGACCGAGACGTGTAACCAATGGTACCCCATACCATCACGCCGGGTGATACGCCAGTATGGCGATGACGAATACACGCTTCCAATGTGCGTTCACCGCGATGTCGCCAAACACGGATGCGACCATCATGATGCTGTATCAGAACCTGTATTCATCCGAAAAAATGTCGTTTTGCCATTCGTGCACCCACGTTCGTCGTTGAGCATACCATCGCAGGCGCTCTTGTCTGTGATGCAGCGTCAAGGATAACCGCAGCTATGGTCTCCGAGCTGATAGTCCATGCTGCTGCAAACGTCGTCGAACTGTTCGTGCAGATGGTTGTTGTCTTGCAAACGTCCCCATCTGTTGACTCAGGGATCGAGACGTGGCTGCACGATACGTTACAACCATGCGGATAAGATGCCTGTCATCTTGACTGCTAGTGATACGTGGCCGTTGGGATCCAGCTCGGCGTTCTGTATTACCCCCCTGAATCCATCGATTCCATATTCTGCTAACAGTCATTGGATATGCACCAACGCGAGCAGCAATGTCGCTATACGATAAACCGCAATCGCGGTAGGCTACAATCCGAGCTTTATCAAAGTCGGAAACGTGATGCTACGCATGTCTCCTCCTTGCACGAGGCGTCACAACAACGTTTCACCAGGCAACGCCGGTCAACTGCTGTTTGTGTATGAGAAATCGCGTGGAAACTTTCCTCATGTGCGCACGTTGTAGGCGTCGCCACCGGCGCCAACCTTGTGTGAAAGCTCTGAAAAGCTAATCATTTGCATATCACAGCATCTTATTCTTTGCGTCTGTAGCACGTCATCTTCGTGGTGTAGCAGTTTTAATGGCCAGTAATGTATTACTGCATTGTAGCTGAGTTTCCAACTTTAAAGCTTCACTACATGACTCCTCCTCTTCCTCCTCCTCCTCGTCCTACTACTACTTCCTCTTCGACTTCTCATTCCATGGATTTGATGAATTCCCCTATTTCAGTCAACAAGATCCAGCCATCTCTTCTGGTGGTCTTTCTCTATCTTGAATGAGACTTTCACTTTGCAGCGGAGTGTACGCTGATATGAAACTTCCAGGCAGATTAAAACTGTGTGCCGGACCAAGACTAACTCGAGACCTTTGCCTTTCGCGGGTGAGTGCTCTACCAACTGAGCTACCCAAGCACGACTCAGGACCCGCTCCCACAGCTTCAATTCTGCCAGTACCTCGTCTCCTACCTTCCAAACTTCACAGAAGCACTTCTGCGAACCTTGCAGAACTAGCACTCCTGGAAGAAAGGCAGAATTGAAGCTGTGGGGGTGGGTTGCAAGTCGTGCTTGGGTAGTTCAGTTGGTAGAGCACTTGCCCACTAAAGGCAAAGGTCCCGAGTTCGAGTCTCGGTCCGGCGTACAGTTTTAATCTGCCAGGAAGTTTCCGTTTCTCTGCCTTGTCTCTCTAGGTTTGTAGTCAAGAATTGGTGTTGGAAGCCTCTTTTCATGCATTCCATCTACATGTTCCCACCACCTCTTACTGTTTAGATCTTGAAAAACTTGCAATTCATTTATAATGTCTGCATTTTTAAGCGATTTCCACTGGTACATCAATTAACACTACGGCGAAACCTCATTTATTTAGCCTGTACGAGTATCCTGCTCAGATCCTTTTGTGTGCGAACCCAGTTTCAGATCTATGCAGCATTGTAGGTGTTGTCATGACATTTCAAGACTTCATATTTGTCTCTGGAGTGGCCTTCTTTTTGTAGCCTTTTTGTAGTTGTTCAATAGATAGCGTTAAATCTAAGGATCCCTCTAGGTTGGTAGTCAAGAATTTGTTCGGAACTTCCATAGCAGAAATTTCTTCCTGCGTCACAGCCGACATAGTGACAGTGAGGTACCTGTTCCTATTAGATTCTTTAATATAATTTTAGATCTTTATAGGATCGTAATAATTGTTACCATCGTCCACTTGACAGCCACTGATGGATGAAGGCCTCCAAACTTCTCCATGGAGTAGTACGGTCTTCAGATTCACCCATCCGTACTCCTCCTGCGTGTGTTTTGCTGGCACCCTTACACAACGTTGTCGCCTCGATCTTTCCCTATCTTTATAAGTCCACCAAATTTCATCGGTCCATCTACCATACGCTCCCACCGACAACTATTTTAGTTTCATTACAGTCTCTTCTCACCATCCACTAGAACAATCCCCTGATACATTTGTTTGTTTACTGTCTGTCCCAGTGACTCCCAACAAGTGACTTATCTCTCCCTTTTATTCGCTGAAAAACGTTCTGGCGGTTATACTTGTTGTTTAGCCGGACGTTGTGGCCGAGCGGTTCTAGGCGCTTCAGTCCGGAACCGCGCTGCTGCTACGGTCGCAGGTTCGAATCCTGCCTCGGGCATGGATGTGTGTGATGTCCTTAGGTTAGTTAGGTTTAAGTAGTCCTAAGTCTAGGGGACTGATGACCTCAGATGTTAAATCCCATAGTGCTCAGAGCCATTTGAACCATTTGAACTTGTTGTTTGGTGCGACCTTCCCTCTACAAATATTATCACTGTGTCGAATGTACTGGTCTGATTTGTAGTGCGTGTGTGGGGGTCGCGGTTTGATCTTAATGTATCGGATAAGATCGAAAAGTTCTGTAAATTTTACTGACGTGACGTCTTCACTCTAAGTAATTATCCCAGCGCAGTCAGAGGCTAGGCGTCCGATCTTGAGCAGGTACTTTAGGTTGAAATGTATTCCTACTACAGGGGGCTCTGATATTCAGGCGCAGGCTATTAACTGACGAAGTCGAAATTTCAGTAGGGATGTCAGTTATTTTATTCACGTTGTTATCATTGGTTAAGGTAATGAAACACAGTCGTCACAAAGTCGCTTGCTCACATCGATAAGCAGCATGCTCACATCAATAAGTGATCTACAAATCCACGAACAAAATAATCCGTTCACACACGAGATCATTGTACTTTTCGTTCGAAAATGAACAATAGATAAAATTTAACTATTGCGTAACTGGTCTATATTGCTCGTAACTAGGGTGCGAAATAAATCTTTACTGGCTGCCGGCAACACTTCATGTTTAACCACATAGCCGACCACTACATAACTTCACTTGTCGACGACAAGACTACAACTCTCTTTACAGTCAACACGAATCACTCTTTTGCATATAGGTTCTTTTGACAACACAGTCCACTCCACCTGGCTGTCAAAAGTAAGTGAAACAGATCGAAAAAAGTAAGTAAACTGTTTGTTATTTCAAAAGGAATGCCCATATCTGTTAATACATTCAACGCACTGTGAGACAAGACGGTCAGTGCCTTAATGGAAGAAAGTTCCGCTTGCCTACGGAGGCACGACTGTACCTAGGAATCCCCTCTTCGTCCGAAGCAGATCGGCGGCCACAAATCTCTTTCTTTCGGACTCTAAAAATTTGGAAATCGCATAGGAAGAGATCGGGACTGTTTGGAGGATGTGTAAGGGCTTCCCAGGGAAAATTCTACAGCGTACCCAGAACAAGCTTGGCAGTATGTGGACGGACAACATGGTTCCGTAGGCAGCCGCAAACTTTTATCATGGAGGCATTGATAGTCTTGTCTCACAGTGGGATAAATTTGTTAACAACTATGACGATTATATTTGATAATAAAACAGTTTACTCACTTTTTTCTGTGCGTCTCGTTTTCATTTGACTGCTCTTTACACAGGATGATACCACGGTGATGTTACAAGCTTTCAGGGATGATGAGAAAAAGATAAGCCTATCAATTTGAGCTAAGAGACCCTGGTCCAGGAACGATCGGGTCGAAAGTTATAAGCGAAAATCTCGGATAATGAAATTCCTTTACTGGTGCTGTTTATCCTAAGACTGTAGAGTAAGTAAGTGTCAGAAGTGGTAGTATAGACAAAAAGAAGAATAAAAGTCTGTTGCACATGAGCTCTAAAATGCATACCCGAAGAGCTATGAGCACTTGTTCTTGTTTTACTACTGTGAAACACATCTCTTGTACTAAACAAGTGGCCATAGCTCTGGAGGTATGCCTTTTAGATCTCGTATTTGCCGGACATTTTTCTCGTTTTTGTCCACTTCAGGAAGTTGCCTCCTCTACAGTCTTGGGAACAACAAATGGTTCAAATGGCTCTGAGCACTATGGGACGTAACTACTGTGGTCATTAGTCCCCTAGAACTTAGAACTACTTAAACCGAACTAACCTAAGGACATCACACACATCCATGCCCGAGGCAGGATTCGAACCTGCGACCGTAGCAGTCGCGCGGTTCCGGACTGCGCGCCTAGAACCGCTAGACCACCGCGGCCGGCTGGGAACAACAGTACGGGTACATGCATTTCACTGTCAGTCATAAGAACGACTTTCGCTTATAGCTTCCGTCTCTGTCGTTTCTGGACCAGGGTCACTTACCTCAAACTGATACATTTTCCTTCTCCGGAATCTCTGAAAGTTTATAATATCTTCACAGAATCACCCTGTGCTATCAAACAAAGTGGAAAGGAAAGGTACATACAATACACAAAGTTCTGACAAACTTGAACAGCACGGAAACTGAGAAATAATCTCAACAGACATTCCAAGACACTATATTGTGACACATAAAATGTAAATACAGTATCTTCGAAAATAGACGTAAGCCATCAAACTTACATTTTTTTTATAATTTTATGCAAAAGAGCTGTATATTTTGTATTGCAGAATTACTTGAAGCCGGCCGAGGAGGCCGAGCGGTTCTAGGCGC
The DNA here is from genome assembly GCF_023898315.1 of Schistocerca nitens. Lineage (NCBI taxonomy): Eukaryota > Metazoa > Arthropoda > Insecta > Orthoptera > Acrididae > Schistocerca > Schistocerca nitens. The sequence continues at coordinate 676,050,787 of NC_064618.1, forward strand.
TACAGTCTGAAACCGCGTGACCGCTACGGTCGCATGTTCGAATCCTGCCTCGGGCATGGATGTGTGTGATGTCCTTAGGTTAGTTAGGTTTAAGTAGTTCTAAGTTGTAGGGGACTGATGACCTCAGAAGTTAAGTCCCATAGTGCTCACAAGGGAACCTCCCCATCGCACCCCCCTCAGATATAAATTGACACAGTGGATAGGCCTTGAAAAACTGAACACAGATCAATCGAGAAAACAGGAAGAAGTTGTGTGGAACTATGAAAAAATAAGCAAAATATACAAACTGAGTAGTCCATGTGCAAGATAGGCAACATAAAGGAGAATATTAGCTGATGAGAGCCATGGTCTCGTGGTTAGAGTGAGCAACTGCGGAACGAAAGGTCCTTGGTTCGAGTCCTCCCTGGAGTGAAAATTTTACTTTCTTTATTTTCGCAAAGTTACGATCTGTCCGTTCATTCATTGACGTCTCTGTTCACTGTAATAAGTTTAGTGTCTGTGTTTTGCGACCGCACCGCAAAACCGTGCGATTAATAGACGAAAGGACGTGCCTCTCCAATAGGAACCGAAAACATTTGATCGCAAGGTCATAGGTCAACCGATTCCTCCACAGGAAAACACGTCTGATATATTCTTTACGACACTGGTGACGGCATGTGCGTCACATGACAGGAATATGTTGTCGACCCACCTAACTTGCACACTTGGCGAATGGGTAAAAAGATTCTTCTACCTTGCCCGATTTAGGTTTTCTTGTGGATGTGATAATCACTCCAAAAAAAGTGATGAAAACATAAGAGTTTGTCACATAAACTGCATCAAATGAATGCAACAGTTTCAGAGTCGCACAGTTTTCCCTGTGCTCTGTCAAAACATATGTTTTTTTACGTTTTCAAATGTTTCCGTGCGTAGACCGTCAAATTCTGTATATGTCCAAGCAAATCTGAACATGTCCTGGAATTTTGGAGAGCGAAGTTGATTATGTGTGAGTGCCTGAACTTTGATAATTATCTGAAAATAAAAAATTAAAATTTTCACCCGAGAGAAGATTTGAACCAAAGACCTGTCGTTCCACAGCTGCTCACGCTAACCACGGGACCACGGCGCTCGTAAGCCAACACTCTCCTTGATGTTGCCTACCTTGCGCATGGACTACTCAGTTTGTATATTTTGCTTATTTTTTTCATAGTTCCACACAACTTCTTCCTGTTTTCTCGATTGATCTGTGTTCAGTTTTTCAAGGCCTATCTCTATGCCAACTTATAACTAAATCTGAGGGGGGTGCCATGGGGAGGTTCCCTTGTCAGAGCCATTTGAACCAATTACTTGAAAATGGCAAATTGCCTAAACCAGACTCGTCGTATGTAAATATCGAACTAATGAAATCAGTGCGCAGCAGAAAACATAAAAATACTTAATATGTCATTCACTTACCTAATCCATGCTGCGGTTCCATCTGAAAGAAAGCTTTTAAGTTACCCATCGAAACCAAAACCTTACCTGGGCGCTAGTTGTAAGTTAGCGATTAATATAGTTGCCGGTTGGGGCGTCGCTCATGCAGCTAGCTAGTTCCTTCGCTCGTTTATTGTCCAGTGTGAGTGCGCCGAGTAGACATGGTGGTGGTGGTGCTGAGGTCACCGATCCCTAAGCTTACACACTATTTAATCTAACTTAAAATAACTTATGGTAAGGACAACACACACACCCATGGCCGAGGGAGGACTCGAGCCTCCGACGGAGGAGGCCGCGCGACCCGTGACAATACGCCTCAGACCGCACGGCTACCCAGCGCGGGCCCTGAAAGATCTCCATTGAGTTAAGAAACAAAGCTAGTTCATTAAGCACACGGCAAGAAAATGGGTACCAACAAGTCATTCAAAATGTGGTTATGTGTATGAATGCCAAAAGTATGTTCTGCCGGATTTCGGGAGCGCACGAGTGTCCTCGCATAGTATTGCATGTCGGCCAATATTATCTGTCCGTCCAGTCGGTGCAGAGGCATCAAAACGAGACAACAGTAAAGGGAAAGGCTCGTTTCGCAGATTTACGCACGCTGTCGGCACGCGTTGTTCGCTTGTTTACATATCCGGCTGACGCGACGCCTGCAGATAAACCACGCAGACTATGGCGGGACAGCAACATTCAGTTCCGCTGCTGGACAGACGGCGACAGGCGCGCACGCGCATTGAAATACAGTCGTGAGAGCGGTCCAGGGGGGGGGGGGGGAGGGGGGATAGCCGGCGTTATCTGAGGTATTCGCGGGTTATGGCGCGCCTAGTAATGGGACGGGCGTCCACTCTGCGCGGATGAAGAGGCCAAGGAATGCGCTTTAAGTGGCGCCGTCCCGGCCTACCCGTGTAGCCTGACAGTTCAACTCGTGTACTCCGGGAGGCGTTTTACTGCGAGCCATGCTTGCTCAAGTTGTTCCAGCTCGACATTGTTCTCTGCCCCGCTCGCGGTAAAACAGGCGTTGCTGAGAGCATTGTGGCCACTCTAGCAGTGCATTATACGGACGTGCGTCTACTTCGCTTCAGCTAGTATTACACGGGGGACGAGAATAAAGTCTCGGTGGTATTTTTTACTCCGTTCCATTGGGAGAGAGGTAGTCGGGAGAGGGGGGGGGGGGGGGAGGAAACTGCAGGAATAGCAACAGCGGCGTAGCAGCTTTTCAGTTGAACTTTCAGGATTGCACCTGGTCGCCTTTTACTTTTGAGTATAGTGTACCTGTCAGTCATCTTATTAGAATCGCCGAAACTAACATAGGCTTTATTTTCTCTTTATTTATCATTCTATTACCCCCTGATGAAAGAGATAGAAAGAGAGAGAGAGAGAGAGAGAGAGGGGGGGGGGAGGGAGGGAGGGAGGGAGGGAGAGAAACGGGGAGACTGGGATGGGGGGTGGAGGAGGGGGAAGCTCGTGACCGCCATGTGTTGCCAAATAAATACACTCGCAGAAACAAAAATCGCAACACCAAATTGTGCGACATAAACGAAATTTGTAGGAGTGTTTGCACAAATGAGAGATCATATCTATTCCAATATCCGAAAACAAAATCCATTTTTAATGGTTATATGTCTCGGTATTCTACTGCACACTCTAGATTTGATCCACGTGCAGCATGTCATTCTCAATGGAGAGAAGTCTTCCGAAGTAAGAGTGATTTCAAGTGTGCCGCAGGGGAGTGTCGTAGGACCGTTGCTATTCACAATATACATAAGTGACCTTGTGGATGACATCGGAAGTTCACTGAGGCTTTTTGCTGATGATGCTGTGGTATATCGAGCGGTTGTAACAATGGTAAATTTTACTGAAATGCAGGAAGATCTGCAGCGAATTGACGCATGGTGCAGGGAATGGCAATTGAATCTCAATGTAGACAAGTGTAATGTGCTGTGAATACACAGAAAGAAAGATCCCTTATCATTTAGCTACAATATAGCAGGTCAGCAACTGGGAGCAGTTAATTCCATAAATTATCTGGGAGTACGCATTAGCATTGATTTAAAATGGAATCATGATATAAAGTTGATCGTCGGTAAAGCAGATGCCAGACTGAGATTCATTGGAAGAATCCTAAGGAAATGCAATCCGAAAACAAAGGAAGTTGGTTACAGTACACTTGTTCGCCCGCTGCTTGAATACTGCTCACCAGTGTGGGATCCGTACCAGATAGGGTTTATAGAAGAGATAGAGAAGATCCAACGGAGAGCAGCGCGCTTCGCTACAGGATCATTTAGTAATCGCGAAAGCGTTACGGAGATGATAGATAAACTCCAGTGGAAGACTCTGCAGGAGAGACGCTCAATAGCTCGGTACTGGCTTTTGTTGAAGTTTCGAGAACTTACCTTCACCGAGCAGTCAAGCAGTATATTGCTCCCTCATACGAATATCTTGCGAAGAGACCATGAGGATAAAATCAGAGAGATTAGAGCCCACACAGAGGCATACCGACAATCCTTCTTTCCACGAACAACGAGACTGGAATAGAAGAGAGAACCGATATAGGTACTCAAGGTACCCTCCGCCACACGCCGTCAGCTGGCTTGCGGAGTATGGATTTAGATGTAGATCGTGCCAGTCGCATAACAGTGACGCTGGTAGCTCTACTGCGGGTATACAAATCTGGTTTGCTCTAAATAGGCGCTGCAACGGTACTAAGCGTTAGTTGCTTTTGGAATTAGACGTGGTGAGTTGCTGTTAGTCAAGAATGTCTTTAAAGCGACAAGGACAAATGGTTCAAATAGCTATGAGCACTATGGGACTTAACGTCTGAGGTTATCAGTCCCCTTGAACTTATAACTACTTAAACGTAACTAACAGAAGAACATCACACACATCCATGCCCAAGGCAGGAGTCGAACCTGCGACCTTAGGAGTCGCGCGGTTCCAGACTGAAGCGCGTAGAACCGCTCGGCCAGCGCGGCCGGCGACAAGGACACCATTGTCAACAGCCCACTGAGTTTGAACGAGGTCGTGTAATAGGGCTACGAACAGCTGGATGTTTGTTCTTCAATACTGCAGAAAGACTTGGCAGGAATGTTGCCACTGTACATGATTGCTGGCAGCGGCGGTCACGAGAATGTACGGTCGAAAGAAGACAGGGGGCCCGACGGTCACGTGGCACTACGACAGGGAAGACCATCTTGTTCGGCGTCTGGCTCTGGTGCATCGTACTTTGACTGCAGCAGCTATCTGAGCAGCAGTTGGCATCACAGTGACGCAGCGAACTGTTATAAATCGGTTACTTCAAGGACAGTTCCGAGCCAGTCTCCCTGTACAGTGCGTTCCACCGACCCCAAACCACCGCCATTTGTAACTAAAGTGGTGTCAAGCGTGACCTCAGTGGAGGGCGAGGTGGAGGCCTCTTGTGTTTTCTGATGAAAGGTGGTTCTGTCTCGGTGCCAATGTTGGCTAGAAGGAGGCCGTTTGAAGGCTTGCAACCAACCTGTCTGAGTGCTAGACACGCTGGACCTACGTGGAGGTACTGTCTGGGGTGGTCACCCCACGCACACTGACTGCAAATTTGTACCTACGGCTGGCGATTCGACCAGTCGTGCTGTCATTCATAAACAGCATTCCAGGGGCTGTTTTCCAACAGGACAACGCTCGTCCGTATACCGCTATTGTAACCCAACATATACCGCTATTGTAACCCAACATGCTCGACAGAATGCCGACATGTTGACCTGGCCAGCTCCATCACCAGGTCTCCCTCCAATCGAGAACATGGAGATCAGCGCCATCCACAAACTGCATTAACCGTTCCTGTATTGATAATGTCCGACCATGTGAAACAAGCACGCGAACTCCATCTCACAAACTGACATCTGGCACCTGTACAATGACTGACCATGTGAAACAAGCGCGGAACTCCATCCCACAAACTGACATCTGGCACCTGTACCACACAATACATGTACATTTGCATGCTTGCATTAAACATTCTGGTGGTTATTGTACCAACATTCCACATTTTCAGTGGCTTATCTTGCGCTACATTAACCTATGATGTTACAATGTTAATCACTTAAATATGTTACCTAGACAAATGCATCCCCAAAATTTCATTATTCTACATTAATTATTTTTCGGTGTTGCAATTGTTTTTCGTCAGAGTATACGAAGAGTGAAAATGTGAAAGGCTGTTGTGGCCATTTCTTCACAAAATGCATTTTTAGTAATGATGTGTTCTCGGTATTGTACTACACTCTCTAGACGTGATCCAGGTGCCAAAGCATGAAAAAAAAAAACTCTTCCAGGCATGCGTTAGGAGATAGTACATGGTCTTCGTGTCAAGCTCTGCTTCCTACTAGAGTTCCAAAATTTTAAAAAAATGTGACAATTTTTATTGTTGCTGCATTTCTGTACTTGTGTTATCACAGACATCACGTTATTAACAGCACCTGAAAAGAAACTTTCTTCCTGCTATTTTTTCGAAAACATATTTTTGAGACACTGGCTGTGTAGAAAATACAATCTGTTTCGTGCGAAGAAGAAAACATCAGTCAGGCACTGTTAATAATATTATTTATATACACAAACAGCCTCATTACCGGTTTCGAACCGATAGGTTCATCTCCAGACAGCTTTGTACTTTGTGTTACGTTTCTTGTTTTTACATTTGTTGTTGGGAAACATATAGCCATCAACTAATGTAAACAACGACAGATGTAACATAAATGTTAACAGATGAACGTGTCGGTTCGAGAACGGTTACGGCGCTGTTTGCGTAAGTAAACAACGTTATTATCAGTGGCTGGTTCCTGCCTGTTTCTTTGCAAGGACAAACTTAGAACCAGACAGTTTCCTGGTATGACACCAGAACGTTCTGAATAAAGTATTTATATTGTAACTTTTCTCATTGTTTTTTACAGTGATGCGGTCAGCTGCACAGTTGAGTGATATCGTTGGGGCCCCTCAACTTTTTGGGTTCAAATCAGTGTTCGAATATTGTGAATTACCTCGAAGAAATGATTTATTGTCAAAAACACCACGAATTCAGAACATATAGTTCTTGTTCAACGCAACTAGTTCTTTATTCAATCAAAGTATTGAGTGCTATCGATAGAGGATATCTAACTGATTCCATACTTTCAGATTTCCAGAAGGCTTTTGATAGTGTTTCTCACAAGCGACTTCCAATCAATTTGCGTGCCTATGGAGTACTGACTCAGTTGTGGGACTGGATTCGTGATTTCCGGTCAGAAACGTAACGGTTCGCAGTAACGATGGAGAGCCATCGAGCAAAACTGAAATGATATTTGGCGTTCCTTATGCAAGTGTTACAGGCCCTCTGCTGTTCCTAATCTATATCTACGATTCAGGAAGCAAGCTGAAGAGCCCTTTTAGATTGTCAGCAGGTGATGCTGTCATTTGCCATTTCGTAAAGTCATCAGATGATCAAAAGCAACTGCAAAGCGATTTAGGCAGGGTATCTGTGAGATGCAAAAAGTAGCAATTTACCCCAAATAACGAAAAGTGTGCGTCACACACATGGGACTAGAAAGAATGTGTTAATTTCGGTTACAAGTTAAACAAATGTAAAGGCTGTCAGTTCAGCTAAATATCTAGGGATCACAATACAAACAACTTAAACTGGAATCATCACATAATGTTACGGAGAAAGCTAACGGAAGACTGCCATCTATTGGTGAAACCCGTGGAAGATGCAACAGGTCTACTGAAGAGACTGCCTGCACCTCTTCTGAGTTCTGTTGTGCAGTCTGATTTTGGCATGAGGTACCCTCCGCCACTTGCGGAGTATGGATGTAGATGGCAAAAGTTCAAAGAAGCCCAAGTCGTTTTTTATTATGGCGAAACAGGGTAGAGAGTGTCACGGATATGATACGCGAGTTGGGGATGGCAGACATATTCATCGATACTGAACTTTTTATGTATGTATACTACAGACAGATCAACATAACAAGCATATGGCTCTGAGCACTATGGGACTTAACATCTATGGTCATCAGTCCCCTAGAACTACTTAAACCTAACTAACCTAAGGACATCACACAACACCCAGTAATCACGAGGCAGAGAAAATACCTGACCCCGCCGGGAATCGAACCCGGGAACCCGGGCGCGGGAAGCGAGAACGCTACCGCACGACCACGAGCTGCGGACGACAAGCATATGGACTAGGGAGCAGATATGGGGTTTAACAGAGCTAACGTAGGAACTTAACGTGCAAACATTTTTGTAATCAAACTGTGTGGTTTGATAAATCCGCTAACTGCCGCTGGAGAGCGCTGAGAGCGCAAAATCGCGTGGGCGCTCTCTCTCGTGGGCCGGATGTCCTGCCCGCGTCCACGTCAATGTTAGCTGCCTCGCCCCGTATGACGACGGCTTTAGTGTGAACCAGCGCTTGGATGCAGTGGATATGCAACCAAGTCTTAAAAAACATAGGTGTGGGTTGTTACTTGATCAGTTAAAAGCCTCAACCTGAGGAGGCGTCCCAGAATATCCTTTCAATCGGATTAAACTCAGCGGATGCCATGTTTATCAGATACCACAAGCGCGGAATCACGAAGGCAGAGCAACGCTATTTCAACTTGCATCGTGTTTCGATTTTTCACATGGGGTGAAACCTGAGCCCAGCATTGCAGAGGCGTGTCGTCATTAACATGTCAGAATTACCGCTGTCAGAAGTTCCTTCAGCAGACTTTATCGCTGCTGGGAGTCGTGTGTTTCACTCTTTGTGGTGAGAAGTGAAACGTCTGCGAAACGCTCGTTTCCGTAGCCTTGGCGAGCAAAAAGCTGTCGGCCGGCGGTGCCGCGGGCCGGCGATGCGGACGGAGGCTCGAACAGCAGACGTAAACATTGGAGGCGAGTGCAGGAATGCGGCCGCCCGTGGCCGCGCCGGCTGACGTGTCGCGTACTTGTAAGATGAGAGCCCCACCGCCCGCCGCGGCCGGCGCTCGCGGCGTTTTATCTTTCCGTATTGAGTTTCCCGCACGCTTGTATGCATTAATGTTTCTGACGAACGCTCCTGCGCTACAAAATGCGTACGCACGCCGTTTTGTTGCCTCATTTATTCCGAACACTGTTACGTCGATCGTGATGCAGCCGTGTGGCGGAGGCAGTTGTGCATACGCGCCGTTGCGTTTCGGCCACACCGAAAACAAATGCTTTCTAGAAGCCTACGAGAACATCCATAATGCGTTCTGCAAAACTTTAGGTGCTGAGGTGCTGCTAGAAAGGTAAATTTTGTTTGTAAACAGCCTCTAGAAACCTCGCAGAGGGCAGTGCGTGTAACAGCGCCGCTTCTGAGACGGCGAGGTGCGCTGGTCCTCGGATGGAATCGGCTCGGTGGTTTAACCACGAGGGTCGGTTGGTGTGCCGGCCAGCCTGGATGTGGTTTTTAGACGGTTTCCTGCAACCTTCTAGGTGAATGCCCGGCTGCTACCCAAGTTCAAATGGTTCAAATGGCTCTGAGCACTATGGGACTTATCTTCTGACGTCATCAGTCCCCTAGAACTTAGAACTACTTAAACCTAACTAAGGACATCACACACATCCAAGCCCGAGGCAGGATTCGAACCTGCGACCGTAGCGGTCTTGCGGTTCCAGGCTGTAGCGCCTAGAACCTCTCGGCCACCCCGGCCGGCGCTACCCAAGTCCCACATTTAGAAAACTTTGTCCCTAGATTGCACTCTAGCAAAGCTACTGTTCGCTCGCTTTGGTACAACATATATATGAGGTAGTAAATGGTAGGATAACTGGTAGAGGTGGTAGTGAAAGAAACATAAATGAATCTGTGAGAGAGAAACTGGGAGTCGATGACTTCTCTTTGTTGTTTGTTTGTTTCTTTGTTTTGCTCGTAATTAGAACCGCAAATCGTTCGCTATTGGTTCACAGTGTATTCTATATACTTAATAAATATAAGCTGCATTCTTAAGTCAAAACAAGGCCCCGCGAGTAGACAACAAATGGTTCAAATGGCTCTGAGCGCTATGGGACGTAATTGCTGAGGTTATCAGTCCGCTAGAACTTTGAACTACTTAAAACTAACTAACCCAAGGATATAACACACATCCATGGCCGAGGCAGGATTCGAACCTGTGACCGTAGCGCCGGCCAGTATGGCCGTGCAGTTCTAGGCGCTACAGTCTGGAACCGCGTGACCGCTGCGGTCGCAGTTTCGAATCCTGCCTCGGGCACGGATGTGTGTGCTGTCCTTAGGTTAGTTAGGTTTAAGTAGTTCTAAGTTCTAGGGGACTGATGACCACAGATGTTAAGTCCCACAGTGCTCTGAGCCATTTGAACCATTTTGCGACCGTAGCGGTCGCGCGGTTCCAGACTGTAGCGCCTAGAACGGCTCGGCCACCCCTGCCGGCAGTAGACAACATTCCGTTAGAACTACTGACAGACTTTGACAAAACTCTCCCATCTGGTGAGTAAGATGTATGAGAGAGGCGAAATACCCTCAGACTTCAAGAGGAATATAATAATTCCAATTCCAAAGAAAGCAGGTGCTGACAGACCCATATCACTGACCTCAATTTGCAGTAGAATTTTGGAGCATATACTGTACTCGAACATTATGAATCACCTTGAAGAAAATGACTTATTGATACATAACCAACACGGATTCAGAAAATGTCGTTCTTGTGCAACACAGCTAAAGTAATGAGTGCTGTCGACAAGGGATCTCAGATCGATTCCATATTCCGAGATCTCCAGAAGGCTTTTGTACCGTTTCTCACAAGCAACCATTAATCAAATTGCTGTCATATGGAGTATCGTCTCAGTTGTGTGACTGGATTCGTGATTTCTGGATTCGTGATTTCCTCTCAGAGAGGTCACAATTCGTAGTGATAGACGATAAATCATCGAGTAGAACAGAAGTGATATATGGCGTTCCGAAAGATAGTGTCATAAGAGCTCTGCTGTTCCTGATTTATATAAATGATCTAGGTGATAATCTGAGCAGCCCCCTTAGATTGTCCGCAGATGACGCTGCAATTAACTGCCTAGTAAAATCATCAGACGATCAATTCCAATTACAAAATGATCTAGAGAGAATTTCTGTATGGTGGGAAAAGTGGCAATTGGCACTAAACAAAGAAATATGCGAGGTCATCCACATGGGTACTAAAAGTAATCCGATAAATTTTGGGTATACGATAAATCGCACAAATCTAAGGGCTGCCAATTCGACTAAATACCTAGGAATTACAATTACGAGCAACTTAAATTGGAAGACCACATCGATAATATTGTGGGGAAGGCGAAACAAAGACTGCGCTTTGTTGGCAGAACACTTGGAAGATGAGACAAACCCACTAAAGAGACAGCCTAATTACACTTGTCCGTCCTCTGCTGGAATATTGCTGTGCGGTGTAGTATCCTTACCAGGTAGGATTGACGGAGTACATCGAAAAAGTGCAAAGAAGGGCAGCTCGTTTCGTGTTATCGCGCAATAGGGGTGAGAGTGTCACTAATATGATACGCGAGTTGGGGTGGCAGTCACTGAAACAAAGGCGGTTTTCTTCGCGTGGATATCTATTTACGAAGTTTCAATCACCAACTTTCTATTCCGAATGCATAAATATTTAGTTGATACCCACCTACGTAGGGAGAAATGACCATCATAATAAAATAAGAGAAATCAGAGCTCGAACGGAAAGATTTAGGTGTTCCTTTCTCCCACGCGCCATTCGAGAGTGGAATGGTAGAGAAGTAGCATGAAAATGGTTCGATGAACCTTCTACCAGGCACTTAAGTGTGAGTTGCAGAGTAACCATGTAGCTGCCGATGTAGATGTGAACGTTATCGAACTATCAGATTAATAAGTCACGGTTGCAAAATACTAACACGAATCTTTCCAGAAGAATGGAAAAAATTGGTAGGAGCCGGCACCGGGGAAGATCAGTTTGGATTCCGAATAGATGTAGGAGCACCCCTGGCAATACTGACCCTACGACTTCTTATAGAAGATAGGTTACAAAAGGCAAACCTACGTTTATAGTTTTTGAAGACTTAGAGAGAGAGAGAGAGCTTTTGACAATTCTAAAGGTGGAACGGGAAAATACAGGAGTGAAAGGGTTTATACAACTTGTACAAAAACCAGATTGCCGTTATAAGAGTCGAGGGGCATGAAAGGAAAGCAGTGATTGAGTAGGGAATGAGACAGGGCTCTAGCCTATCCCCCGTGTTATTCAATCTGTATACTGAGTAGGCAGTTAAGGAAAACAAAGAAAAAATAGGTATAGGAGTTAAAGATCAGGGAGAAGAAATGGAAACTTTGAAGTTTGTCGATGACATTGTAATTCTGTCAGAGACGGCAAAAGTCTTGGAAGAGCAGTTGAACGGGCTGGACGGTGTCTTGAAAAGATAGGATAAACATCAATAAAAGCAAAAGGAGGATAATGGAATGCAGTCGTATTAAATCAGTCGATGGTGAGGGAATTAGACTAGGAAATGAGACACTTAATTAGATGAGTTTTGCTCTTTGCGCAAAAACAAACTGATGATGGTATAAGCAGAGAGGATATAAAATGTAGACTGGCAATCGCAAGGAAAGCGTTTCTGAGGAAGGGAAAGTTGTTAACATCGACTAAAGATTTAAGTGTCAGGAAGTCTTTTCGAAAAGTATTTGTATGGAATTTGGCCATGTATGGAACTGAAGCATGGGCGATAAACAGTTTAGATAATAATAGAATAGAAGCTTTTGAAATGTGGTGCTACAGAAGAATGCTGAAGATTAGATAGGTAGATCACGTAACTAATGAGGAGGTGCTGAATAGAACTGGGGAGACAAAAATCTGTGCACAACATGACTAAAAGAAGGGATCGGTTTGTAGGACACGTTCTGAGATATCAAGGGATCACCAATTTAGTATTGGAGGGAAGCGTGGTGTGTAAAAATCGGAGAGGGGGGCCAACAGATGAATGCAGTAAGCAGAGTCAGAAGGATGTAGGCTGCAGTAGTTCCTCGGAGATGAAGAGATTTGCACAGGATAGAGTTGCATGGAGAGCTGCATCAAACCAGTCTTCGGACTAAAGACCAGAACACCAGTAACAACAACAAGTAATAAAAATTAGCTGATGGTGGAACTTCTGCGATTTTAAATAACCAAAGCAGTTACTTTTGATACAAATAATTTTTACATGCATAAACATAAATAAGATCTGTATGGTTTCCAGGGCCCTCGGGTGTCCATCGGGCTGGACACGTGAGAGCCCTGGAAACAATACATACGCCGGGAAAGCCTCCGATCACACAAGATCTGTATGATTATTGTTTTTTTTTTTTTTTGTGCTCAATAGAAGGTTCTTCGTCGAGATCAAAGGCAAGAGTTTCCTCTTATAACTAATAAGTGAGAAAGTTATTTATGAATACAAGAAACATATTTCATATAAGCTTGACGGAAGAGATGTGTAATATGTTTCGGTTTCGGGTTTCTTTTTCAATTTTTACTACAACATGCCTCTGTTTCATATTACAAACGAACAGTTTTCGAATAAAATCTGAATTAAATATTGACAGATTCAAATTTGCTATAAGTAAGTGTCATTTTTAAGTAACAGTCAGGAAGATAACTATGTAGAACAAAATTTTTCGTAGATTACACGGCCCTTTATATATTCACGGCTTCCGGTTTCTTGGGGAACCTAAGAAGACACTGATCGCACACGCAAAAAAGCGATTGAAATGAGGTAATGCCCGATAGGTACTCAACACACCTACTATACAAGTAACGCGGTAAATATTATCTGACCCAAGCTACTAGGAAAACTACCATAGTCTACACTTACCTGTGATAGTCTAAGGTATTGTCTGGTAGTTTTATTTGGCTCACTTTTACTTGAATAAGGCTAAACGCAGACAGTTGGGGTACACTAATTTCGTCCCGCGGGTTAACGGGTTGGCGACAGGGACGGCATCTGGCCAATCCTTAAACTAATTATGCCAAATACGACAATAACCAGGCCCACCCTGCTCCGATGCGGGACAGAAACATAAGGAAAGGGAGAAGATATAGGCCTCTAGAACAGTCAAATGGTTCAAATGGCTCTGAGCACTATGGGACTTAACATCTGTGGTCATCAGTCCCCTAGAACTTAGAACTACTTAAACCTAACTAACCTAAGGACATCACACACATCCATGCCCGAGGCAGGATTCGAACCTGCGACCGTAGCAGTCACGCGGCTCCGGACTGAGCGCCTAGAGCCGCGAGAGTCTAGAACAGTCCTTCGCGTTTGTTGTCGCTAACGCTGAAAAGCATACACGAATATTTATTGTCATTTTGGATGTTGTCAAACAAATTAAGAAGCTACCCCACTTTGATTACTTTCATTGCCTATTGTCCTATGCAGCTTCACATACGCTTCCAAAAGGTCGTAACGCGAAGTATTTGTAATGCAAACTCAATAACGTCCTCCAGAGGTGCCTTCACGAAACTTGTCGTAATTAACATACTTTGTTTTCGGACCAACAGCTCAGTTCAAGGAATCACTGCTAGAAAGCAGAATAATCACCTTAAAGATTTCAAGCGACTTACTTCACCCAGCGCACCCGGTCAGCCGTTCGGTTTGACGCACTGCATTCTGGGCGCGAAGTCGTGCCGGTCCCCGGCACGAATCCTCCCGGCGGATTAGAGTCGAGGTTCAGTGTGCCGGCCACCTGCCAGTCTGTGGATGGTTTTCAAGGCGGCTTCCTTTATTCCGCCTCAGTTACACAATGCGCAGTCTCCACGTACGCGTACACCATAATCACTCTACCACACAAACGTTTGGGGTTACACTCGTCTGGTGTGAGACATTCCCTGGAGGGTCAATTGGGGGCCGAACCGCACAATAACCCTGGGTTCGGTGTGGGGTGGCGGTGGGGTGAGTGGACTGCTGTAGGCTGTTGTGGTGTTGTGAACCACTGAGAGCTACGGCGGGGACGAAGCCTCTCCGTCGTTTCTAGGTCCCCAGCTCATTAATTTCACCCAGAAAGGTGTCCAGTATTCATAAACACACACTTCCAGTAACTTGCAAACAGCTATGAAAACTCTTCCTACAAATAACATTTTGGTTTAACGGACAAGGCATCTTCTTTTACTCTACTGACGAATTTCTTAGTAGAATTAATATAAAACGTGTTCCGCGATTCCTTTTGTAGATGAGACTTAGTAGATGAAATTTTGATAGGTACCCTTGTCTGGAAATGTGGGTTTGAATATTAAAAATAGATTTGAAGAATGGATCACTTCCAAATCTCCAAGGTACGCTCTGAGACAGAGAAGAGTGGGCCGCAGTCACGCCCTGTTGTAATTATGACATCACATACCAATTTCGTCCGACTACAACAACGGTTGGGGACAGCTTGTACGTTCGCAGCAAGGTGGATTGACGTGCTCCACGGACACTCCGTACCCTCGACTTTGAAGGGGACCCGGCGAGTACTAGAAACATTGCCCCAGCTGTGGGCTGCTGTAGAGGACAATGTCCAGAGTTTGTTGTCTCCGCTGTGTGCATACCGTGAAGTGAAAGAATTGAAAGTGGTACACTCTTCAAACTAATTTTATATCGAGGCAATACATTTCCGGACACGGATTCCTTATCAAAATTTTATCAACTAAGTGTCATCTACAGTCGCTTGAGTTACGAAACACCCTGTATATATTATTGTTAATAATGTCAAATAACAAGAGCGTTGCGTAAAACCTGACTTCTGCACACCTTCAGTGCAATAATGAGAGAAATCTAAATAAGTGTTTAATAACGGTTTTCTCTTAATATGTTTGCTGATGTGTGGCTGCAACAGCCTTAGAACTATCTTATTCACTTCAGTATACGTACTTTTACGTGAGTCTAACAAGCTGCGTATTACTTCTTAAATGAAAATCTTTGGTAGCAGAATTACCATATGTCTTTTTTTGTATATATAAAACATTTTGTGCTCTTGTTTCATGGCACGTTCTGCGTCTTTGACGATCTCCTCGTTATTGATTTACGGAACAAGAAGTATATCTAACGTAATCTACTCTAACGCAACTGGTTGTAAAACGAAGATTTGGTTTAGATGTCCGTCGACGGCTAAATCAGAGATACGACGCAAGCTCGGATTGTACAAAGAGGGGTCAGAAAATCTACCGTGGTCTCTTCAATGTATTCAACGACGCATTTAGAGAAAACATGGAGAACCTAAAATTATATGATCCTAAGGGATCTGAACCCCCTTCACCTAATGCGAGTCCAATGCATTAACTACAGCAAGTTACTGCCTTACTCAGAGGAAGTTAGTGACGTGACAGTCGATGCGGTAGCAACTGGTTCGGATCCTAGCAGCACAAGAAAGGGTGTCATCGACAGCATTTGGCTGTCGAGATGAGAGATTTTGGCATTATCGAATAACTCACGAGAAATTTAACTCTCTTCTTGAATTAATAACCAGACAAAAAAGCTATTGAGAAATGCTTTTGGACTAAAGGACAGAATGTTACTCCGAGATACATGCTGTTCCCCTAAAACAGTAATTATATAGTACTTTGACATCGAGGAGCACATTATAATTTTGATTGAAGTCGGTTTAAACATAAACAAACCATTGCAGTTATTTTTAAGGGAGGGACAGCTTTCAATACAAGTACTGCTACAGGAACTTCTTTGTATTTGTTTTTCTGGTTGACTGTTGCTGAGACTAGCGGAGGAAATGGTATGAGTGCTTTACCTGTGTAATATTCTCTCTCTTTCTTAATTTCCACATATGAAAGGAAATGTCCCGACAAACCGCTAAGAATTCGCCTGTGGCGTCACTTGCCAGCCTCGCGCCCACGAGAAATACGGGACCCGTAATGGACTTGTGACGTCACTCCAGTCGCCTTGTCAGCCATACTTAACGAACACTAGGCCCACAGAAATCACTGTCAGCGAAAAGGTACCCACTGAAGGTCTTAACTTTGTTGTATGGTATCGAGGGCTCGCATTCATATAACGCACAGTACAGAATTATTAAACTTGTCTGAAATAGTTACTCCCTCCCTGCCGGAAACGCCTGCTGGCACTCGTTAAGATCTGCAGTGTCACGTGCTGTGAGAAACGCGCCGCGGCCTGTCTTTCTCGTGCGCCTCGCGCTACCCGCACGCACGGAATGAGTTGCCCCCTAGACAATGCTTTCCGCGTTTTCCGCTGGTCGGCTTGTGCACGCACTTGGCGCTATAAACGCTGCAGTGACTGGGGTCGGTTCCCACTAGACTGGAACGCGGCAGGGCGGCACGCCGATTTCGCGTTCCCATCTAAAGCGGCAACCAGTGACAGGACAGAGCTATGGCTGGGGAACCAAGAAACGTACTTAACAAAAAGGCTCTGAGCACTATGGGACTTAACTTCTGAGGTCAACAGTCCCCTAGAACTTAGAACTACTTAAGGGGCTCCGGAACGCCCTATACTTGCAATGTTAAAATAACGCTTATAAATTACATCTTTCCTCACAACGTATTTGAGGTAGGAAGTTGAACTTTTTACAGATTATTTATTGGAATATGGGCTACAACTTAACACAGGGATTTTACAAAATTTTAGTTCAGTTATTAAAGATGATTTTTTTTTCAATTGTAATGAAAATTCACAACATTTTTTTGCAATTTTTTATTTATATATTCAAAAATATACAGTTTTTTGGAAAAAGGCTGTGTTAAATTATGCAGAAGGTACTGTGTAACATTTACTGAAAGTTTGAAACAAATATGTTTGCAAGATCCTTAGAAAACATGTAATTAGTATGAGAAAATAAAAGTTTTGGGAATCGAGCGACAAAGATTGGATTAACTTTTTAGTGCATTCCAGGTCCATAGGATGGATTATCTTCATCCTCTGCAAACTCGTCCTCCAGCTTCCTCTTGTTCCTCCTCCTGTTTACTCTTGCTTGTATTTCTAGACTCTTTACAGCCCTGTCTGCAGCCCGAAAGCGTTCCTTGTCTAAAGCAAGCATCGCTCGTACCATGTTAGAACCTATCTTCATTCCCATATTTCTAAATACCTTGCACCTTACAATGTTGCCATCATTGAAAGTCGCAACAGCATCACACACACCAAAGTGAAGTGTTTCTATTCCAACAAATACAGTCTTGGGGATTCTCGACCATATAACACTATTTACACTTTCATTGGGGTTTTGAGTTTTTCCGTGAATACACTTTTTCAACAGTTCAAGTGCTGCTAAGTCTCTGAAAATAGGTTTTATCACCTCCATTATTGCATGAGGCAGACTATGCTTATGAGTGTACACTTCACCAGTTAGCAATCCTTTGTTATATTTACACCAACTGTCTTCTTCTTTGGGACACAAGCTATGTTGGGGATTTTCATCGTCTTTATTGTTTACAGTAATAAAAAAAATGGCTCTGAGCACTATGGAACTCAACTGCTGAGGTCATTAGTCCCCTAGAACTTAGAACTAGTTAAACCTAACTAACCTAAGGACATCACAAACATCCATGCCCGAGGCAGGATTCGAACCTGCGACCGTAGCGGTCTTGCGGTTCCAGACTGCAGCGCCTTTAACCGCACGGCCACTTCGGCCGGCCGTTTACAGTAATAACACATACCTTTGGCTTTCCAACATTTCTCCTTTTCTTAAAAGCCTTCAGAGGATTTCTAATAACTTTACTTTTACTCATTATTATACTTCAACAAAACAGAGACTCAAGAAATAGAATTAATTACGAATATTTTCGAGATAACGACAGAGTAAATAAACATGAAACAATCGACAATCACACCAACGATATATATTGAACCATCACAGGTTAGCCACAACACATACTTTATCTCACATCACTAAAATGTACCTGATGAACACGGACATTAATAATAACACCATTTGACAGCAGTTTAACAGCGCCACAGTGGGTCACGGCCATGTAGAACACATTTAAAAAAAAAATTAAAAATAGTTGTAGTCTTCGGAATTGAATAAATTATATATCTATTAAAAGGTAATAGTCCGCAGATTCAGAAAACGCAAAAAAGTAAAAATTGAACTTTTCGTGATTTTGAGCCTTTCCGGAGCCCCTTAAACCTAACTAACCCAAGGACATCACACACATCTATGCCCCAGGCAGGATTGGAACCTGCGATCGTAGCGGTCGCGCGGTTCCAGACTGTAGCGCCTAAAGTTCGTTGTTGATCGATTTACTCAGGTTTTATTATTATTATTATTATTACAGACGGCAGATAACCCTCTGACCGAACAAGCTGAGCTACCGTGCCGGCGAACCGCTCGGCCACACCGGCCGGCACGTACTTAGCATCTGGCACCTCACTCAGATGTGAACACGCGAGCACTGTAGTACACGTTTACATGCCTACTAACGCCACAGATAATGAAACGATTGAAAGAATGTGTGATTACACAAAAGACATTGTCTGGATCCTAAAGGGAAACGAAAACTGATTTGTAATGGGGATGGAATTCAATAGCAGGAAAATGAAAAATTCTATTTAATGTGAACTGGAGGAAGGGAATAAAAGAGGAAGCTGTTTTACGGCATTTTGCACAGTGCAGATTTTATTAACTGGTAACACTTGGCTTACGAATCTTGAAAGAACTTGAAGTTAGATTCCGGTGAAATGTATGAAAGTGTGAGGCAATACCAATCCTAGGACTTACCTTAGAAGACAGGCTGAAGAAAGGCAAACCGGTGTTCAAAGAATTCATAAATTTAGAGAAAGCTTATTATAATCGGGATTGGAATACAATCTCTGAAATTCTGAAAGCAGTAGGAATAAAACACAAGGGCGCAAGATTATCTAGAACTTGAACACACGCATATCTTTGGAACAACATCAGGACGGAAAAAAATTACGAATTAAAACCCTGTGAGAAATATAATTTATGGAAACGACAGTGACAAAGCGTTTGTGGTGCAGATTGTTTTAATGAGTTTGAGAAATAGAGTTTAGGTGTGTCACAACTTTACTGTTGTACAAGTAGAGAAGCACAAGAATGTAGCTGTGAACACTAGCAGTAAGCGCGCTCCCTACAATCCGTTAAAAAACCTTTTGAAGTCCGTTTCAAATAAACATCTAATGTAAGAGAACTTTGTGGCTGTTAGCGGCATTCGGGGCAGAAGCCACAGGTTACAAATGAATTTTGCAACAATAACTCCAAAAAACATGGAAGACTATCATCTTCATGTCAATTGCATCTGGGTGTGCCACTGTGGTAAAATAAACTTACGTTACTTACAAACGCATCATTATATCTGCTTGCTCGGTAATCATCCTGTCATATTATACAGTATGACATAAGGCTTTTCCATCGGTCGTGACGGTCTCTATTAACCCACAATCTATAGCACAATGAGGACAAGTGCCATGTACAAGGCATGTAACTCCGAAAGCTGGTGGTGAACATGAATCCTTATAATAGGCGTAATATAGCTATGTTTATGTCTGTACACAATACTTTTATTTTCGACATGCCGATGTGTAGTGACCTCCATGGTTGTGAGAACTGCCTACGCAGTGTCAGGCGACATGCAACACTGATGGACGATGCTGCTGTTGTAGTTTTCAGTCTAGAGACTGGTTTGTTGCAGCTCTGCATCCTACTCTATCCTGTGCAACCCTCTTCATCTCCGAATAAGTACTGCGACCTACATCCTTCTGAATCTGCTTAGCGTATTCATCTCTTGGTATCCCTCTACGATTTTTACCCTCCACGCTTCCCTCCAGTACTAAATTAGTGATGCCTTGATGCCTCAGGACGTGTCCTACTAAACGATCCCTTCTTCTTGTCAAGTTATGCACAAATTTCATTTCTCCCCAGTTCTATTCAGTGCCTTCTCATTAGTTACGCGATCTACCCATCTAACCTTCAGCATTCTTCTGTAGCACCAGATGTCAAAAGCTTATATTCTCTTTCTGTCTAAACTGACTATCGTTGATGTTTCACTTCCATACATGGCCACACTCCATACAAATACTTTCAGAAAGGAGTCCCTGAAATTTAAATCTATTCTCGATGTTAACAAATTTCTCTCCATCAGAAACGCTTTCCTTGCCACCGCCAGTCTAGATTTTCTATCCTCTCTACGTCGACCATCAACAGTTATTTTCCTTCCCAGACAGCAGAACTCATCTAATACTTTAAGTGTCTCATTTCCTAGTCTCATTCTATCAGCAGCACCAACTGATTTAATTCGATTACATTCCATTATCCTCGTTTTGCTTTCGTTGATGTTCATCTTATAGCCTCCTTTCAAGGCACTTTCCATTCCGTTCAACTGCTCTTCCAGCTCCTTTGCTGTCTCTGACAGAATTACAATGTCGTCGGCAAATCTGAAAGTTTCTATTTCTTTTCCATGGATTTTGATTCCTACTACAATTTTTTCTTTTGTTTCCTTCACTGCTTGATCAATATACAGATTGAATAACATCGACGATACGCTACAATCCTGTCTCACTCAAACACTGCTTCCTTTTCCTGCCCCTCTACCCTCATGACTGTTCTCTGGTTTCTGTATAAATTGGAAATAGCCTTTCGCTCCCTGTATTTTATCCCTGCCACTTTCAGAATTTGAAAAAGAGTATTCCAGTCAACATTGTCAAAAGCTTTCTCTATGTCTACAAATGCTAGAAATGTAAGTTTCCCTTTCCTTAACCTATCTTCTAAGATAAGTCGTAGGGTCAGTATTGCCTTGCGTGTTCCAACATTTCTACGGAATCCAAACTGATTTCCACCGAGGTCGGCTTCTGCCAGTTTTTCCATTCGTCTGTAAGGAATTTGCATTAGTATTTTGGAGCCGTGACTTATTAAACTGATAGTTCGGTAATTTTTACATCTGTCAACACCAGCTTTCTTGGGATTGGAATTATTATATTCTTCTTGAAGTCTGAGGGTATTTCGCCTGCCTCATACATTTTGCTCACCAGATGGGAGAGTTTTGTCAGGACTGGCTGTCGTAAGTTGTAATGGAATGTTGTCTATTCCCGTGTCCTTGTTTCGACTTAAGTCTTTCAATGCTCTGTCAAACTCTTCACGCAGTATCATATCTCCCATTTCATCTTCATCTACATCCTCTTCCATTTCCATAATATTGCCCTCAAGTACCTCGCCTTTGTATAGACCCTCTTTATACTGCTCCCACATTTCTGCTTTCCCTTCTTTGCTTAGAACTGGGTTTCCTTCTGAGCTCTTGATATTCATACAAGTGGTTCTCTTTTCTCCAAAGGTCTCTTTAATTTTCCTGTAGGCAGTATCTATCTTACCCCTGTCGATCTCATTTTTGAGACGTTTGTATTCCTTTTTGCCTGCTTCATTTACTGCATTTTTATATTTTCTCCTTTCCTCAATTAAATTCAATATTTCTTCTGTCACCCAAGGATTTCTACCAGCCCTCCTCTTTTTACCTACTTGATCCTCTGCTGCCTGCCTACTTGATCCTGTGCTGCCTTCTGTAACTGTATATATACCATATGTGTTCTGGCCGGAGGCAGTTCGCTTCGCGCTCTTGTATGTGCAAGTGCTGAAAAAACCTTCGTTAAGTGAAGTTAGTGTTCGTCATTCATCTGATTACACCTTCTTCTACGTGACAAGAAGATTGGGTTAAATATACATGGCGTCCCACCTCATATATTTTCGAAATGTAGAAAATGCAATTGGTTAGCGATAGTCAGTTGTTCGCTCAGTTGGCAGGACGCACAATCCCAAGAAGTAAACAATCATCATTTTCAATGCAACGTTTTTTTTTTAAATGGCTCTTGTATGTTTTTTTCTACCGATATGAAAACTAGAGATACAATCAGCGACGGCAGACTTGGTTTCACTGCTCTAAACGTAATACCCTCTGTGTCGTAACATCCAAGGATCGCGGTATCACACCCCAGTCGGCAACGAGCATCGATACCACAGACAGCGAATGGGAGAGGCTGAAGAAGACACGCCTTCTCTCTCAGTACAGCAGGGCCCTTGCATGGAAGTCAATGTTGAGCCGAGCATGGAAGCGCTCTGCCCCAGTTCGTGATCTCAGCTGAAGCAGGCAACATCATCGAATAGTTCTAAAGCGTTATTAAGTCTCAGACAAGTATGTCCTTCTGTAAATGTTCGACGTTGTACTTCACAAGAAGAGTTGCTGTATGCATCAAGTAATGCTTTAATAGTCAATGACAGCTGTAAATTACAAAACACTCCTGCGGCAAAAGATTGCATGAAGTTAAGTAAATCTTTTTATCATTCACGTAATAAAGTAGATTAGTATTTCGTATGTTTAGTTCCGATGAGTCATCTCCCCAAGCACTCAAAGAACCCACAATTATAGCTCGACAATTGTCGTTTCGTCTGGTCATATCATTCTGGAATATTTAGACTTTAAATAATGGAAACGGTGCCACAGTTTCTGCCGTGGTACTGTAACGCCGTAATGCAGGTAGCATGACGTCTGCTGTAGTCAACCCCTCCTCTGCACATTACGAGAGAAACTGTGGCGCCGTTGCCATCCATTAAAGTGTACGTATTTCGGAAAGTATGAAGTTCCGAACAGTGAAAACCATTAGCAGTCTCTAATTGTACCTCTAGTTTTCATTTCTGTACAAAAAAACCATATTTGTGCCACTAAACACCATTGTGTTGAAAGTCATAATTGTTTACATTTAAGGATTCTGTATTCCTGCCCATTGTGTGAACCCCTGACATAGGTGTATCTTTGGCCAATTGCATTTTTTACATTTTATTTCATTTCGGAAATATATGAGGTGGCATAGTTAGGTGTGATACCCTGTATAAATAAAATTTTTGGCGGAGTCATTTCGCTAAGATCTTAAGCTGGAGACTGATATATTCACCCAACTTGATCCAAAATGCTTAGTAGCGGACGTGAATGTCTTAAACACACAGAAAGACTATTAACCAAGGCCTTCGATCACAGTTATTTGTATTTGATTATATTACACGACGCATTTAGAGATCCGGCGTCGAGTGTAATTAGATTTTAATCGGTTCTTTAAAAAAAGAGTAAGAAAGTGGAAAAGGGGGGACACTGGAAAGCCGGCCGCGGTGGTCTAGCGGTTCTAGGCGCGCAGTCCGGAACCGCGCGACTGCTACGGTCGCAGGTTCGAATCCTGCCTCGGGCATGGATGTGTGTGATGTCCTTAGGTTAGTTAGGTTTAAGTAGTTCTAAGTTCTAGGGAACTGATGACCACAGATGTTAAGTCCCATAGTGCTCAGAGCCATTTGAACCATTTGACACTGGAAAGTGAAGCACAGACCTTTGACTCACTGCTAAACTAAATTTCTATATGTGTGTTTGCTTATCACGCTGGTTGCCACTAGTTAAGCCGTTGCCTTTGGCTCATTCTTCTGTTCCGTTTCATTGTTCATAACCGCAAGGAACTCTAGTCCACCACAAGACCTCCATCACCCTCACGCCTTCAACAACTTGATCAGAACAAGTTCTTTTTTTTTTTTATCGTCAGTCTTCTCACTGGTTTGATGCAGCCGGCCGCGAATTCTTCTCCTGTGCCAAATTCTTCAGCTCAGAGCAGCACCTGCAAGCTACATCCTCAATTACTTGCTGGATGTATTCCTCTACAATTTTTACTCTCTACAACTCCCTGTAGTACCATAGAAGTTATTCCCTGATGTCTTTACAGATGGCCTTCCATTCTGTCCCTTCTTTTTGTCAGTGTTTCCATAAATTACTTTCCTTACTGATTCTATGCAGAACCTCTGAATTCCTTATCAGTCCACCTAATTTTCAACATTTTCCTGTAACACCATATCTCAGATGCTTCGATTGTCTTCTACTCCCGTTTTCTCACAGTCCACGTTTCACTACCGTACAACGATGTGCTCCAAACATACATTCTCAGAAATTTCTTCCTCAAAGTAAAATCTATGTTTCACACTGATACACTCTTTCGGCCAGGAATGCCCTTTTTGCCAGCGCTTTTGATATCCTCCTTGCTACGGGTTGTTTTACTGCCTAGGCACACTAGCTATCTTTCTTCTATCCTATCATTAGCACTATAACGAGTCGGTGTCCTTTGCCTTATTTCCTTTTGCCGAGTGATTCTAGACGCTTCAGTCTAGAACCGCGCGACCGCTTCGGTCGCAGGCTCGAATCCTGCCACGGGAATGTATGTGTGTGATGTCCTTAGGTTGGTTAGGTTTAAGTAGTTCTAAGATCTAGGGGACTGATGACCTCAGCAATGAAGTCCCATAGTGCTCAGAGCCATTTGAACCCTATTTCCTTCTTTCTTACATGAGCAAGTCGGGAAATTGTAGAGGCTTTTCACGAGTGGTCCATCTCTAAAACTCTTAATTCTTTTTTTATTTCTTTCTGTCAGTTCCCAGGACTCACCTCCAAAGCTTGTTATTGGTTCCATACTGGATTTGTGTAGATACATTTTAACCTTTGAACTCTTTTTTTGAGGACCAAAGCACTGTACGATTCTATCGACGCATCTCTTGAAAATATTTGCAATACAAAATGCAATGCTTATTAGGGTGATACGTGTAGCACATTAAGATGATTTAATATTGTGTTGGATTAATATATATTTGATAAACGAATTGTAAGGCTAAGATGTGACGACAATCTGCCGCGCCGGCCGGAGTGGCCGAGCGGTTCTAGGCGCTACAGTCTGGAGCCGCGCGGCCGCTACGGTCGCAGGTTCGAATCCTGCCTCGGGCATGGATGTGTGTGATGTCCTTAGGTTAGTTAGGTTTAAATAGTTCCAAGTTCTAGTGGACTGATGACCTCAGAAGTTAAGTCCCATGGTGCTCAGAGCCATTGGAATCATTTTGAACAACCTGCCGCACAACTTCATCTGACTTCCCAATGTTGTCGAAATAATCTGCAGAAAATTGCACAGTTAGTTTCAATAATTACGACAATAAGTTGTAACTTAAGGCGGATATAAAGTTTATTACAGACGATATTGTATTAAAATCATGGACGACCTCCAATTTCGTAGTTTATGGAATGTGAATGACGAGGTCAGACTTAAGCACACGATAATTCAGGTTGTGCCTTCACAGCTCCACTTAGAGTGGTCTATAATACTTAAGAATAAGGACTTGATTCGGTTATGGGACTTGCAGACAGCAATTTTCCATCGGCCCAAACCTCTCTCTGCTGATGGCGATCTCCGCGTCCCGGAGCAGGACGAGTAGATTTCTGAAAGACTGCGTCCTGGAGGGAAAGAACAGCTGTTGGTCCGCGTCGCTTGGCAACACTGCTGTCGGCCGGCCGGCGGGCGACTGCCGACTGGACTGGCGCATCCGACGGCGGCCGAACCCGCCCGATGTCGCTTCGTGTCCCGGTGGCTGGGCCGGCGTTGCAGAATGCCGCTCGCTCGCTAGCTGGCTCGCTAGGTCCTGTTACACGGGGAACCTGTTTGCTGCCGCCCGGCGCGGCTCTCGCCCGCCCGCCTGCCTTATGTTTTATATTACATGCCTTCCTTCATATTAGAGCCACGAGATTCCCAGGGCGAGCCTTTGATGCCGCCGGTGCGCCCGAGCACACTTGCAAACGCGCAAAATAAAATCAGGAGGAGCGACCGGCAGCGCACGGCAGCACCACCTAACATTACACTGTCTGCCGGACTCCTACTGCCATTAGTGCACAATGCGGAGCGAGACGGCACATTCCGGAAGGCGATTCCTTCCTCTCCGCCGTTCCCTGCTTTTTTGCCGCCGTAGAAGTGTCGCAAGAAGTTCTAGAAGCCAGATGGGCGCCGCGCTAGTGAGAGAACTTTTGTCCGCCTCCGTCAATTAACGGCAATTATATGTTCGGGAAGTATGTATGAATAATTTTAATTGCCGCGCTTCCGAGAATGAAGCCGCGGGGCCTCTTACGGTCCGAAACACTTGTTTCAGCCGACCTCCTTTTGTTCCTAGTTTCCCGCACGTGTTTAATGGGCGGCCCAAACGAAAGTCATTCCCTGCGACTCAGTCTCCGTTACTGTATGGCACTTCATAACTCGCTTCTCGCGGAGTTGGTACGACGCCGCAAAAACTGGGTATAGCTGTTCTCACGTGGACCCAGCCTGCTATGCATCCCCGCAGTAACCGGTAGCTTCGTGACGCCTTCCAGTTCTTTACGGCTTGCCTCGCCCGCAGGCTGCAATAAATCTAATAAGCTTTGTTAAGACGGAACTTTTTTCGCTTTTTTAGCCGCGCGGGACTAGCCGAGCGGTCTTGGGCGCTGCAGTCATGGACTGTGCGGCTGGTCCCGGCGGAGGTTCGAGTCCTCCCTCGGGCATGGGTGTGTTGTCCTTAGGATAATTTAGGTTAAGTAGTGTGTAAGTTTAGGGACTGATGACCTTAGCAGTTAAGTCCCATAAGATTTCACACACATTTGAACATTCTTTTTTTCCCGCTTTTATCAGTTTTCTGATCTGCTAACTTATGCAAGAGCCTGACCTGTGGTTTCCTCCTTCTCTCGAGGAGCTGTTTGTGCACTGGTGGTCTCTTTTGGTGAACCGCGAAATCCACTGGGTTTTGTCAGTGCGTCTCAGAGACCTGCACGGTAGTACTTAAGGCTCTCAGGCTTGAAGGTTTCCTCTATCGAAGATTCAAATTTCCTTTGATACTGAAGGACCGAAAGTTACCAGCGTTTAGTAAAGATTATGAAACAATAGTCCACCAACTTGACGTCTTTTAGTTACCATTTAGAATGTATACTCAGTTTAACGTCCATAACAATGTAATTAATTACTTGAAAAGCAGATGAGTAGATTTACTGCATGTAAAGGGTGTCTGAGGAAGAATGGTCTAGGCGCTTCAGTCTGGAACCGCGCGTCCTCTGCGGTGCAGGTTCGAATCCTGCCTCGGGCAAGGATGTGTGTGATGTCCTTAGGTTAGTTAGGTTTAAGTAGTTCTAATTTCTAGGGCACTGATGACCTCAGATGTTAAGTCCCATAGTGCTCAGAGCCATTTGAACCATTTTTTAAGAATGGTCAATATCCAGGGACATGACAGGAACGATCATTCGAAGCAAAAGCCTTCATATTCCGAATGGTTTCCGAGATAGAACACATTTAATAGATGGCGTAGCATGGTATCGAGCTGCGTCATATCCACAACTAACATAACGTACTCTTACATAATCTGTCGCAAATAGCAAGAAATCCGCTATTGCTGTTACTACCCATCCAGAATAACGCAGACGTTTTCTTCCCTTGGCGCTTGCATTGGCACATTTTTCCCTCTGTCCTTAAACCCATTCTTCTTTCTAGCTTTTCGATCACTTCCTATCCCTCCATAGGCTGTATTAGTGAATAACCCTACCCAGATGCACGGACAAACCACAGTTCCCGATCCTGAGATCTCCTCGATAAATGTTACTACGAAACGCAGAGGTGGCAGTACGCCTTTTAGTGCGGGCGTGGAGGAGCCCCACTTCTTTTCAATGTACAGTCTTCTTTATTCTCTAAATTATTTAGTACATTGCCAAGTTTACACATGTACAACAGTTAGTAAGCATTACAATAAGCGTTTTGCAAAACATCCATTGGAAAACACGCATTTTTAACATATACTCGTGTTCGTGGGACACCAGTACGTGCAGGAAGTCGCCTTATACTGGTAGTTGGACTGTGCTATACCATTTCATCACTGTGATGCTGTTCCTGCATAGATTTTTGAACTAAGCGTTCATTAGAAATAAATGGGAACTGGGAGAATACCTGTTTCACGCGATGTGTTGAAAACTCTGGTAAATCCTCTAGGTCAGGAATGCGACTTGTCGGAAAGCGCCGACCGTATTCTTAGACAGCAGCAGGAGCACCACCATCACAGAAGCCCTCAAAAATACACCATATCTGCATAGGCATCATTAGTGTAGATGTGTGGCATTCAAGCCAGCGCGTGTACAAATACAGCTACCCGATGCAACTCTTTGATACTCTCTCAAAACTTCACACAACTTCACTCACAAGACGTCATGGGCAACTGCGAGTACAACGGGCTAGTTTAATGCGGAAAGACATACCGAGCAATTAGGATGAAAGCAACGACGTAGGTTTAGCTAGAATAAAACGTCAAAGAGGTTGGGTGGGTAAGATACATACGCTAGCGCCACCAACCCAAAAACAAATGCACATTAAATGTGTTCTATATCGGAAACCATTCGGAATAGGGCATACATCAAAACTAAGTTTGCTTTAAATACGTGTTCCTGTCATATCCCTCAATACTGACCATTCCTGCTGGGACATCCTGTATATACTGACAGATACAAAACATATCAGGATGTTAATTGTGTATGTTATTGCCCTGCGTTGCAGCGAGCGAAAAAAATTTTGTTACCACTCCTAAGTAATGTTTATACTACAGAAGTACCGCATTTGTGTTTGGAATCAAAAGAAGAAACAAAACATTAATTCTAACAAAGCTCAGGTGTGTTTTTTGATAAATTAGAGTGTACCGAGTGGTAATCTGATAACTGCTGCGTTTATGACGTGGTGGATTTTTAGTGAAACCCAGAAAGAAAATGAAATGTTCAAATGTGTGTGAAATCTTATGGGACTTAACTGCTCAGGTCATCAGTCCCTAAGCTTACACACTACTTAATCTAAATTATCCTAAGGATAAACACAAATACCCATGCCCGAGGGAGGACTCGGACCTCCGCCGGGATCAGCCGCACAGTCCATGACTGCGGCGCCCTAGACCGCTTTTTTTTTTTTTTTAATTCTCATTTTGTTCGTTTTTGTTCGTTGCGTCTGCTCGGGGCGGACGTCGTAAGACATCCGTTAAGTTCGTTGATGATCGATTAACTCAGTTTTTTTTTATTACAGAGGGCACGTAACCCTCTGACCGAACACGCTGAGCTACCGTGCCGGCTATCGGCTAATCCTGCGCGGCGAAAGAAAATGAAGCTGTTCGTCTATTGTGGTTAAAGGATTCTCGAACATTCAGCAGTGTGAAGTAGTGGACGACCTTGCAAAGTACAGCATCAAAGAAGAGAATGCAGTATAGCTTCCACGTTTCAAGAATAGGCGTACTTGTAATAGGAACAGCAGTGGCAAATACCGCAGCAGGAAAAGGAGGGGTTTTCGTCCTCTTTAATCCAGTGCAATATCCCAAAAAAACCGTGATACAGCCAAAAGAATCTTCCGAGGAGGCGTGTGACATCAATTATTCGAATAAGGTTACGACATGGATGTTTTCCTGCATCTCGCTATAGGATCGCAATCGTAGACTCTCCCACATGCATCGATCATTCTGAAGACGACGTAGGCCTTCACCGCATTATTTTGATATGTTCTAAATATGTTCCACAACAAAATAAGCGACGGTGGGAAAACTTTGGAAAACTGCAGATTCCAGCGCCAACAAATATTAAAGCGTTAATGAGTTACTTGTTGTTACTCATTAAAAACAACGAAATTTACAGTTTAATAGCTCGTTATCTGCAAGAAGAGATGTATATCTACGTCGCATCAAATACTGACATTTGTAAATTTTTACATTTATAAAGCAGCTGTTGATTTTTGATGTAACTGCTTTCTCTAACCTTAACAGGCAGCTGTTATAGCTGTATTGTTTCCATCAAAAATTCAGTAAAATAAAATTAAAAACTCTTTAGCCTTTCGTCATATAGGTGTTAGTGTACTTGCATCAGGTAACAGTACAGCAATAATAGTAGCAGACTTCTCCTAGTGCAGGACTATGCAGTGTAGCCATGCAGTGTACCCACTGAGCGAGATAGCGCATTGTTTAAGACGCTGAACTTGGATTCGGAAGGAGAGGGGTTCCGATCACCTCCCGGTTAGGTAGGTTTAGGTATTGCGTGGGTTCCCCTAATCAATTAAAGCGGATGCCGGGATGGCTTCTTTCGAAAGAACGCGACTGCTTTCCTTACTCATTTTCGTCCTAGCTTGCTTCACCTCTAATGACTCATCGTCGACGGGCATTCCTTCCTTGCAGCACAACCAACATGTACAATCTGTCAGAGAAACAGTGTCGAATACAGTTCTCACCTATTTCAGCCTGTAGGTCCTTTGATCTGTTAGCATCAGACATATTAGATTGCTGTAGTCATTTCCACTTTATGTTTACTTGTTTTCCTACGCTGACACACGCAGACTGATATTTCCAAAAGCTCCTCATCCGCCCACTATGCATGGCGTATTGTTCGTATGCAACAAATATAAAGTTGTTGGGTGAAAACTTCTACAGCTGTTGAGAGCATATTTTCGTCTGCTTCAATATACCGGCTGAGATTCTAAACAGAATGCATCAAATACGTATTCTTCCAGCACTACTTGATTTTCTACAACTATACTCATGTACTACAGGTCGGTAGTGTGAGAAGTAACTGGGTTAATAAAGTACAGAATTATAGGTTAACATTTATTAATTAAAGATATTACAGGGGCAAATAATCGAAATTTGAATAGCTGCCTGCCACAATATTAAGCATTAGACAGTTTACATTGAATGGCTTGTTTTACTCCTTTGAAAGAACTTCCACCTTAATACAGTCTATAATTAAGGCACCAGCAATAGATAACACTAAGGACGTGCCGCTTGCATTCCGTATTTCGTCGAGTAGAGCGCTTGTATCCACAATACATTCCCTCCTAGAAATTTGAGTATTCTCAGATACATACACCATGGTTTCCTTCGAACATTCACACAGCCGGGTGCTAACACAAATTCGTGCAGAGATGAAAACCAACTGAATTCGCAAGAACCGTTGTAAACATTCACGGTACTGCACTCCCCCATTTCAATACAGTAACACTCTGAGCTTGCACTGTTAACTAGCGTAGACAGTTTGCTATCACCTCATGTCTCCCCTGTCCGTAGGCTCACAACCCACTCCACTCGCGGCCGGAGCGTGTGGCACAGGGTACTTTGCGTACCATTGGCATTCGCCAATGGTGTGTCTGATAAGTTTTCCTCGGCCACCCGTAAGGAAACCGCGTGATTTCAACGCTCAGCGTCGCGGTTACGACCTTTATCGCGGAAGAGTCATAAGAAAACGTGAAATGTAGGTATGAGGGGGGCGTAAAGATCTCATCGTGTGACACGCCCACGGTGGCGTTGGGCATAATTGTGGTGAAATTTGATGCCAAGGTAACACCAATAACCCATCTGGCAGCTCACGTGAACCTCTGAGCTGTTGCCTTTTCTCCACATGTTGGACACTTCGCCGTTCGAAGCGTCGCCGAACCTGAGGGTGACGTTGCAAGGCGCTATGCATGTGCACCATTCCACGGGAAGGCTTATGCACCTTTGAGCCAAATTTCAAACTTATGCGTCGCAACGGTAAATAATTACAGTTTCGAAAATGTGACCCTTTAATTACATTGCGCAGTGTACATACAGTCTCCGAACTATACACAAACTAATAATTTGTCGCAAGCATATTGAAATATTAAACTTCCTGGCAGATTAAAACTGTGTGCCGGACGAGGTACTGGCGGAAGTAAAGCTGTGACGACGGGGCGTGAGTCGTGCTTGGGTAGCTCAGATGGTAGAGCACTTGCCCGCGAAAGGCAAAGGTCCCGAGTTCGAGTCTCGGTCCGGCACACAGTTTTAATCTGACAGGAACTTTCATGTCAGCGCACACTCCGCTGCAGAGTGAAATCTCATTCTAGAAACATCCCCTAGGCTGTGGCTAAGCCATGTATCCGCAATATCCTTTCTTTCAGGAGTGCTAGTCCTGCATGGTTCGCAGGAGAGCTTCTGTGAAGTTTGGAAGGTAGGAGACGAGGTACTGTCGGAAGTAAAGCTGTGAGGACGGGGCGTGAGTCGTGCTTGGGTAGTTCAGATGGTAGAGCACTTGCCCGCGAAAGGCAAAGGTCCCGAGTTCGAGTCTCGGTCCGGCACACAGTTTTAATCTGACAGGAAGTTTCATATCAGCGCACACTCCGCTGCAGAGTGAAAATCTCATTCTGGAAACATCCCCTAGGCTGTGACTAAGCCATGTCTCCGCAATATCCTTTTTTTCAGGGGTGCTAGTCCTGCATGGTTCCCAGGAGAGCTTCTGTAAAGCTTGGAAGGTAGGAGACGAGGTACTGGCAGAAGTAAAGCTGTGAGGACGGGGCGTGAGTCGTGCTTGGGTAGCTCAGATGGTAGAGCACTTGCCCGCGAAAGGCAAAGGTCCCCAGTTCGAGTCTCGGTCCGGCACACAGTTTTAATCTGCCAGGAAGTTTCATATCAGCGCACCCTCCACTGCAGAGTGAAAATCTAATTCTGGATATTGAAATATTAATAGAAGTAATACGCTACCAACGGCACAAAAGAATTTTTTTTTCTTTTCCTTTACCGCTTTCAGGCACCTAGTGCCCTTCTTCAGAAGGGTATAATTATCGCCTTATTTGCCTGAGTCAAAAATAAGATGCACACATTTCCGTGATCATGTGGTTCATAGTTCCTGTACAAAAATGATACAAGGAAACCAAACAACAGGTGCGTACATCGTGCTAAAAGTGAGTGATAACCAGCAAACTGCTGCACAAAACAAAGTTCTGGCATGATGTCTGCACCTGTTGTGTGATTTCCGTATACAGTTTCTGTACAGGAATTATGAACCTTGTGAGCACAGCAATATGCTGTATACATCTTATTTTTGGCACTTGCAAATAAGGCGACGATTGTAACCTTCTCAATAAAGGCACTAGGTGCCTGAAAGCGGTAAGGGAAATAAAATTTCGTTTTTTCGACTGGCTGATGATTATTTCAATAAATACAAACATATTGAAATACATACAAAGAAAGTATGTACAAATAAACCTGAGATAATATTGTACTTCAAATTGCTCTGAGCACTATGGGACTCAACTGCTGAGGTCATAAGTCCCCTAGAACTTAAAGCTACTTAAACCTAACTAACCTAAGGACAACACACACATCCATGCCCGAGGCAGGATTCGAACCTACGACCGTAGCGGTCGCGCGGTTCCAGACTGTAGCGCCAGAACCGCTCGGCCACCAGCGGATGGCTAATATTGTACTCAAAGATTAGAAATATATCAGTATAAAGGTCAATATAGTATAAGAAGTGAGCAATGGTACGGTCTAATTTGTTATATGGACGTAAATTCAAGGGTTGTTTAATGTGATGGACAGGAAAATACGGGGGATCAGAGGCAAGGAAGGACACAGTCCAATGTGGGGGTTAAAACAGTTGCAAAACTAGGCCTCGCGAGTAGTTTCCTTGTGGCTTACGTGTCGCTCTTATTCCTGGCCGGCATAGCTCTGTCTACGTTTGTCTTAATGTTTTTAGTTTTGACAGACATAATCTTATGACTATGCGTCTTTATTCTGTTTTAATTTTTGTTCTGAAGAAGATACCATTACTGGCATCGAAACCTAGGTAAACTAATAAAATTTTACCTTGCAACTCAAGGTTGATTTTCTTAATTTCTGAACAATTCATAGTTGCTGAAGATCTGTACTATGTTAAGATTTTTAATTTTCTATTTGAATGAGGTACAGTGTGTCATGATTGTAGTTAAATTTCATTGTAGTCAGTTTCGCAGCTCACGAATTTAGCGTTTCCGTTCCACCCCAGAGCTTCTGCATCTACAATAGATCATTCTCGCACTCTTAAAAACTACATTACTCCATCTCTCTTACTCGTTACCGTTGTCGCAGACATATGGGCGCTTTCATCACTGTTTCAGCGCTTTAGAATAATCAGGGTGTGACGTCAGCACTACGAGTTCAAATGCGCTCCTATATCCGCGAAACATTTTAGAACAAAATTGATGTTAAATTTGAAACATATATATGTTTTCACACTGCTTAAATTCGTTACTGATTTATCAAGTTACTGCTTTTTTAATTTAATTAACTTAAAATTTAAGTTGTTGTATTTGATCTGAAGTCAGGGTTCATCTCTCTCTCCACACTAATTCATACGGAGTCAGTTTCATTATCTCTACATGACTACTGCAACCAACATTCTCTTGAACCTGCTTACAATATTCAGTCGTAGCACTCCTACAATTTTATCCCCTTCACTTCCCTCCATGAGTAAATTAATTAACCCTTCATGCCTTAAGCAGTGTCCTTTTAACATACCTTCCTTCCCGGTATTGAAGTTGCCTTAAAATGCTCCCTTCTTCCCAATGGAACGCAGTGACTCTTCTTCAGTTACCGGACATGCTTATCGATTCTTCTCTAAAATCACGTTTTAAATGCTCCCATTCTCACCGTGTCTGAACTGCTTATCGTCTACGTTACGCTTTCATATAACGTTACACTCTACACAAATACTTTCAAAAATTACTTTCTAACACTTAAATCTATACTTTATGTTAAAATATAAGCACTTTGATTGCTGTTTCCATTCTACAGCCGGCCGAAGTGGCCGTGCGGTTAAAGGCGCTGCAGTCTGGAACCGCAAGACCGCTACGGTCGCAGGTTCGAATCCTGCCTCGGGCATGGATGTTTGTGATGTCCTTAGGTTAGTTAGGTTTAACTAGTTCAAAGTTCTAGGGGACTAATGACCTCAGCAGTTAAGTCCCATAGTGCTCAGAGCCATTTGAACCATTTTTGAACCATTCTACAGTTTATATCCTTTTTAGTTCTGCTGTCGTCGGCTTCTTTGACTGTCAAATAGCATAACTCGTCTACTACTTTTAATGCCGTCCCCTAATGTAATTTATTCAGACCAGACAATTTAATTCGAGTACAATACCCTTGTTTTTACTTATGATCATATACTATGTCTTTTAAAGACTTACCTGTTCAACAGAGCTTCCAAATCCTTTGCATCCCTGGCAGAATTACCAAACATTAAGATTTTCACTTCTTATCTCTGAAGTGTAATATTATTCCTTAATTTGCATTACTTCTTGTTCTATGTGTAGATTGAACATAGGCTACGATGCGTAGGCTTCGACCTTTATAAATGCCGTCTGGTTCCTGCACTAGTTGTAGATATATTTTACCCCTAACAATTTCAAAATTTCAGGAAGTGTATTCCAACCAACACAGTCAAGAGCACTGTTCCCAAATATGGCAGGGTAGTGAAACAATTTGCTACAAAAGTAGCTCCCGAGCGTTATAAATTTATTTGCGGTGTTGACATGCGTGCAATTGCAAGGTAATACTGCCGCCGTGTAGCACAGAAATGCCTCAGTAAGATCGACAAACGAACCACAAGCGTCTGCATTTGTTGCTGACATTTACCTAGTAAGCCGGCAGGCCAGATTCGTGAGTCAAGGAGATCCACACGCGAAACGCCGGGTCTAAGCCTGCTGCGCTGTTATTCATGCACGATGCCACGAGTAAGGCTTAACATGACCGTCGTCCGTGCTCCATGTTTCACTAATTTATGAGTATAAGTGCTGGAAAGACCGGCCGGAGGAATTGCGCAAGCTCGGGTATTTTTTACTCGTCGCATTTGGCTCCCCTGCAGGTAAGAAAGCGGCGATTAATACAGTGGCGTCAAAATACTCATGTAACGGCGTCGCGTGTGCGCGCAGAGTAAATTTGCTTTCGTGAAATTGGTGCTGTCGGGTGATGGGCTTACGTATGTTGTAGATTGCCATGGTTTATAGCGTTGCCCCCGTGCGCCTGGGAACGACTATTTTCGCTTTCTTCGTTTTCCGGTCGCCACGGCGGCCGCTTGGGCGCACGTGAGCTGAGGGCTTCGGTTCATTCCATTAATTCGAGACCCGTACGTGATGATGGGTGTGGCTGGTTGGCTAAGTGGGTGTCAGACTGCGACCCCAGGGATCCAGACTTCAGTCCTCAGACGGCCCTGGGATCAAATCGCTTCTTTCTTCCTTCGCTTTTCTTTTCCCGGAAATCTCTCGTGGTGTTCCGTCCATGACACAACATGAACACAGAAAAACACCGATGCAGAATTTCTATAGCTGTTGACAGTCTAAACGACAGCACTGAAAACATATGTCAAAACTAACAAAACGGCAAGTTCACTAATGCATGTTCACTCAAAACGAACACAAAAATACAAATAAAATTTGTCGACTGAGTCGAAGGACATGAAGCAGTAGTTGCACAAGTAGTGGGGCAGAGTTGTAGCCTATTTCCGATGTTATTCACCCTAAAAACTGAGTGCACAGTAAGAGAAAACAAAGAAAAATTTGGTGAAGGAATTAAAAATCAAGGAGAAAAAATTAAGATGTTGAGGTTTTGTCGATGACATTGTTAATTCTGTCAGAGGCAGCAAAAGACTTGGAAGAGCGGTTTAACGGAATGGATTACAAGATAAACATCAACAAAAGTAAAGCAAGGGTAATGGAGCGTAGTTAAATCAAATCAGGCGATGCTGAGGGAATTAGATAATCAAATGAGACTCTGGATGTAGAAGAAGAGTTTTACTATTTGGGCAGTAAAGTAACTGAGGTTAGACGAATTAGAGAAAATATATAATGCAGACTGACAATAGCAAGCAAACAATTTATGAAAAAACATCGAATGTAAATTTAAATGTTGTGAAGTCTTATCTGATGGTATTTGTCTGGCGTGTTACATTGTATGGAAACGGAACGTGAACGAGAAATATTTCACACTGGGAAAAAAATACTAACTTTTGAAATTTGATGTTGCATGGGAATACGGAGGGTTAAGTGGATAGTTATTATAACTATTTAGGAGAAACTGACACGATTTTGGGGGAAAGAAGTTTATAGCACAAATTGACTAAAGGAAGGCCTCAGTTGGTAGGACACATCTTGATGCATAAGGAATCGTGTTTGGTAGTGGAGGTTCAAATGGTTCAAATGGCTCTGAGCGCTATGGGACTTAACTTCTAAGATCATCAGCCCCCTAGATCTTAGAACTAATTAAACCTAACTAACCTAAGGACATCCCACACATCCATGCCCGAGGCAGGATTCGAACCCGCGACCGTAGCGGTCGCGCGTTTCCAGACTGTAGCGCCTAGAACCGCTAGGCCACCACGGCCGGCGGTAGTGGAGGGAACTGTGTGTGTGTGTGTGTGTGTGTGTGTGTGTGTGTGTGTGTGCACGTGTGTTTTGACAATCCAGCACCTCCCTCTGCCATTAACATTGCTGAATCCAAAAATTAACATCCCAGCCCCGTGAAGCTACAGCATGAAGCCAGTAAAAAGAAGGTGTGTGGCGAATCGAACACTTTTGTTGTTGTACTTTTTATTCTGAGCACCAAGACGTAGAACGGACTGCTCGGAATCCAGTCCGTATAAAGTACTTAAACATTCCTCTATTTAGCTGAGATGTGAACTGTCATTCCATAGTAAAGCGCGGAATCAGTGGGACATGTTTTCTCCTACCTAACTTAAGTATGCAGCCAATGAAATGCGATATCTTTGAAGAAGCTCAGCAGTATCTGCTGTTCGATAATGAGATGGCACAAACTGATGTTAAGGATTTGTTTAAATCAGATCAGCGGTTACTCTGATCGCCACAATTTCTTACGAATCCATGTAATGCATGACCTAAATATTGAAAGAGCTGAATCAGTTGGACGGTAATCTCATATAGGATATCTAATCATTTGACTCACTCAAGAAGGT
The DNA here is from genome assembly GCF_023898315.1 of Schistocerca nitens. Lineage (NCBI taxonomy): Eukaryota > Metazoa > Arthropoda > Insecta > Orthoptera > Acrididae > Schistocerca > Schistocerca nitens. The sequence continues at coordinate 676,088,718 of NC_064618.1, forward strand.
AAGGTTTCAGGACGTATGCGTGTCCTGTCACCAAATATCTGATTTTTACTTTATGTAGGTAACTTGCTACAGTTGTTAAAAATGGAGAGAAAATCATCTTTACAGCCACCAGCTGTACGTATGAAACGTTATTCTTCAATGGTTTTCGTTTTTATAACCATCATCATAGACGAAAATCAGTACGTCAGATAGATCAAATACTCATACTGCTTATAAATAACGCGTCAGCATACCAAATACAACCACGTGTCTCAGTTGCACGCAAAATACACATATTTTGGCTAATGTCGTGATTTATGACTTCAGCAGAAATATGTTTATCTTACATACTACTGAGGAACATGGTTGTATTTAGTATGCTGGTGAGTCATTTATGAGAAGTACGTACTTTTGATCCATCTGATGGATTGATTTCGTCCAGGATGTTGGTTGTAGAAACCGAAACCGATGAAGAATAAAGTTAGATATATACAGCTAATGGGTATAAAAATGCTTTTCTTCAAATATCTGACATTGCGACGTTTATTGCCATAAGAAAACACTGATATTAAACCAAACGCCCTCATTGAAAATAAGTGCTGTGTTTAAGTTCGTCAGCATGTGTGTTAAACAATTTCGCCCTAAAATGCATGTTCTTGTCAGGTTTCGGATGTTACTTTCGTGGAAACTTCTGGAGGATAACTACTTGTCCTTACTGTCACAGTTGCTTCGGCATACTTCGCAAGACAAATATTCATTTTTAGGCGTTCTACCGTTGTTAACTATTTTAATTTTTTTGCTCACAAAACCTCCAGCTTTCAATTTGGAAGACATATGGAAGACATCCATGAGCGAACCTGCAGCAAAACTTTCAACTGTCTCGAAAAAACTCCCTTAATTAACTTAACTAACACGCCCTATGCGTGTGCACGCGTGTCTTCTGTGTGACAGCGGAAGGGAGGGACGAAGGGAGGGAAGAGACAGAGAGAGACAGAGAGAGACAGAGAGAGAGAGAGAGAGAGAGAGTGAGCGAGTGAAAGTGCGAGGAAGAGGAAGAGAGAGACAAGGGGTTCGGAGACTGGGGAAATGCAGGAAGGGTGGAAGCTGTAATTTCGCCCAGATTTTTGTGCACTTTGATCGTACTGGTTCGATGTTATTTTTGCACGAATAAAGCTCCAGTCGTGAGTTTTAGATGCAAATCACCCTCACTGGCGACCGCAGCGCCCTTAGGCTCGTATTACGAGACCTGAGTCACAACTCGCGACGCCACGCTTCCCTCGGTACTCCGTCAAGGTCCGGAACGTCACAGCCCTGTGGTCGATCCGTATTAGCGTTGCTGAGCGTGTGTGACAACTTGTTATTTGGCCGGCGGATCGTGCCTAAGTGATTAGTTGCGATGCCTGCCCCTGCCCGCGATATGCAATGCTAATCAGGCAACGAGCTTTGTAATTTCACATGCAAATCTCACATTCCAATTGAGACGGCTCCGAAGGTTCTGAAACAGGGAGTAGAGAAAGCAAAGGAAAGAAAAGGCGGCAACAGCTGGGCAGTAAAATCACTGGAAACGTCCGTCGTGACCTGAGGTCCTTATCCCGAATACGCCATCCCCACGTGGTTATCTCTACAGAACCTCTGGTGTACAGCTTTTCTAATCTCTTCCAATTTCCCTGTTGTTCCTAAGCATCCTAGCCTTCCTGCCCTATGCTTTTGATATTGCTTTGAAATGTGTCATTCCTGATCACGCCATGGAATAGTCCTCTTGACTGGTGGAGAGACTTTTTCCATCTCGGAGCTGAAAGTTTAGTCTTTCTTTGATCCATCTAAAGTGGTTTGTGCTTGGATTGTTCTAAGCTAGCTTAAGGCCTAGTGATTTCCTCGTGTAGGAAAACGTCTTCCAACACCTACTCGAAACAAACTCGTGAAAAATCCTCACAGGAAGTAGAGATTTTCAAACGAGTGGCATATGCAGCCCCGCTGGATATCATCAAAGAAAGTGTCACCATACTGCTTCTGGCGTTGATTGGATGAAGGTCAGCATGATAAAAGCAATGTCGGGGGTTGTCAATATCCCACGGAAACAAGGTATCGGCCGACACCCTACATGGGTGTAAAAAAAATGGTTCAAATGTCTCTGAGCACTATGGGACTTAACATCTGAGGTCACCACTCCCCTAGAACTTAGAACTACTTAAATGTAACTAACCTAAGGACATCAAACACATTCATGCCCGACGCAGGATTCGAACCTGCGACCGTAGCAGAAGCGCGGGTCCGCACTGAAGCGCCTAGAACCGCACGGCCACAGCGGTCGACTACATGGGTGTAGGAGGCAAGTTTTGCCTCATTTAGTTCGGAGATGTTTCAAAGTCGCGAGTTATCGGTTACTCTTCAATCCATGATATGCAGGTTTACAAAACGATGTCGTTGTGGGACTTCTGATTTTCAAGGAAACAAGACATTCCTGATCTATTTTTTTTTTTTCAATACAAGCCTTCAAGAATTTACGAGTACGTTCTTGTGTATGGGCGCTGAAATGTAATTAGTCATTTTATAGTTTTGTAGGCGAGTGTTGCGGTTTAATGAGTGTGTTAGTACCCGATAGGAAGGCACCTCTCATCAGACTGTTGTTCGGTCACTAGTTGAAGCCGGTGCGGTATTTAACACAGTAGACTGACTTGTGAAAGTCTATTTTAAGCCAATAAATTACAGTTGTCACCGCAAAAATTTAAAATTTCGTGTTTTCGTGTGACTTTTAATCTATCGATTGCTATCCTGTTTTCTCGTGTGGAGCGGAAGTTTCTTCTAACAATCAACTGGAGGGGCTGTGTTGACTGTTACCATTGCACTTTTCCAGTCCACCGGACGAATCTCGGATTTTTTTTCTGAAACCAGTTAGATACCTTCAGGGCATTAATTCAGAAATTAATTTTCAATATGCAGCTCAGTGTGTATTGATATCAAACTTCAAGCTGTGTGCCAGGCCGAGACTCGAAACTGTGAGCTTTGCCTTTAGCGGGCGAGTGCTCTACGAACAGAGCTACCCGAGCGAACTGACACCCCTTTCTCACAGCTTTATTTCCGCCACTACCTCATCTCCTACCTTCCAAAGGTCACAGAAGTTCTTCTACGGAACTTGCGGGATTAACGCTCCTGGGAAAAAGGACACCGCGGAGAAATGGCTTAGCCACAGCCTGGGGATTCTTTCTAGAATGAATTTTCACTCTGCAGCAGAGTGTGTACTGATACGAAGTTTCCTGAGGAGATGAGGTACTGGTGGAACTAAACTGTGAGAATGGGTCGTGAGTCGTGTTCGGGTAGCTCAGTAGGTAGAGCACTTGCCTGCAGAAGACACAGGCGCACAGTTTTAATCTGCCAGGAAGTTTCAGGCATTTGTCATTGGTTTTGGAACACCGACAAGCTTAACTCTGTCTTAAGGATCAGTGAGGGAAGGACGACAATTATCACGACCATTTTGTAGGTCTAGCAGTGCAATAAATTGATCCGGGTCCGCTGATAAACGCTTCTTATTTAATCTTCGAAGCACTGCGTCGGTCAGTATGTAGTATCGCATAAATTCCGAATGAAACTGCACGCAATGTCACAAATTCTTCTGGGAGAGACCTAAGAAAGTTTCCAGTTCGCATTACAATTTCGCTTTCTTACATTATGTGTAGTTAATATCTTGTTTCCTTGGAAATCGGAAGTCCCACAGCCGGCCGGTGTGGCCGTGCGGTTAAAGGCGCTTCAGTCTGGAACCGCGTGACCGCTACGGTCCCAGGTTCGAATCCTGCCTCGGGCAGGGATGTGTGTGATGTCCTTAGGTTAGTTAGGTTTAAGTAGTTCTAAGTTCTAGGGGACTGATGACCACAGAAGTTAAGTCCCATAGTGCTCAGAGCCATTTGAACCATTTGAAGAAGTCCCACAAAGACATAGTTTTGTAAACCTACGTACCATCGATCGAAGAGTAGCCGATTGGCACTTTAATAATGCGAGAAGGTCCATCAGGATTGCATTTGTTTCGATCGGCTGAAAATACAGTCTACGAAGGGCAGGAGCCTGGTTTCAAGTTATGGTTTGGAAAATATTTTAAATGTGTCACGAAGAACCGCAGTAGCAAACTCCGCTGGTGACGTGAAAAATTCATTTTGTGATCTTTAGACACTTAGTTTGGACTCTTGTTTTATGGAGATCGTATGCAAACGTCTAGCAAAATTAGCTGTCACCGTTGACTTTCTTCATCTGGCAGTTCTGTCAATGTCGTGCTGCCCCGCAGACAATTTTAACAGTGAATCTGCGGCACCTCTAAATCTAACACTACTCGAAGGGGTCCAACCGGTGCCAGTCAACAGCGCCAACGGGTCTTATTGGACGAGTTTCTTTTGTGTGATGATGCAAAAGAGAACACTAGAGACTAATTTTGGTTAGCATTATCAAGATTACATCCATAGGTTCATAGGTCGGATATTAGGAAAATACGGTCGGCCTGCAAACGCGATTGCTAACAAGACATTCGTGCAACCAAGCCTAGAATGTTGTTCAAGTGTGTGACAGCCCGTAGTAGAATAGTGGTCAAGTGTGCGGGGCCCATACCAGGGGAGGATACTGAGCGTATACAAAGCAAGGCCACACAAATGATCACAGGATCGTCCGACCCACAGTACACTGAAAAACTTGATTTGGGAGAGTCTTGAAGACAGACGTCCACTACTCCGCGAAAGACTTCTTACAAAGTTTCTTCAAACAGTATTGAGAAATTTAGGAATATATTACAGACCTCTACGTATCTCTGCCGTGGGAAGCACGAAGACAAGATTACACTAACTACAGCATGCACAGAGGCGTTCAGGCTTTCATTCTTTTAGCTCCCCAAACGCGGATGGAACGAGAAGGAACCGTGTGGTACGATGCGAAGTACCCTCTGCCATGCTCTTCACAATGATTTGCATTGTTTGGATGTAGAACAGATAAAGCCAAAATCGAAGATACGTAATTGGAATAAATAGTGCCAAATTGCTAAATCAGTGACATAGTTCATATTCATCGTGTAACGGTTCGCTTCAGTACGAGACACTGAGATCGTATGAATCTTGTAATTTCGGTATCAAAATCCGGGTCGAGTTACGTTAGTGGGATTTGGAGGACTTGAGTTTTAGTTTACTACATACATGTATGATGCATCAGTAAGTATAAGGTGGTTAAATTACACTTACGCTACGCCGGCCGGTGTCGCCGAGCGGTTCTAGGCGCTTCAGTCTGGAAACGCGCGACCGCTACGCTCGCAGATTCGAATCCTGCCTCGGGCATGGATGTGTGTGATGTCCTTAGGTTTTAGTAGTTCTAGGGAACTGATGACCTCAGATGTTAAGTCCCATGGTGCTCAGAGCATTTCAACCATTTGAACTTACGCTTCTTCTGAAGGCCCCTGTCGCGAATAGTAGAAGATAGAATTAAAATCATGTAGGCTGTAGGCTGGAAAATTATTGCTACAGATCAAGCGAGGCGGACGTGACCAGACTATCTCATGTGTAATGTGTACTCGACTAACAAGAGCGGAGTATGCAGTATCACGAGGCTCAAGCACAGTTAGTGGCAACCCTTGGACACAGCAAACAGTGGAGAATGGCTAGTTCATCACGTAGGCGTCACATGCTGCCGCGTGACTAGCCTACTCAGGGCTCAAAGTTCGGGGGTGCTAGAACCTTCTAGAACAAGTGGTGCCGGGTGCACTACCCCCTATAAAAGCGGATAGCCGCTAGATCGAAGGACAGTGATGGAGTGAGGTACCTAGGACGCCGGTCCACGTTAGTCGGCGTCGGGATGCTGCAAGAGTTGCAGGAGAGTATTGAGCACAGCAACAAGTAGGGACTTAGGCTGAATCGACACAGCTGACACTTAGTCTGGTGCGCTCGCCTCTTCTGTATTAGGACTTAGGTTTGGGAAGTTAGGGATGGCAACTGCATAGCCAGATAGACAATCATTGGAGACTGTATATAGAATCTTATTTAAATCACAAGTGCCATGGGTACTTCCAGTATAATCCTTCTATACATCGAGTGTTCATACATGAAAGCTTCCCTAAGATCCTATCCGAGTTCCGTACTCTAGCTCACCTTGCGGCCTTCTCTACCACGGAGCAGTGAGGAGTTGGCGGCCCACACCACCGAGACCTCATGCCAAGTAAGTTCTCTGACGCGCACCAACGCAGTCCTTCCACTCCCTCTCAGGACACGTCAGTGCGACACGACACCCCATGAAAACCGATTGATTGTAGGACAATGAAACCTTATGGAAACATTTGTAAGAATATGTTGAAGAGAACCAACGATTAAGTCACTGAAAGGAACACGTTATAGTTTCCACAGGAGAGGGTAACCATCGTTAATTGCTTGCCGTGTTTACGTTCATGGTCACAGATGTTGCTCAATGTGACGAGCATCTGCATCCACGGCAGCCTGGAACCGCACTAGAGGTATCATCTCACAATTGTTCGCAGCACTTTTCAGAGGGTGAATCATGAAATGTTAACCTACCGTGGCACAGCTCGTGCACTGCTTGAAGGTCGTACATTCGGTCCTGGATTCTCAGCCATGGCAACAGTTTCTTCTTCAACAATTTGTGGCGCAATTGGCCGTCGGTCTCTCTCAGGAGCATTTCCCAAATCACCAGTTAATTCGAACAGGCGAACCGTGTTCTTCAGCACCGGTGTGGAAAGAGGACCTCTCCGTATTACTATATTGCGTCGATACTCACGAAGAGCAGCAGCGGCGTTATTACTTTTGTATTGATGAAACATCTTTACGAGTAAAGCTCTGGTTTCCCACCCTGTTAGACGTGCTGTCTAACGCATTGCATTCTGGGCGTGAAGACGTACCGGTCCCCGGCACGAATCCGCCCTGCGGATTAGTGTCGATGTCTGGTGTGCCGGCCAGTCTGTGGATGGTTTTTAAGGCATTTTCCATCTGCCTCGGTGAATGCGGGATGGTTCCACTTATTCCGCTTCAGTTACAATATGTCGGCGATTGCTGCGCAAACACTTTCTCCACGTCCGCGTACACCATAATTACTCTACCACACAAACATTGGGGTTACACTCGTCTGGTGTGAGACGTTCGCGGGGAGGTTCACTGGGGGCATAACCGCACAGTAACCCTGGGTTCGGTGTGGAGCGGCGGTGGGGTGAGTGGACTGCTGTAGCGTATTGTGGGGCTACGGCGGGATGAAGCCTCTCCGTCGTTTCTAGGTCCCCGGTTCCATACAATACAATACAAAGCTCTGCTTGCGTTATCCAGGTCCTTGTTGACATTCCGTAATTGTAATGCACACTGATGCACGTGTTTCAACCCTACATCACCGTACCAGTAACTGCGCCTAACGGCAAATCCTGACACTAATACTAGTGTTGTTGTTGTTGTGGTCTTCAGTCCTGAGACTGGTTTGATGAAGCTCTCCATGCTACCCTATCCTGTGCAAGTTTCTTCATCTCCCAGTACCTACTGCAACGTACATCCTTCAGAATCTGCTTAGTGTATTCATCTCTTGGTCTCCCTCTACGATTTTTACCCTCCACGCTGCCCTCCAATGCTAAATTTGGGATCCCTTGATGCCTCAAAACATGTCCTACCAACCGATCCCTTCTTCTAGTCAAGTTGTGCCACAAACTTCTCTTCTCCCCAATCCTATTCAATACCTCCTCATTAGTTACGTGATCTACCCACCTTATCTTCAGCATTCTTCTGTAGCACCACATTTTGAAAGCTTCTATTCTCTTCTTGTCCAAACTGGTTATCGTCCATGTTTCACTTCCATACATGGCTACACTGCATACAAATACTTTCAGAAACGACTTCCTGACACTTAAATCTATACTCGATGTTAACAAATTTCTCTTCTTCAGAAACGCTTTCCTTGCCATTGCCAGTCTACATTTTATATCCTCTCTACTTCGACCATCATCAGTTATTTTGCTCCCCAAATAGCAAAACTCCTTTACTACTTTAAGTGTCTCATTTCCTAATCTAATTCCCTCAGCATCACCCGACTTAATTAGACTACCTTCCATTATCCTTGTTTTGCTTTTGTTGATGTTCATCTTATATCCTCCTTTCAAGACGCTGTCCATTCCATTCAACTGCTCTTCCAAGTCCTTTGCTGTCTCTGACAGAATTACAATGTCATCGGCGAACCTCAAAGTTTTTACTTCTTCTCCATGAATTTTAATACCTACTCCGAATTTTTCTTTTGTTTCCTTTACTGCTTGCTCAATATACAGATTGAATAACATCGGGGAGAGGCTACAACCCTCTCTCACGCCCTTCCCAACCACTGCTTCCCTTTCATGCCCCTCGACTCTTATAACTGCCATCTGGTTTCTGTACAAATTGTAAATAGCCTTTCGCTCCCTGTATTTTACCCCTGCCACCTTTAGAATTTGAAAGAGAGTATTCCAGTCAACATTGTCAAAAGCTTTCTCTAAGTCTACAAATGCTAGAAACGTAGGTTTGCCTTTCCTTAATCTTTCTTCTAAGATAAGTCTCAGACTTAGGTCTTTCAGTGCTCTGTCAAACTCTTCACGCAGTATCATATCTCCCATTTCATCTTCATCTAATACTAGTAACAACGCAAATCCCGCGGTGCACAGTCTGAACATCACACCTATAACGTTAGGTATCCATACGGTTCACTGGCTCAAGTAGCGAAAGTTTAATTGCGACCACCCTGTACTATTCAACAAAGTTTGCTCTAATAGAGAAGTTAGCAAGATACACCAGAAATAATGGCAGCCTTATGTAGAGGCAGAATACCATTGCATTTTTATTCAACTATTCCTATGTTTAACTTTTCCGAAAAGGAAAGAGGATAGTTTTACAACCGCGAGAAGCGATGAATAATAGCGGCAAGAGGTAGATTCGGTGGATTCGACGTAACATGTACGAGGGCTTACTGAAACGTGAGACCTCAGAAGATTTCCTTTTTCAGTCTCGGTTGAGGAATTACATGTCATGCATGTCAATCCGTCGACTTTCCTGCTTCGCTGACTCAAGTTTCATTCCTCTGCCGCTATAATTGTAGCTTGTAACATGTGGGTCTGTAACGTAACTATGTTGGTGCGCAAGAAACAGAAAGCTGTCTGTAATCGAGTTTCGAATTCGAAGAGTTCTCACACACATGGTGTACCTTCTCCTTCAGCATGACAGTTCTAGATCACACAAGAGCCCTGTGACATCTGTAACAGTCAGAGACCTTGGGCTCGCTGTTATCGATCATCCTCCATACAGTCCAGATTTGGCTCCATCCGATTTCATCTGTTTCCAAAAGTTAAAGAGCAACTTCAAGGACTTCACTTCAATAGTAATGAAGCGGTGAAGACAGAGATGAAGTTGCGGCTCCGTCAGTCAACCCTGTAATTACGGTATCACTGAACTGGTCTCTCCTTGGTAGCAGTTTGTTCGTCGCCAGTGTAACAATATACATGAAGACTAAAACTATGGAATGTTAATAACGATTGTTTTATTAAAAATGTTTGACGAGTTTTCACTTAAAAAATCCGCAGTAATTACGCTTCAGCACGCTATCGTATAACGCTTTCCGTGAGGTATTATCCGAAATGATATAGTATGGTAAAAACCGTCTGCAGACCATTCTTTGCACTTTTCTTTATTTACATCGAAATACAGCCAACTGTGCTGAACCGTAACGTTTACATTATCGTTACTTTCGTTATTCTAAGTTTTTAGAGCAAAAGCAGTTACCGGGAACGTGCATCGCGATTTTACTGCTTAAGCGTCGACTTAATACTTCTTTGTACTCCTATTCAATCGTCTATTCTCTTTCCTTGTGGCTCGTTACAGACCTGTGGTCTATGCTGCTTTCACTTTCATCGTTCCCCGTCGGAAAACGGTCGTGAACTAGTCGCTTAACTTTCTTATCGTCTATTGTAAGTGTTCATCGTCACGGCAGAATAACTCTACTCGTTTGTCGATACATGTACTAACTTCGAATGGCTGGTAAGCCCATTTCATTTTTGATAATAGCGTTTCCTAATAGCTCAGTAAACTTTCACTCGCTACTTTCACTAACTTTCTTACGACATGTCGAGGGAAACTAGAACAACCATAGAATCCATAGTATTATATTACCACGTTCTAGTATGTTCTTCATGTAATGCAAAGTTTCTGATCATACGTTGCACTTTACCTGAATCGATACGTGCCAAATTATTCTTTACGTATGATTTTGTGCTCATATCTTAAAAAGCCCCATTTGGTGATCTGTCGTCGCTCAGTATCTTGCGAGGTTTTTGGGTCATTTACTAATGTATCCCTGTGCCTGCTGTTTTTTAAATGTTCTAACGTTTCATCTCCTCAGAGGTTCTCTTGTTCTCTTTTTTAACATTTTCTTGAGAGAGTTTTGTATCCTCTATTGGGTAATATGAGTATAGTTGTTTAGGGCGCCTTCTTTCGACTTGAGTTATTAATAGGAACTTGATTTACTCTTAGTCACTATGCTACAGTTCAGTATATTCTGTTGTGTGAGCTATGTGAGGCTGCAGATTTTAATATGCTTGTTAACATTCACTTGCTGTTGCGTTCCTTCGAGAATTTTATCTACGAAGTTAGCTTTCTTTTTCTTACTCTGCCGTAAAAAATTGGTTTTGATGAATTTTGTTAATGTTCTGTGATTATTTCTCGTTAATCTAACAAAAACGTAATACCATTATTATGCCAAAGTAATAGAGAACGTTGCTATTCTTTCGCATTATACCACAGAAACTGGTGTTTTCTACATAAAAGGATGCCTTACTGGCCCACCGACCGGCTGCCGAATCATTCACTGCCAATGGCGTCATTTGAATGTAGTATTGGGGGGGGGGGGGGAGGGGGGGGCGTGTGGTCTGCACACCCCTCCCACGGCTGTCGTCGGCTTCCCAGACCTAGGAGACGCTAATTCTCATTCAAGTCTCTCCTCAACTGGTATCACGAGACTGAGCGCACCCCGTTCCAATACTATCACTAAGGAAAAATCTACGACTGTACCGGGAATCCAACACTGGTCCTCCGTGCAGTAGTCACAAACACTGACCACTTAGCGGCGGAGCTCTTGCTTCCTTTCCTTGGCCTCGCCCCACCCCCGTCCGTCCCTCTTCAGCAGTATGTAAGTACACACTCCGCAAGCCATTGTACAGTGTGCGGCGCAGGGTACTTCGTGCGAATGTTAAAGAGCTTCTATCCTATTCTTTTCCAATATTGAGCGAGGGAAGAGGAACCATAGGCTTATCGATTCCTTCAATGTTATTTAGTAGAACAGCTTCACATTTATAAATGAAAAGCACAAAATTGTAGAACTTCTACAGTACTACAGAATATCCACTATTCTGTGATTTTTCATTTATAAAAATAACTGTACACCTCTGTGTCCGCTCCTCACCATTGCATGCGCCTTTTTTAACCATGATTTTATTCAACACGCATCTATCCTCTTATTAAAATTACCATCTTTGGTTGAAGTACAGACCCGCGTCAGGTACGATACAAAATCAATGCTGCTCCTGACCACTGTTTGCGCCTTTATTTTTTAACCATGATTTTCTTCAATACGACTATGTCATATTGATAAAATTACTATATTCGGGTAAAGTACAGACCCTCGTCGGGTACGATACAAAATCAAAGCTGTTATTTTGTACTGTAACGTTAATTTTCCTGTGTGCTCTTCCTGTCGCTACACCTACTACTCCCACACTGTCTGCTTCTGGGGTAGGGAAGCCGCCTTCAGCCTGGAGTCGGTTTGTCCCTAATCCACTTAAATGGGCCGCAGTCAGGAGTTTCAGAGCATGAACACGAAGCTAAAAACCCGGCAGCTGATCCAGTTCGCTGGAGAAAACTTGTTACCCGATTTGCTACCTAGCAATGGAGGCACTAAGCAAGTGTTAACGACGATATTTTCATTGAGACTACAGTACCGTCAGCGACGTACTCTGATAATACAGTTCATCCTATCAGTGAAATAGATTATGTGTATGGAAAGGTCCCATTACATTCCCATGACTTTGGTTGCTGTTGAACATTACCGATCTAGTACGACACCATTGATTTTTTAAAGAATCCAACTCCCATGTAAAAAAGTCACATCTTCTGAACTATGTATTGTAGAGTGATATAATTTTGGAAGTATATCCAGTGCTATATGTGTAAAAATCTGCTAAATGCGTTGCGGATAGATTTAAATTGAAACATCATGCCTGAAGTTACAGGTTTAGTGCATGAACAGCGAAAATATAGTGAGCTATAAATTATTTTCCTTTTATGGTTCTGTGACGGGTGTCAGCGGGAAAAAGTTTAATAAAGTTTTGAAATTATATACAAAGTTTGATGGAAATCGCTAAAAGCTCTGTCTCAAATACTGGACTGATATAACCTGGGTAATTTGCTAGTTTTGAGCTACAATGTGTCAAGACATACACATTGTTTACAGGTGTAATACTTGGCTCTTTGTGTTAAATGTTTAACATACTCGTAACATGATAGCTCTTAACGTGTTTGGTGTATGTCGTGAAATCATCTTAAAATTTTAAATTCGGTCAATACCTGCTTGAAATATTGAAAATCAAATTTTTATGCCTCTTGGGAGACGTTGGTTCAGGCAAGTACCTACTGGGAATGTCCCCTGGCTTAACTGTTTAGCCGGCCGGAGTAGCCGAGCGGTTCTAGGCGCTACAGTCTGGAACCGCGCGACCGCTACGGTCGCAGGTTCGAATCCTGCCTCGGGCATGGATGTTTGTGATGCCTTTAGGTTAGTTAGGTTTAAGTAGTTCTAATTTATAGGGGACTGATGACCTCAGATGTTTAGTCCCATAGTGCTCAGAGCCATTTGAACCATTTTTAACTGTTTAGTAATACAGATTTTCGAGAAAAAAAATGCAGCACACCGAACTACTGTGTTCATTGGCACCAGGCTACAATATGTGCGTAACGACGGTCTGTAGTGTTATTGATTCATTCCTCACTATTATTGGCCATCAGATGGCGCTCTGTGCACCCTCTGTGTTCACTCTGCAGGCAGTAACTGTGCTGAGTCAAGACATGAACAGTGTTGCAACATACATTCTAGGGTACTACCGCATCCCCCCCGACGAATACATATTCCTGTTGAACAGCTTCAGCCATGTGGACCTACGGGAAGATGGATGCGTGTATCAACGGATTGCTGAACATGTTGGGCACAGTGCATCGGTGGCGTGACACTGCTTTCGACAGTCATCTGTGGAACATCCCCCCCACCGTAGACTTGAACTCCACGTATTACAGACACAAGTTCAAATCGACACTTTGTGCGAGCAGCGGTGGCCGACCATACATTATCAGGAACGAAATCTGGGCACATGTTGCACCTGCTGCGTCGCCAGGTCCACTGGGACCGTCTGCTCGATTCAGGACTAAGGACATGTCTAATCTGGCCAGGCTGCCAATGACGCCACGACACCGCCAGTCAAAAAATGGTTGAAATGGCTCTGAGCACTATGGGACTTAACATCTGAGGTCATCAGTCCCCTAGAAATTAGAACTACTCAAACCTAATTAACCTAAGGACATCACACACATCAATGCCCGAGGCAGGATTCGAATCGCGACCGCAGCGGTCGCGCGGTTCCAGACTGAAGCGCGTAGAACCACCAGTCATGGCTACTCAAATGTAGACCTAGTGAGCTGCCTATTCCTCAGTGTATTCTCCCACGACACACGTGTCCAATCCCGAGCTATAAGGTCCTGCCAGGGCGAGTGGAGAAGGGGGCATCAGTTACAACTCGCGGTCACATTTGGTGTTCGTGTAGAGTAAAAATAACCAGTGCCTGCGACATTACACGTGCTACTGGCGTTTCTTCGACAGCAAGGTGATGTGCTTTTACAGCAGGACAACACACGTCCACATACGGTCGCTGTTAAGAACGTGCTGTTCGTGGTGTACAAAAACTGCCCTGGCCAGCAAGATTACCGAATCTCTCACCAATTGAACAGGTATGTAAAATGATGAAGTGGGAATTTACTCGCGCTCCACGGCCTGCAAGTACCATTGTCGAATTGCAAGATACTTGCGACAATCGCAGGATACCATGCGAAACCTTTGTGGTCGTTTGTATCTGAGGACGCAGACCTGCATTGCCGTCAGAGCTGACGGCCGGGGGTGAGGAGCTGGGGATACCCTGTGTAATGATGCGACTGTTTGGGCACCCTTTACTGTGGTCTGCATTTGTTATGATATACTGCAACAATGTTGAACTACCTGTCACCTCACTTGTCAATAAAAAGACCTTGTCCTGATGGTGTTGCAATCGTTAATGTAGATACTGACTTTTGTAAGAAAAGAGGAAGTTTGAGCCAGTCCCATAATTGAACTTCCGGTGTTTCGACTTCTGCAATGCTTGCTGCATACACTGCAGGACGCTAAAACATCGTAGGTACACTATGTGATCAAAAGTATCCGGACACCACCCCAAAACATATGTTTTTCATGTTAGGACCATTGTGCTGCCACCTACTGCCGGGTAGTCCACTTTAGCGACCTCAGTAGTCATTAGACATCGTGAGAGAGCAGAATGAGGCGCTCTGCGGATCTCACGGACATCGAACGTGGTCAGGTGATCGGGTGTCACTTGCTTCGCACATCCGTACGTAAGATTTCCAGACTCTTAAACATCACTAGGTCCACTGTCCGATGTGATAGTGAAATGGAAACATGAAGGGACACGTACAGCACAAAAGCGTACAGGCCGACCTCGTCTGTTCACTGACAGAGACCGCCGACAGTTGAAGAGGGTCGCAATGTGTAAAAGGCAGACATTTATTCAGACCATCACTCAAGAATTCCAGACTGCATAAGGATCCACCGCATGTACAATGACAGTTAGGCGGGAGGTGAAAAAACTTAGATTACATAGGTCGAGCGGCTGCTCATAGGCCACGCATCACGCCGGTAAATGCCAAACGACGCCTGGCTTGCAGTATGGGGCGTAAACATTGGACAATTGAACAGTGGAAAAATGTTGTGTGGAGTGACGAATCACGGTGCACTATGCCAATGTGGCGATCCGATGGTAGGGTGTGGGTATGGCGAATGCCCAGTAAACGTCATCTGCCAGCGTGTGTAGTGCCAACAGTAAAATTCGGAGATGGTGGTGTTACGGTGTGATCGTGTTTTTCATGGAGTGGGCTTGCAAAAAAATGGTTCAAATGGCTCTGAGCACTATGGGACTTAACATCTTAGGTCATCAGTCCCCTAGAACTCAGAACTACTTAAACCTAACTAACCTAGGGACATCACACAGATCCATGCCCGAGGCAGGATTCGAACCTGCGACCGTAGCAGTCCCGCGGTTCCGGACTGCAGCGCTAGAACCGCACGACCACCGCGGCCGGCGAGGGGGCTTGCACCCCTTGTTGTTTTGTGTGGCACCATCACAGCACAGGCCTGCACTGATGTTTTAAGCACCTTCTTGATTCCCACTGTTGAAGGACAATTCGCGGATGGCGATTGCATCTTTCAACACGATCGAGCCCCTGTTCATAATGCACGGACTATGGCGGAGTGATCACACGACAATAACATCCCTGTAATGGACTGGCCTGCACAGAGTCCCGACCTGAATGCTATAAAACACCTTTGGGATGTTTTGGAACGCCGACTTTGTGCCAGGCCGACCGACATCGATACCTCTCCTCAGGGCAGTACTATGTGAAGAATGGTCTGCCATTCTCCAAGACACCTTCCAGCACCTTACTGCCAGCGAGAGTGAAGCTGTCATCAAGGCTATGGATGGGCCAACGCCATATTGAATTCCAGAATTACCGATGGAGGGCGCTACGACTTGTAAGTCATTTTCAGCCAGTGTCCGGATACACATAGTGTATGTTCATTGATCGTTGCGCTCTCGGAGTATGCGGAAAAAAGTATTCCAATTTCTGCCACCAGGTGAAAGTATGGCTCTGTATTTTCGTTATTGGCTGACATGTGGTACAGTGTTGAATATTGCGCTCGGAAAAGACAGTATTGCAAGAAGTTTCGAGGGAGATGCTGAAGAAGAAAGGAGTTGCCTGCGAGGTGTGGGCAGGTGCCTGGCGAGCGGTGACGACCTGACGTTGCAGCAGCAGCAGCAGCAGATCCCGGAAACCGGGGCGCGGGTCGCTGACTCGCGGCCGCCGCATCCGGGAAGACATTCGGCGGGTCCGCGATCGGCGCCCAGCACGTAATTACCGCAGCAGTGGGCGAGCGCGCAGCCCGCTGAACGGCGCGCGGGTAAACACAGAGTAGTGCCGGCTAATTTGTGCCGGAATCCGCATTAAGTGTGGCGATGGCGCTCAGATATACAAAATTAATAACGCGAACTGCCGCGGCGCGAGCGGTCGCCTCCGCTGCTCGTCACAGCCGGCATTTAGACGTTTACGGCCGTCTCCTGGGGGCAGCCCGGCCTCTTTTAAAGCGTCACACGTATCGCCCCCCCAACGGCGCGCTACCTTGTAAAAGATGAGCGAAATGGCCGGTGCAGGTCGTCGTATAAGCCAGCCAGACAACGTGCTACAGTGAAGCGGAATGAGCCTCTACACATCTGCAAGGTAACATTTCACTTCTTAGACGCAAAGTACAGTAAGTGGTTCACATCATATTTAACTGATTGGAAACACGAAGCTATATTAGAAAGCTTACGGAGTTCTCATGACGCATCCTCTTCTGATTCTGTACAAATAGTGGAGTTCCACATGGTTCAATGTTCGGACCGCTTCAGTTTTTACTACGTATACAAAGTAAATTTTTGGTGTGTACAGAAAATCATACAACTTACACATCATCATACAATATAGGCTTTCGCAGCGGATGTTTATTTTCAGCTATAGGTACCGGGCTCAGATGCTACGCCACTCGTTTTCCACGGTGGTTGAAATTAAACTTCCGCTTGTAACCTCCCCCTCACTTATCGACCTTAATGACAGTGAAAAATTAAATCGCGTGTACCTAATGGAAATTCGGGAAAAGCAATCGTCACCGAAGTTAATCTGTCGGTAAAGAGGGAGGAAAGGGTTACATCTAAATGAAAGGAAAAATGCAAATGAAACTGGTGGAAATTAATTTTGAACAGGGGTAAAGTTAATAAAGAAAGTAAATCTGCGGCCTTACGTTAACAATTAACTAGCGGTAATTAGATATTTGAGATTTGGGGGAAATGACGGTCGCCAGTCCTATGGACAATTACTATAGTAACTGAAAAAGAAAGGTTATTACACATATAATTAGCACTAGAAGCGTGGCAACTGAAGGTTGACACGTGTAGTGTGAAAACTGAAAGTTTGCCAGAAGTAATAAATTTCGCTACACTCTGACTTAATTTAGCAAAAGAATTAATAAAACCGGAAAATCGAAAGTTAATTTAGTGACTGAAGTTAATAGTGAGCTTTGTTTCTGAAGCACATAGAAATTCAGTAAAATACGGTTAGTCTTGGACTACCTCAACAATCATTTCAAAAGCTACTTGAATCTACGCAATTTAGAAATAAGAGATTTAACTTTGAACTTGAATTAAATGATTCTGAACAATTAACAATAGTAAAATTTAGTACGTACCAAGCTGAGCTGCAGTCACAGGTAAGCTAAAATACGGTAACAAAACTCGCACTCTTAATTTGTGCTTGTGTAATCTAAATATTGTAGCCAGCTATGAATACTTTAACTGAACTTTGAAATTAAAGCAGGGAAATAGAACAATATTGCTATAATGCTGGCGTTTGAATTTCAACGACACTCGGGCTCATTCTGGAAAAGGAAGGGACCCTGCTTGGTAATGCAATTGCGACAATGAGCAACAAAGGTTCATGCTACGTTGCTGTAGTTTTGTGATTTGAACAGTTTTAAAAGCTGAGGTCTGCCATACAGTTCTAAAACTTTACGTGCTTCCAGTCTTCCTTGTTGGTTTATCGAAGGTTTGAAGCCGTCGATCGAGAAGTTGGCGACAGTCACTCATTGTCGGCCGTCGCTGTTGCAGAAGCTGCATGTTGGCGCGCCTCCTTTTCGTCACGGTCACCAGGCGAAACGGGCTCTTGATGTGCGCCAGCTAATGCTTCCCGTCCGCGACACCGTGTCAGAAACTATCATCGCAAGTCGAGCGCAATTACATGCTGCCAAACCCCGAAAGCGCGGCAACTCGCGGGAGCGTCACACAACACACCTGCTCCACTGCACTACCCCAGCCAGACCCTCTCTTTTCAGCCCGCGCTCCACGCGGCAGAGTTCACACTACCAAAGATCCTAAACACTTTGCTTCTCCACACGACCTATCGATGTATTCGTTCGATAGCAAAGTTTTCCCTAGGCAAGACCCAGCGCAAAATACAAAGAATATTTACAAAACAAACCAATTATACATCGACATAAATGCATAGTAAATAAAGTAGTAAAACAATTACAATACATAAAGGCACAGAAATGTTATATCTTCAGGTAACAAAATAAGGAAAAAAATTTGCAGTGCAATAGATGGAAATAGGAGGATATGCATTTCCGGCGTTACACGCTACTTGAAATGACACCCGTGGAAAACGAGTGATCGTAGGACAATGGAACTTTGTGGAAACATTTTTAAAGACATTCGGAAGGAAGTAACGAATAACCCATTGAAAGAAACACATATCTTAATTGCGCACCATATTTGCGTTCCATGTTAGAAACGTTGCTCAGTGTGACGACTAATTGCATCCACGACAGCCTAGACGACACTGGAGATATGATTTCACAATTGTTCGCAGCGATTTTCGAACGTCGGGCCACGAAATGTTCAGTTGTCGTGACACAGCTCGTACACTGTGAAGATCGCACATTGCGTCCTGCATTCTCAGCAGTGGCAACAGTAACTTCTTCAGAGCCTTGTGACGCAAATGTCCATCGGCCTCTCCCAGGAGCAGTTCCCAAATCGCCAGTTAATTCGAACTCTTAAACAATTTTCTTCAAACTAGCGCAGGAAGAGGACCACTCCGTATTTCTTCAATGCATCGATACCCGCGAATAGCAGCAGCACTGTTGCTATTATTTTGATAAAAAAACTTTACGAGTAAAGCTCTGCTCACCTCATTCAGACCCATGTTGACTGCCTTCAACTGTAATCAACACTGATACTTGTGCTTCAACTCTACGTAGCCATATCACTAACGGTGCCTAACGGTGTGTCATGACACTAACTACTACTAATAACGCAAATCCTGCAGCGCATTGTCGAACATCATTCCTGTGAAGTTGTGTACCCATACGGTAAACGGTTTTCACTCCACACTGGCTGCAGTAACGAAAGTTTAATTGTAACAACCCTCTATTTTTGAAGATCTCTCCCGCAGTCGGAGACAAAACGTCAGGAAGTAGTAGATGCATGTCGCCCACAGGGTCTCAGCCTGGAAGTTCTAACTGAAGACTTTCACGTAACGCTGACAAAAATCTGATGGTTATGCAACATATCTTCTGTTCTACAGCTCAGAATGATAAGATGCAATAACAAAACCAACTTAAAACTACGTAATATTAACATCTACATTCTTAGTTCTTAAAATGCAAGTTACGTCAATACCAATAATAACAGACAAGATAGGAAAGGTGGTTCAACGAAACTCTTTATCAGACATTTAACTGTGAATCGCATAGTAGTCATATAGATGTAAAAGTAGATTAAATGGAACTTAGTGTTCAAAGTTCCTAAATGCGCAGAACTTAAATTGGAAAACATACACCGTCCAGCCAAAATGTTACCAGTCTAATTTTATTCCTGGCTTGTAAGAGACGTCACCTCAGCAACTACGGGGCACTTCCAAACAACAATTGCAAACAACAGAGGTGCATTCATCGAGTCAGTTGTGACCAGGCAGCGTTTAAGTAGTAGACGTGCGGCCGTAGTGAGTCAACGTTGTTGCGTCAGAAATCGCAATGGAGGAATTCTAAATCGGATGTTCAAGACATTGTTCAAAATGTTTTGAAGAAGAGATAAGCGTGTGCAAAGTTCGTTCAAAAATGGTTCAAATGGCTCTGAGCACTGTGGGATTTAACTTCTGAGGTCATCAGTCCCCTAGAACTTAGAACTCAAATGGCTCTGAGCACTATGGGACTCAACAGCTGTGGTCATAAGTCCCCTAGAACTTAGAACTACTTAAAACTAACTAACCTAAGGACATGACACACATCCATGCCCGAGGCAGGATTCGAACCTGCGACCGTAGCAGTCGCGCGGTTCCTGACTGAGCGCCTAGAACCACTAGACCACCGCGGCCGGCGAACTTAGAACTAATTCAACCTAACTAACCTAAGGACATCATACACATCCATGCCCGAGGCAGGATTCGAACTTGTTCCAGACTGTAGCGCCTAGAACCGCACGGCCACTCAGGCCGGCGCAAAGTTCGTCCCGCACACCTCGACTCGCGAACAAAAACGAAGAAGCGCGGACGCTGCCGCGACTTCAATGAAATGCAAAACGCGGACAGTTCTTATTTGGAAAAAAATCGACACGCGTGGCAGGACTTCGTGTTGTCAAAACCACGAAACGGCAAAGTGCAAATATTCACTTGAAGAATCAACGGTTTGTCGACATAGCCTACATTCAAGCCAATGTGACTTGCGAGTTAAACATCACAAAGAATAATTTATCTGGTAGTTTCACATGGTCGTATGAACGTTCGGTGTGTTGTACTCTCATGTACTAAAGGGGGAGGGAGGTGACTATGCAGAATACCCGAAGCAATGAAACCAGCATCTTAACTATCATCTACTTTTTATTAATCCAATCTCGAAACTTTTTGAACTGATGGGATATAGCACAGATCTTCGCAGACGCTAGAGTTTAAGAAGATTTTGCAGAATTGCTGATAAAAGTGTCACAATATTTGCTTACTGTGCATAATTCTACTTCTTAATGCCATCAGGAATAAATTTCTGGGGTAATTCTGCATTTATACGCAAAGAAAAGTGAGTCAGAGATATCAGTTTTCCATCTTCGAGTGGATTTATTAATTTATGAACAGGTAGTGTCTACGTGTTGTCGTGTTAAATATTTTTAAGAGTAAAGCAAAATTCCAGCTATTTAATGTTCTGCTTTTAAATCTGTTTTCGTAGAGAAAATGTGTGTTATTTGTAAACCTACCGACACGCTCCACATCAAATGCAAATACCTAATTAAGAAGCTAAATAAGCAACGAGAACCACCTGCATGCCAAGGTGAAAATTTCTTGGCCTGGCGGGGACATGGCGTTGATGCAAGCAAAGTTCTGTTTTCGATGCGTGTATTTATGAAGTAATTTATTAAGTAAGCATTTTTTCTGTAGTCGCCTTTCGTGTGTTTCAGATGAATAAACGAGCGTACTGTCTTATCCTTTTCTTATTTCGGATGGCTTAACGACAACAGAAATTCATCAAGCCTTGGTAAAGATTTCTAAAGAATCTTTTTCTGGGATCTGGGGAGGTGAGACGTTCCCGGATGGAATGCACCGGCGGATTAACGACGAGGATTAACGTGCGGGCCAACCTCCGTGTGGTTTTTAGACTGTTTCGCACACCTGACTACGTGATGGACTGACACCCAAGTCCCGCCGCAGTTACACGATTACGTCGTTCAGTTTTCAATTCAGTCATTGTCGGGCTCGTGCTGAAACGTTCCTTCTTCTCGTCCTCGGAGCATCCGTGGCTTCCTCGCCATCATTCTGGAAATGCCTGCCACCCAATGGGTTCAAATGGTTCAAATGGCTCTGAGCACTATGGGACTCAACATCTTAGGTCATAAGTCCCCTAGAACTTAGAACTACTTAAACCTAACTAACCTAAGGACATCACACACACCCATGCCCGAGGCAGGATTCGAACCTGCGACCGTAGCAGTCCCGCGGTTCCGGACTGCAGCGCCAGAACCGCACGGCTACCGCGGCCCTGCCACCCAATGGTTTCTTCATCTAGGAAAGGGGAAGAAGTCGCTAAGAAAACATGGAGGTGAAGCAAAATTTGATAGCCCAAAGAAGCAGCACGTATCACTGTGTCTTCTGCAAGATGAGCCGGAGCATTTCTTTCAGCAAAAACAATCCCTTGGACAGCTTTGCGCCTTGCTTCGTCTCCACAGTCTCCCGTAAAGTAGGAAGGAGATGTCGGTAGTGTGTGCGCCTCTGATGATTTTCTCCTTATAAGCATGATATGTCAGCACTGCACTACGGTGCTCCCATAGAAGCACTCAGCATAGTTTTACCCGATGACGGTTGTGTCTTCGTCTTTTCCAGAATTCCATTTCAGAAATTGAAACAATTCACTCCGAAACTATTCGAGAAACGGTACTGGTGTGAAGCAGGTTCACGTCGTATTTTTTTTTTTTTTTTTTTCATCAGTCTACTGACTGGTTTGATGCGGTCCGCCACAAATTCCTTTCCTGTGCTAACCTCTTCATCTCAGAGTAGCACTTGTAACCTACGTCCTCAATTATTTGCTTGACGTATTCCAATCTCTGTCTTCCTCTACAGTTTTTGCCCTCTACAGATCCCTCTATTACCGTGGAAGTCATTCCCTCATGTCTTAGCAGATGTCCTATCATCCTGTCCCTTCTCCTTATCAGTATTTTCCACATATTCCTTTCCTCTCCGATTCTGCGTAGAAACTCCTCATTCCTTAACTTATCAGTGCACCTAATTTTCAACATTCGTCTATAGCACCACATCTCAAATGCTTCGATTCTCTTCTGTTCCGGTTTTCCCACAGTCCATGTTTCACTACCACACAATGCTGTACTCCAGACGTACATCCTCAGAAATTTCTTCCTCAAATTAAGGCCGGTATTTGATATTAGTAGACTTCTCTTGGCCAGAAATGCCTTTTTTGCCATAGCGAGTCTGCTTTTGATGTCCTCCTTGCTCCGTCCGTCATTGGTTATTTTACTGCCTAGGTAGCAGAATTCCTTAACTTCATTGACTTCGTGACCATCAATCCTGATGTTAAGTTTCTCGCTGTTCTCATTTCTACTACTTCTCATTACCTTCGTCTTTCTCCGATTTACTCTCAAACCATACTGTGTACTCATTAGACTGTTCATTCGGTTCAGCAGATCATTTAATTCTTCTTCACTTCCACTCAGTATAGCAATGTCATCAGCGAATCGTATCATTGATATCCTTTCACCTTGTATTTTAATTCCACTCCTGAACCTTACTTTTATGTCCATCATTGCTTCCTCGATGTGGGGGCGAAAGGCTACAGCCTTGTCTTACACCCTTCTCAATACGAGCACTTCGTTCTTGATCGTCCACTCTTATTATTCCCTCTTGGTTGTTGTACATATTGTATGTGACCCGTCTCTCCCTATAGCTTACCCCTACTTTTTTCAGAATATTGAACAGCTTGCACCATTTTATATTGTCGAACGCTTTTTCCAGGTCGTCAAGTCCTATGAAAGTGTCCTGATTTTTCTTTAGTCTTGCTTCCATTATTAGCCGTAACGTCAGAATTGCCTCTCTCGTCCCTTTACTTTTCCTAAAGCCAAACTGATCGTCACCTAGCGCATTCTCAATTTTCTTTTCCATTGTTCTGTATATTATTCTTGTAAGCAGCTTCGATGCATGAGCTGTTAAGCTGATCGTGCGATAATTTTCGCACTTGTCATTCTGATGGAATGTTATCCATCCCTTCTGCCTTATTTGACCGTAAGTCCTCCAAAGCTCTTTTAAATTCCGATTCTAATACTGGATCCCCTATCTCTTCTAAATCGACTCCTGTTTCTTCTTCTATCACACCAGACAAATCTTCACCCTCATAGAGGCTTTCGATGTACTCTTTCCACCTATCTGCTCTCTCCTCTGCATTTAACAGTGGAATTCCCGTTGCACTCTTAAAGTTACCACCGTTGCTTTTAATGTCACCAAAGGCTGTTTTGACTTTCCTGTGTGCTGAGTCTGTCCTTCCGACAATCATAACTTTTTGGATGTCTTCACATTTTTCCTGCAGCCATTTCGTCTTAGCTTCCTTGCACTTCCTATTTATTTCATTCCTCAGCGACTTGTGTTTCTGTATTCCTGATTTTCCCGGAACATGTTTGTACTTCCTCCTTTCATCAATCAACTGAAGTATTTCTTCTGTTACCCATGGTTTCTTCGCAGCTACCTTCTTTGTACCTATGTTTTCCTTCCCAACTTCACGTCGTAAAAAGTGTTTATTTATCTAAAAAGCTGAGGAATTTTCAACCGGACCACGTAGTGACAATATTTCGCAATGCGTAATCCACAAAGCGCCAATAGACAGCGATACAGAGCGCTCTCACAGGATCTGTTTCAACAGATACACGTAAGCACTGCCGCTGTTTCACCACTGGATCACTACAATGCAATGCCATTCAGTTCGACGTGATCAACTGCTGATCTGATAGTGGGAAATGCAAAAGCATGCAACGTCGTCCGATACTGTGCTGATATGTTATACACTTTTGTGTTTTATAAGTTTTTTAAGCGTGTTTGTTTGCTGTATGTTTTATACTGTTTTTTTTCGTACTATATTCTTATAAATAGGCAACGGCCTTGCCGCAGTGGTCACACCGGTTCCTGTCACATCACCGAAGTTAAGCGCTGTCGGGCGTGGCTGGCACTTGGATGGGTGACCGTCCACGCCGCCGTGCTCGGTTGACATTTTTCGGGGTGCACTCAGCGTCTTGATGCCAACTGAGGAGCTACTCGACCGAATAGTAGCGGCTCCGGTGAAAGAAAACCATCGTAACGACTGGGAGAGCGGTGTGATGACCACACGCCCCTCCTATCTGCATCCTCAGCTGAGGATGACACGGCGGTCGGATGGTCCCGATGGGCCACTTGTGGCCTGAAGACAGAATGCTTTTTTTAATATTGTTGTAGATATTGTACCTTTATGTGTTGCAGAGATGAAATAAACAAACTGGGATGCAAAATTTAGTAGAATAGACGACTAATTGTACTACGTGAGCTTTCGATGTAAAAGTCAGTAAATCGCAAGTTTCGTATCTATTTATTGATTATACATAATAGCTGTGCAAGAAGCACGAGTACGTAATATGTGTTTTATTGCAACCAGTAAGCAAATTCCTCTAAAACGCTTGTAAAATTTTCGCTTACCACGCAGAACGTCATTAGGCCAGATGCACGATCATTACTATCGTACTTCAGTTCTTTCCTTCTTAAATGCGTTGCATCAGCTTCTAAAAAGGGAAGACAGAGAGATAGAACTGGTTCCTCGCCCAGGCAAGAAGGTGTGAATTATGCGATGTAAGGGCAGTAAAGAAGTAAACGAACTAGCACAAATCAAGCGAGCGTGCAGGTAAATGCAGAGCTCACTCAATGAGGAGACACGAAAAGCGATGGCCCCCAGTCATGCGAAACTCGTTTGCCCCTGGCTGAATTATCCGCGCAGATGCGGCTGCGGCAGCCGGCCAGCAAAAAGGCTCATTCACGCCTTCCGCACGCTGGCCAACGTTCGGAAATGACACCAAGTCGCCTGGGGTCACCAATTCAAAGCTTCCGATCCGCAAAAAGGAATGAAGGCACTTAAAGACGTGCACGCCGCCTGCAGCACATAGTAGAAAGGCAGACTGCATACACTGCCAATCGTAAGGGACTTGTTTCGTCCTACACTTAAAGAAAGGTGGTCGGCCACGCTTTATAGTGTCCGTCAATGTGGTTACGAAAAGTGTTATGCCGTCGACTATTGCTGTTTGTTCTGGAATTTCCAGCGAAAATGTAGAGTGTCACCTTTAGAGTGTCACCTTAACGACACCAGCTGAGAAAGCATTCTCGATACGCAGCTCACAACATCTACATACGCATAATTTCGTCGCAAGCCAGTGTACAGCGCTTAGCGGACAGTAGTTTGTATTATCGATTTCCTGTTCTATTCCATTCGCGTACTGAACATGCGAAAATTAACTATACGCTTCTGTAAGCACCACAATCTCTCTTATCTGATTTCATGATCCCTACGCGAGGTACAAGACAGTGATACTAGAATAGCCCCAAAAGTTTCCTCGAATTCCGGCTCGCTGAATTTACCCAGCAGAGTTTCGCGAAAACTACATCTGCTTCTGTATCTACACATCTACTCCGCCTGCGTAAGTGCTTTGTAGAAGGTTCATCGAACCACCTTCATGCTGTTTTCTACCTTTCCACTCTCTAACATCGCACTGGAAAAATAACAATTAAATCCTTCCATGCGAGCTCTACTTTCTCTTACTTTATTACGATGACCATTTCTCCCTATGTAGAATGGCATCAACAGCATATTTTAGCATACGAAAGGGTAAGTAGGTGAGCCGCACGGGATTAGTCGAGCGGTCTGAGGCGGTGCAGTCATGGACTGTGCGGCTGGTCCCGGCGGAGGTTCGAGTCCTCCCTCGGGCATGGGTGTGTGTGTGTTTGTCCTTAGGATAATTTAGGTTAAGCAGTGTGAAAGCTTATGGACTGATGACCTTAGCAGTTAAGTCCCATAATATTTCACACACATTTGAACTTTTTTTTTTTTGTTTTGGTAAGTAGGTGGTTGAAATTCCGTGAAAAGATCTCGCTGCAACGAAAGATGTCTTTGTTTTAATGATTGCCACCCTAACTCTCGTATCATATCCATGGCACGCTCTTCCCCTAAAAGTAAAGTCGTATCATGTATCATGAGTTCAGCCACCTAATTGGAAAGGTTTTCTCTATCCTCCTCGCCCGTAGGCACCTTTCCTTCGAGAAACATGAGAGTCTACTGCGAAAGGGTACTGGTTGATTGTAAATGACTATAATGGCGTGTGTGTGACGCAGTGCCATGTTCGTGTTGAACATGATGAGAGAAGAGAGAGGATGAAACCCTGTACCCACACACAGACTACTCCTTTCGAATAGCATCACGGAGCCCCTCAACGGATGGACGGATGACCACCAACAGAGTCGCATGCCCTTACTTCGCGAGACCGACGGGAGGCACTAGTCACACGACATTTACATTTATTTACCATCACCTCCTGTCCCCTCTGCCGTAAAAGCGAAAGGAAAATTCCCAACAGCACTCGGCGTTCCTCCTTCGAGCTGCTGAGACAGGGCTGTCTCGTCTGCGGAGCTGGCCCGCCTTTACGCAGTGCTTGCGCTGTACGGGACTGTATTCAGGACGTTTAAACAGAACGTGTTGTATATCAAGGTGTCATCGCTGCTGTTGGCTTTCCAGATCATCTGCTGTCTATTTTAAGAGCCGATGAAACGAAAGTGGCATTCGGGAGGACGACGGTTCAATCCCGTCTCCAGCCATCCTGATTTAAGTTTTCCGTGATTTCCCTAAATCGTTTCAGGCAAATGCTGGGATGGTTCCTTTCAAAGGGCACGGCCGATTTCCTTCCCCATCCTTCCCTAACCCGAGCTAGCGCTCCGTCTCTAATGACCTCGTTGTCGACGGGACGTTAAACAACACTAACCTAACCTAACCTGAAACGAAAGTGGTTCATGATTAAGATTCTGTGTAGCATCTGACCTTCTACATACATAATTACGTAGATTTTAATACCTTCGCAGGATGTGTGGCTCGTTAATTCCCCGTTACAAAATATTCCAAAATATTCGATACTCATTAATTTCGCAACTGTACGTCAATACCGAAGTTGCTATTTCATACAAATAGTTTTTTGGTGTCCTATCAAGTTGTAGCTATAAGGGTATTCATGAATGCACTACTTGAGCGCGTTCTGTAAGCTAAAGAGATTTTTCTGTTTTACGTACTGGTTAACTGTCACCAGGGGTACACGGGGATTAAAACTGATAGCTGAAGTTGCAAGAATTGAACTGTTTGTCACTTGAAAATGTCTAAGAATGTAATCGCCACGCCATTCCCTCATGTAGTAGTGTATTATTTTGTTTTTGTGATCTCCAGTCCCAATGCTAGTTTAACGCAGCCTTCCACAATAGTTTATCCCGTGCCAGCCTCTTCATCTCAGAATAACTACTGCAACCTACATCCATTTGAAACTGTTCACTGTATTTAGCTCTGGGTCTCCCTCCACCCTTCCCCTTATTATCAAACTGACGATTCCTCGACGCCGTCAGGATGAATCCTACCAACCGACCCACTATTTTAATCAAGCTGTGCCACAAATATCTATTTCCTAAAATTAGATTAAGTAAATCATCATTATTATTCTTTCCGCCAGTCTAATCTTCTGCATCCTTCTGTAACACCACTTTTCAAAGCTTATTTTCTCTTATTGTCTGCAATGCTTATTATCCACGTTTCGCTTCCGTACAAGGCTGCACTTCATACAAAGACCTTCAGAAAAGACTCCCTGACAAGTTTATATTCGATGTTAACCACTTCCTTCTTTTTTTTTCTTTTTTTTTCTTTCGCTTACACCACAGTCCTGCAGCGATAGCAGGGTCGGCGTGGTTACAACGGAATTGGCAAGGTTAGTTTTAGTGGTGGCTGGATACCCTTCCTGCCGCCACCCAATACCCCAGGGATGGAATCAGTGTACCCCAGCTGTCTGCGTCTAGTGTAAATCGTGAAATAGTGCGAACGTGTTTCAAATGTCTGCAACGCGTGTACCGGAGGCGGCACGTGGGGACCTTCCCGGTATTCACCTATCGGGATGTGGAAAACCGCCTAAAAACCACATCCAAGCTGGTTGGCACACCGGCCCTCGCCGTTAATCCGCCGGGCGGATTCGATCCGGGGCCGGCGCGTTTACCCGAGTCCAGGAAGCACCGCGTTAGCGCTCTCGGCTACCCAGGCTTGTCGATGTTAACCAATTTCTCTGTTTCGGAAATGCTGTTCATACTATGGACAGTGCGCATTTTATATCTTCTCTGCTTCGCCCTTCGTGTTAGTTTGCTACTCAAATAGCAAATCTGATCCACCACTTTTATAGTTGAGTTGGCGTAAGATGATCCCTGACAGCTGCAGTGGGCTGGGCGCAGCAGCAAAGCACGCCTACCTCTACAAATAACGTAACGCGATTTTGTGGAGAGTTCAAATGGCTCTGAGCACTATGGGACTCAACATCTTAGGTCATAAGTCCCCTAGAACTTAGAACTACTTAAACCTAACTAACCTAAGAACATCATACACACCCATGCCCGAGGCAGGATTCGAACCTGCGACCGTAGCAGTCCCGCGGTTCCGGACTGCAGCGCCAGAACCGCTAGACCACCGCGGCCGGCTTTGTGGAGAGTTCTATGGTATAACGTCTCGGTGTTATCACAGCTCTGTAGACGGCTACTGTTTTCGCTTGCAACAGTCAGCGCTTCCCAGTTTAAAGCTCGCGACAGCGCAACGACCTGACAGGGCTGCGATTTCGCAGTCTCGACTATAGCATCGCATTTCTTAAGTTAAATTCATCAGCATCATCTGATTTCCCGATAATTCGACTACATTCCATTATCCTTGTCTTACTTTGTGTTATGAAACATAAGTAATTCACATACGTGTCTCGCATACGATTTGCTCATTCCACACATCGTACTGTATGTTAGTTTCCAACTATTGGTCTCTGTTCTCTAAGTAGTAAATTTACGGTACTCTGCCGTCTGCATAAGGTGGACTCCACATGTTTAAGACAATGTATGTGTTGGAATCCAATGAAAGTAAAGGTATTGTTCATCACGTGCTAGAGAAGTATGTACCTAGCAAAAGTATAGGGGAGGAAAGGATCCACCTTGGTACAACAAACATATTAGGAAGTTGCTGAGAAAGCAGAGAATTTTGCACAGTCGTTTTAAACGTAGCCACTGTCCCGCTGACAAACAGAAATTATGCGACATGAAAGCAGCTGTCAGAAGGACAATGAGAGACTCTTTTAACGAGTTTGAAAGCAATATTTTATCTGCAGATTCTAAAAATAACCCCAAAAAATATTGGTCGTACGTTAAATCTATGAACGCTACAAATAATTCAACACTTTCTCTTGCTGACAGAACGGGTAATGTAACTGATGATGATAAACAGAAGGCTGAAATTCTAAACCTAGCTTTCAAAAACTCGTTTACGATAGAGGACTGCAGCACCATTCCCCCGTTCAATTAATGAACAAACGAAAGGATGGATGACATAGTGTTTAGTGTATCCGCCATCGTAAAACAGTTAAGATCCTTAGACGCCAGAAAGGCATCTGGCCCACACGGTATCCCCGTAAGATTTTGTGTTGACTATGCTACAAATATAGCACCATTCTTATCCGTCATCTATCAGAGATCATTGGAACGGCAGAAAGTTCTACGGGACTGGAAGAAGGCCCACGTCATAGCAATCTATAAAAAGGGTAGAAAATCGGATGCAAATAATTACCGGCCAATTTCACTGACATCGATTTGTTGTAGAATCATGGAACATATTTTGTGTTCAGACATAATGACCTTTCTAGACTCTGAGAAGCTCATCTGCAGAAACCAGCACTGTTTTAGGAAACAGCGGTCATGCGAGACACAGCTGGCCCTCTTTGTGCATGATATACAACAGGCTCTAGATACCGGCTCCCAGGTTGATGCCATATTTCTCGACTTTGGAAAGGCGGTCGACTCAGTTCCGCACTGTCGCTTGCTACAAAAAGTGCGCGCTTACGGTCTATCAAATGACATATGCGGTTGGATAGAAAGTTTTCTAACAGACAGGGAGCAGTACGTCGTCCTGAACGGGGTAGCTTCAACAGAAACAAGAGTAACTTCAGGTGCGCCCCAGGGCAGGTATTAGGTCCTCTACTTTTTACGATTTACTTAAACGATCTGGTTGATGGTATTGACAGCGGCCTTAGACTGTTTGCCGATGATGCTGTAGTCTACAGGAAAGTAGTATTCACACGAAAGTTATGAACAAATGAATGAGGATTTGCGGAAAATAAATGCGTGGTGTAATGACTGGCAGTTATCTCTCAATATTAGTAAGTGTAATCTACTGCAAAAACAGACATAATGTCTTATGGGATAACAGCAATCAGTGATTTTATAATGTTACTTAAAATTCGTCTTGATTGCAAATTTTTTATTCATATGACCGGTTTCGGTTCATTCAGAACCATCTTCAGATCTGATATTTCAGTTACAGGAGTAACCCGTCCAAATCCAGCAACTTTCACATGCTACGTCACATAATGTAATCTACTGCGTATAACAAGGCGAAAATCCCCATTAATGTACGAGCACAAAATAAATGATCAGTCTTTGGAAGCGGTAACATCAGTCAAGTGTCTGGGTCTGACTATTGGAAATGATCTCAAATGGAACGATCAATTACACAAGTAACGGGTAATGCGAACTCTAGATTGCGGTTTATTGGTAGAATCCTGAAGCGATGCAGTCTTTCAACAAAGGAAATAGCTTACAACACGTTAGTTCATCCAGTCATAATTGTTCTTCTGTATAGGACCCTTATCAGTTGGGTCTGATTCAAGAGATTGTGAAGGTCCAAAGGAGAGCGGCAAGATTCATGACTGGTACATTTAGCCATCGCGAGAACGTTACAAATCTCATAGAAAGTTTGAAGTGGGACACACGTGCAGATAGACGACGCGATAAACGGAAGGGGCTGCTCTCTAATTTCCGAAATCCAATCTTCACCGAGGATGTAGAGCATATATTATCATCACCAACTTTCAAATCGCGTAATGATCATCATTCAAAGGTAAGGGAAATAAGAGCTCGTACTGAGGCATTCAAACAGTCGTTTTTCCCTCGCGCGATCCGCGAGTGGAACACAGGGGGGGGAATATGACTTTGGCACGAATTGTGCCCTCCGCCACACGCCGCTTGGTGGCTAGCAGAGTGTAGATGTAGATGTGCACTATGAATATGTAAAAAGATTGCAGATCCATGAATACGAACGTCACGGAAAGCCAGAAGGGGGATGGTATCCGTTATTATTATAACGAGCACAATTGATGAATGGCAGTGGAATGGCTCGATCAAGAAATTAGAGCTACGCGAGATGACGTTTGGAATTGCTGGCAAGCAATCAGCACGCGTGTGTTGCTTACTCCGTCCTGCCGTTCTCTCATACAACCAGTTTTCTTCTGCTGGTCTCATTAATAATCCCTTCAAACTGAAGTAGCTTTGACTTTATCATCTTCACAAGTTGGACCCACTTGTCTCTTTTTTCGTGTGCGCTGCGTTATTTTAGTTGCGAAGCTTTAGTAATTTGCAAGTCGACTTGAAACGCTACTGGCGCTCGAGAAGTCTTCCCGCATGACATACCTTCAGGCTTAACGTCACATACTTCTTATGCACCACACACTACTTGAGGGAAGCCTGTTTTACTCATGATGCTCGTTCAGTGTTTCGCTTTCTTATGCAGCTGCAGCACTTCGTTACAAAAAATATTTCTTTTTCACGTATGTAAGTCAGTTTCTTGCTCATCGCAAACCTGAGTTGTTTATCGGTGATAACGACAACACGTTTAACGGTACACACACCGTTGGCTGTGAAAATTCCAGCTTCGGAAGGAATATCATTATGGGCGTGAAATTTTACAGTGGGTGTGTTTGACACTGATAGCTGCAGATGAATACATTGAGGGTTGCAGAGCTCACGTGACTCTACATGAGCGATCCGTTGTAAATTACGGGTACGGGCCTTCTCTAGAAACCTCCACAAGACGAATCAGCGAGAGTGCTGAAACTAAATGGTTCAAATGGCTCTGAGCACTATGGGACATAAAATCTATGGTCATCAGTCCTCTAGAACTTAGAACTACTTAAACCTTACTAACCTAAGGACATCACACAACACCCAGTCATCACGAGGCAGAGAAAATCCCTGACCCCGCCGGGATGCTGAAACTATTTTAAAAGAAGAGCAATCACGAATCAGGAAAGCAAGGAGTTGTATTGATACATAACTAGCTTGAAGCAAATTGTTGATTAAAAGGACCACAACCAGGAGACATGGGTAGTCTTCATTAATCTAAATAAAGTTTTTAATCGTGTATAAGAGGCCCGTTGTTAGAGATACTCGATAACAATGGTTTCCTTCAACTTTTATAAAAAGCACGTACAAATATTTACATATTTTAGTTGCAGTGAAAAGTAATGAAATGGCAGAATATTAACCTAGCTTTAAGCCAGGGGAACATTTTATTGGCAGTGCTTTTTAATATACATATAAACAAGATCTTTTTGCTTTTGCTTTACCCACGATTCCGTTTGCATATGTCCAGATGACTGTTGCTAGTAGTGAAAATAATCTATAATACGAAATTCACCTGTTGTTCGTAGAACTAAAAGATATCAAAGAGCAGAACAAAGGTTTTGACGTTAGGAAGAAGAATAAAAATTGGATGTGATATTGTAAAACAATGAAAAATATTAGAACAAATACGTAGGATTCAATATATCACATGAATATGAAACTTAACTTCAGAATGAGACAGAAAATTTAACTTAATAAACGGACCTACTTAGAGGAAAGATGATTATTATTTCGCTTCTGGACGAAGTGGTAGACACACAAACAATAAACAGTTTCAAATCGCGTAATGAAAACAGTTTTGTTTCTTTTTTTTCTTTATTGTGGTAGGGTTGAAACATTTCCGTCAGTCGGATTTCGCATTTGGCTCTGTTAAGTGGTTAACAAACGTGAGGCCCATCGTAGACAATGCTATCTCATAGTTACTTTTTCACGCAAGATGTTTACTATTCTCTCTTCTGATAGACTTATGGCGTCGCCTAGTTCGAGCACATTCACTTGCCGATCGTCCAACACCAGACTGAGAAATCTCTCAATGTTTTCTTCCTTGGTAGTAGCTTTCGGACCTGCTTTCCGATAATCACCTTCGAGATAAGTCGTTCTACATCTAAATGCAGTCTTATAATTTTTAACCACATACTTTTGGTAACTTTCGATGAACTTCTGCCGGTGAATAACAGTTCAAAACAAATTTTATGGCTGCACAGTATTCCAGTTTACCCGTTTATAAAAGAAATGTTCACGTACGCAACACGATCAATTTAGAAAACTGTGTGAACGAAACTATGTCGCAGATCTTGTCACAATTGTAAGGAAATGCACAAAGCCGTAGACAACATTTCCAACTGCTGTAAAGGGCTTCAGATTCCTTTACATGCTGATAGCTGCAAGATAATACATACAGCAAAGAAAAAGAACTTGATAGTATCCGATTACAAGAATACCAACGAAAGTCTGGAGCACCTCTTATAGATAAACACTCTCATTTAAGTGAAGTACTAGGAAGCTATATGAAAGGGGACGAATACGTAAAACCGAATGCGTGAGGTGAATGGAAGGCTTAGATCTGGAAGAAGAATCCTGGAGAAGTGCATTGCATCTGTAAAGAGAGTCGTACTTGCTGCAATCATGTCAGGTCAGTGTAATGCATACTGAATTGTAGCAAAGACGGCCTCGGAACGTAAGCAGGAATCGTTGGCAGGAAGGGAGGGTTGTTCTTGTGAAAGGCAGTTGGGTAAATTTAGAGGGCTCGTAATAGAGGGCGACTGTGCGACAGTTCTTCTGTTACTATCATACACCGCGCAGAATAACATTTGAGAGGTAAGGGCTCGTATAGGGACGTGTAGTGAATAGTTTTTCCCTCGTTAATTACCTCAAAAACCAACAAAAACGCTAGTATTGGTACGAGGTATTCTGTGTTCATGATTTTGCTGAGTATATTTTATGCAGAACGTGTCACCCGCAACTCCCGCCCACACTTTAAAAACGAAGCGAGTCTGATATCTTGCCTCATGATCGCATGACGTTTTGCACACGCGGTTACTGTGGCAATTCATTATCCCACTCTGCCTGAATCTCGCTTCGTCAGTAGATAAAGAGGAAGTTGTGAACTGCGGATCAATAGCTCTCTGCCCATATGTGTATAAAGTGGGGATGATATGTTTCTGTTTTACACACACAGAAGGTAGGATGTTCCGGGTGTTTCTTCTAAGAGTCGTCGGACGCATTTTCTCTTGTGTTTTGGCAGATATTTACAATTTCGTTTTCGTAATGTATAACTGCAGTCGCGCCAAACACCCAGTGCTCATCACGCCTTTAATGCGACGTCCAACGTCTACAGAAGGCGGCAGTTTGTTTGTCGTTACTAACGAAATGATTTTTAAAGCAAAGGTCTACGTGCCCATTCGATAGAACGGTCCGAAATTAGTCTAGCGCGATATTCGTTCTATCGATATGTACTAACAGGAACAGTCAAAGACGAAGTACTCTAGCATGGTAGCACCTCCTTGGCCCACGCTGACAGCTAACGCCATGCAGTAGTACTACTAAGTGGCTGAAGAAGTACAGGTTACTCTTCCAGTTTTACTGTCCCTCTGAATATCTATCTTACGAGCATTGCAGTAGACTAAATTCATACTACGCTATCGAACAGACACGTAAAATTCCGATTTAAAAATAACTTTATTTGTAACGCGAAACGCACGCGAGCACGCACACCCGCGCGCCCGTACACACACACACACGCGCGCCCGTAGAAAAATATAAACACACCCCCATCCATGAGTCGAAAGAAATAAACACCAACACACGCACTGAGCAATAGCAGACGCTCCCACCACTACCAAGCAACCCAGCAATAGCAAAACAAAGTACTCGAAGCAGCGAGATAGCGGTAATTCTTCTGAACACAAAAAGGTGAATATGTTTCATGGTAGTGAAAGTGAGGTGTGCTAAAATCTATGACATATATGTAGAAGAAAAGGAAGAAAGACGTTAAGCACCACAAAACAGCGAGTAACGCTAATAATTAATACTGTTTACAGTAGTAAGTTAAAGCATGTCGATTGTTCATGATCCTAGCAGACAAAACTGCAAAAAAAACATTTGTCACACTTGACCTGTTAAGACGCTTTAAAATAAAGCGAAACTCGTTTGTCCTCAATATGGCTTTCATTACAGTCGCAAAAGATGGTATTTAAGCTACAAAATTTTCAAGCTATACAACTTGTATAACTGCGGCTGGGAAAAAGAAAAGACGCCGAGCAACAATGTGTAATACTACCGTATTTCACTATTTGCTCTGTTCACACTCCACTCAATCGATAATGTTGTTTTGATGCCATGACACTCTCAAGTCAGTACGTACGGAATGACTTATGTAAGAGATGGATGTAAATACTACGTTTGACAACAGCATTGTGAAGAGCATGGTAGAGGTTACTCCCCATTGTAACAATTATTAGTCTTTCTTCCCGTTCCATTCACCTATGGGCTGCGGGAAGAATGTCTGTTTAAATGCCTCTGTGCATGCTGTAATTAGTGATATCTGATCTTCGGATTCCTATGGGAGCGATACGTGAGGAGTTTTAGTATAGTCTTAGAGACATGGTGTAAAGGCAGTTACTGAAACTTCATGAGCCGGCTTTCTCGGGATAGTTGCGTAAATCCTCAAGTGTCTGCCAGTTCAGTTTCTGCAGCATCTCTGTGACACTTTTCCACGGGACACCCAAACCTGTGACCATTCGTGCTGCCCTTCTCTGTATATCCTCATAACACCTGTTCGTCCTATTGGTGCGACTCCCACGTACTTGGGCAGTATTTCAGAGGATGGGTGTATTGTAAGCGATGTACTTCGTAGACGGATTGCACTTTCATTGTATCCTACCGGTGTTCCATTTCATATCCTTAAAAATTGTTACGCACAGATATTTATATGAGTTGACGGAATTCAATCGTGATTTATTGATATTGCGTTATATTGTAGCCGTATGAAGCTATTTTTTTGCTTTGTAAAGTGCCACATTTTATTTTCTAACCATCTAAAACAAGTTATCAGTCTTTACAGCACCTTGAAATCTTATCAACAAGTAAGTGAATATTTGTGTAGCTACTTTTACACAGTATTTCATAACAGACAAATGCATCATCTGAAAGAGTCTGATGTTACTATTAATATAATCTGTGACATGTACAGAAAAGGTTCCAGCAGAGTTTGCTGGGACACATCGTAAGTTGCTTCTACATCTGTCGATGGCACTTTATCCTCGGTAGCTACTAATCCTCAGTTCAGTCAGTATCGCTTGATACCTTACACAAGCGTATAGGTGTGGTGATATGTCAAATGTTTGTTGGAAGTCAAGAAATATTACATCAGCCTGACTACCTTGATCCACTACTTTGAGGGCGACACTTGGGAAAAGGTCGAGTTGGGTTTTGCATGGTCGATGTTTTCGGAACCCACACTGGTTGGCGTGGAGGAGACCATTCTGTTCTAGAAACCTCACTGCATTACAGCTCACAACATACTGCAACATTCTAGAACAGATGGATATCAAGGATTTAGATGACAGGACACTAACTTCCTTTAAATGTCACCAGAATTTCTTTGTGGTTTGCGTGAGATTTTTTCAAGATTCTACTGCGGTAGTCGATAAAAGCTTCACCCATTGGTCTCCCGTCAGCCAAACACGTTTCAATCAGTATCTCTACTTATAGCCCTGTACTTTGTTTTACACCTATTGTACAGTAATTTCTATTTCCTTATCAGTTTCTTTACGGAAAATATATACCATGAGAGGTTCTTCCGAACACGAAGTATTCTGCTAGATACCTGTGTATGCAGTCAATGACCAACTATTTTTTTAAGTTTGTCACAGTTCTGCATCCTACTGGCCACAGCTAGATGTTTAGAGCAAAACAGAACAAAGAAGAAATGAGCAATGAACTTCAATGAGAAGAAATCCTGTACCACAAAGTACTTAACATTCTGGACACAAGCTAAATTGCCCACATTTCAACAAGTATTTGTTTCCGAACATATGTACCATCTCCTGCAAGACTGTCAAATGCATTTTAATGCCCTCTTATTCATCTACATCTACATCTATATGGCTATCTGCAAAACACACTTACGTGCCTGACAGAGGGTTCATCGAACCACTTTCACACTAATTCTCTACTATTCGACTTTAGAACAGCGCTCGAGAAAAACCAACACCTATATCATTCCGGGCGAGCCCTGATTTCATTATTTCATTACGATGATCGTTTCTCCCTGTGGAGATCGGCGGAAACAAAAATTTGCAAATTCCGAGAAGAAAGTTGGTGATTGAAATTTCGTGAAAATATCGAGAAACGCCTTTGTTTTAATGATGTTCACCCCAAAATCCTGTATCTTGTCCGTTGATACCTTCTCCTCTATTACTCGATAATACACAACGTGCTGCCCTTCTTTGAACTTTCTCGATATACTTCATCACTCCTATCTGGTAAGGATCCAACATTGCACTGCAGTACTTCAAAAGAGGACGGACAAACGTTATGTAGGCAGTCTCTTTAGTAGATCTGTTGCATCTAACAAGGGAACCTCCCCATCGCACCCCCCTCAGATTTAGTTATAAGTTGGCACTGTGGATAGGCCTTGAAAAACTGAACACAGATCAATCGAGAAAACAGGAAGAAGTTGTGTGGAACTATGAAAAAATAAGCAAATTATACAAACTGAGTAGTCCATGCGAAGATAAGCAACATCAAGGATAATCTCAGCTCAGGAGCGCCGTGGTCCCGTGGTTAGCGTGAGCAACTGCGGAACGAGAGGTCCTTCGTTCAAGTCTCCCCTCCAGCGAAAAGTTTTTCTTTATTTTGGCAGAGTTATGATCTGTCCATTCGTTCATTGATGTCTCTGTTCACTGTAATAAGTTTAGTGTCTGTGTTTTGCGACCGCACCGCGAAACCGTGCGATTAGTAGACGAAAGGACGTGCCTCTCCAATGGGAACCGAAAACATTTGATCGCAAGGTCATAGGTCAACCGATTCCTCCACAGGAAAACACGTCTGATATATTCTATACGACACTGGTGACGGCATGTGCGTTACATGACAGGAATATGTTGTCGACCCACTTGTACACTTGGCGAATGGGTAAAAACATTCTTCTACGTTGCCCGATTTAGGTTTTCTTGTGGATGTGATAATTACTCCCAAAAAAGTGATGAAAACATAAGAGTTTGTCACATAAACTGCAACAAATGAATCCAACAGTTTCGCAGTCGCACACTTTCCCCTGTGCTCTGTCAAAACATATGTTTCAAATTTTTCCGTGTGTAGACCGTCAAATCCTGCCTATGTCCAAGCAAATCTGAACATGTCCTGGAATTTTGGAGAGCGAAGTTGATTATGTGTGAGTGCCTGAACTTTGATAATTGTCTGAAAATAAAACTTTTCGCTCGAAGGGGGACTTGAACCTAGGACCTCTCGGTCCGCAGCTGCTCACGCTAACCACGGGACCACGGGGCTCCTGAGTTCAATCTATCGATGTTGCTTATGTTGCACATGGACTACTCGGTTTGTATATTTTGCTTATTTTTTCATCGTTCCACACAACTTCTTCCTGTTTTCTCGATTGATCTGTGTTCAGTTTTTCAAGGCCTATCCACTGTGCCAACTTATAACTAAATCTGAGGGGGGTGCGATGGGGAGGTTCCCTTGTAAGTACTGTGCCAATTCCAATTTAAATGGTTCGTAATAGTAATTTCGAGGTATTTAGTGAATTTACGTGATTTATATTTGCTTGGCTTCTCGTGTAACCAAAGTTTAACGGATTCCTTTTAGCATTCATGTGGATGACCTCACACTTTTCGTTATTTAGAGTCAACTGCCAATTTTCGCACCATACAGGTATCTTTTTTAAATCGTTTTGCAATTGTTTTTAATACTCTGATGGCGTTACTAGATGATAAACGAGCTGCAGCATCTGGAAACAACCTAAGACGGCTGCTCAGATTGTCTCCTAAATCGATTACACAGATAAGGAAGCCAGAAATCACGTCTGTTTTACTCGTTCAGTTACTACGAATTGTGACCTTTCTAATAGGAAATCACGGGCCCTGTCGCATAACTGAAACGATGTTCCATAAGCACGTAATCAGATTACAACCCACATCTGAGGTACGGTGACAAAAACCTCCTGGAAATGGAGAAATACGGAATCAATTTGAAACCTCTTGTCGGTAGTGTTCAACAGTGTGGGTAAAGGGCTAGTTGCGATTCACAAGAACAATGTTTTTTAATCCATGTTGCCTGTGTGTTAATAACCATTCTTTTCGAAGTAATTCATATGTTCCAAAGTCCTGTTAATGACATGGACCTGTAATTTAGTG
The DNA here is from genome assembly GCF_023898315.1 of Schistocerca nitens. Lineage (NCBI taxonomy): Eukaryota > Metazoa > Arthropoda > Insecta > Orthoptera > Acrididae > Schistocerca > Schistocerca nitens. The sequence continues at coordinate 676,128,766 of NC_064618.1, forward strand.
GGTTACTCCTATGGCTTTTCTTGAATATTGGTGTGACGTGTGCAACTTTCCAGACTTTGGGAACGGGTCTTTCGAAGATCGAGCGATTGTATACTAACTTAAAGTATGTAGCTATTGCATCAGCATGCTCTGAAAGGAATCTGATTGGTACAGAGTTTGGACTGTAAAATTTGCTTTTAGTAAGTAATTTCAGTTGCTTCACTATTGCGCAATAAACCAACGGCGCCTCTGCGCTGGACTGAGAGATTCCGCGCCCTCCCTGGTGCCGGCACGGTGACTGCGGGCCACGGCAGTTTGTCGGTTGAAGCGAGTCTTTTGTCCTGCAGCCGGATCGCATGGTATCCGGGGCCCTGTCGGTCTGTTCTCGGCTGCCGATAGCGAAACCCGAGCCGCGCCGCCGCCCGCTACCTGGCCGCGACCCAGCTCTGCTCTACACCTGTTGCGTCAAGTCTGGCGGAAACTGCGGCGTGGCGCGGCGACCTGGTCGTCTGGCAGTGTGCGCTGCACTAATTACTATCTTACGTAAACTGAGATGGAAAGGAAACGGAAGGAGCTGTTGATGTCAGCTGGATCTAGACTTTATACATAATCAATGGCGACGAGTGGAAATGTGTGCCGAACCGGGACTCGAACCCGGTGTCTCCTGCGTTCTAGGCAGCTGCCATAATCACTGCGCCAATCGGACACAGTTTTTATCACAAATGCGAGGACTATCTCAACACGCCTCTCGGTAGACCTACAGTCCCACCTAGCGCGACCCAATTAAAGCCCCTGTCAATGTGCTCCATGCCAACTACATTGAGCTTCCAGCCAGAGGCTGAACGTGATTTCGCATCCGTACTGAATTTTGTAGATTCATTGTCCACCGAGGTGAATAAATTATATGGAATGTCTAAAAGAACAGACACTATGCATACATACAATTGCCGGCCGGGATGGCCGAGCGGTTATAGGCGCTACTGTCTGGAACCGCGCAACCACTACAGTCGCAGGTTCGAATCCTGCCTCGGGCATGGATGTGTGTCATGTCCTTAGGTTAGTTAGGTTTAAGTAGTTCTAAGTTCTAGGGGGCTGATGACCTTACAAGTTAAGTCCCATAGTGCTCAGAGCCTTTGAACCATTCATACAACTGATTCCCCTCAATGGGCAGTTAATCCAAACCTTCAGTGGGGATACACAATATCGTTCGACCTCCAGCGGGAATCTAAAATTAGCGAACATGGAGAACTTGGACGGGGACTGTGGACAGGTGGTGCTAGGTGGGAATGTGATTCTGTCAGATAAGGTACGAGATAGTCCGAGCATTTACGATGTGTCCGGATGGCGCAGTAGCTAACGCAATTGCCTAGCAAGCAGGAGATCCAGTGTTCCAGTCCTGGCCTGGTATACATTTCCAAACGTCTCCACTGATTTCGGATGAAGTCACGATCTTCTTCCCTTTCCTTTCTCCCAGAAGATACAGACACCACGCGTTCATACAACTAATCGTTTTGTTATACAGGGCCTGCGCCTCTCGAACTTGAATGGAAACCACTTCCTCACGCTCCATATTCTCCAGACTTAGCCCCTTCTATAAATGGTTCAAATGGCTCTGAGCACTATGGGACTCAACTGCTGAGGTCATTAGTCCCCTAGAACTTAGAACTAGTTAAACCTAACTAACCTAAGGACATCACAAACATCCATGCCCGAGGCAGGATTCGCACCTGCGACCGTAGCGGTCTTGCGGTTCCAGACTGCAGCGCCTTTAACCGCACGGCCACTTCGGCCGGCTTAGCCCCTTCTGATTATCATCTTTTCCGGTCTCTCTGGTAGAAGCCGACTTTGGGAAAGATCAGCTTGGATTCCGGAGAGATGTAGAAACACGCGAGGTAATACTAACCCTTCTCTTCTCTTAGAACGTAGATTAAGAAAGGGCAAACCTACGTTGATAGCATTTGTAGACTTAAAGAAAGCTTTTGATAGTGTTGGCTGCAATACTCTCTTGTAAATTCTGAAGGTAGCAGAGGTAAATTACAGGGACTGAAAGGTTATTTACAACTTGAACAGAAACCAGAGGCCAGTTATAAGAGTTGAAGGCCACGAAAGGGAAGCAGTGTTTGAGAAGGAAGTGAGATAGAACTGTAATCTATACCCAATGTTCTACATATGTATAATGAGCAAGAAGTAAAGGCAAACAAAGACAAAAACTGGAGTAGGAATGAAAGTTCTGGGAGTAGAAACAAAAACTTGGAAGTTTGCCGATGACACTGCAACGCTGTCGGAGACAGCTACTAAACAGAATAGACAGCGTCTTGAAAGGAATATAGAACCTGAGCATCAACAGAAGCAAAATAAGGATAACTGAATGTAACCGAATTAAATCACGTCGTGATGAGGAAATTAGATTAGGAAATGAGTTTTGCTATTTGGGCAGAAAAATGACCGATGATGGTCGAAGTAGAGAGGCACGAAAAGCGTTTCTGAACGAGGGACATTTCTTAATTGCTTTCAACATTTCGCGGCCCTGTCAGCAACTGTATGAATATTAATTTTAATTTTAAAAATCAACAGCCTCAGTTGCACAGATTACCTAGATTTACCTAGGCTTCAGTCGGGATAACCCAACCTTCTTCAGAATAAAAGTAACTACCGTTTGTCCATAGTGGACATCGTCAAGCTAAAACTAAAAATCCATCAATTATCGTCAGACTGTAGAAACTTATCTGAAACTGCCTCGTCCCCACTTCGCGACCGCGATGCGGCAGCTACGAGTGCTGTACTGGAACTGGAGTACGCACACATATTACCCGAACTCTTACGGGACTTGGTAAGAATGTCTTTCACGAATAATGAGTGTGTTAGGTAGGGACACTGCGAATGTAGTGTGTGGACATATAAGGTGATAATGTGGGTCTCCCGGGAGGCGCGCGAGATAGTCCCTGCAGTCGCACTATCCTTTGTGCCCTCGGTGGCTCAGATGGATAGGGCGTCTGCCATGTAAGCAGGAGATCCCGGGTTCGAGTCCCAGTCGCCGGTACGGTAGCTCAGCGTGTTCGGTCAGAGGGCTTAGCTACCCTCTGTAATAAAAAAAAACTGAGTAAACGGATCAACGAACAACCTGGACGAGTGGCATCGGACGCCTGCCACGAGCAAATTCAACGAACAATATAGAACGATGGATAGAGCGTCTGCCATGTAAGCAGAATTTCCGGGTTCGAGTCCCGGTCAGGGCACACATTTTCACATGTCCCCGTTGATATATATCAAAGCCCGTCAGCAGCTGAAGGTATTAGTATATAATTTTAATTTGGCTCTAGACGGCTGTAGGTCATCAATGGTGTCCGTTCTTTCGGACATGTCCAAAAGAACAGACACCATATTTATGTAAGTATTCCATTACTTCGTTTTTAATACCAGCGTATTTCATTTGGCGACTACGTTTACTTTCAGTAGGCTTAAAAGTGTCAAACCTTCGAAATTGCAATCGCTATAAATATTTGTTTTTTAACAGACATAAACGGAATGACAGCGTTCAAGATATAAAATGCTTGGCTACTAATTTTAAATCAATAGCAACTGCAGTATCATAAGCTTAGCTAGCAGGATTCGTAGAGGAATTACGAAACAGCTTAAGAAGATCGTCACGTTTCATCAGTGTACGTTTAGTAAGCAAGACAGCGCTACGGATTTGCTCATTAAACTCCATTGGTAGGTGTTACAAGCGAGACGGTGTGCACCACTGAGAGATATGCTGTTAAAATTTCGTGCGTTTTAAGAAGTGTCAGACAATATGAAATGTCCCAGACAGACTGCACCTCGCGAAATTACCTTGAAAGGATAAATAGAGAAATTAGAAATTGTATGGTGACTTACTGCCAGACGCTTTTCCCACAGAAATTACCTTGAAAGGATAAATAGAGAAATTAGAAATTGTATGGTGACTTACTGCCAGACGCTTTTCCCACAGAAATTACCTTGAAAGGATAAATAGAGAAATTAGAAATTGTATGGTGACTTACTGCCAGACGCTTTTCCCACGGAAAAGGAGGGGGGGTGGAGGGGGGGAGAGGGGCAGGGATAGGAAAGAGGGTACGGCGGTGACGGAAGTACACTTCGTCGCATATAGTAAGGTGTCTTGCGGAGAATAAATGTAAATGTAAATGAAGATTTGTGCTTATGTACGGTCCACGAGTAACTGCATTGGTACCCGCATTTCGCACATTGCTGCAAGTTGTCTTCGGCTTCGTACGTGTCCTATTCGCGGCGGCATAAGTGACTAAGAGAAATGCTCCTTTTGGTGTGTTGTATCCGGTAGTCATTTGCTAAGGAACGGTGGTAAATTCAGAAGACAAAGAGAACAGCAAATTTGTTTCATAGTAACTTAAGAGAGAGAGAGAGAGAGAGAGAGGGAGAGAGAGAGAGAGAGAGAAATGTTGTGAGGGAAGCGATAATGCAGCTATACGTTTAGTTTCTCTTTTAGAGCAAACCTGGACGGTCCGCTGCAGTATACGAAAAAGCTCTTTACGGTAAGCACCTTAGTGCGAACGATAGCACATACTGATATAAATAATTCCGCAGCGCCGATATCTCTTCGAGACAACTATAGCTTAAATCAGCTTAATTCTCCCGAGCACCATCGAATTCGTCGAGGATTGTAGGACCCCGAGAGTGTAGCACTTGCGGGGCTTGTTTACAGTCACAGACGGCGCGCCTAACAAGTGTAATGCTTTGAGAACTTGTCCGGTCCACATGTTGACAACCTGTTACTCTCTAACGAACATGCTGTGGTACTGTTTACGAGGCAGACAGGCGGAGCAAACAAGCACTCATTTGTTAAGAGCGTACGCTGAGATATCCTTAGAACTGCTCGTCGTGACGTACAGTCGGTGGACTTCAGAGGGACTGACAGTCCGTAGTTTTGACGCTCACGAGGCGGCATTCACCTCGGACACTCATTATTTTTATTAGAGTTTCAGCATACTACATGTCGGGGGCAGTTTTTGCTCCATTTCAAGACCGTTTACGCTCTAGACAAGGATAGGAACTCTCATTACTCTTGCTCAGCTGCGTGTTGGGCAAAATATGCTGCAACGATATAAAACTTCGAGACCTGTTTGAACTTGTAAGGACTAGTCTAAGGACAATGGTGTGGAAATAGGCTGTTTAGCTTTTCCAGATGACATAACCACAATGAAGGAACATTTTGAAATAGCAACAGATCAGATTACTTATAAATTTTAATGGACTTCATTGCAATATATTGTAATAACAACTAGACGATCTCCGATTTCGCCGCTGTGGCCGAGCGGTTCTAGGCACTTCAGTCCGGAACCGCGCTGCTGCTACGGTCGCAGGTTCGAATCCTGCCTCGGGCATGGATGTGTGTGATGTCCTTAGCTTAGTTAGGTTTAAGTAGTTCTAAGTTCTAGGGGACTGATGACCTCAGAAGTTAAGTCCCATAGTGCTCATAGCCATCTGAACCATTTAACCGGTTTCGGTTGATTAACAACCATCCATCAATCTACAGAAACACACAGAAAAATTGTCTTTCATTTTATGTGAAGACCTCCTAACAACATTCAAAAAATGATTTTTCTTACAAAAATATCAAAACATTAAAGTAGTAAAATATCTACTGTGCGTACACTGTAATTGGTGCCTAAACACACTGTTCCCTACAACAGCGTCACTAAGAAGCATAACTTTTCAATGTACAAAGGCTCGTCAAAGAATTACTGTTAGTGTGACCAACTGGCGCGCGTGCTTGATCGCGACCACCGTGGCTTGCCTGTTGTAACTGACAGTTGGTGCACGAGGACACACACCTATAAGTTTGAGAAACAAACGGAAAAAGAAATATCGTTATCATGATACTTATAAAACAATGGAGACAAGCAGAAAAACGTACATGTAACGTACGACTTAGGTAGGTATAAAAAATCACTGGTTAAAATGTTTTTTACGAACGATGTATTCCAAGAAAAGATGGAAACTTATTTAATGCAATTCTTAACCAACGTTAAGAAGGGTCGTCGAGCAGATGCGCTAAACTATACACCTATATCTCTGACGTCGATCTGTTGTAGAATTTTAGAACATGTTTTTTGCTCGCGTATCATGTCGTTTCTGGAAACCCAGAATCTACTCTGTAGGAATCAACATGGATTCCGGAAACAGCGATCGTGTGATAACCAACTCGCTTTATTTGTTCATGAGACCCAGAGAATATTAGATACAGGCTCCCAGGTAGATGCCATTTTCCTTGACTTCCGGAAGGCGTTCGATACAGTTCCGCACTGTCGCCTTATAAAGTAAGAGCCTACGGAAAATCAGACCAGCTGTGAGGCTGGATTGAAGAGTTTTTGGCAAACAGAATACAGCATGTTGTTCTCAGTGGAGAGACGTCTACAGACGTTAAAGTAACCTCTGGCGTGCAACAGGGGAGTGTTATGGGACCATAGCTTTTCATAATATATATAAATGACCTAATAGATAGTGTGGGAAGTTCAATGCGGCTTTTCGCGGATGATGCTGTAGTATACAGAGAATATGCAGCATTAGAAAATTGCAGCGAAATGCAGGAAGATCTGCAGCGGATAGGCACTTGGTGCAGGGAGTGGCAACTGACCCTTAACATAGACAAATGTAATGTATTGCGAATACATAGAAAGAAGGATCCTTTATCGTATGATTATATGATAGCGGAACAAACACTGGTAGCAGTTACTTCTGTAAATATCTGGGAGTAAGCGTACGGAACGATTTGAAGTGGAATGATCATATAAAAGTATTTGTTGGTAAGGCGGGAGCCAGGTTGAGATTCATTGGGAGAGTCCTTAGGAAATGTAGTCCATCAACAAAGGAGGTGGCTTACAAAACACTCGTTCGACCTATACTTGAGTATTGCTCATCAGTGGGGATCCGAACCAGGTCGGGTTGACGGAGGAGATAGAGAAGATCCAAAGAAGAGCGGCGCGTTTCGTCACAGGGGTATTTGGTAAGCGTGGTAGCGTTACGGAGATGTTTAGCAAACTCAAGTGGCAGACTCTGCAAGAGAGGCGCTCTGCATCGCGGTGTAGCTTGTTGTCCAGGTTTCGAGAGGGTGCGTTTCTGGATGAGTTGTCGAATATATTGCTTCCCCCTACTTATACCTCCCGAGGAGATCAAGAATGTAAAATTAGAGAGATTCGAGCGTTCACGGAGGCTTTCAGACAGTCGTTCTTCCCGCGAACCACACGCGACTGGAACAGGAAAGGGAGGTAATGACAGTGGCACGTAAAGTGCCCTCCGCCACATACCGTTGGGTGGCTTGCGGAGTATAAACGTAGATGTAGATGTATAGCGTTAAGGTCAATTAATAAACTGAGCTTCAAACAAGTATTTGACGCTACGGCGGTCGCTTCAGAAGATGGTGACAGTCCCTTCCCTTAAGTGACTATCTGATGCGGTAGTGACAGCCGTACTTACTTTGAAGACTTGTACCCGTCTAATCCATGCAACTTAGGCGCTTCCAGGGTCAAATGGAGCCTGATGCCGCGTCCTCCATCTGACCGCAACGAACGTCTGCTGTCCGCTACTGCCCCCCTGTGCGCCTCCCACACAGAGCTGAGACTCCGTGCCTGGCAACCGTCATCCTGCTTCTGACTGACAAAGGATCCTCCTCTCTCGCGTCTCTTTCGACACTCGCTGTACCCACCAAGAAACGCTTTCACTAGTCAGTCCTCTTTCACCCTTCTTATTTGCGTTATTACCTCAGATCCTCGCGTGGTTCAAATTCGTTCAAAAACTGTTTAGCCAAACTAAAGATAAAATTTTTGTAGGGAGCACATTATGCTCATGTGGGAGCGATGTAGATGCTTGTAAAACAATAAACTGGTAGCCAAGATAGCAGGAATTCTTTTTATTCCATGATTACCGGTTTCGGCGAACTTAAAGCCGCCATCATCGGATCTAGGGAGGACTGAAAACACTATAAAAGTGGGCTTAGATTCCACTTATATAACATGTATACATATAAATTTAATTACATGCCTTAGGACACATACAGGTTACAACATCAACGCAAACAATAGTGATATTAATAGTTGCCTATAACACGCAGGCTTTACAAATGTGTAACCCTGTAATGTTCTTAAAATTTGTATATACTCTCGGTAGGTTTTATATATCACCAGACTGATGCGCTGTGTATAACCCTGCAGATCCCAAAAAGATCTATGTATGATCGTATCTTATTACGTATAGGACCAGACAGATGTACAGTTTTGTAATTCCGCAGTTCTCATGAAATTTGCATTTGCTTTTCGATATGTCGTATATGTGACCAGGCAGATGTGCAACTGTGTAGGTCTGCAGCTTTCATAAGCTTTGTATATGTTTACGTGATACAGTTATGTCTAGAATTATGTACAAACCCTAATGACGTAGTGTTAACACACACGCAGTGCCTGTTATGACGCGAGCTGACATTCATTGGCGCTTCTTCTGCTGGCTCCATCTCGCGACGCGGCCCGTAGTGTAAGAACAGAGCCGGAGTTGCGGTAGTACCTAGCTTGCGCTTGTATGTGATAGAGAAACTTCACATTAATAATATCATCTCTCTTGGACGCCTTTGTGCTACTTACGACAATTTGGTAAGGGCTACGTGTTATAGGCAACTATTAATATAACCATTGTTTGCCTTGATGTTGTAACCTGTATGTGTCCAAAGGTACGTAATTAAATTTATATGTATACATGTCATATAAGTGGAATCCAAGCCCACTTTTATAGTGTTTTCTGTCCTTCCTCGATCCGATGATGGAGTCTTTAGTTTCGCCAAAACCGGTAATCAGGAATAAAAAGAATTCCTGCGATCTTGGCTACCAGTTTATTGTTTTATAAATATTAAATATCTTATTTAGTAAAAAAATATGCCAGTATAAGAGTTTATTTAATAAAAGAACAGGTTTCTGTTTGAATTTTCCTCTCAGGTTTTTCGGCAATATTAAGCTTCTTGTCTGACATTAGTGAAACTCGTCCCTCGGTGTTTTGCTCGCTGTGTAAAAGACTCGAAGGTTTTCATCTCGGTAGCTTTCAACAGTACTGCACCATATTTGAAAACTTTGAGGAAAAAATATTATTTCAAAAATAGCAGAACCTTTCCAGTAGTTTTTGTCGAACGTTCTGCGTCTGGTGCACCTGATCTAGTCTTTTATTCCTGCAAAAAAAGAAATTTCTTCCCCATCTCGCATAGAACTTCGCACCAAAAATGCATAATTTTTTAGTTAAAACGAAAAATTCTTCCCTCTAGATCGTGTTTGTGATCATACAGCGTACAACAGTCACAGAGAGACACATTTGGTGAAAAGAGTGTGTAAGGATTTCTAAACCCAGTTCACGGAATTTGACAATCATAAGGACTAATGCGTAGACATACGAACTGTCGTAGTGAAAGAACTGCTTGCACGTTAACGTTACTCGTTTCTCCGCCAAATTACTTTGCAAACGATCAGACAACGTTGTGCACAAGAACTAGTCACCATTTCGCCCTATTGAAAGTGATCAGGCATGATGATATCCGGTGAGCCCCAAAACGTGATCGCCTTTTTACCGGAGGCAAAAATAGTTTTCACCTTATGCAAGTGAATGGTTGGCTGCAATATTTTTTCTGGACGCTTGGAAAGGTAATGGGGATTAAAGTATCCTCTCTAGGTTTCTGTTCCAGTTCTTTTCTTCACTGGTTTTATGAGGTCCATTCCTTTCCTATGCGAATCTCTGCACATCAGAGCAGCCAGTACTTGTAGCGTCCTCATACAGGATCTTTTTCATTTCATGTTGCACACCACTAGAAACTGTAGAGGGGATTTAGTACATCAAGTTTTACGTGGGAACCCACGTCCGGCAACGGTTAGTTTCCATGTCACAAAGAAAACAAGACGTACAGATTTCACTCCTGTTTACTGTGATATTAGAAGAGCTGTTCCACATGGCGAGCACCAAGATCACTGCACGCAGCATATCTGCGTAGCAAGTTCGCATAAATCCGTCCAACATGCATGATGTGTGGTTAACCACTTCTGGCGCAGTCATGATCTTTGCTATCAGATCTTCCTCGAACTGGACATAGGTGTCGCAAACAAGACTTTTCATGTGGCCCTATAAGAAAAAGTCCAAAAGTGTTAGATCTGGGCATTTTAGCGGCCAAGCATGTAGTCGTCCACATCAGCCGATCCACCGGACTCCCCGTAGACCACGTTCAGATGGTTTCAGACGCGAAGTGCAAAGTGCACTGCCGCGTCGTCATGCTGGAACCTCAAATCGTGCCGAATGCCCCTAGAACTTCTTCCAAAAACTTTGGCAGCACTTGTTGCAGGAATATCAATACCTGGCACCCGTTAGGTGGGAAGAAATGATGTCCGGCCCAATCTGAAGACCATCGCAGATTCCTGCTCAGACACTCATGCCGAAGGTGTGCTGAAATCTTCTTGATGCCAAATGTTGCTATTTCAGGGTACAAAACATCTTCCCTGTTCAAATTCACTTTGTCGGCGCAAGAAATTCATTTTGGAAACACATCTCTGAAACAATTAGTTACAGAAATTGACACGTGGCAAAAAAATCCGCCGGGGAACATGGCATATACGTTCTGAGGGTGATACGGCTGCAGTTTCTGTTTATGCAGAACACGCCAGACCGACGAGTTAGACACATGTAAGTCACGACGAGTTAGACACATGTAAGTCACGTGCAATTGCTCGAGTAATCGTCGATCGGTTTTGTTCAACTTGATGAAGCACCTACACTTCGAAAATGACAATGGTTCAAATGGCTCTGAGCACTATGGGACTTAACATCAGAGGTCATCAGTCCCCGGGGTCAGGGATTTTCTCTGCCTCGTGATGACTGGGTGTTGTGTGCTGTCCTTAGGTTAGGTTTAAGTAGTTCTAGGGGACTGATGACCATAGATGTTAAGTCCCATAGTGCTCAGAGCCATTTGAACCATCATCAGTCCCCTAGACTTAGAACTACTGAAACCTGACTAACCTAAGGACATCACAGACATCCATGCCTGAGGCAGGATTCGAACCTGCGACCGTAGTGGTCTCGCGGTTCCAGACTGAAGCGTCTAGAACCGCTCGGCCACTCCGACCGGCGAAAATAAGAATGCGCCGCCTTCTAGGAACACCACAGTTTGCTCTGTCACTTATGAATTTCTCACTTTCCCGCAAGCATGGTGTGAGATGGAGTCACACGATTTGGAAAGTACTCGTGGTACAGACGGTGAGCTTCTCTTCAACTACGGCGAGCTTCACCGTAAATTAACAACATATTGGTGTACTCAGGCACCCTTTTACTGCAGAGCCGGCCGGGGTGGCCGAGCGGTTCTAGGCGCTACAGTCTGGGACCGCGCGACCGGTACGGTCGCAGGTTCGAATCCAGCCTCGGGCATTGATGTGTGTGATGTCCTTAGGTTAGTTAGGTTTAAGTAGTTCTAGGTTCTAGGGGACTGATGACCTCAGAAGATATGTCCTATAGTGCTCAGAACCATCTGAACCATTTTTTACTGCAGTACTAGTCACCGCAATGCATCACCAAGAAGCATATAAACAAGGCAGATGGAAACGGAGGTTATCACGTGACATCGTGTCATCGTATCATTCATGAATATGGGTAGCATGCCATAACAGGAGAACCGCGTAAGAAACATATAGCACGCAATTGTAGCTTTTGTTCTCCTTGTAACGTAGGAACGAACTGTTTGTGGACAAGGGTTCTATGTAAAACTTGATTTACTAAGCCCCTTCCACAACCTCTGGAAGTTTGTAACATGAATTGTGAAACACCGTGTATATTTTCTGTAGCTCTGCTTCACATACAATTTTTACCCTCTCACTTTAATAACATGAAAGTTGTTCTGTGATGTTTCAACACATATCCTATCATCCTGTCCCTTCTTTCCTTGACGTTTCAGCGAAAAATGTCGTCATGTATTTTCTTAACTTGCAGTATATTACCGTAACACTGCAACTCAGATCCTTCGGTTCTCTTCTTCTGCGATTTAATTCCATACAGTATTGTACTTTAGACGTATATTGTCGGTAATATCTTTTTGAAATGAAGGTCTATCTTGGTGATAAATGATTCCTTTACCTGTCCTGGCCTCTTTATATCGTCTTTACTTTGTCTGGAATGCTTTATTTTGCTTTCGTGCAGCGTAATTCCTTTACTATGTACACTGCATCGGCCTCAAGTTTGATATTAAGTTTGCCTATGATCTTGTTTCTGCTGCTGCACAATATTTCCATTTCCCTTTAGTTTACTGTTAATCCATATTTTGTCCTCAGTATATTGTTATTTCTGTTCGATAGATACTGTGATTTTTCCCGACTTTCACAGCTGACAGCAAAATGATCAGTGAATCTTATCATAGATTTTTTTTACCCTGAATTTTAATCCCAGTCCCAGATCTTTCTTGTATTTCGTTCATTGCTTTTTAGATATACAGCTTGACCAGTAGAGGAGAAAGATTGTATCCATACATTATGCCCTTTTCAATCAGAGCACTTTTCTTGTGGCCTTTCATTGTTATTGCTTCTTGATGTCATACGTATTTTATGTTACCCACTTTTCGTTTTAGCTTATACATGCTTTTCTGATAGTTTCAAACTTCCTGCAACACTTTATATCATGGCACGCTTTTTATACGCTGAAGTACAGAATAACTTGATCAAAGCGGAAGTTGTATAATTCGGAACTATGCCCAAACCGTCTGTCCGGAAGCATTCAATACACTTTCATATCCCTTAACTACTATGGTTATTCACAGGAACACAATTACTATGGAGGGGTCTCACAGACCACATTTTTCTATTTTATATATCAAACCAGAATTTTGCTGAATATATATAGTTTCTTGACTTCCAGTCATTCATTACACTTCTTAGAGGTGGCTTTTGTAGAAATTTGATTTTTTTTTCAAACACTGCGGTATTTTAAACACTTCGACAACTAAAACAAAGCGAAATCTGGAGTATATTTTTATTTTACGAGTTAAGAAAATAACAGCTAATAGTTATCTCTCTACTCACACATAGATTTTCATCAGAGGCATTATATTACAAATTGGCAATATAACTAGGAGGAAAAATCCGATATGACTTACGGTAAATTGTGTGCGAAGTCAGCTATCAGTTTACGACTCACTTTGCAATGTAGAGCGAATATTTCAGTCCATAAGTCTATGAATGGATAAACTTTGCCACCATTTTACTTCTAAAATTACAAGTAAAAACTAAATACTTGTTCTCATGTGCCACAGAATCATACTTTAGTCAATTTCCACCTGCAAACACTTCACGCAGGCCTTCCTGGAACACTCCAAACAAATCGGAACACCACGCTGTTGACATGGACGCCTTGTTTTCCTCTTCAGACGAGGAGGGGAAAAGGTGCACGTTTTTCGATTTTCGAATTCTTCTTTCGGTGTCTGAGGCTCATCTTGCAAGTGAAGACATCTGTCTCACATAACACACGTTGCACAGAAAGCCCAGCTTTCGAGCCATGAAGAAACAGTAGCACGCAATGAAAACGCGGCACACAAACACTATGGTACGTCTGTGACACCTCTCAAGGCTAATAATTACGAAACAGAGAGCAGCAACAATGCAAGTATGCTGGCACGGGTAGCTTGACAGCCAATAGGAAGGTACATGAAAGAGTCCATTTGCCTTTGCAGGGGTGTGAGAAATATCTCGACACAAAAATTAGTAGCGGTCTGAGAGACGGTCGATAGTATTTAAGGGATATGCTAATTTTTTATGTAAAGTGGAACGTGCCTAAAGCTGAAACGGAATGCAAATTTTAAGACTTAATTCATAATTCATTGTATATTGCGGAACTTGTAGAGTACTCCTGCATTACGGTCTACATTAGTTATTCATGACTCTGCTAGGTCTCTATTTAACGGGAAGACTGTACGGCGCTGACAATGCTGTTACGCGGCGCAAAACCAAGAATAGGGGTTCGGCGCAGGCCTGCGCTGCGGGAAAGGACATCAAACTGCCCCGCTCTGTGCAACAACGATCAAGCTCCGCGCAGGGTCGGTACATCAAAGGAAATGACTCGTTCACTAACGCTTTGTTTGTTGGCTTTTCTCGTTTCCCATTATTATTGAGATGCGCGGGCGCACACTGGAACATTGTTGTGCACCTACGAACATTCTGCTGCAATCTGCGCAGTGAAAGAGGTGGGTGTTGTTCCGTTAAACAATGGTTTCACCCTGCAAGGCCAGGCATTCCAAAGAATGCATTAGCATTATTTTCTGCCAGTTTCAGTTGACCAAGAGCATTTTAAGTGATAACATGTTGTAGAACAAAAAGTATGTGTCGCTAACATTTAACGGAATGGTTAAGGTAATCGAAGCGAGTAAGAAAGACGCGAAATAATATTCCGTTTGAAATGCGATAAAACACCAATTCATGATACCTTAAGAAACAAGTGTAAGATAGGGATTAGTGGATGAAAGGCAACGGGCAAATGAAAAGAAAGGCAAAGAAGACGGGAAATGTACAAATTAACAAGACACTGTGGGAATGGTTAGTAAGTGCGCGGGCAAAAAGCTTACGTTTGTCTGGACGCATGGTGCAGAGTGAGGCTCTGAAACTCGTTATATAGCTTAGAAATACGGAGTTTAAGGCATTCACAGAAAGGCTGAACAGTTTCAAAGCTAGGCACAACATCGTGTGGAATGAAGCTTGTGGGGAATTTAACTATGTTTAGGAATGTGTAGCAACAGAATAAAGACAATACCGTACAGCGTAACTGAGAGCTATGACCGGAAAGACGTGCTCAGTGCGGATGAAATGCGAGTGTTTTATCGTGCACTGTCTTCGAAGTGAATAGTGCACCGGCGGTAAAATTCCCAAGGAGAGACTCATTGTACCGCTGTGTGGAAACATGTCACGTGAAATCGAAAAGCCACTCATGATTGGAAAGGCGGCAAAACCGCGTTGTTTCAAAAACTTAGGCGTCAGTAAGCTTCCAGTCACATGGCGAAGCTATAAAAAGATGTAGATGGTGAGTGGCCCTATGCAAGAATGGCTGGGATCTTTCAATGCCAGAATGGAAAGAATAAATCACCGAGCCCTGCTTTTCTTAGAAAGTGCAAGCTGCCACCCGAAAGTCAAGTTATCAAACGTGAAGCAGGCTTTGTTCCCGCCAGCTTCAACCTGCCTCACACAACCCATGGACCGGAGTGTTATTTACATTTTCAAGTCCCAACATAGGCGGTTACTGACGCAGTCTCTTATTCGTAGTGTAGAAGAAACGGAAAGTGCATTTGCAGTTTCTAGACGCAGTAAGTTGGATTGGCTTGGTAGTAAGGGAAATAAAGCCAGAAACTAGTACTATTTGCTTCAACAAAGCTGAATTTGGAGGTGAAGGACGAAACGTTTCTGTGGCCCTCAAAGCTTAAGAAAATGCAGCAGAACTTGCTGTGTTAATTAAAATGAGAGATTTTTCATGTAGTGGAGATGACTACAATCGAAGTGACGACCTTTGTCAACTCAGTACACTATACTTCAGCAACAAATTTAAAAGAAATCCGCAACACAGAAAATCATCAGGGAGAAAGAAAGGAAGAAGAAGAGGAGCAAAATGATGTCCTTAAAAAGTTAATACGTCTGAAGAGGCTATTGCATGGATAAACACTGTCTTGCAATTTGCAGCACACAGAAATCCTCCCAAGCTATTAGAACTGTGGTATAGTGCAAAAAAATTGCTAGATAAAAAAAATTGAAAAGGAAATTCAAACAGGTTTCCCTTCTTGAGATGCGACGAAGAACGTGAAATACGAGACGAGGGTTATTCGGAAAGTAATGAACGATCGGTCGCGAAATGGAAAATTCAGTAAAAATCTGATGAAGCTTTGCACAGATGCGTTGGGCACTGTGCCTAGGACGTCCGTCGATCACATCATGTCGCTCTTTTCAGTTCTGAGTTCACAGTGAGAACGTAAAGATGGCTAGAAATTAGCGTCTCCCGCCAAGTATGAGGGCCTGGCGAAAGATTTTGACTAAAGGCCGAAATACTAAATGTCTTCTTCCAAAGCTGTTTCACAGAGGAAGACTGCATTGTAGTTCCTTCTCTAGATTGTCGCACAGACGACAAAATGGTAGGTATGGAAATAGACGACAGAGGGATAGAGAAACAATTAAAATCACTCAAAAGAGGAAAGGCCGCTGGACCTGATGGGATACCGGTTCGATTTTACACAGAGTACGCGAAGGAACTTGCCTCCCTTCTTGCAGCAGTGTACCGTTGGTCTCTAGAAGAGCTCTGCGTTCCAAACGATTGGAAAAGGGCACAGGACATCCTCGTTTTCAACAAGGGACGTCGAACAGATGTGCAGAACTAGAGACCTATATCTCTAACGTCGATCAGTTATAGAATTTTGGAACACGTTTTATGTTAGAGTATAATGACTTTTCTGGAGACTGGAAATCTACTCTGTAGGAATCAGCATGGGTTTCGAAAAATACGATCGTGTGAAACCCAGATCGCACTATTCTTCCACGAGACTCAGAGGGCCATAGACACGGATTCACAGGTAGATGCCGTGTTTCTTGACTTCCGTATGGCGTTCGATACAGTTCCCCACAGTAGTTTAATGAACAAAATAAGAGCATATGGACTATCAGAACAATTGTATGATTGGATTGAGGAGTTCCTAGATAACAGAAGGCAGCATGTCATTCTCAATGGAGAGAAGTCTTCCGAAGTAAGAGTGATTTGAGGTGTGCCGCAGGGGAGTGCCGTGGGACCGTTGCTATTCACAATATACATAAATGACCTTGTGGATAACATCGGAAGTTCACTGAGGCTTTTTGCGGATGATGCTGTAGTATATAGAGAGGTTGTAACGATGGAAAATTGTACTGAAATGCAGGAGGATCTGCAACGATTTGACGCATGGTGCAGGGAATGGCAATTGAATCTCAATGTAGACAAGTGTAATGTGCTGCGAATACATAGAAGAAAGATCCTTTATCATTTAGCTACAATATAGCAGGTCAGCAACTAGAAGCAGTTAATTCCATAAATTATCTGGGAGTAGGCATTAGGAGTGATTTAAAATGGAATGATCATATAAGTTTGATCGTCGGTAAAGCAGATGCCAGACTGAGATTCATTGGAAGAATCCTAAGCAAATGGAATCTGAAAACAAAGGAAGTAGGTTACAATACACTTGTTCGCCCACTGCTTGAATATGGCTCACCAGTGTGGGATCCGTACCAGATAGGGTTGATAGAAGAGATAGACAAGATCCAAAGGAGAGGAGCGCGCTTCGTTAGAGGATCATTAAGTAATCGCGAAAGCGTTACGGAGATGATAGATAAACTCCAGTGGAAGACTCTGCAGGAGAGACGCTCAGTAGCTCGGTATGGGCTTTTGTTGAAGTTTCGAGAACATACCTTCACTGGGGAGTCAAGCAGTATATTGCTCCCTCCTACGAATATCTCGCGAAGAGACCATGAGGATAAAATCAGAGAGCTTAGCGCCCACACAGAGGCATACCAACAATATTTCTTTCCATGAACAATACGAAACTGGAATAGAAGGGAGAACCGATAGAGGTACTCAAAGTACCCTCTGCCACACACCGTCAGGTGGCTTGCGGAGTATGGTTGTAGATGTAAATGTAGATATGCAATCCACGTAGCATAACTGTCATGCGATTCGTTATACACGACGATTGTTGGCTGCACTCTGCAGAAGCAATGAAGATGCTCCTGCAGCGTTTTCGATGGTAAGTGTTTGATCACCCACAATACAGCCTGTAATTGGCTACCCCTGAGGTTCATCTCTGCTCAGATGAACCGCTGGGTATGAAGATAATATTTTGACACACAACGAGCTGCAGGCCAGAGTAGAAAATTGTCGAAAAGCACTGGCGGCTGTCTTCTATAACGAGGGATTTGAAAAGTTGATACAACGCTACGGCAGATGTCTAAGTCTGAACGACGACTGTGTAGCTAAGTAGCTGGAAGGTGTTGCTAACCGTTGCAAATAAAACAGATTTGATTTTCACTGTGGTTTCCATTTTGCGACCTATTATTGTTCCTTACTTTGCGAATAGCCCTCGTATAAAGCAAATGAACACAGGCATAATATCATTGTACCTCAACATCAAACGAATTAAAAATTAAAGTAAAAGTACAAAAATGCAGTATATTTATTGGTTATTGTAATAATGTAGTGTTCTGTTTTAAAATATACCGTAAATGAAATCTACTGTACAGGAATGGAAGTATTTAAATACTTGGATAATTAGAAATTCATACTTTTGTGCGCGATGCCTAACAAATTTTGTGTAGCCTGGTGAGTTTTGTGTAATCCGGAAATTTCACCAATTTGGAAAGTTATTTTTGTCCCATGCGATTCTATTTCGAGCAGGGTTCACTGATACTGATTCTTCTTAGGTCTTGCTTCCATTATCGAGCATAATGTGAGATCTTCCTTTATGGTGTCCTCACATTTCAGCATGATAAAACTGGTAATTATCTAATAGATTCTCTATTTTCCTCTAAAGTTACATGACAGTAATGACTACTGCAGTTCTTCGGTGTACCTGGATGCGTATCTGAACCTTGACCTCCCCAGTGCGACCTCAGTGTCTTAAATACTGCACCACCTCGAGGGGTGTCAGTGATGGACCAACGTTCCATAAGGTGGATGACCGAATGTCCTGTCTGATCGGTATACAACCCAAGGTAAACACCACATTTAGCGCCAGAGCAACTTCTATGAGGGAAGCATTAACAACATGATATTTAAAAATATTACGATACGGAGCCACACTTCTTGCCAGCATTTGACGGAAACGGTATTTCCACATCCTACGCTGCCTTTCCACACTCCATCCCCACCGAGCGTTCAACGATGCTGTCCAGTTGCTGCAGCTGTAACTGTAGCTCATCTCGCGAAAGTAATCTGTACAAAAACAATAAGAAAACTGGATCCACGACAGAGAAAAGGATCGATATTCCAGACTGTGGTACAGAGGCAAACCGATGTTTAACAGCTAATTATTAATTTCGTCGTTCAATTAGCCCTGACAGATGTTGTGCTGAAGTTCATTTAAACTAATTACAGAGAGGGGAACTCAAGCAGTAGCGTGAAATAATCACGTATGTCGCCAGCAGCAGATGTAAATACGAGCAGCAGGTCACGGGTGACGTACGACACGTGTCGCGGGCAGTCGGGAGTCGGGACCATTACAGCAGACGTAAAGACGCGGTTAACAAAACGAACGACGCGCGCGAAATTGCGTGCGACGCAGGATTTAGTGGCGAGTGTCTCGAACACGGGTACCAAAGTAATGTTTCCATTTTTTAACGCTCCTCCCGTAAGGGGCCCGTTGTTCACTACGCGAACACCTGCAAATATCGTGCGGGCCGAGCATCGAAAAATCAATTAGCCCGGTATTAGCATAACAGCGCCGTATTTCCGCACTAGAGGAAAATGAAAGGAAGGAAAACGTCATAAAGTGTGTGTCGCGGTGGACGGGCGTGTGTGTGTGTGTGTGTGTGTGTGTGTGTGTGTGTGTGTGTATTTGCCGGTCGCTGGACACGGCTTGCGTCGCCCCTCACCTCACCTCACTGTAACAGTGAGTACCTGCTTCTTCTACACACCACACCACACCACGGGCGTTTTCCCAAGAAGTACGGTAAACGCTTCATACGTTACTGGTACACCCAACTGAACAGGGAAGTGAAAACAAACAAAGGAAGGGAGATACCTCAGTACACATCACGGCGTAGCACAAATTTATACATAGCATACATACAGGTAGGGTGTTTCAGGTACGAGGCAAGCATAGTGTTGTGCTGAAACGAATACCACGGAGACAGAATCCGATCGAGAAATACGCTCCGGACCGTTCCTCGGACTTCAGCAGGCGTCGCACCTGTTTAAGTCGAACTATGCAAATAAGGAGCGGTCTTGCTTGAGAGCAAGTTACAGAAAATCGTTGATGGATTGCGCAATTCAAACTGGTGTGCAAGGACATAGCCAGGATTTTGCCAAATGGTGGTGGCGGGAGTTTCCTTTTTGTTAAAGAGGATATTAAAAAGGCTCATGTTCTTCATTTATTCTTTTACGTTTATCTATTTTCTAATTTTTATACATAATTTTATTTCGGGAGGCATTCATTCAAGTATTATCTCGTCTAAACTTAAGCAAGAAAAGCTTTTCTTAAAAAAGTATGACACGCAATGTATGTAGCTCATAAATAACCAGATTCACAATTAAATATTTTTTTGGCAATATGATAACTTCACTCTATTGCCAAACTAATTAACATTATAATATAATGCATTACCCTTGCTCATTCTTCTAGTATAGCGTTCGCTCATAAAACTAAATAGGTTCAAATCTCTTTTGTGAATAGCTATTTTTCACCTGCAACAATCTTGTATTTAAACAAATGAATTATCTGAAACCAATTTAGAATTCCTTCACCACATCAAAGTATCCCAGATTCCTCACTTTAGTCTCATATTTTGTTAAAGTGCCTTTCATTTAATTGAAACTTTGCAATTTCCTTATTTTATCAAGAACTTTTTTTAAAATTATTATTTCAACAGCCAACTTGAAACTGTAGTAGACACAGTTATATATTAAACAAAACTGAATACACAAATCCTGTGACGTACAGTTTCGTGATCTTAACATTGATTCACGCATTGATTTCAACTAGACTCATAAATCAGTTTGTATTTATCCATTGTAATATGGTTATACAGCCTTGATGCTAAAAAAGCCCTCTATAATGTACAACGTATGTTGTCGTTTGTTTAACTTTTATTTACAAATACGCTAGAGCTGTGATGGTTGCATTTGGTGTTCCAAGGATATTACAAAAAAGAAATTTCATTGTAGAACATCGTTCTTGTAGTAAAACTGGAAGACATCATAATGTTTGACTCCCCTTCGATGAAGCCTTTTCATTCAACTATCTTTAAGAGAATTTGTATCGTTCAGGAAAGAGACGAATTCGGAAGGAATTTGCTGTGGCCTGTAGCACGGGACCAACCCCTGCACTTGCATAAACTGAAAATGGGAAACCACAAAAAACTATTTTCAAGATTGCCGAAGGATGGATTCGAACCACCTCGTGTCCAAGAACAGGGATGGCTATCTCAGTGCCACAAGCTGCAGAGCTACCCCTGTCGGTGGAAATTTTGGAAAGAAAACTGGGTGTGGTGTATTCTTTCAAAATAAAATGCATCACAACTAAAGACGGAATTCTGATGCTCCAGGGGTTTCCTTTAATTATGCATGTTTGGTTATTTGATAGTCCATGAATGCATGCACATTTTAAGATTAAATGGTACATGGAATTCCTGACTTCAATTATTATAGTAGCGGATGGGGGAGGGGGGGCTGACGCAGGTCGCAGTCAGCTCTAACGAATCGAAACAGCCCGCGGAAAAAAACCTTTTAGAAACAAACGAATTGTGGAATGTGCTGTCATCACATATTCCGTTGCGCTCCGCTCTCCTTCCTCCCCCCCCCCCCCCTCCATCGACAGGTTTTCGTAACTGAGTACTATTCGGGTGACCAGACTAGGCGCTATTTTGCCATTTGGGTCACTAATAATAGAATTTTGAGCAACTGTTTTAAAGAAATGAGGAGCACCGTTTCAAAACGTATTAAATGCAGCAGAGATCAAAGTACAATTTGATGCGTTTTCACCCCAGTTGTGGCAAGCTCTTTAACGCTGTTGAGTAAGATTTAGTGTTGAATGACATGGATCGGATCAAATTGTATTACGTACATGGCAGCTGACGGTCCAATATGTATTATGTTCATGGCAAATTTCCCAGCCTGCATTATTACCGCGCTCTTTTGCTTGCAATTTCCACATTTTCATCTTACAGCTCACTGTACGCTGTTAATTATATACATGTGGACTTTCGATGACCACGGAGAGATATATACCCGCGATAGAGCTACGGGAAGGAAGCAGAATGAGATTTAAAGCTGCTAAAACTAAAAGACAGCGTAAAAATGAAGCTCAGTAAGTAATACACCTGATATATTTTACGAATGATCATTTTCAGTGAAATTTGTGTTAGTGCATCCATGTGTTATTTGTGTGGGAAAAATTGCACAAATGTATGCTTTTATACTTTGATTGAGCTTTACTATCTGCAGTTAGGATCTGACGAGACGTACTTCGTTTTAGGTACTTCAACCGAAATCCACATTTAAGTAATTTTTAGCCGCCTTGTAATAACAAAGAAGGCAGATTCAAGTGTGGAAGCATCACAGTATTCTATCTGGAGAAAACAAAAAAAAAAAAAAAATCTCACAGCATACGGAACAAAGTGGAACAAGATCGCAGACTCAGTTATATGATGAAGAACTGGAAAGCGTTAAGAGGAAAAGAGCGTTAAGAGGAAAAGCACAATGGAAATTCCATTGATAAACTGGATTACCCGATGTTAAGAAACTGGTATGTCGATAAACTGTTGAAAACAAAAATTGAAATGAACGTTTCAAGCCATATTACGTGTAAACATGGATCAAAACGTTTGTCGCTGTGTGAACTGGTTCAAAAAGTAGTAAGTGCAATTTCAAAATTCAAATCGCGCGTTCATCCAGTGGGAAATGATTTCGATCATGACTGATTCTGGTACGTAAGCTAAATACTTAGGTCTTACACTCGATAATTTTGACATATTTTTTTTTTTTTTTTGCTTCCTGTAAAATTATGATTTGCGCAATTAATACAATTTGAAAAGATGCTCCTCTAACGCAACCATCGCCTTTTTGGTGACATCTATGTTGATCAACGCGGATTTTGGGCTACACAAGTAAACCCGAACGTATTTTTCGCATTTAATTTGATTTAATTTAATGTCATTTGTAATGATGTTCAGCTCCTCGCTGCCCTGTGAAAAAGTGAAATAGTCCAGCCCCAAAGATCTACCAGTCTCCAAATAACGACTCCAGCGCTAGCATTAAACAGGTCATTAGACTGTTATAATAGTGAACATAAAACAATAAACGGCGGCACTTACATTAAACTGAACTGCAATTAAGAACTGAAGAGATTAACGAAACAACAGCTCATGAATGTCAACGATTTACAGTAGTTGAAGTTAGCTAAACTAGGGATAGGCGATAGCCAATAGTGCTATTGATATGTCGATGTTTTAAATCTATCGATGGCGACGTTTCCTATCGGTAGTGCGCATCCCATTTTCGTCTTATGAGTGAAAATCAAAATATATTTCAGTTTCACAACAATGCAGCTGGGTCGTGCGCAGTTTCGTTCAGGTGACAGGGAAGGGGGGGAGGGGGGAGAGGGCTGCCGTCCGAACCGACCGCACTACCACACTTTGGCTGCCAATCGCATTCACTCACAGATCTGTACACAGACTAAAGCTGAAACCTTTCTGATGTAAAGCTACAGTATTTGAATTGGTCATTTGATAAACTATCGTTAAGTGCGAGGTTCCAGATTGACTTTGAGCACGTAGGCAACATACATGCCTGACAAAAAGTGACAAATACTCAGAACACATGGTCAGATGTCAATGTAATTTGGTACAGAAACGATCTCTGTGACGGTTAGGAAGGCCACCAGAGCGCATTAGTGGTGTACGTTTTCAGTGTTGTTAATCAGGGGCTAGCAGTGGTCGGATTAGGAAATTACGTCCCATGTGTAGGCTGCTGTTGCAAACGGCTGCGACTGGAAGTGATGTCGTGCTCGTGCTGCTGAATGAAGTGGCAATCTGTCCACAATAGTAGTTGCGGTTCTGCACTGACTCGACGATGAGTCCCATTCTTCAGGTGTTTTAGAGAGGCTGAACGGTGTTGCTCCTGGAGTCGTGGGGTATGGGGAGACATCAGGCGTGACTTCAGGTCGCGGCTGTTAGTGACTGAACGAGATCTGATGACAACAGTATGTCACGGACGTCCTGCATCCTCATATGTTACTTTCCATGCGATGGTACCATTGTGCCATTTTACAACAAGACAATGATCGTCTTTACATGACCAGTGTCTCTGCGAACACTGTCTGTTGAGGTACTCCGTGGCCAGCATGATCCCCAGATCTGCTCCTGATAGAACATGCGTTGGACCGGCTCAGACCGCCCTAGTGCCAGTATCCTGGATATCAAGGAGCTGTTACAACAGTTTTGGTTCTGATTACCTCGGGAGAGGAGTCAACGGTTTTATGACACCATTCCCAACCGACTCAGTAATGGCATCCATACCAGAGGGGGTGCAGTGTTATAATCATAAGTGAGCTCATACTCCGAAGTGTGATTTCATAATCACTGAAATAAGATCACATACCCGCTCAGTCCGTATAAAAATTCATTTCGTTTCCTTTTCCCCTTCTAAGTGCTTCAGTTGTTTGTGGTGCCGTATAGATGGGAGGGGGATGACGTGGTTTGATTCGAGTTGTCGATGGAGTAACATAGACGGATGCATTCAGATTGGGCGAGGAGCTGTGGGAATTTGATGAGGTGGTAACCGATGCATTTGGGTGAAGGTAAACAGACGCGGAAGGCACGGCGGAGTGCATCTAGAGGAAGCGATAGAACTTGGAGTGAGCAGATAGATGCTATCAGATTAAAAGCATCGGCTTTCTGTATGCAATGCAGAATTGACAACTAGTTGTTTGTATAAAAAGATGCGGGCAGTATTGTGTTATGAGCAGAGGAGCAGTAACAGCAGAATGTCAGGAGAACTCAGTGACTTTGCACGTAGACTGATCGTCGGATGTCACCTGAATAAGAAGTCCATCAGATACGTTTTAACCCTTCTAAAACTGACCACGTCGACTGTTGACGGTGCAATCATCAAGTGAAGACACGAGCCGTCGAGCATTCCGTAGGATGGTTGTGCGAAATCGAATGAAATTAACGGAAGGAATCACTGGTGAGTTACAGAGTGTTACCTCGAGTCTAGCTAGCACATTGACCGAGCGTAAGAGTTAAAAGGAAGGCTGCAGTGGCAGAGAAGCTCTTTATAAGCCACACGTTTCTGAGTTGGTATGGAGAGCGACACCACTGGACAGTGGATGTCTGGAAACGAGTGATCTGAAGTGATGAATGACACTATTCACTGTGGCAGTCCTATGGAAGGGCTTCGGTCTTGTGAATGCTTGACATCATGTGTACGAGGGGCGTTTGAAAAGTCCGTGCAAAAATAAAAACTACTAACCTGCTTGGGATAAACCTTTTTTATTTTTCGACATAGTCTCCTTTTAGACTCATACGCTTCGTCTAACGCTGTCCTAATTTGTTGATCCCTTCCGAATAATAGGATTTGTCCAAGTTTGCAAAATTGCTATTAGTTGCTGCAGTCACCTCCTCCTTTGAATAAAATCTTTGTCCTGTCAGCCATTTCTTCTAATTGGGGAACAAATAGTAGTCCGAGGGAGCCAAGTCTGGAGAATAGGGGGGGGGGGGATGTGAAACGAGTTGGAATCCTGTTTCCATTAATTTTGCGACCACAACTGCTGAGGTGTGTGTTGGTGCATTGTCGTGATGCAAAATGACATTTTTACTTTTTTGCGGTCCAATCGCCGGCGTTTTTCTTGCAACTCCGTTTTCAAACGGTCCAATAACGATGAATGATATTCACCTGTAATTGTTTCACCCTTTTCCAGATAGTTGATGAGGATTATCCCTCGCGAATCCCAAAAGACAGTCGCCATAACCTTTCCGGCCGAAGGAATGGTCTTCGCCTTTTTTGGAACAGATTCTCCCTTGGTAACCCATTGTTTAGATTGTTGTTTTGTCTCAGGAGTATAGTAATGTATCCATGTTCCATCCACAGTGACGAAACGACGCTTAAAGTCCTGCGAATTCTTCCTGAACAGCTGCAAACCATCCTTGCAACACTTCACACGATTCCGTTTTTGGTCAAGCGTGAGCAATCGCGGAACCCGTCTTGCGGATAGCTTTCTCATGTCGAAATGTTTATGCAAAATATTATGTACCCGTTCATCCCAGATACCCATAGCACTAGCAGTGTCACACACCTTAACTCTTCTGCTATCCATCACCATATCATGGATTTTATCAATGATTTCTGGAATCATAACCTCCACTTTCAGCAACACTTGTGCCCATATGGCCACTCCGAAAATTTTCAAACAGCTTTTAAATTGTTCTAATTGAAGGCGCAGAGTCACCGTAGTGTTTATCAAGCTTCTCTTTAGTCTCCTGAGGTGTTTTGCCTTTCATAAAGTTTTCGTCCATTTTTTGACAATCACTCGACTTCCTTGATTCATACAAATGCCAAACACAAAGAAATAGACCAGTATGGCTGAAAATTGGTGTGCGTTCTTTCCAAAGATCCTACTAAATAAACATGACCTCTATACGCGCCGGTGGTGCCATCTATCGGACTTTACACGGACTATTCAAACGCCCCTGGTAGTGCCAACAGCGAAGTACGGAGAAGATGATGTTACAGTATGGGGATAGTTTCAGTGGTAAGCGGTGGCCGCCTTTTTTATTTTAAAAAACGCCAATTGTGGAAGGGTATGAGCACATTTTACAGCATTGTGTACTGCATGGAGTAGACGAACAATTCAAATTAGATGACTGTTTGTGTCAGTATGACAATTGCCGGCCAGGGTGGCCGTGCGGCTCTAGGCGCTACAGTCTGGAACCATGCGACAACTACGGTCGCAGGTTCGAATCCTGCCTCGGCCATGGATGTGTGTGGTGTCCTTAGGATGGACCTTGCCGTTGGTGGGGAGGCTTGCGTGCCTCAGCGATACAGATAGCCGTACCGTAGGTACAACCACAACGGAGGGGTATCTGTTGAGAGGCCAGACAAACGTGTGGTTCCTGAAGAGGGGCAGCAGCCTTTTCAGTAGTTCCAAGGGCAACAGTCTGGATGATTGACTGATCTGGCCTTGTAACAATAACCAAAACGGCCTTGCTGTGCTGGTACTGCGAACGGCTGAAAGCAAGGGGAAACTACGGCCGTAATTTTTCCCGAGGGCATGCAGCTTTACTGTATGATTAAATGATGGTGGCGTCCTCTTGGGTAAAATATTCCGGAGGTAAAATAGTCCCCCATTCGGATCTCCGGGCGGGGACTACTCAAGAGGACGTCGTTATCAGGAGAAAGAAAACTGGCGTTCTACGGATCGGAGCGTGGAATGTCAGATCCCTTAATCGGGCAGGTAGGTTAGAAAATTTAAAAAGGGAAATGGATAGGTTGAAGTTAGATATAGTGGGAATTAGTGAATTTCGATGGCAGGAGGAACAAGACTTCTGGTCAGGTGACTACGGGGTTATAAATACAAAATCAAATAGCGGTAATGCAGGAGTAGGTTTAATAATGAATAGGAAAATAGGAATGCGGGTAAGCTACTACAAACAGCATAGTGAACGCATTATTGTGGCCAAGATAGATACGAAGCCCACACCTACTACAGTAGTACACGTTTATATGCCAACTAGCTCTGCAGATGACGAAGAAATTGAAGAAATGTATGATTAAATAAAAGAAATTATTCAGATAGTGAAGGGAAACGAAAATTTAATAGTCATGGGTGACTGGAATTCGAGTGTAGGAAAAGGGAGAGAAGGAAACGTAGTAGGTGAATATGGATTGGGGCTAAGAAATGAAAGAGGAAGCCGCCTTGTAGAATTTTGCACAGAGCACAACTTAATCATAGCTAACACTTGGTTTAAGAATCATGAAAGAAGGTTGTATGCATGGAAGAACCCTGGAGATACTAAAAGGTATCAGATAGATTATATAATGGAAAGACAGAGATTTAGGAACCAGGTTTTAAATTGTAAGACATTTCCAGGGGCAGATGTGGACTCTGACCACAATCTATTGGTTATGACCTGTAGATTATAACTGAAGAAACTGCAAAAAGGTGGGAATTTAAGGAGATGGGACCTGGATAAACTGAAAGAACCAGAGGTTGTACAGAGTTTCAGGGAGAGCATAAGGGAACAATTGACAAGAATAGGGGAAAGAAATACAGTAGAAGAAGAATGGGTAGCTTTGAGGGATGTAGTAGTGAAGACAGCAGAGGATCTAGTAGGTAAAAAGACGAGGGCTAGTAGAAATCCTTGGGTAACAGAAGAAATATTGAATTTAATTGATGAAAGGAGAAAATATAAAAATGCAGTAAATGAAGTAGGCAAAAAGGAATACAAACGTCTCAAAAATGAGATCGACAGGAAGTGCAAAATGGCTAAGCAGGGATGGCTAGAGGTCAAATGTAAGGATGTAGAGGCTTGTCTCACTAGGGGTAAGATAGATACTGCCTACAGGAAAATTAAAGAGACCTTTGGAGAGAAGAGAACCACTTGTATGAACATAAAGAGCTCAGATGGAAACCCAGTTCTAACCAAAGAAGGGAAAGCAGAAAGGTGGAAGGAGTATATAGAGGGTCTATACAAGGGCGATGTACTTGAGGACAATATTATGGAAATGGATGAGGAGGTAGATGAAGATGAAATGGGAGATACGATGCTGCGTGAAGAGTTTGACAGAGCACTGAAAGACCTGAGACGAAACAAGGCCCCCGGAGTAGACAACATTCCATTGGAACTACTGACGGCCTTGGGAGAGTCAGTCCTGACAAAACTCTACCATCTGGTGAGCAAGATGTATGAAACAGGCGAAATACCCTCAGACTTCTAGAAGAATATAATAATTCCAACCCCAAAGAAAGCAGGTGTTGACAGATGTGAAAATTACCGAACAATCATTTTAATAAGCCACAGCAGCAAAATACTAACACGAATTCTTTACAGACGAATGGAAAAACTAGTAGAAGCCGACCTCGGGGAAGATCATTTTGGATTCCGTAGAAATACTGGAACACGTGAGGCAATACTGACCTTACGACTTACCTTAGAAGAAAGATTAAGGAAAGGCAAACCTACGTTTCTAGCATTTGTAGACTTAGAGAAAGCTTTTGACAATGCTGACTGGAATACTCTCTTTCAAATTCTAAAGGTGGCAGGGGTAAAATACGGGGAGCGAAAGGCTATTTACAATTTGTAGAGAAACCAGATGGCAGTTATAAGACTTGAGGAACATGAAAGGGAAGCAGTGGTTGGGAAGGGAGTAAGAAAGGGTTGTAGCCTCTCCCCGATGTTATTCAATCTGTATATTGAGCAAGCAGTAAAGGAAACAAAAGAAAAATTCGGAGTAGGTATGAAAATCCATGGAGAAGAAATAAAAACTTTGCGGTTCGCCGATGACATTGTAATTCTGTCAGAGACAGCAAAGGACTTGGAAGAGCAGTTGAACGGAATGGACAGTGTCTTGAAAGGAGGATATAAGATGAACATCAACAAAAGCAAAACGAGGATAATGGAATGTAGTCCAATTAAGTCGGGTGATGCTGAGGGAATTAGATTAAAGTAGTAAAGGAGTTTTGCTATTTGGGGAGCAAAGTAACTGATGATGGTCGAAGCAGAGAGGATATAAAATGTAGACTGGCAATGGCAAGGAAATCGTTTCTGAAGAAGAGAAATTTGTTAACATCGAGTATAGATTTAAGTACAGGAAGTCGTTTCTGAAAGTATTTGTATGGAGTGTAGCCATGTATGGAAGTGAAACATGGAGGATAAATAGTTTGGACAAGAAGAGAATAGAAGCTTTCGAAATGTGGTGCTACAGAAGAATGCTGAAGATTAGATGGGTAGATCACATAACTACTGAGGAAGTATTGAATAGGATTGGGGAGAAGAGAAGTATGTGGCACAACTTGACGAGAAGAAGGGATCGGTTGGTAGGACATGTTCTGAGGCATCAAGGGATCACCAATTTAGTATTGGAGGGCAACGTGGAGGGTAAAAATCGTAGAGGAAGACCAAGAGATGAATACACTAAGCAGATTCAGAAGGATGTAGGTTGCAGTAGGTAGTGGGAGATGAAGCAGCTTGCGCAGGATAGAGTAGCATGGAGAGCTGCGTCAAACCAGTCTCAGGACTGAAGACCACAACAACAACAACAAGTTCTAGGGGACTGATGACTTCAGAAGTTAAGTCCCATAGTGCTCAGAGCCATTTGAAACTTTTTGGAATCAGCATCTGTGAGACAATTCTCTGTGGACAGTAACTTTCCTGAAATTGTCTGACCTGTCCAGCCACTCGACCTCAGCCCAATGGAACACCTTGGGAATGAGTTAGAACGTCGTCTTCTCTCCAGATCCCTGCGGTCAACGTCACTACCTTCTCTGGCTCTTGAAGAATTGCCCCACAGACACTCAAATACGTCAGTGAAAGTGTCCCCAGCAGAGCTGAAGCTGTTGAAAGCTGAAGGACGAAACACCCCTCACTAATGTCCATTATAGATGTCTGGATACTTTTCATCAGATAGTGCACGGGCGATGTTGGCGTCAGAGAGGATAAATCGGATCAAGATTTTGTAGGTATGAAGGATAGTGGAAGGATACAGTCCACATCACTGTCCGTAGCGTTGTGAAACGGAGCGTATGTGCAGTCACATCTTCCCTCTCCCAACCCCACCCTATCATCACTGGTGGCCTAATTACTACTTCAACAATACCAGTACTCTTCTGCCCAGCGGTAAAAGTATATCAGACAAGTCACAGTACCAAAAATGTTCCACACATGAACTCTACGCTTGATGTCAGTTATTCGTTGGCAAAGTGTAGCAACGTAACAGGCACCAAATTTCACTTGATTCCAAACCCTTATCTCCTTGTTATTTTCCCCGCTCTCGTATTGATTTCCTTTCTTCCCCTCACTGGCGAGATGCGCAGACAGCTGGTTTTCTGTGTAGGAGGCCGCGTCCCACGATCCTGCGCGTGTCCGCGCGAGCCGAGGCGTGCCGTCACGCGTGATGCCGGTGCGGGGGCGTGTGAAGCGACAATGGCGCCTGCCGTGGCCGCGCCGGGCCGGGGCGTGTCACTTAGCAGCTCTGCCCGCTGTAATTACAGCGCTTGCCGTCCTAAATGCCCCGCCGGCTACGCCCGATTAATACTCCCCACTCCGTAATGACGCCGCGATCCGACATAATGGCGGCCCACGCCCACACAGCGGCGGACCGAGCCGGCCTTCGGCGTTCCGCACAAAACGCCGCGCTCAGGAATGTCGCCGTCGCCGTGCGATACGTGTCAGCCCACAACGCGAGCTGAGCTGGCCGTGGCGTGGCGTACGGGCCCGGACGTACAAAGGTCGACAGCGGGGACAGCCGAGAACCACGTCTTACTACGGGATCACTTCGCTACAGAAATTCCTGAATTTAGTACTTAAGAACGGTGATGTGAGAAGCGCTAAAGGGCTCTGTAAATCCGTGTCTATGGTATTAGGACAATGAAATTCCATGTGAAGCAGTGGTAAGACTGGACTCGCATTTGAGAGAACGTCTTTACCTGAAATGCATTCGCAGTTACGAATATGAACCAAATTCGGTTGCATATTAGAATGACGACAATGAAAATTTGTGCCTGACTAGGACTCGAACCCGGATTTCCCACCACACTTATCACGCGTTTCAACGTAGATTAAACCCCTAAGGATAGAATTAAATCACTTAACACACTTTACACTACATGAATTTTCGTTATTTACGAGTTGCAAGAAGTAGTCCTACAGGTAAGCGCTTAGGATGTAGGATATAATGTATAAATTTCATTATTTGCTCTTAAAACAATCGTCACCTTAATTGTACTGTCTGTTAATTATCTTAATCACAATATAACGTGATTTTTAATGTAAATGCTTCTCAATGAAACAATGTAAGATTTACGCTACTTTCCAGAAAAATAAACTCAGTGATGAATAGACATACAGCACTTAAAGTGCTGGAAAAGAAAAACAGAACAATTAAACGAGGTTCTCTAAGGTTACTGCGCCAAAACATAAACAAAAATGCAACTACAGCCTGACTTTACGATCTTTTCGTGGTTTGTGGAATAATATATAAATAAAAGTGAAACCATTAACAGTAAGCTTAAGAACAAATATACGTATGTTAATGAGCAGTCAGCGCTGAATCAACTGTTATTAAAATCTAAATAACTTAGCCTTATGAGAGAGCAAAAACTCTGACGTCTCACCTAGTTGCATTGAACTGAATGATGTTCCCGGATCGAATGCGCTCGTTGAATTATCGACGAAGGCTGCCAGGTTTTAGGCGGTTACCACATCCGACTAGGTGAATACCGGGCTGGTACCCACATCAAGCCTTAGTTACACGATTCGTAAATGTTTAGAAAACTCGGACACTTGTGCACCGGCTAATACAAGATGTTGGGTACACACACTCCACCCCATCGGGAACGGAGTGTCTACAGAAAGCCTATCTGTGTGCGTTAAATGTGGCGCCGTTTTCCATAAAGTCAATGTGAAGCGGCTCCTTGAAGTCAAAGAGAAAGGTCATCAACACTTTCCCTGAGCTGGCCTACCTGATGTTTCGACTTCGCTAAAGAAATTTCGCTGGAGATCCCTTACTTATCCTCCACACAGTCCTGTCTATCCCCAGGCGATACCGTATTTTGGGAGCCCCGAAGAAAGATGTTCGTGGCCATCGATTTGCTTCTGATAACGTGATGCGCGACTTTTCTCACAGTAGTATAATGCAACAACGATAATGGTGATCACTTTTGAAATAGTAATCACTTTAATTTCTTTTTTCCACCTGTCTCGGTTTCATTTGACAGTCCTACATATATTACCCAGTTTTCCCTATAGCTTATGTCTGTATCAATACCTCCGTGATTACTCTGCAATTTACAATGAAGTGCATGGCAGAGGGTTCATTGAACAGCCCTCACACTATTTCTCCACCGTTCCTCTCTCGAAGATCATGTGGGAAAAACGAACCTTAAATCTCTCCGTGAGAAGTACGATTTTTCTTATTTCATTATGACGATGATTTCTCTGTCTGTAAGTGGGCACGAAAACATATTTTCACAATCTTAGGAGAAAGTAGGTGACTGAAATTTCGTGAGAAGACCCTGTCGCAACGAGAAACGCCTTTGTTTTAATGACCGCCATCCCAATTCGCGTATCATATCCGTGGTGGCACCCTCTCCCTTATTTCGCGATATACAAAACGAGCTTACCTTCTTCGAAGTTTTCCGATGTCCTCCGTCAACCATATTTGATGCGGATCCCATGCAGCACAGCAGTAGTCCAGAAGAGGGCGGACAAGCGTAGTGTAGGCAATCTCTTTAGTAGACTAGTTGCTTTTTATATGTGCTATACCAATAAATCTCAGTCTTTGTTTTGCTTCCCCACAACATTTAAGTTATTTGTAATTGTAATAGCTAAGTATTTAGTTGAATTTACAGCCTTTAGATCGTGTAAACGAAATTTAGCGGATTCCCTTAGTACTCATCAGTATGGTTTCACACTTTTCATTATTTATAGTCAATTGCCACTTTCCGCACCATACAGATATCTTAACTAAATCATTTGGCAATTGGTTTTGATCATCTGCTCACTTTACAAGACTGCAAATGACAGCATCATGTGCAGCCAGTGTAAGAAGATCGCTGAGATTGTCCCTTACATCGTTTATGCATATCAAGAATATAACGGTCTATAACACTACCATGGGGAGCGTCAGATATGACTTCTGTCTTACACGATGACTTTACGTCCATTACTACAAGCCGTGCGGGATTAGTCGAGCGGTCTAGGGAGCTGCAGTCATGGACTGTGCGACTGCTCCCGGCGGAAGTTCGAGTCCTCCCATGGGCATGGGTGTGTGTGTATTTGTCCTTAGGATAATTTAGGTTAAGTAGTGTGTAAGCTCATGGACTGCTGACCTTAGCAGTTAAGTCCCATAAGCTTTCACACACATTTGGACATCTTTTGAACTATCAAAGTCACGTGCCTCACCTACATTCATTTGCAATAAGCTACCAGTCTCAGATATACTAACCTCGGTCATTTCACGGCTCTCATTCACATCTACATTAAAAATACCACCTAATTCAGATACAATACAGTTATTAACTGTTTCACATACATCAATAACACTGTTTTCTGACGACCAAGAGAAGAAATCAACGAAGTACAATTCTCCACCGGCCGGAGTGGCCGAACGGTTCTAGGCGCTTCAGTCTGGAACCGCGAGACCGCTACGGTCGCAGGTTAGAATCCTGCCTCGGGCATGGATGTGTGTGATGTCCTTAGGTTAGTTAGGTTTAAGTGGTTCTAAGTTCTAGGGGACTGATGACCTCAGATGTTAAGTCCCATAGTGCTCGGAGCCATTTGAACCAATATCGATAGCACTCATTACTTCGTGAGAATAAAGAGGTTCAAAATGGTTCAAATGACTCTAAGCACTATGGGACTTAGCATCTGAGGTCATTAGTCCCCTAGAACTTAGAACTACTTAAACCTAACTAACCTAAGGACATCACACACATCGATGCCCGAGGCAGGATTCGAACCTGCGACCGCAGCAGCCACGTGGTTCCAGATTGAAGCGCCTAGAACCGCTCGGCTACAGCTGCCGGCAATAAAGAGGTAATTGTGTTTCACAGGAACCATATTTTCTGAATCAGTGTTGGCCATTTGTCAATAAATATTTTCTTCCACCTAAATCACAATGATCGAACAATGTTCCAAGATCCTACTGCAAATCGATGTAAGTGATATGGGTTTGTCATAGAGCAGATCAGTCATGTTTCCTTCCTTAGATATTGGTGTGGCTTGTGCTACTTTGCCCACGGACCTTTCGACGAGTGAGTTGTTGTATGTGATTACGAAGTATGGAGCTATTGTATCAGGATACTCTGAAAGGAACCTGACTGGTATACTGTCCGAACAGGACTTATTAAGAGATTTAAGCTGGTTCATTATATCGAGGATATCTACTTCTAAGTTCATTATGTTGGCATGAAAGAAATACACACAATGTTTCAGTTACATGAGTACATAATCATTTACGCAGGCTGCGACAATAATGCGGCGTCAATAGTCTCATGCATACTTACACAAATGAACAAAGAAATAAACTCCTATCATTAACTAAATACATCTACACTGCTGGAAAAAATCCGCTCGCACGAAGACTGTGTTCAGTGCCACCAGGGTACAATATGTGCATAAAAAATGTTCAGATGTGTGTGAAATCTTATGGGACTTAACTGCTAAGGTCATCAGTCCCTAAGCTTACATATTACTTAACCTAAGTTACCCTAAGGACAAAGACACACACACCCATGTCCGAGGGAGAACTGGAACCTCCGCCGGGACCGCCGCACAGTCCATGACTGCAGCGCCTGAGACCGCTCGGCTAATCCCGCGCGGGAAAATATGTTCATACTGAGAAGTTCTAGTGTTAGTGATTCATGTGTCATGGTCATTGGTGCTCAGACAGCGCCGTGGCGGTCTGTCCGTCCGCCCTCTGTTTTGTCTCAGCAGGCAGTAGCTTTACCGAGTTTAGAGGTGAACAGTAAGTGCAACATTTAATTTAGGGTACATCCATGTCCCACCGACGAGCACGTACTTTTGCAGCAGCTTCAGCCATTTGAATAGTCCTGCAGGAACCCGGATGGAACGTATCGACTCATATTTTTCTCAGAATTTCGAACGTCTTTCGTCACTATGTATTGTCGAACGCTTTTTCTAGGTCAACCGATCCTATGAATGTGTCTTCTTTTTTCCTAATTCTTACATCTGCTATCAAGGGCAACACCAGTACTGCCTTTCCGGCGTCTTTACCTTTCCCAAAGCCACATTCATCGTCATATAAGTGATCCTCAATTTTCTTACCGTTATCCTGCGTGTTATTGTTGTTGGTAACTTGGATGCATGAAATGTTCAATTGATTGTGCGATTGCCCTCACACTTACCTGCTCTTACCACCTTCGGAATTGTTTGGATGACATTTTTCCGAAGGTATGATGGTATGTCTCCAGTCTCATAGATTCTAAGCAGCAACTTGGTTGCCACATCCACCATCGATTTTTGATATTCTGAAGGAGTGTGATCCATCCTTTCTGCTTTATTCGATAGTAGGTCTTCCAAAGCTTTGTTCCACGCTGGCCCTAATACTGGATCGCCTATGCATTTCTTATAGACCCGAGTTTCTTCTTTTATCTCATCCGACAAGTCGGATGCCTTATGTTTATTACTTCTGCCTATGAGTCCTTTGGGTTTAACAGTGGAATTCCCTTTGCACTCTTAACGTGATGTTCCTCCTTTTAATTTCATCGTTTGTTGTTTTGACTTTTATACATTCTGCAAGAGTCTTACTAATGGTGCCGGCCGCTGTGGCCGTGCGGTTCTAGGCGCTTCAGTCTGGAACCACGCGACCGCTACGGTCGCAGGTTCAAATCCTGCCTCGGGCATGGATGTGTGTGACGTCCTTAGGTTAGTTAGGTTTAAGTAGTTCTGAGTTCTAGGGGACTGATGACCTGAGATGTGAAGTCCCACAGTGCTCAGAGCCATTTGAACCATTTTTTTCTTACCAATGGCCATTCCTTCTTCGATTTTTTCACAGTGTCCCTGCAGCCGTTTCGTCTTAGCTGCCCCGCATTTTCCATTTACTGCACTCCTAGGTTATTTATACTGCTGTAGTCCTGTCTTCCACTGAACACTTTTGTACTTTCTTCTTTCGCCAATCAACTGAAGTGTTTCTTCCGTTACCCAAGGTTCTTCGCATTTGCCTAACATGTACCTACATTTGTCTGTACAGCTTCTGTGACTGCCCTTTGTAGAGATGCCCACTCCTCTTCAGCTGAACTGCCTACTGTGCCTACTGTGAAGACTTACAATAAGGCCTCTGTCCAAATCTGTCAGGTAATAACATTGTCTCACATGAGTACACGGCATCTCTCTGTCCTTCAGTGATCACACGTCATCTGAATCTGTGCACGCCCCGTGTATATGCTGCCTGTCTATCTGTCACAGGGCCGGCCGATGTGGCCGAGCGGTTCTAGGCGCTTCAATCCGGAACCGCGCTGCTGCTACGGTCGCAGGTTCGAATCCTGCCTCGGGCATGGATGTGTGTGATGTCCTTAGGTTAGTTAGGTTTAAGTAGTTCTAAGTCTAGGAGACTGATGACCTCAGATGATAAGTCCCATAATGTTTAGAGCCATCTGAACCATATCTGTCACAGAGAGCCGCAACTTTAATCATTTAAACACCCTCCGATGGGATGTATTTGCACAGAGTTACGTTGACATCTGACTATATCTTCTGTGTGTTCCATCTTTTTTGCCAGGCAGTGTGTATATGTATATACTGCCCAGTTACATTAATTCGACCATCTATGAGAAAACTGCATAACCATCTTCCGCAGCGCGAGACGTACGGGAAGAGAGTCAAGGAGGTTCTAGAAGCTACCGACAGGAATTTGGAGCCATGCCGACACCAGCGCCGTGGCCACCTGCGGTACGTTCCTCGGATGAGGATCCACGGCGCGAACAGCCTGATCGAAGTGGTCCCACAGATTGTCTATTGGGTTTTAATCTGGTGAATTTTGTGGCTAGGAAAGTACGGTAAACTCATCATTCTGAACTACTCTCCTACACTGCAAGCAGCATGTCCTGCTGGTAGGTATCATAATGCCGAGGAAAGACAAACTGTATGTAGGAGCGGACATGGTCTTGTGTTCATCCATTGGGCCTTCCATAATGACTAGACATCACCACGGAAACATTCCCCAGCCCACAACGCTCCCTCCACCGGCCTGCACCCGTCTGACAGTTGTTGAGTGTGTTTGCTTTCAGACGTTTGACGCCGATGGAGCATAAAACGTGATTCAGCTGAAAAGGTTTCCTGATGTTATTCAGTATACGTCCAGCTGCGGTACTGGCTTGCAAATTCCAGCCTTCGTCGTCGATGAACAGCATGGATGCATGCTGCAAAGGCCCATACACAGCAAAGTTCGCTGAATGATCATTGAGGAGGCACTGTTGGTAGCCCTTTGGCCCACCTGGGCTGTCAGTTGGTCGACGCTTGAACGTGTATTCTCCTGTAGCATCACAGTTGTCTCGGTGCTAGTTTTGGGTAGTACCATTTTGCCATCTATGGTACACTTCAATCACGGTGGCCATACGAACAGTTTACATGCCTAGCCATTGCAGAAATGCTTCCACCCTTGACCTGAAAGCCATGATCGTACCCTCTTGGACTCAGATAAATCGCTGTTCTTCTGTGTTACGACAATTGCTGCACTGTCGTCCACATCCACCTGTGACAAATTATACCCTCCACTAGTAGTGCTGCCACCAGCCATCTGTGAATGGTTGGTTAATCCACTTTGATGTCGAACATAGGAAGTTATTTCATTAATGTGACTGGACCATATACGTACTACACAGTGATTCAGCTGACCCTACACATGGTTTTTATACACCTTCCAACATTTTCAAATACCATGCGTAAGATTTTCATATTCTCTCGCTCGCTGCGTGCAAACCATTAGTCTGACAGAAAAAGATGAATAGAACTTTTTTATAGGAAATTTAATATGGTTAAATTCTGTACCAGAGTACGTTTTCTTGAATACCTCGAAAACCGTGGACTCCAGTGAAAACGTATCCAAGTACAAAATTTAAGTGTATTAATCTTCCTAAAGAAAGGCCACTTTCATTTTTTTGTACGACTAATAGTTTGTGCATAGTGAGCGAGAGAATACGAAAATCTCACGCCTGTTTTTGAAGGTGTTGCGGGTTGCATAAATCCTATCGGTACAGGCACCAAATCACCCTGTATATATATTGCCTGAAGAAAAAGAATGGAATATATGTGCACAATGTCATCAAAAGTATCCGGACACCTGGTTGAAAATTACTTACAAGTTCGTGGCGCCCTCCATCGGTAGTGCTGGAATTCAGTATGGTGTTTCCCCACCCTTAGCCTTGATGACAGCTTCCACTCTCGCAGGCATACGTTCAATCAGATGCTGGAAGGTTTCTTGGGGAATGGGAGCCCATTCTTCACGGAGTGCTGCACTGAGGAGAGGTATCGATGTCGGTCTGTGAGGCCTGGCACGAAGTCGGCGTTCCAAAACATCCTAATGGTGTTCTGTAGGATTCAGGTCAGGACTCTGTGCAGTCCAGTCCAATACAGGGATGTTACTGTCATGCAACCACTACGCCACAAGCCGTGCATTATGAACAGGTGCTGGATCGTGTTGAAAAATGCAGTCGCCATCCCCGAATTGCTCTTCGACAGTGGGAAGCAAGTATGTGCTTAAAACATCAACGTAGGCCTGTGCTGTGATACTGCCACACAAAACAACAAGGTGCTCATGAAAAACACGACCACACCATAACACCACCGCTTCCGAATTTTACTGTTGGCACTAGACACATTGGCAGATGAGATTCACCGGGCATCCGCCATAACCACATACTACCATCGTATCGCCACATTGACATTTTGTACCGTGATTCGTCACTCCACACAACGTTTTCCCACTGTTCCTCGTCCAATGTTTACGCTCCTTACACCAAGCGAGACGTCGTTTGGCATTTACCGTCGTGATGTGTGGCTTATTAGCAGCTGCACGACCATGAAATCCAAATCTTCTCACCTCCCGACTAACTGTGATAGTACTTGCAGTGGATCCTGATGCAGTTTGGAATTCCTGTGTGATGATATGGATAGATGTCTGCCTATTACACATTACGATCCTCTTCAACTGTCGGCGGTCTCTGTCAGTCAACAGACGAGGTCGGCCCGTACGCTTTTGTGCTGTACGTGTCCCTTCACGTTTCACTTCACTATCACATCGGAAACAGTGGACCTAGGGATGTTTAGGAGTA
Source organism: Schistocerca nitens (assembly GCF_023898315.1). Taxonomy (NCBI): domain Eukaryota; kingdom Metazoa; phylum Arthropoda; class Insecta; order Orthoptera; family Acrididae; genus Schistocerca; species Schistocerca nitens. The sequence goes on from NC_064618.1 coordinate 676,168,511, forward strand.
TGGAAATATCGCGTACAGACGTACGACACAAGTGACACCCAGTCACCTGACCACGTTCGATGTTCGAGAGTTCCACGGAGCGCCGCATTCTGCTCTCATGATGTCTGATGACTACTGAGGTCGCTGATATGGGGTACCTGGCTGCAGGTGGCAGCGCAATACACCTAATATGAAAAAAGTATGTTTTTGGGAGTGTCTGGATGGTTTTGATCATATAGTGTATTTATGTACAGCAATATGTACTACGGCAGTTAGCAGAGCATTTCTTTGGCACATTTACACCTACTAAACAATCCTGTGTTGAATCCTGCGGCTCTCGTTTGACCATTTCTGTCTCTACTGTCAATTCAACCTTGTAAGTATCCCAGACTGGCGAACAGTTATAAGGAATTTGACGAAAGGGGGTCTCGTGAACGGCCTCTGTCGTGCGTGATTTACATTGCCCCGGGATTTTTCAAATAAATCTGGGCCACTACATGTCCTTCCATATCTACATACACAGTCATCATGCCACCCCACTGTGTATAGCGGAGGATGCCTCGTACCACTTCCAGTCATTCCCTTTCCTGTTCCGCTCGCAAATGGAGGGAGTGAAGAACGACTGTCTATATTCTTCCATACAAGATGTGATATCTCTTTCCTTACACGAGATGTGCTTTGTTGGCAATAGACTCATCCTGCAGTTTGTCGCAAATGCCTACCTGGTTAAGTTTCACAATAGCGTTTCGCGAAAAGAACATCTTTTTCCCCTCAGGAATTCCTGTTTGAGTTCGTGGAGCATCGTTTTGATCGATCCTACAGGTAATAGAGTTAGCAGTATGCCTCAGAATTGTTTCAGTGTCTTCTTTTAATCCGATCTGATGGGGATCCCAAACACTCGATCAGTACTCAAGAACTGTATGCGGTCTCTTTCATAGATGAGCTACACTTTCCTAGAATTCTCTCAATAAACCGATACCGAACACTCTGTTTTTCTATTACCGACTTAACGTGCTCGTTAAATTCCATGCAACATTATGCCTATTTCATCGACGTACCTGTCTCAAGCAGCACACCGTTAATACGGCCTTCGAACCTTTTTTGGGTTGTTTTTCCTACCCTTCAGCACTAACTTACATTTTTGCACATACAGAGTAAGTCGCCATTGATCAAAGCGAATGGCAGTTCTGTCCAAGTCACCTTTATACCGTCCTACAGTCAAATAAAGATGACACTGATTAGGACACTATGCCATCTTCTGAAAACAATCGAAGATTACTGCTGGCCCTATCCGTCAGAGTGATTGGTTCAAATGGCTCTGAGCACTATGGGACTCAACTGCTATGGTCATCAGTCCCCTAGAACTTAGAACTACTTAAACCTAACTAACCTAAGGACATCACACACATCCATGCCCGAGGCAGGATTCGAACCTGCGACCGTAGCAGTCGCACGGTTCCGGACTGCGCGCCTAGAACCGCGAGACCACCGCGGCCGGCGTCAGAGTGATTACGTATATAGAAAATGAGAGCGGTCCTGTAACACTTCTCTGGGGCTCTCCTCACGCGATATCCGTACCTCTGATGAACAATCGCCGTCCAACACAGCGTACTGGGCTTCATTACTTAAAAAGTCTTAGAGCCATTTACATACAGGGTAACCTATTCCGTATGCTCGGACCTTCGTTATCCGTCTGTAGTGTGGTTTCCGACATTGCCTACCACTGAGGGCAACATACCGAACCTGGAGCATCGATGGGAGTCCAGATAGCGACACTGGTCTCTGGCGAGGGTTTCCTCAGCCGTGGGAAGCCGCAGTAGCTGATCTTCAACGGCTCATATAACCTACTGATTGTCCATTCCCCGCCACATATAACAGAATGCCATTTACTGATGCTGTGGATCTGCATGCACTCGCAGTCTTCTGCAGTTACGTGTGCGAACGTTCCTTGTATGTGAGACTCCCTCCTTACAAGCAAGACTTGTTTTTATCGAAACGGCCACCATAAAGCTTCTGTAATTGCTTCGGTGTCGTAAAGGCTCATTATTTCGCAGAAGGCAGGTGGCAATCTCATAGTTACCGCTGGACGAGAATCTCCTGACTTATTGAAGTTTCGTTCCGCTGACGGTCTTATCTGTAATCTGCCTTGCATCATGAAACCATCTTAGGAATCATGATTGTCTTGATACTTAAGTTCGCATGAAACTAATAACAACCAAATGAAAAGACGCTTCTGTGTATTCCTGAGCGCACGCAGGCCGAACTGCCAACGGGATGTCTCCCTGTATATTGTAATTTTCCAAGGAAAATTAGGAGGTTGATGACCTGTTAGCAAGCTGCCTCCCGCACTCGGGGAGGCACGAATCAGTTTCACGTTCCCTTGACCATTTGTATGATAAACCGGATGAAGTGGAATGAGTCATTACAATCACATCGCAGTTATTTTGTAAATATACCTACGTGCTGATCCTGCACAAAGTTTGTTTCAATATTATTATTAAATATACAGATGTGAGTTAATAATTCCTACCCACCATCTTTCACCACAGAAACTCTTCTGCTGAATATGTGTTGCCAGGGAGAAATTTTTTAGTTTCGTTTCAGATTTTACTTTGCTGACTGTCAGCCACTTTAAATCGCTGGTTAAGCGATCAAAAATTTTGGTTGCTGCATTGTAAGCCCCTTTCTGAGCTGAAGACAACATGAACGTGGCACAATGATTGTTATTTTCTCTTTTCGTACTGTAATTATTTACAACAAACTTAATGAGGGAGTAAATATATGTGAAGCATAGTGAAAATGCTTAGCGCCTTCAAACAGATATCTACAAAATGATCTTGGGTGAAATTTGCATATTATTCGTACAGAACTAATTTGAGCAATGAAGACTTTCTTTCTTACAGATGAGTTACCCCATATGATATTATTGACTGAAAATGCACAAAATACTTCAAATTATTAATTTGTATCTCGTCAAGATTTTCAATTATTCTCAGTGCAAATGTCTCTGAACTAAGTCGTTTAGGAGTTCCAAAATACGCTTTTTCCGGTTTAAATTCTGATCAAAAATATGGCCACCTAAGAATTTTAAAATTTCCACCATATGTATTGTTGCTTTACCATGCATTGCGCTTATCATTGGTGCAGTACTTCTGCCTGTACGGAAATCAATATATTGTAACTTAAAAAAAAAATTAAATCCGAGTCCATTTACAGAAAGCCAGTCAAATACACGGTTAACAATAATGTTCTGTTGCGGTATATATGCTTGGACTGATTACAATACTAGTGTCATCTACTAAAAGAACTGATTCTGCTTTCTGTACATTACAAGGAAAATCGTTCACATAGTTGAGGAACAATAATAGACCTAAGATTGAGGCTTGGTGAACCCCATATGTGACTTGTTCCCAGTCAGAATAACGTCCCTTAAGTACATAGGTCGAATAAGTACAACTTTCTGCATTCCTTTGGTTATATATATGACATTACCTGTTGGATAGCTACGCTGTCAGTCCTATAAAACTTCTGTTTATACGGGAGAATATTGTGATTCACACAGTCAAATGTCTGAGATAGGTTGCAGCAAATACCAGCCGGAACTATTTTGTTGTTTAATTTGGTGAGTGAACATGTAAGTGGCATTCTCAGTAGAGCAACTTTTCTAAAATGCAAACTGTGATTTGCTGTGGATATTATTGTCGCTGAGGTGAGATACTATTCTAGAATATACCGTCCCAAAAATCTTGGAAAATGATGTCGGTAGTGAAACAGGTCGATAGTTGTTGACATCTATCCTATCATCTTTCTTAAGAAGGGGTTTAACAATGGCATATTTCAGTCCCTCTGGAAAAATGCCTTGAGTAGTGATGCATTGCATATTTTAGATGAATCAGAGTATATTATATGGGAACAAATCTTTGGTGCTGTATTGAAAAGACTGTCAAATCCAGATGAGCTATTATTTTTGAGAGAATATAAAATTTTCTTAATTTCACAGTGAGCAGTTGGTGATATTCATATGACTCAGTTTTATGAGAGTTGCTTTTTCAACACACAGCTGTGATATTTCTCTTGAACTGTTTGCCCCTATCCTTTAACACATTTAAGAAATGATTATTAAGTGTATTTGATGCTTGTGATTCATCACTTATATAGTCTCTTCATTCAGTTCAATACTGATGTTTTCCCGTTCTGTGGCTGGTTGTCCTGTTTCTCATTTCACTACCTTCCACATAGCCTTACGGCTGTTGCCAGAATTACTGATTTCTGATATCGAGTGTATGTTCCTTGATTTTTTTTATACGTTTCTTATTAATTTTGAGTAGGTTTTGTGATGTATAACTACAGCAGGAGCATTACTTGTTCTTGTCAACAGATACATTTTCCTTTTCTATTCACAAGATACTTTAATCCTTCTAGTGACCCCGAGAAATTTTAAGGTTATGCAGAAAGCTATTTTCAGATAATGAGATCAATTTATCATGCACTAGATTAAATTTTATAGTAGCATTTGGTTCATTATGAAGTTCACCCCAGGTCATGTATTTTAAACTATTCTTAAAAATATGTATCCTTCAGTCATTAATTATTCTAACTGATTTACACCGAGAAGTATCTTATTTATTCTAACTGTGTGTCATGATCAGAGAGAACATTTGTTACTGGGTAAAGACTTATTTTCTTGCTTTGAGCTTCACCAAAGAAAACAGTATCAGTTGGGGTCCTACTGTCTTTATCCACCCGTATTGGAAAGTTAGTTATGGAGATGAAATTGTAGGATGCAAATACTGTTTCCAGATCATTTTTCCCATCAAAATCCTTAAGAAAAATCTACACTGAAGTCACCACAGCCTGTTAACAGCTTGATGCCGTCTGACAGATAGCACAGTAAGGAATCCACATTCCTTATAAAAAATTCAGTACTCTGTGTACAGCTACAGTTAGAACCGAATTTTTTCAGTATTAATTCACAACACAATTCTATGTGCTGATCACTACAAAAACAAATTTCCCCGACTCCACCTGACACACATTTCTTTGTGTAATTGCTACTGCTGTTTCATCCAGGTCACCCCTAGTACCGTCATCACTGTGCTTAGCCAGGCTGTTCCCTGCTCCACGTACTACAACAGCCCTATCCTCTTTGTCAAAATCTTTGCACAGTTTCCCTATATCTTTCATCACTTGGCTAAGACTAGTATTGACTTCACAGTACTTGTGGCCTGGTACCCTATTCCTAATTTGTCCTGTACCACCTGGTCACCGCCCCTACCACGGCTACCACATATCTACAAGACTCTTTCTTTTCATGCTCTCCTTTGATACTGACCTACACTTAGTTCCTTTGCTAAAATTCTGCTGCACTCCACTGTGACATACAGCACGATGATACTCTTCCCCTCTTAGCTTCAGGTAACAAGTCGAATTTATTCGATACTGTAAGCTGAAATATAGATAAAGATGGGGAAGAGTTGTTCCCCTTTAGCCCGTTGCTTGTTACTTTTACACGGTTCCACGAGCTTTTTCTCCCTTCAACCTACCCACTTCAGAGTTCGCGTGTTCTAATTCAGCTTGAAGGTCACAGTTCTTTGCCTCCTGCTCAGCTATTCTCTTGTCTTGTTTGCAGAGCCTAAAATCGATGAGAGATCGTCACTGAGTTCCCCATTCATTTCCCCACTAGTCACCCTAGTGAAGCTCCAGCCCACAATTTACACGTACTGTTGCGTGTCTGACCATCCTACGACACCATCCACACTTATTGCGCTTTTCAACAGAGATTAAAGCCCCTAGGAATAGAATTAAATCACTTAACACACTTTACACTATACGAATTTTCGTTATTTAGGAGTTGCAATAATGAGTCCTAGAGGTAAGCGCTTCTGGTGTAGGATATAATGTAAAAATTTCGTTGTTTGCTCTTAAATTGTAGTATGTTAACCATCTTATTCATAATATAATGTGACTTTTAATTCAAATGTTTATGAATGAAACAACTTAAGATTTACGCTACTTTCCAGAAAAATAAACTCAGTGATGAGTAGAGATACGGCACTTACAGTGCTGCAAAAGAAAAACAGAACAATTAAACCGGGTTCTCTAAGTTTACTGCGCCAAAACATAAACAAAAATGCGACAGGGTGACTTTGCGTTTTTTTCGTGGTTTCTGGAATAATACACTCCTGGAAATGGAAAAAAGAACATATTGACACCGGTGTGTCAGACCCACCATACTTGCTCCGGACACTGCGAGAGGGCTGTACAAGCAATGATCACACGCACGGCACAGCGGACACACCAGGAACCGCGGTGTTGGCCGTCGAATGGCGCTAGCTGCGCAGCATTTGTGCACCGCCGCCGTCAGTGTCAGCCAGTTTGCCGTGGCATACGGAGCTCCATCGCAGTCTTTAACACTGGTAGCATGCCGCGACAGCGTGGACGTGAACCGTATGTGCAGTTGACGGACTTTGAGCGAGGGCGTATAGTGGGCATTAGGGAGGCCGGGTGGACGTACCGCCGAATTGCTCAACACGTGGGGCGTGAGGTCTCCACAGTACATCGATGTTGTCGCCAGTGGTCGGCGGAAGGTGCACGTGCCCGTCGACCTAGGACCGGACCGCAGCGACGCACGGATGCACGCCAAGACCGTAGGATCCTACGCAGTGCCGTAGGGGACCGCACCGCCACTTCCCAGCAAATTAGGGACACTGTTGCTCCTGGGGTATCGGCGAGGACCATTCGCAACCGTCTCCATGAAGCTGGGCTACGGTCCCGCACACCGTTAGGCCGTCTTCCGCTCACGCCCCAACATCGTGCAGCCCGCCTCCAGTGGTGTCGCGACAGGCGTGAATGGAGGGACGAATGGAGACGTGTCGTCTTCAGCGATGAGAGTCGCTTCTGCCTTGGTGCCAATGATGGTCGTATGCGTGTTTGGCGCCGTGCAGGTGAGCGCCACAATCAGGACTGCATACGACCGAGGCACACAGGGCCAACACCCGGCATCATGGTGTGGGGAGCGATCTCGTACACTGGCCGTACACCACTGGTAATCGTCGAGGGGACACTGAATAGTGCACGGTACATCCAAACCGTCATCGAACCCATCGTTCTACCATTCCTAGACCGGCAAGGGAACTTGCTGTTCCAACAGGACAATGCACGTCCGCATGTATCCCGTGCCACCCAACGTGCTCTAGAAGGTGTAAGTCAACTACCCTGGCCAGCAAGATCTCCGGATCTGTCCCCCATTGAGCATGTTTGGGACTGGATGAAGCGTCGTCTCACGCGGTTTGCACGTCCAGCACGAATGCTGGTCCAACTGAGGCGCCAGGTGGAAATGGCATGGCAAGCCGTTCCACAGGACTACATCCAGCATCTCTACGATCGTCTCCATGGGAGAATAGCAGCCTGCATTGCTGCGAAAGGTGGATATACACTGTACTAGTGCCGACATTGTGCATGCTCTGTTGCCTGTGTCTATGTGCCTGTGGTTCTGTCAGTGTGATCATGTGATGTATCTGACCCCAGGAATGTGTCAATAAAGTTTCCCCTTCCTGGGACAATGAATTCACGGTGTTCTTATTTCAATTTCCAGGAGTGTATATAAATGAAAGTGAAACCTTTAACTGTACGCTTAATAACACAGTAATACAGGTATTTTGATGAGCAGTCAGTACTGAATCAACTGTTATTAAAATCTAAATAACTTAGTCTTAGGAGAGCGCAAAAGCACTGTCTCGCCTGGTTGCATTGAACTGAATGACGTTCCCAGACCGAATCCGCTCGTTGGATTAACGACGAAGGCTGCCAGGTTTTAGACGGTTACCACATCCGACTAGGTGAATACTGCGCTGGTACCCACATCTCGCCTTAGTTACACGATTCGTAAACATTTAGAAAACCCGCACATTTGCGCACAGGCTAATACCAGACGCGGGGTACACAAACTCCACCCCATCTACAGGAAGCCTATCCAGCCATCCATTAGCATCAGCATCGCCAAACCTAATAATTAACATGCCGACCCAGTAAAGGTATGTGATAAGGCCAGGAAAAAAGAAAATCCGAAGGTTGACAGCGACAGTGTTGCCTGCTGAAGGTCCACTGATGAGACAGCGTGAAATGTACGTAGACTGAGTTAATCCAAAAGATAGGCATCTGAGGGAAACTGAGCACAAATGATACTAACACTGGATGGTACGAGGCCTGTTCGGAAAGTAAGGTCCGACAGGTCGCGAAATGGAAACGACAGTGAAAACCCGATGAAGCATTGCACAGTTGTGTTGGACAATGCCTCTAGTGTGCCTGTCGATCGTGTAATATCACTCTTTTCAATTCTGAGCACACAGTGAGCACGTCAAGGTGCCCAGAACAATAGTGTCTCCTGCCAACTACGAGGGCAGTTCAATAATTATTGCAACACATTTTTTTTCTGAAACAGGGGTTGTTTTATTCAGCATTGAAATACACCAAGTTATTCCCCAATCTTTTAGCTACACAACACTATTTTTCAACGTAATCTCCATTCAATGCTACGGCCTTACGCCACCTTGAAATGAGGGCCTGTATGCCTGCACGGTACTATTCCACTGGTCGAAGTCGGAGCCAACGTCGTACTGCATCAATAACTTCTTCATCATCCGCGTAGTGCGTCCCACGGATTGCGTCCTTCATTGGGCCAAACATATGGAAATCCGACGGTGCGAGATCGGGGCTGTAGGGTGCATGAGGTAGAACAGTCCACTGAAGTTTTGTGAGCTCCTCTCGGGTGCGAAGACTTGTGTGAGGTCTTGCGTTGTCATGAAGAAGGAGAAGTTCGTTCAGATTTTTGTGCCTACGAACACGCTGAAGTCGTTTCTTCAATTTCTGAAGAGTAGCACAATACACTTCAGAGTTGATCGTTTGACCGTGGGGAAGGACATCGAACAGAATAACCCCTTCAGCGTCCCAGAAGACTGTAACCATGACTTTACCGGCTGAGGGTATGGCTTTAAACTTTTTCTTGGTAGGGGAGTGGGTGTGGCGCCACTCCATTGATTGCCGTTTTGTTTCAGGTTCGAAGTGATGAACCCATGTTTCATCGCCTGTAACAATCTTTGACAAGAAATTGTCACCCTCAGCCACATGACGAGCAAGCAATTCCGCACAGATGGTTCTCCTTTGCTCTTTATGGTGTTCGGTTAGACAACGAGGGACCCAGCGTGAACAAACCTTTGAATATCCCAACTGGTGAACAATTGTGACAGCACTACCAACAGAGATGTCAAGTTGAGCACTGAGTTGTTTGATGGTGATCCGTCGATCATCTCGAACGAGTGTGTTCGCATGCTCCGCCATTGCAGGAGTCACAGCTGTGCACGGCCGGCCCGCACGCGGGAGATCAGACAGTCTTGCTTGACCTTGCGGCGATGATGACACACGCTTTGCCCAACGACTCACCGTGCTTTTGTCCACTGCCAGATCACCGTAGACATTCTGCAAGCGCCTATGAATATCTGAGATGCCCTGGTTTTCCGCCAAAAGAAACTCGATCACTGCCCGTTGTTTGCAACGCACATCCGTTACAGACGCCATTTTAACAGCTCCGTACAGCGCTGCCACCTGTCGGAAGTCAATGAAACTATAAGAGACGAAGCGGGAATGTTTGAAAATATTCCACAAGAAATTTCCGGTTCTTTCAACCAAAATTGGCCGAGAAAAAAAATGTGTTGCATTACTTATTGAACTGCCCTCGTATATGTTCACGACGCAAGGTTTTCCCTGATTTTATGCAACCCCACATGACGTACCTGTAATGCACTTTTTTCTTCACGATAATATTCTCGGCAACACACTACAGGGGCAATGGGACGCACCTGCAGTGGTTTCGATGGGAAGTGCTTGATCACCCACAATACAGCCCAGTCTTGCCCCCCTCTGATGTTCTTCTCTGCTCATATGAACCGCCAGCTATAAAGACAACATTTTGGGACAGACAACGAGCTGCAGACCATCGTAGAGAAGTGGCGGAAGTACATGCGGCTGCCATCTTTGACGAGGGTAACGGAAAGTTGGTACAACGCCACGACAGGTATGTAAGTCGAAGCGCCAACTACGTAGAGAAGTAGCTGGAAGGTGTAGCAAACTGTTGCAAATAAAATATTTTTGATTTTCACTGTGAATTTCATTGCGCGACTGATCGGACCTTACTTTCCGAATAGCCCTCGTACATTACAGGGTGATTCCGTGATGACGTTAAGGAATGTATCAATTTGAGGTAAGGAACCCTGGTCTGGAAACTAGAGTCGGAAGTTACAAGAGAATATCGTCCGCGTATCACTGACAGTGAAATACACCTACTGGTGATGTTGTTGCCAATATTCTACTGAACAATTTTCCATAGCTTTTAAGGTATGCATTTTAGAATCGATATTCACCAGACACTTTTTTCTCGTTTTGGTCCGTATTACCTCCCCCAAAAATATGGAAACTAAAGGGCTTGCAGAAGAAGAGATGTATTGCAAAGTAACGAGGATGAACAAGTGCTCACAGCTCTTAATGTATGCATTTTGGAGCCTATGTTTACTAGACTTTTTTTCTTGTTCTGGTCCATACCACCAACTCTCTGTCTGTCCTACAATATTAGCAACAATCGGTACATGTATTCCACTGTCAGAGGTATCAGAACGATTTTCGCTTATAACTTTCTACTCGATCTTTCGCGGACAGGGTCCTTTACCTCAAATTGATGTATTTACGCTCGTCCATTATCTCTGACAGTCAGTAATCATCACGAAATCCTTTTGTGTTCGTATGGTCATCTGTATCACAATGACACCCTCCACCACCTGTATTATATTGTGTAACTGAGAATATCTGATCATGGTTTTCACTACAACCAATCAGTAGTGGACTGAATGAATGTTATTTTAGTGATTGACTGTCGTAATTACCAAATCAGTCATTTCAATTTAGACACTCATGGATTTTTTTATAATTTCAACGAGGAAAATAAATAATTTTATTCATTTCCTAATCTGTCATTTCAGGTATATTAGTAGTCGTGGATATATGGATGGTTACAGAGGTTCTTCACGGTCTACATCAGATGATGTGTGTTGCGAATGTTCAGTGATTCCCGCCTGAAGACGAAACCTTGTGGATTCGAAATAGATTGCATTTAAACTGAAAAAAAAAATGCAGCTGATTGGGCAAGGAAATAAAAGGAGAGGAATGAGAAAATATTTATTTTTCTCAGTAACTTTTTTAACTGCCGACATCACTATTTCTCAGCACTACCGTTTCTACAAAGGATTTCTCATGTCTGTTATGCACAAAGTTGGACACCCATGTTGAACTTTCCTTTTGAAATTTGCTAAGTCCCCTAAAATGCAGATATTAGTTGCGACAACTCGCATATTTGATGGCGACAGTCATGGAAGACAGCAGTACGTGAGAGAGAGGTAAACGAGCCCAACTCCGATTTCCGCAGCTTCTACCTAGAACCAAATCTGTAATACACACACGCTACTTCATTTGTAGAAAAACTACAAGGACCATTCATGCACAAAAGAAAGAGGCTAAAAAACACTCATCGGACCGACTCTTAAATGCATCTCATCGCTCTGGGACCGTTAACTCATAAGGCTAAAGAAGAACTGTGCGTTTCGTCACTGTTTAATGTCATAAGCACGGGAGCCTCACGGAATGCTATACTCTAGTGGTTGACGCTACAGAAGAGTTGCTATGCGTTGCGTAGACTTATCATTAAAATTCCGAGGGCATACTGAGAAGGAAGAGCCATGTATTCCGTTTCTTTCTGCCAGACACATCTCACGAAATGGTCATTACTGTGAAATCGAACTTTGTTGTGGTGGTCGGCGGGGAGGTGGGGGCATCGTCAGTCTTGTAATTAGTTTCATACACCCCGCCAGGACTACTTCTCACTTACATCCAACGAGCTCATACTGATACTTACACAAACATTTAATACAATTACAGTTACCTAACACATTGTTTCTATTTTCCTTCCATCTCTTGTACGATTGTTTGTAATTGTATTTGACACGCCAATAATCTTTGGTACATGTATAATGTGTATCATAAAACTTAACAGCTGGCAACCGAGATGGGAGACGGCAGTTCGAGCTCTACCGTGTCCCGTAAAATCATTTGGCTTTATTTATAAAATAAAAATCCTATACAGGCGTTGTACAGGGTTCGTGAATCAGATTTTACCGATGTCGGTGCAGAATTTATGTGTGTAGTTTCTTCCTATCTAGGTCGGCGTCAACAGAACGCTTTCGCAATTGGAGCAGCAGGTTGGTGATTGAAATTTCGTGAGAATATCCCACCACAACGAGAAACGCTTTTATTTTAATGGTGTCCACCCCAAATCTTGTATAATGTCCGTGACACACTCTCCCCTATTTCTCGATAATACAAAACGCGCTGTTCTTCTTTGAACTTTCTCGATGCACTCTGTTAACCCTGTCTGGTAAGGATCCCACACGGCGTAGCAGTACTCCAAAAGAGGACCGACAAGTGTAGTTTAGGCAGTCTCTTCAGTAGATCTGTTGCATCGTCTGTTATGCCAATAAAACACATCCTTTGGTTCGCCTTCCCCACACGATTTTATGTGTGTCCTTTCCAATCTAAGTTGTTTGTAGTAGTAATTCCTAGGAATTCAGTTGAATTTACTGCCTTTAGATTTGATTGATTTGTCGTGTAACCGATGTTTAACGGATTCCTTTTAGCACTCATATGGATACCTCACACCTTTTATAACTGGGACATGATTGTAACATACTATATTACTGCTCTTTTATTTTTGTTAGTAATCACTTTTATTTTTGTTCTCTTATTGTTTTTACTCTTATTATTTCCATTAAACTGGAAAAATCATAAAATCATCGTTATCATAAGATATGTTTATACGAAAAGTCTTCGGCAACTCGGGCAGGCTACGCAAATTAATATCCTGAATAATTATTTAAATAAAATGGTCGTTGCCGCCCACACAGTTGTGAATTAGGAAGGTAACAGGAAAGTGGGGGCGGCTGGTAGTGGAACGGGAAGTTAGCCAATTAGGTCATTGCGCACACAAATCCGAGCAGCCAGAGGCGGTGTTGCCAAGCGTGTTCTTTGTAGAAACTGAAAAACACAAGACACTGGAAACCATTGGACGGTAGTGAGTTCAGTCCTTGCTACCGTGCAGTGCCTAATTTTTGTATCGCTCTGTAGTTCAGTTTGAGGAATCAAAATGAAGAATACGCTTGGCAACACCATCTCTGGCAAGCTGCTTGAATTTGCGCGTGCGACGACCTAACTGGCCAACTTCATACCCAGTTAAATCGGAAACAGTGCAACGTATCGAATTTTTTCTTAACAACTATTTCTCAGCTGAACCTATTCTGTAACAGGCTTAGAAGCTTTTCAGAGTGTTTTTGGCTACCCTGTATAGATCCACAGTATTATTCAGAAAGTAAATTAATTATCATTCATTGGAATGTAAATTGAATATAAATAACATGTATACAGACGGAAACAAGAAGCTTTCAAGTCCATAAGTTATCGCTGTGCCCCCTTTTGCTGCACGACAAACACCAAAATCGAATCTGAACTCGTCCCATACACGAGAAATTTTCACTATCGTTACCGATTTCACCAGAGCTGTGATCTGTTTCCATAGGTTGGTCAGGGCTCTTCGGGGTTCTTGGTAAAAGGGGAACTTAAACTGCCTCCTTTACAAATCCTCTGCACTGAAACTTCTAAATCACGAAGAACGCAGAAAAGTTGCCATGAGCACTCTAGCGGTCATATACGCAATAATCAGAATGTTAACGTGGTAATGAAAACTTCAGGTTCTGTCTTGTCCAAAGGAGTCTAAGTGCCTATGTTATGCACACAGTTGGTAGAGTGGATAGCGTTTTGGTTTAGTGTGCAGGAAGTCGAGGGTTCGATTGTGGCTCGGGGTTATTTGGTTTTATTTGCTAAAAGTAATCTGCGTGGTACGGTATATGGAGTCTTAATCGTCATACAGCAATTACGGTGGGTCTTCTGCAAAACATTTTCAGTTACGTACTACGAACACAGAAATGTAATACAGTTGTTTTCATTGCTCAGCTTTTAAAGAAGCATTTTGCACGTCTTGTGCACAAATTGTTTCGCCCCTCTGCATCTCCTAGATTCGAAACCTGTTTTCTCAGTACCCTCCCCTAATGGTCTCATTGAAATTATTTGCAAAGCACATTGCTAGCCCTACTGATGACGTGAGGCGTAAAGAAACTTAGAACCTGAACGTGGCAAGAATAATAGTTGGTATTAATCAACAGGACCATTGGCGGACGGTACACAGAAAACAGGTTTGGAATATAGTAGATGCAGTGGTGTCCACGACGTGAAAAAGGTCTATTTAAAAACTGACCAATAAAAACGATTGCACTTCCATTTCTGTGTTCCTAGAATGTAAATGAAAATGTTTTGCAGAAGACCCACTGTAATTGCTCTATGACGATTAAGGCGCCAGATACCGTACCACGCAGACTACTATCAGCAAATAAAAACAAATAAGACTCGATTAAGATTCGAACGCTCGACCTCCTGCACGATAACCCAAAACACTACCCACCGCACCAACAACACAGCAAATCAGGTGTCTCCTGAGAGAGGTAGTTACTGCACATGTAATTACAGTGTTGCCAGATTGCCAATCTTTAATGTCCATTTATTGAAAATTTGTAGTAAGGTCTTAAAGAACCAAACTGCTGAGGTCATCGGCCCCTAAGCCTACACACTACTTTATCTAACTGAAATTAACTTACGCTATGGCAACACACACACCCATGCCCGAGGGAGGACTCGAATCTCCGACGGGGGAAGCCGCACGGACCGTAACAAGGCGCCTCAGATCGCGGGGCAATGTCAATTTACTGCCAGAAACATGTCATCATCATCATCATCATCATCATCATTTAAGACTGATTATGCCTTTCAGCGTTCAGTCTGGAACATAGTCCCCCTTATAAAATTCCTTCGTGATCCCCTATTCAGTGCTAACATTGGTGCCTCTTCTGATGTTAAGCCTATTACTTCAAAATCATTCTTAACCGAATCCAGGTACCTTCTCCTTGGTCTGCCCCGACTCCTCCTACCCTCTACTGCTGAACCCATTAGTCTCTTGGGTAACCTTGCTTCTCCCATGCGTGTAACATGACCCCTGACTGCTACATCTATAGAGTTCATTCCCTGTTTTTCTTTGATTTCCTCATTGTGGACACCCTCCTGCCATTGTTATCTACTAGTACCTGCAATCATCCTAGCTACTTTCATATCCGTAACCTCAACCTTATTGATAAGGTAACCTGAATCCACCCAGCTTTCGCTCCCATACAACAAAGTTGGTCGAAATATTGAACGGTGCACACATAACTTAGTCTTGGTACTGAATTCCTTCTTGCAGAAGAGAGTAGATCGTAGCTGAGCACTCTCTGCATTAACTTTGCTACACCTCGCTTCCAGTTCTTTCACTATGTTGCCATCCTGTGAGAATATGCATCCTAAGTACTTGAAACCGTCCACCTGTTCTAACTTTGTTCCTCCTATTTGGCACTCAATCCGTTTATATCTCTTTCCCACTGACATTACTTTCTTCATACCATAGTCCTTACATTTCTGATCTAGCTCTGAAAGATTACTTTGCAAACTCTCAATCGAATCTGCCAGAAACATGTGCAGCATGAAATTTTGTGAGACATTTTTGTATTTCCAGTTTGTGGAGAATCACGCTGCGAAGTTAAGAGTGTGCGAATGTTTCTTCAACCTACATGTATAGTTCATGAAAGAAAAGTAAATTAAATCAGGTGTTTCTTTGTGAGTAACCCTGTAGAACCAGCGCAACAGAATACGGTTAGAAAGTTATCAGAATGTCCTCTGCCCGCAGGCTGCTGCCGCGTGTCGTGCATCGGCGTGACGCCCGGCCCGGAACCGCCTCGCCGGCTGCTGCTGCAGTACCTCGACCTGACCGACTGCCAGGCCGTCGAGGACTCGGGCCTGCGCGTCATCGTGCGCAACTGCCCGCAGCTCGTCTACCTCTACCTGCGCCGCTGCGTCCAGATCACAGGTCGGTCCCACCTCTTACACCATTACACTTACAAGTAGAGCAGGAGACACGAGAAAAACAACGCGTGACGCCGCCTGTCGGCTTTATAATCGCCTCGATTCCTTCAGGAGGAGAGTACGCAAGTTTCTTCAGCCGTGATGTATCCAGCTAAAGCCACTGCTAGAAGATTACATTTCCTAGAGCTACCGAACTTCAGGAATGATGATGATGATTGGTTTGTGTGGCGCTCAACTGCGCGGTCATCAGCGCCCTTACAAAGTCCCCACTTTTATACAGTCCAATTTTTTCACAGTCCTATGTAGCCACTGTCACGAATGATGATAATGATGATGAAATGTTGAGGACAACACAAACACCCAGTCCCCGGGCAGAGAAAATCGCCAACCCGGCCGGGAATCGAACCGGGGACCCCATGAACTTCACCTGCTGTTCCAAATAGACCCAGGGACAAATATCGGACGATTTAGCGGCCCAGTCGAGGTTCAATAATATCCCATGAGTCTTCTTCCAGCCACTATATTATGCTGCCATTTTTTTAACTTTGTTATGGTTATGAGTGGTACACCATTCCTTGTAGATACGTTGGGCAGTCCGCGTTGATACTCATAATAAACCAGGAAACTTCATTAATAATGAGGTAACTGTAACTCCCTGACGCCTCCACATCTTACCGCACTGTTTCCGTACAACAGGCTGACACACACACACATCGCTTCACTGTGATGAGGATAAGGGTCACATGTCTGGTATAAGTTCCACACCACCTATAGCGCTACAAAGAGACCAGTCTGCTTATCTGTGGGTGTGATCAATGTTTTTTCGTGACTGCTTAACTAGCTCTATCATTAAATATAGTACATAACTACTTCTCACCGGTTTTGGCATTGAACATTGCTACTTGCCAACCAGCTAACAAGTACTTTTAATCGTTGAATGTTGTTAATGAGGTAATTTGTAGCGATAGTCACTAAAGACGTATGTTGCTAACTTCCTTAGTGCTCTTTGCGATTTACAGCTTCGTTCTTAATGAGATGGGAACTTTCGAAGACTTTTGCACCAGAGTACATGATTTGCGAAAAGGTGAAAAAGCGTTTCCAGCTATGCGACTTGGAAACGAGCACCCACTATCCTACTCCCTGCCGTGACCGATCCTAAAGCATCGAGTTCGTTCTGCAACTACAGGCGTAATACGACGTTGTCTTCACAATCACAATGATAGGTTAAGAAGGAAAGGGAGTAGCACAAATCTGCTTGACAAAGAGTCGACCACAGACTCAATTAAATATGTATAATGGTCTAAACTCTCTCAAATGTATAAACCACTAAGCACATTCACACTAGGTCAATAATTTAGTTAAGTGACGAGTAATTTAGTAACCAGATATGTCTGAACAATATTGTTTAGCAAAGATGGAAAGTAAAACAGTTTGGACGGCCCGATCAAGTAATCTGAATAGCAGCTGGTCCAGCAGCTTTTCCCAGTCCAGTTCACTTACCACTGGCGCGCCACTGAGTGTAAATACTGTCTGTTTAGTGACACACTTTATCATCTGTC
Organism: Schistocerca nitens; assembly: GCF_023898315.1. Taxonomy (NCBI): domain Eukaryota; kingdom Metazoa; phylum Arthropoda; class Insecta; order Orthoptera; family Acrididae; genus Schistocerca; species Schistocerca nitens. Next base: position 676,186,144 of record NC_064618.1, read on the forward strand.
GTCGTTCCGTTCTCTCTTTTCATTCATCTGTTTACTGTGGATCAGAATCATGGTTCGTTGAAGTGACGATACAACGATTCAGTTTGTTTCTCTGTACGTGGAGAAGGAAGGGCTGCTGGAATGTGAAACGTCCTCTGTACTGAAAAAGACGATGGGAATACCGCAGTTCCAGGAAAAGGAGATTAGTTGACATCTCTAGTCGAAACAGACGTGTCAGGATCCTTAAACTACACCTAGCAACAAGAATGTACAACACTGCCTGCAGTTTACTTTCTGCAGATACCGCTTGTCTTAGGTGAATATCACTACACTAGGTTTTATTTGCGAGTTCTTTCAGAAGCACATTTGATGCGACCTGCTAATCTCTTCGGCCAGTTAATTTTCGTGCCCACTTTTTCATTCTCTTCCTTACAATTTCAGTCTCTTCTTTCACCTCTTACAGTATAACCATTGCTGCGAACTCTCACTTCCGAATCACCGACAACAACCAACACTTGACTGCCAACTAAATCTTGTAGAACGCGCACTTGCTTACTTGAAGTTTAGCCGTCAAGTAGAGCTGTTAAACCACTTCCTACTTGAGTAAATTACTGACCTAGTATGAACGAACCTACGAACTGAACAGAATAAAAAGGCTCTGGTATAGGTAAAAAAGAGGCTGGATACTGGCAAGTTATTACTTGACCAGTGGACAACGCTCCGTCAGTCAAACAAAACTACCCACATAACTAATCAGAGGACACAAATAAAGAAAGAGAACACGTAATTTAGGACGAACCAGAGAGACAGTAATGATGGCACGTGGCAGTATCACGTGGAAGATTACCTCAGCGGCGGCATGGGGGTGTTAATCGTAATTATGAGTTGCAATCGTAATTTCTGATGCTGTAATTGTTGTAGCTGAATGGCAACGAGATTATTAACTGTTTCTTCGGCTAACTGACAATCTATTATCGGCCGTTCTGGTGCCTTTAGCACTCAGCTGCAACGTCACACATGGCGCCTAAACAGCAGGAGTATGTGCTCTGAGACTGTACCAAGCTCGGAAGCGCGCCTTGGTAGCAGAAGAAACTGGATTCAGTAAGGCAGAGCTCTTAATGTGGGCCGCGCGGGGTAGCCGCGCGGTCTAGGGCGTCTTGTCACGGTCCCCGCGGCTCCCCCGGTCGGAGGTACGAGTCCTCCGTCAGGCATGGGTGTTTGTGTGTTGTCGTCCTTAGCGTAAGTCAGTTTAAGTTAGATTAAGTAGTGCGTAAGCTTAGGGACCGATGACCTCAGCAGTTTGGTCCCATAAGACCTTACCACAAATTTCTTACTGTGGGGTTTAGTCAACAGTTGCGGTTTCAGAGAATACGGCCGACTGCGCAGAGGCTTTACTTCTCATAGCCAATCTAATATGCCCATTTGCACAGTTTTGGGCAAGTTGCTTACTTGATTTGGGTTGTAAAACACTGACCTCTAACGGGCAGATCTACTTCTGTGTCATCTCTCTGGTGTGGTCATACACCGTTCAAACGGCATGTAGGACGCTCTTAACAACGGGGAAAGTCATCTTGGCGAAAATTCTGAATTCATCGTCATTGCGATCAGCAATAATTATAGGCAGTACCTCTATACCAGCTCGTCGTTACTGTCTACTTGGTACCCCTCATGCAACACCGAAACTCACATATAACCACTAGTTAATTTATATCAACAAAATTAGTTAGTCTTAGTGATAGCCCCAAAGGCCTGTTAATCTCTAATTCCCCTAATTCTGCTTCTTCAATAATAGGATGGCACCCTTACAGGGTACGGCATGACAGACTCCAGTCTGAACCAGGACGAGGAGGAAAAGTCTACTTGCAAAACCGTTTTTGCTTCTTGGATTGTCTTTCCGCAGATTTCAGTTCAGCTGAAACAGAATTTGTTATTGTCCGCTAGAGAAACAGTAAATATATTGGGAAGTAACTGATATAAGAATTCAAGTGTCGCAAAAAATGATCTTTGTGAGAGCAAGAAGTAAACTATTTGCTGAGAGCGAATTCTGGGCCTCTCTAGACATCGTCCGAGAAGCGTCCGAGCTATTTTAAATTATTAAGTGTACTTCAAAGCAGTCTTCATAGGTACTAAAAATGCTTAGTTTATTCCTCGCGGTTCATTTTATTTATTTAAAACATAGACAATGATATGGAACGATACAGGTTCATAATTTTGTTTTGCTTTGTAGTCTAGCAACGTGCGTTCAAAAACATATTGAACTTCATTTTTACTTGCTGCATATCTGCCTAATTTCCTCTTACATCTGGGAATTTTGCATGCATGCATATTCTTGCGTTTCACACTGATAGCTTTTGGCCTAATTTCAGTTTAGCGTGCAGCATTGCACACTTCTTGACGATCCAATGTTGCACCACTTATCTTTGCTTCCGTTCTCCTTGTTAAAAACATGTCTGTATGTTTTGTGTATTGTTGAAAACTTACTTGCTGCTTCTGGTTTTCACTTAATCCAAAAACAAGAAAACGTTCTTTTAATCTGTGATTTGTTGTATGTTTGTATTTATGTACACTGCGCAACGAAATTAAAAGATTACTTTTTCGAAACCCGTAATTATCTCCCATTCCGACGCATAAGTTTGAAATTTGGTGGAAAGGTGCCTACGACCTACCTCTGGAATGGTGCGAAACCGTGGAGCTCCGTGACTTCCCTCGGGCTCTTCGACTCTTCAAACAGCAAAGTGTCGACACATGCGAAAGAAGGTCTCAGCTCAGAAGTTCATGTGATCTGTATAGGGGATTAATGATGTCGCACTGCCACCAAATTTCGCCACAAGTCTGCTCAATGCTACCATGAGAAGGTCGTCGCAGCTCCTCTCACGCACATTTCATCCCTTCTTTTGACGTCTGGACGATGGAATTCAGAACCAGCGATACCCAGCGTGGGTAAGACGGACTATAACGACCTCTTCATCGTGTAACCCGGCCACGGTGACGTTGGGCAGAATTGTGATGAAATTTGGTGCCAATGAGACATCACTGACCCAACTTACCACTCACATGAACTTTTGAGCTTTGGTGTTTTCTTCGCCTGTGTCGACATCTTGTTGTTTGAAGCATGCCAAGCCCGAGTGTGACGTCGCAAGGGCGCCGTGTTTTTGCACGATTACACAGGAAGTCTGTAGGGACCTTTGAGCCAAGTTTCAAACTCGTGCGTCGCAACGTATGGCAAATAATTCTGTTGCACAGTCTATATGAGTTGCACGAAGGAGTAGTGTTTGGAGTTACTGATCTAACTGGAGAATGGTTGATGCTGGTGGTGACAAAGATTAGTTGAAGGCAGTGAACAGTGAACATAAACTAGGGGAAGGAACAGTGGGTTGAAGGGGAGGAAGAGTGAACGAGAGAGAGAGGGGGGGGGGGAGGGAGAGGGAGAGAGAGAGAGAGAGAGAGAGAGAGAGAGAAATGGGAAGGTAGCAGGCAAAGATTTTCTTTTTCTGTGTTACGTGTTCGATGTTTTTCGATAGTGTTCACTTTCCAATAATTCTATGGTCTTTAAGCAGTCCTTTACTGTGTGTTGGTGCTTAGTTGCTTTAAGTGAATAAAAGCAAACGGGTTTGATAAAAAGCACACGTTTTTCTTCTTGCAGAGGTGGATTTAAATAATTGTGAAACATCCTTGGCCACTTTTATCACACAGATCAAGAATATTTTTAATTTGTTTCTGTACGATATATTACAGACAAAATCTGAAAGCCTAGAGTGTGTATGTGTATTTATGTTAGTAAACGGAGTCTGTTCTTGCTCAGCACTTAATGCAGTGTAGGGATGTAGTTGAGAATCTTGATGTTGTCACACTTCTTCGCAGATAATCCATTTCCACAGCCACCAGCCCGCAATAGGTCCAAGGGCTAATTGGAACGTTGTCCTGTTGGTTTGTTACAGACGCGGGCATCAAGTACGTGCCGAGCTTCTGCTCGATGCTGCGAGAGCTGAGCGTGTCGGACTGCACGCAGGTGACGGACTTCGGGCTGTACGAGCTGGCCAAGCTGGGCGCGACGCTGCGCTACTTGTCGGTGGCCAAGTGCGACCAGGTGTCTGACGCCGGGCTCAAGGTGGTGGCGCGCCGCTGCTACAAGCTGCGCTACCTGAACGCGCGCGGCTGCGAGGCCGTCAGCGACGACGCCATCGCCGTGCTGGCGCGCTCGTGCCCGCGCCTCCGGGCCCTCGACATCGGCAAGTGCGACGTCAGCGACGCGGGGCTGCGCGCGCTAGCCGAGAGCTGCCCCAACCTCAAGAAGCTCAGTCTGCGCAGCTGCGACCTCGTCACCGACCGCGGCGTCCAGTGCGTCGCCTACTACTGCCGCGGCCTCCAGCAGCTCAACATCCAGGACTGCCAGATCTCCATCGAGGGCTACCGCGCTGTCAAGAAGTACTGCAAGCGCTGCATCATCGAGCACACCAACCCCGGGTTCTTCTGAATCGCGGTCTCGTCCACTGGAGAGCATGGGCGACTGTCAAGGACTCGAGGAGCTGTTCTAATAGTTGGCGCTGAACGTCACCTCCCATTTGGGCACTAGGTGTCAGTGCCAAAATAAAGAGCAACCAGACTAAAACCCTCTCCTGTCACCATCAAGTACTGTGATAACCTTGTAAGAAGTACACACACCATCAAAATTACTGCAAGCACACTGCATAATCGAGTACACCAATCTGGAATTCTTCAGAACTGCACTCTGCTGCGATGGATGTACTTCAGCACTGGCGACTGTCTAGGACTCCCTTGAAGAACTGCTCCATTAATTGTCCCAATACATAACCTGTCACTTGGGCAATACCTATTAGTGGCAGAATGGCAAGCATACTATCTTACATCATTAGCCTACCTCCCATCAAATGCTGTGATAACTTTGAGAATTACAGTAAAAAGTTCCAAACATGTAAAGATGTATTGCAGACGCCCTTCATCGAGCACACCACCCCAGTCTTCTTCTCAACTGTGGTCTGGTCCACTAAGTGTACATCAGCATGAGCTGTTGTCAGTGACAGCCTCGAGAAACTCCTGTCGTTTGGTTACAATGCGTCAGTGATGGAGTCTTTCAGCCAACAACTTTGTCCTAGCACTATTACATAACGTGATAAATTTAGACTTATTCTAAGAAGTCCATCACTACATTCACACGCAGATCAACAGGACAATCTTACCGTCAGTATGGTAGGTAGAGATCACCGTCAGAGGATTATGACTTTGAGTGAGCCCTGTCAACTCAGCTGCTCATTGAGTAGCAAACAGTTGTTAGGACGAGGAAGGAGCTTCAATAGTGAATTTATTGATTTCGTTTGGATAAGCATTATCAGTTGTAAAACTGAGACACTAAAAAAAAGGAAGGAAAAAAAAGCTGAGTACTCTGGCACTTGTTAAATTTGGTGCTTTGTGAAACTATAGCATCCTCAAAAGAGTTCTCTGTCCCAGAAGTATACTGCAAGTGAACAAAACAGATTTTGAACCTGACAGACGTGTTGCTGAATATAACATATGAGGAAAGGGGCTAAATATATCAACGGATCTGATGAACATCATTATTCAGGGAAGCTGACGTGGAAGAAACATATCTGCAGTGTTCTGGGATGTGGTTTTATCTACACTGTAGTACGCCCAACTCTCAATGACCAAAATTTAACGATTGTCTACGTTCTGTACATTGCCATGTTGTGGTTATTAATAATGCCACTGACACTGGACTTGCAGGCATAGTGACTACGTTTATTGCAAATGCTATGAATAATTCGAATCATCATCATGCGCGTTGTTTCTGGGTTCTTATGCATCCAGTTATTTAAAAATATAGTTAAATTCAGCCAATAATCGTTGAAACCAAGGAAATGAAATAAGAAACTGTACAATAGCTGTTTTATTGAACGCATAAGCGAGTTCTACTTTCACCACAACCAAGTGCACTGTCCATTGGCCAACTATCACTCTTCTCCCTTTCTTCACAGTATTACAAGGCATACAATTTCATAACTTTGAACTTAATAGCGTTCAAATCTAATACACTTTCACTTCTGACACAAAGAGCAAAGTTGCTTCTAGTGTGATTTCAAATGGAATGTGATAACACACTGGTCAATTTAACATAAACATGTGTGTGAAATACATTTGCTGTTATGGCACTTGTTCCAAAAGATTTGTGGGAGTTTTTAATAAACTGTTTTTAACATCAGGGTTGGATTGCCTTCCAAAGGCTGCAAAAATATAAGATGGCATCTGGTTAACAGTATACATATTTCTTTTCTTGAGGCGTTGTTTGAGTAATTTAGTCAATAGAGGACGAGATTTTACATATTTGCTGATTTTAACAAACTATAATGTAAAAATAATCTCCATGATTCAGTAACACACCTATAAATCATTGTATTCTTTAATGATTTAGCTCATATCTGTAGTGAATCTGTTCAGCAGCGCTGAGTGTGTTGAGCAAATACAAAATTGAATCCCTGGATCAACTCACATCCATAAACATAGAAATATGTGGTTATTAATTCCAGATTCATGCAATGAATTCTGGCTTGGTGCAGACAATGTAATGTATCACTGGACTGGTTCCTCTGTCATTGTGCAAAGTAAAAGCTACAGCGATATAAATTTGTTGAAAACCAGCTACAGAAGTCGTCATCAAGCAAGTTTCATTTTTCTCTTGTGTCAGTAATGACAATTCTGTTGAGTTTTAGGCAGCCACACGTAACCTATATCACCCCTAACAAATTTATGATTGATGCTGTTATTATTTATGTACTGAGAAACTGTGTTTTCAAATGGAAAAAGATTCCATAAGTGATATAGAAGATATCTGATATTCTCTTTATTCTCTTTAGCTATATCAAGAAGATGTAGGTTAATACTGAGACCACCAACAGAGACTTATATTAAGAATCAAACAACTACTTCATTTTACCCATTGTTCAGTAGTTGTCAGCTTTTTACAGCAATTGGGTAAATGGAAAGGTACTTTACACCATACTACTCAATGTAATTTATTTAACAAATGTTTAAAATCCATGTTTGAAATAAATAAATTACAATAAAAGAATTTTGCATATGTATTGACACATCATACTAATGCTACATGTAATGAAAATTGAACTCAGTTACATTTGTTATGCTCAGACAGAGTAATTTTTCGTTTCATTTATCCCAAGAACAAATGCAGGATTTATCAGCAGTTGATGAAATAATCTTCAGTTTTCATGTATTATTTGTCTTTGAATTTATGTAAATACAAGTGTCTCGAAAATATTTTATGTAATTTTTTTCTTGTTGTGAATGCTATACAACAGAAACTATTAAGAAAAAATTACACTTATGTCTGTTGAAGTGGAAGGGCAAATATGTATGACCAGTGTCCTTATCTGTATTATAAACAATGTCAAGTCACTAATTTAACTGTTTATGAAATGTGGACTTTTTAAAAAAACTGCCTGTTGTTTCCTCCATTACAGCCTCTGCTATCACTTATTTCCATTCTTATTATTGATTGAATGTTCATAAAATCCACCAGAACAAAAACCAAATAAAAGAAACAGGCTTATCTCCAACAATTTGTTAATCATTTCTTTCAGACAGATATAAACTTGAGTTGATTTATAGAGTATTTGCATCATTATACCATTTAAACTTAATCTCTAAAATAGTATGTCTATCATTAAGATTTTACATACCAGCTCTTTACTTTCATTTCACCACATGAACATATCTTACAATCATTTACTCTCTAACACACTTCTCAGTAAAGTCATATGCATTATATGTAGGATGCATGCCTCAAATGATGCTTCTTTATTGTATCCTTATATAGCAGCTAACCTTCAAGTCTAAAGTCTTTGCTTCTCATGTGATAATCTCCAGTAAATACATTTGCACTGTTTACAGTAAGATTGGTGTGCTAGTCTGCAATGACAAATTTGTCAATATCTTAAGGGATTAAATCAACACCTATACTTGCTTGGTTCTGAAGTAAGATTATGACATATGTTCAAAGGACTCCTGCCGGAAAATTAATTCTGTATTTATCTGTTTACATGACAATAAATGGGGAATAGAGTGTACTTTTTTTAAATTACTGATGAAGTAAACAACAGTACTGTAACAGTGGTAGACAATTGATGTCCTGAGAAAGTGTCAGTGCCAGAAGTACAATTACATTCACATACAACCAGCTCTAGTGAAGCATATTTCAGGGGAAATATGGCCAACATATCTTTAAGGAAAAGTGGGGCACATTCCTTTTGAAAGACACTAGTTTGATGAATAAGAATAAACATTATTTTTGACAGATTTTTGTAAAAAGGACTACCAAAAACCTAGTGAAGGCTGATATTAAACCTGCAATATAACTTATTTTTACTATATGTTTGTAATTATTTTTAATAAATACTTGTAACAACATGTACATGTTAAAGAATGTATAAATGTATAGGATCTGGCAGAAACTTAAAATGTATATAACAGAAGGAAAATTGTAAATATCCCCAAGCTTTACTTTTGAAGTAATAAATATTTCTTTTATTTAATTATTATTGTTTTCTCTCAAATTTTATTATTCATTTTGCATTATTTTATAAGTCTACTTTATTTTCCTTTCCCATCAAGCATAAGTTGCTTACTTTTTTCTTCATAATCCTTTCCTTAGGGCCCAAGATTATATATAATGGCTTGGAGTTACCTTATTTCTTGTAAATCTTCAAAAAATAATCACACATGTGCGTAACAGGAATAATACATACAAATTAAACTCTGCCCTCATTCAACCAACACACAAAAAAGAGACAAATGGACCTTAATCCTACAGAGGGATTCGTGTACTACTGGTAACATAGGGAGTTCCTCTCAAATGCAACACTCAAACAAATTGAGATACACATGGCCTCTTGCATTGATGAATCCCAATCGAAGTTTAGGAAGTTCAGAACCACAGAACTAGCTGTACTTAAAACAACCTAAATTATTTTAATTGGCATCCTGAAGGCCCATGATTCAACGAACAGGCATTATTTCTTACTGAACTAGAAACTTCTAAAGAAAGCTGCTCCAACCAATACCACATCAAAGTCACTTTTAAATGGGGGTTGGCAAACAGCTTCAAGAACCATACAGGTGTTCGACAAAGGGGTAGTTCACAGAATATACGCCACTATGCATCAGAAGCTCCCCTTCAGTACATTGAATATACACTGCAGACAAAACTTCAGAGATCCGTCCTGTCTTTAGGTGGGGAAAGCTCCAAAGAAGGCGACATGAAGATATGGATAGGAAAGAAGATTACTACACTAGAAACACAAAATTGCACCGACATGACGCACAGTCTTATAAGTTACTCTGACGATAACTGATCCATTCGCAAAAAAATTGAAAAGAAACCGAATTCTCTTTTGTAGAAGTTGGAATGTCCAGAAGTGGAATACGAGGAGCACTAATAATGCTAACGTTCTATAAAATGAAGTGTGAAATGTTGGAAATACAAAATTTGGTGGGAGAAAGTAAACCCTCAAAAACGTGAGTAGATCAAAGTTAGACTAAACAAGCCAAGTGAAGTGGAATCAAGAAAAAGAGCTTCCTGATCACATGATTACAGGATACTAGAAACTTTGTCAAAAATTATATTGCGGTGTGAATAAGAAGACAAGTAATAGGAACATTCACTGTGATCAACCCAGTGACCATATAATTCTTCTGATGACTTAAGTCGACTCGAAATGTCACTGAAGAGATTTACATTCTGTAGTCATAAGCTGATAGTGAGAATATATGAGGAACAACTGAACTGATGAAAGATGTGAAAGAGAATGCAAATATGATAGTTCTAGATTATCAGAACACTGTGATGGAGAAGGTAGAAGGAAAACTCACTGGAGAGTTCAGGCTGGGGCAAAAGAAATGAGAACAGAGCTTATAGCTTTCACCTCATTATATCGAAGACCCTGTCCCAAGTCACAAAGGCAGGTATAATTAGGAAAGAGCAGGAGCTATGAGAAGGTATCATCTACAGTACATCACAGTCAGACAAATATTTAGAAAACAGTACTTCAATAGCACCTCTGGATGTATTACTATCTATTGCCAGTACCCTTTTCAACTAGTGGCAAGTCACTATCAGGTTTCCGTCAAATGATGCAAGTGGCAAGTCACTATCAGGTTTCCGTCAGATGATGCAAGTGCATTAGAAGTAAGACAGTAGCAATTTTAATACGTTAGTAATAAGGTATAAACTAAAATGGCAACTACCGACAATGTACAAATGTCACATATAATTTATATTCAAACATTATCGTCAAAAAGGTATATTCGCGTATATCGGTACTGTTTGTAGTATTAGCGACGTCTTTTTATGATGTTCGAATAGCTTGTTGGTGATGTTGACTGCTTTATATTCACTAGTCCTTCGTCTACACACAATGAAGTAGTAGGATTTAACGTCCCCCTAGAACAGTGGTTTCTAAAGGATGTTATGTTTGAATGTACTAAGAGGGGATGCAGACGTTGTTCAGGCCACGGACAGTTTGCTTTGTACACAACGTAATACTGTGTGGCTAGAAAATACACACAGAAACGGTAAACGAAATTTGTACGTGGTGTGTAATTGTAACATCAGATTTCTTAGACTTGACATTTACTTTGAATGTAAGTTGGGCCTACCATATTTGAATGCAGAAAACCATTTAATGGCAAGATAATGAAGATCAGCAACTATCCAACACAGTTTTACAGGACCTGGTATTTAATTACTACATTCTTCTGTAGTTGCAAAGTCCATTACACCTTGGAGTAATCACGACTGCGAAGCTTACCAATGTGCAGACCTAGACTCACAATCAGATAATAATTTAGTACTTTTTGTGTTAACGAAGTTACAGAAAAAAGACTATGTGATGAAACGGTAAACTGAATTTCAGAATCTGGTGAAATTAAATGAAAAATATTTGAGACAGTAAAAGCATCTAGAGTAGTTTAGCGGAAAACAACTGCAAGGTGCATTGTCGAGACTAGGTTAATTCTCTCCACAGCTGCCCAAGTAAAATCAGTGTAATGAGGATCACTATGGTTACTTCGACCCCCTGTTAAACACAGAAGACATTTCTCAGGCATGTAGGTGGTAACAGATAAACGTCACAATCAGTTATTGTTGTTGTTGTGGTCTTCAGTCCTGAGACTGGTTTGATGCAGCTCTCCATGCTACTCTATCCTGTGCAAGCTTCTTCATCTCCCAGTACTTACTGCAACCTACATCTTTCTGAATCTGCTTAGTGTATTCATCTCTTGGTCTCCCTCTACGATTTTTACCCTCCACGCTGCCCTCCAATACTAAATTGGTGATCCCTTGATGCCTCAGAACATGTCCTACAAACCGATCCCTTCTTCTGGTCATGTTGTTCCACAAACTTCTCTTCTCCCCAATCCTATTCAATACTTCCTCATTAGTTATGTGATCTACCCACCTAATCTTCAGCATTCTTCTGGAGCACCACATTTCGAAAGCTTCTATTCTCTTCTTGTCCAAACTATTTATCCTCCATGTTTCACTTCCATACTTCGCTACACTCCATACAAATACTTTCAGAAATGACTTCCTGACACTTAAATCTATACTCGATGTTAACAAATTTCTCTTCTTCAGAAACGCTTTCCTTGCCATTGCCAGTCTCCATTTTATATCCTCTCTACTTCGACCATCATCAGTTATTTTGCTCCCCAAATAGCAAAACTCCTTTACTACTTTAAGTGTCTCATTTCCTAATCTAGTTCCCTCAGCATCACCCGACTTAATTCGACTACATTCCATGATCCTCGTTTTGCTTTTGTTGATGTTCATCTTATATCCTCCTTTCAAGACGCTATCCATTCCGTTCAACTGCTCTTCCAAGTCCTTTGCTGTCTCTGACATAATTACAATGTCATCGGCGAACCTCAAAGTTTTTATTTCTTCGCCATGGATTTTAATACCTACTCCGAATTTTTCTTTTGTTTCCTTTACTGCTTGCTCAATATACAGATTGAATAACATCGGGGAGAGGCTACAACCCTGTCTTACTCCCTTCCCAACAACTGCTTCCCTTTCATGTCCCTCGAGTAAATAGCCTTTCGCTCCCTGTATTTTACCTCTGCCACCTTCAGAATCTGGAAGAGAGTATTCCAGTCAACATTGTCAAAAGCTTTCTCTAAGTCTACAAATGCTAGAAACGTAGATTTGCCTTTCCTTAATCTTTCTTCTAAGATAAGTCGTAGGGTCAGTATTGCCTCACGTGTTCCAGTATTTCTACGGAATACAAACTGATCTTCCCAGAGGTCGGCTTCTACTAGTTTTTCCATTCGTCTGTAAAGAATTCGTGTTAGTATTTTTTTTTTTTTTTTTTTTTTTTTGCAGCTGTGGCTTATTAAACTGACTGTTCGGTAATTTTCACATCTGTCAACACCTGCTTTCTTTGGCATTGGAATTATTATATTCTTCTTGAAACCTGAGGGTATTTCGCCTGTTTCATACATCTTGCTCACCAGATGGTAGAGTTTTGTCAGGACTGGCTCTCCCTAGGCCGTCAGTAGTTCCAATGCAATGTTGTCTACTTCGGGGGACTTGTTTCGACTCAGGTCTTTCAGTGCTCTGTCAAACTCTTCATGCAGTATCGTATCTGCCATTTCATCTTCATCTACATCATCTTCCATTTCCATAATATTGTCCTCAAGTACATCGCCCTTGTATAGACCCTCTATATAATCCTTCCACCTTTCTGCTTTCCCTTCTTTGCTTAGAACTGGGTTTCCATCTGAGCTCTTTATGTTCATACAAGTGGTTCTCTTATCTCCAAAGGTCTCTCTAATTTTCCTGTAGGCAGTATCTATCTTACCCCTAGTGAGATAAGCCTCTACATCCTTACATTTGTCCTCCAGCCATCCCTGCTTAGCCATTTTGCACTTCCTTTTTGAGACGTTTGTATTCCTTTTTGCCTGCTTCATTTACTGCATTTTTATATTTTCTCCTTTCATCAATTCACACCATGATAATATTGTTTGTTGTTGAGTGAAGTGACGTGGAGGGTCATACAGGGTGAAACAAAATTTGCTCACTCGTACGCCAAAGTGATTTCTACCTTCAGCTGGCAAGGAATCGCCGCGTCCGAGTGCACAAATTTTGGCTCATCCTGGGTCGCTTACGAAATTTCTTCCCATAAATATTTGCGGTAGAAGATGGACGTCAAATGAAGGTAATATGGCAACGCTGTAACGCTGTGTCTGACAAGAATCTTGTATTTTTAGTATGCAAGGATCTATACTGCGGTGTCTGAGTGAGCAAATTTTAGTTCACCCTGTGTAATAAACACCCTACCCCCAAGGTCACTTCATTCACCAGAAAACATTATCATCATCGAGTCGCTAATAAAGGTACGAGCGAATAAATGTAAAAACAGTCGCACTATCAGTCTGACATATCACTCTTGCAGACTGAAGACCAGAAGAAGAAAAACGAAGAAGTATTTAACAAAAACTGGCTTGCTTTCAGAAAGGAAAAGGTACTGGACTAGCAATTATGGTTTATGAAGTCCAACTTCCAAGCGTATTTTGATGCTGGTGAAGACTTGGCAGGTGTATGTTGGAGTAACACAATCTCAATTCTTACAACGTTGTGGATAATGCACAGTGGCAGATGAGCAACATCGTTTCGAAAGAAAACAGATACTAATAACAAAATAGTCATTTTAAAATTAGAAAACGGCGAACGGAACGGGCTGTATATTTTGTACACAAAATTGGAAATGATACAGTGTAGGAAATGAAGTTATAGAGAGGGCGAAAAGTAGACTAAATCATCAGTGAATCGGGAGCCACGGGAAATCTAGAGGAAAGTGTGAAACTGAAAGCATTTGAATGCGATTGTATCGACGCCTGTTGAGAATTCAGTGAATATATAAATTAAACTAAAAATGTGTTGCAGGCAATACTTGACGAAAGACATGTATGGAAGGGCTTTAGTATAAGGAGGGACTGGTTGGTGAGACATTTGCCACTGTACTCAGAAAGGAGCGGTAGTGGGTAAAACTTGTAGAGGCGAAACAGATTTAGAGGATGTTGAGAGTAGTAGTGACAAAGAGATAACAAGATTAGCAGAAACTAAGAAGAGATGATTTACGGCAATACACAGATAGACAGACTGCTGACAAAAGAAAAAAATGACAAGTACGGTATCTTGCAAGGAATAATCTTGAGGAAAGCTGTGGGTCCTCTAAGGGAAGAGATTACAAAAGACGCACGTCAAGAAACTGTAGAGTCGTATAGAGTGCACCACTACAGGTGTGATAAGGATGCTGTGTCGTCAGTTAAGATGATCGCCATAAAGCTCTCCTCGAGAATCTTGAACACTGTGAAACAGGTAAAGCAGAGAATGTTAAGTGAATAAAATTAGCTGGAAACACTTTATAACCAGTTACACATTTATCTTAGCAAGATCTCAACCTATACAGTTACAAAGAGTAAAGTCTTACTCCGTGAAGCAGTATAGGAATACTGTTTACCAGAAGTAGAAAAGCTAGAGCTCAGGCTTCCCTAAAACGAAATAAATAACCTGAGTGTTTGCATCACTAACACAGAAGACTCAGGGAACGGCATTTGTGCAAAAATAGTCATATTGTAATAATATCGTAAATATTCGCTACTATACTAATAATGTATAATACGTTCTCGCAAATGCTAAAGAGACTCTGTAACACCAGTATAGTGTGTCACTAATATAGCTATTGCTCTGTTATCATTGTCTGTTTATAAATGTATATAATTTTTCACTATTTGTCGTAATGATGAATATTTCTTGTGTGTGGTTTATGAATGAAATTACAAATTCATGCATAGGAATCGACACGTAGATGTGTATTACATCTACATATCTACATATATTCTCTGCTAGCCACCGAGCGGTGTGTGGCGGAGGGCACAATTCGGCCCAGAGTCATATTCCCCCCCCCCCAGTCTGTTCCACTCGCGGATCGCGCGAGGGAAAAACGACTGTCTGAACGCTTCAGTATGAGCTCTAATTTCCCTTGTCTTTGAATGGTGATCATTGCGCGATTTGAAAGTTGGTAGTAATAATATATGCTCTACATCCTCAGTGAAGATGGGATTTCGGAATTTAGTGAGCAGCCCCTTCTGGTTAGCGCGCCGTCTGTCTGCAAGAGTGTCCCACTTCAAACTTTCTATGAGATTGAAACGCTTTCGCGATGCCTATATGTACCAATCACGAATCTTTCCGCTCTTCTTTGCACCTTCTCAATCTCTTGAATCAGACCCAACTGGTAACGGTATACTGTAACAGACGAACAGTACTCCAAGACTGGACGAACTAACGTATTGTAAGCTATTTCCTTTGTTGAAGGACTGCATCGCTTCAGGATTCTACCAATAAACCGTAATCTAGAGTTCGCCTTACCCGTTACTTGTGTAATCTGATCAATCCATTTGAGATCATTTCGAATAGTCACACCCAGATACTTGACGGACGTTTCCGCTTCCAAAGACTGGGCATTTAGTTTGTACTCGCACATTAATGGTGATTTTCGCCTTGTTATGCGCAGTAGGTTACACTTACTGATATTGAGAGTTAACTGCCAGTCATTTCACCACGCATTTATTTTCTGCAAATCCTCATTGATTTGTTGACAACTTTCGTGTGATACTACTTTCCTGTAGACTACAGCATCATTGGCAAACAGTCTACGGCCGCTGTCAATGCCATCAACCAGAACGTTTATGTAAATCGTAAAAAGCAGAGAACCTATTACGCTGCCCTGGGGCTCACCTGAAGTTACGCTTGTTTCTGATGAAGTCACCCTGTTCAGGACGACATACTGCTTCCTGTCTGTTAGAAAACTTTCTCTCCAACCGCATATGCCATCGATGCCATCGGATAGACCGTAAGCGCGCACTTTTTGTAGCAAGCGACAGTGCGGAACTGAGTCAAACGCCTTTCGAAAGTCGAGAGACATGGCATCAACCAGGGAGCCGGTATCTAGAGCCTGTTGTATATCACTATATTATCACTACTATATTACTCGGGAACGAAAAACTGGAGGGCTGTCCCTAATTGTACCTCAAGTGATTAGCGCACCAAAGTAAAAGCCGTAATGGCGCTAGTAGAGGAGCAACCAACAGTCAGTCGCTAGCCTTTAGAATGTCAACACCATGGAGATGAAGCAGGGCTATATTATCTGCACTTTAAGAAGCAATAAGCCTCGGATTGATGCATAATTAGATTAAACTTTATTGACATTCGGATAACTTATGGATTAGGAATATGACTCTAGCACAGGTTACATGACTAAGGTCAATAACTGTCTTGTAATGCAATGAGATTAAATTCCACAATTGTATTAGACCGGAGCAAAGGAGCTACTGATCCCGATTTTACAAATCTAATGAAACGTATACTGCCTGGAGGTGAAGACGTATTGAGCTGCGACGGTGATGGCGTTCACTAGCTTTGGGCAAGTATGGTTCAGCAAGCAAGCTTCTCTAATATAATTCTTCCTTCTATATCCAAACACCTCAGAGCATTGCAGAAACAGTCTACCCTGCAATAACACAATGACTGCTGCGCGCTTGGCGAAGGATGTTTACCGCCAGGCCAGAGAAGACACACACCGTCAGGCTTGCGTCTCTGCAGTGGTCGGCGCAGTGTACTACAGGTAGAAACATAGTACTACACGAAAGAGATACTTAAACAATTACTGACCACTAACTGCACCCGGCACGCGTTATAATGGCTCTTCTTTTTTCTAAGTAGGTGACAAACACAAAACAGCCACAGATACATGTACAAAATAACAGAAGAAGAATGATGGTTTGTGCAGTAAATTAGATATGAAAAGCTTTATTGCATTGGTTAGGGATATTCAAAAATCATCATCTTTCCTCGTGTTCTTTTATTTTTCATCATTCTCTCTGACTGCTTCAATACGACCCCGCAAAACACAAATATTTCTCCTGTGCCAACATATTTATCTCAGAGTAGCCCTTCCAACATCCGTCCTGAATTATCTGTTGCAGTATGCCAATCTCTGTCTTCTTCTAGTGTTTCTGCCCTTTACATCTCCCTCTAGTACCAGAGAAGTTCTTCCCTGACGTCTTAACAGATGTCCCACCATCTGTCCCTTCTTCTTCTTCTTCTCAGTGTTTTCCATATGTTCATTTCCTTGCCGATTCTGCCGATAACCTTCTCGTTCCTTACCTTATCAGTCCACCTAATTTCCTTTTCTTCAGTAGCATCACATCTTAAATACTTCGATTCTCTTGTGTTACAGTTTTTCCCACTGCCCATGTTTCACTACCACACAATGCTGTGTTCCAAACATACATTCTCAGAAATTTCTTCCTCAAAATAAGGCCTATGTTTGACGCTAGTACTCTTGACTAGAAATGCTCTTTTTGCGAGGTCTAGTCAGCCTTTTATGTCCTCCTTGCTCTGCACATCATAGGTCGTTTTGCTGCTAGGGTAGCAAAATTCCTTAACTTCATCTGCTTATGATCACCAGTTCTAATGTTAAGTTTCTTGCGATTCTCATTTCTTCAACAAAAGCAAGTAAATTTTTCGGCTGTCCCTCCTTGTGAACATGTAATATGAATTGACTCTGTGATGAGAACGGATTTTTACAGATTTAATCCAAACGCTGGGAGCTTTCTGCCTGCGGCTTTACCTGCATACACATATATTAAATAGCTGTATTTCGCACATTAACATCCCAAGACAAAAAAAGTCGGTAGACGTGATGCACGTGGACAGACAAAGAAATGATTACAACTTCATCACAACTGTATGAATTATTTAAAAGGAAGAGTTTCACAGACTGAGCAAGTCAGTAACTGATTGGTCCGTATCTGGGCCTTATCTAGGCAGTTATTCGTCTAGAGATTGGTTAATAGAGTTTCTGGATGCCTTCCTGATCTTTATCGCGCCAAATTCTGCCCAGATGGTGCGTAAGATGGTCAAAATTCTGAAGTAGTTGGAGAGCCCTACTATAACGCTCCAAACGTTCTCAATTCGGGATAGATCCGGCGACAGTGGTGGTCAAGATAGGGTTTGACAAGTACGAAGACAATCAGTAGTAGAAACTCTCGTTTTATACGGGCGGGCATTATCTCGCTGAAATATGAGCCCATGGTGGATTGCCATGAAGGGCAACAAAACGTGGCGTAGAATGTCGTCGACGTACCGCTTTGTTATAAGGGTGCCACTGATGAAAGCCAAAAGGGCTCTGCTATGAAGATAAATGACATCCGGACCTTCACTTTTGCTTGTTGTCAGGCGGCAAAAAAATGGTTGAAATGGCTCTGAGGACTATGGGACTTAACATCGGAGGTGATCAGTCCCCTAGAACTTAGAGCTACTGAAACCTAACTAACCTAAGGACATCAAACACATCCATGCCCGAGGCAAGACTCGAACCTGCGACCGTAGTGGTCGCGCGGTTCCAGACTGAAGCGTCTAGAACCGCTCGGCCACAGCGGCCGGCTGTCAGGCGACAGTCAGGTTGGTATCCCACTGCTGTCCAGCGCGTCTCCAGGCATATCTTAGGCCTGGAATCTCATTGACTGGAACAGAATTGTCTGATTGTCTGCAGTGATTATGGCTCTGAGCACTATGGGACTCAACTGCTGTGGTCATAAGTCCCGTAGAACTTAGAACTACTTAAACCTAACTAACCTAAGGACAGCACACAACACCCAGCCATCACGAGGCAGAGAAAATCTCTGACCCCGCCGGGAATCGAACCCGGGAACCCGGGCGTGGGAAGCGAGAACGCTACCGCACGACCACGAGATGCGGGCTCTGCAGTGATTAGTCAGACTTCAAACTGAGCCCCAATGAGCAGCAAAGACGAGTCTGGAGACGCCATGGACAGTGGTGGGATACCAACCCGGCCGTCGCCTGCCATATAGCCTGACGGCCATGAGTGATGGTCTGCATTGCCAATTCGTTTCTTAGCAGAACACCTTTGGTTGTTATCCCCGGCATCCTAACAGCACAATGGTATGTCGACGATATCCTGCCCCTGTTTTATTGTCCTTTACGGCAAACCGTCTTGGACTCACATTTCAGCAAGATAATGCCCGCCCGCACACAGCGAGAGTTTCTACTGCTTCTCTTTGGGCTTGCAAACTCTGATTTGGCCAGTAAGTTCCCGGATATGTACCCAGTTGAGAACGTTTGTAGCATTATGGGCAGGTCCTCCAACCATCTAGGGATTTTGAACTACCTAACGCGTTAATTGGATATAGAATGTGGTACGATTTTCCTCGAGAGGAATCCAATCACTCCGTCGGTCAATGCTAAGCCGAATAACTGCTTGAGTAACGGCCAGAGATGGACCAACGCGTTATTGTCTTCCCCAATTTGTGAAGCTGTTTCTCTTGAATAAATCATATATTTCATCTGAAATTTTAATCATTTGTTTGTCTGTCCATGTTCATCCCATCTACGGGTATAGTAGAGAAAGTAACTGAAAGAATTACGCAATGAGACGACGGAAATGACACTTTTACTAAAGACAAAAATTACTTTGAAGGCACCACAATTTATGATGGTCCCCTGGATATAACAAAAGGCGGAACATGTGTGATCACCACGGACAACGATCTCCCACGCTGGCTAAAAGGTTGCTTCAAATACCTATAAGCACTATGGGACTTTACATCTGAGGTCATCAGTCCCCTAGACTTAAACCTAATTAACCTAAGGATATCAAACACATACATGCCCAAGGCAGGATTCGAACCTGCGACCGTAGCAGCCGCGTGGTTCCGGACTGAAGCGCCTAGAACCGCTCGGCCACAGCGGCCGGCTACAAGGTTGGTAAGGAGTTCTTGTACTAGGTGCTCCACTCCTCCACCAGTGCGGTTGAGAACTCCTGAATGGTTGTTGGTGCATGTGGACATACGGCAGTATGTCTCCAAAAAGCAATCCACTTATGCTCAACGGGATTTAGGTCCGGAAAATGGACATGCTAGTTCATTCGCTCAATATCCTCTCGTTCCAGCAGCTTCTCCACGTGCGCTGTTTTAAGTGACCGGGCGTTGTCTTCCATTAAAATAAATCAGGGCCGTATGCGCCCCTGAAAAGACGCACATGGTGAAGGACTACAGAGTCACAGCAGATCCGCAAGACTGACTCCATGTGTCCGCTAGAGATCACAGAAGGGCTTCACCCCTACCGCCATCGCCGGCCTGGCCGGACAGTGAAACATCCATCAAAGAACGTGCGGCACTCGACTTGTTAATGCACCGTGGAATGTTTGGGCATTGCTGTATAGTGTTGGGATATGGAAGGAAGAAATAAATTACAGCAGTTGGAATGCTGAACCGTGCTTACGCACGCCACCACCGCCGCCGATCAAAGCATCATCCTTCCAGGCAATGCACTGTTCCATTATATTTGTAAGAGTGCATGAAATCAGATATTGGAATGTAGTGCTTGCCCAGAAACAAGTAGACTCGGATCACATTTTAGTAATGATGAATAGTAGACTGAAGTTAAGAGAATCATGCCGAAGAATCATTGTGAAAAGAAATGAGGTGCTGAACAACTGACAAATGATGAGATACCATAGCAGGCATCTCTAAAAGTGGCAATCACAGAAGTTGGAGAGACAAACATTTGTACAACGTAGGTAATGACGAAAAAATCCTTGATAACTGAAGATCAAATTGAGATAATCGACGAATGAGAGAATTGTAAAAATGTTCAGGGAAAGACAGAAATACAACAGTATAAGTCACTAGGAATACAATAAATAGGAAGTGCAGACAGACCAAGGCGAAATAGCTGCAGGGAAACTGTGAGGATACGACAAGTAATGAGCGTCGAAAGGACTGATTCTTCATACAGAAATGTTGATATAACTTTAGGTGAAACTAAAACAAGAGCGTAGGAATTCCACTGTTACACGCAGAGCAGAGAGTGTATACGGGGTGAACAGTATTTAAACCGACAAACTCTGGGATGTTGTAGGGGACATCAGAACAAATATTTTTACGTAATGTCATTTTTTCCTATGAGGATTATTTAAACCGGTGGAGGCCGTATTACGCTCTTCAGTTGTTAGAGGGCGTATTACGCTGTTCAGTTGTAGGCAATGTAGTGGTGCGTTGCCTCTGTTTACTAATAGAGCGATACACCTGGAGTGAGTACACTAATATGGTTGGTGCGTACTACGTAGCGCACCACAACGGACGAGATGCACAGCGGGTTTATCAACAACAATATCCTAATCGCCGTATCCCGCATCATATGACCTCTGCTGCTGTGTACCAACATCTGCATGAGAGCGGGTCATTTAGCAGATTACCTGGACAGGGACGCTGTCTCGCGGTAAGAAAGCTGCAATTTGAGGAAGCTCTGTCTTGCAGCATGTGGAGCGGGATCCCTCAATCAGCACTCGTGCAATTGCACGTAACATGGGGACGAATCAGACGAATGTAAGAACAGTCCGCGAGAGCAATTGTTACGTCCATTTCACTGACAGCGTGCCCACAACCTGGAACCAGTTGATTCCACCCAGAGTACAGTTTTCGCAGTGGTACCTGGAACAGTGTGAAATACAACTTACATTTCCATCCTCTGTGTTGTTTACTGATGAAGCAACGCTCGGTCGTGATGGAGTCTTCAACATGCACAATTCGCATGTTTGGAGTGAGGATAACCCACATGCCACACACAGTTACTAGCGCTCATCAAGTGCGGTTCTTCGATAATGTGTAGGTCGGTGTTGTTGGGGACTGTTTAATTGGACCGTATCTGCTACCTAGGCCATTAAGTGGCAGGTACTATTACAATTTTATCGCCAGAGCATTGCCAGCATTGCTGGAAGACGTCC
Organism: Schistocerca nitens; assembly: GCF_023898315.1. Lineage (NCBI taxonomy): Eukaryota > Metazoa > Arthropoda > Insecta > Orthoptera > Acrididae > Schistocerca > Schistocerca nitens. Next base: position 676,208,022 of record NC_064618.1, read on the forward strand.
CGCTCCCTACAAGACAACGCATGTGGTTCCAACATGACGGGGCGCCGGCACATTTCAGTCGTCGTGTGCATCGATTCCTGGACCGACGGTTCCCAGAAACGTGGATTGGCAGAGGTCGTCCTGCCAATTCAGAACTCGATTCCCAGATATGTCCCCTCTGGACATTTTTGTGTGGGGAGAGATGCCCAACCTTGTTTATGCAACTCCTGTTGCATCAAAAGAGGATCTGGTTGCCCGGATAGTGGCAACAGCAGGAACAATTCAGGATACTCCTGGGATTTTTGCCCGTGTCATGCAGAACATTATCCGACGGTGTAACCTTTGTTTACGTGTCAATGGAGGCATTTTTGAAAATCTACTGTAAATGAAATTGGAAAAGTGGTTGTTGGCTTAATTAATTTGTCGCCAGAGAAATCTTCCTCTACCGGTTTAAATACTCCTCATAGGAAAAAATGACATTAGGGAAAAATATTTGTTTTGATGTCCCCTATAGCCTCCCAGAGTTTGTCGGTTTAAATTCTTTTCACCCTATAGATGGAAATACTGCTCTATGAGGGGGAGGGGGGACTTGTCTAATGACATGATACAAGAATAATTTCGAGTCGATACGAAATACATTGACAATACAACATTGGAGTCAAAAAGGGGGCTGTTCAAGTTGGTGCGGAATCTATGAAATTGGAGACATACAATCACACTTTCGGAAAAAGAGATATGTTCAAAATGGTTCAAATGGCTCTGAGCACTATGGGACTTAACTTCTGAGGTCATCAGACCCCTAGAACGTAGAACTACTTAAACCTAACTAACCTAAGAACATCACACACATCCATGCCCGAGGCAGGATTCGAACCTGCGACCGTAGTGGTCGCGCTTTCCAGACTGTAGTGCCTAGAACCTCTCGGCCACCCCGGCCGGCAAGAGATAAGTGTGAGAACCGTGGCACAGTCTGTTTAACAGCTCTTGAATCCAAGTTGGTCATAAAAATAGTATACAAAAGATTGGAAAAGAAACTGAGGAACCTTTAGATGACGATAAGTTTGGCATTGGGAAAGATAAAGGCACAAGAAAGGCAGTTCCTTTGTACTTGATAATGGGAGGAAAGCTGAAGAAAAATGAGGACACATTCACCTCAAAAAGTATTTGACAAACCAAAATGGTGCAAGATATTCGAAGTTCTGAAAAAAATAGGAGTAAGCTATAGGTAAATTAGGGTTATATGCGTTACGTACAAGAACCATTAGAGAACAATAAGAATGGAAGACCAACAATGACGTTCTCGGATTAAACAGGCTGTGAGGCAGGCATCCAGTCTTTGCCCCTACTGTTCAGTCTGTATATCGAAGAAGTAATGACAGAAATAAATGAAAGGTTGAAGAGTGGAATTAACGTACAAGATGAAAGGGTATCAATGGTAAGACTCGCTTATGACATTTCTCTACTGAGTGAAAGTAAGAAAGAATCGGAGGAGCTATTGAACTATGGCGTGGGAGTAAACCGAAGAATGACTTAAGTAGTGAGGAGTGGCAGAAATGAGATAAGTTATAAGATTAACACCAAAATTGGTGACTACCAAGTACTCAGGGTTAAAGAATTCTGCAACCTTGGAAGTGGAATAACACATAACGGAAGCAAAGAGGACATAAAAAGCAGAATAGTACAGAGAAATAGAGGATTCCTGGCCAAAATAATTCCTCTAGCATCAAACATTGGCCTTAACTTGAGGAAGAAATTTCTGAGAAAGTACGTTCTGAACACATCATCGTATATTAGTGAATCACTGATAGTGCGAAAACCGGAAAATAAGCGAATCGAATAGTTTGTGATGTGGTGCTACAGGAGAATGTTGAAAATTAGATCAACTGATGAGACAAGAAATGAGGAGGTTCTCCGCAGTATCAGCGAAGAAAGAAAAATATAGAAAATGCTAATAAGAAGAAGGGAGAAATATTCAGAAGTCAAGAAATAACATCTGTGGTACGAGACAGTGCCCAAAAAATGGCTCTAAGCACTAAATGACTTAGCATTTGAGATAATCAGTCCCCTAGACTTAGAACTACTTAAAGCTAACTAACCTAAGGACATCATACACAATCATGCCCGAGGCAGGATTCGAACCTGCGACGGTAGCAGCCGCGTGGTTCCGGACTGAACTAGACAGTGCTGCAGAGAGTATAAACTGTAGGGTTAATCAGAGATTAGGCCACATCTATAGCGAAATCCTTCTCTGAAAGGATTTAACTATAGCATTTTGACCGTTAATTTTTGACTCGGAGACATATTGAAGTAAAGTTTAAAGATTCTAGTCTCGGACGAACTTGTTTTAGTACCAAAATTACTCTAAAGGTCAAGTTCGAATGTAGTAAACAAAACCCTGAAAAATGTAGTTTACAAAACTCCCTTGAATATCTTTGGAAAAAAGGATCAACAAAATTGTAATTTCGTTCCATTGTATCTACAAAACCAAGTAACCTTAGAGAACGCTGCAGTATAATGAGTTTCAGAACGTAAACGTAAGTTCCTGTAAACGTGTAGATGTCAGATTTAAAATTCTCATTTCGTTTATACCTTGCACCGGTGAGAAATAACCTGCTTCTTTCTGATTAGTTGGAGCCTGGAAGCCACAACGAAATATGTAAAATTACCTATCAAAATCACAGCACAACGTGTTGTCCTTTGTTCAATGGTACATCGCTTAATACCCATCCCCATGAATGCTGACAACTTCTAAACTGAATTAAATACAATCAGACAAGTAGCATCAAGCATTGGCTACACTGCTATCTCCAGAATGCAGTACGGATGAAGGACGTAGAAAAGTTCGAAGAAGGGCAGCTCGTTTTGTATTATCGCGAAATAGGTCACGGATATTATACGCGAGTTATTCGCAGTCATTAAAACGAAAATGTTTTTCGTTATGGCCAAATTTCAATCACCAAGTTGATCCTTCGAATGTGAAATATTTTGTTGACGCCCATCTACATCGGGAAAAACGATCGTCATAATAAAATAAGATAAATCAGAGCTCACACAGAAAAATTTAACAGTTCGTTTTTCCCGCACGTTATTTGAGAGTGGAAAGGCAGGAAATAGTTTAAAGGTAATTCGATGACTCCTCTGCCAGATTCTTAAGTGTGCATTGCAGATTAGTCATGTAGATGAAAATGTAGTTGTAGATGAAAGCAAACAACAACAATCTGTCTTCTCTCTTCTTTACCCACCACTTTAAGACCTTAATAGAAGGTTGTCAGTTCTGTATTCAGGAGAAGTCTAACTGAATAAGTCCAGAACTTCAAACCATAATTTCACATGGACAACACCAGTGAACATTCTTTTACCAATAGTAAAGACAGCATTTCACGCCTGGAAAAAGAGTGAAAAATAGAAAAAACACTTGTAATTTTATATAGGCCTGCTTGGCAGGGAAACATCCATCCGCTTCAAGGGACATCACACAAGTTGGAGGATTAGAACAGGAGCGTCTATTTTTGCAGATCTGTGCTTAAAGAAGACCACAGTTTCAAGGTGTTACATTAAGTCTTACTGGCTCTGAGCACTATGGGACTTAACATCTGAGGTCATCAGTCCCCCAGAACTTAGAACTATTTAAACCTAACTAACCTAAGGACATCACACACATCCATGCCCGAGGCAGGATTCGAACCTGCGACCGTAGCGGTCGATCAGTTCCAGACTGAAGCGCCTTGAGCCGCTCGGCCACACCGGCCGGCTTAAGTCTTACTAACATCTAAAAACAAGGAAGATGAAATACCTTCAAGTAATTACAATTGCTTAACATATATCCACTATCGCAAGCTCAGTACTGAATGATTAGATGCAATTCCCTTGCTCGCACTTCTAACTGCAGACACTGCTAACAGCCCGATTCAGGCAACTTTTTAAATTACACCCCCCCCCCCCACTACCTCTCGCACCCCCACCCTTCGCACATGTCCTTTTCTTCCCTTTAGTTCAGTAACTGTAGTTCCACTGGCTCTGTTAAAATTGTACGTTATACTATTACAGACTGTGAGTTAGCTTCCACCTCGGCTCGCTAAATAAGTACCAAAGCAGTTAAGTAATGGACGTTCTAATTCTCCCGGACTGGTATCGGAACCAGCGCAACTAAAGACGTGGAACGATGGAATTTTTGAAAATGCAGTTGGCATATCACGATCTGATAATCGTTCTATGTGCTGAAATTAGTTAAAATCATCGAAGATCTTCTTCGAATGACTGCAGGTTCAAGCTGTACGGTAAAATAAAAAAAATATTGACAAAACACGACAATGTGGATCGACACCACATTGAAATGTTGCGTCACCCCAATTAAAAGATGAAAAATGGAACTAGCAGTACAATGATGGACATAAAAATGTGGACTGGTAGCGTAATAAAGTATTCAAACGCATTTCAAATAAAAGTTAGTTAACTATCTTAGAAATTATTCAGAGCTACAGAGAAAGAAGCTTGCATGTCAAGATCAGGATAGTAAGAGACAAAAGTGAACAGCCAGGCATCGCCTACCTGCCCTTTAAAAAACTGGAGGCCATGTCCTCATTTCTTTGTACAGAGAGTATAAATATTGGCATATGAACTCTTTGATCCTCAATCAAAATATCAATTACATGTACCATTGCACAAGCATATAGACAATTTTACACACAAAAAGTAATTATTGGTAAAGAGGTCTTACTAGATGTTTCATTTATCTGCTTAGTCTCACTTGTCATACTGTTCCTGTTTGTAAAATGTTAAGTCCCATAGTGCTTAGAGCCATTTGAACCATTTGAAACTGTTTGTAATATTGGACCTTTTAAGGACAAGATTATCTTGTTCAGTCACCCTATTGGAACACGTTACCAAATTTCACGTGCTGTACTGTCCAACTTATTTTTCTTTTCAGAACAATTGTTGTAATTTGTTGTTATTTAATGTATCATATATTTTATTTAACCTAATTGTATTACATCACGTATTTACTGAAATTAATCATCTGGTTTTGGTCCTAAATCAAATAGACTATTAACAATTGTTATCTTTCGAGACCAACTTAGATACTCTATAGTTGGACTTTTAAAAAATCTTCGATCGCACAAAAAATTCACAATTACACGTATTTATCTTTTGCCTGACGATGGCGTAATAGCTGAGAATCAATGTTGTGTGTTTTTTCATTCATAATATATAAAATATTCCATCAAGAATCGACAGAAGTTCTAAGTAGGCTGTTTATGTTTTCTTATTGGCAACGTTACGTAGCATTCTGTATGAAAATCACTGGCTGCGCTGTGTGCAGTCTGTGGCTAGTTTGCATTGTTGTCTGCCATTGTAGTGTTGGGCAGCGGCAGCTGGATGTGAACAGCGCGTAGCGTTGCGCAGTTGGAGGTGAGCCGCCAGCAGTGGTGGATGTAGGGAGAGAATGGCGGAGTTTTGAAATTTGTAATACTGGATGTCATGAACTGCTATGTATATTATGATTTTTCAACACTATTAAGGTAAATACATTGTTTGTTCTCTATTAAAATCTTTCATTTGCTAACTATCCCTATCAGTAGTTAGTGCCTTCCGTAGTTTTGAAACTTTTATTTAGCTGGCAGTAGTGGCGCTCACTGTATTGCAGTAGTTCGAATAACCCAAGATTTTTGTGAGGTAAGCGATTTGTGAAAGGTATAGGTTAATGTTAGTCAGGGCCATTCTTTTGTAGAGATTTTTGAAAGTCAGATTGCGTTGCGCTAAAAATATGGTGTGTCAGTTTAAGCACAGTCAAGAATAATTGCTGTAAGGGGACGTTTCATATGGCGACCCTGCCAGGTTAACTCACTGGAATCTTCTGATTTTTTCTTGTAGTTTGTGTAATTAGTGTTGTTGTTGTTGTTGTTGTTGTTGTGGTGGTGGTCTTCAGTCCTGAGACTGGTTTTATGCAGCTCTCCATGCTACTCTATCCTGTGCAAGCTTCTTCATCTCCCAGTACCTACTGCAACCTACATCCTTCTGAATCTGCTTAGTGTATTCATCTCTTGGTCTCCCTCTACGATTTTTACCCCCCACACTGCCCTCCAATGCTAAATTTGTGATCCCTTGATGCCTCAAAACATGTCCTACCAACCGATCCCTTCTTCTAGTCAAGTTGTGCCACAAACTTCTCTTCTCCCCGATCCTATTCAATACCTCCTCATTAGTTATGTGATCTACGCACCTTATCTTCAGCATTCTTCTGTAGCACCACATTTCGAAAGCTTCTATTCTCTTCTTGTCCAAACTGGTTATCGTCCATGTTTCACTTCCATACATGGCTACACTCCATACAAATACTTTCAGAAACGACTTCCTGACACTTAAATCTATACTAGATGTTAACAAATCTCTCTTCTTCAGAAACGATTTCCTTGGCATTGCCAGTCTACATTTTACATCCTCTCTACTTCGACCATCATCAGTACTTTTACTCCCTAAATAGCAAAACTCCTTTACTACTTTAAGTGTCTCATTTCCTAATCTAATCCCCTCAGCATCACCCGATTTAATTTGACTACATTCCATTATCCTCGTTTTGCTTATGTTGATGTTCATCTTATATCCTCCTTTCAAGACACTGTCCATTCCGTTCAACTGCTCTTCCAAGTCCTTTGCTGTCTCTGACAAAATTACAATGTCATCGGCGAACCTCAAAGTTTTTACTTCTTCTCCATGAATTTTAATACCTACTCCGAATTTTTCTTTTGTTTCCTTTACTGCTTGCTCAATATACAGATTGAATAACATCGGGGAGAGGCTACAACCCTGTCTCATTCCTTTCCCAACCACTGCTTCCCTTTCATGTCCCTCGACTCTTATAACTGCCATCTGGTTTCTGTACAAATTGTAAATAGCCTTTCGTTCCTTGTATTTTACCCCTGCCACCTTCAGAATTTGAAAGAGAGTATTCCAGTTAACGTTGTCAAAAGCTTTCTCTAAGTCTACAAATGCTAGAAACGTAGGTTTGCCTTTTCTTAATCTTTCTTCTAAGATAAGTCGTAAGGTTAGTATTGCCTCACGTGTTACAACATTTCTACGGAATCCAAACTGATCTTCCCCGAGGTCCGCTTCTACCAGTTTTTCCATTCTTCTGTAAAGAATTCGCGTTAGTATTTTGCAGCTGTGACTTATTAAACTGATAGTTCGGTAATTTTCACATCTGTCAACACCTGCTTTGTTTGGGATTGGAATTATTATATTCTTCTTGAAGTCTGTGTGGTATTTCGCCTGTCTCATACATCTTGCTCACCAGATGGTAGAGTTTTGTCATGACTGGCTCTCCCAAGGCCATCAGTAGTTCTAATGGAATGTTGTCTACTCCCGGGGCCTTGTTTCGACTCAGGTCTTTTAGTGCTCTGTCAAACTCTTCACGCAGTATCGTATCTCCCATTTCATCTTCATCTACAGCCTCTTCCATTTCCATAATATTGTCCTGAAGTACATCGCCCTTGCATAAACCCTCTATATACTCCTTCCAATTTTCTGCCTTCCCTTCTTTGCTTAGAACTGGGTTGCCATCTGAGCTCTTGATATTCATACAAGTGGTTCTCTTCTCTCCAAAGGTCTCTTTAATTTTCCTGTAGGCAGTATCTATCGTACCCCTAGTGAGACAAGCCTCTACATCCTTACATTTGTCCTCTAGCCATCCCTGCTTAGCCATTTTGCACTTTCTGTCGATCTCATTTTTGAGACGTTTGTATTCCTTTTTGCCTGCATCATTTACTGCATTTTTATATTTTCTCCTTTCATCAATTAAATTCAATATTTCTTCTGTTACCCAAGGATTTCTATTAGCCCTCGTCTTTTTACCTACTTGATCCTCTGCTGCCTTCACTACTTCATCCCTCAGAGCTACCCATTCTTCTTCTACTGTATTTCTTTCCCCCATTCCTGTCAATTCTTCCCTTATGCTCTCCCTGAAACTCTGTACAACCTCTGGTTCTTTCAGTTTATCCAGGTCCCATTTCCTTAAATTCCCATCTTTTTGCAGTTTCTTCAGTTTCAATCTGCAGTTCATAACCAATAGATTGTGGTCAGAATCCACATCTGCCCCTGGAAATGTCTTACAATTTAAAACCTGGTTCCTAAATCTCTGTCTTACCATTATATAATCTATCTGATACCTTTTAGTATCTCAAGAATTCTTCCAGGTATACAACCTTCTTTTATGATTCTTGAACCAAGTGTTAGCTATGATTAAGTTATGCTCAGTCCAAAATTCTACAAGGCGGCTTCCTCTTTCATTTCTTAGCCCCAATCCATATTCACCTACTATGTTTCCTTCTCTCCCTTTTCCTACTGACGAATTCCAGTCACCCATGACTATTAAATTTTCGTCTCCCTTCAGTATCTGAATAATTTCTTTTATCTCGTCATACATTTCATCAATTTCTTCATCATCTGCAGAGCTAGTTGGCATATAAACTTGTACTACTGTAGTAGGCATAGGCTTCAAAGTAAACTGAGTAATGACAGTGAAGACGAAAGCAGTGTGTTAGCGCCGCAGAGTAATGAATTAACTAATGTTCAAAGTATTAATATGGTAATTGTGCATAGGGAAATGGAGCGGGCTGCAAATAATGGTGCAGGCAGTGAAACAATAAGTGAACAGGGAAGCATTATCGATCGATCGGTCGGCAACAGCTCGCCTCAGGAATCCGAAATGACAGAACACAATATTGCAAATACTGTAGACTCAGGTTTTGGGTCCTAACCGTTTTCTCAAATGAGTTAAGACACATTTTCTGCTTGTCAAAACGTGAATGTTGCCGGTGAAAATGTACTGCCAAAAAGCAGAGAGAAACACATTCGAGACACTAATACATTATTATTGCAATTAATGCAACAAATGGAACAAAATCAGAGACAAACACAGCAAAAGCTTCTAAATTAAGACACAATGGAACAAAATCAGAGACAAACACAGCAACAGTTAGATGCAATGGAACAAAATCTTCACACCACGCTTGAACAAACACGTGAAGATTTAACTACTGAGTTACATAACATTGAATCGAAATGTCAAAAAGCCTGTAATGACGTAAAAACACAAATTTGTGAGCATTTTCAACCTATTTTTTCGCGGTATGAAAATGCATTACAGAATCACGAAGCAGCCATAAAAGAACTGCAAATTATTGTTCATGAAAATCATGAGACCTTGCAAGCTAAAATTGACTCAGTTGCATCTACCGATTCGGTTACACAACTTGCAAAAACTCAGGAAAACTTAAAGGACACAGTAGATACGATTTCAACACAAATGGACACTCTGAAACTTGGTTCAGAAAAACACACTGAGGAAATAAGTACACTATCAGAGAAAGTAGCCGAACTTTCGGATCAGTTCACTAACTTATTTGCAAAGGTAGATGATGATCTGAATGACACAAGACCTGTAGCCATCACTGACACAGAAGAGTATGAACAAATTAAGAAATTCAAACAAAATCAGAATCAAATTAATAGGCAATACAAAAGAGTAATCCGGGATGTACAAGATCAGTTGGCACAAGTAATACAAGAATTACATATTTCAGAGGACACTCGCGCTCCAATACGGGAAGAGGGACATAGAAATACGGAACAGCTACAAAATAATAACACAGGGCATTTCGGAAGTTATGAAAGAAATTGGCAAGGTGCACCGAATTTTGAGATGGAACCGCCGACACGAAGTAACAATGACCGATATGCGACTCGTCGACATGATGATTTTGACTATAAGCTGTTCATTACTACACGTAAATTCAAAACATTTAAGAATTCCGGCAACGACATTCATCCACAAGCGTGGCTTCATCAATTCTCTCATTGATTTCCTCCCAACTGGTCATTAGAGCACAGATTAGAGTTTATGTGTGGCTACTTGGAGAATGAACCAGCTGTAAGAATGCGATCGGTCATTCACGATTGTCACAGTGAAGGAGAATTTTATCATGCCTTCCTTTCAGCGTATTGGTCTCAAGCTACACAAGACCGAGTAAAACATAGCATCACAATGATGAAACGTTTCGAATAATCTGAATTTTCAGTCTTATGAAATATTTTGAAGACATGTTGCTTAAGAATCAGTATCTTTCAAACCCATACAGCCCCTCAGAACTCATCCGCATTTGCTTAATCAAACTGCCTGAACATTTACGACATATTATTTTAGCAGGACGTTGCAAAGACGACATTGAAACTTTTCAGGGAGTGTTACAAGAACTGGAAATTGACACTGACAATCGCGGAACGCGAAAACAGGAACACAACAATTACAGGTCACATCTGTCACAATTCCGCGATGACAGAAATAATAGCTGGACACGACAAGGCTATTCTTACAACGTAAATCGTGACCAAAGCAGACACCACCCATATGACAACCACTGGCAGAGTAATAATAGTTACAGAGAAGAATCGCATTTCCGTAGTAGTGAATATGACAGAGATTACCATAGAAACAGACAATATGGGAACAAAAACAACTATTATCAAGGGAGACAGAATAACTTTAGACGCAACGGACCAGCGCGCAGTTACGATTCAGGGAGAAGTTCTCCACCACGTGACCGACAAGAAAGAAACAATGGAATCTACCGACATGTCGACAGACGATATGATCGTAACGACAGACCTGAATTCCATCAGAACTGGCGGTATTCAAACAGAGCAGGGCACGCTCGACAAGGTGAATTTGTAGAAGTTAGGTCTCCTAATCCCAATAACGACGCGCGCCAACAAAGAAACAGACAATGACTCGCACCCCAGGCAGCCGCGTGCGCTGGCTGGCTAAGAGAAAAATAACATACACGCTAACCTTGAGAAAAATTCCAGTATTCTTTACCGACGTATACCGCATGATAACTGCGTTCAAGTTGAAACTCTGAGTACTATGAAGAGTAAAGGATTGCACCACATTTCACGTGTAAATCCGTTTATCGAGAGATAATATGCTTTTTAACTTAGTCTTTGCCATAAAATTTTTCACTTCATGTTACTAGTACAATTTGTCACACTGAGAAACTGTTAACATGCAACAATGTTTTGAAGTTAACTATCCAGTCTAGAACCTAGGGAACATTTTTAGACAGTAATTACGAATGCATTGTTATAGTGAACAGACGACACAGTGTTGTTATTTGCACATTCTTGCTTGTTAGTTGCACGATTACGTAACGACTATAAGGTTCACATACTTAGAACATTTACCACTACTGCTAATGAGATTTTAATGCAACATTTTGGTTTACTTGAAAATACATTCTGGATTTGAAATACTTTCTGTGAGGTTAAAGATGACATAGTATTTGGTATATTTGACAGCTACACGATTTTATCACGATGCTACTAATGAGTGACAATTTACAATGTTGCTTTTTCAGTGTTTCTGTTTTATATCTGCACAGTTTTTCTGTATTATTCTGGAAAGTAAAACATGTTTTAGTAGTAACGTTTGTGGTATAGCTACAATGAGACAGCCTTTTCTGTAGCACAACAATACGTTGCATTATAGTACTTTCTTGTTCACGGTAAGGTACGTAATAACCACGATATCTATACGCAAAGAATTTCACTTTCGTTTATGATGAGGTAAGTACATTACTTCAACAGAACTTTGCGTACAGAGGACGATAACTACGACACTTCCACAGAATTATCTTACAGCAAGACGCACATTTAGCGATACAGGACACGCATTTGAGTGATTAATTTTGTACTTAAAACATTTATTTTTTAAGATTTTTTAATTACAAAGAAAGTTTTCCGTGATACATTTCATTCCATTGCTGTAATCTGTAACACTTGAAGGTATAATTACATCAATCCTCAGGGGGGTACATGCCTACTTTGTGTACCATGTGTTCGGCAAGCACAAGGAGCCCTAGCTAATATGGGATTTGCTTATACAACTTTACACATCGGTACCATATTTCTCTAACACACAAATTACACAGCTATCTGATCATTTAACTGAGAGATAAACATTTTTTTACTACATCAGTGACACATGTTTACGCAATTACACAGTTGGGTAACTTCACATTTATGAAATTGTATTTTGTCTGTACTTTGTGAACTGTTCATATTTTTTTGGAACCATTGTGATACTATGAGAGCTTTGAATGATGTATTTGGCAAGGGAGCATGATTTTTAAAGTAAGTTTGAGGTAAATGACACTACTGACATGAGCAGAGAATTTTTTTAGGTTTTGAAACTATTGGAGGAAGCTACAACGATTTTGAGATTTGGCTGAGGTGTTATGATGTTATTATTACGATGATGATGTGTATTATGCTGTTGAGGTATGTTTATGATCAATAAGCTGATGCTATATGAGTTATTTGAGTATGCTACTTATCTGTTATGATGAAATATTGAAGAAGTGTCGACGAATAAGGTAAGGAATAATGAGTAGTGTTTAGGGACTCTGATTTGTGAAAAAGGTTGTTGGAAACCAAGAATCGTACTTTAAGAGTTATGAAATGTATGTAAATGCGTGAATGTATTACAATGCCGACGAAAATTTTTTGGACTCTGTTATGTCAATAGGATTTTGTTTCTACAGATTTGTAACGCAAATTCTTGACCTGTGAAATATTTTTATATGAGACTGTCACTGTAGCGGAAACTGCTGCCGTAAATATTTCCGTAAGAAAGTTAAGTGACCACCTGCACGTAATGTGTCGTCGGCATCCAGCTGTGTCAGACGCCTGGAGAAAAAGCCATTAGTGTGTGCCTTTTCAGAGGCACAGGTAGAAAAAAAAAAGGGGTGGCCATTATCCTCGCTATTGACATTCCTTTGTAGAAAGCATCGCAAATACGACACGCTCAAACTTGAAAACATATGATTATACTGTGGAACTCTTAATTTATGATATTTACTAAAATGCCTAATGAAACGATGAGAAACATTTCACGGCTATTGTCTTGCTAGTTGAGAGAAATGCCATGTGGCTTGCTTTATGTATTTATTTACTCGTTTTGTTTAATATCTAGTTTCTAGCTGCACTGCAGCATTGGTTAAAATAAAATTTAATAGGTGTACTAATATAAATATTTTATGCCTACAGATCCAGGAAATAATTTTATGATCTATTCAAAAAAACGAAGGAGCATAAAAAGACATTTCCCTTCACAGGAATTGCTTACGGAATTTTCTTTTCAACTACTTGGTAATTTTTTTGGTAGAATAACTTCTTGTGGTGCACCACTTTAATTACATAGACATTAAGATGTGAATATACATTTCCCTTGTCTGCATTGTTGTCTTTAGTGTAATATTTTTTCTGCTTGGGCTATGTCATGTTTAGATATAAGTTATTGCATTTGCTGCTGCTGTTTGCCAGGCATAGTGTTACTGAATTTGACATTGTGTTACTCTGCTAAGCCAGTTTACTACTGATTTATTTTTCTTGTTTGCCGCTCATTGCCTTATATTTGTTGTAATATTGTTGCTTACTTTGCCAATTTGTATTTTTTTGTCCTTGCTGTTTGTGTTAATTTGTATGTGCTGCTGCATTGCCTCGTCCCTTGGTATATATATCTGAGCTCAGTAGATTTAAGTTAGCTTAAGAGGGGGTAGACTATATAAGAAACTAACTATGATGAATCGGAAGAAATGCATTGAGAAGCTATAAGAAAATGGTTTGGCCAAAAAAGTAGTGCCCAGTGGAGAAAAACTATTTTTGAAAGAGGATGTGAACAGAATACAGAAAGCATGCTTGGATAGGATTTTTTTTTTTTTTTTTTTTTTTTTTTTGGCTGGAGCAAATGTTGAAATAAGAGGGACGATATATGGAATGAAGTTTTGGGTTGGACTGCAGTACCAAATGTTACACCGAAAACGAACCCTGTCCTTTCCATTGTATTATCCCCATATGTGTTTGTGTACTCTTCTATATTTGTGTTTTTCCTGTCTTTATGTGTTTAGCTAATAAGAGTTATGTTGTAGAATTTTTCTAATAATATGTTATTTACTTTGTAAAGATGTTTAGACATTATTTATTCTGTTTTGTTTTAATGCTCATGTGTGAAGTTGATGTTTCAAAAGTTATTCTGACCTTTATGCATGTATGTATGTCATAATTCCTGTAACACTGATGTATCTGTTTATTTCTATTCTTTTGTAAAGCCTGTACTACTACAGATTTATCTGTATTTTTATGTTCTTTAATGATGTATTTTGTACCTTTTTAATTGTATTCTTATGTTATAAAATTCTAATTGACACCAGTTCATCATATTATTAACTTGTAAGTTCCATTTCAGTGCACACGTTTCTGTTGGTCACAGTATATGGACAATATGTGAGAAGTAGGGACTCATAGTGTTTGCACGTGTGTTAATAATTCAGCAAGGGACTGGATAACAGCATTGCTGGTTTTAAGGACAATTAAAAAAAAAATTTTTTTTGTGAGTGCACAAGTGGTGGTTTATGGACTTGCTATATTATCCGCAAGACTCTTCAATGGTGATTGTGCACCTGCACAGTCACAACAGATGGCTGCTGGCCATTTCTACAGGGACTACAGTGGGTCTACGCCTTTGCTGACTCACCAGTACCATTATTTCTACAAGGACTGAAGTGGGTCTGCACCTCTGGTGGCCCACCAGTACCGCAATCTCTACCAGGACTACAGTGGGTCAGCTCTGTGATGACCTACCTACCAATACTCTTCAAAATTTCGACTGACTCTGCTGTGGGTTTGCTCTGTTGTGGACCAATACCTGTCTGCATGTCAAGAGTCAGCACTGTCTTTCCGTTGGAAGGACAACACTACTTCTTCAAGATTGCATGGAAATCCACTACTTCCGTGTGCATTTTCTTTTACTGCTCAGACTTTGAGAAAAACACTGCAATGTTACTGTGATGAATGATCAGGACTGTCTTTATGGACTGTGAGAAAATTTTAGCTTTTGACCAACATTGTATCAATAAGTGTTGATTTCTTTGTTATTGTAACTATGAAAAATTTTATCAAATCATTATTGGCCACTGCCCAAAACAATTTGTAAAATTTCTTGTGGGGAGCGTGGGGGCTATGTAAGTAGGCTGTTTATGTTTTCTTATTGGCAACGTTACGTAGCGCTCTGTATGAAAATCACTGGCTGTGCTGTGTGCAGTCTGTGGCTAGTTTGCATTGTTGTCTGCCATTGTAGTGTTGGGCAGCGGCAGCTGGATGTGAACAGCGCGTAGCGTTGCGCAGTTGGAGGTGAGCCGCCAGCAGTGGTGGATGTAAGGAGAGAGATGGCGGAGTTTTGAAATTTGTAAGACTGTACGTCATGAACTGTTATGTATATTATGATTTTTCAACACTATTAAGGTAAATACATTGTTTGTTCTCTATTAAAATCTTTCATTTGCTAACTATCCCTATCAGTAGTTAGTGCCTTCCGTAGTTTGAAACTTTTATTTAGCTGGCAGTAGTGGCGCTCACTGTATTGCAGTAGTTCGAGTAACCAAGTTTTTTGTGAGGTAAGCGATTTGTGAAAGGTATAGGTTAATGTTAGTCAGGGCCATTCTTTTGTAGAGATTTTTGAAAGTCAGATTGCGTTGCGCTAAAAATATTGTGTGTCAGTTTAAGCACAGTCAAGAATAATTGTTGTAAGGGGACGTTTCAAAGTGTCAATTAATGCAAACAACGTTTGTTGAAAGTCACCCTCGTTTGGTAAACGAAATTATATTTAAAATGGTTGAAATAGTTTCTCGAACTTTTACCGAGAGAGGGAATTTATCCACGCGTGTCAGGTTATGCACGATGTTGTCAGCAGCTGTGTGGTGGTGGTGGCGAAGTCATAGAAGATCCGTCAGTGGTAAACGGTAACTGTTACATCCTCTTGTCTGGTGTATCGGCCAGATTGGCGGTAATATTACTTCTCCGTCGTCTTCCTTTAGGTATAGGTTGGTCGGAAGCAGCTGGTACTATATAAACAGAAATTATTGTGTGTACGACTGTAACATTTCAGGCATACGACGCAGTTACACAGTACAGTACAGTTCGTCCTTTTCGCCAAGTGCCTCAGAGTCGTGGATTTTCAGTCTTGCGAATAACTTTCAAATGTAGACAACTG
Source organism: Schistocerca nitens (assembly GCF_023898315.1). NCBI lineage: Eukaryota > Metazoa > Arthropoda > Insecta > Orthoptera > Acrididae > Schistocerca > Schistocerca nitens. The sequence goes on from NC_064618.1 coordinate 676,224,100, forward strand.
CTTAATGGCCGGTCAGGGTGGCCGAGCGGGTCTAGGCGCTATAGTCTGGAACCGCGCGACCGCTACGGTCGCAGGTCCGAATCCTGCCTCTGGCATGGATGTGTGTGATGTCCTTAGGTTAGTTAGGTTTAAGTAGTCCTAAGTTCTAGGGGACTGATGACCTCAGATGTTCAGTCCCATAGTGCTCAGAGCCATTTGAACCAACTGCTTAATTGTTTTTAAAATTGTTGTTAATGTTGAACAGGTGTAACACGTCATTAAATATCCACTGCTGGATAAAGATTTCTCTTAGGCTTTTGCCTGATTTGCGGTCTTCAGCCGTGTTTTTCTGTATTGTTTCTAATACTTCAGGTCGTCCTCTCCATCTTTCCTCGTCTCTCGGAATCCAGCACCTTCGCTCATATCTCTGAAAGCATGCTCCTCCTAGTTCTGGTTATATATGGAAAGAAGCTACTGTAAGCTTGTTGCAAATGATAGATATAGATTATTTGAAAGAATTGTCCTCAAGCAAGCGATGCTCGAGCATATGTAGTAGAAGTGGAAGTATTACTTCCCTCACCACTCTTAATGAAAGTTGAGGGTGTCAGTATAATATATTGTGATAGCTGAATCTGACTCATTCAGAATAACCACAACCGTATACCCTTCCTCTTATAGCATTCTTCAGCCCAGGGGCATTCTGCAGACTAGGGGGGACTCACCTGATTTGGGCTGCCGAGAGCTCGATAGTTGCCAAGTCTTTCAGCCAAAGCCAGCTTTAACTAGTAAGTTCACAATACGCAACGAATTTCATACCGTGGACTTAATTTAAAGGATAATGATGTAATACGAATTTGTCTTGGAAGTTTTCAGTCAATCTACTGCGAGTTAATTGTGACCTGCCAGTCATGACCCGGTTGGTTAGTGTGTGAAACTGTAGATGTCTTTTGTGATCTAAATACCAAAGTAATAACAGAAAGTACAAGATATTTATATAATATTAGATATGTGTCAGAAGGCGACCCCCAATCAATAGGCAGGTAATTCTAAATTTAGTGGCAAACAATTTTATTCTACGTCATCAGTGCCGACATCCCTATACAGCTTCCTGCTGTGCAGATCTAATGCTCTTGGTAATTAGATGCCAGGAGAAAATCTAAGCACAATTAATTAACTGTATTCTCACTTGGTACTCAGCAGGAGATGGAACGCTCAGTCTATGAATGTTTGTCACGATTCACTTCCTATACGTATGGGTCTGAATACTGGTGTACGTACGTGTAAAGCTGTAATACCCAAACGTGTTTCTTGTAAACTGTTCTCATGTTCTGTTAGATGGTACTTATTGACTAGCGCATGTATTCAAGGCTGTAACGCAAGCTTTGAAACAGTTCTTACGAGAACAAAGGAACATTTATTGCTGTTTTAGATACATAATCATTAACATGGATTGAAGTGTATAAACGGCGATTTATCGTTTCTTATTGTGTTACCACTAGGATTTTTATAGCAAACTACCACTGTGTATACTGTTACATACTCGCTTTGTTTACTCGTTTCGGTATACGTGGACGTCAAATTTGTATAATATCGGAACCTGTCCTTTGTTAAGCTTATGTTACTTCATACAAGAGAACGACTTAAGCTAATGTGAGATATGAACTGTCAAAACAGGCTGCAGAATAACATTTCCAGTGTTGAGATGGTTGTATGAACACGTTCCGAAAGCCAATAAATTAAAAAAATGTATTCTTTTTATCATCAGTATTTGGGATCCAACTTAGTAGCTGATCGGATTATATGTCTGAACGTCGTGTCGCATTCATTTCCTGATGCTGTCACGGCTGTTTCCTAGGTCGGAGGGTTCGAAGAAGGCGTACTCGGACCCCTGAGAACTATTTGGAGACAAAGTAGAGCCTCTAAGATTAAGAGAAAGGAGTGTGCTGATCACATCTGACGGCACGGGCAGAGGATGATAAGGTGGTGAGTACTAATCGTTTGCTATTTCAGGCTTAACTTCTTTTTGACCAGCTCTGATGAGCGAAAACTTCATGACCGCCTAATTAACAGCGTGCTGCTACATCTCTGGAACACAATACATCGGCGATTCTGCGTAGCACGAATTTGAGAAGACACGCAACTCCCGTAAATTACGGACCAGCGGTTTGTGAGGGCAGAGACGGCATCCGGTAGCACCCCAGATGTGTTCTGTCGGCTTCAGATCAGGGGAATTTGGTGGCCAAGATATAGACAAAAGTTCACTCTTATGTTCCTCGATCAATAGTCACGGACACTTAGTTACTGTTACGATCCCTCCTCCTGGCAAGCGTCCATGGTGCAACATTTGTTCGCCAGGTTGATGGTATATCTGGACACGACCACAGACCTGGTGTAACAAGACAAGTGATTCATCCCTTTAGGCAACACGTCCCCACTGCTCAACCGTCCAATCTCGACGATCCTGTGCCAACTGTAGCCATAAAAAAAATGTTTCGTTGTGTCAACAAGGAGAACACGTAGGGGTCATCTGCTGTGAATCCCCTAGTCAATAATGTGCGCCGAACGGTATGTTCCCCCATTTCTGCCTGCACAGCATTATAATCTGTCGTCAGATCTGCCAGAGATCACCGCCTGTCCTGCTTTGAGCAGATACGCCGCCTACGTCCACATTCCGTGATGAGGCGTGGACATCAGACACCTAGTCGCTGATTCGTGGTTTCTACATCCATCAACGACTTTTCATACACGCTCACGACGTTAGTACGCAAACAGACAGCCAGTTTTGACGTCAACGAGACGGTCGTTACAAGGCGCCGTGTCATAACAATCTGCCCTTTAAGTTGTCTATGAAAGTGAATTTCCCCTCTTGCAGCCCTTATCGTTGCTAGAATTTCTTCATTCGTTTCTCTGCTCCGCTCTTATAATTTCAGTGCCACATCACGTGGCTGCAGCTCAACCAGATGGTATTTTATCGCGCGGTGGGCAGTGGGCAGTGGGCAGGTCGAGCCCTGGGTTTAATTCCACCTCATTCCACAGGTCTCGTGGAGCGAAAGGACTTGCCACTGCAAACGGTGGTCCATAGGTTGGGGTGTTGACCTTGACTAAGGCAGTTTCTTCTCATTCCCATAATCACCTTCATTAACACAACACTGCACTGTTCAAGCACTTATCATCGATATCCACGTGGTACTACGCATTTCATAGCGCTAGAATTAAGAAAAATGGTTCAAATGGCTCTGAGCACTATGGGACTTAACTTATAAGGTTTTTGTACAAATTTGAACCACCCAAGGATCTAAGGTATTAACGTAAATAAGGAGGGTGGAAGAGGACTGACTAGTGAAGCGTTTCTTGGTGGGGCCAGCGAGTGTTGAAAGAGACGCGAGAGAGGAGGATCGTTTGTCAGACAGAAGCAGGCTGACGGTTGGCAGGCGCGGAGTCTCAGCACTGTGTGGGCGACGCACGGGGAGACAGTAGCGGACAGCAGATGTTCGTTGCGGTCCGGTGTAGGGCGCAGCGTCAGGCTCTATTTGACCCTGCATGGATTAGACGGGTACAAGTCTTCTAAGTAAGTACAGCTGTCACTACCGCATCAGATCATCACTTAAAGGAAGGGACTGTCACCATCTTTTGAAGCGACCGCCGTAGTGTCAAAAACTTGTGGAAGCTCAGTTTATTGATTGATCTTAGAGCTATAACGCTGGTTAAGAATTGCATTAAATAAGTTTCCATCTTTACTTGGAATACATCGTTCGTAAAAAACATTTTAACCAGTGATTTTTTATACCTACCTGAGTCGTAAGTTACATGTACGTTTTTCTGCTTGTCTCCATTGTTTTATAAGTATCATGATAACGATATTTCTTTTTCCGTTTGTTTCTCAAAATTGTAGGTGTGTGTCCTCGTGTACCAACTGTCAGTTACAACAGGCAAGCCACGGTGGTCGCGTGTTTAAGCACCAATTACAGTGTACGCACAGTAGATATTTTACTACTTTAATGTTTTGATATTTTTGTAAGAAAAATCATTTCTTTAATGTTGTTAGGAGGTCTTCACATAAAATGAAAGACAATTTTTCTGTGTGTTTCTGTTAATTGATGGATGGTTGTTAATCAACCGAAACCGGTTAAATGGTTCAGATGGCTATGAGCACTATGGGACTTAAAATCTGAGGTCATCAGTCCCCTAGAACTTAGAACTACTTAAACCTAACTAACCTAGGGACATCACACACATCCATGCCCGAGGCAGGATTCGAACCTGCGACCGCAGTGGTCGCGCGGCTCCAGACTGTAGTGCCTAGAACCGCTCGGCCACCCCGACCGGCAATTAAGCAAAGAAAACTGATCTGCATCGGAGCCTTCCCAGGAGGGTAATGAGAGATTTGCATATTATTTCAATGCTCAAGCAGTCGAATTTGGCACTGAGTTTGGCTCTTAATTCCAACGATCAATGAACCAGAATGGAAACAATATATCAGAAATAATCCAACAGTAAAACAATCAGATAAATATCCTGAGGTATCTCGTCTGTCTACACTTACTTTGCGACGAAAAAGGTGACAACCTGATGTGAGATGTCTAAAATTAGCTTAATCATTTTTGCTTAACTATTTCAGATCTGGCTTCCTTACGCACGTAACGTATGTGTATGAGTGAAATCCTCAGTAAGCACAAATTGGGGTAGATTTCAAGATATGATACAATAGAATGACACGATTTCGGTATAAAAGATAAGATTAATGAATATGGTTTATTAAATAAGTCCAGAAGTGTTCATAGCACCAGCGCAATGGATTCTTTTAAAGAAGAACTTGTCTTTTAAACAAAAATATTTTGGCAGAAACTTTCCTGAACTTGAGCGCAGGATATAAAACGATATAAACTTAGTTTCTTATATTGTTCAGTTCCTTTCAAAGGCTTTCTAGGGTTTTTTGTAGATTCGAAGGATATACGCTATTTTCCACTACGGTCAAAAGTTTTATTCTCTTTGCGTTATCAAATAATTTTGCAAAGACTGCAGGAGATGTGTCTCTTTGCAAGTCTTGCCTTTACTCTGTTATTTGTGAGGAATAACTTACTTGTAATTTTTTGCGATCTTCATCAACGAGAATTTCTGAAATTATTTTACGCCTGCTATTAATTATTCTTACATACAATTCATACCTTGAGGGAAGGGTACTTATAGCTCTGTGTATTTTATGATGTTCGCAGTTGCTTTCTTGAACAAAGATATTAGTTTTGCTGTTTTCCACACCATATTTCAATAATTTCTCTACTGTTATTTCGTCTCGTACGGATGTTTCGCATTTTAAAATTCATTTTAAACATTATATTCACCATCGTCTTATCCTGAAACGCCCTCTCGTTCTCCCTCCCGGGAATAAAGTTCTTTGCGTTGTTACACCCACTGATCTTTATATATCATATCTTTTCTTGCTGTATCTAACTTACTCCGCTTTCAAAATTTGGTACTTTATAGACGAAATCCTGACTGCCGTAGACAGAATTGTGAATTAGGCCCCAGCTGTCTTTTATGCTTCTTCAGTTATTTTCTTACCTTAACTCCTTCTAGTTCTTTACAGCTATCTTTGATATTTTCATATATTGGGGCATGTTTTACGCAAGCAATGTGCTCAGTACACTGTTTTATTGAATTATCATCTGATTTACAGTTTTTCTTTTCCAGGGGTCTTTCACGAAATTTCAATCACCAGCTTTCTCCTCCGAATTCGAAAATATTTTGTTAGCTACCGCCTAAATATGGAAGAATGATCATTGTAATAAACTAAAAGAAATCAGAGCTCACATAGAAAGATAAGGCCTCTGCCAGGCACCTAATTGTTAATTCCAAAGTAGTCATGTACCTGCAGATTTAGATGCTATTCTTATGTAGCACCAGATATTCTGCCACACCGCCTGTAAGTAGCTTTCAGCAGATATTTACAATAGGTGTTCCTGCAGTCCTTTTTCATTGTCTCTTTCATGCTTTCTTCCCGTACTAAATATACTCCACAGGAGTCATCTGATGAACCAGCACGACAGCGGTATCCACAGAAGTCCCGTGCGGCAGGCGTTCGCACCGTAGTGTGAGAAACAAAGCGAGCGAGGCCGGCAGCGGCGCGGATGTGTCCAGCCAACTGAGAAGCGCAGCGAACCAGTCACGAGCGAAACAGAGCCGGGAGGTCACGAGCCGGCCGAGAAAACATCCACGAATCGCCGTGAAGCGCCTCTCACAGCAAATCGGACAAGCCGGAACTTCACACGTATACAATGCAGGACCTGCGTACAAAAACTAATTTGAACATTTGTTTTAGTAATCACGCGACCGTAGAAGCTCAGAGTTCTGTCAATGCGTGCGGGGTCGCTGCACTGTGAGACAATCGGAAAAGAAGAGAACCGATGCTTTTAGGAAGCGGTATTACAGGAGGATGCTAAAAATTGGATGGACTGGCAAGATGAGAAATAAGGTTCCCCACAGACACGGCGACGAAAAAGGTGTGAATGTGTGTAGAATATTCATTATAAAAGTGTACAGGATGATATGGCGTGTGCTGAGATATCACGAAATAGCTTGTACAGTCCTACAGGGAGCAGTAGATTTCGAAAATTGTAATGGAAGACAGGGATAGGAATATACGAAACAAACAACTGTTTACGCTTGGTGCAAAAGCAGTTTGCGTTGTGTTGGCACAAGAGCCAACACCGTGTTACGAGATGAGGCCGAAATGCATGCGTTTTAGCTCACGCAGGCTGGCGTGAGGGGGGAAGGACTATACTGACGTGAGGTCTGGAACATGACAAGGAATTAGAATTCAGAAAGCGGACGTAATCAGTTTTATACTTAACTTTAATCCATTAGTGATGAACGTAGCGCTTGACGGTACATGATTCACAATCTTATCTGTTCAGAATACATTCTGGAAGTAACTGAATATGGTGCCTTGCTAGGTCGTAGCAAATGACGTAGCTGAAGGCTATGCTGAACTGTCGTCTCTGCAAATGAGAGCGTATGTAGATAGTGAACCATCGCTAGCAAAGTCGGCTGTACAACTGGGGCGAGTGCTAGGGAGTCTCTCTAGACCTGCCGTGTGGCGGCGCTCGGTCTGCAGTCACTGATAGTGGCGACACGCGGGTCCGACGTATACTAGCGGACCGCGGCCGAGTTAAATGCTACCACCTAGCAAGTGTGGTGTCTGGCGGTGACACCACAGTTTGAGATGAAGATATTGGCACTGGAGAGGAGGTCATGCCGGAACTCATCAAACCAGTAAAATGACTAATGATTCCCCCTAAAAAAAGGAAACGAAGAAGGCATAGTGTCCGAGGAAGAAAGGTCATTGTTCGTACGAGACAGAGATGATTATATGAATAAAAAACACATCTTCAGTTTCCCTTATACATGTTTGTTACTTTTATGAATTGGTTTTACGTGCGTCACTTAGAGTGTCTAGTCACATTAATGTGACCACTTGTCAAAAGTCTGCACAGCCACTTTTTGCAGAGCGGATCGCTGCGAGAATCAGTGAGGTCCTGGAAGGTACTGTACCGACAGGGATGTGGGGACATGCTGACTCCAGTGCCGTGGCGAGCTGCATAGATTTCTCCTTTGAGTATCCATCAAGCGTACAGCCCGATGGAGATGGTCTCACAGATTCTAGATTGGATTTAAATTCAGGGATTTTGGTGGCCAGAGGAGTACAGTACACTCATCCCTGTTCTCTTCGAACCACGCACGTACCCTGCGAGCTGTGTGACACGTTGCGTTGTCCTACTGGTTGACGCCATGCTGGCGAGAAAAACCGACTGCTTGTGGGTGTGGACGTGGTCCCAAGGATAGATTGATCCATTGCACCTTCCATAATGGAGAGCACGCAGGGAAACATTATCCAGACCATACCGCTGCCTCCTCCGGCCCGCATACTTCCCGTCGTATACGCCAACGGCCGATGGAGCATAAAACTTGATTGATATGAAAAGGTTACCAATTGACACTCAGTGGACGTCCAGTTTCGGAACTGGCGTGCAAATTCCATCCTTCGTCGTCATTGAACTCTAGTTAGTAAAGGTGCATGAACCAGGCACCCGCACCGGAGGCTCATACGCAACAACGTTCTCTGAACGGCCGTTGATGAGACACTGTTGGTAGTCCTTTAGGTCATTTGGGCCGCCGGCTGCTCAACAGTTGCACGTCTCTTCACCATATCCGCAGCAGGCGTTCACCCCTGTCATCTATGGCCCGTGGTGCAGCACAATTCCACCAATGCCAGTTTTGGATAGCGCCATTTTGCCATACACGGTATACTTTGAGGATAGCAGCACGTGAATAGCTTATAAATTTTTTCGGTCCAGAAATGTTTCCTATCTTGGCACGAAAGCCAATGCTCATACCCTTTTGGACGTCAGATAAGTTGCTCCGTTTCCGTATTGCGACGACGATTGCAATATTTTCCGCCTCAAAAATGGTTCAAATAGCTTCGAGCACTATGGGACTTAACGTCTGTCATCAATCTCCTAGAACTTAGAACTACTTAAACCTAACTAACCTAAGGACATCACACACATCCATTCCCGAGGCAGGATTCGAACCTGCCACCGTAGCGGTCGCGCGGTTCTAGACTGAAGCGCCTAGAACCGCTCGGCCACAGCGGCCGGCTTTCCATGTCACCCAAAACGCTTTTCATACCCTCCATATCTAGTGCCGCCACCTGTCATCTGTGATTACTGTACGTTGACGCCAAACGTAGGCAGTGATCACATTAATGTGAGAAGCCCATGTATTTTTATGTATTACTTATTATTATCAATTTTCTAGATTATGAATTTGCATTTGTACGTAGCACATTTAGACCAATTCGAAATGATTTTACAGTAGTTCTGCGTCCAGTTTGAATATTTAAAAATAAATTTCCAAAGATCCAATATCTACTTCAGTAATCCGCTTTACTTCCAGGAGAAACAGTTTCGTTATTCGTCTCTGTGCAATTCTAAGCAGTAGTCTACATGAAGTAATCTAGCATACTCTACACCAGGGGCGGGCAAACGTTGCACGCGGCTCATGAGCGCACAGCGCTGCACGTGTGCTGCTCGCGTGCAGGCGTCGACCGGGGCTGTGGCGACAGCCGGCAGGTTGCGGCAGTGTAGTGCCAGGCTAAGCTGCGGACGTTGATGCGAAGCAAGCAATATGTAGTGAACGTTGTATTTCAAGAAACGGAGAAGTGGAGATTTGCTATCTTTTAAAAAGTAATGGGAGAATCATTTTTTCTTTGTGCAAAAACGTGAAAATTCGAAATGTTTAATATGTGGCAGTATTCTCGCTGGTCAACGGAAGTTTAGTATTGAAGGCCATTATAATAAATTTCACAAGGACGAGTACAATTTATTGTCGGATTCTGAGCAGATGGGGAATTGACTGAGCTTAAGAAGACAGATCTGACGATACCACATGAATCTGTCGTAGTTGGCCGGCCGGAGTGACCGAGCGGTTCTAGGCACTACAGTCTGGAACCGCGCGACCGCTATGGCCGCAGGTTCGAATCTTGCCTCGGGCATGGATGTGTGTGATGTCCTTAGGTTAGTTAGGTTTAAGTAGTTCTAAGTTCTAGGGGACTGATGACCACAGCAGTTAAGTCCCATAGTGCTCAGAGCCATTTGAATTTGTCGTAGTTGCTGTTGTCACGAGAGATCTGCGACTTTCTCTCGTCATGTCTCTCATCTAACTGATCTAACATTTTATGGAGCACTGTTTTCAAGTTTTCAGGACGACAAGAATAATAGCCCAGCGGTATGTGCAAGTTATAAGACTGCGCTTAATATAGCGAGAGCTGGAAAACCATTTGCTGAATTAATAAGTCTCGGTTAAGAGCAAACATCAGTGATGAAAATTTACATAACTGTTTGTGTTTGTCTGTATGTAGAAATTTTGTTCCAGATATTAAACGTATTGTAAACTCCACCTGTGATAATTAAATAAAACGTATCGTAGGTAATAGGTACTCTTTCAAACCATGATTTCTTTCAAGCACTCCTACTAACCTTATTGATTCACTCAATAAAGCAAGCTAGGAAACAAAACGCATTACAGAGGAAGGAGCGGACAGAAGGTATGGTGGGGATGGGAGATAAGCGGGTGGCCAGCTTGCCCCTGTGTGCACGCGGAACACCTGTTAACTGCACGTGTGCAAGTGCACCGCGCATGTGCAGGATTCCTGCCCGCCCCTGCTCTACACTGTCTCGTATCCGCATTTCCTCTGCATACATAGGCAGACTATAAGTAACTATGTTACTTTACTTTTGTTTACATTGTTTCTCGTATATTTGATTCCTTTATTAGTGACAAATTATATTCATCTGCTTGCTTTTGGAAGCTTTGTTACGAGCGTGTCATTTTTTCACATATATGAAACACAAAGATCGTTGCAACAATAGGTGTCCACAATAGTGCGCAGGAGGGGACACATGACCCCCACTCCTTAAATCTGAAATACAAAGTTTTTATTCACTATATAATTCTCATGAATTATAGATAACCATCAGTTTCTTGGACGTATAATAACCTTTTTTTAACCTATAAAATTTAGTTCTTCTGTCATGACACATCTCGAAACTGACTAATTCATTTACATCAAAAATGGGAATTAATCCCCTCGGGATAAATGTCTGCAGAATCCCATGGCCGCAAACATTTACAAAAACTATTATTGTTACATGAAAACTGAGGTCGCTCCAGAGATTAGATCTGGATTCAAGCAAGAATTCCAGAAACTGTGTATATTGTTCTTGTAACTGAAGCAAAGTTTTTTAGTGGACCTCTATACTTGGGCGACAAGGGGAGGAAAGGTGGGGGCGTAAGTTTTCTGATCACAATACTTTGCTTCAGTGTCCTTATCTGTTAGCAGTGACTCACGGGGTGACAGCATGTGATACTGTTGACTGTTATTCGGCTTTCTACTCGGCGGCCCCATTGATTCAGTCCTCTGACTGATTCCTGGTTCGATGGGGCCCGCCACGAATCCTGCGCCTATGCCAATCTTTTCGTTTCAGCGTAGCAACTGAAACCTACATCGTCCATTATTTGCTGGATGTATTCTAATCTCTGTCTTCCTCTACAGTTTTTACCCTCTACAGCTCCTTGCACTACGGTGGAAGTTATTCCCTGATGTCGTAACAGAAATCTTATCACCCTTTCCCTTCTTATTGTCACTCATTTCCATGCATTCCTTTCCTGTCCGATTCTGCGGAGAATCTCCTCATCCCTTATCAGTCCCCCTAATTGTCAACATTCTCTTGTGGCACCACGTCTCAGATGCTTCTATTCTCTTGTGTTCTGGTTTCTCCACAGTCCATGTTTCACTACCGTACCATGCTATGTTCCAAACGTACAGTCCCAAAATTTCGTCTTAAAATTAAGTCCTATTTTTGATACCAGTAGACTTGTCTTGGCCAGGAATGACATTTCTGCCGGTGATAGTCTACATTTTATATCCTCCTTGCTCCGACCATCATGGATTATTTTGCTGCCTAGGTAGCAGAATTCCTTACCTTCATCTGCTTCTCGATCTCCAGTTCTGATGTTAAGTTTCCTGCTGTTCCTGTTTCGGCTGGTTCTCATTACTTTCGTCTATCTTCGATTTACTTTCAATCCATATTCTATATTCCTTAGATTGTGCCGGCCGGTGTGGGAACAGAAATTTTCCTTTTGATCTATTAGGTAGTCTGAAATCTGCCTTCTATTACTCTGCCGGCCGGTGTGGCAGAGCGTTCTAGGCGCTTCAGTCCGGAGCCGCGTGACCGCTACGGTCGCAGGTTCGAATCCTGCCTCAGGGATGGATGTGTGTGATGTTCTTACGTTAGTTAGGTTTAAGTAGTTCTAAGTTCTAGGGGACTGATGACGACAGATGTTAAGTCCCTTAGTGCCCAGAGCCATTTTGAACCCTTAGATTGTTTTTTTTTCCATTCAGCACATCCTGTAATTCTTCTTCACTTTCATGGGGAAGGCAATGTCATCAGCGAATCTTATCATTGATATCCTTTCACCTTGAATCTTAATTCCACTTTGAACCATGATTTTATTTCTGTCTTTGCTTCTTCGACGAATAGCTTGAACAGCAGGGGTAAAAGACTACATCCCTTCCTTATACCACTTTTAATTCAAGTATTTCATTTTTGATCTTCCAGTCTTGTTATTGCCTCTTGGTTCTAGTACATATTGTATATTACCCATCTTTCCCTATAGCGTACCCTTACTTTTCTCAAAATTTCGAATATTTTGCACAATTATACGCTGTCGAACGTTTTTTCCAGGTCGACAAATCATACGAACGTGTCTTGATTTTTCTTTAATCTTGCTTTCATTGTCAACCGTAACGTCAAGACTGCCTCTCTGATGCCTTTACCTTTTCTAAATCCCAACTGATCGACATCTAACAGATGTTAATTTTCCATTCTTCCGTATATTATTCTTGTCAGAAACATAGATGCATGTATTATGAAGCTGATTGTGCTATAATTCTCGTACTTTTCCGCTTTTGCTATCTACGGAACCGTCTGTATGACATTTTCCGTGGGTAGTGGCCATTGTGCGTGGAGGAACGAAAATTTCCCGGTGACACACAGCTATGCTGTGTGGTTCAATCATGACAACATCTTCAGGACTAAAATACTCGGGAAATAAAACAGTCTCCCATTCGGATCTCTAGGCGATGGCTTTTCGAGCATCTTCTGTTCGGGAAAAACCAAACTGGTGCTCTAAGGATCGGAGTGTGGAACGTTAGATCCTTTACTCCGGTAGGTAGGTTGGAGAAATGGGTAGTTTGCTGCTAGGTCAAGTGCGGTGGTAGAAGGAACAGGATTTCCAGTCAGATAAGCGCATATTGTCAACTCAAAATCAAGTAGAGTTAAGGCAGGAGAATATCCAGCAGTAAACCAGAGAAAAAAGAATGCTGGTAAACTACTACAAACAGCAGAGTGAACGGATCATCACAGCCAAAGCAGACACAAATTTACGATCCAGAACAGTAGCACAAGTACCTACTAATTCCGCAGATGATTAAGAGACTGATAAAAATGTACCCTTTGATTGTGGCACCATACACAATCATTAACCTGGCTCATAATATATCAGACAGGATCATAATCTTAAACCCGAGATTCCAAAAAGAAACACTAAAAGTAATCCAGATTTATGCACCTCAAGTGGGATGTAGCGAAGAAGAGAAGATGGACTTTGAAAATGTGTTAGAAAACCATATAGAGAGTGCTAATATAGTGATGGGAGATTTTAATGCACAGGTAGGCAAAGACAGAAAGGGATTTGGGCAAGTATTGGGATGTTGTGGATATGGAGGCAGAAATGAAGAAGGGGAAAGACTCCTGGATTTGTGCCAGAGGAATGGAATGAAAGTAGCAAACAGCTGGTTTATGAAGAGAGAAAGTCATGTTATCACCAGATACAGTTGGGATGGAAGAACGAAGAGTGTAATTGATTATATTCTAGTAGATAGGGAATGGGGAGAGAAAGTAACAAATGTGAAGATAATTCAAAGTGTGAGTGCAGATGGAGACCATAGATTACTGGTGGGACAATGGAAAATGAATCAGTGTGTGAAAAATATAAAACAGAAGAAAGTGATGAGGATACGGGATTGGAAATTGAAGGAGAGTGAATGTGCTGAGAAGTACAGAGAATTAATAACACAAAAATTTCCAAAAGAAGTTTTCTGCGATGTAGAAAAAGGCACTTTAGGCACTTTAGTCGAAGCAGCACAAAAAGTATGTGGCCGAACATCTGGAAAGGAAAAAATAAGACAGACAAGTTGGTGGGATGATACCACAATCCAAGCAGTTAGAAGAAAAAATGGAGCATGGAGAAAATGGTGGAAAACTAAAAATGACGAAGACCATAAAAGATATATAGAGGAAAAGAAGAAGTGCAAAGAAATAGTGGAAACAGCAAAGAAAAAGGCATGGGAAGAGTTTACAAAAAAACTTGAAGAAGATGTGAAGAGCAATAAGAAAATGTTCTATAAAATGATGAAAAATAAAAGGAAGGCTTCTGAAGTACCAGTAAAGATGGAAACAGAGGACGGTACCATTATTGAAGATCCAGGGAATATAAAAGATCTCTGGAAAGAACATTTTAAGAAGCTGTTAAACGCTGAGGAGCAGGTACATGAGGAAACAACAAATCATGGAGAAATTAAGAGAAGCTGGGAAGCAGAATTAGGACAAATTACACGGCAAGAAATGGAAAAAGCTGTGAAGAAGATGAATGGGGGGGGGGGGGGGGAAGCCACAGGACCTGATGAAGTATCAGTGGACATGATAAGAGCAGCAGGTCCAGTGGGAATGCAGTGGCTATATAGAGTACTATCAAGCGTGTGGAGAAATAGTAAAATACCTGACGACTGGAGAACAGGAGACATTGTTCCCATCTTTAAGAAAGGCAATGAAAGACTTTGTAAAAACTACAGAGGAATAACCCTCATGAGTCATACAGCCAAGATTTTTGAAAGAATTTTACTAAATCGAATAAGTGAAAAGATAGAAAAGGAGCTGAGTGAAGAACAGCATGGGTTTAGGAAATGAAGGAGCACGATCGACCTGATATTTTCTATCCGTCAACTGATGGAAAAAAGTTGGGAGTATAACAAAAGGGTGATAATGGTTTTTATAGACATAGAAAAGGCATATGACTCAGTTGACAGGGAAAGACTCTGGGAAGAACTGAAGAAGATAGATATAGAAGATGGATACATTAATGTTATAAAGACAATGTACAGAGGCCACAATTGTAGAATTAGAACACCATTGGGGAACTCTGAATACTTCGAAATAAGACAAGGACTTAAGCAAGGAAGTATTCTATCTCCTGCGCTTTTTAATGTTGTGAAGGAGGGAATGAATAGGGCAGTTAAAGATATAGTAAAAGAAAAAGACAAAAAGATGATTTTTGCAGATGATATGGTAATATGGGGTGATAAAGAGGTAGATGTACAGTTACAGCTCGATGCGTGGAAGGAAATAATGAAAAGGTATGGATTAAAAATAAATAAAGATAAGAGTGAAGTAATGGTATTTGGAAGAGAGAAAGGAATCAACGGAAATATTACCTTGAATGGAGAACCCCTCAAAGTGGTAGAAAGTTTCACTTATTTAGGGAGTGAAACATCTAGGGATGGAAGAAATTAATAGGAGGTTACAGAAGGGAGGCAATTTCTACCAAACAATAAAACATCTGATTTGGAATAATGAAGTTACAGAAAGAGCCAAACTCCTTGTGTATAAGAATTATTACATCCCTATTGTCACCTATGGTGGAGAAACATGAACAAAGACAGAAAGGGACTGGAGCAGACTGCAAGCAGGGGAAATGAAATTTCTCAGAGCAGTTAAGGGAAAAGCAAGAATGGACAGAGTAAGGAATGTAGAGATTAGAAAGGACCTCAAACAAGAAAGTATGAGAGAAGAAATTGAAAGAAAGAGATTAAGATGGTATGGGCATGTTAAGAGGATGCATGGGCAGAGACTCCCCAAAATTATGGAAGAACTAAAGATGGATGGGAAAAGACCTAGAGGGCGCCCAAGAACACGGTGGAAAATGGGAGTGAGAATATCTGTAAAAAGAAGAGGTGTGACATGGCAGCAAGTGGAGGAAGAAAAGTGGTGGGAGGACCGAGCCAAATGGAGAGGACTCGTCAGCACCCAGACCCGGCAGTAGCTGGAGCGGGATTCGGATATAGATAGATATAGTAAACTAAGCTGTTGAGTCCTGAATAAGTTGACACAATCACAGGCTTCTGAGAGTTTGAAAGAGAGCATTAGGCAACAACTGACAGAAATAGCCGAAAGAAATACACTTGAGAGATTAAACAATGAAGACACCAGAGTAACAACAAAACAAAAAGACAAGGCATTGGATAACACATGAGATATTAAATTTAAGTTCAGAAAAGAAATCTTATACTGATATCCTGTAAATCTGCAGAGTGTCAGGAGGTTATTTCGTTTACAGTTTCATTGTGATGTCCTGTCAAGCACTGACGAAAGCCCGCATCTCGTGGTCGTGCGGTAGCGTTCTCGCTTCCCACGCCCGGGTTCCCGGGTTCGATTCCCGGCGGGGTCAGGGATTTTCTCTGCCTCGTGATGGCTGGGTGTTGTGTGCTGTCCTTAGGTTAGTTAGGTTTATGTAGTTCTAAGTTCTAGGGGACTGATGACCACAGATGTTAAGTCCCATAGTGCTCAGAGCCATTTGAACCATTTGAACCACTGACGAAAAATTTAATGGTATTAAATTTGATTGATGATATGAGAAAATGTACAAATGCAGCAAATGACACAGGTAACAGGGAATAAAGGCGTGTAAGAAATGGGATTAACAGAAAACACAAAATTACAAACCAGGAATGTCTAGAGGAAATCATAATTAATTGAAACCCTCAGCTGCCGACAGGTGTTGTCGATATGCCTCAATGGAGACAGCTGAAAATGTGTGCCCCGACCGGGACTCGAACCCGGAATCTCCTGCGGCAGACGCTGCCATGTAAGCAGGAGATCCCGGGTTCGAGTCCCGGTCGGGGCACATATTTTCAGCTGTCCCCATTGAGCTATATCGGCAACAACTGTCGGCAGCTGAGGGTTTCAATGAATTATCGTTTATTCTAGAGAAGCTGCTCTGTCATCAATGGTATCTGTTCTTTCGAGAACAGTTACTATCTTCAAATATCTAGAGCATTGGTTCCCATCCTTTCTGAGACCAAAACGCCTGATCGAGATCAGATGTCATCTGTTACCCTAAATAACGGTCGTGACCTAATTAAACATATCACTATAAAAAAATTAACACTCCTATACTTAAAGTTAAAAATTATCTAAAGTATTTAGCTAATGAACAGACAACTGAACTCTGCCTTTTCAACGTCTTTCAATAAACGAAAAAATAATGAGTCGATGGTGTGTTTCGTTCTGTCCATTTCTAGCAATTCTTTTTTTTTTTTTTTTTTTTTTTTTGTATTTGGTTTGTTGTCCATTACTGCAAATCAGATGTCATGTACCACATTCATTCAGTTCTTCACTTTTTATAGACTAAAAAGACTTTCACAAAGTCGCCGAATTACACCAGATGGAGTCTCCCTGCCAATAGCACCATACAATCATTTCATTTCTTTGCTACTGAAGTCGAAAGTCCAGTTTCACAACTGTAACTCGTGGCGAATAAAATCAATATTCTTAAGATTTGCTGTAATGATAACAGCTACTAACGACAGACCGTTGGCTAAAAGTCAGTTCTGTTGTATGAAGATCTTTTTAAAGAGTGTTGCCTTTGCAAGGTCAAAGAAATTCTACTTCGGCTCCAATTTCACTTTCTGAAGATATTCCTTTATCTACTAAGACTGGTCTTAGAACCCAGATCAATTTTCCGAATGTGAAAAAAGTAGTTACTATTAGAATTTATTACTGATAACAAGTAATGACTGCCACTGGATGAACAGCAAAATTAGTAAATAGAAGCGTAAAGCTGACTTTGAGTGCTGTTGGTAAACTAAATAAATTTTCAGAATAACTTTCTTAACATGATGAAACTGAACGTTAACAAACAGTTCGTATTAACAGTTTTGACTCATGACAATGAGATGTGTTCTTTGAACATGAAGAGCATTAAAATGTAGGGTGTTACTCATCGATTAATGGAGAGATGCAAGTTGAAAATTACTGGGAGAAGCAGGAAAGCAAATAAATGGACTAGGGAACAGATTAAAATGGAAGACATAACTTTGATAATGACGAAAAAAGAGAGTTTGGCTGGATAGTGTTCAGGAAATTTGATGGTGGACGGCTAAAGGAAGTTCTTATCTGGCTTCCAAGAAATAAGGAAACACTGAGAATATAGACTTATGGAAGGTAAGTAGATGACATCAGAAGATATTCAGGAGCAACAGCGATTCATATTGCTTAAGATCGTAGTGCACAGAAATAGCTAGAGAAGGCTTTTGTCCAGTAGAGGATATTAAATGGCTGATAATGATAATACCTCATAGAAGATCATACCGAAATTTTGATGATAGACAGTATTTGTAACAAATCAAATTACAATGGTCATTAAACCTTCATCGCACCCATTTCGTTTTTACCCCACAAAAATTTTCGTTTTACATCTCAGGGGTAATTAACCCCATATTGGAAACTACTGGTCTATGCTACAAATTCAAGGCTGTAGAAGCATGTATGGTTATGGGAAAAATGGTTCAAATGGCTCTGAGCACTATGGGACTAAACATCTCAGGTCATCAGTCCCCTAGAACTTAGAACTACTTAAACCTAACTAACCTAAGGACATCACACACAGACATCCATGTCCGAGGCATGATTCGAACCTGCGACCGCAGCGGTCGCGCGGTTCCACACTGAAGCGCCTAGAACCGCTCGGCCAACAGCGGCCGGCGTTATGGGAAAGATAGATGTCGCCAAACAAAAATTAGAGAATCCTTTGGAGAAAAAAGCAGAAACTGAATGAAAATCAAGATTTCAGATAGCAAACCAGCACTATGCAGGTAAGAGGAGGATAAAGAGTCGAAGGAATATTCAGAAGGTATGTACAAGGGAAATTCTCTTTAAGACAACATTATAGAAAACGAAGTGAAAGTTGACGAATATGAGATGAGATATATGGCACTACTAGAAGAATTTGATAGAACACTGGAAGACTGAAGTCAAAGCAAAGCACTCTAAATATTATTGAGATCCTTAAGGGAACTGTTGGTGACAAAGCTGTTGAACCTGAATATGGAGGGTATATGAGACATGGGAAGTACACTCAGACTTCGAGATGAATATTCCCAGTCCAAAGAAAGTATCTGCTGAAATGTGTAATCATCACTTTAATGAGACTTGGTGGCAATTTTTTTGTTTATTCATCTTTTCTCTGACTGGTTTGATTCAGCTCGTCTCTAAATTCTTTCTCGTAACAATCTCTTCATATCAGAATAGGAAATGCACACTACATTCTCAGTTATTTATTGGACAGAGACTTCCTCTATAGTTTTTACTTACTTACTTACTCGTACTTATACTGGCCACACAAACCGCAGCCGGTCGGTGGCCACGCTCAGTCCAGCCTTGCACACCTTCCTGTCAGCTGCATCTTCATCTCCCAGACCTAGTATCTGCACGTCTCCCATGACATTATCCCTCCATCTCATTGTCGACCGTGCTTGTGATCTCCTCCCTTCGGCTTATCCATCCATTACTGCCTTTATTACCGTATTCTCCCCTCTCTTCCTCATATGTCGATACCACCTGAATGTTTTAGTTTTCACACTCGCTACGATGTTAGGTAGTATGTATAATTTTCTGAGTTATCTGTTTTTCCTTATTCTCCATTGTTTGTTTTCCTTTTGTCAAGCTCCACGTCTCGCTTGCGTAGTACACTATTGGTTTGATGATGGTCTGATTTATTCTTTTTGTGACTAGCTGGATGTAATTTAGATCTTATGACGTTATGTATAGCTCCTAGACATCTCCCCCCAGCTTGAATTCTCGTTACCATCTCTTGTTCGATGTATAAGGTTTTGTTGGTTGATGTTAACACGGAGCTATGTGAATGTGTCTGTCTTCGGTTTTGTTAGGTTCCTGGTTGTTAGATGGTTTCCTCATAACTGAGCCCTTCTTCCTGTTGTTTTATTTTCATACATATTAAGACCTACTTTCTTAGCTTCTTCCATCACTACAGTTCCCATTTTCTCCAGGTCTTCCATGCTCTTCCCTATCACCGCAATATCATCCGCGAAAACCAGAACATTTATCTTTTTCCCAATGGTGACTCCTGCACATTCTCGTGTTACTCTCCTCAGTGTGTTGGTGAGTGCCATACTGAACAGAGCTGGTGATATAATACCTCCCTGTCTCATTCCTGCTGTATATTTAGTTCAAATGCTCCTGAGAACTCCCTCTGTACTTTCACTCTGCACTTTCATTCCATCACACACATTTTAGTTAGCTTTAGCAGCTTGTCCGGTATCCCACATTCTGCCATCATCCCACACATCTCCTCTCTCACTGCGCTGTTATATGCTTTGTTGATGTCTATAAACATACAGAACGTGTCCTGACTGTGCTCCCATTTCTTATCTATTATTTGTCTTGGTGTGCATATCTGATGTGTTGTCGACTTACCCTTTCCAAATCCCGCTTGTGCTATGTCTAATATTTCTTCAGTGTATGGGTTGAGTCTATTCAGTGTAATTCTTGATGTTATTTTATAGCTCGTGCATAGTAGAGATATCCCTGTATAGCTCTGTGTGAACATTTTGTCTCCCTTCTCGTACATTGGACATGCAGCAGCTGCTTTCCATTCCTCCGGCATTACTTCTTTCCACCACACCTCTTTTATCAATTCGGCTAACCATTCATATGTCCTGTCTCCCTCTTCTTTGATGAACTCTGCTGATTTCATGTCTATGCTTAGGATCCTCCCATTTTTAAGTCTTCTTGTTGCCTCCTTTACCTCCATCTGAGTTGGTTCTTCGACTAATGGTTGTACAATATGGTTGGTTTCTGTCTTGCTTTCGACGTCTTAGGTGTCCATCGGGTTGTTCAGCAGTTCTTTGAAGTATCTCCACCATTCCTCTAGATTACTTTCATTTGTAGTGATCAGCTCTCCGTTCTCATCCTTCACTATCATAGGCTTAGCGCCATACTCCTTTCTATAGCTTCTCATTGTCCTGTAAAACCGTTTACTAGTGTTCTGGCTATAGTCCTCCTCTGCCTTCTCTGTCTGTTTGCCGGCCGCGGTGGTCTAGCGGTTCTAGGCGCTCAGTCCGGAACCGCGCGACTGCTACGGTCGCAGGTTCGAATCCTGCCTCGGGCATGGATGTGTGTGATGTCCTTAGGTTAGTTAGGTTTAAGTGGTTCTAAGTTCTAGGGGACTAATGACCACAGCAGTTGAGTCCCATAGTGCTCAGAGCCATTTGAACCATTTGAACCATTTCTGTCTGTTTGTATAGGAATGATCTTTTCTTTCGCCTGATTATTCTCTTCATTTCTCTCGTGGCTGTCCTGTATCTTATTTGGTTTTCATATTTGTTAATACTCAACACTGCCTATCTGGCTGTCTTCCTGCTTTTCGACATGTTTCATTGAACAATGGTCTGCGCTTGATATTGCTATTATTGTTATCTCCTAGTAGTTTCTGAGCTGTTTCGTTTATAATATAACTGTGACTACCTTTCTCCGTTTTGTATTGATATCTTCGACCTTTTCCCTATGGGTTTCGTTCTCTAATTCCGTGAATCTATTTCTAAGCTTAATCTTGAATTGTTTATTCATCTCCTCTTCCTTTAGCCTACTCACATCTACTCTTTGGGTTCCTTTGCCACTGCGTCTCTTACTTAATTTTCTTGGTAATGATTGTTACGTCTTTATTAGCACAAGGCAATTATCTGATCCTACCTCAGCCCCTCTCCTGATATCTGTTACAGCTTTTTTATGCTTTTTTCTCCCTTTTTTTATTTATTTATTTATTTTTTGAGTCATCAGTCTTCTGGCTGGGTTGATACAGCCCGCCACGAATTCCTCTCTTGTGCCAAACTCTTCATCTCAGAGTAGCACTTGCAACCTACGTCCTCAATTATTTGCTGGATGTATTACAGTCCCTGTCTTCCTCTATAGCTTTTGCCCTCTATAGCTCCCTCTAGTACCATGGAAGTCATTCCCTGATGTCTTAAAAGATATCCTATCATTCTGTTTTCCACGTATTCCTTTCCTCTCCGATTCTGGGCAGAACCTCCACATTCCTTACTTTATCATTACACCTAATTTTCAGCATTCGTCTGTAGCACCACATCTCAAATGCTTCGATTCTCTTCGGTGGTGTGGTTTAACGTCCTGTCGAAGTTGAGGTCATTAGAATCGGAATAAAAACTGGGAATAGAGTAGAAGAGGAAAGAAAATTGGTCATGCCATTCTAAAGAAACGATACCGGTATTTTCCTTAAGCGGTGTAAGGAGATCATGGAAAAAGTCACACAGGATGACCACACGGGGATTTGAACCGCCTCCCTGTCACACTTGTCCAGTGTGTTAATCATTGCGCCTTGTCGCTAAATATTTAAAGGAACGGAACGAAGAGAGATGAGAGCATTGATTAGCACGTTCACTAATTTTTTTTAATAACAGTGACCCTACTCTCCGTTATTTGCACATTAGGTAGATTGAGGGGCGAACTGGAGTCGTTTATAGCGACAGAACGTGATTTCAGTGCAATCTTTGGGCCTCAGACTATGACCTTCATATCAGCACATTCTACTGCTGCTGTAGATCTAGAATTATTAAATTATTAGACACTGTTTAGCAACTGGTAGTTTGAAACGACTGGTACCGGTGAAAATATGACAGTGACCAAGGAAATCGGACTGGTTGTGGACAGTGTCGTGCACACTGATATCAGTAGAGACTCTGAAACTTCTACAGTATTTGTGAACGTTGAGAAATCCGCGAACCCGAAAATCCAATACGAAGCTCGACAACGGAGCCTGGACATCGCTGTCTGGACGAGGCTTAGTAGTAATTAACAATTGTAATTCCAGGGTCTGCAGGAAATACACAGATCTGTCAGATAAAATAAAGTAAAGGCGAGATTTAAAGAACAATTCGAGAAGTCAGTTCAAGAAAACAAAAAATAATTGAAGAAATTATATTCTCCCAACTTGAAGTCTGAGTAAAGCCGTCTTCAATTGGTGGACATGACTGCGAGTACCACGAAGCTTACACTTTCAGAGCAGGTTTGATATAGTGAAATAGTTGATTATTAAAGTCAAAACTGAAGTTTATGATTATAAACAACAAATGCTATAATCGACTGAAAACGTTACTGGTTAAAAACGCACAACGTTGAAATCGTTAATGTAAGATTCGAATGTGTGGAAAATAACGACAGCCAGCCGCGGTGACCGAGCGGTTCTAGGCGCTTCAGTCCGGAACCTCACGACTGCTACGGTCGCAGGTTCGAATCCTGCCTCGGGCATGGATGTGTGTGATGTCCTTAGGTTAGTTAGGTTTAAGTAGTTCTAAGTTCTAGGGGACTGATGACCTCAGATGTTAAATCCCATAGTGCTCAGAGCCATTTTGAACCACTGCAGAAACATCACAGGTGAACTGCATTCGTAGTCCACGAAAAACATTCGGACCACCCATCAGTTGCTGTTTATTAAATTGTCCAGCGAGATCAATGTCTATTGCCCTCGATGTCTTATAAATTGCAACACTGCGCCGCCAACGGCGACGGTAGCCTCGTCGCAAAGGCATTGCCTCCGTATGGGACTTTGGTGCCAGCAAGCCGTTTACGTTGTCTACAGAACTTGTCTGCTTCGTTCACTGGACCGCGAGTCCAAGTCTTCTTCTTCTTATTCTTCTTCTTCTTCTTTTCTATCAAGCTACATTTGCTCTTTCAGTGTCGCTGCACTGCTGTCTGGTTGTGTTTCTCGTTATAATGGTGATAGCGCCCCTGTCAGAATGTTAAGTTTATGTGAACAATTATGAGTGTTTTTGCTGGAATTATAAGCACAAGTTATTTTAATCTAGGGTTCTGACACTGTTTACTGCCGTTGGATTTAAGAAGTATTTCTGTATGTATGTATATGTACCCACATACACACACTCTAGCTAGTGCACTTTTCTGATTGTTTCTGGTGCCGCTGCTAATAACCACAAGCGCGTATTCTACGGCACTTAATCTAAACTTAGTCCCTTTTGAGACTACAGTTTTTCAAGTTGGATGTCTACAACGTTAATCTTTTATTTACTATTATCCGCTTTTACACATTCGTAAATCTGTATTCCCAATTCTGAAAGGTGCTGCTAAGCTCTATTAAGTATTCTCTATTTGTTAGCTCTATTATTTGTTTTATCTGTGTCCATCTTTGAGTTATTCAAATGTTTTAATTGCCATGTACGGACAGTTAATGGTCTCGAAAAACTGAAAAATTGCAGCATCTTATCAGACGTTGTGCACCTCAGGACTGTGTGTGCGAGAGGTTAGTTGCTTATTGTGCATGTTTCATAAATTCTTTTAATGCGTGTGGAGCATGTGTTTCTGATCCTTATTTAGTTGTGTTAAGATTTGAGGCAATAAACTGCTGTAAATATTAATTTTTATTGAAAGCAGCACAAGCTCGACTTAGCTAAGACAGGTCATTGTAAATATCGCTAGTGCGAGTAAATATATCGTGGTGCGGTTTTAGCTAAGTTGTAGCGAACAGTGTGGCGAATTCTCTGCTCAGGAAACCAAATCTTATCGTTTATAGACACCGAATTATAACACAAACGTAAATGTTTGCCAACTACAGATATATACCTTTTCTGTGATATCAGGAAGAATGAATATTTGCTCCATAAGGGACGGCACCAAAAGGGCTGCGGATATTGATAAATAGAAATAGAACATTATAATCGTATTGGGCGTAGCAACGATCACTATTTATAAAATGTTATATAGAACACCCTTCAACGCAAAAAAACACTTTTACTCATAAGCGGTGACCGATTTCGATCCGATGTGTATAATCTTCGAACTATACTCTGTAACTTAGAGTACAACATAATAGAGGGAAGCATGTAGTATAATAAACATTATGCTAAAAATAAATTATCTAATGTAACACCCAGTGAGTACGTGTGGAGACAAAGGCATGGAGCAGGAACTGATGCCGACTATTGACTATGTGGCAGCGTCATAGAGATAACTACAAGGGGTGTTCGTAAAGTAAAACCCGATTTGGCGCGAAATGGAAACCACAGTGCAAATTCAATGGAGCTTCGCACAGACGTGGTGGACTGTGGCTCTAGAATACCCGTCGATCGCTACACGTCGCTCTTTTCAGTTGAGAGCGCAAAGTGATTACGAAGAAAAGCCTAAAATTAGTGTCTCCCGCCAATTATGTGGATCTGGTGAGAGATTTCACCTGAAGCTATGCAGCCCACATAACAATTCTTCCTTCAAGTCAAGTTTCAGCCGCATTCTGCAGGGACAGTGAGGACGCTCCTATAGAATTTTCGATGGGAAGTGTTTGATCACCCACGATACAGCCCTTAATTGGCTCCCTCCGTTTTTCATCTCCACTCACACGAACCGCTGGCTACGAAGACAACATTTTGGCACAAACAACGAAAAGCCAACCAGCGTAAAGAACTGCCGGAAAGCACAGGTGGCTGCTTCTGTGACGAGTGTAGTGGAAAGTTTGTACAACGCCACGACATATGTCTAAGTTTGAGCGGCGACTACTTAGAGAGGTAACTGGAAGGTGTGGCAAACTGTTGTGAACAAAAAAAAAGATTGTGACCGTGGTTTCCATTTCGAGACCGATCGGATCTTACTTTCCGAACAGGCCCCGTAGCTCGCCCCTTTTACATTTCACTATATACTGACGATCACGTATTTCATGAAATATTTTTAGACTTGTATATTAAGCTACTTCCTATGTGCTTTAGCCCCGACACAAAAAAGAGTTTCAAAGCGCAATTTGTAATTAAATTCAAAACAGTGACTACACAGCATTCTCTACGTAATATTAAGGTGTCCATATTGTTGGTGACGCTAGACAACAGTTGCGTAAATTTTCTGCATTGTATAACGCGGCATACAATGTTGATCCACAGCAGTGAAGGACGACTTGCACCCAGCGAAAATATAAAGCCAACACGAGCCCGAACCGGCAATACGGCAGCGTCGTAGCATCTTTCGTCGTTATCGATAAGTAGTCCGTGTCGCTAACACAGAAGTAACCAGCGGCTTCCTACAGCACATCTTTGGTGTAGACAAAGTCCGGCAAAATACTGTCCACTGATGTAGTAACTGCCGTCACTGGCTAGTCAGTTGTACTTCTTCACGTTATATTGTGTAAAATTTTAACTATATCAGACATAAATTGTTACTTAAATAACTTACCATAATACCTAGCATTGTATTAAGGTTTATATTCATGCTGTATGACATGTATCGCAGACGTTGTATCCTATTGATTAAAGATGGCGTAGGGCGGCAGGCAAGAGCGGGCATCTACCATTTAACTCCATTGCACCGCCACATTGTAAGCCGTCGACATCAGTGGGTAGTATTCACAGTCTGTGCTCCGTGACATCGTGTGCACACGTCATCACTCGGTATAAAATCGTATAATTTGTTCTTAACGCAATGTTTATTACATTAAATGCTTTCCTCTATTCTGTTGTACTATAAATTACGAAGTATGATCCGAAGATCATCCACAGCGAGCGAAATAATCATCACTTACGAATAAAAATGTTTTTATGCTATCAAGATTGTATTACAGAATGAGATTTTCACTTTGCAGCGGAGTGTGCGCTGATATGAAACTTCCTGTCAGATTAAAACTGTGTGCCCGACCGAGACTCGAACTCGGGACCTTTGCCTTTCGCGGGCAACTGCTCTACCATCTGAGCTACCGAAGCACGACTCAGGCCCGGTCCTCACAGCTTTACTTCTGCCAGTATCTCGTCTCCTACCTTCCAAACTTTACAGAAGTTCTCCTGCGAACCTTGCAGAACTAGCACTCCTGAAAGAAAGGATATTGCGGAGACATGGCTTAGCCACAGCCTGGGGGATGTTTCCAGAATGAGATTTTCACTCTGCAGCG
This sequence comes from Schistocerca nitens, assembly GCF_023898315.1. NCBI lineage: Eukaryota > Metazoa > Arthropoda > Insecta > Orthoptera > Acrididae > Schistocerca > Schistocerca nitens. Next base: position 676,250,722 of record NC_064618.1, read on the forward strand.
GAGTGTGCGCTGATATGAAACTTCCTGGCAGATTAAAACTGTGTGCCCGACCGAGACACCTGCAAGAGAACTTCTGTAAAGTTTGGAAGGTAGGAGACGAGATACTGCAGAAGTAAAGCTGTGAAGACCGGGCGTGAGTCGTGTTTCGGTAGCTCATTTGGTAGAGCACTTGCCCGCGAAAGGCAACGGTGGCGAGTTCGAGTCTCGGTCGGGCACACAGTTTTAATCTGCCAGGAAGTTTCAAGATTGTATTACTTAATATTTTATAAATAAAACAATTTACAGCGTCAGTCACTTGTTTATTTTCCTGCAGTTAATTGCGAGAAAATAAAGTGACTATGGAAAGACCTTTCGAAGAGGACTTCAACGACATAATATGTCATGAACTTGATCAAATAATGAGAAGATAACAGTGCCACAAAACATTTTCCCGTCCTCAGGAGATGTAGTCCCATTAAGGTTTGCCCTGTTGTAATAAATGTAAGAGAACACCTATCTGAGGAACGGTTCGTGTGCATACTTGTGCATTTGCAGTCCACCAGCCTGTGTGCTCTACTGTTGTGGCCATCAGAAAGCTCGCTCGTGAAGCTATTCATCTTTACAGCCTATACCACAGATGAAAAAATGGATAAGACATTTGTTTATAGCTAACAACATCAAATTGTTACAGCAGCGAAGCGAAAGGTATCCCGATCGTGGCAATTCTTTGCGGTCTTTCTTTCCAAACATCAAAAAACTTTAAAAATGTGGAAGTATGGACATTTTAGCGAAGGTAACACGCAACCAGTGTTTCTCTACGAGGCATTTTGGTTGTACGTGTGGGATGAACCATTGGAGTGTTCTACGAATACTACATTCCTATGCATTCCATCCTTTCCACATTTAGCTCCATTAACAATTTCATGGTAATCACTCAAAATCCGAATGGTATCTACGAAAACTGCACAGACTGCAAAGTGATGTAGCGTTTGAATGCAAAATATTTTTAATAGATAAAGCATCGTTTACAAACCGTAGGCAATTCACTTTTCGTGGTACGCACTATTGGTCAGCTGATAATCCATTCTGGCTGTGAGAAGTGTAAAACTACAACTTCTTTTGCCAATGTGTGCTGTGAGCTTCGTAAGAATCGCATTGGTCCTTCTTTTATTGTTGGTGCTCTAAATACTCACGCGTATCAATAGCTCCTAACAGATATGCTGCCGTAATTATCGGAAGGCATACCACTGCACTGGACATTAAGCAATACATTAAGTACCAACACAACGGCTATCCAGCCCATTCCATAAATTCGGAAAAATACAAAAATGGCCTGCACGCTCACAGACACAAAGCCTCTGGAATGCTGACTAGAATGAAAAACAGAGAGGCTCACAAGGAAACATCGACGACTTACGAAGCCACCATGTAACACGATCCCATGCAGCCATAAGTCCAAAAAAGAGTCAAGGGGCAGTATTATCAGTCCAGAATCTCTTTATAGCACTTCATATTACCGTCGTAATAATAAATACAAGAACTGTGGTGTCACCGCCAGACACCACACTTGCTAGGTGGTAGCCTTTAAATAGGCCGCGGTCCATTAGTATACGTCGGACCCGCGTGTCGCCATTATCAGTGATTACAGACCGAGCGCCGCCACACGGCAGGTCTAGAGAGACTTCCTAGCACTCGCCCCAGTTGTACAACCGACTTTGCTAGCGATGGTTCACTGACAAAATACGCTCTCATTTGCCGAGACGATAGTTAGCACAGACTTCAGCTACGTCATTTGCTACGACCTAGCAAGGCGCCATTATCAGTTGCTATTGATATTGTAAAGAATGTACAGACAAGAGCTACGTTCAACATTAATGGATTAAAATTAAGTATTCCACCAGCTACATCCTTTTATTCTAGTCTAACTTCCTTCTCTTGTTCCAGACCTCACGCCAGCCTGCGTGAGTGCTCTGTCAAACTCTTCACGCAGTATCATATCTCCCATTTCATCTTATTCTACATCCTCTTCCATTTCCATAATAGTGTCCTCAAGTACATCGCCCGTCTATAGACCCTCTATATACTCCTTCCACCATTCTGCTTTCCCTTCTTTGCTTAGAACTGGGTTTCCATCTTTATATTCATACAAGTGGTTCTCTTTTCTCCAAAGGTCTCTTTAATTTTCCTGTAAGCAGTATCTATCTTACCCCTAGTGATACAAGCCTCTACATCCTTACATTTGTCCTCTAGCCATCCCTGCTTAGCCATTTTGCACTTCCTGTCGATCTGATTTTTGAGACGTTTGTATTTTTTTTTTGCCTGCTTCATTTACTGCATTTTTATATTTTCTCCTTTCATCAATTAAATTCAATATTTCTTCTGTTACCCAAGGATTTCTACTAGCCGTCGTCTTTTTACCTACTTGATCCTCGGCTGCCTTCACTACTTTATCCCTCACAGCTACCCATTCTTCTTCTACTGTATTTATTTCCCCCATTCCTGCCATTTGTTCTCTTACGCTCTCCCTGAAACTCTCTACAACCTCTGGTTCTTTCAGTTTATCCAGGTCCCATCTCCTTATATTCCCACCTTTTTGCAGTTTCTTCAGTTTCAATCTACAGTTCGTATCCAATAGATTGTGGTCAGAGTCCACATCTGCCCCTGGAAATGTCTTACAATTTAAAACCTGGTTCCTAAATCTCTGTCTTACCATTATATAATCTATCTGAAATCTGTCAGTATCTCCAGGCTTCTTCCATGTATACAACCTTCTTTTATGATTCTTGAACCAAGTGTTGGCAATGATCAAGTTGTGCTCTGCGCAAAATGCTACCAGGCGGCTTCCTCTTTCATTTCTTACCCCCAATCCATATTTACCTACTACGTTTCCTTCTCTCCCTTTTCCTATTATCGAATTCCAGTCAACCATGACTATTAAATTTTTGTCTCCCTTCACAATCTGAATAATTTCTTTTAATTCATCATACATTTCTCCAATTTCTTCGTCATCTGCAGAGCTAGTTGGCATATAAACTTGTACTACTGTAGTAGGCGTGGTCTTCGTGTCTATCTTGGCCGCAATAATGCGTTCACTATGCTGTTTGCAGTAGCTTACCCGCATTCCTATTTTTTATTCATTATTAAACCTACTCCTGCATTACCCCTATTTGACTTTGTATTTATAATCCTGTATCCACCTGACCAAAAGTCTTGTTCCTCCTGCCACCGAACTTCACTAATTCCCACTATATCTAACTTTAACCTATCCATTTCCCTTTTTAAATTTTCTAACCTACCTGCCCGATTAAGGGATCTGACATTCCACGCTCCGATCCGTAGAACGCCAGTTTTCTTTCTCCTGATAACAACGTCCTCTTCAGTAGTCCCCGCCCGGAGATCCGAATGGGGGACTATTTTACCTCCGGAATATTTTACCCAAGAGGACGCCATCATCATTAACCATACAGTAAAGCTGCATGCCCTCGGGAAAAATTACGGCTGTAATTTCCCCTTGCTTTCAACCGTTAACAGTACCAGCACAGCATGGCCGATTTGGTTAGTGTTACAAGGCCAGATCAGTCAATCATCCAGACTGTTGCCCCTGAAACTACTGAAAAGGCTGCTGCCCCTCTTCAGGAACCACACATTTGTCTGGCCTCTGAACAGATACCCCTCCGTTGTGGTTGGACCTACGGTACGGCTATCTGTATCGCTGAGGCACGCAAGTCTCCCCACCAACGACAAGGTCCATGGTTCATGGGGGGGAACTCGGTGTTATAATTGATAAATTGCCTTGCATACGACAGAAAATAATATGGTGTTTAGTATTCCCATTGGTGTATTTTTTCTATCAAACTGGATTTTTTGAACTTGGTTTTAATAAATCGTCATTGTTAAGCTACAATCACGCTCACAATTCAGGTAGAAACTTCTAATAATCATTACCCATATTCCCAAAAATCCAGTAAATGTTATCATGTTCAAAGAACTTTTCAGTGACTTTTACACTACCCATGATTACAGGAAAAATAGATAGGCAGACAGACAGAGTATTTGAAAGCACGTCAAATACTTGCCTTAGTCGGAAGAGACACCTCTTCAAGAAAGCAAACAAGATATGAGTGGGAAGGGTGGCGGGGGGTGGGGGCGAGGGGGCTGGGGACACCGATTTGTTCCGTGGAAATGGGTTGGGTGGAAGAAATGAAGCATAGTTTCTTACAAATTAAAACTTATAACTATGAAAAAAATTGTTTATTAATTACTTAGCTACCACAAAATAACAGGGACACACTAATAACTGAGAGAGTACGTTTGTATGAGACTTGTATGTATTATTTTGCTGTCACGCAGGTTAAGTTCAGATAGTAGTACGTACATGCGAATACTTTGTAACTCACATTTCAGTTGTTTTGCACACTGGTTGTGAGCACCATAAAAAAATACCGAAAACTGAAGATTACGACACTATTGGAAAGTAACAGAATCCAGAGCAATCGGGCATTTTCAGTTCAGTGGAGATCTTATTTTATTTTATTTTTAATTTTTTAATTTTTAATTAATTAATTTTTATTTATTTATTTATTTTGCGACCCGCCTCGATTTCCTATCCTGTGCCAACCTCTTCATCTGAATTACCCTTGTAGCTCCCTCCAGTACCATGGAAGTCATTCCCTGATGGCTTAACAGATGTCCTATCATTCTCTCCCTTCTCCTCGCCAGTGTTTTCCACAAATTTCTTTCCTCTCCGATTCTGCGCAGAACCTCCTCAATCGTCCCCTTATCAGTCCACTTAAGTTTCAACTTTCGTCTGTAGCACCACGTCTCATGTGCTTCGATTCTCTTCTGTTCCGGTTTTCCCACAGTCCATGTTTCACTACCACACACTGCTGTGCTCCAAACGTACCTTCTCAGAAATTTCTTCCTCAAATGAAGGCCTACGCTTGATACTAGTAGACTTCTATTAGCCAGGAACGTCCTTTTTGCCAGTCTTAGTCTGCTTTTGATGTGCTCCTTGCTCCGTCCATCATTGGTTATTTGGCTGCCTAGGCAGCAGAATTTCTTAACTTCATCTACTCCGTGACAATCAATCCTGATATTAAGTTTCCCGCTGTTCTCATTTCTGTTTCTTGTCATTACACTCGTCTTTCTTCGATTTACTTTCAGTCCACAATCTGCACTCTTTAGACTGTTCATTCCATTCAGCAGATCATGTAATTCTTCTTCTCTTTCAATCAGGGCACCAAAGTCATCAGCAAATCGTATCATTGATATCCTTTCACCTTTAATTTTAATTCAACTCCAGAACCTTTCTTCTATTTTAATCATTGCCTCTTCGATGTACAGATTCAACAGTAGCGGCGAAAGAATACATTCCTGCCTCACACCCTTCTTAATCCGAGTACTTCGTTCTTGATCGTCTACACTTATTATTCCATTTTCGCTCTGTACATATCGTATATTACCTGTCTGTCCACATAGCTTACCCCTGTTTTCCTCAGAACTTACATTGCCGGACGCTTTTTCTAGGTCGACAAATCCTGTGAACGTGTCTTGATTTTTCCTTTGTCTAGCTTCGATTATCAGCTGCAACGTCAGAATTGCCTCTCTTGTGCCCTTACCTTTCCTAAAGACAACTGATCTTCATCTAACACATCCTCAATTTTCTTTTCCATTCTTGTGTATATAAATCTTGTCGGCAACTTGGAAGCACGAACTGTTAATCTGATTCTCGATAATTCTCGCTCTCCTCAGCTCTTGCAGTCTTCGGAATTGTGTGGATGATATCTTTCCGAAAGTCAGATGGTATGTCACCAGACTCATACATTTTTCATACCAACTTGAGTAGTAGTTTTGTTGCCACATCCCTCAATAACTTTTGAAATTCTGATGGAATCTTATCTTTCTCTTCTGTCTTATTGGAGCTTAAGTTCTCCAGAGCTCTTTTGAATTCTGATTCCAGTACTGGATCCCCTATCTCTTGTAAACCGACTCTTGTTCTTCTTCTGTCCCATCAGTCAAATCTTTCGCCTCATAGATGCTTTCAATGTACTCTTTCCACATACTCGCTCTCTCCTTTGCATTTAACAATGGAAATCCCGTTGCACTCTTAATGTTGCCACCCTTGCTTTTAATTTCACCGAATATTGTTTTGACTTTCCAATATGCTGAGTCAATCATTCCAACAATTATTTCTTTTTCGATTTCTTCAAATTTTTATTTAGCCATTTCGTCCCAGCTTCCCTGCATTTCGTCAGCGACTTGTATTTCTGTATTCCTCAATTTCCTTGAACTTTTTGTACTTCCTTCTTTCATCTATCAATATAAGTATTTCTTCTGTTACTCGTGGTTTCTTCGCAGCTACCTCCTTTGTACCTATGTTTTTCTTTCCAACTTCTGTGATTACCATTTTTAGAGATGCCCACTCCTCTTCAGCTGTACTGCCTACTTAGATATTCCTTATTGCTGTATCTATAGCCTTAGTGAACTTGAAGCTTATCTCGTCATCCCTTTGTAATTCTGTATTCCACTTCTTTGCGTATTGATTCTTCCTGACTAATCTCTTAAGCTTCAGCCTACTCTTCGTCGCTACTACATTGTGATCTGAGTCTATATCTACTCCTGGGTACGCCTTGCAATCCAGTATCTGGTATCGGAATCTTTGTGTGACCTTGATGTAATCCAAGTGAAATCTTCCCGTATCACCCGGCCTTATCCAAGTGTACCTCATCCTGTTGTGATCTTTGAAAAAAGAATTCGCTATTACTAGCTGAAATGTATTATAGAACTCAGACTTCCTTCTCTCTCATTCCTTGTCCCAAGCCCATATTCTCCTGTAACTTCTTCCACGCCCTCCCCTACAGGCCGGCCGACGTGGCCGTGCGGTTAAAGGCGCTGCAGTCTGGAACCGCAGGACCGCTACGGTCGCAGGTTCGAATCCTGCCTCGGGCATGGATGTTTGTGATGTCCTTAGGTTAGTTAGGTTTAACTAGTTCTAAGTTCTAGGGGACTAATGACCTCAGCAGTTGAGTCCCATAGTGCTCAGAGCCATTTGAACCATTTGAACCTCCCCTACAGCTGCATTCAAGTCCCCCATGACTATTAGATTCTCATCTCCCTTTGCGTACTATATTACCCTTTCAATGCCCGCATACACTTTCTCTATCTCTTCATCTTCTGCTTGCGGCGTCGGCATGTATACATGAACTATCGTTGTCGATGCTGGTTTGCTGTCGATTCTGATATAAACAATCGTATCACTAAACTATTCACACACTCTCTGCCCTGCCTTCCTATTCAGAACGAATCCTACTCCAGTTATACCATTTTCTGATGCTGTTGATATTACCCTATGCTCATCTGACCGGAAATCCTTGTCTTCTTTCCATTTCACCTCGCTGAAACCTACTATATCTAGATTGAGCTTTTGCCTTTCCCTTTACAGATTTTCTAGCTACCCTACCACGTTCAAGCTTCTGACATTCCACTGCCCGAATCGTAGGACGTTATCCTCTCGTTGGTTATTCAGTCTTTTTCTCATGGTTATCTCCCCTTGGCAATTCCTTCACGGAGATCCGAATATGGGACGTCCTACTGCGCAGCAACTCCAGAAGAGGACGGGCAAGAATAGTCTAAGCAGCCTCCCTAATAGTTTTGTTGCAATCTTGTAAGCGTTGTGCAAAAAAACACTGTCTGTTGTTGAAATTTTCCAGAACGTTTTTTGTTTGATAGCTCCAACTGAAGTTACTCGTAATTACAATCCCTAGGTATTTAGTTGAATAGTGTTAAAATTTTTGTGATTTATCGTGTACCGAAATTTAATGGATCTTCTTACAATTCATATGGTGGTATGGTGGAATATGGGCCGGGGGAAAGGAATGAAACAGGAAGTCGCCTGGTACAATTTTGGGCAGACCATATGTTAATCACCGTCAACCTTAATCATCGTCAACGCTTGGTTACAGACAACACCTGAAACCCAACAAGCATCGGTACCAACACCTATGCCCCCAAACAACACGACCCCACTCCCGGAAATCACGTGCTGCGAAGAAACGCACCATATGCAGGAAAACACATCCACACAAGAACCCCCGGAACCCCAAGCCCAGAGGAGGAATAGACGCACACGTAAACACAGGGCGGGGAACACGAAATCACCACAACAGGCCACGCAGCAACAACAGATCAGCAACACACAGGAAAACAGTCAACAAGACACCGAGACTGTAACTCAAACTACCATCCCCCTCACCACAGAAGTAACACAGGCGCCACAACCTCTGACACAAAACACAAATGCCACTCCTAACAACACACCAATACCCACACAAGCGGCCGCTAACTCCACAACAGCACCTCAGGCTGCCACACCTGGGGGAATACTGGAAACACTATTCCCTCGACACACATGAATAATATACAACACCCGGTCCATAACGCAGACCCGCACACACTATCACAGATCTGTTCTGGAATGCAGACTCGATCCACAACAAAAGGGCAGAATTTGCAGCGTTCATGGAGCGCAAGGGAATCCTTGTCGCGTTACTGAGCGAGACTAAGCTTAAACCGCACAAACTTTCATGGCTACTGTGTCTATCGTACCGACCGACCGGGCGACGCCGTGGCAGGTGGAACTGCAATCGTCATACACAAAGACATTGAGCACACAAACATAGAGCTCCCTGAACTGGAAAAAAATCGAGGCTACGGCCGTCAGAGTCAAGTTCGACGGAGCCTACACCACACTGATAGGCATTTCAACACGCGATATCAGCAAATTTCTCAACATTTCACCGCGAGTAATAGTCGCTGGAGATCTGAACGCAAAACACCCAGAATGGAATACACGCATACGAAATCCCAACGGCAAAAAACTGTACGAACATTCACTAGGCAGAAACTACATTATACTAGCGCCGACTGAACCGACGCACATTCCCTGTCAGAGGGGACACAGGCCAGACGTGATAGACATGGCCCTCATCAAGGGCATTACATCGACACTCAACGTTGCCGTTGAAAACGATCTGCCCTCAAACCACCAACATGTAATACTATACATTGAGGAAACACTGCAACACATGGAACAACGCAAGATGTTGAACTACGGGCGTGCGAATTGGACATTGTTCAAGCAAACGCTGGATAGCCACATCCCACCTATACACGAAATTAATGAAACAGCACAAATTGACGAGGCAGTAGAAACCCTGACTAACGCCGTCCAGGACGCAATGGCAGGCACCATACCTGATCGCACCTCACAACAACGCAGTGCTGCCCTGCCCCAGGAAATCCTGGGCCTAATCTCAATGAGGAATCGCCTCAGGAGACAATGGCAGCGCACCAGGCGTCCGTACTTCAAACGGCACATTAACAGGCTACAGGGCATCATACACGATAAAATACAAACACATAGAACACGACAGTGGAACCAAAAACTCGAAGGGCTGGACACCGCACGACCTGGCGTGTGGCAACTAGCCCGACACTTCACCAGGGAGAAAATATACACCCCAAAGCTTCAAGGGCCTGACGGACCTGCATACTCAGCGGAAGAGAAAGCAGAACTAATGGCCCGAACACTCGCAGCGTTATTCACACCGAACCTGGTACCATCAGATCCAGTGTTCACACTTGCTACTGACCAAGAGGTGACACGCATTCTAGCCCAACCATCGCGCGACGACATTCGACATGCTAGCACAGCCGAAGTCTCCTGGGCTATAATGCATTCCGCTGCTAGGAAAGCACCTGGTCATGATGGCATTCAAAACCGTGTCCTCCAGGAGTTCACGGATAAAGCAACTGAGTACCTAACACACATAACGAATGCCATACTAAAACACCAACACTTCCCCGCCTTTTGGAAGACGGCCAAGGTCCTGATGTTCAGGAAGCCGGGGAAAGACCACAGCCTCCCACAAAATTACCGACCCATCAGCCTTCTGAGCTCGCTCAGTAAGAAGGTGATTCTCAAACGCATCACTAGGCACTGCATAACAAATGACATCCTGAGACCGGAGCAATTCGGCTTCAGGAATCACCACTCCACAACACAACAACTCCTACGGGTCGTTGAACATATAACATATGGCTTCAACATAAACAAAGCTACAGGGGCGGTGTTCCTGGACATCGAAAAGGCTTTCGACCGTCTATGGCACAACGGCCTCATCCGCAAACTCTGCGACGCGGGATTCCCCGACGGGCTGCTGCGTCTAATACACTCATACCTCACACACAGGAGTTTCAACACTGACGTGCAGGGAAAACAATCAACACGACACGGTATACACGCGGGAGTACCCCAGGGAAGCATCCTAGGGCCCCTACTGTTTAACCTCTACATAAACGATCTCCCAACCACACACAACACAACGATGGCAATCTACGCGGATGACACAGCCATCCTTGCGCAAGATTGGAAACCATCAAACATTACGTCACGCCTGCAGACTGCACTCAGAGTGGCTGAGCCTTGGTTGGAGAAATGGCGTGTTAGAGTAAACGTCGACAAGTGCGAAGCCGTTCTGTTCACTAGAAGACCGAAGCAACTGCGCAAACACCGCTACTGCAGACCAATAACTCTACATGCACGTCCAATACGTTTCCGCGAGAAAGTCAAATACCTCGGTGTCTGGCTGGACCGGAAATTACTCTGGGGCGACCACATACAACACATGACCAACCGAGCTAGCGCGAGGCTCAAACAGCTCTATCCTATGCTCAACAGGCGTAGCACACTGAACAGAAGGGTGTCGAGGTCCATGTACATGACACTTATCCGACCCCTGATGACGTACGCAGCTCCTGTCTGGGGATACGCTGCGCCTACACGCCTGCACCGTCTGCAGCTCATACAAAACAAAGTACTTAAAATCATAAGCAATGCTCCACGATACACACGCATCGCGGACGTTCACCGGGAATACCGACTTGAGACTCTCACGGAGGTAATCCACAAACTCACCACAAGACTATACAGAAACTCCAGACATTCGCAGAACCCGTTTATTCTGAATCTGGGGAACTACAACCACAACCATAGATGGAAACATAAAAGACCAAAAGACATACTTGTAAGGACATAACATCTATGGCCAAGCATACGCAAACATAACGGCACAGGCGAGCCCCTGTTAATCAGACGCCATTACTGGATATCCAGCTGAAATACACTGCCGAATAACTGGCACCACACAGGGAAGCCGAACCGTACACTGCATGCAAACAAGCTCCACACATCCCCCACACAGTGAGATGATCTATGGCCGATCTGCCACTACTGTATAACGATCTTGATTGTCCAGGAATGTAGCAGCTGCAGCAACTGGGACACATCGCCATCGCTTGTCACGGTAATGATGCATGATACCTATACTAACAAATCCAACCTTGCATGAACTATCGCAGCTAATAGGCCACTACTGCTCTTACTACCCATCCCACTGTCACAGAGGTTTTTTTCCCACGGCACGAGTCATGGCACTTTTTTCCCTCTGATCTTCAAATCGCTACCCTCACTCGCGTTTCGTCCACTATCTATCACCTGATGGACCGTGTTAATGCGTAGTCTTACCCAGACGTACGGACAACATCACAGCCCAGCATCCTGTGACCCACTTACTAGATAACTAACATGTTTACGGAGGTGACAGTAGAACCTTGGTTTGGTCACCACGTTGGTGCGGGCGTGGAGGGGCCCCATCTAAAAAAAACACTTGGTTTAAGAGTCATGAAAGAAGATTGTACACGTGGAAGAGGCCTGGAGACACCGTTAGGTTTCAGAGTGTTTCTATAATTGTAAGACTGAGATTTAGGAATCAGATTTTAAATTGTAACACATTTCCAGGGGTAGATGTTCACTCTGACCACAATTTATTGGTTATGAACTGTAGATTAAAACTGAAGAAATTGGAAAAAAGTAGGAAATTAAGGAGATGGGACCTGGACAAGTTGAGAGAACAGACGTTATTGATAGTTTAGAGGGAGCATTAGGCAACGGTTGACCAAGAAATACATTAGAAGAATGGGCAGATTTAAACGATGGAATAGGAGAGGCAGCAGTGGATCAAATAGACGAAAAGACAAGGCCTAGCAGAAATCCTTAGGTAACACAAAAGATGTTAAATGTGACTCGTGAAAGGAGAAAATATAAAAATGCAGTAAATGAAGCAGTCGAAAAGGAGTACAAAAGCATAAAAATGTGATTGACAGGAAGTGCAAAACTGCTAAGCAGGAATGGCTGGACAAATGTCAAGATTTTGATTGTATCATTAGTTGAAAGATGGAAAAGCAGGAAAAACAAGGAGGCCCTTGGAGAAAGGAGAAGCATGCGCATGAATAGCAAGAGCTTAAATGGAAAACCAGTCCTAAGCAAAGAAGGGATGGCTGGAAGGTGGAAGGAGTATACAGAAGGTCTTTACAAGGGAAATGAACTTGAAGGCAATATTATAGAAATTGAAGAGGACGTAGTTGAAGATGAGATGGGAATGTGATACTGCGAGAAGAATTTGAAAGAGCACTGAAAGAACGAAGTCGAAGTAAGGCACCGGGAGTTGACGATACTCCGTTTGAACAACTGACAGCCTTGGGAGAGCCAGCCATGACAAAACTGTTCCATGTGGTGAGCAAAATGTATGAGATAAGTGAAATACCCTCAGACTTCAAGAATTCCAATTCCAAAGAAAGCAGGTGCTAGCAGCTGTGAATATTACCGAACTATTAATTTAATAAGCAATGGTTGCAAAATACTAACATGAATTCCTTACAGAAGAATGGAAACGTGGTAGAAGCTGATCTCGGGGAAGTTCAGTTTGGATTCCGGAGAAATGTAGGAACACACAAGACAATACTGACCTTATGACTTCTCTTAGAAGACAGGTTCAGGAAAGGTAAACGTATGTTTATAGCATTTGTAGACTTAGAGAAGGCTTTTGACAATATTGAATGGAATACTTCCTTTGAAAGTCTGAGGGTAGCATGGGTAAAATAAAGGGAGCGAAAGGCATCGGTAAAATAAAGGGAGCGAAAGGCTATTTACAACTTGTACAGACACCAGATGGTAGTTATAAGAGTCGAGGGCACGAAAGGAAAGTAGTGGTTGAGAAGAGATTGAGACGGGGTTGTAGCTTATCCTCGATGTCATTTACTCTGTCCATTGCGCAACCAGTAAAGGAAACAGAAGAAAAATTTGGGTAAGAATTAAAGCCCAGGAAGAATAAATAAAATCTTTGAGGTTTGCTGATGACATAGTAATTCTGTCAGAGACAGCAAAGAACTTGGAAGAGTAGTTGAACGGAATGGACTGTGTCTTGATAGGAGGATATAAGATGAACATCAACAAAAGCAAGAAGAAGATAATTGAATGTAGTCGAATTAAACGAGGTGATGGCGAGGGAATTAGATTTGCAAACGAGACACTTAAAGTAGTAGATAAGTTTTGCTATTTGGGTTGTAAAATAACTGCTGATGGCCGAAGTAGAGAGGATATGAAATATGGACTATCAATGGTAAGAAAAGCGTTTCTGACGAAGTGAAATTTGTTAGCATCGAATATAGATTTAAGTGTCAGGAAGGCTCTTCTGTCAGTATTTATATGAAGTCTAGCCAAGTATGGAAGAGTGTAACATGGAGGACAAACACTTTAGACAAGAAGAGAATACAAGCTTTTGAAATGTGGTACTACAAAAGAATGCTGAAGATTAGGTGGGTACATCGCGTAACTAATGAGGAAGTACTGAATAGAACTGGGGATCACCAATTTAATTCCGGGGGGGGGGGGGGGATACTGGGAGTGAAAATCGACCAATACAGTAAGCATATTTAGAAGGATGTAGGTTGCAGTAATTATTTGGAGATGAAGAAGCTTGAACAGGATAGTTTAATATGGAGAGCTGCATCAAACCAGTCTTTGGACTGAGGAACACAACAACAACAATAATAACAACAACAACATGGATGACGTCGTGTTTTTTTTTAATGTTTAGAGTGAATAGGCATTTTTCGCGCCCTGCAGACGTCATATGACAATTCCTTTTGATCTTCTCATGAGCTTACTAGATGGTAAACAAAAGCATTATCTGCAAATTATCGATGACGGCTGTTCAGATTGTCTCCTAAATCTTTATGCTGACTAGGAACAGCAAAAGCCTGCCACCGCCAAGTTCAGTAAGTAAAGAAGTAAAATCCGAGCATTTAACAGACTGATTACTTGCGTGACTATAACAAGACAGTAAATTATAGTATACAGATATAGGTGCAAAGGTAAAGTGCTCAGGACAACGATGTATAGCGTCTCTTATCTTCCAATTGCTCGCCACCCTGGTCAACTTCCAGAGGGATGATCAGCTGGACTGGCCTGGTAACATTTTTTCCGTGCAGGGTAACGAGGACGACAGTTCAAGGTAATCATTCTCGGCCTGTTCGTAATACTCTCCCTCTAGCTCTCTTCCACATGTGGCGGGGAAGTGCATCCTCTAATCCGGACTCTCAGTGGTTTGCCAGTGTTCTTAAATTGGTGGAAGGTCCGAAGGAGCAGCAAATACTCTTTGCTCCGACGCCTTCAAAAGTCGTCGGACACCATCTCCTACAGCTTAAACTGCTGTATCAAATCAGTAGTTTTTGGTGTCTCAGGGCTCGTGGGTAGGGTGGTGTCTTCCTTCCTCGAGAAAGTAAGCTGGGTTAAGCACCTAGTTCCTGTGATGGGTGTTGAATGGAAGGCAGCTCCTATGTTCACAAGTATAGCTTGTGGGCCTTCACTGTCCATGGTGCAGCGGCCCAGTACCTTACGCAGTCATCGTTCGACTGAGCCCAGCAATTTGCTCCCAGCGTCTTCCGCACCAAACCGCTTGTGGCGCTATGAACTTCCATGTGGTACCCTGTTTTACGACGAATTGGTGTGTCTTGTCATCAGTGGCAGCGGTCCTTATTTCCGTGATCTCTCGGTTAGCTGCATGAAAAGTTTGTGTGTTATCACTATACACAATATGTGTAATACCGTGCGGACCTATAATAAACCTTTGGAAGGCTAATAAGGAGCGGTCCGTTGTTGAGTTGGTTGTCAGTTCCAAATGTATCACTCATGTTACAGCACAGGTGATGAACGGGATATAGCACTTACTTGTAGTGATGCCAAATTCTGAGCACAGGGCCAAGAGAAATCAATTCCAGAAACTTCGAACGGCTTATGACGTTTCACTCTATCAGGTGATACGGGGGCTTCTATCTGTTGCCAGCGATGTTATGTACCATTTGACAGGGAAGATTACTAAGCAGAACCTTGTCGATGAGACAAATGCCTTGTAGTATCCAGAAGATTTCTCTTATTTGTAAAAGAACCACATCTACTCCACGATGGTGTAGATTGATATGCGTGTACATCATTAGAAGTTTGGTGAAATGATGATTTCCTTCTAGAATAATGGGATGATGTTTTTCGATAGACTTCTCACCATGTCGCAGGCGTCCTCCTAAACGTATAAAATCGTCACATAAATTTGGGTTAAAGCATTTTATCTTGGATATGCTAGGAAGTGGGAGACCTTTGTTTAGAGCGATGATTTCCGAGGAGATAGATTCTTGCTGGACGATTTTAACCCGCTATCTGTTCCGCAGTGAATTCTTCGCTCGTGTCCGTTTTCTGAAGGAGTTTTCTTTTGATGCGAAGGTCGTAAGCGGTGGTTCGCAACAGTTTCCAGTATGATCTGTTTACGTCCATGAGTAATTTTGGGGCCTGAATGAGTAAAGTCTGAGGAAATTTGTCTAACTTCCTAGCTTTTAATAAAATTTTAGGTGCAATAGATGCATGATGATCGGTCGGCAATATCCATGGTGATCCAGGAAAAGTTAACGTAATATTGGTAAACTGCAGGAGTATCCAGGGCAAGGTTCCTGAATTAGTATCTCTTATTGAAGGAAATAGTGCGCATATAGTATTAGGAACGGAAAGTTGGTTAAAACCGGAAGTGAACAGTAACGAAATCCTAGACACAGAATGGAATATATACCGCAAGGATAGGATAAACGCCAATGGTGGAGGAGTATTTATAGCAGTAAAGAATTCAATAATATCCAGTGAAGTTATTAGCGAATGCGAATGTGAAATAATCTGGGTTAAGTTAAGTATCAAAGGTGGGTCAGATATGATAGTCGGATGCTTCTATAGGCCACCTGCATCAGCAACCGTAGTAGTTGAGCGCCTCAGAGAGAACCTGCAGAACGTCGTGAAGAAGTTTCGTGATCATACTATTGTAATAGGGGGAGACTTCAATCTACCAGGTATAGAATGGGATAGTCACACAATCAGAACTGGAGCCAGGGACAGAGACTCTTGTGACATTATCCTGACTGCCTTGTCCGAGAATTACTTCGAGCAGATAGTTAGAGAACCAACTCGTGAAGCTAACGTTTTAGACCTCATAGCAACAAATAGACCGGAACTTTTCGACTCCGTGAATGTAGAAGAGGGTATCAGTGATCATAAGTCAGTGGTTGCATCAATGACTACAAGTGTAATAAGAAATGCCAAGAAAGGAAGGAAAATCTATTTGCTTAACAAGAGTGATAGGGCACAAATCGCAGAATATCTGAGTGACCACCATCAAACGTTCATTTCTGAGGAAGAGGATGTGGAACAAAAATGGAAAAAATTCAGAAACATCGTCCAGTACGCCTTAGATAAGTTCGTACCGACTAAGGTCCAAAGCGAGGGGAAAGATCCACCGTGGTATAACAATCATGTACGAAAGGTACTACGGAAACAAAGAAAGCTTCACCATAGGTTTAAGAGTAGTCGAATCATAGCTGATAAGGAAAAGCTGAACGAAGCGAAAAAGAGCGTAAAGAGAGCAATGAGAGAAGCATTCAACGAATTCGAACATAAAACATTGGCAAACAATCTAAACAAGAACCCTAAAAAGTTTTGGTCATATGTAAAATCGGTAAGCGGATCTAAATCCCCTATTCAGTCACTCGTTGACCACGATGGCACCGAAACAGAGGACGACCGAAGAAAGGCAGAAATACTGAATTCAGTGTTCCGAAACTGTTTCACTGCGGAAAATCGTAACACGGTCCCTGACTTCAGCCGTCGCACGGACGCCAAAATGGAAAATATTGAAATAAACGATATCGGAATTGAAAAACAACTGCTATCACTTAGTAGCGGAAAAGCATCCGGACCAGACGAGATACCCTTAAGATTCTACAGTGATTATGCTAAAGAACTTGCCCCCTTTCTATCAGCAATTTATCGTAGATCTCTGGAAGAACGTAAAGTACCTAGCGACTGGAAGAAAGCACAGGTCGTTCCCATTTTCAAGAAGGGTCATAAATCAGATGCGAATAATTATAGGCCTATTTCACTTACGTCAATCTGTTGTAGAATAATGGAACATGTTTTGTGTTCTCGTATTATGACGTTCTTAGATAATACAAATCTCCTTCATCATAACCAACATGGATTCCGCAAACAGAGATCATGTGAAACCCAGCTCGCCCTATTTGCCCAAGAAATTCACAGTGCCGTAGACACTGGCGAGCAGATTGATGCCGTATTCCTGGACTTCAGGAAGGCATTTGATACGGTTCCGCACTTACGTTTAGTGAAAAAAATACGTGCTTACGGAATATCGGACCAGGTTTGTGATTGGATTCAGGATTTCCTAGAAGAAAGAACACAACATGTCATTCTTAACGGTTCAAAATCTGCAGATGTAGAGGTAATTTCGGGAGTACCGCAAGGAAGCGTGATAGGACCTTTATTGTTTACAATATACATAAATGACTTAGTTGACAACATCGGTAGCTCCGTGAGGCTATTTGCAGATGACACGGTTGTCTACAAGAAAGTAGCAACATCAGAAGACTCGTACGTACTCCAGGAAGACCTGCAGACGATTAATGAATGGTGCGACAGCTGGCAGCTTTCCCTAAACGTAGATAAATGTAATATAATGCGCATACATAGGGGCAGAAATCCATTCCAGTACGATTATGCCATAGGTGGTAAATCATTGGAAGCGGTAACGACCGTAAAATACTTAGGAGTTACTATCCGGAGCGATCTGAAGTGGAATGATCACATAAAACAAATAGTGGGAAAAGCAGGCGCCAGGTTGAGATTCATAGGAAGAATTCTAAGAAAATGTGACTCATCGACGAAAGAAGTAGCTTACAAAACGCTTGTTCGTCCGATTCTTGAGTATTGCTCATCAGTATGGGACCCTTACCAGGTTGCATTAATAGAAGAGATAGACATGATCCAGCGAAAAGCAGCGCGATTCGTCATGGGGACATTTAGTCAGCGCGAGAGCGTTACGGAGATGCTGAACAAGCTCCAGTGGCGGACACTTCAAGAAAGGCGTTACGCAATACGGAGAGGTTTATTATCGAAATTACGAGAGAGCACATTCCGGGAAGAGATGGGCAACATATTACTACCGCCCACATATATCTCGCGTAATGATCACAACGAAAAGATCCGAGAAATTAGAGCAAATACGGAGACTTACAAGCAGTCGTTCTTCCCACGCACAATTCGTGAATGGAACAGGGAAGGGGGGATCAGATAGTGGTACAATAAGTACCCTCCGCCACACACCGTAAGGTGGCTCGCGGAGTATAGATGTAGATGTAGATGTAGATTAGATTTAGTATTCGTAACATCTGAGGTGTGGATGCTCTTGAAATTAAGTCTGCTAGGTTGCCTTTTACCTGGACAGTGTCTCCATTGAGACAATGTGATGGGAGTTTTGTACAAACGTTTTCCAAGGAATCAATGGAATCAGTCCAAAGGATCGCTCTACCGAGATCAGAGGTTGTGAGCTTGTATTAGTAATGCAGTATTCTAACCCCTGCCAATGCTGCTAGCGGTTCAAGTAGAGGAAGTGTTATTTTCTTCACAGGGACTAATTTACTTTTACTATCTATTAATTTGGAAATGTTGTCACTATAAGTGATAAACAAGACGCCATATGCTCCTTCAGATGCATCACAGAAAGTGTGAATATAGGAGCTAGTTTTCTCTGAAAACTGGATCCACATTGGGACAGTAATATTAGGTAGCTCAGCAAGGTTCGACATCAAGGTGCACTGTCTACACCATAGATTATGAGGCAGTTAGTCCGAGAAGCCTTGTATCTTGAAACAGAATTTTTCCTACGGGGGACACCGCAGTTATTAATCCCAGAAGGTCATGAAGACCTGTCGTTGATCCTAGTAAAATGCTTTTTGTTGCAGTTGTTTCTGATAATGTTTCGGTAACTGGTCACTGACTCACTACAGTGTGTCTTCTTCCAAGTTCCATGTCATTCCCTGAATCGTGACTTCGTTTGGATATCTCTTATTTTAGTCCTCCAAATTGCGGATAATTGTTGAGAATTAGCTGCCCACTTCGACAGTGTCAATTTTCAAGACGCGAAGGAATTAAAGACGTTAGTTGCCTGTGGGTGTTGTTTTATTTCAAGAGGAAAGTTGAAAATTTGTTCCGGAACGGGATTACCCTAGCATGCCTCCCGCAGTCCACGCAAATGGTAGTGACTAGTGTCCAGATAGCATAGTGGTCAACCCATTTGCCTGGTGAGCAGGAAACCCGGGTTCAGATCCCGGTCCGGTCCGGTCCCATTGATATAAATCGATGTCCACTGGCAGCTAATGTCTTCAGCTCCTTTGTGTCTTTATTCAAAGTGGCTGCAGAATCAAAATGGTGTCTGTCATTTCGGACATGTCAGAAAGAACAGACACCACACATATAGTATTAATTTTATTTCCTCCATTATTGAATATGTATTATAGCGAGTCTAAGCTGGTTTGCGATTCAGTTCCTGCAGCAAAGTCATCTATTTACATGTTCTGAAACAGGGAACCGGGGTTGATAAGTAACTGTCAGTTCGCGAATAGTTGCTGAAAGAAACGAGATGCTTGTGAGGCCGAAAGGAAAACATGAGAATCGGTAAATTCTCCTACTCGCCGTTGCTCTGAAAGCGTGTACGTTATGCGGAACTCTTTCCAGTACCGCTGACTCTTTCCCACACGTTAATCATGCTCGACATGCGCTGATTCCGATTGCTTGTAAGTCCCAAAAGCTACATGTAGTGTCGTCATTCGCTTCTTCAACATATAAATTAACGAAATTAAAGCTTGCATGTTTAGCTAAAACACCTGGGCCATATCACTGAGGATCCACCCAGTTTGGAGGGAAACAGTGCTGGAGACGCAGAGCTCTAGAAAGCATTGAGCCCAACATGAACGTTTTTGCATGCTCTTCTTATCTTGAAACGCATAAAAAATCAGCGAAGCATGGACGAGTAAGAAGATTCGAATGCATCTAGTGACAGAGGCTGAGTATCGATTACCTACGGTTTTATATAATCGATTGTATTTCGGCAAATGAACGTGGACTGCAATAATGTGTGAGTCGGCTTTAGCCTTTGGGCCCTATTGCAGACAGACGTACAATCTGAAGGTGCGTGAAACTCGAGCGTCCCGTTACATTGCCCACAGAGCTATTAAAGGGCTCGTTGGGAGTATCAGATTGTTTGTGGGATTGCTTAGGCTGATTTCAACCATCACACTTTTATCGGTGATGAGTCAAAAAAAATGGTTCAAATGGCTCTGAGCACTATATGACTTAACTTCTGAGATCATTAGTTCCCTAGAACTTAGAACTACTTAAACCTAACTAACGTAGGACATCACACACATCCATGCCCGAGGCAGGATTTGAACCTGCGACCGTAGCAGCAGCGCGGTTCCGGACTGAAGCGCCTAGAACCGCATGGCCACATCGGCCGGCACTCTTTCACACTCTTACATGAATAATATACCACACCCGGCCCATAACGCAGACCCGCACACACTATCACAGATCCTGTTCTGGAATGCAGACTGGATCCACAACAAAAGGGCAGAATTTGCCGCGTTCATGGAGCGCAAGGGAATCCTTGTCGCGCTACTGAGCGAGACTAAGCTTAAACCGCACAGACAATTAAAGTTTCCTGTGTCTATCGTACCGACCGACCGGGCGACGCCGTGGCAGGTGGAACTGCAATCGTCATACACAAAGACATTCCCGACTGAAGCGCCTACAACCGCTCAGCCACTCCGGCCGGCGGTGATGACTCCCTTTGCAATAAGAGCTGGTGGCTCTTCCTTTCTTCGAACAGTCTTTGACAGTGTAGCCCTGACTGAGGCAAAGAAAACACCGATTTCTCTACCTTACTATCTTGAAGCGCTCTGCAATATCCTTTACCGTCTTGCAATTTTGTGTACATTACTGGAAAGTTTTGCTGTCAGTATTGCTCGCGCTCTGATATCTGTGCCTCTGCTGTTGCTGCCTCATGGATCACTGGAACATTCTGATCTTTTGTAATTAATCTTGGCTACAGCCGTGTTGTATCTTTGCATTTATTTCATTGGCGGTAATTTTTTGGTGAAAATTAGTGACTGTCCCTGCGTTGACGGTAAACTGTACCACTCAGATCTTTACTTGCTGTGAATTTCCTAGGCCATAAACAGTGCACCACCTTCAAATTCAGTGTTTACTAGTGAAACAACTTTCTGCCTTATGTATGACAGTTCTGTTGTTTGAGCTTTAGTGTTTATTCAGGTTCTTTGCTCAGTTACATTAACTTGGCCATAATCAGTGCAGCACTTTCAAATTAAGTGGTTTACTAGTGAAACTTAACTTTCGCCTCATGTGTATGGTAATTTGCTGTTTGAGCTTTTGTTTAATGAAGCTCTTTACTGAGTTTTATTAACCTGGTCATCAGCCGTGTGGCATAACTCGTTTCAATGAATTTGAGATTTCTTTAAGTTTTCTGATGTTTGTAGCTTTACCTTTTAATTATGTTAATGGAAATTCCCTGTATTAATTTGTGTTTTGAAACGAAGTTCTTAGATGGTTGTCAGCCTAAGGACCGATTCAAGGAAACACTGTTTGTAGTCCCTAGTCACTAAGTATTCCCTTGGAGAGATAAGCTTAGTCATTTGTTCCATCTGTTTGATTCAGGTAGGCACCTGGCTGAGCAGTTTTGGTGTGAAGCTTACCTAAATCGTTTGGCGAAATGTTAATTATATATTTTTATACTCCATTACCAGTGATTTAAGATCTATTTCCTTTAGGTAATACTTGCTGCATTATTTTATGAGGGATTTTATAGACTTACATACGTGAAATCTTAAGGTGGCCATTGTTGTCCATGTAATTTGTATTTCTGTATCCTATATCTCACCCACATCCTGTGTGCTAGCAGCGTCTCTTAGCCCTGTGAAGCGCAAGCCCGATACTTCGGCGACTACCGGCCGCGAGAGCCAGTCGCTGTTCTGCCCCTGCATATGCCTTCCAGGTGTGCTTGACGCATGCCAGTTTTTATTATAGTGGAACTTTCCAATTTGGCGGCCCACCTTCTTTTAAGTTCCCCCTTCCCCTTCTTAAAGCTCTGATGTGCTTGCTTTAACTTCCTATGCGTGAGCGATATTGCAATAAAATTTGGAGGAAGTTCCTTTGCTTGTTCAAATATTTGCGTATGTACTTTGGGTGACGAGGAAAATTGTAAGTTATTGCGGTTCTGTTTTTAATGGTAATTCACTATTCTTTGCTTGAGCTTAATTTGTCACTGCATCCGTTCTATGGAAGTAAGAAAATTTGTCAGATTTGCCGTGCTTGGTTGTTTGTTCTAAATTACCAGCTCCTAACTTAGTAACTGCGACTGTTTAAGAAGACAGAGCAAGAGTTATCTTTTACTTATTGTTTAAGAGAGGTTTTATTATGATGTATTTTTTTATTTGTTGCTGGCGCTGGTTCCTTGTTTCAGCAAGA
The DNA here is from genome assembly GCF_023898315.1 of Schistocerca nitens. Lineage (NCBI taxonomy): Eukaryota > Metazoa > Arthropoda > Insecta > Orthoptera > Acrididae > Schistocerca > Schistocerca nitens. Next base: position 676,273,526 of record NC_064618.1, read on the forward strand.
ACTGAAAGTTTAGTCTCGTCAATTTGTGGTCAAAATTTAATAAGGTATATTCTCATTAAACGTCCTCTTATGTTCAGAGATATTGGGTGATTATTGTATTTTGTGCTTTCATGTGTAAACAAATCTGATCATTCAAAATGTGATTCATTTTATAGCCCAACGTGTATCTTGAGGTTTAAAAGGGCAGCCGCGGACCAGGGGTGCATTCTTACCGAGTAAAAGGGGGTGGGGGTGGGGTGGGGGTGGGGCGGCGTAGGAAAGAGTTGTCCACCCATTTAGCATCATTTCACCCTTCTTTTATTTTAATCATTGCTTCTTCGAAGTACAGATTCAACAATAGACAGTAGGGGCGAAAGACTACATCCCTGCTGTTGTGTCTAGACAAGACAGTCTAGACACAAGGGAGGTAGCCGAAAGGGCACTCGTCGACTCACGCCGTCTTGCGTTAAGTCTGAAACAGGATACTTTATGAATGCTATAAAGAAAAGAACGGAGCTTCTCGTATACTTAACTTTAATTCATTGTGGTGCATTTCTCTTGATAATACAAGTGAGACTCTCTCCAGATATGGTTAACTGCGCCTTGCTAGGTCGTCGCCATGGACTTAGCTGAAGGCTATTCTAACTGTCTCTCGGCAATTGAGAGAAAGGCTTCGTACGTGTAGTCGCTAGCAATGTCGTCCGTACAACTGGGGCGAGTGCTAGTACGTCTCTCGAGACCTGCCGTGTGGTGGCGCTCGGTCTGCGATCCTGACAGTGGCGACACGCGGGTCCGACATGTACTAGTGGACCGCGGCCGATTTAAGCTACCACCTAGCAAGTGTGGTGTCTGGCGGTGACACCACACCTGCCTCACACTCTTCTCAATTCGAGCACTTCGTTCATGTTTGTCCCTCTTCGTTCTTGTACATAACATAGATTAACTGTCTGACCCTATAGCTTACCCCTGTTTTCCTCAGAATTTCGAACATCTTGCACCACTTTACATTGCCAAACGCTTTTTATGGGTCGACAAATGCTGTGAACGTGTCTTCATTTTTCTTTAGCCTTGCTTCAATTATCAGTCGCAACCTCAGAATTGTCTCTCTGGTGCCTTTACCTTTCCTAAAGCCAACTGATCGTCATCTAACACATCCTCAATTTTATTTTCCGTTTTTCTGTATATTATTATTGGGAGCAACTTGGATGCATGAGCTGTTAAGCAGACTGCGATAAATCTCGCACTTGTCAGCTCTTGTAGTTTTCGGAATTGCGTAGATTGTATTTTTGCGAAACTCAAATGGTATGTCGCCTACTCATACATTCTACACACCAACGTAAATAGTCGTTTTGATGCCTCTTCCCTCAATTATTTTAGAAATTCTGATGGAATGTTATCTATCCCTTCTGCCTTATTTGTTCTTCAGTCTTCCAAAGCTCCTGCTTCTTCTTCAATCACAGAGGCCTTCAGTGTACCCTTTCCACCTGTCCGCTCTCTCCTCTGCAGTTAACAGTGGAATTCCTATTAGACTCTTAATGTTACCACCATTGCTTTTATTTTCACCGAAGGCTCGAATGGCTCTAAGCACTATGGGACTTAACATCTAAGGCCATCACTCCCCTAAACTTGAACTACTTAAACGTAACTAACCTAAGGACATCGCACACATCCGTGCCCGAAGCAGGATTCGAACCTGCGGCCGTAGCAGCAGCGCGGTTACGGACTGAAGCGCCTAGGACCCCTCGGCCACAGCGGCCGGCTTCGCAGAAGGTTGCGCTGACTTTCCTACAGGCTGAATCTGTCCTTCTGACAATCATTTCTTTTTAGATTTCTTCACATTTTTTTTTAAGCAGCCACTTCAATTTAGCTTCCCTTCACTTCCTGTTTATTTCATTCCACAGCTTCTTTTATTTCTGTATTCCCGAACTTCCGGGAACATTTTTCTACCTCCTTCTTTCATCGATCAACAGAAGCATTTCTCCTGTTACCCATCGTTTCTTCGCCATTACATTCTTTGTACCTATGTTTTTCTTTCCACCTTCTGTGATTGCCCATTTTAGAGATGTCTCTTCAACTGTACGGCCTACTTGTAAGCGTATTGTCATATCGCTGGCTTAGTCGATCTAGGAAATCTAAGCGTATTGCCATACCGCTTGCTTGGTTGCGGAGTATCTTTGCGAGCGGCTGCGTTGCAGAGTCGAGCACGGGACACAGAGCTGCTATGCTCTGCTGTGTGTAACTCTGCATTGGAAAGGCATTATTATGGAAGTACAAGTGTGGTTGAAAGTACTATTATTGTGAAGTAATGAGATATGGAAGTGGATTCAGCGAAAAGTTCATAAGGAAGTAATTAAGTACGGTCAGTGCCACCGATAACGTATTTGTGTATCCGCCTGTGTGCGTGCCGTACCGTACAACATCAACCATCCGCGTATTGTTCGGCCTCCTAGAATGAAACTGATGTGAATCAGTAAAATAGTTTACCGCAAAGGAAAGCGATTAAGTGCAAGTGTCTTGTAGCGAGATTGAGAACGTGCGTTCGGTCATCGTGTTTCCACATCATCAACAATCACCCGCGTCGCGACGATTACGCGAACGCTCGTATAAGAGAGAACTGTGAACTGTAAATTAATTTTTGTGTACAGTGTTATATTATTGCAAGAGTCAAGAAGGGCTGTTACCAGATATCTGTGTGTACGTGACGGGCGTATGAACTTTCGTTCGACCATTTAGCTTCCGCATCATCAACAATCACCCCGTCGTGTCGGTTACGCGTACTCTCGTCCAAGTGATAACTGTGGACAGATAATCATCGTCATTGTCTGTGTATCTATAGCCGAAGGTTCGGCCAGAGTAAGACTGTGAAATTCGTGTGACGGCGTGAAGTACAATAGTGACAGACATTAACATCGTCAAAAATACTTTACAATAAGGGAATGATAATTATGACCTTCGATCAAATTAGGAAGAGTGTTAATTGGCTTCAACACTTATGACATGGTGTGTAAACAGTGCAACCTGCGATTTCCTTATCGTCTCAGAATATGATAGTTCATACCAGACATAGGACAGTGTTGTGTTTAGTGTTGAGTGGCTCCCCTAAACCAGCTTGCATATTTATATACATACTTTCAGGCAAGCCAGCAGCGGCGTGGAGCAGAACTAATACCGGGTTTGGATAGCGAAGCGGATAGTGTGGATGAGGGGTTTCAGCCGATAATGGCTCACGGGGTTTAAGATATCTTGATACTCAAGGCCTTGGCAGGTACGTATCTGATTCATTTGCTAAATTGCCTAACCCCATTATGTGTTTTAGTGTTATTTATGAATTAGCTATTGATCAACTGAATCAAGTTTGTGGAGTATTGTGGTAGATTGACCGATGTGAACTTCACGCTGATGCATTGGAAATACCATATTTTATTACCTTTCTTTACTTTACTCTTTGTCGCCCCCCCCCCCCCCCCCCAAAGAACCATGGACCTTGCCGTTGATGGAGAGGCTTGCGTGCCTCAGCGATACCGATAGCCGTACCGTAGGTGCAACCACAACGGAGGGGTATCTGTTGTAAGGCCAGACAAACGTATGGTTCCTGAAGAGGGGCTGCAACCTTTTCAGTAGTTGCAGGGGCAACAGTCTGAATGATTGACTGATCTGGGCTTGTAACACTAACCAAAACGGCATTGCTATGCTGGTACTGCGAACGGCTGAAAGCAAGGGGAAACTACAGCCGTAATTTTTCCCGAGGGCATGCAGCTTTACTGTATGGTTAAATGATGATGGCGTCCTCTTGGGTAAAATATTCCGGAGGTAAAATAGTCCCCCATTCGGATCTGCGGGCGGGGACTACTCAAGAGGATGTTGTTATCAGGAGAAAGACAACTGGCGTTCTACGGACCAGATAGTGGAATGTCAGATCCCTTAATCGAGCAGGTAGGTTAGAAAATTTAAAAAGGGAAATGGATAGGTTAAAGTTAGGTATAGTGGCAATTAGCGAAGTTCGCTGGCAAGGAGGAACAAGACTTTGGGTCAGGCGAATACAGGGTTATAAATACAAAATCAAATAGGGGTAATGCAGGAGGCGATTTAATAATGAATAAAAAAATAGGAGTGAGGGTAAGCTACTACAAACAGCATAGTGAACACTTTATTGTGGCCAAGATAGACACGAAGCCCACGCCTACTACAGTAGTACAAGTTTATATGCCAACTAGCTCTGCAGATGACAAAGAAATTGGAGAAATGTATGATGAAATAAAAGAAATTATTCAGATTGTGAAGGGAGACGAAAATTTAATAGTCATGGGTGACTGGAATTCGGTAATAGGAAAAGGGAGAGAAGGAAACGTAGTAGGGGAATATGGATTGGGGCTAAGAAATGAAAGAGGAAGTCGCCTGATAGAGTTTTGCACAGAGCACAACTTAATCATAGCTAACACTTGGTTCAAGAATCATAAAGGAAGGTTGTATACATGGAAGAAAACTGGAGATACTGACAGGTTTCAGATAGATTATATAATGGTAAGATAGAGATTTAGGTACCAGGTTTTAAACTGTAAGACATTTCCAGGGGCAGATGGGGACCCTGACCACAATCTGTTGGTTATGAACTGTAGATTAAAACTGAAGAAACTGCAAAAAGGTAGGAATTTAAGGAGATGGGACCTGGATAAAATGACTAAACCAGAGGTTGAACAGTTTCAGGGAGAGCATAAAGGAACAACTGACAGGAATGGGGGAAAGAAATACAGTAAAAGAAGAATGGGTAGCTTTGAGAGATGAAGTAGTGAAGGCAGCAGAGGATCAAGTAGGTAAAAAGACGACGGCTAGTAGAAATCCTTGGGTAACAGAAGAAATATTGAATTTAATTGATGAAAGGAGAAAATATAAAAATGCAGTAAATGAAGCAGGCAAAAAGGAATGCAAACGTCTCAAAAATGAGATCAACAGGAAGTGCAAAATGGCTATGCAGGGATGGCTAGAGGACAAATGTAAGGATGCAGAGGCTTATCTCATGAGGGGTAAAATAGATGCTGCCTACAGGAAAATTAAAGAGACCTTTGGAGAAAGGAGAACCACTTGCATGAATATCAAGAGCTCAGATGGAAACCCACTTCTAAGCAAAGAAGGCAAAGCAGAAAGGTGGAAGGAGTATATAGACGATCTATACAAGGGCAGTGTACTTTAGGACAATATTATGGAAATGGAAGAGGATGTTGATGAAGATGAAACGGGAGATACGATACTGCGTGAAGAGTTTGACAGAACACTGAAAGACCTAATTCGAAACAAGGGCCCGGGAGTAGACAACATTCCATTAGAACTACTGACGTCCTTGGGAGAGCCAGTCCTGACAAAACTCTACCATCTGGTGAACAAGATGTATGTAACAGGCGAAATACCCTCAGGCTTCAAGAAGAATATAATAATTCCAATCCCAAAGAAAGCAGGTGCTGACAGATGTGAAAATTACAGAAAAATCAGTTTAATAAGTCACGGATGCAAAATACTAGCGCAAATTCTTTACAGACGAATGGAAAACTGGTAGAAGCCGACCTCGGGGAATATCAGTTTGGATTCCGTAGAAATATTGAAACACGTGAGGCAATACTGACCCTACGACTTATCTTAGAAGCTAGATTAAGGAAAGGCAAGCCTACGTTTCTAGCATTTGTAGACTTAGAGGAAGCTTTTGACAATGTTGACTGGAATACTCTCTTTCAAATTCTGAAGGTGGCAGGGGTAAAATACAGGGAGCGAAAGGCTATTTACAATTTGTACAGAAACCAGATGGCAGTTATAAGAGTCGAGGGCATGAAAGAGAAGCAGTGGTTGGGGAGGGAGTGAGACAGGGTTGTAGCCTATCCCCGATGTTATTCAATCTGTATATTGAGCAAGCAGTGAAGGAAACAAAAGAAAAATTCGGAGTAGGTATTAAAATCCATGGAGAAGAAATAAAAACTTTGAGGTTCGCCGATGACATTGTAATTCTGTCAGAGACAGCAAAGGACTTGCAAGAGCAGTTGAACGGAATGGACAGTGTCTTGAAAGGAGGATATAAGATGAACATCAACAAAAGCAAAACGAGGATCATGGAATGTAGTCGAATTAAGTCGGGTGATGCTGAGGGAATTAGATTTGGAGATGAGACACTTAAAGTAGTAAAGGAGTTTTGCTATTTGGGGAGCAAAATAACTGATGATGGTCGAAGTAGAGAGGATATAAAATGTAGACTGGCAATGGCAAGGAAAGCGTTTCTGAAGAAGAAGAATTTATTATCATCGAGTACAGATTTAAGTGTGAGGATGTCGTTTCTGAAAGTATTTGTATGGAGCGTAGCCATGTATGGAAGTGAAACATAGACAATAACTAGTTTGGACAAGAAGAGAATAGAAGCTTTCGAAATGTGGTGCTATAGAAGAATGCTGAAGATTAGGTGGTAGATCATATAACTAATGAGGAGGAATAGGATTGGGGAGAAGAGAAGTTTGTGGCACAACTTGAAGAAGGTATCTGTTGGTAGGACATGTTCTGAGGCATCAAGGGATCAGTAATTTAGTATTGGAGGGCAGTGTGGAGGGTAAAAATCGTGGAGGGAGACCAAGAGATGAATACAGTAAACAGATTCAGAAGGATGTAGGTTGCGGTAGGTACTGGGAGATGAAGAAGCTTGAACAGGATAGAATAGCATGGAGAGCTGCATCAAACCAGTCTCGGAACTGAAGACCACAACAACAACAACAACAACAACTCTTTGTCGAAGAGCTTGTTAAGTATATTGCTCTCCGAGATACTTAAGGATCAAGTAAGTTAGAGGCAACTCGTATAATAGAGAGAAAGTTAACACCACTCATCCGGAATGAGCTTCAGTGTGTACATTATTGGCAGGTGCAAGCGCCTACTGAAACCTTGTTTCAATACATCGAGCGTGTTTATATATCTGTTTCTACCTTGGTAATGAAAGTCACAGAATAAGATAGCGTTTTCGACATTTTGGAAGCATGAGACCGGAAGGTCGGTCACGTCCTGTTTTTGCGTGGAGACCTACTACCTTTTCTGAATTAAATGGATTTGTTAATTCTATGGGAGCACTTAGGTTCGTGGATGAGCAACGCGATCAGTGTAAGGGCTTTCAGTCAGTTCCTCCTGCCCGAAGTAAGAACTATTGTCAGTCATATACTAATTCATTAGCCGGTAAACTTTATTATCAGTGTAGTTCCCAGAGCCATTTAGCGAGTGAATGTCCGGTTAGGCATGGTCCAAGACCAAACAGGTGACGCCGCCGGGCACGAACTAAAACTCCTTTGAGTAAGGCTCACTGCGCGCGTATTCGTGCTCTTGATAAACTTGCTCTTCCATGTGTTTGCGCCCACCTCAACCGAGAACCTGTTTGGGACTCCTTGGATTCTGCAAGTTCAGTTTTATTGCTTGACTACAGCTGGTATCTCGAGTTTCGTAATTTGTATGAGTTGTCTCCAATACGCCCTCCTCCCAGAGATACGTCGCCAATGCCAGGCGGGGTAGCCGCGCGGCTTGAGGCGTCTTGTCACGATGCGGGTGGCAACCCCCGTCGGCGGTTCGAGTCCCCCCTGGCGCATGGGTGTGTGTGTTGTCCATAGCGTAAGTTAGTTTAAGTTAGATTAAGTAGTGTGTGACCTAAGCAGTTTGGTAACGTGAGATCTTACCACTAATTTAGAATTTATGTTATGACAAGAGTTGGTCCTGGTGAGTGAGATGTGGGGGAGTTTATCCATTTGTAAGTTTTATTGGCCCGTTAAACTCATTGTAGTTAAGAACCTGCCAACGACCTTTTTGCTTGGCTATGGCTAAAATTGAAAAAGTCTTATTTTCATTTAACGACTTCGTATGTTCAGATATATTTAATGATTATTGTATTTTATTCGTTTCTATCTTGTGCACTGTAAATAAATGTGATGATTCAAAGGACAAATCATGCAACAATTGTGGACCTACACTTCCATGTGATCCGTTTCCTATTGCTTCCTGTATCTTGACGTTTCATTGCGTCTCTTTCGGATAGTTCCAAATGGTTCAAATGGCTCTGAGCACTATGGGACTCAACTGCTGAGGTCATTAGTCCCCTAGAACTTAGAACTAGTTAAACCTAACTAACCTAATGACATCACAAACATCCATGCCCGATGCAGGATTCGAACCTGCGACCGTAGCGGTCTCGCGGTTCCAGACTGCAGCGCCTTTAACCGCACGGCCACTTCGGCCGGCTCGGATAGTTCCCCTATTGGATTATCCAATGTCGGCATTAAGATAATGCGTACAGAAAAAGCGCGTAAAATTTTTGGTGTAGGATCCTTTCCACTGGCATTTACATCCTCACCCAAGGATTTCAGAGCCTGGATATCCTTATTGCAGGACGTTCAACTCGAACGGGTCGCAGTTCTTATAAATAGTCTAAGTGGGCCTGTATTACAGTCTCCATACCTCGCCTGAAGAATGCGCTTATTCTTCGTAAGTAGAGGCAGTCACTGCAATGCCATCGACCACTGGTTTGAGCTCACCTACCAGATACGCGTGTTTATTAATAGTCGATACGGAAGTATTCCTATCGATACAGCTTTCAAACTGTTCTCAAAATCTGGGCCAGGTGTCATTGTCCCCAGAGAAAGGTCCGCGAGCTGTGTCGGCTACCTTTCCACGTCCGCATGAGTTCCAGCCACGGTATAGAGTGCGCTGTTTATCTAGGTGGCGTTGTGGAGTTTTCGCGATAGGAGGAGCGAGGCGTTACCGCGGGGAGTAATGGCTGGGACCGTTGGTGCTTGGGCAGCGACGTCTTCCTCTTTCTGTGTCAAGGCGTCACGTGGCTCGATAGTGTGGCGAGGCATACTGACTTGGAGCACTGGGAAGTTTGTATGTGTACAATGCCTTTCTTAGCGTATAGCTCATTCAGGTATTCCGAGGTTGATTAATTTGCTTGTGGTAATCTAGTTACATATGGTAACTGATTCATAGCCGTGAAATTAAACCCCTTGTTGCTTGTTCGCCTAGTGTGAATTTTTGCTCCTAGAAACCCACTTCTTATCTGAAAAGGTACATCGAACTTTTACCAGTGAGCGTGATTGTTCCGGCCATGTAACAGTTTCACTGCCCCGCATGTCTCGTTCCTGGTGCCTTTGTAAATAGGAGCGGAGCCAAGTTGAGATGTAGAAGTCTGGCTGTTTAGGTTTCTTAGTCCATGCTCGGCAATATTTCTGGGATTATTTGTCTATTCCACCATATTTTGTGTTGCTGTGCGTGTATACCATAACTATAGCGTTGAATCTACTTTATTTAACCTTCTCGTTGAGCGCTGTAACTACGTCATTGTTGGACGTGCACTATGGCCTGGACTTACACGCGCCTTTCGTCTGCTCCAGAGTCACGGACAGTGTGAAAATCCTCCTTATGGGCCTCTTGGACCGTAGTGACTTCACAGATGCGCTTCCACACGCCACGCCAGCCTGCACCATGTTCTCCGAGGGGGTCGACGTTCGCCAAGTTACGTAATTGTAATCCATTATTTGTTTCATGCAACTGTTGTTTCCCATATTCTAAAGGCCTAAGCGGCCAGTGGAGGTCACCACTCTCTAACTTTCGTAATTGTTATATAATAACTCTTTTACGTAGCTGCTGTTTTTCTCATTCTAAGGGCCTAAGCGGCTAGTTATCATATGCTAGTTAGGTCCCCCTGTTTTGACAGTGTAACGTGTTTTTAAACTTCGACTAGTCTCTTTTTAATTACTATGGGAAGCTACTCCTGTTGTAAACTGGTCATTCTCTTGACATAGTAGTTTATTTAATGTGGCAGTTACCCCTGCCCCTCCTTTCTTCTATTGTCGGGGGCAGTAATCGCTCTGGCTCTGAGGACCTCGTGCTTGATTTGGCCTTAGTTCACTGTATTTCGTAGGTGCGGTACCTGGAAGCAAACAGATTCTTTATAGTTATTCCTTATTTTGTCAGGTCATCGCCCTGTTGGGTTCTGTTTGTTGTTTGGTGTTACCAGTCAAATCTTGTCAGAGGAAAATCATAGAATCTGCATTGCATGGTTTAAGGGATTTATCCCTCCCGAACATTCTGGCCGCGTACAAGCTAGCCTATGGTGCCGGCAGTTCTCCGTCTGCCAAATGAGTAAAAAGTCGTAACCACTACACCCAAGAGGTTCCACGTCTATCAATAGCACAAGGAAATCTGACTAGTGACCCCAGTGTGGATAACCCCTGAGTTGGATAACAAAGTAAATGACATCGTAGGGAATGCGAATGGGTGTCGTTGAAAAATTGATAACAAGGACCTACGGTATCACAAAAGGATTTATTAACTAATATCACGGTCAAGGGAGAACAAACATATAAACAGAAAAATCAACTATATAACATTTCATTAATACGAACTCAGGTTGCTGGCAGTGGACTTGGGGAACCTACTGGAATTTACGTGTAGAAGAGACTGGCTTCTGTGAGTGGGAGAATGTCAGTCTAGTCAAGCACCCTCTGCTGTATCGTTCCACTGACTGGTCTCTGACGTGAAATGGCCACGGGGGACGGCTATTGCGAGTACAAGGCTGCTATGAAAAAAGATGGTCGTGAAAACGATTGACAGTCTACTGAATATGCCGAAGCTGCACAACGTTACCGATATAGCCGGCGAAAGACGAGATGCTGTCGTCTGCGTTCGGGCACTGCCGAAGCGTCGTACTGTGGGAGATGACCCTCACGTCTGCCGGTGATTGACTCACATCCGCAAAAATATAAAGTTTCGCCCTAGTGTCCGGATGTCTTTACAGCTAACTGCTCTCTCCATAGAAACGGAAGAGCTCTAGCGACTGTACTCTGCGACGGTTGAGAAGCATGTCCCTGCCTCTCCCTTTTGCTCAAAATCTTCCCAAAAAGAGCCGTTCCCCCTGATGTTCTCGATAAACGTATCATGGCCCAGCAGTGGTTACTGTGCCAATAATGTTTTCTAGCAAGGAGACTCGCTCTTCCTCAACCAATCACTGCAGTGCAATACACATTCAGTACCCCGAAAAAAAAACTTCACTCTTCGTATACTCTGACGAAAAACAATTGCAACATCAAAAAATAATTAATGTAGAATAATGAAATTTTGGGGATGCATTTGTCTAGGTAACATATTTAAGTGATTAACATTGTAACATCATACGAGGTGTGGCTAGAAAAAAACCGGACTAGTACTGGTGAAACAATAAAACGAATGCAATAAGGCTGAAAGTCGCGTGGCCTGTCACATGACTCTCGCTCCGCCTACTGCTCGAGTTTCATCTGCCTCCTGCACTCAGTCTGCCCGTGGCGTCTGTTTTAAGTAGTTGACGTTTTGTCTGTGCGTCGGAAAATGTTGAGTGTACAGAAAGAACAGCGTGTTAACATCAAATTTTGTTTCAAACTAGGAAAATCTGCAAGTGAAACGTTTGTAATGTTACAACAAGTGTACGGCGATGATTGTTTATCGCGAGCACAAGTGCTTGAGTGGTTTAAACGATTTAAAGATGGCCGCGAAGACACCAGTGATGACACTCGCACTGGCAGACCATTGTCAGCAAAAACTGATGCAAACATTGAAAAAATCGGTAAACTTGTTCGACAAGATCGCCGTTTAACAATCAGAGCAGTGTCTGAGTTAACAGGAGTTGACAAGGAAAGTGTTAGGCAGATTCTTCATGAAAGTTTCAACATGAACAAAGTGTGTTCAAAAATGGTTCCAAAGTGTCTCACAATTGAACAGAAGGAACGCCGAAGAATGATTTGTTCTGACATCCTGGAAAACATTGAAAGTGATCCCACCTTCTTACAAAATGTTATTACTTGCGATGAATCGTGGTTTTTTACTTAAGATCCCGAAACTAAACGCCAATCGATGCATTGAAAAACTCCTGGTTCTCCACGACAAAAAAAAAAGCACGAATGTCAAAATCGAAATTCAAGGCAATGATGATTGTTTTTTTTGACATCAAAGGGATTGTGCACATTGATTGGGTACCAGAGGGACAAACAGTGAATCAGCATTACTACATTAGCGTCCTGGCTACCCTACGTGAGCGAGTACGGAGAAAACGGAACGATTTGTGGAGAAAAAAGTCATGGATCCTTCACCAAGACAATGCCCCAGCTCACAGTGCGTTGTCAGTGAAGACGTTTTTGGCAAAACACAACATTCCCATCTTAGATCATCCACCCTACTCACCTGATTTGGCCCCCTGTGACTTTTTTCTTTTCCCTAAAGTCAAGTCAGCTTTGAAAGGAACTAGATTTGAGACTGTTGAAGCAGTAAAAGAAAAAGCGACGGAAGTAATGTATGGACTTACCGAAAATGATCTGCAGCATTGCTATGAACAGTGGAAAATTCGTATGGAGCGGTGTAGAGACCGAGGAGGAGAGTACATTGAAGGAGGTAACATGAAATTGTAAATAATTGTAAATAAATGTTTTTTCCAGCATCAGTCCGGTTTTTTTCTAGCCGCACCTCGTAAGAGCTCCGTCAAGCTAAAAGTACATATGAGCTCGTGTTGCAAAGGGATATCCTAAACGTATTCTCGTAACACATTTTGAAGAAACTCAAGATACCGTGTCCCAGTAAGACGGTTATCTAAAACAACTGGGCCGATGCTTTGATCATCAATAATACCGCACCACACGTTGACTGAGAAACGCCGTTGAAAATCCGTTTTCACAGTAGCGTGCACATTTTCATTTGCCCATACTTGAGAGTTGCACGTGTTGCTGATTCCCTTGCGGGTAAATGTTGACTCATCAGTGAAAACAATCGATCATAGGCAATGATCCTCTGACAGAATTCTTGCAGGGCGGCAGCATCTCCTTCACGTAGATGTTGTACACTCTGCCGATGAAAGGGATACAGACCGTGCTCGTGTACTGTGCCTATAACTCGTATTTGTGGAATACCAAGTTGGGCAGCAATTCTTTAGAGCTAGTAGTAGGGTTGCCTTCCACTACTTGAAGAATGTTCCCAACTTCATTAAGAGTTTGTTGTACGGGACGTTCAGAGACAACATTTACGCTGGGAAGCGTACCACGCTCACGCAGTCCGTGAAACGCCCTGCTAAACACCCTGCTATCTGGCACTCCACGATTGGGAAATCGTGGTTGGTATTCTCGCACAGCAGCTCTGGGATTCCTATTGGACGAACCATAGTCAAACACCATGTCAGCGTACTCTCCATGAGTGAAGATCCGTGGCATTTTCACTACACAAAACTGCATTCGTTGTTCACGTAACAACACTGTAGTACCGTGCACTACGACAAGCACTGTCGAACTGAGACTTGAGGTAAACAACTGCACCATGCGCAAGTGAACTGCATACTGACACGGTTAGTAAGGACGACGCTTCGCGTTTCCGTTGCAAGTTATTTTCATTGGTTTGCCGGGAAACGGTTAAGACAAGGGCATATGTTTATTAGGAGATTTTTGTTCAGAATCACCACTAGTATCACCCCTCAAAGCATGTACCTTTCGTCCTGACTCACACTGTATATAGTATTTTTTTAATAGTGATAAAGTTTGTCAAATAGTGAATGATGTGTACCTAAAACCCTGGCTCAGTACTTACACGTTCTTAATTCTGATCAAGCCGTACTCTTAGGTAGATTTTCAGTCAGAGTTAACATGCGGTAGATTATTTGACGAAGGGGTCTGAACCACAAAGAGACTGTATCAGTCATACACGGTGTCACGGTAGAAGCAGACAATTTTTTCTCGAAAATTGCGTGTTTTGCCTCGTCGAGATACTCACTGCAAATAGCTAGGTCCGTCTTCTTGTCGTTGCGATATTTAAAATCATCTAACAATATGCCTTCCGACAACTCTTCGACCGTGGATACTAGACGCATGGTAACACTGCCCTGACGAGATCGTTTTCTTTCAGACCTTGTAAAACTTTAAGAGGTTGTTCTTTGCTTTCAAATAATACGCTACCCTTGCTAGCCGGCCACTGTGACCGAGCGGTTCTAGGCGCTTCAGTCCGGAACCGTGCGACTGCTGCAGTCGCAGGTTCGAATCCTGCCTCGGGTATGGATGTGTGTGATGTCCATAGGTTAGTTAGGATTAAGTAGTTCTAAGTCTAGGGGACTGATGACCTCAGTCCCATAGTCCTTAGAGCCATCTGAATTTGCAACGCTTGCTATAAATATATTCCACTGTTTCAAGTAAGCAACTCGCTGCTGTCCATAGGTGCTAGAGTCTACCGCGTGCGACAAATGACGAACAATTTTAAAGTAAATACTCGCAACCGAAAGACCTTTTTGGTTAGACATTTCCTAATATTTTTCTAACGGCAATAGCAGACTCCGCGGGTCCTGATTATTTTCTTCTCAACCCCAGGATCATTGGGCAGAATCAATAATGTTCCGTTTAGTGCGCCTACTGTACAGTGCGCAACTGCCTCACAACATTTTAATGTTGTGGCAGCTCCGTCTCCGTCAGTGCCAAGAGGGTGGCAGTGTGGCATCCAATGATAGCCTACGAGCTCCAGTTTCCGGCTTTCGGCAACATAAAAGGTCGCCGCCGAATTCAGGATGTAAGGAAATACAAGCCGATCACTTAACACTGTTTATTTATGTAAATTTAAGAATAAAACACTTAATGAAATTACATAAAAGTAGGTACAAAGGTAAAGTGCTCAGGACAACGATCTACAACGTGTCTGATCTTCCACAAGGCCTATAACACGTCCTTGGGGCACCAGAATTATCACTTCTGCTGTAATCAACGACTTTTCGTCAGTTACTGCTAGCTGTGGACATTCTGACAGGAAAGCACGAATACAGTCTCACAACTGAAACGGTACCACCTAGGCAAGCAATTTGATTAGAAATGGCTTGTGCCATGTCAAAAGTCTTCTGGAATCAACTTGAGATTTCCTGTCGATAGCACTCCTTGAAATAAGTGTCCAAGGAATAGAAAAGCAACTGGAATCACTCAACAGAGGAAAGTCCACTGGACCTGACGGGATACCATTTCGATTCTACACAGAGTACGCGAAAGAATTTGCCCCCTTCTAACAGTCGTGTACCGCAAGTCTCTAGAGGAACGGAAGGTTCCAAATGATTGGAAAAGACCACAGGTAGTCCCAGTCTTCAAGGAGGGTCGTCGAGCAGATGCGCTAAACTATAGACCTATATCTCTGACGTCGATCTGTTGTAGAATTTTAGAACTTGTTTTTTGCTCCAGTATCATGTCGTTTTTGGAAACCCAAAATCTACTCTGTAGGAATCAACATGGATTCCGGAAACAGCGTACGTGTGAGACCCAACTCGCTTTATTTGTTCATGAGACCCAGAAAATGTTAGATACAGGCTCCCAAGTAGATGCTATTTTCCTTGACTTCCGGAAGGCGTTCGATACAATTCCGCACTGTCGCCTGATAAACAAAGTAAGAGCCTACGGAATATCAGACCAGCTGTGTGGCTGGATTGAAGAGTTTTTATCAAACAGAACACAGCATGTTGTTATCAATGGAGAGACGTCTACAGACGTTAAAGTAACCTCTGGCCTGCCACAGGAGAGTGTTATGGGACCATTGCTTTTCACAATATATATAAATGACCTAGAAGATGGTGTCGGAAGTTCCATGCGGCTTTCCGCGGATGATGCTGTAGTATACAGAGAAGTTGCAGCATTAGATAATTGTAGCGAAATGCAGGAAGATCTGCAGCGGATAGGCACTTGGTGCAGGGAGTGGCAACTGACCCTTAACATAGACAAATGTAATGTATTGCGAATACATAGAAAGAAGGATCCTTTATTGTATGATTATATGATAGCAGAACAAACACTTGTAGCAGTTACTTCAGTAAAATATCTGGGAGTGTGCGTGCGGAACGATTTGAAGTGGAATGATCATATAAAATTAATTGTTGGTAAAGCGGGTACCAGGTTGAGATTCATTGGGAGAGTCCTTAGGAAATGTAGTCCATCAACAAAGGAGGTGGCTTAAAAACACTCGTCCGACCCATACTTGAGTATTGCTCATCAGTGTGGGATCCGTACTAGATCGGGTTGACGGAGGAGATAGAGAAGATCCAAAGAAGAGAGGCGCATTTCCTCACAGGGTTATCTGGTAACCCTGATAGCGTTACGGAGATGTTTAGCAAACTCAAGTGGCAGACTCTGCAAGAGAGGCGCTCTGCATCGCGGTGTAGCTTGCTCGCCAGGTTTCGAGAGGGTGCGTTTCTGGATGAGGTATCGAATATATTGCTTCCCCCTACTTATACCTCCCGAGGAGATCACGAATGTAAAATTAGAGAGATTCGAGCGCGCACGGAGGCTTTCAGACAGTCGTTCTTCCCGCGAACCATACGCGACTGGAACAGAAAAGGGAAGTAATGACAGTGGCAGGTAAAGTGCCCTCCACCACACACCGTTGGGTGGCTTGAGGAGTATAAATGTAGATGTAGATGCTTGTTTCGGAAGAACGATATTTTTTAATACATGGTAGTAGTGTCAATAGGTTGTGAAGTTGATACATAGTATACTTGTATGTTTCAGAAGTCGACTGCAAGTCGATGACAGTGGTATGGGTCTATAAATCAATGCATTACTTCTAGGTCCTTTCTTCTGTATAATCGATGTAACTTTGCAGTCCTTAGCTACGGTCGTTCATCGAGCAAGCGGTTGTATATGATAGCCAAGAAACTGGTGTTGTTTCATCGACGTGCTCCGAAAGGTATCTAATTTGGTATATCAATCTATTACTAAGTAACCTAAGTAGCTTCGCTACTTCTAGGGTATCAGCTTACGAATTACTCATGACTTCGTGGTATAATTCTATTCAATTTGCAACTATTTTCACAAATCTGAGATTGACTACACCCAGTCGATGTATTCTAGGTCAATTACTTCAGATGGAAACAGCTTTGGACGTTATAACCTACATTCTAGTCCACTACATCGAACTGCCTGAAATTAGCCGTCCATTCCCATGTCGATCTTTTTAGAAATCTTTACTTTACCTGATTTTTTTGAGTCTTCCAAGTTTCCATACTTTGTCTTTTAGAAATTATCTGTAGCTCTACTGGAAAAAATGGAATGATCGTATGGCATTGGTGGCTGGGAGGGCCCTTTCGGGGGAGTTTGGTCCCTGTATTGCAAGTACTTTTTAGGTGACGCCACATCGGCGACTTGCGAGTCAAGGATGATGAAGGACACACAACACCCAGTCCCCCGCCGGGAATCGAACCCGGCCCCCCTGCACGGTAGGCGGTAAGACTACCGCTATGCTACGTTGACGGACGCTCTACTAACAAATATGAGAAGTCAGAATAAATTGTCACTCTCAGTGAAGTAACTTGCTTTTTGTGATGGCTTCAAGCAACTATCTCTGCAAAGCCTTATAATAGAACTCTGATCCTCTTAATTCTGACACTTCTTTAGACAAAACCTTTGGGAGAAATAATAAATTAACGATGTTTTTGCTAACACTAATTAAAACATCTTCTTTTAAATTACGTTAGTTATCAATTACTGATGTATTTCAGACAAAGTACGAGGTCAAAACACCTGATAACTAATTTTACTTAAAATATCAGGTTTTAAATACTGTTACTTAATTAAAACATCGATAAAGATACATCACTAACTTTAGTTGTACGAGGGATGCCCAGAAAGTAATGCACGGCATTTTTTTTCTTCAGCTACTCTTTATTGAACATAATGAGAATTACACACACGAAAGAATGGTGTTTTATCTACACAACATATTTTTCCACGTAATTTCAATCCCGTTCTATGGCCTTCCTCAAACGCGAAACAAGGGCGTGTATGCCCTGTCGGTACCAATCCTTGTCCTGGTGGCGGAGCCGGTGCTTCACTGAGTGAACTTCCTTTGCTGACTGACACATGCAACGCCAACTGCCGAGTCGTAATGTGTCTGTCCTCGCCTCACGATGACAACATCAGCTCACTTTAACATGTCAGGTGTGACTGCCATGGATGGTCTCCTCGACCGCTGTAAATCGTGAAGCTCCACCAAACCGGCTTCTGATGACCTCATCTTCCATGCCCAGCGACTAACTGTACTTCCGTCGACAGCAGATGCTCCATAGACTTTGCACAAGCGTTTGTGAATATTCCCCATAGTTTCTTTCTCTGAGGTGAGAAATACAGTGACGGCACATTGCTTGTAGCGTACATCACCTACTGACGCCATTTTGAAACTGTCCTACAGCCACGCTATCTATCGGAAGTGACGGAAACTTGGCGCGCTCACTCATGAGGTTCCAAGAAATTGTTCTGAGCACTATGCGACTTAACTTCTGAGGTCATCAGTCACCTAGAACTTAGAACTAATTAAAACTAACTAACCTAAGGACAGTACATACATCGATGCCCGAGGCAGTATTCGAACCTGCGACCAGAGCGGTCGCTCGGCTCCAGACTGTAGCGCCTAGAACCGCACGGCCACTCAGGCCGGCCATGAGGCTTCAAATAGGACATACGTTTCGCTTTCGTAGCACTGTTTTCGGCTGAGAAAAACAAATGCGATGCATTACTTCCTGGGCAACCCTCTTATTCTGCCTAGACAAAATGCAGTTTTAGTTTAGCAATCCTCTGATGAAACGGAATCATTTTCCTACATCGCAATAATATTCTCTTTGATTTTTATTTTAGCACTTTTCGTATGATTTTTGTTTTTATATGTTTTTAGCCCTTCCGTCTTCTTTGAACTTGGCTCAGTCAGTATATTTGCTTGCAATCGGAAGCAGCTGTTTGCGAGGGACTTCCGCAGTCATTTGGATTTTCTAAATTATCTGTGTAACTGGCCATCAGTGCAGCTTAAAATTACACGGAACTCAACACTCTTCTAGTATTACGTAAGTGATCAGGCGATTTTCTAGCAAATTTAAATAATAATTACACAACAGTCAAGCATCTTAGACGCACTTCTAATATCATTTGGAACCCCACAGTTTATAGATTAGGAAATATGTTTGCTAATGCTACTCATATTTTCTATCAGTAATGGTGTATTACCATCGCTAAAAATAAGAAAAAAAAACTCTTCCCTTCCTCCCCCCCCCTCCCTGGCCGAAAAAGTTTCTCTCGCTCACAAAGACTTAAATTAGAAAGAAAAAAGGAACTTCACAAGCGTATATTTGTTTCATATGCCGGCCGAAGTGGCCGTGCGGTTAAAGGCGCTGCAGTCTGGAACCGCAGGACCGCTACGGTCGCAGGTTCGAATCCTGCCTCGGGCATGGATGTTTGTGATGTCCTTAGGTTAGTTAGGTTTAACTAGTTCTAAGTTCTAGGGGACTAATGACCTCAGAAGTTGAGTCCCATAGTGCTCAGAGCCATTTGAACCATTTTGTTTCATATTTTACACCAAAAAATGCATGTAATTAACTTCCAAATGGCAGTCTTGAGAACATTATAATCCACAAAGTCCAGCATCACTGTCTTGGATCAACCATTTGCTTTCTTTTCTTACCATCTTTCTTTCCTTTGTCGAGTAAGCTTCAGAGTAGCATCTAATGGACAATATATGAACTACTATGGAAGTCCTACAGCCGGCATGCACGAAAACACATTTCAGGGAATGGAAAAATTTGCGCCCGTAAGGGATGTGGCCGCCATCCGCATTGGCGATACGTGCGCACACGTATGGCATAGTGCTGAACCTGAGACACGAGACCAGGCGTAAAAATAACTTACTGCTTTTTGACACAGTGGAAACACCACTAGAACAAATACAGCAGCCTCAGTGACGACAGGCACTCTGGCGATTGTGGTGAGAATCTTGAGGCGGTATTTGACGTTTTGGCAGCCACAGCTGTGCGTGTATTCTTTCCAAGACGGCGCTGTACTGCTTTTACCTTGGAGGAACGTGGCAACACCGAGACAGTGATCTTTCAGTGCATCGATCTCATGTTGTTTTTTTATGTGCATAACGATATTATTCGAAATTTTTTTCGTTATTTTTATCTCAATCGACATACGAAGCCGTGGACGTGCAAGCATAGACAACAAACAACTAGAAAGTAAGTTTATCCACGGGGTTACGGATTTAGGAATCTACACATCAGCATAACAGACTAACAAGGGGATTAGCACACCAGTTAATGACGGATTTTGATGTCTTACATATGTTGTAGAGGGCCTGTCCTGAGTACGTGGCTAGTGGCTTTTCATGCTAAGGTTCCTAGTTTCCAAGAAAATCGATGCTGAAGCTTTATGCGTAGCTCATATACTCTTAACGTTAACGCCACTTCCACTAAGCGAGAGCAGCGCAGGAGCTAAGTTTCATGGCTATCACTCGGCAGCACGGGTTGACATCCTGCGCGTGTAATTATATTTTTTTTTGTTTTATCCTATTGAAAATCATTAAATAGTACATGTAATTAAATAGTATGTCACTCCAGATACAGACCAAAGTGCTCATCTCTAAATTTGATCTCGATTACGTAATTAATACTGATCGAATTGGCTGGCAATACCAACTGACGTACAACAGACCTCTTGTGGAACAACAGTCTTAACCCTCAATATTCCAGAAAAAGACATGAACAAGGTCAGTCATTTGATTCATAATACAGTATAACTGTGTCAGGAAAGATATTCTCTTACGTTTACTTGTGTATGTAAGAACCATTGGAAAACTTGGTCGTACTATAAAAAAAAATGTTGTCAAATTGACTCTTAAATTAGAAAATGTAATTCTGACGAGCAAGAAATCAGGAAAATTCAAGAAAATGTTGAGCGAACAATTTTTTAAAATGTTTTAGTCTTCCGTGCGTCGGACAAACAAAAATTTCTGTACTGTATTGACTCCTGAGGGGCGGGGGGGGGGGGGCAGACTAATCAGAGACTCCGCGATCAAATATTTATACACGCAGCTCCATTATAACAATAGCAGTCACAATGAACTCCACTAATTACGCGATTTTTATTTCTACAAATGGCTCTGAGCACTATGGGACTTAACATCTATGGTCATCAGTCCCCTAGAACTTAGAACCACTTAAACCTAACTAACCTAAGGACATCACACAACACCCAGTCATCACGAGGCAGAGAAAATCCCTGACTCCGCCGGGAATCGAACCCGGGAACCCGGGCGTGGGAAGCGAGAACGCTACCGCACGACCACGAGCTGAGGACTTTATTTCTACAGGGAGTTGAAGTATTGTTTTGTCTAAAACTGACATTTTGAGATAGAGGCTTTGTACAGAATATAGACTGATTTGCAAGAATCACCTTGCGTAACAGGTTAAAATATCCAGGAAGAAATTCACAGGAAATACCGTCTCGAATTATGTTTTAGCACGGAAAGAGACGCAAGCGATGGCGAGTTTGACGATTCTGTAAGGTATTCTGTAACAAATGGGATAGCCGGCCGAAGTGGCCGTGCGGTTAAAGGCGCTGCAGTCTGGAACCGCAAGACCGCTACGGTCGCAGGTTCGAATCCTGCCTCGGGCATGGATGTTT
Organism: Schistocerca nitens; assembly: GCF_023898315.1. Taxonomy (NCBI): domain Eukaryota; kingdom Metazoa; phylum Arthropoda; class Insecta; order Orthoptera; family Acrididae; genus Schistocerca; species Schistocerca nitens. Next base: position 676,294,975 of record NC_064618.1, read on the forward strand.
GTGATGTCCTTAGGTTAGTTAGGTTTAACTAGTTCTAAGTTCTAGGGGACTAATGACCTCAGCAGTTGAGTCCCATAGTGATCAGAGCCATTTGAACCATTTTTGAACAAATGGGATACAAATTTGAGGATAGTCTGCTGTAATGATTGACCTACTAATGAAATTACCACGTCGAAAATGATTACTTTTGAACGATTTTGTATGACGCGTACTATCTAAACCCGTATCGTCAGCGTAGTAGCCGTGAATCTTTCCCCCTCGGCGAAAACATGAGTACTTTACAGGCGTAGGTGGTACGCATAAAACTTTAACATCGATTTTCTCGAAACCTAGTGACTGTTACACGAATAGCTGCTAGACAGGCACTCAGGAAAGGCAGCTCTACAGGTCTACTAGAGAGACTGCTTACACCACGCTTGTAAGTCCTTTTCTGAAGTAGTGGTGTTGCGATGTGGGATCCGTATCAGATGGGAGTGACAAAGGACATCGAAAAAGTTCAAAGAGGGGCAGCTGGTCTTGTATTGTCGCAAAATAGGGGAGAGAGTGCCAAGGGCATGATTCATGAACTGGGGTGACAATAACAGAAGCAAAGGCGTTTTTCGTTGAGACAGGATGTCATCTTATTGCGAAAATATTCTGTTGAGTCCACTTACATACGAAGAAGTGATCATCGTTATAAAATAAAAGAAATCAGAAGTGCCATACAAAGATTTAAGGGTTCGTTTTTCCCGCGAGTCATTCGATAATAGAAGGGGAGAAAAACAGCTTGAAGGTGATAGAATGAAGCCTCTGTCAGGCACTTAATTGTGAATTGCAGAGCAATCAAGTAGATGTAGATGAATCTACGTAACAAGCAGACCTTACGATCTCGGGAATTCAGATCTGGATGAGACTTCTTATGTTAGTGGTATACCTCAAGGTTGTTAACGCCAAAGTTGTAAAGCGCATCAGGCAGAAGATTCCACGAAAAAAGGCTCTGAAGTTTTACGGTCAGTGCACATACTGAACACGTTATGCGCTACGGCAGCACAACGAAATGGCTGTGCCTGCAGCGGACTCCGTTACCACGCGAGCGATTCAGGATCGATCCTGCCGTCGGGTAACTTTTACTTCGTTTTTTTATTGTTTTAAAACAATAGCTATTAAAATTATAACATGTTTTTAATGAAGTAAAATATTATCTTCTAAATGTGGGAAGTTAACGACTAGACTGTGTACTGACATCCCCAGCCACTGTGTAAAGTCTCTTCGACAGGACGAGGAAAATCTGAATTATAAGGCGAAGTCTTTCAGGATGGCAAGAAATCACCCACATATACAATGAAAGTCATTCCTCCAAAGTGTACTCCCCTCGTTCAAACTTGTGGCTCAAATGGCTCTCAGCACTATGGGACTCAACATCTTAGGTCATAAGTCCCCTAGAACTTAGAACTACTTAAACCTCCAGAATGAGATTTTCACTCTGCAGCGGAGTGTGCGCTGATATGAAACTTCCTGGCAGATTAAAACTGTGTGCCCGACCGAGACTCGAACTCGGGACCAGCCCCGAGTTCGAGTCTCGGTCGGGCACACAGTTTTAATCTGCCAGGAAGTTTTACTTAAACCTAACTAACCTAAGGACATCACACACACCCATGCCCGAGGCAGGATTCGAACCTGCGACCCTAGCAGCGCCGCGGTTCCGGACTGCAGCGCCAGAACCGCACGGCCACCGCGGCCGGCTTCAAACTTGTGACGTCTATTTTTGTAGACAGGTGATAGATCTAATAAAGCGTACACAAAATTGCGCTTATTTGATTGAAAATAATAGAGACATAAATTCCCGTGAAGACTGTTTAAAAATACAATCAATAGTGAACCGTCAGCTGTCATCCCAAAAATTTTAATGAAATGAATCAGTATGCCTGGTACGGTTCCAGGCTTTCTGATGAAAGTGAAGTTTTCATGACTGTTAACGGAGTATGTTTTCCGACAGATATTTTAAAAAGTGGTTCGTGTGAACAAATTCATAAAGTTTGCAAGACGTCAAAACATTTTCTTGGTTTCAGTATTTGAATGATAATTATCATTCTGGTGCTTGTATGTAAAATACGAAACTGACAAACAAAAAGTTGATATTCTAAAATTTTTTACATAAATAAAACCCAACAGAAAATTTTGTAGCAGTGGTAGTTAAAGCTTTGATTTACTTATATTAAAAATACAATTGAAAAATTAATACCGGGTGATCTAAAAGTCAGCATAAATTTGAAAACTGAATAAACCACGGAATAATGTAGATAGAGAGGTAAAAATTGACACACATGGTTGGAATGACATGGGGTTTTATTAGAACTAAAAAAACAAAGTTCACAAAATGTCCGACAGATGGCGCTGGACAGCAAAACGTCAGTGACTGCTCATGACAATCGTGTATAAAAGGGGCTGTAATGAGAGAGAGAATCAGATGCGCCAGCAGTCGCAGCATATTGACGTTAACTGAAAAGGCGCTTTTAGTGAAGCTGTATTATGAGAATGGGGAATGTGCTAGTTCAGCGTTACGATCCTATCGCCATAGGAAGGGGATTCGAATGGGTAAAGGTCCGTTGACAAATGCAGCTGTGGCGAGAATGATTTCGAAGTTCGAAGCCACGGGTTGTTTAGACGATAGACCCCATAGTGGCCTACCGAGCACAAGGCGTAATGCTGCTGAGACAGTTCAGGAAGAAACGGAGACTGTAGCGGGTTCGTCTATGCACTGGGAAGTCAGCGCTCTTGCAGTAGCACGTCGCACCAGCATTCCATACAGTACTGTTTGGTTGGCACTTAGGCGTACCCTCCGGTGCTATCCGTACAAAATCCATCGGCATAATGAACTGTTACCTGGCGATTTAGTGAAGCGGAGGGCATTTGCGGTGTGGGCGTTTCAAAAGATGGTGGAAGATGACGATTGGTTGAGTAACGTGTTGTGGACCGACGAAGCTCATTTCACGCTCCGAGGGTCTGTCAACGCCCACAACTGCAGAATTAGGGCTACCGGAAATCCTAGAACTGTCATGGAAACTCCATTGCACGACGAGAAAGTCACGGTATGGGTTGGATTTACCACATCTACCGTTATCGGGCCTTTTTTCCTCGAGGAAATGCGTGATTCTGGTTTGTAACTGCTACCGTGACGGATGAGAGGTACGTCGATATGTTACAGAATCGCATCATCCCAAAGCCTGGCTGATAAACACCTGCCGGAATGTACGATGTTTATGCAGGATGGCGCTCCACCCCATATTGCTAGACGCGTGAAAGATCTCTTGCGCGCATCGTTTGGTTATGATCGTGTGCTCAGCCGCCACTTTCGTCATGCTTGGCCTCCCAGGTCCCCAGACCTCAGTCCGTGCGATTATTGGCTTTGGTGTTAGCTGAAGTCACAAGTGTATCGTGATCGACCGACATCTCTAGGGAAGCTAAAAGACAACATCCGAAGCCAATGCCTCACCATAACTCCGGACATGCTTTACAGTGCTGTTCACAACATTATTCCTCGACTACAGCTATTGTTGAGGAATGAAGGTGGACATATTCAGCATTTCGTGTAAAGAACATCATCTTTGATTTGCCTTACTTTATTATGTTAATTATGGCTATTCTGGTCAGATGAAGCGCCATCTGTCGGACATTTTTTGAACTTCTGTATTTTTTTGGCTCTAATAAAACCCCATGTCATTCCAAGCATGTGTGTCAGTTTGTACCTCTCTATCTAAATTATTCCTTGATTTATTCAGTTTTCAAATTTATACTGATTTTTTGATCATCCAGTATTTAAAAAAAAATATTAATTATTAGTTGCATTTCATGTTAATTAGCTGTAACAATCATTTCACTAACAAAATAAAATTCTTTATGATTTAATTGATAGTATTTTTGTCTTTAACTTCATGTAAAAATTGTTATAATTTTTAAGACGATTACAAAACGTTAAAAAATTAGCCAATGGCAAGATCGAACCTGGATTGGTAGCACGACAAAGGAGTCGGTTTTTATTTTTTATTTTCTTTTGTGTTTTGCTGTCTCGTTTTATTCGTTATTGTGCCTTGCATTTGTTGGAGGGGACGTCCCATCACATTTCTTGAAGTTCTTCGTTAACCCGTTCACTCAGTTTTTTTTTATTACAGATGGCAGCTAACCATCTGGACGAACACGCTGAGTTACCATGCCGGCGCTAGAGCCACCGGCATGCGGCCATTTTTTTTCTTTATTGTTAATTTCACACCTGATACAGATAGGCCAGCAGCGGCACATTAAGCCGCTCTTCGGCCACAGATAAAACTAATGATACAAAAGAAGACAATCGCAGAACAGACAGGGTGGATATACAAACATAGACACACAAAATTAAAACACACGGAGCCGTTCACGGGCGCAGAGTCCAAAATAAAAATGTTCAGACATTTGGACACGCACAGAGGTGACAGATGGCACACGCGAACGTTGGAGCACAAACGAGTAACGCTGGAACACTTGAACAGGAACACAATGACACACACAAACACTAGGCAATGATCTCCGGCGCGCGCTAAAGTTCACTAAACGTGTGCAAGTCCGGGGACCTGCCAAAATGGGAAAAGGGGGGGGGGAGGAGGGAGAGGGGAGTGTGTAGGTGCCAGTGGCAGAGGAGATGGGAGGGGGAGGAAAGAAGGTAGGGGGGTTGGGGAAGCCCAGGGGAGGAGGGACGGAGGAAGGGAGGAGGGAGAGAAGGGAGAGGGTGCCCTCAGGAGAAAACACAGGGTGCGGTAGAGGAGGATCAAAGTTGGTAGGAGGGGTAGATGGAGGGGATGAGGGATCAACAGGGAGGGGGAGTTGGTGGAAGCCACCATGGGCGAGGGTGTGGAGAGTGGAGAGATGGATAGCAGGTGGACTGTGGGAATGCAGGCGTGGCAGCGGACGGGGGTGGGAGAGGATGGGAGAGACAAGCAGGTGAGGGGGATCAAGTTTTCAGGAGGTGTAGAGGATCCGTATCTGTTCGAGGAAAAGAAGGAGGTGCGGGAACGGAATAAGGTCATAGAGGATCCGCGTGGGGGAGGGGAGACGGATGCGATAGGCGAGGAGGAGCGCATGGCGTTCTAGGATTTGAAGGGATTTGTAAAAGGTAGGAGGGGCGGAGATCCAGGCGGGATGAGCGTAGCAGAGGATGGGGCGGATCCTGCCGCCATGCCAACAGCGCGTATAAATTGATCGGTATAAGCGCTGCGCGTAAGACTGTAGCTGCGTTTCTGTCTGATTCCCCTGGCTAGTGCACTTTGCAATTTTTGTGGCTGGACACTCTTGCGGTGCACCCCTAAACTGTGAAGTCTCATCCCAAACTGAATTCCCGAAACCTGAAGCTCCCCTAGTAAGGCTCCTCGTGATTAACAGACCAGACGGCCCCCTTGTGAATGTGACTGACGCCAGCGCCGTCTGTGTGCCGGGTCGGTCATTGTGCTGCACAGGCCGGAGTGAAGCCAGTTGCGGCGCGCCACGGAGGCATGCGCACGACCGCCGCGGTCGGTACGGAACAGAACGGAACGGACCGGTACGGTACTTTCTGGTTCCTACCGCGGCCCGGGCCACGAATATGAAAGGAGGGGCGTGACCGCGGCGGCGCTGATAAAGGCGGGCCAGGCCGGCGTCGGCCGCTATCGCCGGCCGCCATCTGGGAGATGCGTCGCGATGCGCCGCGCGTGCAATCGGTCGCCATGGAGATGTCACGCCGGTCACGGCGCAGCGCTCCTACCCCGCGGCGCTCACGCCCCCGCCTATTCACAAGTCACCGCCGCGTGACCGCCGGAAAGAGCGGGAGGCACGGCTAGAGTCCGACGTCCCGCCGCCGTCGGCGCCCCTAGTGACTGAGCACAGGCTCAGCTGGACAATAGGGAGCATCGAATCGATCTCGGCTCTACTATAGGAGGCATCCACCTCGAATGATGGAGGAAAACTTAGTAATAAAAAATCAAATTATAACGGTCATACTTGATTTTGACACCTTATCGTTTCTAGCATCTGTAGACTTAGAGAAACCTTTTGACAATGTAGACTGGAATACTCTCTTTCAAATTCTAAAGGTGGCAGGGGTAAAATACAGGGACCGAAAGGCCATTTACAATTTGTACAGAAACCAGATGGCAGTTATAAGAGTCGAGGGACATGAAAGGGAAGCAGTTGTTGGGAAGGGAGTGAGACAGGGTTGTAGCCTCTCCCCAATGTTATTCAATCTGTATATTGAGCAAGCAGTAAAGGAAACAAAAGAAAAATTCGGAGTAGGTATTAAAATTCATGGAGAAGAAATAAAAACTTTGAGGTTCGCCGATGACATTGTAATTCTGTCAGAGACAGCAAAGGACTTGGAAGAGCAGTTGAACGGAATGGACAGTGTCTTGAAAGGAGGGTATAAGATGAACATCATAAAAAGCAAAACGAGGATAATGGAATGTAGTCGAATTAAGTCGGGTTATTCTGAGGGAATTAGATTACGAAATGAGACACTTAAATTAGTAAAGGAGTTTTGCTATTTGGGGAGCAAAATAACTGATGATGGTCGAAGTAGAGAGGATATAAAATGTAGACTGGCAATGGCAAGGAAAGCGTTTCTGAAGAAGAAGAATTTGTTAACATCGAGTACAGATTTAAGTGTGAGGATGTCGTTTCTGAAAGTATTTGTATGGAATGGTGCCATGTTTGGAAGTGAAACATGGGCGATAAACAGTTTGGACAAGAAGAGAATAGAAGCTTTCATTATGTGGTGCTACAGAAGAATGCTGAAGATTAGATGGGTAGATCACATAACTAATGAGGAGGTATTGAATAGAATTGGGGAGAAGAGGAGTTTGTGGCACAACTTGACTAGAAGAAGGGACCGGTTGGTAGGACATGTTCTGAGGCATCAAGGGATCACAAATTAAGCATTGGAGGGCAGCGTGGCGTGGAGGGTAAAAATCGCAGAGGGAGACCAAGAGATGAATACACTAAGCAGATTCAGAAGGATGTAGGTTGCAGTAGGTACTGGGAGATGAAGAAGCTTGCACAGGATAGAGTTGCATGGAGAGTTGCATCAAACCAGTCTCAGAACTGAAGACAGCAACAACAACATCGTTGTGTGAACGTGTCCAGTTGTAAGTAGGCTGTTTAGGTTTTTATAGTGGTAACGTCACGTAGCGCTCTGTATGAAAACTACTGACTGTCCTGTGTGCAGTCTGTGGCTGGTTAGCATTTTTGGAATATTCGCTGTTGTAGTGTTGGGCAGTTGGATGTGAACAGCGCGTAGCGTTGCGCAGATTGAGGTGAGCCCTCAGCAGTGGTGGATGTGGGGAGAGAGATGCCAGAATTTTAAGAGCGGTCGATCTCGACGTGTGTCCGCCAGAAAGAGTAAATTTGTAATACTGGATATCATGAACTGATATGTGTATTATGACTTTTGAACATTATTAAGGTAAATACATTGTTATCTATCTAAATCTTTCATTTGCTGACTATACCTATCAGTAGTTAGTGCCTTCAGTAGTTAGAATCTTTTATTTAGCTGGCAGTAGTGGCGCTCACTGTATTACAGTAGTTAGAGTAACGAAGATTTTTGTGAGGTAAGTGATTGATGAAAGGTATAGGTTATAGTCAGGGCCATTCTTTTGTAGGAATTTTTGAAAGTCAGATTGCGTTGCGCTAAAAATATCGTGTGTCAGTTTAGTGTTGATCAGAATAAGTGAAGAGAGTAATGTCTGAGTACTTTCAGTTTTGCTCAGCTGTTTGAAAATCAAATAACGTAGAGGTTTATCAGCACAGTAATTATTTAATTTTACAAAGGGGATGTTTCACAGTGTCTTAAGACTCTTCGGAGATATTTGTAATCTTCTGGGCCCGTTGCAGATATGTCTACGACACAATAATGGTTAAAGATGGAACTGATGAGGACATAGAACACATACATAAGACACTCAACACTTCACATGCCAAAATGAAAATTACAGTAGAACCAGAAACAAAAAAAATGAATAACATTCCTCGACTTCACTGTAAATAATATCAGCAGCACTCATAAATTCGTAACATACCGGAAACCAACAACAGCAATGGTAACATCATCAATTCAAATTCAAGCCACACGAAATCAAACAAATAAGCACACTTTCATACTATGATCAATAGAATGATAAAACTGCCTTCGAACAGGACGCTACACAAAAAGAAATTAAAACCCTGCAATACGTGGCACTGCGGAATGAATACAATTCACAATCACAGAGTTATGTAACAAATATATAAAACGGCTCACTATACGTAAAGGAATAACACTCACTGGATAAACACCAACAAAACAAAAAATGACATGTATGCTTACTTAGAAAGTACATGAAACAAAACTGATGGTCTGCTGAAAAACACCAATACAGGTCTTGCTTTTGAAGCATGGCGTAATATAAATACAAAAATACTGTGATGCAAGAAAATCACCAGTGTACTCAAACCCAGGTACACTTAAAATTCACTGCAAATACTATGAAAAATGACATACGACAGACAAGCAGAAACTTCGTCACTAGATACCGAGAATGTGCTACACAACGCTACAACAACCCACCCATCTTCTTGCATCACATTCAGAATGAACGAGACACAACAAACCGGTTGGAAAATGCTGCCGATATTTTGCACATAAAACCAAAAGGACCGATAATGAATACATTGGAACAAATTGAGATCTATTTACACCCAAGAAATCATATACATCTAATCCTTAACGAACAGACTGACCTAAAATATAAACAATTTATTACAGTTTTAAACATGGCTGTCTTTCAGCAACAGTACGTGTCTTGATAAGAATGAAATTTTAACAACCGTAAAGTTACATTGCGAGAAGGCAATAAAAATTCTAGCAGACATGATCCAGTCAAAAATTAAAAATTGAAAATGTTCCAATCTTTGGTACCTATACCTTGCAAAGAACAATTACACACTGAGTATTTACGGTTGTTAAAATTTCATTCTTATGAAGACATTTCAGAGGTGTGGAAATGTTGATCAAACTACTAAAAAATCGTTTACAATCGGTTTGCTGTGAAATTCTTCCGTTGAAACGATTTATTGAAAAAATTATTGAAATTATCTACCTAGACCCAGGATAAACCATAATACAACCTGACACATAGTTTAACTTAAATAAACCACACCACAGATATCCGTTTAATATAACCCGATAACATGGCTGGTAGAATTGTCAAGTATCATACAGTATCGCTCATCATCTAACACAACTACTATCACGAAATTTGAGCTGGATATTAAGTTTATTTCCAACCATTATTAAAGAAGTGTGATAACAAACAGCTGATTATTACTACAATAACAACGAAAGAATATAATCAGTAAACAAACAGACAGCTAGGGAAATAATGATAATGTGTCACAACTGCTGTCACTAAATGTCAACCAAAGGCTAAGATTTATTTCCAAACACCACTAAAAGAAAAGTCAGAACACACTACAAAACTGATTACTACTACTACAACGACTTGAAATACAATCAGTAATAAACAGACAGCAATTTATAACACTTGTAAGTAAACATTACAAATATGGATTCTTATACGGTTATATCACTTGTTATGTATTTCACTGTTTTTGTCTAAACTGCTTTCAGAGAACACTTGATAATGGCACTTTGAGGCTGAAATCATGATTGTGTAAGTGTAAATGTAGCACTGTAAATAAACAACGGTCTAAGGCATTAAAGGAATACGAAGAGATCCTCTTTCCGCACTGGGGTTGAAGAACATGATTTGGAAGTTCGAATTAACTAGCGATTTGGGACTTGTCGATGGGAGAGGCCGACGGCCAATTTTTTATTTTCTTTGGTAGTTGTTACATCCTTGCAGTACCTGTTTATCTTAGTATACAATGAAGTTGCCTGCTCATAAACGTAAACAGTAACAAACCTGTCGATAATATTCGCTGCATCCATAAATATAGCAGTCCAGCTAGTCACTGACGTTGTTTAAAGTACATTTTAGTAGGTAAATATACAGTTTTGTAAGTGAAATTAACACATGGTCAACTCTAAGTTGCCTCAATGGTTCAAATGGCTCTGAGCACTATGCGACTTAACTTCTGAGGTCATCAGTCGCCTAGAACTTAGAACTAATTAAACCTATCGAACCTAAGGACATCACACACATCCTTGCCCGAGGCAGGATTCGAACCTGCGACCGTAGCGGTCGCTCGGCTCCAGACTGCAGCGCCTAGAACCGCACGGCCACTCCGGCTGGCAAGTTGCCTCAATTCAGAATTAATACAATGCAGTGCAATTACTTATTCTACTCACTCATTAATTAACCATTGAGATATGAACCGAAATTTATGATGTAATTATCGTCAGACATGTAAATCCTGTTGTGTGTGGTGGAACATTACTTAGGAATAAGTGCAAATAATACAGGTATGTGAAACATGCCTTGTACATAAAAGCATCTAAGCAAATAAAAGAATCAAAAGATTTCATGTTAAACAGCACATTTAAATTTAACATAATATAAAGAGTAGGGATAGCCTAGTAATTGTTAATGGTTGATGAGATACAATTACAAACGTGAGTGCACCGTGGTATTGATACATAATTACAATAATACGACAGTATGCCATCTTAGGCAATTTATAACACTTGTACGTAAGCATTACAAATATGGATTCTTATACGGTTACATCACTGTTATGAATTTCACCGTTATTGTCTAACCGGCTTCCAGAAAACACTTTATAATGGCACTTTGAAGTCGAAATCATGACAGTGTAAGTGTAAATATAACACTATAAATAAACAACAGTCTACTGGCGGTACTGACTTTAATTAAATGTATTATGACTGTGGCCACGCATTATGAAAAAAATTATTATATGAGATCTGTGTCGTACGTGCATTTGCAGAGTACAGGTGAGTTCAATGGATGCATGTATAGTGTTATGTTTGTATTGTTCACTAAGGACGAGAGAAAGGTGAGTGTGAAATCCGGCGCCGGCGCCGGCGCCGGCGCTTAGCCTCTTACTCTCGAACCGAGCTTAACGTCCGTATCTGACACGGATAACCATCCACAGCGTCACATGCCCTCTCTTCATGAGACACTGCACCTCACCCTCAAATCAGATAAACATGTGTGGTATAATCAGTTCGATTGATCTTTCTACGAGCAACCATTCTGTCTGAATCTATTTAAGGAGGAACAGCCACATAAATCTAAAAATAGCAACACATAATCAGTTGTTGAAAGTGTTATTTTATAAGCTTGGGTTAACAGCATGACTTACATTGCAATACATTGTCATTGTAATCCGATGGAACTCTTGTTGCTAACCAATGCTGTGCGCAAAAATGGTCTGTGGTAGAAACCGGTCGCTTATTAAAGAATGCTTCTAACAGCAGCTTATGATTTTACACGAAGTTATTTCCATAGTTTATCAAAGCTGAGGAACACAATCAGTAGAAAATATTTTTGATGTACTTCCAGCTTTGGGGAAGACAAGGTCCGCACTCGTAGTTACTGGCAGATTGCAGAGAATTGTAGTTCACTTACGAAAGAGGTCGCTTAAAGACCTTTCTTCGACCATTTCCCGAGTATTTTTCGCTTGTGAAGATCGACTGACGGAAGAGATCGAAAGAAGAGCTGCGGCATTCGTCACAGGCTTATTTCATCACCAGGAGAGCTTTACAGAAATGACGTGAGAGACGTTTCCTTAAGTGTGAAGATGCTTACTAACGAAACTCCAAGACTCAGTGTTGCCAAGTGAGCTACGAAAGATGTTAGTTCCTCTGAGAAACATCTCGCGGACAACAGATCACAGCAGTCCACCCGACCCACACCGAACCTAGGGCTACTGTGCGGTTCGGCTCCCAGTGGTGCCCCGGGAACGTCTCACACCAGACGAGTGTAACCCCAAATGGCAGAGTAATTATGGTGTATGCGTACGTGGAGACAGTGTTGCGCAGCAACCGCCGGCAGAGTGTAACTGAGGCGGAATAAGGGGAACCAGCCCGTATTCGCCGAGGGAGATGGAAAACCGCCTTAAAAACCATTCACAGGCTGGCTGGCACACCGGACGGCGACACTAATCCTCCGGGCGGATTCGTATCGGGGACCGGCACGCCTTCCTGCTCGGGAAGCAGTTTGTTAGACCGCGCGGCTAGCCGGGCAGACAGCGCCGACAGCCGTACTTCATGCGCCCCAACCGCGAATACGGGAAAAGACGCTGGTACGGTATGTACCGTAGCACAACGTTGCGATGGCCGATGAGAGTACAGATGAAATTCATCTGGGTATTAGGCCGTATCATACAGTAATACGAGGTGCATTCAAGTTCTGAGGCCTCCGATTTTTTTTCTCCGGACTGGAAAGAGATAGAAACATGCGCATTGTTTTAAAATGAGGCCGCGTTCATTGTAATACGTCCCAGAGATGGCAGCACCGTACGGCAGATGGAATTTTACCGCCAGTGGCGAGAATGAGAACTGTTTTAAATACTTAAAATGGCGACGTTTTCCTTACTTGAACAGCGTGCAATCATTCGTTTTCTGAATTTGCGCGGTGTGAAACCAATTGAAATTCATCGACAGTTGAAGGAGACATGTGGTGATGGAGTTATGGATGTGACGAAAGTGCGTTCGTGGGTCCGACAGTTTAATGAAGGCAGAACATCGTGTGACAACAAATCGAAACAACCTCGGGCTCACACAAGCCGGTCTGACGACATGATCGAGAAAGTGGAGAGAATTGTTTTGGGGGATCGCCGAATGACTGTTGAACAGATCGCCTCCAGAGTTGGCATTTCTGTGGGTTCTGTGCACACAATCCTGCATGACGACCTGAAAATGCGAAAAGTGTCATCCAGGTTGGTGCCACGAATGCTGACGGAAGACCACATGGCTGCCCGTGTGGCATGTTGCCAAGCAATGTTGACGCGCAACGACAGCATGAATGGGACTTTCTTTTCGTCGGTTGTGACAATGGATGAGACGTGGATGCCATTTTTCAATCCAGAAACAAAGCGCCAGTCAGCTCAACGGAAGCACACAGATTCACCGCCACCAAAAAAATTTCGGGTAACCGCCAGTGCTGAAAAAATGATGGTGTCCATGTTCTGGGACACCGAGGACGTAATCCTTACCCATTGCGTTTCAAGGGCACTACGGTAACAGGTGCATCTTACGAAAATGTTTTGAAGAACAAATTCCTTCCTGCACTGCAACAAAAACGTCCGGGAAGGGCTGTGCGTGTGCTGTTTCACCAAGACAACGCACCCGCACATCGAGCTAACGTTACGCAACAGTTTCTTCGTGATAACAACTTTGAAGTGATTCCTCATGCTCCCTACTCACCCGACCTGGCTCCTAGTGACTTTTGGCTTTTTCCAACAATGAAAGACACTCTCCGTGGCCGCACATTCACCAGCCGTGCTGCTATTGCCTCAGCGATTTTCCAGTGGTCAAACCAGACTCCTAAAGAAGCCTTCGCCGCTGCCATGGAATCATGGCGTCAGCGTTGTGAAAAACGTGTACGTCTGCAGTGCGATTACGTCGAGAAGTAACGCCAGTTTCATCGATTTCGGGTGAGTAGTTAATTAGAAAAAAAAATCGGAGGCCTTAGAACTTGAATGCACCTCGTACTAAAACATCTGTAAGCCAGAGTCAACGTTTCGGCTGATTTTGAGGTGCTTTCGTTCAGCGTTATGAAACGAATGCTTTGTCGAATTGAAGAGAACCACTCCAATGACACTCGTAACGTCGGGCTTGTTATATACAGGGTGGTCCATTGATAGTGACCGGGCAAGATATCTCACGAAATAAGCAACAAACGCCAAAACTACAAAGAACGAAATTCGTCTAGCTTTAAGGGGGGAGCCGACCGAAGTGGCCGTGCGGTTCTAGGCGCTGCAGTCTGGAACCGCGTGACCGCTATGGTCGCTGGTTCGAATCCTGCCTCGGGCATGGATGTGTGTGATGTAATTAGGTTAGTTAGGTTTAACTAGTTCTAAGTTCTAGGGGACTAATGACCTGAGAACTTGAGTCCCATAGTGCTCAGAGCCATTTGAACCATTTTTAAGGGGGGAACCAGATGGCGCTATGTTTGGCCCGCTAGATGGTGCTGCCATTGGTCCAACGAATATCAACTGCGTTTTTTTTAAATAGGAACCCCCATTTTTATTACATATTCCTGTAGTACGTAAAGAAATATAAATGTTTTAGTTGGACCACTTTTTTCGCTTTGTGATAGATAGCGCTGTAATAGTCACAAACGTATAAGTACGTGGTATCACGTAACATTCCACCAGTGCGGACGGTATCTGCTTCGTGATACATTACCCGTGTTAAAATGGACCGTTTACTACTGATCAAAATGCCCAACGGGCGTGTGCTATGTATGCTGCTCGATATCTTGGACGACATCATCCAAGCGTCCGGACCGTTCGCCGGATAGTTACGTTATTTAAGGAAACAGGAAGTGTTCAGCCACATGTGAAACGTCAACCACGACCTGCAAGAAATGATGATGCTCAAGTAGGTGTTTCAGCTGCTGTCGCGGCTAATCCGCACATCAGTAGCAGACAAATTGCGCGAGAATCGGGTATCTCAAAAACGTCGGTGTTGAGAATGCTACATCAACATCGATTGCACCCGTACCATATTTCTATGCACCAGGAATTGCATGGTGACGACTTTGAACGTCGTGTACAATTCTGCCACTGGGCACAAGAGAAATTACGGGACGATGACAGATTTTTTGCACGCGTTCTATTTAGCGACTAAGCGTCATTCGCTAACAGCGGTAACGTACCCGGCATAATATGCACTATTGGAACATCAGCGACCTAGGCGGGTTAATGTATGGTGCGGCATTATGGGAGGAAGGATAATTGGCCCCCATTTTATCGATGGCACTCTAAATGGTGCAATGTATGCTGATTTCTTACGTAATGTTATACCGATGTTACTACAATATGTTTCACTGCATGACAGAATGGCGATGTACTTCCAACATGATGGATGTCCGGCACATAGCTCGGGTGCGGTTGAAGCGGTACTGAATAGCATATTTCATGACAGGTGGACTGGTCGTCGAAGCACCATACCATGGCCGCCAGTTCACCGGATCTGACGTCTCCGGGTTTCTTTCTGGGGGGAAAGTTGAAGGGTATTTGCTATGGTGATCTACCGACAACGCCTGACAACATGCGTCAGCGCACTGTCAATGCATCTGCGAATATTACGGAAGGCGAACTACTCGCTGTTGAGAGGAATGTCGTTACACGTATTGGCAAATGCATTGAGGTTGACGGACATCGTTTTGAGCATATATTTCATTAATGTGGTATTTACAGGTAATCACGCTGTAACAGCATGCGTTCTCAGAAATGATAAGTACACAAAGGTACATGTATCATATTGGAACAACCGAAATAAAATGTTCAAACGTACCTTCGTTCTGTATTTTAATTTAAAAAACCTACCTGTTACCAACTGTTACCAACTGTTCGTCTAAAACTGTGAGCCATATGTTTGTGACTGTTACAGCGCCATCTATCATAAACCGAAAAAAGTGGTCCAACTAAAACATTTATATTTCTTTACGTACTACACGAATATGTAATAAAAAAATGGGGGTTCCTATTTAAAAAAAAACGCAGTTGATCTTCGTTTGACCTATGGCAGCGCCATAAAGCGGGCCAATCATAGCGCCATCTGGTTTCCCCCTTCAAGCTAGGCGAGTTTCGTCTTTGTAGTTTTTTTCGATTGACGCTTATTTCTTGAGATATTTGGCCCGGTCTCGATCAATGGACCAACCTATATCCTGCACACGATAATTCGAATTTAAGTGAATTTTACAGAAAGTTCGAATAATTGAAAATTCGGTTTCACGGAACTTCAGTAATCAAAGTGGAATCAGGATGAAGTGGAAATAACAGTACAAGTCAAAATAGTACTCTAGTTTTAATGACGTATGTAGTTCATGATAGGGAGCCGAAAGTATCAACTTCAACTTAGGTTAAAAGTATGTTGACTTTTGAACTTCTTAATCATTTTTTTATTTTAAGATTTCAAACGAAAGCTACATACACTGTCCGTGTAAAAAGTTCCGAGAATGATTTCATTCCTGACGTATAAGTGACGTCAGCGCAGTAACGACAGTGGCAGCTTGAACTAACAATTGTAGGCAACATATGTGCATGCGACCTGTGAGTTCTGAGCAAGCAGTGTTAAGTAAGCAGTGCACCTGTGACCGAAGTGTGTCAAATCAAGCTTTCAAGACACCCTCCAGAAGAAGAAGAAAGTGTGTGCAAAGTTTGCTCCGCACACCTTCACCCCCGAACAAAACCGACGACGCATGGACGCCTACCGCGGTTTAATTATAATGCGTAGCACGGATATTTCTGTTCTGGGAAAATTCATCCAGCGTAATGAGACTTGGAGTTATCAGTGCGAACCAACCACAAAACGACAAAGTGCAGAAACTGACATGAAGGGTCAACGCTTTGACGGTATAACCGTCACTGAAGTCGACGTGTCACGAGAGGTGAACAACACTCGAAAGAAAGAAACACTCCCACACGACAACACGAACGTACTGCGCTTTGTACTCCCGTGGGGGAGGAGAAGACTACGGAGAATATTTGAGGAATTAAACCCACCATCTCAACGTTTCTGCGTTTGCTGTTAACCCAGTTTCTAAACTTTTTGGACTGATGCAGATACAAATTTCCTAGAATACATAAGAAAATTTCAGTTTCATTCCTTTTTTGATGGTGAAAAACTATGTCCTAAATTTTTGCATTTTCTCCACAAATATTCTTAAAAACGAAGTTATGCTATTTTTACAAGGTAATTAGCGGGACACCACTTGTAGTGAACAATTCAACGCACAGACTGGCAGCCAGTGATAGTTGTTTTGGTCAAATGTTCGAACGGAGCGAAACCAAGACTCCTAAGAAGTTACACAATGAATTTTTGTACAAATTTTCATAGACAAACGAAGGGTGATAAATGGTCATTTGAGATATCAAACTAATCAGCGTGAAGAATACCGATCAATATTTATATATGCAGTGTTCCACTACTTCAGAACGAAACGAAAAAAATTAAAGAATGGTAAAAAAATTTTAAAATGTTTTTCTAAAAGTCAGAAATGAAACAGATTGAAGAAACATTTGACGCACCTTTGAATGGTCCTCGAAATAACGTACAGTAAATGAGGTGCCGACTGAAAATTTTAACTTCCACCAGAGAAATATCCGTTAGTATACTTTAAAATTACAAGAGTCTAATTTAAACACTGAAATAATTTCTCAATCGGCACCTCATTTACTGTAGATGGTTTCGAGCATCATTCAAAGGCGCGTCAAATGTTTCTTTAATATGTGTATTTATTTCTTACTTTTAGACGAATCATATCAGAAAACATATCACAAAACGTTTGACCGTTATTTCTGAATTTTTTTCCCTCATTCATATAACCTCCTGAAAGGTATGTTTTGTTCTCTACCTTGACTAAAGTATTTCAATACAGATTTTTGAAGTGGCGAAAACTCCTCCTCCGTATCCGTTTCGTCCCTTCTTATGATACATTTTCAGCAAACTTATCTTCCTGCTTTAGTATTGTCAATGGCGTGGATGACGGAGTCCCGAAACTTTTCCATACGTCCTACTTTTCTTTTTCACTCCACATTACGCGTCGTCAGTATCCTGCTTCTTTTCTGCGCGAGTCAAACATTTGTACTTCTTTGCAGTCATTTTTACAACGGATATTTGATATAGGAAGTTATGTAGTGTTTAGAAAAAAAAAAAGGCTTTCGCGAAGAGTAAAATGACGAAACAATTACCTGAAACAAATGACGGAAGAGTTGGAATTATGGAAAGTTAGATAACTGCTGACTTCTAACAACATTGTTCTTTCGGGGAAAGTCGCTTCGATTTATCGAGTGCACGAAAACACATAGGATTTCTTCGATTTATCGAGATTTTTTCAAAGGGCTTGACAATAAATTCTATTTACTGAGAAATACGGTTTATTCAGGTTGGAACTAGAAAGAGGCAAATGGTTCAAAAATCTGAGGTCATCAGTCCCCTAGAACTTAGAACTATTTAAGCGTAACTAACTTAAGGACATCACACACATCCATGCCCGAGGCAGGATTCGAACCTGCGACAGTAGTAGCAGCACTGTTCCGGACTGAAGCGCCTAGAACCGCTCGGCCTCAGGGCCCAAGAAGCGACCTTAGCTGTGTCGGAGTTTGTAACCTCCCCCTCACTTATCGACCTTAATGACAATGAAAAATTAAACCGCGTGTACCTAACGGAAATTTGGGAAAAGCAATCGTCACCGAAGTTAATCTGTCGGTAAAGAGGGAGGAAGGGTTACATCTAAATGAAAGGAAAAATGCAAATGAAATTGGTGGAAATTAATTTTGAAAAAGGGTAAAGTTAACAAACAAAGTAAATATGCGGTCGTCGCGTTAACAATTAACTGGCGTTAATTAGATATTTGAGAACTGGGGAAAATTACGGTCGCCAGTCCTATGGACAACTACTATAATAACTGAAAAAGAAAGGTTAATGCACATATAATTAGCACTAAAAGCGTGGCAACTGAAGGTTGACCCGTGTTGTGTGAAAACTGAATGTTTGTCAGAAGCAATAAATTTCGCTACACTCTGACTTAATTTAGCAAAAGAATTAATAAAACCGGAAAATTGAAAGTTAATTTAGTGACTGAAATTAATAGTGAACTTTGTTTCTGAAGCACTACGAAATAAAATAAAATTAGGTTAGTCTTGGGCTACCTGAACAATCATCTCAAAAGCAACTTGAATCTACGCAATTAAGAAATAAGAGATTTAACTTTGAACTTGAATTAAATGATTTTGAACAATTAACAGTAGTAAAATTTAGTACGCGCCAAGCTGAGCTGCAGTCACAGGTAAGCTAAAATATAGTAACAAACCTCGCACTCTTAATTTGCTCTTGTGTAATCTAAATATTGTAGCCAGCTATGAACACCTTAATTGAACTTTGAAATTAAAGCAGTGAAATGGAATGATATTACCTTAATGCTGGCGTTTGAATGTCAACGACACTCGGATTCATTTCGGAAAAGGAAGGCACCCTGCTTGGTAATGCAATTCGGACAATGAGCAACAAAGTTTCATGCTAAGTTGCTGTATTATAGTGATGCAAAAAGAACAGTTTGAAAAGCTGAGGTCTGCCACACAGTTCTAAAACTTTACGTGCTTTCAGTCTTCCTTGTTGGTTGATTGAAGGTTTGAAGTTGTCGATCGAGGAGGTGGCGACAGTGTCTTATTGTCGGCCGTCGCTGTTGCAAAAGCTGGATGTTGGCGTTCCTTCTTCTCGACACGGTCACCAGGCGAAACGGGCTCTTGATGTGTGTCAGCTAATGTTTCCCGTCCGCGATACCGTGCCAGAAACTATCATAGCAAGTCGAGCGCAATTACATGCTGCTAAACCCCGAAAGCGCGGCAACTTGCGGGAGCGTCACTCAACACACCTGCTCCACCGCCCTACCCCAGCCAGACTCTGCTCTGCCCGCGCTCCACGCGGTAGAGATAACACTACCCAAGGATCCTAAACACTTTGGTTCTCCACACGACCTATCGATGTAATCGTTCGATAGCATAGTTTTCCCTAGGCAAGACCCAGCGTAAAAATACAAATAATATTTACAAAACAAACCAATTATAAATCGACATAAATGATTGTAAAACAATTACGATATATAAAGACACAGAAATTTCATTTCTTCAGGTAACAAAATAAGGGAAAAATTTATAGTACAATAGATGGAAATAGGAGGATATGCATTTCCGGCGTTACAAGTCGATGAGACCAAATGCGCAACCACACTGACATGTAGACGATTAACTGAGGTAAATACAAAATAGGATAAGACTCCTTCTGGTGGGACACGAAGCTACAGCTACTCCAGCGTATAAGGTGCTAAACTGTAGAGCGGCCGGCCGCGGTGGCCGTGCGGTTCTAGGCGCTGCAGTTCGGAACCGCGGGACTGCTACGGTCGCAGGTTCGAATCCTGCCTCGGGCATGGATGTGTGTGATGTCCTTAGGTTAGTTAGGTTTAAGTAGTTCTAAGTTCTAGGGGACTGATGACCACAGATGTTAAGTCCCATAGTGCTCAGAGCCATTTGAACCATTTTTTGAAACTGTAGAGCCCGTGTAGCCAGTCAGAGCAGAGCGTTAACGTAGGGCGGGAGCGCGGTGCGCCCCGGCAGTGGTTGCTTCTCCACGCCACGCCACGCCACGCCACAGGCCACGGGCCACAGCACGCTACCACGCCGTTTGGACACGGCCGCCGGGAACCCCGTGATGAAGCCGTTACAGGCCGTAATCCAGCGGACGCCGAGCATTATGCTAATCGAGGCGTTTCCTGACGACTTCACGCGTTTTGGTTCTTACCGGACGGAAATCCGAGTGGCCCTTTCAGATTACTCCCGGCGCTGACGCCTTTAAATTAAGCCAAACATGACGCGTGGAATGCGGGCTGGCCTAGGCAGCAGGACTCTTGTCTGTCAGCCACACCCCAGCCCAGGTCCCTGGCAGCAGCCGGCACCTCCCTCGCTGGTGGGAACGCTTAGCGCTGCAGCAGAGTTTATCTGTATCTTGTATCGGATTCAGTTTTATCCCGTTTTACTGGACGAATGTTCGTCGTTGTACCACATTTTCACAAGTTATTTTTCAGATTCTATCACAACGTACAGTCTACGTCTACAACGAAAGCCATTTGCTTCTTTTTTGAAATCAAGTGGACTACCTAAGCCAGCCGGTGTGGACGAGTGGTTCTAGGCACTTCAGACTGGAACCGCGCGACCGCTAAGATCGCAGGTTCGAATCCTGCCTCGGGCGTGGGCGTGTGATGTCCTTAGCTTAGTTAGGTTTAAGTAGTTCTAAGTCTAGGGGACTGATGACCTCCGCTGTTGAGTCCCTTAGTGCTCAGAGCCATTTTTAGACTACATAACTGTTATCACTTCAATGAAAATTCCCTGAAAATATTCCCCCTTTTATACAAGATTTTTCAGG
Organism: Schistocerca nitens; assembly: GCF_023898315.1. NCBI lineage: Eukaryota > Metazoa > Arthropoda > Insecta > Orthoptera > Acrididae > Schistocerca > Schistocerca nitens. Next base: position 676,316,063 of record NC_064618.1, read on the forward strand.
CGAAAGAATAATAACACGATCTAACTGCTATTTGACTGATGCCCAGAAGGCTTTTCTTAAAATCTTCGTAGCACAACGAGTAATTTGAGAGGAGCCTGAACATATATTGAAGTGAATGCAACATTATCAGCACTATCTATCTCCTGATACGATCTACAAGCATATTTCTATCCTTTCTTACAGACACGTGTAATGAGAACGTAAACGAATATGAAGTTCGATACTCACTCCGAACGCATTCAGGATCAACAAGAGCTCTCGAAGTTCTCAGCAAAACAAACCTACCTTACGCTTAATTTTTTGTATTTTCTGCTACCAATCATTTCAATTTTTTTAATGTTTGATTTAACATGCTGCAACGCGTTTCAAGCCTGTTTTGCTAATCGTCAGGCGTTTATGCGAACAGAAAATTGTTACTTCAAGATAAAACATCTTAATCTAAATTAACACGTAACTGTTTTGTTCACTGTGCACTGTTGAGGGGGGGGGGGGGGGGATGGGAGGCACTGGATGCTCGGGTATCGATGTCCAGTGGTGTCTTTTGCTAACACAGAGCTGTGGCCCATTTGTTTGTGACTGACACCATACTCTGCGTGTGCTGCAGATAGTTTTGCATCAGTTGTTACGGTGCGATAATCGTGTAAAACACCTTATGTATGTCAGTTGTCCACTTTCGATTTTGGCGTCCCACGGCTTCATCTGTATCAGTGGTACACTGTCGAAGCTGTTGTGTAACACTATATTATTGCACTGCTTACTCCGACACTGATCTGGACGTATTTCACTGCACAAACTTTCCTACGTATATGTACACAGCATACACTTAATACAATACGGCGTCCTTGCAGCGTGTGCACGAGTATCGACTACCCCTACTTTACAGCGATATTCGCGATACTGACCTTCCAGTAGCCGTTTGTTTCACGCTTTCAGATCTTAAATCTATTGCTTAAAGTTACTGAAAATTTTTTTGAGTCTTTCAATTCAGTTATCTCATTAAGAATATTATTTCCCTATTTTGTATTATGAATGAAAATTTACATTTCTTCTATGATATCTCTTCATTTACTTTTCCCAAGTTTGTGCAAAATGTCAAGGTTGACTTAGATTTTTTTCTGTGAAAGGCATGCAAAGAATTTAAAATCACTTCTGCTTATGGCAGCTTATCTGAAAAACAATTCCGCTAAATGTTGAACGTCTTTAGCAAATTGTGATCACATCAGTTGCCGATTTAAGTAAGAATACATGAAAACATAGGAACATCTCAGGAAAGCATGTTAATGTTCTTCAATGACTATGGGATCAAAATAAATGAAGAGAAATTTAGAGTAACTTGTTATTATTATTCAATAACCAAGTGAGAAATTTCCGTACCAAAATTACATACATTTAACCTCTAATGCACCACGTTGAGAACATTCCCACTAAGCATCTGAATTAGTACAAGAAGAAATCCCATATAATCATAAATCCTTAATGCCTGAATAAATTTCTTCATGGAAGGAAAATATAAACAGTTATGTCGCTCTAGAAGTACCCGAAACACTCAGAACATGGCAACCCATCTCAGAAGTGTTGATAGCTTTGTGTAGAATCTGCACCAACCAGCACTGGAACTCGAAAACAATCAATCTTATACTCATTACAGCCGCAATGGTATGATGTGAATTCGCGACGCCCAGCATTAAGGGGTTAAATTCCCATAGTAATAATCAATTAGTGGGATAACAACGTGTGGCACGGGCTGCACTCATGGGTGAACAAATGAAGTACCGATACTGATCCTTGAACATGTAACAATGCCTCGCTCTTTGAACAACAATTTTAACCATAGTTACAATGACGGTGCATCTATAAAGTTGAAAACTTTGCAAATGAAATACTAAGCCAATGTTTATGCAAGCCACGATCTCACCATGAACGGTTGTGTGTTGCAGTGTAGAAAATTTTCATTTCATTTCATTTTGTTCCTCGAAATACTGTTACAGCAAATCACAGAAGGAAGATAATTAGAGTAACAAGCGACAATAAAACTAACATTCCGAAAAGAGAAAATAGTAGCTTAGAGTCAAGTTTGACTCAAAGATTAAAAGGTAATAGAAAAAATAGACGAAGTGGGGGGATAATTATCCTGTGGTTGGCTGGAGTTTCATCTGAAGTGCTGACGTGACAGAACGTACCACCTCTCCTAGGGAGACGTGGTAAAGTGCATAGATATATATGAAGATGGTATCTGTTCTTTCGGATATGTCAAAAAGAACAGATACCAGGGTTATTACAAATGATTGAAGCGATTTCACAGCTCTACAATAACTTTATTATTTGAGATATTTTCACAATGCTTTGCACACTCATACAAAAACTCAAAAAGTTTTTTTAGGCGTTCACAAATGTTCAATATGTGCCCCTTTAGTGATTCGGCAGACATCAAGCCAATAATCAATTTCCTCCCACACTCAGCGCAGCATGTCCCCATCAATGACTTCGAAAGCATCGTTGATGCGAGCTCGCAGTTCTGGCACGTTTCTTGGTAGAGGAGGTTTAAACACTGAATCTTTCACGTAAACCCACAGAAAGAAATCACATGGGGTTAAGTCAGGAGAGCGTGGAGGCCATGACATGAATTGCTGATCATGATCTCCACCACGACCGATCCATCGGTTTTCCAATCTCCTGTTTAAGAAATGCCGAACATCATGATGGAAGTGCGGTGGAGCACCATCCTGTTGAAAGATGAAGTCGGCGCTAACGGTCTCCAGTTGTGGCATGAGCCAATTTTCCAGCATGTCCAGATACACGTGTCCTGTAACGTTTTTTTTTTTTTTTTTTTTTTTTTGCAGAAGAAAAAGGGGCCGTAAACTTTAAACTCGGAGATTGCACAAAACACATTAACTTTTGGTGAATTGCGAATTTGCTGCACGAATGCGTGAGAATTCTCTACCGCCCAGATTCGCACATTGTGTCTGTTCACTTCACCATTAAGAAAAAATGTTGCTTCATCACTGAAAACAAGTTTCGCACTGAAGGCATCCTCTTCCATGAGCTGTTGCAACCGCGCCGAAAATTCAAAGCGTTTGACTTTGTCATCGGGTGTCAGGGCTTGTAGCAATTGTAAACGGTAAGGCTTCTGCTTTAGCCTTTTCCGTAAGATTTTCCAAACCGTCGCATGCGGTACGTTTACCTCCCTGCTTGCTTTATTCGTCGACTTCCGCGGGCTACGCGTGAAACTTGCCCGCACACGTTCAACCGTTTCTTCGCTCACTGCAGGCCGACCCGTTGATTTCCCCTTACAGAGGCATCCAGAAGCTTTAAACTGCGCATACCATCGCCGAATGGAGTTAACAGTTGGTGGATCTTTGTTGAACTTCGTCCTGAAGTGTCGTTGCACTGTTATGACTGACTGATGTGAGTGCATTTCAAGCACGACATACGCTTTCTCGGCTCCTGTCGCCATTTTGTCTCACTGCGCTCTCGAGCGCTCTGGCGGCAGAAACCTGAAGTGCGGCTTCAGCCGAACAAAACTTTATGAGTTTTTCTACGTATCTGTAGTGTGTCGTGACCATATGTCAGTGAATGGAGCTACAGTGAATTTATGAAATCGCTTCAATCATTTGTAATATATATATATATATATATATATATATATATATATATATATATATATATATATATATATAACGTTCACCTGCCATTTGACCATCTTCTTCTGCGCAGATGCACAAACAGTTCCCGAACTCTCACGGGAATCGGCAAAAAGCCGCGAGTAATGAGTATAACGGGCAGGGGCACCATAAATATAGTGCGGGAGAATAAGCTGGGAATGTGGGTCTCACGGGAGGGGTACCAGAGGGCAGTCACGCTAACCTCTGTGTCTTCGGTGGCTCAGATGGATAGAGTGTCTGCCATGTAAGCAGGAGATCCCAGGTTCGAGTCCCGGTCGGGGCGCATATTTTCAACTGTCCCCGTTGACTTATATCAACATCTGTACGCAGGGGTATTCATTTCATTGTAAAGTGCATAGATTTGGTGGCTTTGACTTCTCTTATAGGCTTGGAGAACTGAAGAATGTGGAATGGTATGGCGACTTAGCAATTGGTCGCAGTGTTGTGTTGCTCGGCCGGTTTACTCAAAACTGCCCTGTACCATTAAATTAATAAACACAATCTACAGCTGAAAATGAGAGTAAATTATAGTTAAGATTTTCATCTCTAACTTCTAAATATCCATAGTTATTTGTTATCCTGTAGTATTGTTTAAATGTGTAGTTGGGAATCCTATTAACTGCACTTCGAGCGGAGGCCGACCGAAAAGAGGAAAGCGATTCAGTGTCCGTTCATTTAAAGGGGGGGGGGGGGGGGGGAGTGGATGCAGTCCACTTTAAAAGCCAGACAACACGACTGTGGTAGGGGAAAGAGAAGCCAAGTAGGACCCGTGACCAGTACACTGCATGTGGGACAAGCTTTGGTGAAGAGGCACTGTGCAGTTTTCCGTCCTAAGCGATGAATAGTTTTTATGTACTGTTTCTAATCTGGGGAGTCCAAGAAGACGGTCACGAGCTAACGACAGCGGGGAGTGTAATACTGCAGCGCCCTGCGACTTGCAGAGGCCCGTATTCTAGTAAACGCTCGATCCAGGATGGTGCAAAGATAAGATCTCGAGTAAGAGAAGAGGCCATCCGGCTCTTTTGTGCTTAAGAACATGGCACCCGAAGCCGTCAGGCTGGTGGCAGGTTAACTGAATTTTTAGCTCTGCTATGAAACAATAAAAACAGTTACCACTGGACAATGTAATAAGTAATGCAACAGATTTTTCTTCTGAAAGCAGGTTGGTTTTATTCAGGGTTCCAGTACACTCTTTTGCTCTTTTGGCTACTAAACCCTATTTTTCAGCGTAACCTCCGTTCACTGCAATGACCTTACGCCACCTTACTGTCAGGCCTGTATGCCCGACTCTACTGGTCGACGTCGCAGCCAACTTCTTGCTGCATGAATCGCGTGTACATCATCCACGTGCTGCCTTCGCAAAGTGCATCCTTCATGGCGCCAAAAAAAATGGAAAGTGCGAGACCCGAGCTGTAGGTGTATAAGGAAGAACAGTCCAATGAAGTTTTGTGAGCATCTCCCGTGTGCGCAGACTTGTGTGAAGCATCACGTTGTCATAGGGAAGGAGAAGTTCATTCGCATTTTTGTGGCGGTGAAGTCGTTTCTTCGATTTCCTGAGGGTTGCACAGTACACTTTGGAGTTGACCGTTTCACTACGAGGGAGGATATTAAACAGACCAATCTCTTCAGAGTCTCACAGGAACGTCGCCATGACTTTACCGGCTAAGAGTGCGACTACAAACTTTTTCTTCGGAGGAGAGGTGGTGTCGCGCCACTCCGCGGATAATCGTTTTATTTTCGGTTCGAAGTGATGAACCCATGCGTCATTACCTGAGAGATGTTCGACAAAAAACTGTCACGATGCGCAAGCAATTCCGCATAGTGGTCCTTTGTTGCTCTTTATGGATTGCCGATAGGTGGCGAGGAATTAGGCGGGCGTACATCCTTGAGTGGACAAGTGTGTCAGCACTACCAACAGAGGCGTCCAGTTGTGCAGCGAGGTGTTTGATTGTGATCCGTCGATCACATTGAATGGGACTTTCCATTCGTTCCTAAACTGGAAGAGTCACGGCTGTGTACGGCAAGCCGGCACGGGGGAGATGGGACATGTTTGGGTGGCCTTGTTGCGACGAAGACAAGCGCCTCACCAAACGACTCACCGTGCTTTTTGTCACTGCAAGTCTCCGTAGACATTCTGAAAGCGCCTATGACTCTCTGCGATGCTCCGGCTTTCCGCCAAAAGACACTAAATGACAGATCTCTATTTGGAACGCAACTCCGTTACAGACTCCATGTTGGAGGCTATGCATAGCGCCGACACCTGTCGGAACTCCATGAAACTATAGAAGCACATGCGGGAGTATTACAAGCTGTCCCACAACAAATTCCGCATTTTTTCAACCGAAATCGGTCGTGAAAAACAATCTGTTGCGTTACTTATTGAACGCCTTCGTAAATGAATTCTGGAGTGGTGGAGAAGTTGTGGCTGAAACGTGAAATTGGACAGATGGTATGAGCCAGAGGTTGCCTGTTTCTCAGCTCCAGCACTAAAAATCCCATATGATTGGTTAATTATGCTGAAAATGAGTATGGAAGGGAGATTTTTACATTGTTAGAATGGAAGAGATTGATCGACACTCGGAAGAAATACTCAATGGTGATCAAAATATAAAATGACTTTTATCTTAATAATAAGATTATTTATATGTGTGTTTGGAGAGAGAGAGAGATTGATTCTTGATTGAGATTTCTACTTTAAGTCGTAACTGGTACCTGAATTTTGGTTGATGCCTCCTTGAATGATCAGCTTCTGCACCAGTTGGTGACGTATTATAATTTGGAGGAAGTTATTGTTCTTTAAGGTTTGAAATACGACTCTTGTTAGTTACTTGACCGTATTGCGGACAGCTTTGAGCCCAAGTTTTCGTAGCTTTTCGTGAGAAAAGGAGATTGCTTAGCACACAAACTTCCTTCAAACTACACATCCTGCTCCATCAAAATTGGTCAGTGGAGTTCAGCACCATACTATTACACAAAAACATAATCCAATTACTGCAATTAAGAAATTATGAGAGGTTGTTACGTACTGAATCAAAACTATAGAGAATGCATTTCCTTCCCTGTATTTTAGTGAACTTTGTACACTTGAAGTTCTGTCGATTGATTGCCGGCGACGACAATGAAGTTCACTTCCTTTTCTAAAAGCAAGATATTTCTATTCTTCACTTCCAGAAAATTTCTATACATAAATGCTTGGCAAATATTACACATACTTTACTCGGTTTTATCACTGAAACAGCAATTTTCATTAAATGTAACAATACGTTCTGAGCGACGTCCTAGCAACACGTCCCCTTTTCACAATATACAAATTAACAGTCCTCTTTTTTTTATTGAAACAATTGTCCTTTTTTAGAGTCCATACTCAAAGATACACAACTACTATCGCTGCGGGGATTGCGCGCTAAAGAGTTTGTTGCTGTCCAGCTGCGCTTCACTTCACTTCAAGTACTTTTTGAATCAAATTTACATTTACGGTATTTACATACATTACTGAGCTTCTAGAATAAAATCAGGCACAAATTAGTTAAAAAAGGGGGACAGTGAGGTTCACATAACATTACAAAAACCATGCAATTGAGCAAAAATTCTGCTACTTTCTGGGAGCGCTCTGGGGAACTTCCTTCCTTCCGAGACTCGCCAGCAGATGCTTCAAACGAGAGATCGTCTTTGATTCCCGTCTCTGAAGGACAGCAGTTTCGGCATAGACCAGAAGACTTAGAATTTTCAGCCACCATCTGTGCCTCTCACTGGCACCGGTAACACGAAATGCGGTAAGCAGCTGCTGCAACTGGAAAATCGAGCTATACGATGTACGCGAAGATTTCAGACTAACGTTACAATTTTCACGTTTATTAGAAGTCACGAACTCAACATGTGCTCAATCGCGATAGTGGGTGCATATATGCTTCTTTCCGTAGTTCCTCTTCAGTTAACATTCGACGATCAATCTGCGACCTCCGAGAATTTAGTGGTTTACCCAAACGTTGTATTGACTTTAACGTATTCACTTCAACGTCCTATCCTTGGCAAGGTGCTGACATTTTAATTCCATTGTAACCTGTATTAAGACTTAATGAACGAAAGAGTTTCCTGTCACTGTGCACTTGTATTTAACTTTAAATCTGCAGAAATTGTAATAAATTGGACCACTGACCATTGTTTCATCCAGCAGTTTGATGAACTCTCTATTTTTATCGTCCTGTGAGTTATAGCATCCATGTTTCACTCATGTTAAGGCCGCGTCTGTTTAATACCAATTCATTAAGTTATCCGTTACCCGACAAGTGTAATTAACTTCATTTGATCCTATGGGGAATCGTTTGGTCATCAGTAAGGTCACCCGGTACAGATTTTTCTGACATCCACTGGCGTGTGTCAGTGGTTCAATCGTAAGCTCAAAGCTGAAACTCGTTTCTGTCCACAAAAATTAGGACAAATTTAGGTTTCTAATATCATTGTGAAATAATTCTGGATAAGATTACTTGGAATCATGCGTTAAACCCAGGAGGGTATTAGACGTGCTGCCATTTGCGATGCTGCAGTGATGCATTTCTACACGCGTTAAACATGTAAATGTAGTGAACTTTAATGTGAGTAATCTCATGGTTTACTGGACGCTCAGCCAGCTTTCACTCGTTGCATGCTGGCTGTTACGTACAGGAACCAACCTAAATATAAGGAAACGTATTAAGACTTTTCATACGCAAGCGACGTTCGTTTGTAACCTGTCTCATCTTCTTAAGAGTCTTTGTATCCCCTCAGCGAAGAATCTTTTTCTTTATCTAGAAGCCAGTTTTGAACTTTTTTTCTTTACCTCTTCGTTCCCGTGGACCTTAATGTTATGCAGAGCTTCTTTCATCGAATCCAAAAACACAAAAATGCTAGGGTCAAGGACAGGTCTGTAAGGAGGAGGTAGGAGCTCCCAAGCCACTTCACCAAAACTTTTAACCATCTGTTTTGCCATGTGACGTCGAGCCTTATCTTCAAGAAAAAGCACGTCATTCCTATGGCTGAGTAATATAAGCAGTAGATAGTGTGTTGCTCCTTAAACAAATCGTTAACATGATCTTACCGACCGATAATTACTTTTTGAATTTATTACAGACGTTTGATTCAGGGTGTTTACATTGCATTGATTCTTGGTCTGTGTGGCAAAATGGTGCATCCAAGTTTCAACGCAGTGTAAAATTAGGAGCTAAGATCCCACAGATGTTCGGGCTCACATGCGGTTACTCTTCGTCGAAATGTCTTGGATCAAACTCGTCTAGGGGTTGAACCACACGTGTCGCATTACACGCCCTAAATTAGACACTTGTGACCGTTTGGTTAACTTGTCTGGCTGATGGTAAGTTTGAAAAATTGTAAGAAACAAAGTTAATGTAACATACAATAACAATAATAATAATATAGCGAACTAAATTAACGACCCATAAATGATGTAGGCCATACAGTGGCCATTTGGCTAGAATAATGTTTATTCAGAAAGAAAACTAATAGCGAAAGTGATCGTATTTACAATTACCATTACACTCGAGTGCATATCCATTTGACACAGCTCGATCATTCACAATCTCATCGCAAAACACAAGACCAATAATCCACCTCGATATTTACACGAAAAGATAGAGTTCACGCCAGGCGCGCGGCTGCTCACCTCTCAGACACTCAGTCCCGCGATACCGCACAACGCGAAATTTTCTAAGTCGATTCACTTCCTAGCTGCCTAAAGACCGACTGTCTGCTTTCGTGTCTCAATCCGAACTGTACCCTTCGGTGGCTCCAGCCTAACCGTCCGCTTTCGCGTCTGCACCAGCACTGTCCGTCTGCCCGTCTCCGGCCGCGTTTCCCGCGCGCCGAGTATCCTCGCTCAACTGACTAGTGCAGTTCCCTTTCCTGAAGCCATCCATCTGATTCGCTACATCTTATTGTACATTATTCTACATTTTAACATACTTAAATAATCAAAGCTTGGCCACTTTCACGATCTAAATAAAGTAACAGTAATAGCCCTTACATAATAAACGTTAAATTGTTTTACGTAAAACCAATACAATTTCCTTCTTAGCTTTGAATGCCACGGCCAGTAGCTTCACACCAATCTGCTTTCAGATAAATAAATAAAGAACAAAAGTAACTACTTTGCACTAGACTTTACAACAAATATTCTATTATTTGATGATTCAATAAAGTGTCATGCTGTCATTGTTCAATGTGTTTTGTGTGGAGGAAATGATGATCTGATGATTAACTGAAAATTCTGATAATTTAAATTTACTATACATTTTAAACAAATAAAGTTACAGAGTTGATATTTACAATGTTTGTCATTTTAATGATGCGCTTCTATATGAAATGTCGATCGTTAGAATCTACTAAAGCGTTCAGATTTTAGCATTCTTTGTTACAAAACTGGTTAATTCCACTTTAACAGTAAATCCTGAACTGTTATAGACATGATCAATATTCAAGTTTTATTGGGATCATCATGAAATTTTATGAAGGATTGTAGTTTAAAACTACAGTGGCTTCATTCTCTGCACTACTACAGAATTAAATAGTTTTCGTAAATGTTTCCCTTCATGGTCTATCTTAGGTCCGTCATATTTAACACTGCTATGTCTCCCTGGCCACAAACGCCTTCTACTGGGTTTCCCTTAGATTCTCGGCTGTCTCACTTGCACACTACAGAGCTTAGGCCTCAATAGACAATAGACGCCTGTGAGTTTCCCCGTCTCATGGTGAATCAGCCCCCTTTGTGGCACACGGTCCTGGTCGACAGGGTTCGTTTCACAATTCCTGTAGGCTGACTCTTTCGGTCATATATTTAAATGAGAGTGCAATGCTCGTTAACTCACAAAATCCTGTCTAAAAATGCATCACCTACACTACTGAAATGACTTTTGAGCTCAGTGCAAATGCGAAGTCACTTTTCTTTATGATTAAAGGTAATCATTCTTGAAATACTTCTCGGATAAGTGATTCAACAGGCAACGGAGAGGTCGGTACGCCTGACAGACGCTTGGGGCGGTGCTCGTCGATTACGCTCTTTCGGCCATTTTTATGTTTCTACTCATGCTTAAAAAGCTCACATGGATCTTGAAACTTTTGCCTTATTATTTGTTCATCCGAGAGAGTGTTTCTGCAGTTGCCATTTTTCGAAAGTAAAAGTCTGATCAGCGAGTACTGCTTGCCAAATGTAGTTTCTTTAAGCGGCCACGCCATGGTAACTGAAACCTTAGGCATCATGTTTACGCAAGTATTAGTCGAACTCTTCGCAGTGTTGTTAATTAACACCTGAAAAAAGCATAAAGTTCATTCCCCTCCATTAGGCGATGTCGTCATTATGTATGTTTAATTACTAGATGCCTTGATTCTTCACTTAATGCTGGTTCTCGAAACTCTGTAACCAGGCTTTCGTCGCATAACAGGCGTCTATCTTCATGCGTCTGCCAATTCTGTTTCTTCAGCATTTCTGTGACACTCTCCTGTGAGCCAAACAAATACGTAATCAGTCACTCGTACTGCCAGTCTTCGGCGAGGTTCAGTACCTCATGTTAGTTCTATTTGTTATGGATTGCACAATTAAACAATATTCTAACATGATCGTACACATGTTGCGTAAGCAGTTGTTGACTGACAGCATTTTCCCAGTTTCCTGACAATGAACCGAAGAATTCCACCTGCTTTTCCTACGACCGTGCCAACGTGGTCATCACTCCCCGCCCCCAGACTGTTACATCCTGGTGTTTGTACGACTAGGTTGTCTGAAATCGCCATTTATTAGTTTTATAGTTGTAAGACTCTTTCTGCGTTTTGTGAAATGCACAGTTTTACGTTACCGAATATTTAAAGCAATTTTTCATAGTTTGCAGCTCGTTGAAATAAAGATTCGACTGGATTTTGTGCAGTTTGTCCCAGATAGTGCTTCATTATACACAGCTGCATTATCTGCCTGAAGCTACTTCTACGTCTGTTGATAACCTGCTCTACTAAGAAAGCCTCAGTAAAGTCACAAATTTCGTTTGACAGCATATGTTATCGTACTTTCGTTAACTGGTGGTGTGCTAATGAGTCTAATACTTTTCGGAAGTCAAGAAGTACTGCATATACCTGATTACCTTTATATATGGCTTCTGGCATGCCTTAATAGAAAATCGCGGTCTCATTTTAATTTAATTCAGCGTGTGTTCTAGGATTTTACCTTAGAACGACGTCAGCAAAGCACAGCTTAATGGTGCACCAGGTTATCATTATCGTAGTTAACCAGGAAACAGGACTAACAGGGGAAGCTGAATCTCATCAGAGATTGAGAGTACGGTTGACTCATTACATGTCTGACTCATAGGAGAGCATCACAGGACGCTGACAAAGCAGAATTGGAGGACGCTTGATGATTGGCGCCAATTATGTGGTAAAAGTCTGCTCACAAAGTTTCTAGAATCAGCATTAACCCTTATCTCACGAAGTGACTGTTCTGTAACGTACACTACGAGCTCACTGGGATCCCAACGTTTAAACTGAGATTAGGGGATAAATCATCTGAAATTTTTCATTCAAGTTATACAACATTTATTTTATAATAATTTCAGTGTTGTTTAAATACTTCACGTTGACTGTCTGGCATTAAATAAAGTCTGTAGTATTTTACTTTTTGTCACACAAAGTATCATAATTTTGTGCGATTTTTTTAAATATTACACATAAAGAAACTGTTAGAGAACTAAATTTTACATTCTGAAAAATTATAGTACCTTTGCGTACCAGGTAAATTTTTACATAAAACTAAATTCCAGGGTTTAAATTTGCATATAAATATTGGACAAAAAAAGTCTGTAAAACGGAAATTCACTACTGATATTTACAGTTCCCTTTACCACCACCCAGAACATGTCTGATTTTAACTAGTACTTTAAGTATTTCATAGCAGAAACAGGATGGTGTCCAACATCACTGTCCTGAAGTTCTCCCTGTGAATGATACTCTCGATCGCTACCAGAATTGTGACCACTGGCTATTGAAAAATCGTCGTCCTTTTTGTCCATTTCTTTATATATGTCACTAACATGTTCTTCTGTTCACTGATTTCTATCTTCATCAAACTTAGGATCGATAAAACTGACAAAATTCTGAGTATACGTTTCGTGATCTACTAAGAAAACAGGTAAGTAGTTCACGAGGCGTGGCCTAGGAGTCCCCGTAATGTGTCAACAACACGTGTTAGCAACAAACAAAGAAGGCGATAATGCAACCGACTGTAAAACCTTATAGAGTTGGTGATTTAACGACGTTAGACGAAGTATAGGATTACTCCGCTATAAGTTACCTCGGAGAGCGAGTTTGAAAATTCTCGGAAGGTTACAGAGACCACACCTCGTGAGTTAAGGGTTAAGTCAAGAATCTAGACATTCAGTAGCCAAACAGGCAAACATATATAGCGAGGACATCGCCTAATGGAGGGAATTTAAACTTTTGTAAGTGTTAATTGGCAACTTTGGGAAGAGTTCGATTAATAGTTACGTGAATGCCTTAGTTATAATGGCGTGTTCGCTCGAGGAAAGTGCGTTTGGAGACCGACAGATTTCCTTTTAACAAAATTCTTATTCATTCTATATGTGAACAAGATGCGTCTAAAAGTTATTTGCCTTTTTAGTTTCACTTTTTGTGAAATGGAGATTAGTTACAATAACTCTGCTCTTTGCATAATCTGATTTTGCTCTTAAATTGAGCAGATATTAAACAAATGTTGCCAATGAAACCTACCATTAATATGCTTTACGCAGAATTTGATTTTTCTCTTAAAAAGAGGAAATATTAAACAAACTTTTACAATAAAAGAAATAAACCAATTGACATTAATATTAGTTTAACCAAGTGGATGAGACTAACATTCTGCTCTGAGTTTGAGGCGCCATGTCACGGGCTGCGCGACCCCTCCCGCCAGAGTCTTCCCTCGGACATGGGTTTGTGTATTGTTCTTAGCATAAGTTAGTTTGAGTTAGTTTGCGTAGTGTGTAAGTCTAGGGACCGATGGCCTTAGCAGTTTGGTCCCTTAGGAATTCACACCAATTTCAACATTTGATACTAACGCGTGTCCCAAGAGTCGTCAGGCGCAAACGCCACACGGCAATACACCACCGTCGGGTTGGTTACCTTCTCAGCCCCTGCGACTACAAAACATTTCGGCTCCGCCATTTGAAGCGCGATCCGCAGAGGGCCTTCACGTAGACCGGAGCAAAGCACTGTGGGCGTGTAAATCAGCAAGATATGTTGCTCCTGCCGCGATGCTTTTGCTGCATCTACCAATGTCGCAAGCAGCCAATCAGGAGAAAGTGTACCTACGTCATGCGGGTACTTAAGACCGCGCCCGCCCCGATTACGGTTGTTACGATGCAGCCAGTCAAGAGTAAGGGTCTGCTCCGGATCTAGCACCACCCTCGCCTGCAAGGGACCTCGGAAATGTGCTATCAGAATTTGGCAAGAGTGTAGAAACTCGTACTTACGGATTAGTCTTTTCGAATGTGCTCCGCTCAAGGAGAGCGAGGATTTAAACATTTGGCAGTCAAATTATTCGAGAACGAGCTCTGACTGAAGAAGCTTTCATTGTGTTGTTTCCTCAACAAAGATTTGTATTCCAAGTACTTGCTTTTAGTTGTGAACTCATTTTACTGTTAAGAACTACTTACAAAGTTTGTGACGGTCAACGGAGACCATTCGTGTTGAAGTGATTGTGTTCTTACATACAGAGGATGGACTACATTCTCATGTGTCTCTTGAAGTCCAGGGTTCTTCAAACACCACAAACACTATGCGAGAGACGCTATGGAAGGAAGCCTGTATGGAGGCAACAGCACGAATATATCAGTAGCTGTGCAGCACCGTGCTGCAAGATTAAGGAAACTACGTACAAATTGGAGATAAGTTAGCAACTTAGATGTTACAATGAAACATATTCAAAACGAACTGCTCAGATTTTAGGCCGTGCTACCGCGGATTGGGAAAACTTAACACTGCTCCAAGAGAGGAGGACGCAGCAAGCACCCGCAGAGGGCCAGCAGCTCCCGTCTCTCCCGGTCGGAGTCCTCGCCACTCGAACCTCCACTCCCGACTCCCAAAAAATTCCTTCTTCCCCTGCAGTTCCCAATCCCTCAACAAAAATAGTAAGTAGATGGGCTGAATCTATACCTGCCAACGTTAAGACCGACAAATGTCACCAAATTTTAGAAAAATCGGGGAAAAGACAGCAAACTTCCCCCTTCTGCATATACCATGTACAATAACCTTTACGAATTTGGTACCAGACTGAAAGAGTGCTATTTGCAATTGGCCGGTTCGTCCGCGCCCTGCTCGCAGCAAACCGATTTTCGGAGCGAAAAATCATAGTTGCCACCCCAGCGCCTTTACTATCGCCAGGGAGTCGATCCCTAAGACGAAAGCACAGGCAGCCCTGGTCGTCATACCGTTTATCTTCAAGGGTGTGCACGCGAAGCTGCGAAGCTTTACTCTTCCAACACATAGTCAACAGCGCAAAGACTAAGAATGAAAAAATATATGAAAGCAAAAATGAATTGATATGCGTAGTGATATGTAACAGTCATGTCACAATCCTACGTTTTTCACTGAGTAGTTCGAAGTGCGCAAATTTACAAATGGAGGTGAAAGTTGCAAGAAGAATACGCAGGAGAGAGAGAGCTCATTCACCGAATTTCAACCCCATGGGGCTCAAACAGTATAGATCTGAAGAAAATCAAGATTTCCTAACACTTTTAAAGAGATCGCTGTGAGCCTGAGTGGTAGACTTGCGAGGAACTCATCTTTCACAAACAGCTAGCTGATTCCAGAATGAGATTTTCACTTTGCAGCGGAGTGTGCGCTGATATGAAACTTCCTGGCAGATGAAAACTGTGTGCCGGACCGAGACTCGAATTCGGGACCGTTGCCTTTCGCGGGAAAGTGCACTACCATCTGAGCTACCCAAGCACGACTCATGCCCCGTCCTCACAGCTTTACTTCTGGCAGTATCTCGTCTCCTACCTTCCAAATTTTACACAAGCTCTCCTGCGAAATCTGCAGAACTAGCACTCCTGAAAGAAAGGATATTGCGGAGACATGGCTTAGCCACAGCATGGGGGGTGTTTCCAGGATGAGATTTTTACTCTGGCAGATACTGGCAGAAGTAAAGCTGTGAGGACGGGGCGTGAGCTTTGCTTGGGTAGCTCAGATGGTAGAGCACTTGCCCGCAAAAGGCAAAGGTCCCGAGTTCGAGTCTCGGTCCGGCACACAGTTTTAATCTGCCAGGAACTTTCACATCATCACACACTCCGCTGCAGAGTTTCTTCAAATTTCTTCATCATGTTCTATATCTCATTTATTGACATGTGACCTCTTCACTGCTGTTTCTATCAGCGATAATCCCATAATGCAGCGTTGCTATTGCTGCCGTTCCGATAAAACAACTGTACCAGCAGTGCAATCGTTGTGTTTCGTACGGAAAACTTCAACCTTCTTAAGCCCTTACATCAACGGCCACTTCACAAAGGAAATCAAGCGGCGCGGGGTAGCCGCGCGCTCTAAGGCGTCTTACAACGGTTAGCGCGGCCAACCCCGTCGGAGGTTCGAGTCCTCCCTCGGGCATGGGAGTGTGTGCTGTCGTTAGCGTAAGTTAGTTTAAGTTAGATTAAGTAGTGTGTAAGCCTAGGGACCGACGACCTAAGAAGTTTGATCCCATAAGAACTTACCAAAAGTTTCCAAATTCCTACGCGACAATCAGCATACTAAAGTCACAACAAGAAACATTCCCCTTCCCGATTGCTTAGAGCGCTATATTTTCATCTGGTGGCAGAAAGTGAAACCATTTTTTTTCAGCATACTCCGCGAGTGCACCGATTCATGAACCTACCCAAGATGTTTCAGCATCCTGCACTGTATACAGCCAGCACCGCAGCTCTCAGAACGCCGTCAGTGTACTTATAACCGCACGATATGAAACTTGCGCCTAAACCTCCCGGAAATTACCTGCTCACTAAGTCATGGCCTGCATGCATCCGATGAATTCTGGTCCACCCCAGTGGATGACTGATTGAACAGTCCCCTCAGTACGGCTCTGTCGTTTTTAGTTCACGCGCCACGTATGTTCGTGAATTTATAGGTTCGATATGGAAGTATTAACGACAATCCGCATTCGGCGACTATGAAGGTTTCTCGTATACCATAAAGATAACGGCGCGGTATTAGAAGAGCGGTCTTAGGCGCTGCAGTCATGGACTGTGCGGCTCGTCCCGGCGGAGGTTCGAGTCCTCCCTCGGGCATGGGTGCGTGTGTGTTTGTCCATAGGATAAATTTAGGTAAAGTAGTGTGTAAGCTTAGGGACTGATGACCTCAGCAGTTAAGTCCCATAAGATTTCACACACACAAAGATAACGAAAGTATAGGAGACTGTGATTTGGCGATCTTAGAAACAAATCAACATATTACCAAGGAATGCATAGGATCAAAGATTGAAAGATGCTTAGTTTAAACGAGCTTAGAAAATCATAACACACTGAATCAGGAGGGGAAAGGGCAAGACAGAAAGAGACTTTGATTTCTAAGATATATAAATTATTATGATCTATGTGTAAAAATTGTAAGTAGGCTGTTTAGGTAGGCTGTTTAGGTAACGCCACGTAGCGCCCTGTATGAAAATCACTGACTATGCTGTGTGCAGTATGTGGCTGGTTTGCATTATTGGAATATTTGCTATTGTAGTGTTGGGCAGTTGGATGTGAACAGCGCGTAGCGTTGTGCAGTTGGAGGTGAGCCGCCAGCAGTGGTGAATGTGGGGAGAGAGATGGTAGAATTTTGAGAGCGGACAATCTGGACGTGTATGCATCAGAAAGAGTAAATTTGTAATACTGGATATCATGAACTGATATATATGATGACTTTTGAACATTATTAAGGTAAATACATTGTTTGTTCTCTATCAAAATCTTTCATTTGCTGACAATGCCTATCAGTAGTTAGTGCCTTCAGTAGTTAGAATCTTTTATTTAGCTGGCAGTATTGGCTCTCACTGAATGGCAGTAGTTCGAGTAAGGAAGATTTTTGTGAGGTAAGTGATTCATGAAAGGTATAGGGTATTGTTAGTCAGGGCCATTCTTTTGTAGGGAATATTGAAAGTCAGATTGCGTTGCGCTAAAAATATTGTGTGTCAGTTTAGTGTTAATCAGAATAAGTAAGGAGAGAAATGTCTGAGTACGTTCAGTTTTGCTCATCTGTTTGAAAATCAGATAACGTAAGAGGTTTATCAGCACAGTCATTTATTAATTTTTCAAAGGGGATGTTTCAAAATTTTGGCATTACATTTCTTATTCGAGCTCCTTGAGTCGTCGCTCATCAGTGTTTATTGTAGAGTAAACCACCACGCAACAGCCCTCGGCTCTTCAACCTGCTAGGCTAGTTGTGGAGTTTGGACAGAGGGAGCAGTGGATCTTTCCTCGAACTTTCATGGCCGCAAATTTCGCTGGGTGCGGTTTACAGGGGTTTGTTGTTTTGACTATTGTGGAAGCCATAACTGATTTCCGGTATCCGGTGAAAGAGGGGAATTGTCCAGTCTGGACATGACGGATCTGTCTCTCCACAGTCCTAAGTGGTCGGGGCCTCCTAGGCCAGCTTCCATGGTGGCAGGTGTCTTCCAGCTCTGTTGTAAAATAATTTTTGAAAAGTTCTGGCAGGAAGCAGCACGTTCCAGAGCAGTTCTGTTAACGACAGCTGGAACTGGTCAATGAAGCGCCTGCATTTCTGCTTCTGAGGTTGACTGACTGAAAGGGCTAGATGTTGAAACAAATTTCGCTTAGAGACTCAGAGCCACGAAATGGAGATGTCTGTTGGCAACGGTCGCTGCTGTAGGAGGCGAGATGTGGGCCATGTGACGTGGAAGTGAGTCTTGTGCACAACGAGTTGGGACGGAGAGATCGTCTGTGACGCATAAGGTTAGCTCTTCAGAAATTTTAAAAGGTTTCCCGTGTGCGACTTAGAATTCTCATTAACAATTGTCCGGTTACCTAGGCGAGTGTTTCGGCTTAGTAAGCATGCACATGTTCGCTAGGCAGGGGGCCCTCGTGAGGTCGTGTAGCCGATAACTGGCTGTAGGTGGAGTTCAATAAAATTGACTGACTTATCGGTGTGTAACTGAAATCAATAAATTGTTTACATTTCTGTGGCGATTTGAAGTTTAGCGGTTCTTGTGTTATTTTTATCCATTTCTATTTCGAACTGTTATCCTGTTTATTTTTGGTGGAAATTGTCGGATGATTCTTCTGGCAGCCTGTTGAAGGCTTTGTATTAACTATTAGCGGTATGAATTTTCCTGTCCAGTGGTCGTATTTTGAAAACAGATAGATTGCTAAAGAGCATTTATTGATGGTGTAGGAGTAGAGGCTACTTGAAGCCTGTCTCGCGGGTGACAGAATGGCTGACGACCTTTTCTACGAGTTAGCTGTGCATAAAATTGACCTGGATTCGCCAATAAGCTTTTTCTTATTGTTCAAAGCACTACCGTCACATAAAAAATTGTGAAGCGACCGGAAGTGAGAGTTTGCTCGACGCCACAGAAGCTCCGAGAACGAGACGTAAGGAACCTTATCACCAGGATAGTAGCCACCGTTCTTAATTCATATGAACTTCCAGGAAGCATCGACCGTCGTCTGCGCAACGTAGAAATCCCAAGAAAATGAACCCTGTAGGTTAGCGCGACGCAGTTTCTTCAGTCTTTGGGTGTCAGTGTTCAGTTTTATTTTTTAGTCAATTGTTATCTTCTTAGTGCTGCGGGCTGCCGAAGTTTTGGCCGAAGGTCAACTACCATTTAAAAGGGAAATGACTGAATAAGTACCTGGAAAATATTAGACACTGATAAGCCAAAACTTTACGACCACCTGCTTAATAGCTTGTTTATCCGCCTTTCGAACTATATACGTCACTAATTCTGCGTATCATGGATCCGACAGTTTGTTGATGCGTTTGTGGAGGTATGTGGCATTAGATGTCTCCGCACAGGTCATGTCATTGGCGCAAATAACGTGCCGCTGATGTGCGAACGCATCGGGGAAGACTTCAAGGATGAAGGGAGCATGTAGTTCGCAGCTGTTATCAAGTCTTCGATTACTGCCACATGTCCATGCAAGCGTAGGAGAATGTCTCCCATAGCATAATACTGCTCCCACCAGCCTGCGTCCGTGGAGCGCTGCACGTTTCGAGCCGCTGCTCACCCCGATGACGACGTTTCTGGACACGACCACCAACATTGTGCAGCAAAAATGTGACTCACCCGAAGAACCGACACGTTTTCATTGATCGACGGTCGAATCCCGATGGTCCCGAGCCACTGCAATTGTAACTGACGATGTCGTTGGGTCAACACGTGAACACGTAGCATGGTCCGATGCGGAGCTTCTTGTTCAAATGTACGATGAACGGTGTGGTCAAACACTTCTTCGTGCAACAACATTGTGCTCTTTGGGGCAGAGATTCCACAGATCACCATCTATCCCACTCCACAGAGCAGACAAAGCCTCCGCTCAAATTCTGTGAAGAGTCGTGGACATCCAACCATTTACCGCTTAATGCTAGTTTCTCAGTCCTTCTACCTCTTTCCGCTGATTTTCACGACAGTAGCACGTGAACACCGACCGGCTTCGCCGTTTCCGAGATACTCGTTCACAACCTCTGCGTCATAATTATCTACCCTTTGCCAAAGTCGCTTATCTCAATGGATTTCCCCATTTGCACTCCTTATCTTCGCTAGGGTGATCTCCCGTCTTTGTCTGCTTACATACTGTTACCGCGTCACGTGACCGCGACGCCACCAGGCAGCATCTAACGTCGCAGTGGTCAGTGGTCATAATGTTTTGGCTTATTGGTGTATGTTGCAAACAGTTTTATGAGGTGACTCGATAAAGCTGTCAGTAATTTGAAGAACTGCTTGTCTGTCTTGTAGGTGTATATAGCCTATAATGATTAACTGTTTTTTGCATGGATCCGTCTAACTAATTTCAATGACTATTCAGGATCCCATGCTGCATCTTTGTGTCAGTAAAATCTAAGAACGATTCGTGCCTTCGCATATCTTTGCAATGGAACCCAAAACAAATTAAATATAAAAATAAAATATAAATTAAATCAAATAAAATAATAAAACACACACATTAGTAGGTTATAGATAGATACATGACAACTGGCGCCCTTTGCCCGTGGGGTCAGAATAATAGAAAATAGACATAATTTCAAATAGCATTTCTTAGTAATATTTGTATTTTTGTGATTTTATGTGTATATGTATCCATAATTTGTATACTAACCAGAACCCAAACTTCTTTTACATGAAAATTACGAGCATCTAAGGAATGTTATATGGATGTGGAGAAAATCGACCCTGAGATATATGTATGAAAGAGAGAGCTGCCAAGTTGAAAATAAAGACAAATAAACTAATATTGAATACAGTAATAAAGGTAAGGACTACCATGCATGCTTGAAAGAAGATTATCGTTAATGATGTAAAGGTTCCACGCCGTGGACACCAAGTGAAAAAGCTACTCCTTATGTTTCAGATCTAGACTGCCATAAAAATGCGAAGCAACTGTTAATCAGAAGTCAGGGACAAGTAGTAGTCTAATTAACAATCGATTTATTGCTCTTAAACATGACAAGACAAACAAAGTATTAAAGAAACATAATGCAGAAAAATATTTATTTAACAAAAGCCTTACTAAAATGGGATCTATGGTGGACAAAGTGATCTGCTGGGGATCGACACACAACACTAATCAGAACACTACTCGCTCTATCTCACTTCATACATCTGAATCCAGGTTATGGCATCAAACTACGCCACCACCAAGCATCTATATTCTACCATATACAAAAAAAAAAAAAAAAAAAAAAAAAAATATATATATATATATATATATATATATATATATATATAGAAAAATATGATTCGGACGAACAGGGTGCTGAAAAATATATATTATAGCCCTAAATCGCAGCAGCAAAAACTTTACTGTCCTGCTGGTCAAGGCGGCACACCATGATGCATTCGGCGACTGAAGTCATGGACGGCGGCAATCTGTTATTAAATGCGCGTTCCCGAAAAATGCAAGTACTCGGTCTTGCGTTCGGTTCATTCAGAATGCAGGTACTTCCCTATGAGCCTCTGAAACCCCGACAGATTCCAGTGTGCAGGTGGACCTGTTTGCTGGTCTGCCAAACCAATTTGACTCCGTGCCATGACTGTGCGTATCGGAATACGTCAATAAGACAAATAAGTACACAAACGCGTCACTTGTTGTGACTGTGATGATATCAGCAGTACCTCCGATGGTTCAGAAAGTGACTGGCACAGGTTCTAAGTCGCACACTAGTAAAGGACACAAGTCTCACCATTTAGAAAGAGACCTGCAGTTCCTTCTAGCGAAACGCCAGTACAAGAGACTTGTACAATAGTGATCTTTCTTCCTTTCTCCACGTTTCCTGCTCAGCTCGGTTCCAAAAGCACATTTCTCTTTATTGACTTCCCAAACTTTCACACAAGCCAATCACGAGCTGGAGCCTGGCATTCTAAGCTCATAGAATGGTCTTTGCATTGCAAACCGATTTGACCGATCAGAGACTTTAAAGTTAATTAGCAGAAAACGGAAAAAATTCAGCTTCGCGGCCTCTTTCCCATGCATTTGCCATGTCTTTTGCTAACACAAGTCAGGGTAAAAGCACAGCCCTACATAAACAGCTTGTTATCTCCCCTGTTCCATCCATTTCAAAGTTTGCAAAGAATGGCCATAAACTCGTAAAAGCTTCATGCTCTCACAAACATCTTTTGAAACAGTGTCTGGACGTTTCGAAGCCAGTTTCCCTGTCCCACAGACATTTGCAGAATGTTGACATTTCTTTTGGCGGCTTGCTCTCTAAAAAGGGCCCATCCTCTGCTTTATTCCCGGCCTACAATGCGCTGTCAGCAATTTTTCGGCGCTACGCCGTATACCTGGACATCTGCCCCCTGTCTGGCGCCAAGCTAATGTGTTTTGCACAATGCAACCTCTGCACACGACCATCTGGAAATGACTCCTCATCATACCCCAGAAGAAACGCGCTTTGTCGGCCCACCAACGCCGTGCTTTTACAGCAGTCATTTAAGTCGGTACCCTGTTCATTTGAACGCAGGTAAAGCTTACCGTATTTCTTTCCCTAGAGCATGCAAACAAGACCATAAACTGCTGCCCACCATTTCATCACAGTGTATGAAGTCAAATTGCAGTAGATCGTATTCCCTATACTGAATCAGAAGTGAGAGTTCCTTGCAATCTCTCATGCTATCCTGTTGTTACACTGAAGTTTGACATGCACTGCTGAACTGATGACTCGTGGTACTGCAGAAATTCATGTCAAGTTACAATTTTAGAACAATCGGCTCTGAGCACTATCGGACTTAACATCTATGGTCATCAGTCCCCTAGAACTTAGAACTACTTAAACCTAACTAACCTAAGGACATCACACAACACCCAGTCATCACGAGGCAGAGAAAATCCCTGACCCCGCCGGGAATCGAACCCGGGAACCCGGGCGTGGGAAGCGAGAACGCTACCACAATTACTGATATAAAGACAGTGTAATACTATTGAGGTTAAATTTCATTTTGCCATAACAACGAAGTTTAGCATTGTGCATTTGTAATAGTACTTGCTTTTAACGCGTGTGATTGTAAGTGTATATGTTTATGTACTGTGTCTAAGCGTGTGCAGACTTGTTACAACAGCAAAATCAAGTTGTGGCAATGTGGGTTATATTATAGGTGCGAAATTAAACGCAGATTTTGTTCAGCATGATAACGTGCAGGGCATGAGTAGATTTGTTGATGATTGTACAGCCACTGCCCCTACAGGTGAGATGCTGGGGACAGCTGGCAATAGTTGTCAGGTGGAACACCTGAAACCAACAAATATGGTGGATGTAGAGGATGTCAGAACGTTAACAGAAAATGTTTTGACACCGAACAGGCCAGTGGACAGAAATTTTATATCACTTGTGTGCTCTCCACTGCCGGATCGATTTGCGGCTTTACTACGCAAATTGAAAGAACGTGATAGGGAACGTGGTCGGTTACAAGTGGAGAGAGATAGACAATTGTTGGAAAGAGATGAAAAGTTAAAACGAGAATTAGAAGAACGTGATCGATTACAAGCTGAAAGGGATAGGCAACTGTTATCACAGTTAGCTGAGCGATAACAAACTAATGAAAAATGCTATCAGTTTACCTAGAGAAAATTTCCTCAGAGGTAACTGAATTAAAGTATTCCTATCAGGGGCTTCCTGAGCTAGTCAACAACTTAGCTTTGGAGGTAAAGGCTATGCAGGCAGCACAAACGACTTTGAAGGAGGAGGTAGATTCAATCACGACTCGCATGGAGCAACTAGAAGTTTCACAGCGAGAGTGTACTGAAAATAATTTAGCCGATCAGGCTGACAAAATCGAGAAAGAATTCCAGGAATAGCTGTAATCGAAGGAACGAACAATAGTACAACAGGTAGACGAAAAAGTAAACACTGAGCTGCAGCGTGTGACTGGGGCGTTGACCTTGCTAACAATCGAGCAACGGAAACGCTGCAAACAGAAGTCGCATAGCTGAGCGATAAGTTGCGCGCAGAGCTGCCACACTAGCAGCGCGAAGTGACAGAACGTATTGCCAACTTAGAACGCGAGGCGCTCGGCTGTCAAAACATTAGAGAATGTATCACGCCTACTCGTAAAGTGTATGGTAACGCACCGAGTATGGTTACTAATTATGATCAGCCACATGATAATGGCCGGAACAGCCACAGTCCTAGTAGTGTACCGACAATGCTACCTAGCATTCCGGGGGCGGCGGTACTGGCACCGAACCTGATGGTAGAAGAAAGCCTACTTAAACATAGCCAATTCAAAATTTTTGACAACGAAAAAAAAATCGGTTCACCCAGTCGTTTTCATTAAAAGCCTTAGGAATATCTTGCCCAGTATGTTGACAGAAAGGCAAAAAGTTCACTTTATTGTTTGTCATATACAGGGAGATGCTGGACTATGGGCAAATGAGGCAATGGATAGGTGTCACAATACTGAGCAATTTGAGTTCTTGGGCAATTATTGGTCACCGAATATTCAGGAGATATTAATAAATGAAGTATATTTTCCAAAAATGTATAATCCCAGACACGGTAGTCTAAGGAAATATTTGAGAAATACATTAGTAAGACCATGTACTGGGATGAGCCAATGGATTGTAAAGATGTGATCCAGCTGCTAAAGTTGCGGCTGCCCGGACTTATCAAAGATAAGTTAATTAAGGTTGACGAGGAAGATTTCGACAAATACCTGTCAGTATTAGACAAGATTGATTTGACACTAGAGTAGACGAAGGCAGAAAAAAGTGATACGAATCACTCGTCTTCTCCTCAGAAAAACGGCAATAGAAATAACAAACAAGGCCACAATAATAACAATAGTAAAGGCTATGATCAGCCAACCAGTAATGGAAGGCAAGCGAATGGCGATGGTTATACGAAACTGAGCAGAAAGTGGGATGACAGACCCAAAAACGGATACTAAAGCAGTTCGAGTGGTGAAACAACAACAGTAACAACCGAAACCAGTGGCAGAGTAATTTCTCGCCACAGTGGAATCAAAACAGAGGTCCCCCACCGGGACCGAACTGTGAACGAAGAAATGAAGATCTCCGAGGAAACGTAAATCAGCCAGCACAGCAATCCAACGTTAGGATAGTGGAGGTGTCAGACGGCAACCGTCCAGGCCCCTTCCAGACATCGAACTAGTTCCGACGGCAGTAAGCTCCCTATAGTTGGTCGGCGGGCGAAGTGGGGGACAGCAAAACACACTTGAGAAACCTTTGATATGCTGCGATATAGTGATGATATCGCAATGCAGGATGAATTATTAAACAGATACAGGCTGTGATTAAAACGCGCTAGGAGATATTCCAGTCGACGCGTACATTGGTTCTGGCGCGACTAGTAGTGTTCTGAGTTTGGAAGTGTATAAGGCATTATGTAAGACAAATAAAATACCGACTTATCGAGTACAAAACTGTCTGGAGTCAGGAGCTATTGGGGCATAGGCACAAATAGTCAAACTCCAGGAGCAGGTTGACCTGAAATTTAGGGAAGGAGCGATCGAATGCACTTTCCTAGTAGTTAAAGGTTTATCAGTAGCTTGTATCCTGGGTTGTGATTTCCTGAGGAGCAGAAAGGCAAATATTGACCTTTCCGCCGGGGAAATTAGTTTAACGTATGACAGAAGGAGAATTATTCTGCACATGGTCAGAACGAAAGAAGTAGATGGCAAGTATTGCCAGAGTATTCAAACCAAATGCCGCAGTTTAAAGATTTTACAAGTTATCTGTGATTCAAAATGGAAGGAATACTATTATCGTGAAAAGTGAATAGAGAACACTACGGAAATACAGGAAATGGTTTACAGCAAGGTTAAGGGAGCGGATTATTTGAACAGTAGCCAGCACCATGAGCTTACTCGTTTGCTGTCAAACCATTTAAATGTTTTCTCGGAGAAACCTAGACTATTAATGGGTTACGAATACAACCTAGAGGTGTTGACCCATGAAACCTTCTGTCACGACAGATCATCAAACTGTACATAAAATGATTCTTAATGACCATGGAGATATAAGATTTTCTTTCAGTTTTTTATGTATTTTTCATATATATAGTAGTATAGAAATGATTTCCATGATATATTTTTCTGTATTTAGAACATAGAAAGTGTCATCCATGTGAGTGTACTTGACAAAAGAACAATATTACTTGCTTTTCAAAGATGCATAGGAAAGACATTAGTTACTGAGAAGTGTAACGAAGGAACACAAGTTCGTGAAATTGAAGTAGAATAATTAAGATAAAGTCAAAAATCCCCTTAGAAAAATTTATAAATGACAGTGCTGGAAAACCTCGTACATTATTCGATTTTCAAACAGCTGAGCAAAATTCAACGTACTCAAATAGTTTTCTCTTTACTTATTCTGATTATCACTAAACTGACACACAATATTTTTAGTGCAACGCAATCTGACTTTCAATAATCCCTGCAAAAGAATTGCCCTGACTAACAATAACCTGTACCTTTCATGAATCACTCACGTCACAAAAATCTTCGTTACTCGAGCTACTGCAATACAGCGAGCGCCAATACTGCCAGCTAAATAAAAGATTCTAACTACTGAAGGCACTAACTACGTACTGATAGGCATAGTTAGCAAATGAAAGATTTTGATAGAGAACAAACAACTTATTATATATATATATATATATCAATTCATGACATCCATCTTTACTAATTTCCTTTTTCTGACGGACACACATCCAGCTCGTCCGCTCTCAAAATTCTGCCATCTCTCCCCCCACATCCACCACTGCAGGCGGCTCACCTCCAACTGCACTACACAAGCGAATATTCCAACAATGAGTCCAACCAACCACAGACTGCACACAGCACAGTCAGTGATTTTCATACAGAGCGCTACGTGGCGTTACCAACATAAAACCCTAAACAGCCTACTTACAAAGGGGATATCTATTTTTGATGACAGCATTTAATTCCATACTGTAAGGTAAAGTTAGGACTATTATTTCATTGGAAGGTTCAGCTTGTGAAAGATTTAATAGATATGTAAGTTAAATTTTCTTAAATATACAGTACTCATTTATTTGGTAATATTTCAACTACTAGAGTAAGAAGAAAGATGACCATGAGTAAAACCCATGTTAAAGGGAAACACCATGGGTAATCAGCAAAGCAGATTTCGGTGAAACAATTTAAGAATCAATAGAGCAATAGATGCAATAGATGCAATTTTGCCACTTGACTTTGCTAGATTTTTGGATCCATAGCTAAACGAAGATTCGGCTTGAGAAACGCGCATTAGACACAGTGTAACACAGGAACATGCACGGCAGTCCTGAGGATATATAAAAATAGAGGCAATTTGTTGAGTATAATATGGTAAAGCCATTATTATTGTAAAGTCAGGCCAGAGTCTATGTACAAGTCCTGGTGTTCTATTGGTCAGCAAACGTGACATGGGGTGCAGGAACGTAAGCAATGAATTGTGTAATTCACAAATTGTAACACCTGCCTCTAAACAAAAGTCAGATAATGTGAGTGACAGAATCTGTGATTAACTTGTTCTGTGGAGAAAATTTGTGTAGTCACAGAGCCAATAAAAACCGTGACTTACATGGAATTGTGTAATTCGCAATCTGTAGTACGAGAAAGTGATAAGTGAACGACTGCCATACTTTGTACAGACTTTGACGGACGTCCGTAATGAAAAGATGTTGTTAAGTGCACACAGAGCGATGAGTATGGAAAAACCGTATAATTTCATCTCGCGTGAGCTGTGCGAACGATCTATTTGGAATAAACAGCGTTTCACGCGCGACATCACTCAACATTCCGACGCGAAGCGGACACTTGATTGGCGAGTGACGTGCCGTGCTCGGAGTGATGTTTTTAGTACTTGTCATAGGACAGTGAATAGTCATCATTCTGAGACACTGTGAAGTGTAGAGCGTGTGACGACTTTAGGACACTTATAAAGAGCGGAACATTAAGAATATCATAAAAAGTGAAAAAAGCAACCATGTTTCAAGAACTATGTGATGACTGGAATTACGCACCTGCAACGTCCCACGAACATCTGATGGCCGACGACGGCGCCTACCAGCTGGCGACACCGTCGATCAACGGCATCGTCATACAACTCTCAAATTATCTAATCGATCAAATGCAAACTTTGCAAAGCAAGTATGCAATACCTGAGAATATTTGAATTACTGATAACAGATAGAGATGAAGGACAGTCTCTTTCGCTCCGCCCAGGTTTCCCTTAGGGCTATCGTCCGAATGGAGAGCGATAATAAGTAAATAAGAACGCAAAATCCCCAAGATTGGCAAAGTTTTACAGAAGTTCGAAATATGGCACGTACTTCAATGCGAGATGCTTTTAATAATTTCCACAACGAAATTCTGTCTCGAAATATAGCAGAAAACCCAAAGAGATTCTGGTCATACATAAAGCACACCAGTGGCAAGACGCAATCAATACCTTCACTGCGCGATAACAACGGTGAAGTCACTGATGACAGTGCCACTAAAGCAGAGTTATTAAACACGGTTTTCTGAAACTCCTTCACCAAAGAAGACGAAGTAAATATTCCTGAATTCCAATCAAGAACAACTGCCAAGATGAGAAACATAGCAGTAGATATCCTCGGAGTAACGAATCAGCTTAAATCACTTAATAAAGGCAAGGCCTCCGGTCCAGATTGTATACCAGTCAGGTTCCTCTCAGAGTATGCTGATAAAATAGCTCCATATTTTGCAATTCTATACAACCACTCGCTCACAGAAAGATCAATACCTAGAAACTGGAAAATTGCTCAAGTCACACCAATACCAAAAAGGGAAGTAGGAGTAATCCGCTGAATTACAGGCCTATATCACTAATGTCGATTTGCAGTAGGGTTTTGGAACATATACTGTATTCGAACATTATGCAGTACCTCGAAGAAACTGATTTATTGACACATAGCACGGTTTCAGAAAATATCGTTCTTGTGAAACACAACTAGCTCCTTATACTCAAAAAAAGTAATAAGTGCTATCGATAGGGGATATCAAATTTATTCCATATTTTTAGATTTCCAGAAGGCTTTCGACACCGTTCCTCATAAGCGTCTTCTAATCAAACTGCGTGACTACGGAGTATCGCCTCAGTTGTGTGACTGCATTCGTGATTTCCTGTCAGAAAGGTAACAGTTCGTAGTAATAGACGGAAAGTCATCCAGTCAGACAGAAGTAATATCCGGCGTTACCCAAGGAAGTGTTACAGGCCCTCCATTGTTCCTGATCTATATTAACGACATAGGAGACAATCTGAGTGGCCGTCTTAGATTGTTTGCAGATGATGCTGTCATTTACCGTCTCGTAAACTCGTCAGATGATCAAAATGATTTAGATAAGATATCTGTATGGTGCGAAAAGTGGCAATTGACCCTGAATAAAGAAAAGTGTGAAGTTATTGACATGAGTACTAAAAGAAATCAACTAAATTTCGATTACGCGATAAGTCACACAAATCTGAAGGCTGTAAATTCAGCTAAATACTTAGGGATTACAATTACAAATAACCTAAATTGGAACGATCACATAGATAATGTTGTGGGTAGAGCAAACCAAAGACTGCGATTCATTGGCAGAACACTCAGAAGGTGCAACAGGTCTACTAAAAAGACTGCTTACACCACGCTTGTTCACCCTATTCTGGAGTATCGCTGTGCGGTGTGGGATCCGCATCAGGTGGGACTGACGGATGATATCGAAAAAGTGCAAAGAAGGGCAGCTCGTTTTCTATTATCGCGAAATAGGGGAGATAATTTCACAGACATGATACGTGAATTGGAGTGGCAATCCTTAAAACAAAGGCGTTTTTCCATGCGACGGGATCTTCTCATGAAATTTCAGTCACCAGTTTTCACCTCCGATTGCAAAAACATTCTATTGGAACCCACCTACATAGGGAGAAATAATCATCACGATAAAATAAGAGAAATCAGGGCTCTCACAGAAAAATTTAGAGCTCGTTTTTCCCGTGTGTCGTTCGAGAGTGGAACGGCAGAGAGACAGCTTGAAGGTGGTTCATTGAACCCTCTGCCAGGCACTTTATTGTGAATAGCAGAGTAATCACGTAGATGTAGATGTCCTCAGCTTCAGTTAATAATAGACTATCTCTGGTAAAATAAAATATATTGCTAAAATATATGTACCAATGATGTTGAAATTTTGTAACCCTGTTGAACGATGTAAAGTATACTGATGTGAACTCAAAGTATCAGACCATCATAGAAATCTATGACTGGAATTATGTTAAATATTGTAATGCGAAGTGAAAACTTAAGCGAAAGTGTTTCATGGGGCGTAACGTGGAATGCCATGCCCGGACATTAGAACATGTGACCATGGTATTCCAAGGGGCCTTATGAATCCCATGGCCTAGATTAGGTAAACTATAAATTATTAACTATTTTTCCACGATTACTAAGCAATTATATTTGCCATATGTAAAAGAAACTCTACTAAAAGTCAAGGAATAATGCGATTACAAAGAAAAACTATTATCTATAACAGTAGTATTATTATTATCTTTCTTCTTTTTGGTATCGGCATGAAACAACAAACGCCAGACTCTCTCTTGCTTGGTCTTGTTCGGATAGGACCCCATTGTGTGCAACCTACATAATATGTTGTGCACGTGTTTTATTATTTGAGCAGTGAGCACCAATATATGTCAAAGTATTGCTGTTGTTAATTTTAACTATAACCTGCACCACATATCCCGTTTGCTTGTCCCATCATTTTTAAAAGACGCCGCGCCGGCATCAAGCTGAACATCGCTGGACGACGACAATTGGTCACCATTAAGCGGCAATTTCAAATTATCAGAATTATTATCCCGTTCTTTACACGGGCGACGCTGGAGATCGGAGATATTATTTCTTGCATCCATAATCTGTAGGAAACTGACATTTTTAAAGTACTTAACTATATATTCAGACGATTTATGTTACGTGCAATAGGACACAGATTTGGCATGCCCTAAGACGTAATTAAATCA
Organism: Schistocerca nitens; assembly: GCF_023898315.1. NCBI lineage: Eukaryota > Metazoa > Arthropoda > Insecta > Orthoptera > Acrididae > Schistocerca > Schistocerca nitens. Next base: position 676,347,441 of record NC_064618.1, read on the forward strand.
CACGTAGGTCCTTCCGTATTGAAAATGGTGAAATACTTTTTTGTGTGTGTATATAGCCTATACTGATTAACTGTTTTTGAGCATGGATTTGTCTAAGTAATTTCAGTGATTATTCAGAATCCCACGCTACATTTTTGTGTCAGTAAAATCTAAGAACGATTCGTACCTTCCCATATCTTTGCAGTGAAACCAAAATCAAATTAAAAAATAAAGATAAAATATAAATTAAATTAAATTAAATAATAAAACATACACATTAATAGTATATATGTAGATTCACTGCATGGCAATATAATTTTTCCCTTAACATACTTTTTTTAAATATAGAAACGTAATCTACTCATCAAGCCGAGGAGTTTGATACCATACATGTCCTACTTCAAATGAAGTGATAGTAATTTTATAGTACAGAGAGCAATCATTCTTAAGTGGCCGACATGAACTGGCTACTAACAAACATTCCCTACTTTTCATGTTAATAGTCACGTAGTATTGCAATCACTTTGAACTGAAGTGGACGCAGGGAGTTCCCACCCGTCGAGAGAAGTAGAACATGGAACGCATTTCGAGAGGGGCCATAAAAAGCCGACCCCTTGCAGTGGGGAGGAAGGCACCATTAGCGCAGCCCGAAGCTGGTCGTTTATGACAGCGCACAGCTAACAATAGGCCCTTAAGCGAGCTTGTCTGACTCACACCTGTGTGGAATGGAAAGAAACATCTTATCATAGCAGGGGCCCGCATTGGCGCTCTTAGAGGACCAATACACGGAATTCAAATTTACGAAAAATTTTGAGTCGCACAAAATAAAGGTAACAGTGGCTCAGAGACAATTGGACAGAACACACGTAGAAAGACCACACCTGATGCCTCCGAAAGCTTCTAGGAAAGAAGTGTTTTCAGAATCACAAGGGAGGGGGGTCTTAGAAAAGCATGAAAAACATTGTCACTAGGTGGAAAGCACCGCTATTTTTGACAAATACGCACATATCACATGATCAAGGCGTGAAGAACACGAGGTTACACGTGGACAGCTCTTGTATGGGCGGAGTCAGAGAGGATAGGAGCGAAACATGAATGCTATAGGCTAGAAGGAAAATAGTTTCCACCCCAAAAATGCTTCTCAAGTCTCACTGGGCCAAGAAACAATGCAACTCGTACCACAATCACCATTGGCCGCTACGACTTGTGGTAGGGGATGAACACAAGGTACAATGGGGGAACCAAAAAGATATACAGGACGGCCTCGTCAGAGAGAAGAGAGGGAGGTCTCTTCAGACTGGAACCGTGGTTAGGAGGGAGAGAGGTCTCTTCAGGCCAGGACCGTGTGTAAACGGAACACTTACTGTTCCGGCGACCTTGAAGAGCCTTTTAGTGAAGACTTGCGACCACATGATTTAAAAATCTCGTAACATCTTCGGAGTTGAGTTATGGATTCCTACTCGCGTTAGTTAAGTTCTGCGGAACAATCAAAGAGGGCAGAGGTGTACACGTAGCTAAGCCAGAGTGAGTGGACGTTGCCAATAGTTTAGCTAGGGAAAAACACAATTTTTCGCCTCACGAAAACTCAGGGCAGTTTCCGACTGCTGATATAGGCCAGAACAGTATTGAAGTTTGCATTTCCGCACAGCGTCGATGTGCCGGTGTCATCATATGAAGCTGTCAACGACGGCAGCCTCCGATAAAGCGTGGTAAATATCGCGATTGCTCAGTAAGGGAGTCGCTAGCTTGAGTGTGCATTTCAGTTCTATTGGAGATTGGAGTTGTGTTACGTATTTTCTTCTCATTCCCTCGTGTCCATACTAGCCACGTATTGCGTCTGTGCTCATAGGGCTTAAAAGTCGAGAAAGGTGTCGGTAAATATACGTTATTGTCCAGCTAAAATAACATAGACAATAGACCATATTGAAGTGTTGTGAGTGTAATATTTTGGCTGGGTAAATTGTTTTGTGTTCATTGTATTGTAAGTTACGCAAGGGGTTCTCCTCTCACATACGAACACTTTTGAGAATATCTTATTTGTTCATGTTTATCACGATTAATTTCAGTTAACTTGTGAATTCAATGCCAGAATCTTCCTAATTATAGAGGGTTTTCCAGCGTCACCTAGTACACACTCGAACCCATTGTGAAAGGTAATTCTGTATAAAAAGATTTAGTACAGGTAACAGTTGTTTGTGGGTTCTAGAGTAGAGGTTACGCCTTCCTCACTGAAATATTTTAGGGCATGTGTGACGGTTGTTATTCTGATGTCTAATCGTGACTTCATCCGGGATCTCCGTACCTTGTATGACCTGGGTTCTCAGGTACTTTGTCAGATATCTCCGCGCATGCCGGGATAGTACGTTAGGGATAGTACGACTCCACAGGAGTAACGTTCAGATCCTCAATTCTACTTTACCGACTTGGTACAGTTGTAACTAATCCTGTGATTTCGTAGACTTTCCCGGCGTAATAACTGCTGATATTCTTCACGGGTTTGCAGCCGGATCATGTCGTCGTCCAGACACAATATTTCGGCGGATCAGCTGGCCGCCATCTTCAGGTGAGTTAATGCTCGTGCACTGCCTCGCCGGGACTGAATTCCAGCCACAACGACGGAAACCTTTATACACCACGGAGAGAGCTCGCGTGACATTTGAAAGAAGAGCTTGATCATTTGAAGATTGTTTTTAAACAGAATGGATATACGGAACAACAAATATGCCGTGCTCTTCAGTTTGGTCCGTCACGCGAGCCAATAGAGGATACTTTTGAAGCTGTTGATTATTTACCTTTGGCGGGAAGTATATCATCCAAAATTTCAAGAATTTTAAGAAAATATGATATTAAAAGTGTTTTTACGCCTGTGGCCAAGACTAGAGCCCTTCTTGGCTCAGTTAAAGATAATTTGTGCTTGAGGAAGCCCGGGGTTTATGAAATTCCGTGTCACTATGGAAAGAAGTATATTGGTAAAACTATTCGAACTATTCAGGACCGGTGTGTGGAACATCATCGGCACACTCGGTTGTTCCACCCTGAGAAGTCGGCAGTGGCGGAACACTGCCTTAAAGAAGGACACAGGATGATGTATGACAAGACACAACTGATCTCTCCTGCTTCTCGCTATTGGGAATGTGTTCTTAAAGAATCCATTGAAATTAGATTAGCAAATAATATTATTTACAGGGATAAAGGTTTTCCTCTAAGTAAGATATGAAATCCGATTTTGTCCGACATTAAACAACAACGGTCTTCTTTTCGATCATTGGATTCTTCTAACTAGTGCTGTTGCGATTTATCGTTTCCGCCGTCTTCTCCCACCGGCGCGCTGCGTGTCTACTTGCCGCCAGGAGGCACTGCCCATCATCTCACGCACGCGCGGTGCTCTGTCCGTGGTGTACAAAAGGTTTCCGTCGTTGTGGCTGGAATTCAGTTCCGGCGATGCAGTGCACAAGAATTAACTCACCTGAAGATGGCGGCCAGCTGGTCCGCCGATATATTGTGTTTGGACGACAGACAACATGATCCGGCTTCAAACCCGTGAAGAATATCATCTGTACCTAATCCTGTTATAACCACGTTTCAATCACCAAAAGCCATTAAGTTAAAAATAAGATACATTTTTTCAGGTAAACTACTACAGTTTGACTTCAGGATTAATTCGTTGAAGAACCAAGAACCGTGAATACATTTTGTATCAAACACCCAAAAAACAGTTTCTGGATGTGGCAGGAGATTTCTATGCACTGGTTTCATAACAGCTGTAAATTGATAGCGGAAGTTTTGCCAGCATGGAGCTTGAGCTTGCTAGCGTCCCAGATATGTTGGATCAAGTTCAGATCAGGTTAACTTGGTGGCCAAAGCAACCGCTCTAGCATGACTCTAGCCTGGTGAGGGAGACAGTTATTCCGCTGAAAGACGCCATCGCCGTCAGGGTAGATATCATGCATGAAGGAATATAGGTGATCTGCAGTACTGCTCACATAGTTCACAGTTGTCATGCTGCCTTCGATTACTACCAAAGATCAGATGGAAGCCCAGGTGGACGAATCCCATAACATAATGCTGCTTCCACCAGCCAAAGTCAGTGGCGCGGTATATATTTCGAGCAGCTGTTCTCGTGGGTATGGACATAACTAAAGTCCACCTGTAACATGCACAGTGATTCATATGAGCAGGTGACACGTTTTCACTGATCCACAATCCTGTCTTTAGAATACTGTGCCCTCTTGAATCGTAAATGATGATGTTGTGAACACGCAGAGGCCGAGTCCGCGCAGGATAAGACGGCTGATACGCACTGACCAATTTCCGTCCAAAGCGCTTGGCAAGTTCATTCGTTTGTGCGGAAGTGGAGGCCAATAGTGTCTGCCACCTTCCGGCCGGCTGGCGATGACAGAATAGAGGTGCACGTCTGCACTCTTTCTCAAGCGATTTTGCAGAAACTACTGTGTAAAAAAATTTCTACTTGTAACTCTATATGTCAGGCTCATGATCATGTGTCCATAATTTCGTTAATGGTTATACACTACTGGCCATTAAAATTGCTACACCAACAAGAAATGCAGATGATAAACGGGTATTCATTGGACAAATATATTTACTAGAACTGACATGTGATTACATTTTCACGCAATCTGGGTGCATAGATCCTGAGAAATCAGTACCCAGAACATACACCTCTGGCCGTAATAACGGCCTTGATAAGCCTGGGCATTGAGTCAAACAGAACTTGGATGGCGTGTACAGGTACAGCTGCCCATGCAGCTTCAACACGATACCACAGTTCATCAAGAGTAGTGACTGGCGTATTGTGACGAGCCAGTTGCTCGGCCACCATTGACCAGATGTTTTCAATTGGTGACAGATGTGGAGAATGTGCTGGCCAGGGCAGCAGTCGAACATTTTCTGTATCCAGAAAGGCCCGTACAGGACCTGCAACATGCGGTCGTGCATTATGCTGCTGAAACGTAGAGTTTCACAGGGATCGAATGAAGGGTAGAGCCACGGGTCGTAACACATTTGAAATATAACGTCCACAGTTCAAAGTGCCGTCAATGCGAACAAGAGGTGACCGAGACGTGTAACCAATGACACCCCATACCATCACGCCGGGTGATACGCCAGTATGGCGATGACGAATACACGCTTCCGATGTGCGTTCACCGCGATGTCGCCAAACACGGATGCAACCATCATGATGCCGTAAACAGAACCTGGATTCATCCGAAAAATGACGTTATGCCATTCGTGCACCCAGGTTCGTCGCTGAGTACACCATCGCAGGCACTCCTGTCTATGATTGAGCGCCACGGGTAACCGCAGTCATGGTCTCCAAGCTGATAGTCCATGCTGCTGCAAACGTCGTCAAACTGTTCGTGCAGATGGTTGTTGTCTTGCAAACGTCCCCATCTGTTGACTCCGGGATCGAGACGTGGCTGCACGATCCGTTACAGCCATGCGGATAAGATGCCTGTCATCTCGACTGCTAGCGATACGAGGCCGTTGGGATCCAGCACGGCGTTCCATATGACCCTCCTGGACCCACCGATTCCATGTTCTGCTACCTGTCATTGGATCTCGACCAGCGCGAGCAGCAATGTCGCGAGACGATAAACCGCAATCGCAATACGCTACAATCCGACCTTTATCAAAGTCGAAAACGTGATGGTATGCATTTCTCCTCCTTACACGAGGCATCACAAGAATGATTCACCAGGCAACGCCGGTCAATTGCTGTTTTTGTATGAGAAATCGGTTGGAAACTTTCCTCGTGTCAGCACGTTGTAGGTGTCGCCACCGGCGTCAAGCTTGTGTGACTGCTCTGAAAAGCTAATCATTTGCATGTCAGAACATCTTCTTCCTGTCGGTTAAATTTCGCGTCTGTAGCACGTCATCTTCGTTGTGTAGGTGTTTCAGTAGCCTGTAGTGTAGTTACCACGATATTTATGTTGAAGTCAGACTCTGTGTCAAATTCGATATAGTTTTCAATGGAAAGTAGGGTTCACTATATATTTCCATTTGGTGCATATTGTGTAATATGTTGGTGCGTATGAAATTTAGCTAACATATGGAGATTTCTTTAGATTTGAGTCTCTACCTGTCAGCAGTCTCGAGAAAATTGGGCTGACGAAGGACACATGTCAACGATCGCTCCGCGTCAGTGATAAAGCCACAGTGAAATGTCTGCAACATTCCTCATATTTCATAAACGGTTCGGGATGTCCGAATGAGATTTTGAAAAATGATAGCACACAAAGAGGTGAGTATTTAGCCATATGGTTATTATCCAGAGCTTCATTATCTACGGTGTTATTCCACTAACTACAGACTTTTTATGAAAGAATATAATTTTTAAAGGTCATCGATAGCCGGTGAAGCGAGAAATGCTATGGTTTTTGGAACACCATATGTGAATACATCACATATTTATTTTGTACCCAGGATGTGCTATTTCATAGGATGCTGACGTTACTTTCCCTCAGTTTCTCGCTTAATAAACTTTATAAACTGCTGTTCCAGAGTTCTCTCGCGATTGCATGTGCACAACTTGCTAGTGAAGAGAGACTGCGTAAACTCCGTTGTGTTTTGGCAGAAGAAGCAAATTTTAACTGGGTGAAAAGAGAAATGTGTAGGTTTTACTCGAAATTCACCACTCATGACACTTCTCAGAAAGTTACTTATGGTTAACAAGGCCGGCGTAAATAAATCACTGCATTTTCAAAAAAAAATGGTTCAAATGGCTCTGAGCACTATGGGACTTAACATCTGAGATCAACAGTCCCCTAGGTTGGTTGGTTGGTTTGGGGAAGGAGACCAGACAGCGTGGTCATTGGTCTCATCGGATGAGGGAAGGAAGTCGGCTGTGCCCTTTCAGAGGAACCATCCCGGCATTTGCCTGGAGTGATTTAGGGAAATCACAGAAAACCTAAATCAGGATGGCCGAACGTGGGATTGAACCGTCGTCCTCCCGAATGCGAGTCCAGTGTCTGACCACTGCGCCACCTCGCTCGGTAGTCCCCTAAACTTAGAACTACTTAAACCTAACTAACCTAAGGTCATCACACACATCCATGCCCGAGGAAGCATTCGAACCTGCGACAGTAGCAGCAGCTCGGTTCCGAAGTGAAGCACCTAGAACCGCTCGGCCACAGCAGCCGGCTTCACAGTACGGACCATGTGGCCTGTATATGCCTTGTCACATTGGCAGGGTACTAACAGAATTCGGATTTCCGTTGTCCGAAGTCGTCCTAGACATTACCAAGTAGGGCCGGTGTTTTAGACAGAGACCACCAACAGTTGAAGAGGGTCGTAATGAGTAATATGCAGACATCTATCCAGACCATCATACAGGAATTCCGAACTGCATCAGGATCCACTGCAAGTTGGTTCAAATGGCTCTGAGCACTATTAGACTTAACTTCTGATGTCATGAGTCCCCTATAGAACTACTTAAACCTAACTAACCTAAGGACATCACACACATCCATGCCCGAGGCAGGATTCGAACCTGCGACCGTAGCGGTCGCGCGGTTCCAGACTGAAGCGCCTAGAACTGCTCAGCGACACCGGCCGGCCACTGCATTTTCGATGAAATTCTTTTTAGATACTAACCAAAGCCGAGGTATCAGATCTTTTTCAATGGTTACCGTGCAAATGTTGGCACAGAGGGGCGCCACCTAATATTTACAAAAAAATGTGAATGCAGGCTTCAGTTTAGAGAGGCATTTCCCCTCCAGCGCTCTGTATTTCCCCTACAGCACCTTCCCAGCACCCCCACCACTATCGCTCTCCCCCCTCGTGCCCTGCCTCTTGCGCATCTACCAGCCGTGATCTGTGCGGAGCCCCAAACCTGTGCCTGCACCAGACTTATGCTCCGCCGTCAGACCTGCTAGAGGATGTTGCTTATTCTGATTTACAGAGATAGCATGCTCGCGACTTCCACGTTCCATGATGAGTCGTGGACGTCCAACATCTTCTACCCTCCTCGTGGTTTCATCGCCCTTCAACCACTTTCGATAGGCGCAACTAAACTCCCGGCCAGCTTCGCCATTTCCAAAATGCTCCTTCCCAGGCGCCATTCCTTAACATTGTCTCCTTTGTCAAAGTCGCTTATGTCAGTGGTTTTCTCCATTTGCGGCCCGTATCGCCGCTAGAATGATTAACCATACGTCTCTAGTCCGCTTACATACTTTCCTAACCGCGTGATGTCACCACGACGACACCAGACGGTATTCATTCTCGCGGTGGGCAATGGTAATTACGTTTTATCTCACCTGTGTATTCTTATCCTTGCTGATTTTACGACAACTTCTTCAGTATCCTGTTTCAGCACGTTCAAGAATTTCATATAGTCCGTGACTCACTGCCATACGACTTCGTGCTCCAGATGAACATTCTCGAAAGTTTCATTCTTAAATTAAACCATACGCCTGATACCAGGTGGTTATAACTAAAGTGCAGCTACTCAGGCCTAGTGTGGGCTGCAATTACCGCATGGCAGCGACGCTTACAAGGGAACCTCCCCATCGCACCCCCCTCAGATGTAGTTATAAGTTGGCACAGCTGATAGGCCTTGAAAAACTGAACACAGATCTATCGAGAAAACGGGAAGAAGTTGTGTGGAACTATGAAAAAAATAAGCAAAATATACGAACTGAGTAGTTCATGCACAACATAGGCAATTTTAAGGAGCAAGTGATCTCACGAGGGCCGTGGTCCCGTGGTTAGCATGAGCAGCTGCGGAATGAGAGGTCTTTGGTTCAAGTCTCCCTCGCGTGAAAATTCTAATTTTTTATTTTCAGACAGTTATTATCTATCCGTCCGATGCGAGGTAACTTCGCCGTAGTATGGGGACGCTACACGTAAACAAACTTCGAAACACACGACGTCAGTCGACTACAACGCACGGAAAAGAGAGTATTCCTCCTAACGAGGCTCCCTGGCTGGCAGTTGACTGTTCGCTACTTTGGATGAGAGTGCATTAAATACGTGAGATGTATTCCGTGGGCAATATGAATCCAGCAAATATAGCGGACGGACGGAGAGACAATAATTGTCAGAAAATAAAAAAATTAAAATTTTCATCCGAGGGAAGACTTGTACCACGGACCTCTTACTGCGCAGCTGCTCACGCTAAGCACGGGACCACGGCGCTCCTGAGCTTGTGTTATCATTGATGTTGCATATGTGCGCATGGACTACTCAGTTTGTATATTTTGCTTATTTTTTTCATAGTTCCACATAACTTCTTCCTGTTTTCTCGATTGATCTGTGTTCAGTTTTTCAAGGCCTATCCACTTTGACAACTTATAACTAAATCTGAGGGGGGTGCGATGGGGAGGTTCCCTTGTTAGTAGCTACGCTAATGTGTTAATGCGGAACCGATTTAGGCTGGAAAACTAATTAGTTCCAATTCTGGTCACTAGGTACAAATCTCGCTCTGTATGCTGCTTGCATGACTGAATGACATCCGTGCTGTCATCTAAGAAGTCAAAACCTCGGAGAACACTATGAATATCGAGAAGGGAGAATGTGCAGTGTTAGTAAAACTTTTTTATGCAAACGGCAATTACAGAGCTGCACTGAGAGAGTATCGCAGACTGAACGGTCTGACGAGAGGCCAATGTCATTAAATAGTTTAAAGAAGGTGATAAATTCTAAAATACGGATGAGCTTGTTGCACCAGGAGGACGAAGGCGTCCTATCCCAGAGGAAGTTACTGACGAGGTTGCTGTGCTGTACCTTACCAAGAAGCATGTGCCCCAGGTAGTGCTAGTTCTCGGGCAGTGTCACGAGAGCTGTCCATGCCATTGCCAACAAAAAGGAACGCTTTGTGGTCTATTTTACACCAGTGCCCATACAAAAGCATGACGATGCAGCAACTAAAACCTAATGATCGGCAACAACCTTCTGAAATTAGTCTTCCATTTCTGGCACGGATGGAATTTGCCATGTTGCTGGGCAGTGTTATAAGGAATGACGAGGACATTTTAAGCTACGGGTTGCAGTGAATACGCTGAACTCCCGAATTTGGGGTACTGTTAAACCGCGTGCTGTGCACGAAGAGCCATTTTACTCGCCGTATGTGACTGGCCTGAAATCACGAGCACCTTTACTCCCATTCCGCTCTCCTTTGGAGAGTCTGTCAGGCGTGCCGTGACGTCTGTACTAAATCGAGACCTCCTTGTACAGCATGCGATTCCTGCTTTTGAATAGCGCAACTGTGTGGGAACCACTGTTTTCATGCAAAATGGGACAACACATCAAGTAGTACGGTTATTGAAAGATCTGCTTAATGCAAACTTCCACGAACGTGTTATGTCCAGATGTTTTCGAGCGCCATAGCCTGCAAGATCACCTGACATAAATCCAGTGAATTTTGGTTCTGAGCAAATCTAAAAGATAGTGCTTACTTTGGACGCGTTCGTTCACTACCTGATGTGAAGACCAGTATACAGGAATACGTCGCCCATACACAACTGGCCATTGAAATTGCTGCACCAAGACGAAATGCAGATGATAAATGGGTATTCATTGGACAAATATGTTATACTAGAACTGATATGTGGTTACCTATTCACCCAATTTGTGTGCATAGATCCTGAGCAATCAGTACCCAGAACAACCACCTCTGGCCGTAATAACGGACTTGATACGCCTGGTCATTCAGTCAAACAGAGCTTGGATGGCGTGTACAGGTACAGCTGCTCATGCAGCTTCAACACGATACCACAGTTCATCTATGGTAGTGATTGGCGTATTGTAACGAGCCAGTTGCTCGGCCACCATTGACCAGATGTTTTCAATTGGTGGGAGATCTGGAGAATGTGCTGGCCAGGGCAGCAGTCGAACATTTTCTGTATCCAGAACCACAGTTCATCTAGAGTAGTGATTGGCGTATTGTAACGAGCCAGTTGCTCGGCCACCATTGACCAGATGTTTTCAATTGGTGGGAGATCTGGAGAATGTGCTGGCCAGGGCAGCAGTCGAACATTTTCTGTATCCAGAAAGGCCCGTACAGGACCTGCAACATGCGGTCGTGCATTATCCTGCTGAAATCTAGCGTTTCACAGGCATCGAATGAAGGGTAGAGCCATGGGTCGTAACACATCTTAAATGTAGTGTCCACTGTTCAAAGTGCCGTCAATGCGAACAAGAGGTGACCGAGACGTGTAACCAATGCCATCCCATACCATCACGCCGGGTGATACGCCAGTATGGCGATGACGAATACACGCTTCCAATGTGCGTTCACCACGATGTCACCAAACACGGATGCGACCATCATGATGCTGTAAACAGAACCTGGATTCATCCGAAAAAATGTCGTTTTGCCATTCGTGCAACCAGGTTCGTCGTTGAGTACACCATCGCATGCGCTCCTGTCTGTGATGCAGCGTCAAGGGTAGCCGCAGCCATGCTGCAAACGTCGTCGAACTGTTCGTACAGATGATTGTTGTCTTGCAAACGTCCCCATCTGTTGACTCAGGGATCGAGACGTGGCTGCACGATCCGTTACAGCCATGGGGATAGTAGGATGCCTGTCATCTCAACTGCTAGTGATACGAGGCCGTTGGGATCCAGCACGGCGTTCCATATTACTCTCCCGAACCCACCGATTCCGTATTCTGCTAGCAGTCATTCGATCTCGACCAACGCGAGCAGCAATGTCACGATACGATAAACCGCAATCGCGATAGGCTGCAATCCGAGCTTTATCAAAGTCGGAAACATGATGCCATGATGGTATGAATTTCTCCTCCTTACACGAGGCATCACAACAACGTTTCACCAGGCAACGCCGGTCAACTGCTGTTTGTGTATGAGAAATCGGTTGGAAACTTTCCTCATGTCAGCACGTTGTAGATGTCGCCACCGGCGCCAACCTTGTGTGAATGCTCTGAAAAGCTAATCATTTGCATATCACAGCATCTTCTTCCTGTCGGTTAAATTTCGCGTCTGTAGCACGTCATCTTCGTGGTGTAGCAATTTTAATGGCCAGTAATGTATTTCACCGGAACTGCTGCTAGCGACAGTTGATCCCGTCGTGTTAGCCGGCCGAAGTGGCCGTGCGGTTAAAGGCGCTGCAGTCTGGAACCGCAAGACTGCTACGGTCGCAGGTTCGAATCCTGCCTCGGGCATGGATGTTTGTGATGTCCTTAGGTTAGTTAGGTTTAACTAGTTCTAAGTTCTAGGGGACTAATGACCTCAGCAGTTGAGTCCCATAGTGCTCAGAGCCATTTGAACCATTTGAGCCGTCGTGTTACCAATGCAGCATCTCGTCACTGTCTCTAGTGCTCATATTAAACAGATGATGTAAGCAGCTGTTAACAATAAAATCAGAATTTTGCCTTTATTTCTTGCTGGATCCTTTCTGCTCACGTCATGTTCATAATACGGAAACAATTCTATACGTCTTTCTTGCATTTACATTGCACCTGGTGGCCAAAATTGGAACTAATTTTCTTCCACTGTTGATCGGTTCTGCATTAACGCATTAGAATATCTACCAAGTTTCACTGCCATGTGGTCATTATACCCCAAACTGGTCGTTACGCCAAGAAAGGAAGAACGGATTGATTGTTGGTGTTAATAACGATCATCCTCCTTTACCTCCTCTGCATTACTGCAGATGACGTGTCACTGAGCACATTTGTTCTGTGCATGCAGTACACGTGAGGCGCCTAGTTGTTTCCACTGCACTGTAAGGAATACGAAGGTTTGTTATAGCTCACTAACCTGCTGTCTTGAAGTTGATGTCCCCAGCGCAGAAAACAGCAAGCAGGTCGTAGGTTCTGTATCTTGAGGCTGAGGTTCTCTTCTAAAATAATGTATCATTTCTTTGGGATGACACTCGCGTAATTTAATGTAGCCACACGAGAAGACTACATGATCTTAATACACACCTTCTGATACAGCAAAGTCCATGATCAAACACTATGTTTACGAAAATGTATCTTTATACTATTTGCGTCACGTGTCGCCGGACGAGATGGCCGAGTGGTTCTAGGCGCTACAGTCTGGAACCGTGCAACCGCTACGATCGCAGGTTCGAATCCTGCCTCGGGCATGGATGTGTTTGATGTCCTTAGGTTAGTTAGGTTTAAGTAGTTCTAAGTTCTACAGGACTGATGACCTCAGATGTTAAGTCCCATAGTGCTCAGAGCCATTTGAACCATTTGTCACATGTCTGTGACTCATGACTACCGGAGTGAATCTTTTAATACTGAATACTGGAAAACACATCCTGCCACAGACAACATGACTGTACATCTCGACTGCCTAATCCAGAGTGACGAACAGGAACTTAAATAAAAATTGGAAACACATCCTACGACAGACAACATGTCTGTTCTTCTCGACTGCCTAATCCAGAGTGACATACAGCCCGAAACACTTTGGGCGCCATACCAGAAAAGGCGTGACCCGAACGCTTCCGAAGCGCTTCGTCTGCAATTTCGTCACTCTTTTGCTTTTGATTTAAATTGTTTTTAATAATTCTAAAATGACTGATTGATAGTCAGCTGTTGAGAGATATTTATATTAAAAAGTGAAGTCATTCCAATGAGTAGTTTAACTAATAATAATAACTATAATTTAATGTTTTGGCGCCCTTGCTCCGAACACAGCAGCCAATCACAGAGCAGTAGCATTATGCAGGTGGTCTTTCTCACAGGAATGGTACCGAACCTAACATCTGTCACAGGTACCTCACACCACATTTCGTCATCTATATACTTCCTGCATCTCCACTGCTCTGAGAACAGCTTGTTGGAGCCTAATATCATGGCTGACTAAGCCAGAAATATTACAACCTCTGTGAGTAGCTTCACTTCAGCAACAACCACCAGAGACTAACAGACTCCTTCTAGAGAAAAACTCTCTCGTTGGATGTGATATTCACTATGCTCTAAAAAAGGAATGAATCTAGCTGATTACATTAATCTACATCTCTGCAGATAACGTCCGTGAAAAGTGCAAGGGCTGTGAACCGTAGTTGCGAAGCGGCTACGACTCACGTCTTCTACATCACAGGCAGGAGTTAACTGGGGAGAAAGGGGACCACTTAAATGACGGAGGTGCTACACGGAAGTGTGACGCCACGGGCGCGCTGTTGTTACAGACGGTCGGCGTGCGCGAGTGTTTGACATGAGAATTCCGCAGCGGCTGCCCTGCCCGGCAGTGGAGTGTTTGCCGACGAGATGCATATGCATGCGGCCCCGGCAGCGCCAGAGACGGGCCGAGCCGGGCCAGCTGTTGGTACAGCAGCAGCCGGAGCGCCGGAGAGTGCAGACGCTGTTTGGTCGCGCAGCCCCGCCGCGCCGCCCGCGACCACCCACCACGGCGGGCGGCGTCACTGTGACACAGTGGAGCTGCGGGGACCACCACTAGCCAGGGCGGGGGTGGCAGCTCAGCGATACAGCTCTGTAGGGCAAGTCTTCGTTCCGTGTACTGCATCTACATTTACATCTACACCTACACAGATACTCCGCAAGCCACCGTACGGTGCATAGCGGAGGGTACCCTATCATTTCCTTCCCTGTTCCACTCGCAAATAGAGATAGGAAAAAACGAATCTCTCTATGTCTCCGTATGAGCCCTAATTTCTCGCTTCTTATCTTTATGGTCCATACGGGCAATGTACACTACTGCCCATTAAAATTGCTACACCACGAAGATGACGTGCTACAGGCACGAAATTTAACCGACAGGAAGAAATTACTGTCATATGCAAATGATTAGCTTTTCAGAGTATTCACACAAGATTGGCGCCGGTGGCGACACCTACAATGTGCTGACATGAGGAAAGTTTACAACCGATTTCTCATGCACAAACAGCAGTTGCTCGACGTTGTCTGGGGAAACGTTGTTGTGATGCCTAGTGTAAGGAGGAGAAATGCGTACCATTACGTTTTGGACTTTGATAAAGGTCGGATTGTAGCCTATCGCGATTGCGGTTTATCGTATCGCGACATTGCTGCTCGCGTTGGTCGAGATACAACGACTGTTAGCAGAATATGGAATCGGTGGGTTAAGGAGGGTAATACGGAACGCCGTGCTGGATCCCAACGGCCTCGTATCACTAGCAGTCGAGATGACAGGCATCTTATCCGCATGGCTGTAACGGATCGTGCAGCAACGTGTCGACCCCTGAGTCAACATATGCGGACGTTTGCAAGACAACAACCATCAGCACGAACAGTTCGACGACGTTTGCAGCAGCATGGACTATCAGCTCGGAGACCATGGCTGCGGTTACCCTTGACGCTGCATCACAGACAGGAGCGCCTGCGATAGTGTACTCAACGACGAACCTGGGTGCACGAATGGCAAAACGTCATTTTATCGGATGAATCCAAGTTCTGTTTACAGCATCCGTGTTTGGCGACATCGCGGTGAACGGACATTGGAAGCGCGTATCCGTCATCGCCATACTGGCGTATCACCCGGGGTGATGGTATGGGGTGGCATTGGTTACACGTCTCGGTCACCTCTTCTTCGCACTGACGGCACTTTGAACAGTGGACGTTACATTTCAGATGTATTACGACCTGTGGATCTACCCTTCATTCGATCCCTGAGAAACTCTACATTTCAGCAGGATAATGCACGACCGCATGTTGTAGGTCCTGTAAGGGCCTTTCCGGATACAGAAAATGTTCGACTGCTGCCCTGGCCAGCACATTCTCCAGATCTCTTATCTATTGACAACGTCTGGTCAATGGTGGCCGAGCAACTGGCTCGTCACAATTCGCCTGTCACTACTCTTGATGAACTGTGGTATCGTGTCGAAGCTGGATGGGCAGCTGTACCTGTACATGCCATCGAAGCTCTGTTTGACTCAATTCCCAGGCGTATCAAGGCCGTTATTACGGCCAGAGGTAGTTATTCTGGGTACTTATTTCTCAGGATCTATGCACCCAAACTGCGTGAAAATGTTATCACATGTCAGTTCTAGTATAATATATTTGTGCAATGTATGCCCGTTTATCATCTGCATTTCTTCCTGGTGTAGCAATTTCAATGGCAAGTAGTATATGTTGGCGGCAGTAGAATCGTTCGACAGTCAGGTTCAAATATCGGTTCTCTAAATGTTTACAATAGTGTTCCTCGAAAAGAACTTCGCCTTCCTTCCAGGGACTCCATTTTGATTTCCCGAAGCGTCTCCCTGCACTTACGTATTGTTCGAACCTACTGGTAACAAATTGAATTGCTCCGATATCTTCCTTCATTCCGACCTGGTACGGATTCCAAGCACGCGAGCGGTAATCAGTACACCAACGTCCTATATGTGGTCTCCTTAACGGATCAACCACTCTTTCCTAAAATTCTCC
Source organism: Schistocerca nitens (assembly GCF_023898315.1). Classification (NCBI taxonomy): domain Eukaryota; kingdom Metazoa; phylum Arthropoda; class Insecta; order Orthoptera; family Acrididae; genus Schistocerca; species Schistocerca nitens. Next base: position 676,363,757 of record NC_064618.1, read on the forward strand.
CAATAAACCGAAGTCGACCATTCGCCTTCACTGTCACACTTCTCACATGCTCGCTCCACTTCATATCGCTTTGCAACGTTATGTCCCGATATTTAAACGACTTGACTGTTTCAAGCAGAACATTAGTAATATTCCTACTCATCCTCATTAACTTACGTTTTTCCACATTTGGGGCTAGTCGCCATTCATTGTACCAATTGGAAATTCTGTCTAAGTGGTTCAAATGGTTCACATGGCTCTGAGCACTACGGGACTTAACATCGGATGTCGTAAGTCCCCTAGAACTTAGAACTACTTAAATCTAACTAATCTAAGGACATCACACACATCCATGATCGAGGCAGGATTCGAACCTGCGACCGTAGCAGTCGCGCGATTCCAGAATGAAGTGAATAGAACCGCTCGGCCACATCGGCCGGCTTCTGTCTAAGTCATCTTGCATCTTCCTGCAATCACTCGACAATGACTGTTAGCAGAATATGGAATAGGTGGGTTAAGGAGGGTAATACGGAACGCCGTGCTGGATCCCAACGGCCTCGTTAATTCATGACATAGATTTTACAACCTGATGATGAGAGCATTGTCTCTTGAAACGCGTTGTTAAAATATGTATAAGAATCGCGGTTGAATGCTAGCAGTGATAATCAGTATAACGACAACTGCTACCTCGACTCCATAATGGATTATATAAAAAAAAAAATCGACACCTTACCGTACACCACGGCATCATCAGCAAACAACCGCCGAATGGTGCCCAGCCTGTCCGCCAAATCATTGATGTACTTGCATATAGAGAACAAAAGTATGTTCAGAGCTCGGACGCTATGCAACAAAACTGGGTGACATACGCGCACAAATACATGGTGAGGCCATAGTCTCTAAGCTGAATAGCCGCCGTCTCCTTCACAGTCACCGTACAGATGGATCGAGAGTGACTCAGCAGTTCAGCAGTAAGTCGTGAAAGGTATCTGCGAACTGCCACCTGCATGAAGCGGGTGAAGGAGATTGTTGGACGTACATTACATTCAGTAAATTAGGGAGCTGTGACAAAAAGAGCCAGTTCTCTTCGGCATCTTACCTTTCTGTTGTGAAGACTGCGTCTCTAAGCTTCTCGCCACTCCGGAACGAACTGCCAACCTCTTTCTTCTTGCTGCTTACTCGCTGCCTCTACAATTTCCGCACTCATCATTCGCAATCCACAAACGGGCCGCCCACGCCAGCCTAACACCAACTGTCCACGCGCCCCACACCCTCCAGTATAGCGACACACTTTTATTCTTTTTCTCTTTTGGTAGATCGTCTCACAAGCATCAGTAAAAACGAGCTCCTACTGGTCAGTCGACTCCCTCCTAAATCGAGGCCACGGTGGGTCCTCCCAGATAAATTTCCCGAAACACTCGTTGACCAGAAGCCACAAAGGAGTTCCTTGTCTTGCGACGAGGCAGGCGCCCTGTTCACTGTAACGTCGCTCCAGTGTGTCACAAACGTACGAGTTTCGTTCCTTGTGATATACTGGCCCTCCACCGTACCACCATGACTTACAAATCCATTGGATGGCACCTGATGACACTAGTCGTGCAATGAAAGATACACTAGCTACAACTGAAGCAGATTTTTAATTATGTTGCGGATTTCGTGAACCTCTGTCAGTCACTTAACTGTGAACTGATGAGAAGTCACGTAGATGTAGGTGTAGAAATGAACACAACACCGGTTTTCGATAGTGTATAACCATCGGTAGACGTCGAAGACACTTGAGCTATCGAGAACGGATTTCAAATTGATCCCGTGTTTCTAGATTTCCAGAAGGCTTTTGGCACCGTACCACACAAGCGGCTTGTAATGAAATTGCGTGCTTATGAAATATCGTCTCAGTTATGCTACTGGATTCGAGATTTTCTGCCAGAGAAAGTCACAGTTCCTAGTAACTGACGGAAAATCATCGAGTAAAGCACAAGTGATTTCTGAAATCCATAAGACAGTGTTATAGGCGCTCTGCTGTTTTTATCTACCTAAACCATTTGGGAGACAATCTGAGCAGCTTTCCTAGGTTGTTTGAAGATGATGCTGTCGTTTATCGCCTAGTGAAGTCATCAGAATATCAAAACCAACTGCAATACCGTTTAAGTAAGGTATCTGCATGGTAAGAAAATTCGCAAAACTTGACCGTAAACAACAAAAAGTGTGAGGTCATCCATAAGCGTGCTAAAGAAATCCGTTAAACTTCGGATACACGATAAATCAGTAAAATCTAGAGGCACTAAATTCAACTAAATACCTAGGAATTACAGCTCCGAATAACATAAATTGGAAAGAAAACGTAGAAAATGTTGCGGGGGAGGCGAACCAAAGACCGCTCTTTACTGCCAGGATACTTAGAAGATGCAACGTATCTGTTAAAGAGACTACCTACACTACGCTTGTCCGTTCTCTTTTGGAGTCCTGATCTGCTGTGTGGTGTGCTTACCACATAGTATTAACGGAATGCACCGAGGAAGTTCAAAGAAGGGAAGGAAGTTTTTTTGGTATCGAGAAACAGGGGGGGGGGGGGGGGGGGGGAGAGTGTCACGGACATGTTACAGAATTTGAGGTGGACGTTATTAAAACAAAGGCGTTTCTTGTTGCGACGGGGTCTTGTCACGAAACTTCAATCACCAATTTTCTCCTCCATATGCGAAAAAAATTTGTGTAGCTTCGACCAACATAGGTAGAAACGATCATCATAATAAAATAACGGAAATCAATGCTTGAAAGGAAGGATAAATGTGTACTTTTTTCAACGCGCCGTTCGAGAATGGAATAATAGAGAATTAGTGCGACGCTTGTTCGATGAACTCTCTGCCAACTACGTATTTAAGTGTGATTTACAGAGTAACCATGTAGATGTGTATGTAGATGTAGACAAGAAACATTCCAGAAGAGGGCTCGAAACATCGAGACACTTAACCTGATAACTGTCGTTTACAGATTTGGAAGGAGATAAAAAGACGGCCTTTGCGGCCGAGCGGTTCTAGGCGCTACAGTCTGGAACCGCGCGACCGCTACGGTCGCAGCTTCGAATCCTGCCTCGGGCATGGATGTGTGTGATGTCCTTTGGTTAGTTAGGTTTAAGTAGTTCTAAGTTCTATTGGACTCAGATGTTAAGTCCCATGGTGTTCAGAGCCATTTGAACCATTTGGGATCTTCTTGAGAATCTTCCGGTGTCCACTATTGCTAGAACACTGTCAGAGACTAGTGTCGCGTTCTCTTCTAAAGGGAAGTTTTCCCACATTTATGCTGGAGAAGTGCGAGTGTACGAGGTGTGGCTAGAAAAAAACCGGACTAGTACTAGTGAAACAATAAAACGAATGCAGTAAGGCTGAAAGTCGTGTGGCCTGTCACGTGGCTCTCGCTCCGCCTACTGCTCGAGTTTCATCTGCCTCCTGCACTCAGTCTGCCCGTGGCGTCTGTTTTAAGTAGTTGACGTTTTGTCTGTGCGTCGGAAAATGTTGAGTGTACAGAAAGAACAGCGTGTTAACATCAAATTTTGTTTCAAACTAGGAAAATCTGCAAGTGAAACGTTTGTAATATTACAACAAGTGTACGGCGATGATTGTTTATCGCGAACACAAGTGTTTGAGTGGTTTAAACGATTTAAAGATGGCCGCGAAGACACCAGTGATGACACTCGCACTGGCAGACCATTTTCAGCAAAAACTGATGCAAACATTGAAAAAATCGGTAAAATTGTTCGACACTTTCCTTGTCAACTCCTGTTAACTCAGACACTGCTCTGATTGTTAAACGGCGATCTTGTCGAACAAGTTTACCGATTTTTTCAATGTTTGCATCAGTTTTTGCTGACAATGGTCTGCCAGTGCGACTGTCATCACTGGTGTCTTCGCGGCCATCTTTAAATCGTTTAAACCACTCAAGCACTTGTGTTCGCGATAAACAATCATCGCCGTACACTTGTTGTAACATTACAAACGTTTCACTTGCAGATTTTCCTAGTTTGAAACAAAATTTGATGTTAACACGCTGTTCTTTCTGTACACTCAACATTTTCCGACGCACAGACAAAACGTCAACTACTTAAAACAGACGCCACGGGCAGACTGAGTGCAGGAGGCAGATGAAACTCGAGCAGTAGGCGGAGCGAGAGTTACGTGACAGGCCATGCGACTTTCAGCCTTATTGCATTCGTTTTATTGTTTCACCAGTACTAGTCCGGTTTTTTTCTAGCCACACCTCGTATGTTGGAGAAGTGGAAGCATTAGTTAAAATTCTTGTGGCAACCATTGGTTGGCCATCGTCATAGGCTAATATTCTTGCACTTATGCAGAAGGGGCGTTATTGGCTACACTCTTGTGGATACTACTGGTGGCCCATCGACAGTGTTCTGGCAGTAGTGGACACCGGAAGATCCTGAAGAAGATCCCAGCAGAGGGGTCGAAACGTCGATTATTTTAGAGGAAATATGACGCTGCCTAACAACCCAGAAGATTTTAACTTCAGTAACAACGGCCACGAAAACCAGCAGACTTACATAAAATCAAAAGTAATACTAAACCTGGTGCCACAGTTCTATTCCTTATATTTTTGTCTTTGAGAAATCATCTTTGTCCCTACATCGAACGTTCCCTGTAACCGCTGTGCTAGGTGGAAAGACCCCTTGCAGCCGTAACACTCGTCATCGGCGGGTATTCCCGAAGCCCTCCTACTGGACTTGTAACAGAATAATTTGGGCTAAGTCATCTTCAATATAATTTATGTCAGCATACATGGGATAAATGAAAAAACATTAAGTTCTAACTAAATGGTGACGAGTTGAAACAAATGACTTTTCTTCGTCCACAAAACCGAGACAGGAGTGTGCGACGAAAATAGACTTTTGAAGATATCGCGAAACGGCTACTTACGTTAATATAAAATTCAATTTAGAATGCTGGAATGAAATTCTGATCAAAATCGTATGCACCGTTCTCAGGTTATGTTTCCTGTCAAACTGGAAAAAATGGTTTCGAGAGAAACTCGTGTAAAGTTTTGGCTTACATTTAATATAGTTGAACATACCTCTAGTCAGCGATCCCTGGACCATTTACCAATCCTTCCAGATCCAAAATGAGGTCCCCTAATCTTTTTCGTGGCCATGGTAATCCTGAGGTACTTTTTCGCAGCTTCTGTCTTCCAGTGTTCTGTTCGCTCGATACGCTTTTCGTCCGCTTTTGTGCAGAAGTTGTAACAGGCTAATCCGATCTCAAGTTCGAGCACTTTCATAATGTTCGTAAGGCCTGTTAGGCCGTCGTTGAAATTACATGCAGCCAAGAATATTTACGCTTTATGAATGATTTTCGGAGATACTTTCCCACAAATTGTCCTGCAACTCGATAACTTTCAGATGAACACTGCAGTAGAGTAGACATCGCAGAGGACATTCTACGCAAAAAATCGACTTTTTTGAAATTTTCAAAGTGTACTACCCTTTACCGCTGGTGTTCATGTTTCTTTTCGTAGATCCTACGTGCGACTCATCACATGTGTAAATCGATTTATGTAGTACTGTCATTGCAAGCGGTGGACATAGGTCTTTCGCACTCTTCAAATATTCGTCCGCCTTCTTGACTTAAACACTGAGTAAATATCGTGTCTTGTGATTACTCTGCTGATTCCCTCTATTACTGTGTTCTGGTTTAGATACTAGGGGTTTTAAGTTTGGGAAATTGGATTCAAGTTTGACAGGAGATATAGAACATACGAAGCTGTTTCAGGTGTTCGGGATTGTGTGAAATGTTTATTAATGGTACAGGAGGTAGACGAATGTGTAAATCCTAGAGAAGTGCTTGCCGTCCAAAGATTTTATGGAGGAGGGAGTTTTGGAAAGAGCAGTAGTCCATTCAACATTTACTGTGGGATGGGACGGATGTGGGTCTTGTGAGGGTGGATGATGGTCGTGCCGTGTTCAGCCAGTCAGCAATTCAGTTAGCAATGTTAGAAACTGTACTCTGCTGTGGGCTTACTTGCTGACATTAGGAGTGAATTCGAAGTTAGAGGTGGGTGGGTTGGTTGTGGACAGGTAGGTAGAAGCCAGAGGGGTGGAAAGCTATTACGGTTTTTCCTATAATTACTGTCTGTGTTTTTGGAAGATATGTGGAGAAATGCTGCTGGTTACACCAATCTCTGAAGCTATTCATGGGAGCTGAAGAGATCGTCGGGAGAATGGAATGGGTGGGTAGGGATATGGTTACCTCACTATGCTGGAGAGGCTTATTTCTACGTCCATACACAACATATTCCGCAAGTCTTTGTACAGCGTAAGGCGAAGGTTCTTTGCACCATAATTTCCCATTTTCTGTACTATTTCATTCACGAAAGGGAAGCAGCAAGGAAGATTAGGGCTTAAGTCCCGTCGACAACAAAATCATTAGAGATGGGGAACAAGCTCGATTTAAGCAAAAATGGACAAAAAGTCTGCTGTTTCCGTTTCAAATAACATGTTTGGCTGTTTGCCTTAAGTGATTCAGGGAAACAGCGGAAAAATGTGAGGGTCACCGGAGGGGTATTTGAACAGCCTCCTCCCGAGTGCGAACGCAGTGTCTGGCCACTGGATGGCCATCTCGTACTGGTAACTACTGCAGTACAATTTAGTGTACTTTTGGTACTCGATGTTGCCACATAGTGTGTGGTAGGAACTGGGCTGTGAGCGATGAATTCTCACCTGACATCCAACAGTGTAGCGAAACATATAACTGGAGGGATACAGTGCAAAGATGGATTCAGTGAAGAGAGTGGTTTTGTTAGAGATGGTAAGTTGCTATCCCGGTGTCGACTAAAACAAGGGAGGCATGTGTTGTACAAACCATAAGCACCAGGGTGTGAGGGAACACAGGCGTTGGTAGGAACTGCTGTTCGCAGAGGGCGCCTTGAGAGGTGGAGGTACATCCAGAACGTCCTCCAGCATTTTCTACTCTCATTCGACTGTCGGGGTATATGTTCTTCCAGCATGTGTACGCACTATTAAGCCTATCCGTTAGGGATATAGTAGGACAACTTGACTGTGTGTTAACTGCATACAGATACAGAAAACTGACAACATTTCTTTATGTTCATTAACTAGATTTCTAGCACTGTCAGGCTTATCTTCAAACGAGGAATTTAGAAGTTGACATATTCATGTTTCCAGCTTGAATCTGTTTCCTGCGGCGGTGAGGGCGAGTTTGATATCAGCGTCCAAATGGCAACCTCCACTAGCAATGCCGAAGAGTTATGCTCTATTCAGTATTCGTTGCTATTACTTTGTAAACACTGAGGGTAAACAGGAACCCGCGAGCATCCACCGTGAATTGTCCAACTGACTTATAATATGGTATAGTGTCTCTTCTTTTAGTAAGGTGGTCATTTTTCTCTGTGTAGGCGGGAGTCAATTATTTTGGCACTCTGTGGAGAACTCGTAATTGAAATTTCATAAAAAGGTCCCACCGCGATTAAAAAAAAAACATTGTTTTAACGACTTTCACCCCAACTCGTTTACCAAACGTGTGACACTGTCCCCTACTTACCGATGATACAAAAATAAATCTAATTTTTCGAATTTTTTCCACGTCCTTCGTCAGTCACATCTGGTAAGGATCCAGAAGAGGATGTACAAGCGTAGTGGCGTAGTGTAGGCATTCTCTCTAGCACATCTGTAGCATGCAGTCTTTAGTTGACCTGCCTCATAATACTTTTTATGTTATAATTCTAGTTTACGTTTGCAAGTAGGCTGTTTAGGTTTTTATGTTGGTAACGCCACGTAGCGCTCTGTATGAAAATCACTGATTGTACTGTGTGGAGTCTGTGGCTGGTTGGACTCATTGTTGGGATATTCGCTATTGTAGTGTTGGGCAGTTGGATGTGAACAGCACGTAGCGTTGCGCAGTTGGAGGTGAGCCGCCAGCAGTGGTGGATGTGGAGAGAGAGATGGCAGAGTTTTGAGAGGTTGCTATAAGCGGACGATTTGGACGTGTGTCCGCCAGAAAAAGGAAATTTATAAAGATGGATGTCATGAATTGATATATATATATACACTCCTGGAAATGGAAAAAAGAACACATTGACACCGGTGTGTCAGACCCACCATACTTGCTCCGGACACTGCGAGAGGGCTGTACAAGCAATGATCACACGCACGGCACAGCGGACACACCAGGAACCGCGGTGTTGGCCGTCGAATGGCGCTAGCTGCGCAGCATTTGTGCACCGCCGCCGTCAGTGTCAGCCAGTTTGCCGTGGCATACGGAGCTCCATCGCAGTCTTTAACACTGGTAGCATGCCGCGACAGCGTGGACGTGAACCGTATGTGCAGTTGACGGACTTTGAGCGAGGGCGTATAGTGGGCATGCGGGAGGCCGGGTGGACGTACCGCCGAATTGCTCAACACGTGGGGCGTGAGGTCTCCACAGTACATCGATGTTGTCGCCAGTGGTCGGCGGAAGGTGCACGTGCCCGTCGACCTGGGACCGGACCGCAGCGACGCACGGATGCACGCCAAGACCGTAGGATCCTACGCAGTGCCGTAGGGGACCGCACCGCCACTTCCCAGCAAATTAGGGACACTGTTGCTCCTGGGGTATCGGCGAGGACCATTCGCAACCGTCTCCATGAAGCTGGGCTACGGTCCCGCACACCGTTAGGCCGTCTTCCGCTCACGCCCCAACATCGTGCAGCCCACCTCCAGTGGTGTCGCGACAGGCGTGAATGGAGGGACGAATGGAGACGTGTCGTCTTCAGCGATGAGAGTCGCTTCTGCCTTGGTGCCAATGATGGTCGTATGCGTGTTTGGCGCCGTGCAGGTGAGCGCCACAATCAGGACTGCATACGACCGAGGCACACAGGGCCAACACCCGGCATCATGGTGTGGGGAGCGATCTCCTACACTGGCCGTACACCACTGGTGATCGTCGAGGGGACACTGAATAGTGCACGGTACATCCAAACCGTCATCGAACCCATCGTTCTACCATTCCTAGACCGGCAAGGGAACTTGCTGTTCCAACAGGACAATGCACGTCCGCATGTATCCCGTGCCACCCAACGTGCTCTAGAAGGTGTAAGTCAACTACCCTGGCCAGCAAGATCTCCGGATCTGTCCCCCATTGAGCATGTTTGGGACTGGATGAAGCGTCGTCTAGCGCGGTCTGCACGTCCAGCACGAACGCTGGTCCAAATGAGGCGCCAGGTGGAAATGGCATGGCAAGCCGTTCCACAGGACTACATCCAGCATCTCTACGATCGTCTCCATGGGAGAATAGCAGCCTGCATTGCTGCGAAAGGTGGATATACACTGTACTAGTGCCGACATTGTGCATGCTCTGTTGCCTGTGTCTATGTGCCTGTGGTTCTGTCAGTGTGATCATGTGATGTATCTGACCCCAGGAATGTGTCAATAAAGTTTCCCCTTCCTGGGACAATGAATTCACGGTGTTCTTATTTCAATTTCCAGGAGTGTATATACATATATATATATATATATATATATATATATATATATATATATATATATATATATATATATACTCCTGGAAATGGAAAAAAGAACACATTGACACCGGTGTGTCAGACCCACCATACTTGCTCCGGATACTGCGAGAGGGCTGTACAAGCAATGATCACACGCACGGCACGGCGGACACACCAGGAACCGCGGTGTTGGCCGTCGAATGGCGCTAGCTGCGCAGCATTTGTGCACCGCCGCCGTCAGTGTCAGCCAGTTTGCCGTGGCATACGGAGCTCCATCCCAGGCTTTAACACTGGTAGCATGCCGCGACAGCGTGGACGTGAACCGTATGTGCAGTTGACGGACTTTGAGCGAGGGCGTATAGTGGGCATGCGGGAGGCCGGGTGGACGTACCGCCGAATTGCTCAACACGTGGGGCGTGAGGTCTCCACAGTACATCGATGTTGTCGCCAGTGGTCGGCGGAAGGTGCACGTGCCCGTCGACCTGGGACCGGACCGCAGCGACGCACGGATGCACGCCAAGACCGTAGGATCCTACGCAGTGCCGTAGGGGACCGCACCGCCACTTCCCAGCAAATTAGGGACACAGTTGCACCTGGGGTATCGGCGAGGACCATTCGCAACCGTCTCCATGAAGCTGGGCTACGGTCCCGCACACCGTTAGGCCGTCTTCCGCTCACGCCCCAACATCGTGCAGCCCGCCTCCAGTGGTGTCGCGACAGGCGTGAATGGAGGGACGAATGGAGACGTGTCGTCTTCAGCGATGAGAGTCGCTTCTGCCTTGGTGCCAATGATGGTCGTATGCGTGTTTGGCGCCGTGCAGGTGAGCGCCACAATCAGGACTGCATACGACCGAGGCACACAGGGCCAACACCCGGCATCATGGTGTGGGGAGCGATCTCCTACACTGGCCGTACACCACTGGTGATCGTCGAGGGGACACTGAATAGTGCACGGTACATCCAAACCGTCATCGAACCCATCGTTCTACCATTCCTAGACCGGCAAGGGAACTTGCTGTTCCAACAGGACAATGCACGTCCGCATGTATCCCGTGCCACCCAACGTGCTCTAGAAGGTGTAAGTCAACTACCCTGGCCAGCAAGATCTCCGGATCTGTCCCCCATTGAGCATGTTTGGGACTGTATGAAGCGTCGTCTCACGCGGTCTGCACGTCCAGCACGAACGCTGGTCCAACTGAGGCGCCAGGTGGAAATGGCATGGCAAGCCGTTCCACAGGACTACATCCAGCATCTCTACGATCGTCTCCATGGGAGAATAGCAGCCTGCATTGCTGCGAAAGGTGGATATACACTGTACTAGTGCCGAAATTGTGCATGCTCTGTTGCCTGTGTCTATGTGCCTGTGGTTCTGTCAGCGTGATCGTGTGATGTATCTGACCCCAGGAATGTGTCAATAAAGTTTCCCCTTCCTGGGACAATGAATTCACGGTGTTCTTATTTCAATTTCCAGGAGTATATATATATATATATATATATATATATATATATATATATATATATATATATATATATAATGACTTTTCAACATTATTAAGGTAAATAAATTGTTTGTTCTCTATCAAAATCTTTCATTTGCTAACTATGCCTATCAGCAGTCAGTGCCTTTAGTTAGAATCTTTTATTTAGCTGGCAGTATTGGCGCTTGCCGTATTGCAGTAGTTCAAGTAACGAAAATTTTTGTGAGGTAAGTGATTCATGAACGGTATAGGTTATTGTTAGTCAGGGCCATTCTTTTGTGGGGATTATTGAAAGTCAGACTACGTTGCGCTAAAAATACTGTGTGTCAGTTTAGTGATGATCAAAATAAGTAGAGAGAACTGTCTGAGTACGTTCAGTTTTACTCAGCTGTCTTTGTATCAAATAACGTAGAAGTTTACTAGCACAATCATTCATAATTTTTCAAAGGTGACGCTACAAGTTGTTCTTAATTGTAATCCCTAGCGATTTAGTTGACTGTACAATCTTTAAATTCGTTTGACTCATCGTGTAACGGAAATACACTCCTGGAAATGGAAAAAAGAACACATTGACACCGGTGTGTCAGACCCACCATACTTGCTCCAGACACTGCGAGAGGGCTGTACAAGCAATGATCACACGCACGGCACAGCGGACACACCAGGAACCGCGGTGTTGGCCGTCGAATGGCGCTAGCTGCGCAGCATTTGTGCACCGCCGCCGTCAGTGTCAGCCAGTTTGCCGTGGCATACGGAGCTCCAACGCAGTCTTTAACACTGGTAGCATGCCGCGACAGCGTGGACGTGAACCGCATGTGCAGTTGACGGACTTTGAGCGAGGGCATATAGTGGGCATGCGGGAGGCCGGGTGGATGTACCGCCGAATTGCTCAACACGTGGGGCGTGAGGTCTCCACAGTACATCGATGTTGTCGCCAGTGGTCGGCGGAAGGTGCACGTGCCCGTCGACCTGGGACCGGACCGCAGCGACGCACGGATGCACGCCAAGACCGTAGGATCCTACGCAGTGCCGTACGGGACCGCACCGCCACTTCCCAGCAAATTAGGGACACTGTTGCTCCTGGGGTATCGGCAAGGACCATTCGCAACCGTCTCCATGAAGCTGGGCTACGGTCCCGCACACCGTTAGGCCGTCTTCCGCTCACGCCCCAACATCGTGCAGCCCGCCTCCAGTGGTGTCGCGACAGGAGTGAATGGAGGGACGAATGGAGACGTGTCGTCTTCAGCGATGAGAGTCGCTTCTGCCTTGGTGCCAATGATGGTCGTATGCGTGTTTGGCGCCGTGCAGGTGAGCGCCAGAATCAGGACTGCATACGACCGAGGCACACAGGGCCAACACCCGGCATCATGGTGTGGGGAGCGATCTCCTACACTGGCCGTACACCACTGGTGATCGTCGAGGGGACACTGAATAGTGCACGGTACATCCAAACCGTCATCGAACCCATCGTTCTACCATTCCTAGACCGGCAAGGGAACGTGCTGTTCCAACAGGACAATGCACGTCCGCATGTATCCCGTGCCACCCAACGTGCTCTAGAAGGTGTAAGTCAACTACCCTGGCCAGCAAGAGCTCCGGATCTGTCCCCCATTGAGCATGTTTGGGACTGGATGAAGCATCGTCTCACGCGGTCTGCACGTCCAGCACGAACGCTGGTCCAACTGAGGCGCCAGGTGGAAATGGCATGGCAAGCCGTTCCACAGGACTACATCCAGCATCTCTACGATCGTCTCCATGGGAGAATAGCAGCCTGCATTGCTGCGAAAGGTGGATATACACTGTACTAGTGCCGACATTGTGCATGCTCTGTTGCCTGTGTCTATGTGCCTGCGGTTCTGTCAGTGTGATCATGTGATGTAATTGACCCCAAGAATGTGTCAATAAAGTTTCCCCTTCCTGGGACAATGAATTCACGGTGTTCTTATTTCAATTTCCAGGAGTGTATAATGGTATTTGTTCAGTACTGATGTGGAGGCCGTCACACATTCTGTCATCAACCGTCACTTTTCGCACCATACAGATAACTGTCTTCCTAAGCGGCTAAAACGGTCCCAAACTCATTTGCAGGTTGCTTATCTAACGACTTGCAGGGGCACGAAAAATTTGATTTTCAGTATCTTACATAATTATTGACTGAATTAAAAAACTTTAAAATGTTGTCATAATCTACTCTTTAACAGGACTAATCTTTGTTAAGCAATTGTGTGCATGTATTGAGACAGTTTCCCTCACTACGTGCAGATCACTCGGACTCTATTAGTAGAGTATTAGAGAATTAGGCCATTTAGCAACAAATTTTACATATAATATCGAACTTTTTCGAAACTTTTCCTCACTGATACCCCCACAAAGTAACGAAAGGAAATACGTTTACCACTGCAGTAAAATTTCAGCATCAGGCAAGGCTTTCTGATGTAGTACTACCATCTCTATTCTCTACACATTTTGTAGTAATACCCAAATATACCACTGAATGTACCCGCAAAATTATACCACTGTACGACATATACCTCAGAAGATATGACGTCATAAACAGTGAAACACTGAGATGCAAGAGAACTAGCTTTTCTTAAAACGGAGTGCAATTTACCCAAATTATACCCTTTCGGTGTTCTATAATGAGAGCAGTTAGCGACTTCAAACATTTTCCACAGTTTTCTCTTTTACAACCCCACAAAATAATGACAGGGAAACTATGCGAAAGCCTAAAATAAACAATCTGACACTATGAATTGTTAGCCAAAAAGTTCTCACATGAGCCAGTTTTGGTGCTGATTGTTGTATTAGTCTGTGGGTGAGTAATCCGAAAGTAATGAAAACCAACATTATTAGGGTTTTGTTTCGTCAGCCACAAAGGTATTACATGTTTAACGTTAACAAACATTAACTCGTCTATAAAGTAATAAAAGTATTAAGGGGTTTCATGCATGGGGGTTCGATTCCCTCCAGAAAAGGGCTTGGGGGAGGTGAGGGAGGGGGTGGGTGGGTGGAATGGAGGGTTACTTGCCTAGTGTAAATGATCTGGCAGTCGGCTTTGATCCTCTGTAGACTTTAACAGACAGTAGACGAGGACATTATCATGCAGATAATCGAAGAGGGCTGCTCAGATTGTCACCTAAATCCTTTGTATAGGTTAGCAACAACAGAGGGCCTATAACAATCCCTTGAGGAGCATCGAGGCTGATTTATTAGTGTAGCAATTGCGAGTGGGGATCCGTCAATAAACGTTTCCGAGTCAAGTGTACTGTGCAAATCGTTGCGTAATTTATGACGCGCTGTGTGCGTGGACTAGCACGCTACCACGGAAGCTAGGACCAAGAAACGGTAGCACCGTTACTCAATATCACTTTTTTTTCCTGATACGACGTTCATTTAAATCCGAATAGCGTTTCTTTCAGAATCACCATGATTATCAAGATTAATGGTAATACAGTCACCTGTGACATTTACTGCAGGCCAACTACTTCGAACCTAGTAATTCGTTGCTCCTCTAGCTACCCGCTGCAGTACACGAAGATGTCTTCAGTACATTGCTCCGCAGACTACGCAGTATCCCTTCGTTACGCGAAGCTCATGACACGAAATTTACGATAATCCAGTTTATAGCGTATTCTAACGGATAGGAGGTTGAAATTTACCGTTCACTAAAAAAGTTACACAAAATTACTCTTAATTCCCAGACCGAAGTGCACCACAAAAGTCTGCTATCCAGTTTTGATTGTCTATGTAGACAATATTTAGCCTACCCATACACGTAACAGCTGCATCCCCACAGGACACAGTTATTCTTTGTTGAGGTTCTCCTTTTCGCAAGACGTGGTTTTATTTAGTTTTATTCTTAGTCTGTGTAACAGGACATTAAAAAGAATACTTGTTTACGTGCTTTACAATACTACGGATACATCATACGTATGCTGGTTCTAAAAACAGAGTAATATAGCATTCAAAATATTTTATTAGCTAGGCTTCTCAGAGCTACAGGGTGTTTCAAAAATGACCGGTATATTTGAAACGGCAATACAAACTAAACGAGCAGCGATAGAAATACACCGTTTGTTGCAATATGCTTGGGACAACAGTACATTTTCAGGCAGACAAACTTTCGAAATTACAGTAGTTACAATTGTCAACAACAGATGGCGCTGCGGTCTGGGAAACTCTATAGTACGATATTTTCCACATATCCACCATGCGTAGCAATAATATGGCGTAGTCTCTGAATGAAATTACCCGAAACCTTTGACAACGTGTCTGGCGGAATGGCTTCACATGCAGATGAGATGTACTGCTTCAGCTGTTCAATTGTTTCTGGATTCTGGCGGTACACCTGGTCTTTCAAGTGTCCCCCAGAAAGAAGTCACAGGGGTTCATGTCTGGCGAATAGGGAGGCCAATCCACGCCGCCTCCTGTATGTTTCGGATAGCCCAAAGCAATCACACGATCATCGAAATATTCATTCAGGAAATTAAAGACGTCGGCCGTGCGATGTGGCCGGGCACCATCTTGCATAAACCACGAGGTGTTCGCAGTGTTGTCTAAGGCAGTTTGTACCGCCACAAATTCACGAAGAATGTCCAGATAGCGTGATGCAGTAATCGTTTCGGATCTGAAAAATGGGCCAAGGATTCCTTTGGAAGAAATGGCGGCCCAGACCAGTACTTTTTGAGGATGCAGGGACGATGGGACTGCAACATGGGGCTTTTCGCTTCCCCATATGCGCCAGTTCTGTTTATTGACGAAGCCGTCCAGGTAAAAATAAGCTTCGTCAGTAAACCAAATGCTGCCCACATGCATATCGCCGTCATCAATCCTGTGCACTATATCGTTAGCGAATGTCTCTCGTGCAGCAATGGTAGCGGCGCTGAGGGGTTGCCGCGTTTGAATTTTGTATGGATAGAGGTGTAAACTCTGGCGCATGAGACGATACGTGGACGTTGGCGTCATTTGGACCGCAGCTGCAACACGGCGAACGGAAACCCGAGGCCGCTGTTGGATCACCTGCTGCACTAGCTGCGCGTTGCCCTCTGTGGTTGCCGTACGCGATCGCCCTACCTTTCCAGCACGTTCATCCGTCACGTTCCCAGTCCGTTGAAATTTTTCAAACAGATCCTTTATTGTATCGCTTTTCGGTCCTTTGGTTACATTAAACCTCCGTTGAAAACTTCGTCTTGTTGCAACAACACTGTGTTCTAGGCGGTGGAATTCCAACACCAGAAAAATCCTCTGTTCTAAGGAATAAACCATGTTGTCCACAGCACACTTGCACGTTGTGAACAGCACACGCTTACAGCAGAAAGACGACGTACAGAATGGCGCACCCACAGACTGCGTTGTCTTCTATATCTTTCACATCACTTGCAGCGCCATCTGTTGTTGAAAATTGTAACTACTGTAATTTCGAAAGTTAGTCCGCCTGAAAATGTACTGTTGTCCCAAGCATATTGCAACAACGGTGTATTTCTATCGCTGCTCGTTTAGTTTTTATTGCCGTTTCAAATATACCTGTCATTTTTGAAACACCCTGTATATTATATTTTGAAGTTTTAATCGTTTTTAACTACGAATGATTTTAGAAAATAAAAATATCATAATGACGATATAACACGTAATAGTACGTAAACTACACGCACTGTGAAACCAACCCCCACCCTCTAGTCATAGCATCAGTTTGGTCTGAGACTCGCGCTAACGCACCTCACACACGTTGCTCCTAATACCGACCCATCAGTACTGTTTACTCTGGCGCCGTACATACTTCTGTGCTGTCTATGGCGTGCTAAGACATTCAAGCTCTGTTATCCGTATCGTCGAAGTTAAGAATTGTTAATGTGGTGTTTTAGGTACTTCGCATAATTCTACACAGAGAGTTCCGGAAACTGTACAGAAAATTGGAATAGAGATCAGCATAAACATAATTTCGACCCTTTTTATTGCTCATGGAAACCATACATTGCGTGTTGTACCACCATACAGCGAGACTTTCAGTGGTGGTGGTCGAGATTGCTGTACACACCGGTACCTTTAATACCCAGTAGCACGTCCTCTTGCATTGATGCATGTCTGTATTCGTCGTGGCATACTACCCACAAGTTCATCAAGGCACTGTTGGTCCAGATTGTCCCACTCCTCAAAGGCAATTCAACGTAGATCCCTCAGAGTAGTTGGTGGGTCACGTCGTCCATAAACAGCCCTTTTCAATCTATCCCAGGAATGTTCGATAGGGTTCGTGTCTGGAGAAAATGCTGGGCACTCTAGTCTAGCGATGTCGACATCTTGAAGGCAGTCATTCACAAGATGTGCAGGAACTGTCATCCATGAAGACGAATGCCTCGCCAATATGCTGCCGACATGGCTGCACTATCGCTCGGAGGATGGCATTCACGTATCGTACAGGCGTTCGGGAGCCTTCCATGACCAGCAGCGGCGTAAGTCGGCCCCACATAATGCCACCTCAAAACATCAGGGAACATCCACCTTACTGCAAAGCTGGACAGTGTGTTTAAGGCGTTCAGCCTGACTGGGCTGCCTCCAGACACATCTTCGACGATTGTCTGGTTGAAGGCATATGCGACACTCATCGGTGAAGAGAACGTGATGCCAATTCTGTGCGGTCCATTCGACATGTTGTTGGGCCCATCTGTATCGCGCTGCAGGCTGTCGCGTTTGCAACGATGGACCTCACCATGGACGTCGGGAGTGAAATTGTGCATCATGCACAGTATTAGTCGTAACACGACCTCCTGTTGCTGCACGAAAAGCATTATTCAACATGGCGACGTTGCTGTCAGGGTTCCTCCGAGCCATAATCCGTAGGTGGCGGTCATCCACTGCAGTAGTAGAAGCCCTTGGGCGGCCTGAGCGAGGCATGTCATCGACAGTTCCTGTCTCTCTGTATCTCCTCCATGTCTGAACAACATCGCTTTGTTTCACTCCGAGACGCCTGGACACTTCCCTTGTTGAGAGCCCTTCCTGGCACAAAGTAACAATGCGGACGCAATCGAACCGCGGTATCGAGCGTCTAGACATGGTTGAAGTACAGATAACACGAGCCGTGTACCTCCTTCCTGGTGGAATGGCTGGGACTGATCAGCTGTTGGACCCCCTCCGTTTAATAGGCGCTGCTCATGCTTCGTTGTTTACATCTTTGGGCGGGTTTAGTGACATATCTGAACAGTTAAAGGAACTGCGTCAGTGATACAATATCCACAGTCAACGTCTATCTTCACGAGTTCTGGGAACCGGGACGATGAAAAACTTTTTTTGATGTGTGTATGGGAATCAGAAATTTGAAAAGATTTATCCGGTTTCCTATCACTTACAGGTGCTGTGTTTTACCAATCATTTAAAACGTGGGCTGTCGCGTTTTGCGTGCTGTCTGCTTTTATCTTGAAGATAAACGATGGGACTTGGTTCGAAGTAAACGTTTCGTCGCTGCGTGACTGTTTAAAGAACCTGTGAGTCTCATTGATGTATGGCGGCTTTTGGTAGTACACATGTATTTTGAAGCCACTGTAATTCTGTAGTGTTCTTAATGTAATTTCTTGTACAGATCACGTGAAGATGCATCTCTACTGATGCCAGACCGGTAGTGACTGTTTAACAAAAGTGTTTTAACAGCTAGTACGGAAGATTTTATTTGCCAAAGGAATACTAGAATATTGAAGAGTACGTCCGGTGTATCAATTACGTAGACGAAAAAGCACAGGATAGAAAAACTGACGACTTAGAAAACTGCTTGAGTTCACAATGTCTGTCTTAAAGAGAAGGTGAGCAACTAGCAACCGTGGGTTGGAGGGCCTGGAGAGGGGGGACTGCAGAAGTTGCAGCCGTTTGCAGCCACCGCCGACTCATTAAGCGAGGCCTCCAGTGCGGCGCCGCATTCCGGACGCCCTCTGCCGTACCCAAGCGTCTAAGAACCGCCAGAGGCCGCTCCCATAACAGGCGAACCAATAAAAATACTTCGGTCGGCGCTGAGGAATCCCGATCTTCCGCGAATAGGCCCGCACTCCGGCAAATTTTTTTTGCCCTCTGATTAAATACTCCGAGAATTCTGCGCTGACCGACAAGTTTTCCCATCACGTGACACTGTCATAACCGTGTCTAGACAGGTTGGGCACACTAAATACACCAAAACCGAATGCTGCAATGTATAAGAAATTGAACCAAGTCGAATATAAGAGGTGCGTTCATTACGTAATGCGACACAATTTTTTCTCGGCCAATATCGGTTGAACAAATGTGGAATTTGTTGTCGGTCATTGTGGAATATTCCCAGTTTAGCCTCTACAGTTTCGTGAAGTTCCGATAGGTGTCGGCGCTATACGGAGTCTTCAAAGTGGCGTCTGTGACGGAGATTCGTTTCAAGCAGAAAGCTGTCATTGAGTCACTCTTTTGCCGCAAAATTAGAGCGTCGCACATATTTAGGCGCTTACAGAATGTCTAGGGAGACGTGGCAGTGAATAAAAGCACGGTGACTCGTTGGCCGAGGCGTCTGTCATCATTGCAAGAAGGTCGTGCAATCCTGTCCGACCTCCTGTGTGTCACCCGGCCACACACAGCGGTGACTTCTGAAATGTTGGAACGTGCGTACACTCTCACTCGAAGTGATCAGCGGATCACAACCAACGACCTCCCTGCTCAGCTGGACGTCTCTGCTGGTAGTACTGACTCACTGGTCCACCAGTTGGGGTACTCAGACGGGTGTTCCCGCTGGGTTCCTCATCGCCTAACAGAAGACCATAAAGATCATTGAAGATTCATATGGTTCAAATGACTCTGAGCACTATGGGACTTAACATCTGTGGTCATCAATCCCCTAGAACTTAGACTACTTAAACCTAACTAACGTAAGGACATAACACACATCCATGCCCGAGGCAAGATTCGAACCTGCGACCGTAGCGGTCACGCGGTTCCAGACTGAAGCGCCTAGAACCGCAAAGCCACACCGGCCGGTAGCAATGAAGGACGAGTGTGAAGAATATCTTACGTGTTACGAGGCTGATCGTGACAATTTTGTGTAGAAAATTGTCAGAGGCGATGAAACATGAGTTCATCACTTAGAACTGGAAACAAAAACGCAGTCCACGGAGTGACGCCACACTACCTCTCGTCTGAGGAAACAGTTCAAAGTCGGGGACTCTGAGAGGTTATTCCCTCTCATGATGAAAAGATCAACTCTGAAGTCTATTGCGTTACCCTCAGCGTGTTCGTCACCACGACAATACAGTCAAACTTCTCGTTCTCCATTACAACGTAAGGCCTCATAAAAGTCTGCTCACACTAGAGAAGCTCACAAAACTTCATTGGACTGTTCTTTCTCATCCAGCCTAGAGCCCGGATCTCGCATTCCATCTGTTTCTCCAAATTAAGGATGCAATCAGCGGGAAACAGTACGTAGATGATGGGAAGGTTATTGTTGTAGCAAGACTTTGACTCCGATATCAACCATCAGAGTGGACATACAGGCCCTCCCAATAAGATGGCATGAGGACGGCGTACTGAGTGGAGGTTGTGGTGATAAATATGGGTTTGCAGCCAAAACATTGGTGGAAAATGTGGTGTATTGGAATCCTCAATAAAAGCAACCCTCTTTAACAAAAAAAGGATGTGTTGCATTACTTACCGAATGGTCCTAATAGTATGATTACAAAACATTGAAGTACACTACTGGCCATTAAAATTGCTACACTAAGAAGAAATGCAGATGATAAACGGGTATTCATTGGAAAAATATATTATATTAGAACTGACATGTGATTACCTTTTCACGCAATTTGGGTGCATAGATTCTGAGAAATCAGCACCCAGAACAACCACCTCTCGCCGTAATACCGCCATTGATACGCCTGGGCATTGAGTCAAACAGAGCTTGCATGACGTGTACAGGTACAGCTGCCCATGCAGCTTCAACACAATATCACAGTTCATCAAGAGTAGTGACTGGCGTATTGTGACGAGCCAGTTGCTCGGCCACCATTGACCAGACGTTTTCAGTTGGTGACAGATATGGAAAATGTGCTGGCCGGGGCAGCAGTCGATCATTTTCTGTATCCAGAAAGGCTCGTACAGGAACTGCAACAAACGGTCGTGCATTATCCTGCTGAAATGTGGGGTTTCGCAGGGATCGAATGAAGGGTAGAGTCAAGGGTCGTAACACATCTGAAAGGTAAAGTCCACTGTTCAAAGTGCCGTCAATGCGAACAAGAGGTGACCGAGACGTGTAACCAATGGCACCCTATACCATCATGGCGGGTGATACGCCAGTATGGCGATGACGAATACGCGCTTCCAATGTGCGTTCATCACGATGTCGCCAAACACGGATGCGACCATCATGATGCTGTAAACAGAACCTGGATTCATCCGAAAAAATGACGTTTTGCCATTCGTGCACCCAGGTTCGTCGTTGTGTACACCATCGCAGGCGCTCCTGTCTGTGATGCAGCGTCAAGGGTAACCGCAGCCGTGGTCTCCGAGCTGAAAGTCCATGCTGCTGCAAACGTCGACGAACTGTTCGTGCAGATGGCTGCTGTCTTGGAAACGTCCGCATCTGTTGACTCAGGGATCGAGACGTGGCTGCACGATCCATTACAGCCATGCGGATAAGATGCCTGTCATCTCGACTGCTAGTGATTCGAGGCCGTTGGGATCCAGCACAGCGTTCCGTATTACCCTCCTGAACCCACCGATTCCATATTCTGCTAACAGTCATTGTATCTCGACCAACGCGAGCAGCAATGTCGCGATACGATAAACCGCAATCGCGATAGGCTACAACCCGACCTTTATCAAAGTCGGAAACGTGATGGTTCTCATTTCTCCTGCTTACACGAGGCATCACAACAACGTTTGACCAGGCAACGCCGTCAACTGCTGTTTGTGTGAGAGAAATCGGTTGGGAACTTTCCTCATGTCAGCACGTTGTAGGTGTCGCCACCGGCGCCAACCTTGTGTGAATGCTCTGAAAAGGTAATCATTTGCATACCACAGCATCTTCTCCCTGTCGGTTAAATTTCGCGTCTGTAGCACGTCATCTTCGTGGTGTAAATATTTTAATGGCCAGAAGTATATAATACAGTGAGCAAAACTTTACCTAGATCTTGTACTGAACTAAAACTACAATTACAAGAATCGAAGATCAAATGGTAGGAAGTATTTGAGAAGGAATGAGTCAGTATTCTAGTCTGTCCCTATGTTATTCAATCTGTACTTAGAACAACCAGTAAAGGAAACCAAAGAGAAAAAAAAAGCTTTGAGGTTGACCGCTGGGATTGTAGTTTACCAGATACGATATAAGGCTTGGAAAACTAGTTTAACGAAATAAATAGTGTGTTGAGAAGATATTGCAAGATGGGTATCGACAAAATTGAAACAATGGTAATGGATTGTAATAGAATTGCTGAAGAAATTAGATTAGGAAATGAAACACTGAAAATTGTACACGTATTTTGGTATTTAGGCAGTAAACTAACTGACGTTGGCAGAAGTGAAGGGAACATAAAATGCAAGCTGGATCTAGTAAAGAAAGCTTTGTTGAAAAACGAGCGAAATGTCAACATATAATATAAATTTAAGTCTGAGGAAGTCTTTTCGGAAAGTAGCTTAATATGGGAGAGATACATGGACGTTAAGTAGTACAGACCAGAGTAGTACTGAAGCTTTCGAAATCTTCTGTTAAAGACGAATGCTGAAGATCTGACGGATTTATTGAAGAACTAATGATAAAGTACTCCGTTAAAAATGAAAGAAAGAAAACTTTGACACAATTTGATTAAAATAGATGATAGGTTGATAGGAGTCATCCTGAGACATCAAGTGACAATTAATTTGGTAATGGACAACAACCACCTCATCACCTTGTGCCCTCGTTCCTCCTAATTGACAATGAGTTGTAACATAAACTATTGCTCCAACACAGACAGACATGTACGTCGAGTAACTATTATCTAAGCGAATAGAAACGGCACAAAAGTCGCACATGACAGCTAAAAAGGTGTTCTCTACTGGGATCTGTGCCTTTAGCCGACAATAGCTATCCAGTTAGTGTACATGTTCCGCAATAATTAATTTTTCCAGTTTTTCACACTTCTGACATCACTCAGATCGTGGTCACATATTGAATGTGTAAACAAAAGTTCAGATTACAGCTCTCCAGTGAAAGAGCTCTTCAGTGATATCGGTAATATTCCTCTCGTGAGAGCACGAATTCGCATTCGCAGCCTGCAGTAATTTACCAGTAAAGTTTCTCCTTTACCTCTCTCTAACAAATGTTGTTATTAGCACACTACTATCACACCTTATCTCTACGATTCTACTCCCTTTCTCATGTCACTGAAATTTACTTTGTCCTGACAAAGGGGCTCATGTCATACTAAAAATGAAATGAAATGATCGTCTGGCGTTCTTGGGTAGGAGACACCGTCCGGGGTCATGCATGTCCTTCTGTTTCACGTCGCTTCAACTACTTGTGCGTATATGTGATGGAGATGATGTGAAGTAATTGCGAGAAAACACACAAACATCCAGTCCTCAATGGAAGTGAAGGAAAACTCCAACCAAGCCAGAAATCGAACATGGGACCACATGATTCAGACGCAGAGACGCTAACTACTACAGATTCCTCTACTTCTCCTGATTCAGTGTAAGTCACCAAATGGTATTTGGTCCAGTTGCCTTTTCTTTTGATAGAAACACATGGGCATACGGTGACAGTAACTCCCACAATTGTCATACTTTGCAGCGCGGGACTAGCCGAGCGGTCAGGGGCGCTGCGGTCATGGACTGTGCGGCTGGTCCCGGCGGAGGTTCGAGTCCTCCCTCGGGCATGAGTGTGTGTGCTTGTCCTTATGATAATTTAGGTTAAGTAGTGTGTAAGCTTAGGGACTGATGACCTTAGCAGGTAAGTCCCATAAGATTTCACACACATTTGAACATTTTTTTGTCATACTTTATATATATATTGGAAAGTGGTCCGAGCCCACAGTGTCTGGCAGGATCTCCCGTATGTCAGAAGACATTAGCTGAGGGGAAGTTAGAACCACATCCACCGACGACTGGGCTTTGCCTGGTCTCAATAGTATAGTGACAGAACTGTCATTGAGGATCACTAACATTTCTTTGTGCATTGTATCAAGCACACGTGTACACACCAGATCTGTTCAACTGCTGCTCTCTGCTGGACAATGCCCATTAAAATCACCCATGATAATAGCTGGGTATGTAATCTTACCCAACAAACAATGGAAGGCAGTATACTCTTACCAGTGTGTTGGAGTCTGTGTTCTACCACAGTAGACTTTTCAATATGTTTTAATCCTGTGTTTATAACACATACCTCGAAAGAATCATTGCCAGCGTCGATTGTTATTGGATGAAAGACTACCACATTTTTAATGAGAGTAGCAAATATCCCTAATCCGTCGTCGCTGTCTCTGTGTATCACATTATATTCTAACATACAGGTGTTCCCTTCTGTCTGTCCACAGCCACGTTTCGGCCAGGCACGTAATATGAATATTATATTCCTTGACGAAATAACAAACTTTCCCTGTTGGAGTGTGCTGACCGAATGTTCCAACATCATTGTGTATGAATGGTTGTGAGAGATTAACGGAATGGGCCTCAAGCAGTTTTGCAATTTGTGATTTCAAGTCCTATGGAAATGCCGCGGACTGAGTCATACTGATTGACATACATAGCCGGCCGGTGTGGCCGTGCGGTTCTAGGCGCTTCAGTCTGGAACCGCATGACCGCTACGGTCACAGGTTCGAATCCTGCCTCGGGCATGGATGTGTGTGACGTCCTTAGGTTTGTTAGGTTTAATTAGTTCTAAGTTCTAGGGGACTGATGACCTCAGAAGTTAAGTCCCATAGTGCTCAGAGCCATTTGAACCATACTTTCAATGTAGATAAGAAATGGACCAGTCATCTAATCTATATTGGGTAAGAGCCGTGTCGATGTCAATAACCTGTCCCACTTTCCTTTTCCACGCTGCTGATATGTTGTCAACTCATGAACACCACTGGGGTGGGGGCACTATCATTTACACTGATTTCAACAGTTTTTTTTCGAGATTAACTGTAAGGCGGCAGTATTTAGCTGCTTTATATGATCAGTTGATGTAAATAATTTAATCGAGTACATTAACATATTTATATCATTTGGGATCGAATATTAGGTAGGGCTATTAATTTATTAATCGCACTGGTTGATAACGGACAGCTTCACACTAACAAGTACATTACTGCATGCTTTACAAAAGTAATTTTTTGCGCTGGCTAGGATAACAAGACAAGCTGAGGGAGCCGTGGACTGCGGTCAGGTCGGGGGCGAGCTGAGAGTCTTTTGCTGAGCGGCCGAAGGGCAGAATTTTTACAGCCCGCTGCAAAACCATCCTGTGGAGTTGCCAAACGAGTGCTGCGTCCTGTTGTCAGGAGCACAGGAGGAAGTTGAAAGGCGGCAATAGAGAGCTGTCTAACAAGAATTGCCTGCAGTTTTTTTTCCTCCGCCCTGTCAGAATGAATCTCCCGTCGCCATACAGGGGCCTGGGAGACAACGGTTAAAAATTCTTCCTACACAGAACGAGTAGCACTTTTCTGCCGCCGATTCCAGGAGGCCCTGTGATTGGGTAAGCACTATATGCGCACGTTGCTTTAAATTGTTTGAGAAGTTTCTAGAACACTTTTGTACAAGCTGCTTGGGTTGGCCAGTGGTTTCACTTCTTGAAAGAGTGGGAGGAAATCAGGCTGTAACGAAAGCCATAATTGGCTGAGTCAAGAGCCCACATTAGTGGACCGAGGTGCAGAAAGTTTTGATGTCCCTCCCTGATGGTTGTCCAGCTGACACACATCACTACAGAGCGTATCATTTGTTTGAGACTTTGCTGGCAAAGTATCCTGTGATCACTCTCAAACTTACTTTGAGAAATTACCGATTGTGCCACTTGAACCAGACTCATTTTGTTTCTCTGCAAACAGAGTTAAAAATCTGTGCTTTTCCGTGGGCTCTAGGCGTTCTAAAGTGCTCGCTTATGACCGCACATTTGAGTCATATGTCTGCTCCTGCAAGTGTGCAAGCAGATTGTCTTGACTCGTGAACGGATTCTCTAGCTGAGTAACATCAAACGTAGGAGTTTGCGGATGCAACTACACGTCCTCTGTAATGTTAAATTCACGTCTGCCCATCATACTCCATACCGACCGCAGCTTTCCGAAAATGGCTGACATGCTCTCCACTCGACTATTTGCGGTAATATCTGCTCCACAGCTTGAGAAACGGAGAACAGTAATAATAAATGTGTTCAGTTCCACCAGATTTTTCTGTGAGATCTCTGTTGCCAGCACCACTGAGGGTGGAGGTTTTTACTAACAAAGGCGCTAGACGATATCAATCATTTAAGTATTTCTGTCCTGAAAATGGGGCAACGCGATTTTTGCATAAAAGATGGGTGTTGCGCCAATCTTAAATTTAGTCTAACCATTAGGATTATTTGAATGTTGTAATTGTACAGATCCTATTCTGCAGTTTTGAAACGGTACAGTAGTTTCCGCTCTTTAAGCAGCACGTTTCGCTGCTCGCTCGCACCGGGAAATAGAAACAGAGGCGGCTCCGCAGCCAATTTTATTACACGACGCGGCCGGCCGCGGGTGCAACAGAACCCATTTGGACGAGTGGAAAGAAATGTGTCAGGCTTCATAATACGTATTTATATGTGTCGTGTATTATGCCTTTCTTGTACGTGAATGTGAATCTGCACATGAACTTTCCTAATGCTCCTCACACCTTTCCGTAAAGCGTGGCCAAATATTTGTTGGGAAGTAGTTCTGTAGTATAGTAGTGCCAACCTTTCTCCTGGGTAGGGGAGCAGAGAGACAGCACAGGCAGGTAAAAGTCTAAGACTTTCCAGTGTCACAAGATATGGGGTGGAGAGGTTGGTCACGGCCAAGTGGTTCGACCACCCCCTCCACCGGGGCCCAGGAAGACCTCCGGGTGCCCGCCATATTCTAGGTAGTAGGAGTGTTACAGAAGACGGGTAAGTGAGCAGACGTGCCCTCAGTGCGTCTGTCTCAATGTTCAAGCATGGCAGAGAGGTGTTTGAATATTTGTACTACTTCTTTTACTTATAGCTTCGGATTGTGTAAGGAAATGAAGGTTCTCGTTTAATTTCGGAAATTTTACCCCCTGTGTTAATGTATCTGGTCCCCAGTTTGCCTGCTATCCTCCTCACGTAGTGGATGTCCTATGTAAAATATTGGGAGGCTTTGGTGGTATACATTTGGCCATCGCAATTCCGTCTTTCCTGTAGAAAAGTGCGTGCCGACTGGTATATAATATACTCGAGCTATAAGTTGTAAAATTGTAATATCTGTAAACTGGAACAATTGCTGCAATCGCTGTAAAGTCGAGTGATAATGTTTAAAATAAATAGGTAATCAACTGTCATCAATCTTTAACATACCTTAAAAAATCACAAAGAAGACAAGTTAAAGGAATTTATTTAAAATAAAAGCTATAGAATGCAGGGACCCACACATCAGCGTGTGAACCCTCCAGCCCCTTACCTAGTATCGCACAGAAAGGGCACGCTCTCTAGGTAGCGCTCTCAAGCTCCCCTCCCCAGTCACCGTTGCGCAGCTTTCATTCAGGGCTTTGCGACATCAACTTTCATCTGACGTCCCTAGGCAAGGAGGTTAGACGGTAAACTTTCAGTTTACTTGGTTTATTGTAATAAACATCCTGATAGCATCCTACTAGTATTCTTGAACTAGTGTTTGCCTGAATGATCCTGAATAGATTATTTAAGAACATCAATCAGTTAGGATCAGTTACACAATTTTTATGTATCGTGTGCTGTGGATCAACCATAGCAGGGCTAGTGAGATGCCAATACTAAGATAACAAAAATCGCGACACACCCAGTGTTACACAAGTAAATTGCTTGAGTATCCCTCATATGTTTATACACATAATTTTGCATACCGTATTATTGTTGATGAATAACCGTTTCCCTATCTTGATTGTTTCTAGTGTTGTTTTTGTAAGTAGGCTGTTTATGTTTTCTTATTGGCAACGTTACGTAGCGCTCTGTATGAAAATCACTGGCTGTTCTGTGTGCAGTCTGTGGCTAGTTCGCATTGTTGTCTGCCATTGTAGTGTTGGGCAGCTGGATGTGAACAGCGCGTAGCGTTGCGCAGTTGGAGGTGAGCCACCAGCAGTGGTGGATGTGGGGTGAGAGATGGCGGAGATTTGAAATTTGTAACACTGGATATCATGAACTGCTATATACATTATGACTTTTGAACACTGTTGAGGTAAATACATGGTTTGTTCTCAATCAAAATCTTTCATTTGCTAACTATGCCTATCAGTTCAAATGGTTCAAATGGCTCTGAGCACTATGGGACTTAACATCTATTGTATCAGTCCCCTAGAACTTAGAACTACTTAAACCTAACTAACCTAAGGACATCACGCAACACCCAGCCATCACGAGGCAGAGAAAATCCCTGACCCCGCCGGGAATCGAACCCGGGAACCCGGGCGTGGGAAGCGAGAACGCTACCGCACGACCACGAGATGCGGGCATGCTTATCAGTAGTTAGTGCCTTCCGTAGTTTGAATCTTTTATTTAGCTGGCAGTAGTGGCGCTCGCTGTATTGCAGTAGTTCAAGTAACGAAGATTTTTGTGAGGTAAGTGATTTGTGAAAGGTATAGGTTAATGTTAGTCAGGGCCATTCTTTTGTAGGGATTATTGAAAGTCAGATTGCGTTACGCTAAAAATATTGTGTGTCAGTTTAAGCACAGTCTTGTATAATTGTTCAAAAGGGGACGTTTCATATGTCGACCCTTAGCCTAGGATACCTCACTGGAATCTTCTGATTTTTTTCTTGTAGTTTGTGTAATTAGTGTAGCTATTGTTCATTGCTAGCGCATAATTATAGAGAGAATTTCCTTTGTAGTTGCAGTCTTTCATTGTTGTACAGTAAAACAGGTGTGGCACGCATGTAGATTTGCACCAAGTATTTCGCAGCTGCAATTAACTAGATATTATTTTCAGTGCTATGTTAATGTGTTCTCTTATTTTTGCTCTTCAAATTGTGCTTTTCTGTGTCGTCGTGTGAAATATTGTGACAATAATGGCGTGTGAAAAACGTAATACTAGGCTCCAAAGTAAACTGAGAAATGACAGTGAAGACGAAAGCAGTGTGTTAGCGCCACCATGTAATGAATTAACTAATATTCAAAGTAGTAATTTGGTAACTGTGCATAGGGAAATGGAGCCGGCGTCAAATAATGGTGTAGACAGTGAAACAGGTAGTGAACAGGGAAGCATTATCGATCGATCGGTCGGCAACAGCTCGCCTCAGGAATCGGGAATGACAGAAAACAATATTGCAAATACTGTAGACTCAGGTTTTGGGTTCTCACCGTTTTCTCAAATGAGTCAAGACACATTTTCCGCTTGTCAAAATGTGAATGTTGCCGGTGCAAATTCACTGCCGAAAAGCACTGAGGAACATGCTTCAGACACCAGTGCATTGTTATTAGAATTAATGCAACAAATGGGACAAAAGCTTCAAAAGTTAGACACAAAGGAACAACACCAGAGACAAACACAGCAACAGTTAGACACAATGGAACAAAATCTTCAAAACTTAGACACAATGGAACAAAATCTTCAAAAGTTAGACACAATGGAACAACACCAGAGACAAACACAGCAACAGTTAGACGCAATGGAACAAAATCTTCAAAAGTTAGACACCACGCTTGAACAAACACGTGAAGATTTAACTACTGAGTTACATAACATTGAATCGAAATGTCAAAAAGTCTGTAATGACGTAAAAACACAAATTTGTGAGCATTTTCAACCTATTTTTTCGCGGCATGAAAATGCATTACAGAATCACGAAGCAGCCATAAAAGAACTGCAAACTATTGTTCATGAAAATCATGAGATTTTGCAAGCTAAAATTGACTCAGCTGCATCTACCGATTCGGTTACGCAACTTGCAAAAACTCAGGTAAACTTAAAGGACACAGTAGATACTCTGAAAATTGGTTCAGAAAGACACAAGGAGGAAATTAGTTCATTATCAGAGAAAGTAGTTGAACTTTCAGATCAGTTCACTAACTTATCTACAAAGGTAGATGATAATCTGAATGACACAAAACCGGTAGTCTTTAATGACACAGAAGAGTGCGAACAAATTAGAAAATTCAAACAAAATCAAAATCAAATCAATACACAGTACAAAAGAGAAATCCAGGAAGTACAAGATCAGCTGACACAGATAATACAAGAATTACGTATTTCAGAGGACACTCGCGCCCCAATACGGGAAGAGGGACATAGAAATACGGAACAGCCACAAAATAATAACACAGGGCATTTCGGAAGTTATGAAAGAAATTGGCAATGTGCACCGAATTTTGAGATGGAACCGCCGACACGACGTAACAATGACCGACATGCGACTCGCCGACATGATGATTTTGACTATAAGCTGTTCATTACTACACGTAAATTCAAAACGTTTAAGAATTCTGGCAACGACATTCATCCACAAGCGTGGCTCCATCAATTCTCTCATTGTTCTCCTCCCAACTGGTCATTAGAGCACAGATTAGAATTTATGTGTGGCTATTTAGAGAATGAACCAGCTGTAAGAATGCGATCGGTCATTCACGATTGTCACAGTGAAGGAGAATTTTATCATTCCTTCCTCTCAGCATATTGGTCTCAAGCTACACAAGACCGAGTAAAACATAGCATCATAATGATGAAACATTTCGAACAATCTGAATTTTCCAGTCTTGTGAAATATTTAGAAGACATGTTGCACAAGAATCAGTACCTGTCAAACCCATACAGCCCTTCAGAACTCATCCGCATTTGCTTAATGAAATTGCCTGAACATTTAAGAAATATTATTTTGGCAGGACGTTGCAAAGACGACAGTGAAGCTTTTCAGGGACTGTTACAAGAACTGGAAATTGACACTGACAATCGCGGAACGCGAAAACAGGAGCACAACAATTACAGATCACATCCGACACAATTCCGCCATGAAAGAAATAATAACTGGACACGACAAGGCTATTCTTACAACGCAAATCGTGAACAAAACAGACACCACCCATATGACAACCACCGGCAGAGTAATAGTTACAGAGAAAGATCGCATTTCCGTAGTAATGAATATGACAGAGACAATCATAGAAACAGACAATTTGGCAACCAGAACTATTATTATCACGGGAGACAGAATAACTTTAGACGCAACGGTCCAGCGTGCAGTTACGATTCATGGAGAAATTCTGCACCTCGTGACCGACAAGAAAGAAACTATGGAATCTACCGACATGACAACAGACGATATGATCGTAACGACAGACCTGAAGTGCATCAGAACTGGCGGGATTCAAACAGAGCAGGGCCCTCTCGACAAGGTGAATTTGTAGAAGTTAGGTCTCCAAATCCCAATAACGACGCACGCCAACAAAGAAACAGACAATGACTTGCACCGCAGGCATCCACCTGCGCCGGCTGGCTCAGGGAAAAATAGCATACACGCTAACCTTGAGAAAAATTCCAGTATTCTTTACCGACGTATACCACATGATAATTGCGTTAAAGTTGAAACTCTGTGTACTAGGAAGAGTAAAGGATTGCACTACACTTCACATGTAAAACCGCTCATTGAGAGATAATCTGCTATTTAACTTTGTCTTTGCCATGAAACTTTTCACTTCACATTTCTAGTTTGCTTTGTCAGACTTAAGAAACTGTTAACATGCAATAATGTTTGAGGTTAAATATCCAGTCAAGAACCAAGAGAACTTGTTTCAACAGAAATTACGAATGCATTGTTATAGTGAACAGACGTCACAGTATTATTGTGTGTGTACATTCTTGCATGTTAGTTGCACGATTACGTAACGACTATAAGGCTTACATACTTAGAACATTTACCAGTACTGCTAATGAGATTTTAATGCAACATTTTGGTTTACTTGAAAATACATTCTGGATTTAAAGTACTTTCTGTGAGATACCAGATGACACAGTGGTTAGTTTATGTGACAGTTACACGATTTTATCACGACGCTACTAATGAGTGACCATTTACAATGATGCTTTTGCGGTGTTTCATTTACAATGTTGCTTTTGCGGTGTTTCTGTTTTATATCTGCACAGTTGTTCTGAATTCTTCTGGAAAGTAAAACATGTTTTAGTAGTAACTTTTGTGGTATAGCTACAATGAGACAGCGTTTTTCGTATCACAACAATACGTTACATTCTAGTACCTTCTTGATCATGGTAAGGTACGTAATAACTACGATATCTATATGCAAAGCATTTCACTTTCGTTTATGATGAGGTAAGTACATTGACTTCAGCAGAACTTTGCTTACAGAGGACGGTAACTACGACACTTCCACAGAATTATCTTACAGCAAGACGCACATTTAGCGCTACAGGACACGCATTTGAGTGATTGATTTTGTACTTAAACAATTTATTTTTCAAGATTTTTGAATTACAAAGAAAGTTTTCCATGATACATTTCATTCCATTGCTGTAACCTGTAACACCTGAGGGTATAATTACATTAATCCTCAGGGGGGTACACGCCTACTTTGTGTACCATGTGTTTGGCAAGCACAAGGAGCCCTAGCTAATATGGTATTACGCTGTTGCGGTATGTTTATGATCAATAATCTGATGCTATATGAGGAATTTGATTATGCTACGTATTTATTATGATGAAATATTGAAGAAGTGTCTACGAATATGTATATGTGTAATAAAGCAAGGAATAATGAGTAGTGGTTAGGGACTCTGGTTTGTGAAAAAGGATGTTGGAAACCGAGAATCGTACTTTAAGAATTACGAGATCTGTGTACATGCGTGAATGTATTACAATGCTGTTGAAAAAATTTTTGGACATTGTTATATTTATAGGATTTTATTTTCTACACATTTGTAACGCAAATTCTCAACCTGTGAAAATATTTTTATATGAGACTGTCACTGCTATCGTAAATATTTCGGTAAGAAAGGTAGGTCACTGTAAGCACCCTGCTGCGCGACAGTCGCCTGGGAAAAAAAGCCATTAGTGTGTGCCTTTTAGAGGCACAGGTGAAAAAAAAGAGGCCATTATCCTCGCTATTGACATTTCTTTGTAGAAAGCATCGCAAATACGACATGCTCAAACTTGAAAACATATGATTATACCGTGGAGCTTTTAATTTATGATATTTACTAAAATGCCTAATGAAATGATGAGAAACATTTTACATCTATTGTCTTTCTAGTTGAGAGTTTGCTCATTTTGTTTAATATCAAGTTTCTAGCTGCAGCAGCATTGGTTAAAATAAAATTTAATAGATGTACTAATATAAATATTTTATGCCTACAGATCCAGTAAACAAGTTTATGATCTATTCAAAAAAATGAAGGAGCACAAAAAGACATTTACCTTCACAGGAACTGCATTCATAATTTTCTTTTCAAGTATTTGGTAGTTTATTTTGTAGAATAAGTTGTGGTGCACCACTTTAATGACATAGATATTAAGATGTGAATAGACATTTCCCTTATTTGCATTGTTGTCTTTACTGTAATATTTTTCTGCTTGAGCTTTGTCATGTTTAGATATAATTTATTGCATTTGCTGCTGCTGTTTGCCAGTCATAGTGCTACTAAATTTCACTTTACATTACTCTGTTAAGCCAGTTTTACTACTGATTTATTTTTCTTGTTTGCTGCTCATTGCGTTATATTAGTTGTAATATTGCTGCTTGCTTGTTCAATTTGAATATTTTGTCATTGCTGTTTGTATTAATTGTTTTATGCTGCTGCATTGCCTCGTCCCTTAGTTTAGCATCTGAGCTCAGTAGATTTAAGTTAGCTTAAGAGGGGGTAGAGTACATAAGAGAATGAGTTGCGATGAATTGGAAGAAATGCATTGAGAAGTTATACAAAAAAAGTAGAGAAAGCAGGTATAGATAGGACTTTTTCGGAATAATGATGAACGAAGGGAGATCTCCAAGAAAAAAAAGGTTTTGTTTGCAAAATACTGCAGTACCAAAAGTTACACTGAAAACAAACCCTGTCCTTTCCCCCTGTGTTATTCTGCTATGTGTTTGTGTACTCTTGCATTTTTGTGTTTTTCCTGTCTTTATGTGTTTGGTTAATAAGATTTATGTTGTAGAATTTTTCTAGTACTAAGCTACTTTACTATGATGAGGAATACTGTTATCCTCAAATATAATTTGCATTAATAATATGTTATTTACTTTGTAAAGATGTTAGACATTATTAATTCTGTTCTGTTTTAATGCTCATGTGTGAAGTTGATGTTTCAATAATTATTCTGATATTTTATGTACTTACTCATGTCATAATTCCTGTAACACTGATGTATATGTTATTTCGATTCTTTTGTAAAGCCTGTACAACAAATGTTATCTGTATTGTTATGTTCTTTAATGATGTATTTTGTACCTTTGTAATTGTATTCTTATGTTATAAAATTGTAATTGACACCAGTTCATCAACTTTTGTAAGTTCCATTTCACTGCACACGTTTCTGTTGGTCATAGTATATGGACAATATGTGAGAAGTAGGGACTGATAGTGTTTGCACGTGTGTGAAAAATTCAGCAAGTGACTGGATAATAGCATTGCTGGTTCTAAGGACAATTCCAAAAACTTTGTGAGTGCACAAGTGGTGGTTATGGACTTGCTATATTGTCTGCAAGACTCTTCGAGGGTGACTGTGCGCCTGCATAGACGCAGCAGATGGCTTCTGGCCATCTCTACAAGGACTACAGTGGGTCTACACCTTTGCTGACTCACCAGTACCATTATTTCTACAAGGACTGCAGTGGTTCTGCACCTCTGGTGACCCACCAATACCACAATCTGTACCAGGACTACAGTGGGTCTGCACCTCTGGTAGCCCACCAATACCATAATCTCTACCAGGACTACAGTGGGTCTGCTCTGTGATGACCTACCTACCAATACTCTTCAAAATTTCGACTGACTCTGCTGTGGGTTTGCTCTGTTGTGGACCAATACATGTCTGCATGTCAAGAGTCAGCACTGTCTTTCCGTTGTAAGGACAACACTACTTCTTCAAGATTGCATGGAAATCCACTACTTCGGTGTGCATTTTCTTTTACTGCTCAGCCTTTGAGAAAAACACTGCAATTTTACTGTGATAAATGATCAGGACTGTCTCTATGGACTGTGAGAAAATTTTAGCTGCTGACCAACATTGTATCAATAAGTGTGTGCATTTGATATTTTTGTTATTGTAATTATGAAAAATTTTATCAAATTATTATTGGCCACTGCCCAAAACAATTTGTAAAATTTTTTTGTGGGGAGCATGGGGGCTATGTAAGTAGGCTGTTTTGTTTTCTTATTGGCAACGTTACGTAGCGCTCTGTATGAAAATCACTGGCTGTGCTGTGTGCAGTCTGTGGCTAGTTCGCATTGTTGTCTGCCATTGTAGTGTTGGGCAGCTGGATTTGAACAGCGCGTAGCGTTGCGCAGTTGGAGGTGAGTCGCCAGCAGTGGTGGATGTGGGGAGAGAGATGGCGGAGTTTTGAAATTTGTAACACTGGATATCATGAACTGCTATATACATTATGACTTTTGAACACTGTTGAGGTAAATACGTGGTTTCTTCTCAATCAAAATCTTTCATTTGCTAACTATGCCTATCAGTAGTTAGTGCCTTCCATGGTTTGAATCTTTTATTTAGCTGGCAGTAGTGGCGCTCGCTGTATTGCAGTAGTTCAAGTAACGAAGATTTTTGTGAGGTAAGTGATTTGTGAAAGGTATAGGTTATTGTTAGCCAGGGCCATTCTTTTGTAGGGATTATTGAAAGTCAGATTGCGTTACGCTAAAAATATTGTGTGTCAGTTTAAGCACAGTCTTGTATAATTGTTCAAAAGGGGACGTTTCATTTTGACGTCAGTATGTGTACACAATGTGTACACAACTTTCTTGGGTCCACTTTCAAGACTACATGTTTCTTCAAAACTGTACATAAACGGTTCACTTCCAATTTTCGGCACCGATATCTTCCAATCCTGTATTCTCCTGCTTAAAATAGCACACATTCGTAGAGTTCCAGATAATGTCACCCATTGTTGGCGACACATTGTCCCATGCAAGTACATTTAGTAACTGTCCTCTGCCGTTAGCTTCCACAAAGAGGGTAGCCGTGAGGGCTAAAACCCCACCCCAGTATCAAAGAGTTCTCCAGTTGCAGAAACGAGGGTTATTCGATACCTACACGCCACAAACACAAACACTTGTAAACAGTCAGAGCGGTGTCTCAGCTACGATGTTGCTGCCATGGCGTTTAAGCACAGACTCTATAGTGACGTAGAAGGAGCTAATTTTCAGGAGGGCAGCGACGGTTGCTGCTCCAAACACACGCCAGCATGTACGTTCACATGGCGAGGATCATACTGAGCAGCATGGCAAGCGGTGACGGTGCAGGTTAAATGCTCCAGTAAGACTCAACTTGTTTGTTTCACCATCACGGGACCCTGCCGGGAGGGGGGGCACGAACACCGAGCATATCGCTCCTCGCTGCTCGCCGTAAATCTCGTTACATTTACGTTGCAACCTTGCTGCTGGCACATTGCTGCTCACTGGTCACACAGAGTTCACTGTTCACGTTTCCGGTCGGAACGTTTACGTCACGGCTGTTTATCGTACATAGCAGATAGAGTGGACTGCTTGCAGTATGCGACGTAAGAACGATATTCTCTGCATCGTCTGATGACAATAACAGTGCTTTGTTCACACCCAAAATTTGGGTATTGACAAGCAGAAAGAAGAAGTTAGAGGGAAGTATCCACTGAATGTAGACCATTCTGACTGGAAATAATTTTACCAGTACTAATAACAGCTCAAAAATTGTCCAGAACACTTTTCAGATAGATACGAATGTCAACATACAGGATGGCGCACATAAAACCGGCCCCTGCTCTGAAAGGAATATGAATGCAGGAAGTCAACGTACATCACCGCTTTCTTACATTTTTATTGTACCGTTTCAGTATTAACCATGTAATTAACAATTTAAGTAACAGATTTACTTTTATTAGTTTAATAAGCATATTTTAGAAAGGTATTTAAAGTCTCTGATCAAAATGTTCTCCGCCAACATCCAAGTAAAGCTGTGCACGTCGAAGCATGTTAAGGAAAACACTTTTCAGTACTCTTTGAGGAACGTTCGAAATTTCTTCACATATGTTGTTTTTTAATGTGTCAAGTGTTCTGGGATTGTTGCGGTAAACTCTCCGACGTATGAGAAGTGGCCCTATCTTGCTGGAAATATGCACAACATTTTTCGTTTGGAGTTGCAAGTAAACATGTGTGTTGACAGTTTCGTTGAAGAAATTCTGTTAGCAGATACAGCACACCACACACAAATATTTAAATCGTGTAACGGGTTTTTCAGTATGCCGTGGGGATTCTCTGTAATCGAGTGTCTTGTGTTTTGTGAATTAATGTAACCCGACAGATGAAACCAAATTTCATCCGTCGAAAAAAGAAGGAGCGGATCAAGAAGTTCCCCAGCGACATTTTCCACCAACCAGTTACAGTAATGTGTACGCTTACCCTTATCCGCTTCTTTTATTTGCTGAACAACACTTACGCGGTATGGTTTCATCGGCAAAGAAATTGACGAGCTATTAATGTTACTCACGCGCGTTCGCATTCCGGTTCGGGCTGGTTTTATGTGCGCCACTCTGTACTTTCCACTTTATTTCCAATATTTTTCGACCAAAAATAGTTAAAGATATGAAAATTATTATTAGTGTAATTTCTGAGGAAATGTGATTTATAGGCCAACTTCCTCTGAGGGAATATAATGGGCAATTAAAAAGTTTCTATGTGGGGCGTTGCTGTAACATACATGGAATGTAGTGCACCTCCAATGCGGATATACAAGCACCGACACATAGGCAAGGGATTAGTGTGGTGTTTATGTCTTTCTGACATGCATGTGGAAAATGCGCAAACGTGATCTATGGCGACGTTAATACTCAATGCTTCCAAACAGGACCAAAGAAATGATATTCTTTCTTGTCTGCCAAAGAACAACCAATAGACATCCACTGGAGAATGAAGAATGCATGGAGCAGTATGTGTGTCGAAAACCTCTGTTGTCGAATGGTGTGCCAAGGGCTGCTGCTTCTTGATGATAACGCAGATCCACATATCTTATGTTGGGATGGGACACTACGAATGTAGTGTGTGGACATACAAGGTGAGAATGTGGGTCTCGCGGGAGGCGTGCGCGAGATAGTCCCTGCAGTCCCACTGTCCTCGGTGCCCTCGGTGGCTCAGATGGATAGAGCGTCTGCCATGTAAGCAGGAGATCCCGGGTTCGAGTCCCAGTCGGGGCACACAATTTCACCTGTCCCCGTTGATATATATCTACGCCCGTCAGAGGCTGCAGGTATTAAATTAATTCTAATTTCGTTCTAGACGGCTGCAGGTTATCACATCCATATCCATACCCATATAAGTAAATATCGTAAAGGTCGTAATGCAGATGTTGCGCCAACTCAAGTGGGAGCCACTTCAGCACCCGCCCTATAGTCCTGAAGTGTCCACATGCGATTATTACGCCTTAGAGTCCTTAAAAAAGGCCTTGACTGGTAGACGATTCCTGCCGAACGAAGATGTGCAGCAGGCAGTTACAGACTTCTCCAGATGAGTAGTTTCAACCTGGTGCGTCGGTGGCATGATTGCCTCAATGGTCACGGCGATTTTGACTAATTTGCTTACCGGTTCTTACCTGTACAGCCTTTGAAGGGAAATGTTTTGATGGCCCCTTATATTTCATCAGCTTATATCCACATCTAGTTCGTGTACTACGTCTGCTAGTTGTAGATTTTCGTGCCGATATTGTACTGGAGCAATAAAAACGACGAATTACTAGAAATAGAGGAACTAATTTGCAGAAATGAAGTGGCTCTGAGTCTCTGAATCTGTTTACCTCTGGTGTCAGAGAGATTTGCGTCAAAAAACGGCTGGAACAGATTGGTTCAAATGGCTCTTAGCACTATGGGACTTCACATCTGAGGTCATCAGTCCCCTAGAAGTTAGAACTACTTAAACCTAAGTAACCTAAGGACATCACACACATCGATGCCCGAGGCAGGATTCGAACCTGCGACCGTAGCTGTCGCGCGGTTCCAGACTAAAGCGCCTACAACCGCTCGGCCACCTCGGACGGCGCTGAAAACAGGTTCCGCTTGGAAATCGTCATTTTTAGTTTTCACTCTTTAAATTATCTCATAAGCTCACAATAAAGGTTATTCTCTGTGTACAGTGGTTTGATTGGTAGAATACTGGAAAAACGCACTCAGTCTACGAAGGGAATTGCTTACACAACACACATGTGATCCATCCTAGATAATTACTCAAGTGTTTGGGTTCCTTACCTAATAGGAGCATCAGCAGATACTGAATCTATAAAAAGATGGGCAGCACCAATATTCACATGTTTGTTTGATACATAGAAGTACATCTCGAAAATACACAAAAACCTGAGCTGGTAAACGGTTTCTCTCAAAAGTTTACCTACAAGGTTTCAAGTATCACTATTGGTGAATCTAGGGACGTACTCGGGCTCTCCTCCTCCCCCCCCCCCCCCCCACCACCCCCGCTCTCCTAACATATTGCTGGTCCAAACAGTGACCGTGAAGAAAATATTAATCAAATTTCCACACAGGTATTTAAGAAGTCGTTTTTCCTGCGCTCCACACTTGGACAGAATCAGAAGAAGCTTTAATATGTGGTATAATCGGAAGTACTCTGCGGTATACCTCACAGTTATTTGCGGAGTATGGATCCAGATTGTGATTTCGAAGTATACAGGTTGGTCCAGTGATAGATACCGGGCCAAATATCTCAAGAAATAAGCGTCAAACGAAAAAACTACAAAGAACGAAACTCGTCTAGCTTGAAGGAGGAAACCAGATGGCGCTATGGTTGGCCTGCTAGATGGCTCTGCCATAGGTCAAACGGATATCAACTGGGTGTTTTAAAAATAGGAACCCTCATTTTTATTACAGATTCATGCAGTACGTAAAGAAATATTAATGTTTTAGTTGGACCACTTTTTTCGCTTTGTGATAGATGGCGCTGTAATAGTCACAAACGTATAAGTACATGGTATCACGCAACATTCCGCCAGTGTGGACGGTATTTGCTTCGTGATACATTACCCGTGTTAAAATGGACCGTTTACCAATTTCTGAAAGGGTCGATATCGTGTTGATGTATGGCTATTGTGATCAAAATGCCCAACGGGCGTGTGTTATGTATGCTGCTCGGTATCCTGGACGACATCATCCAAGTGTCCGGACCGTTCAACGGATAGTTACGTTATTTAAGGAAACATGAAGTGTTCAGCCACATGTGAAACGTCAACCACGACCTGCAACAAATGATGATGCCCCAGTGGGTACTTTAGCTGCTCTCGCGGCTAATCCGCACATCAGTAGCAGACAAATTGCGCGGGAATCCGGAATCTCAAAAACGTCGGTGTTGAGAATGCTACATCAACTTCGCTTGCACCCGTACCATATTTCTATGCACCAGGAATTGCATGGAGACGACTTTCAACGTCGTGTACAGTTCTGCCACTGGGAACAAGAGAAATTACGGGACGATGACAGATTGCTTGCACGCGATCTATTTAGCGGCGAAGCGTCATTCACCAACAGCGGTAACGTAAACCGGCATAATATGCACTATTCGGCAACGGAAAATCCACGATCGCTGCGACGAGTGGAACAACAGCGACCTTGGCTGGTTAATGTATGGTGCGGCATTATGGGAGGAAGGATAATTGGCCCCCATTTTATCGATGGCAGTCTAAATGGTGCAATGTATGCTGATTTCCTACGTAATGTTCTACCGATGTTACTACAAGATATTTCACTGCATGACAGAATGGCGATGTACTTCCAACATGATGGATGTCCGGCACATAGCTCGGATGTGGTTGAAGCGGTATTGAATAGCATATTTCATGACAGGTGGATTGGTCGTCGAAGCACAATACCATGGCCCGCACGTTCACCGGATCTGACGTCCCCGGATTTCTTTCTGTGGGGAAGGTTGAAGGATATTTGCTATCGTGATCCACCGACAACGCCTGACAATATGCGTCAGCGCATTGTCAATGCATGTGCGAACTTTACGGAAGGCGTACTACTCGCTGTTGAGAGGAATGTCGTTACACGTATTGCCAAATGCATTGAGGCTGACGGACATCATTTTGAGCATTTGTTGCATTAATGTGGTATTTACAGGTAATTATTCTGTAACAGCATGCGCTCTCAGAAATGATAAGTTCACAAAGGTACACTCTTTGACATAAAACTCGATCGGCGGCCGGCCGCTTCAGAGGCTAAGTCCGCACCGATCGCGACATGGGACAAAACAACTGGCCAACTCGCTAATTCTCCAAGTCCGGTTATCTGCACCATCTGGCAACACTGTAGACTGCGGTACTGCCTGGAGGAAAACTTGTCCCATGATAGAGAAACCCTAGGCTGCTGACGCCTGTGGTCTAGCGGCTAGCCGGCACGGTAGCTCAGCGTGTTCAGTCAGAGGGATAGCACCCCTCTGTAATAAAAAAACTGAGCTAATCGATCAACAACGAACTTAAACGGATGTCTTACGACGTCCGCCCCGAGCAGATGCAACGAATAAAAAAGCAAACAAAATGAGATTAAAAAAAAGCGGTAGCGTGCGTTGCTTCTGTTCATAATGTCAGTGGATCGAGAGCAGCTGGCATAAAATATTTTTATAGCCTCTTCTGTCTGAATGCTGAAGACGTGAATGTAATGGTAGCGCAGATTCAATCTATTTCGCTTTCTGACTCACAGATATCAAAATTTTATCCAGTAACTATTTTGCGGCAGATTTCCTGCAGACTGTCCTCCTCTGGACGCCGTATGCGGCAAAGCTCCGGGATCCACTGGCTGGCTACCGGCAGTGGCCGTGGCGACAGCAGCGCCGCTGCACTCCCCCGTTCTTTATCGAAAGCGCCTGCTACCGCTCATCGCTTTTGATGATTTAAAACGCTTTATTATTAAATGTTGCTCCACAGAAAATTTCTACAATTTCCATTCACGCTCAAAAGCAACGGAGACAGACGCCCTGATTAGTAGGCGGGTATTATATTACATTAATCGGCAAGAGCTGAGTATGGCCCGAAATTAATTTTATAGACTGGGACGAAATTAAACCACCTCGCTACATTCGATGAATTTATAAATGCTTCATACCTCGTTTCTTCTCCTTTCAAACTCAATTATTTGTGCAACTTTTGGTCAATGTTCGGATGTTTTCGTCAAGCCAGAGTGAGCGTCTGTGGTGTAAAGTGTATTACAGTTCTTGTTTCATTCCTTATGGTAAGTCTATGCGATAAACTGTGTGAATACCTTGCAATGCATGCTCTGTAGCAGTGCAGGAACACTGCACATTTGGAGTTCCATGTATGGGTTCATGAAGTATTTAATGTTGATCGGAAGTGATAGTTAAGGTCATCAGATTTAAACCAGAAAAAATTGTCGTTTTGGAGGTTTCAGAGAACGGAAAGGAATTGCTAACGCCGGTGTTAGAAAACGTCTACAGTTAAATTCTGTTGCAAAAATTTAGAAGAGGGGAACTATATTAATCAACATGTGCACTTCATAAACAACCTCCTGACATGTAACCCTTATGACGAACAAAGCTCGAATTTATATCGTTGACAATCGGTTTGAATCTTTTCAGGATCTGTTTTACAGTGAAGCACCTTGGCATTTGCAAAGCAGACATCCATGATATTAACTTAATTTACTAAGTCGAAAACGGACGAAGATTGATGTTTAAAGGCATTCTTCAGATTTCGTATAAGGAATTTTTACTAGCAGTTTGCAACTCCATTAATTAAAATGGAAAATAAAAGGGTGTAGTCAGCGGCTTCCACCGAGATTGCAACTGCTATGTCATACAGTACGAGCACCGCAACGCACAAGGGAACCTCTTTTTTTCCAATTTTGCTTTTTTTCTTTTACTTTTTTTTTTACGATTACCCCTTTACCAGGGGAAATATGGGAATTCAAGGTTAGGGCTATCCTTACAAACAAAACAAAATCTTCCTTTTCCTGAATTTTATTTTTATTTTCATTTTTTTGTTTATTTTTGTTGTGTAATTGATCAGACGCCTTCTGATCAATGGTAATATGTTGAGTCACGTCTTCTCGAAATTGATATGTTCCGTTCAATAGTTCACAAATGTTCATTGGTTCAAACAGGAAACCTTCTTCACTCTTGGCTTAACACATTCCAGCTGCAAGGCGGGTCGTGGAAAGCACTCCCAAGGAAGTTTGAGAAAAATTGTCTGTATTTTGGGTGACGGACAACGACATAATGACGGTCGTTGAGGTATGTCCAAAAATCGAGTACAGAGCCTACAGTTTGTCCAAATAGGTAGTGAATAGCATGTCCGCGAATCCAATTCACAGCACTGGTCTCTAACCGAGGAAAATCGTCACGTCCCTGAACTAATAATGAAAGGGGAGTATTCCGATTCAGAATGTCCCGCGTTAGTACGACGAATAACCTCTGAGCTAACGACACACTGGCGACAACAGACCGACTATAGCCACTGCCATTTTGCCTGAGCCTCAAAACGCAACCTTAAAACACACAAGCAGGTGTTACTTATGTGAAGAACGCCGTTCTTGGAGTCCAGAAATTAAATGTACTTTCTAAGTGTCTCATCTTACAGTGGATTATATCGTACGAGTCTTCGATGTGGAAAAGGAATGTCAAGTGAATTTAGCGAGGTAATGCCGGCCTACACCCGGAAATAAATGCACTATCAAGAGTGTTGACAAATACTTGTTACGACGCTGCCATTTCTCGGCTCTCTTACGAGGCAGCTCTTCAGCGAAATGCTTGCCGTGATTCTCCGATACGGTTCTTCAGAGTGGAGACGCGCGCACGTTTGGTTTTTATGCGGCGTTCTCCCCTGATGGTTTCTGACGTCGCCTTGTGGGCTATGTATACATTTGAGACATTCAATTATCATTAATCCAGAATGATACAAGTTTCAGCTTCCGGCGTGGAAGAAGGCTGTTGACGCCGACATTTTATCATTTCAATGTATGGAAAGCAAAACGGGTCATTCAATGTTTCTCATTCAACATAAAGCATGTGAGATAATTTTCCGTAACGTTCATAATCATCTAAAAATACAAACGAAGTAAAAATACATCGGAAGCTTATTCGAATTGAAAATAATGTAAGATACCAAACGCTTTGCACCTCGATGTCGAATTTGTCCACGTGAAATCTTTTGCAGCATACACATAGAATGCCATGTTTACCACGAGAATGAAGAAATATGTTGGTAAGGATGGAAGCAAGAAGAGATGCAGTCAACAAATATTCGATTCCTCATGGCACGAAAACGCATGTGAATGAGTTTCTTAGTTCCGAGAACACTTGCGAAAGAAATATAAAAACAACAATGAGAGTTACTGATTTATGATGCTTAGTTTGCAATCAGTTCTGAGTATTATTAGTAACTACGCTCGAGTCCCTAAACCTAGTTACAGAAAGCGAATCAGACGCATTACGTATTCCAGGCCGTAGCAGCCGCGACTTGGAGACACCAGCTATGGTCACTTCTCAGCCCACTGTAGGATCACATCGGTTCGTCTTCTTCCTGCTGGTA
Source organism: Schistocerca nitens (assembly GCF_023898315.1). Classification (NCBI taxonomy): domain Eukaryota; kingdom Metazoa; phylum Arthropoda; class Insecta; order Orthoptera; family Acrididae; genus Schistocerca; species Schistocerca nitens. Next base: position 676,408,533 of record NC_064618.1, read on the forward strand.
CTGTAACTGAGATTTGGCAACAAGGCAACGTATGTTTGGCAACTCTGTGATCGACGAGTTAATTCCTGGTGTGCACGGAATTAAGCCTCAAAGTGCACTTGATTTTACCTGTCATTTCCATTGAATAATCTGAGTTATTATCGCTTGAAGTGTAACAAAAGATTGTAAATTTACGGTTTTCAGCCCAGGAAAGTCGTTGCAGGTGGAAATCTCGACCTTTAAATAGCGGTTTACGGGTTCTAGGCACTATTGCCCTCGTAAGAGGAAGCTGAGGCCCATACCTCTTCGCCAGCTCTGTGGTAACGTGCTGACCTGTGAAAAAGCGTCTATTATGGTTCGCAGTTCCAGTCTCACTGATTGCAACTTCTTAATCCCTTCTGTGAAAGAGCTACAAACAGTGGGATCAAACATCAGTAAGGAAATCGCAAGGAAATACTTTCAGCTCATAGTGCAATGTTGAAAAACTTACAATGCTGCACAACTGGTAACACCTCTTTCCGCTGCTGACAAGCGAATTTTGGGTTTCTAGGAATACGTAACTATATTTATGAAGTGCCACATTTGCATACCTCTTGTGTATGACACAGCATACCAATTACACACAGACCCAATCAAAATCTAACTGAGTAGTATTTTACTAATTCGTGTCGATAGAGGCACGCTTGTGCCCAGATGCTCGGTTTTATTAAAACAGACTTTCGTCGTAAGGTTATCGTGGTTAGTTTTATTTCATTTCTTATAATACAGTGCACAATTTTCGTAAGGTTTCCTTTAGTGTTGTTAAAGCAATAGTAAACATGAGAGAGAAATTAATCATCAACGATGTATGCGAATTCTCTGATTTTACCTATGACAGTCTGACAATGCACATGCAGTTTATTGATTACATGCATGTAGAAAACTTGTTCTGAGTTACAGCTGTCAAACAAAGTTTGAAGAAGAATAGCCGGCCGAAGTGGCCGTGCGGTTAAAGGCGCTGCAGTCTGGAACCGCAAGACCGCTACGGTCGCAGGTTCGACTCCTGCCTCGGGCATGGATGTTTGTGATGTCCTTAGGTTAGTTAGGTTTAACTAGTTCTAAGTTCTAGGGGACTAATGACCTCAGCAGTTGAGTCCCATAGTGCTCAGAGCCATTTTTTTGAAGAAGAATAAAATCTCACTACCACACGACAGCTAATGTAGAAAATACTTTTCTGACATATTATGGCATGATGCGCTCTCCCTACATATCTTCGAGATGCATCTGCTGCCTGCTGTCTATTAAACCTGAATAGAACAAAATGTCACAGTAGTTAGCCCTTTTTCCACATGCGACTGCGTTGGGTTGAGAAGTGAAGGGAATTATGTTCAAAGTTCCATTAGATTGATAACTTCAGCAGACAGCAGAATTGCGTTTTAAAAAATGTAGCACTGAATGTATTCGAACTCGCGACATCTTATCTACGCTACTAGCTGACACGTAGCTACAACAGCTCCAGAGCTCGACAACTATTCCTCCTGATCTTTTGGATTCCACAGCACTGTGAGATTATGCATATGGCCAGGTCTTGACTTCTGGGAGACAAACAGCTACAGCTTTTCTTTTGGACTAAACGACGTTTTCTACAAACAGATAGCGCAATAGAATAGCTCAAATGGAAAGGAACACTTCCTATTTAAACTTCTGCATCCTACACTGTTGGCAGTTTTGTGTAGGTGGCAGTTACGTGATTTATTTCGGTGATTACGAAATAGAGTCGAATGTATGCACTGGGTAGCCGAGGCAGCTAGTTCATGGTGATTCAGTCAACCAAGTAAATGAATTTACTGAACATGCTGCAAATTACTACAGGGAGCCCATGTGTCAGAATTCTCATCCAGTGTGGCGCAACGGCGTTACGATAGAAAAATGAGTCGCAGAGAAGAGGATTTCGTGGTCTGTTGGACGGATGGTAGGTTCTTATACCTATGGTCTGGGTTCGATTCGCACTTCTGTCAATGATTTTAGATAGGGAGAGACAGATTCCATTCTCTCCTGGCTACACCAAGTGAAGAAGATATAATGGCAGTGTGGTCTGAAAATTCACATTAAAGATGATATTCCTTCTCTACCAAGTAGACGGTAGGTTGAACCACAATAAAGTCTGGAGTGGCGACATGTAGAAACTCTATCACCAGTAACCTTTCTTATACTACTTATTTATTTCCAGTGACGAAACAAACGCTATGTATGGTCACAGGACACTTATTCCATCTTTTATTTGAGCTTCTGTATGTCGATAAAATTGGTTCTGAACTGGGAATGCAACTCAGACGACCTTACCGCGGAATTTGATCCCTTCGTGACAATACAGCTCGGCTACAATTTGTTGTTTGTTCAAGACTGCAGATTCCTCAACATCTCCACAATGGGATCGAATCCTGGCCCGGCTCTAAAGATTTAATTATGTATTATCAAGCTCTAGCATGAGAACACCTAACTGCTGGTGGATAATACTTTTGATTTTTAATGTATTTTCATTCGTTGTCAACACTAACGATATCTGACGTTTTAACTCCCACGGGCCGTGCGGTTAAAGGCGCTGCAGTCTGGAACCGCAAGACCGCTACGGTCGCAGGTTCGAATCCTGCCTCGGGCATGGATGTTTGTGATGTCCTTAGGTTAGTTAGGTTTAACTAGTTCTAAGTTCTAGGGGACTAATGACCTCAGAAGTTGAGTCCCATAGTGCTCAGAGCCATTTGAACCATTTTTGAACTCCCAGTGAGACACAGAACTATTTTCGAGATGACTGTAAGTTCAAGATGTTATTCTGAGCAGCTGGTGAAGAAACATTCGGTAGCTGACGTCTCTTTGTGTGTAGTCAACAACGATATGTGTGGGGCTCTATTCCCAGTGAGCGCTGAACTCTTCGTCATATTTTTTCTAGTTCAAACATGCTCACATGTCACTGCAGGTGCAACAAACCCATATTTAACGTTAGTTTTCTCTAGAATATAACAGCGATAGGTGCCGGGTTGGTGACTGGGAAGGAAAAGATTAATGTTTCGTCTCGTCATTTCAGTTAAAACATCTAGCAACTGCCGCGAAAATACGATATGTCACATTTGACTGTGCTTCGATAGCAATCCGATTAGGTTCTGGGTTCGAATCCGTGTCCAACACAAAGCTTTACCTCACGGCATTTCAAGTAAGTTACTTGTGAAGAAGCAATATTTAACATCTCTCGTAGTTCGTTAACAGGGACAATAGATGCTGGGTAGGAATTCGCGTCTGTTAAAAATGTTTGCGTTATGCAATTTAAAGTTGATATTTGCTAACTGATACTGTCTAAAATCGAGGTATATCACTCTCTGTATGCCTAATCGGGAATGACTTAGTTTCCGTCAGTCACGAAATCTTTGCTTAGTCTGCATGAGCTGGGTTTGAATCCATATGCGGAGCATGACGGTTCGTCGTGTCATTTGAAGTTCATACATATTCTCAAGTAGCTGCTAGTGAATAACTACAATTTTTAATGTCATTTTGTGTTAAATAATAAGTATGGTATGTTACTTTGAAGAGGAAATCATGAATACGACGAACTTACTACGTGCATTACCAATCTGACGTAATAATGAGAGTGGTAACATTTCAGGTATGTCATTTATTGTAATAAATGTGAGGTTACAAGCCTTAAGGACAGTCTTATCTGTGATAACGTGTTCCCTGATATTTGTAGTATCGTGGTATTACTTTACATCTTGAGTTATTGCGATACAGAGTGGTGTTAAAAATTCGAACCCAGAGTGGTGACTTGTTGGAACCATTTTCCATAGTCAAACGACTGTACCAAGGAGCGATTAGAGGACCTGTTAGACATCTGCGTTATGCCGGTTGCATGCGAATCAGGCGAAATGCAATTGAGGTCGTTCGGATACTTTTGAGCACGACTGTACATCTCGAGGTGAAAACGTACGAAAATGCACAACTGCACTTTTGCGAACTTCTGTTTTATTGTCGTATCAATACTGTTGTGAACCCACCATCTGGTATCAATGCATTACATTATCATCCATTATATATAATCATTTTGATAGTACACTTGATATTATAGATGAGTAGGACACAAGACAGGACATAGATAATGTCCGTTTGACGTCAACAGTGTGTAACATTTTACTTTTTTTGAATAGGACAATGTTCCTCTCCAATTATTTTTAGATTAGTTACAATAACCTTACGCTGCAAGAGAATTCGCTTGTATTTTTCAATATGTGGTCTGTTGTCGGTTTGAAGGCCTTCCATTACATCGGCAACGTAGTGCAACTCCACCGTGGGCTGTCTGGAGTAGGGTGGGGATAGCAATGTGAAAGTTGCGAGCTGTCGAAGACGATCTTCATATTCCTAATGCGATTAGGACATCGTATACTGTTTACGACGTTTAGCACCTGTGTGGTCAGTCACCCAATTTCAGAATTCATGTTTAGTAATCCTGCTAAATTCCCATAATATTGTCTTTTTATATTGATGAGTAATATGGATACTCGTCACGTTCATGTGCCGTCTACAACGCAAATTTAATGTTACTATCCTAGAAACTAACCTGCAATACGTTTTGTATTTCATAATCGGAACTATCTGCATTAACCGTCATCAGAGAAATGTCAGGGAACAGAATGCAGCAGTGCCTTGGTACCTACTTGGGGACCTGCTTGAGTCGCGTTCTAAGGAAAGGGTAGTTGCTGGTTCACATTACATTACACTAGCGAGAAGTACCGACATTTCCTTTTCTCTGCAAACATCCAGAACTAAATTCAGTAACTACAGGGTGTTTCAAAAATGACCGGTACATTTGAAACGGCAATAAAAACTAAACGAGCAGCGATAGAAATACACCGTTTGTTGCAATATGCTTGGGACAACAGTACATTTTCAGGCGGACAAACTTTCGAAATTACAGTAGTTACAATTTTCAACAACAGATCGCGCTGCAAGTGATGTGAAAGACATAGAAGACAACGCCGTCTGTGGGTGCGCCATTCTGTACGTCGTCTTTCTGCTGTAAGCGTGTGCTGTTCACAACGTGCAAGTGTGATGTAGACAACATGGTTTATTCCTTAGAACAGAGGATTTTTCTGGTGTTGGAATTCCACCGCCTAGAACACAGTGTTGTTGCAACAAGACGAAGTTTTCAACGGAGGTTTAATGTAACCAAAGGACCGAAAAGCGATACAATAAAGGATCTGTTTGAAAAATTTCAACGGACTGGGAACGTGACGGATGAACGTGCTGGAAAGGTAGGGCGACCGCGTACGGCAACCACAGAGGGCAACGCGCAGCTAGTGCAGCAGGTGATCCAACAGCGGCCTCGGGTTTCCGTTCGCCGTGTTGCAGCTGCGGTCCAAATGACGCCAACGTCCACGTATCGTCTCATGCGCCACAGTTTACACCTCTATCCATACAAAATTCAAACGCGGCAACCCCTCAGCGCCGCTACCATTGCTGCACGAGAGACATTCGCTAACGATGTAGTGCACAGGATTGATGACGGCGATATGCATGTGGGCAGCATTTGGTTTACTGATGAAGCTTATTTTTACCTGGACGGCTTCGTCAATAAACAGAACTGGCGCATATGGGGAACCGAAAAGCCCCATGTTGCAGTCCCATCGTCCCTGCATCCTCAAAAAGTACTGGTCTGGGCCGCCATTTCTTCCAAAGGAATCATTGAGCCATTTTTCAGATCCGAAACGATTACTGCATCACGCTATCTGGTCATTCTTCGTGAATTTGTGGCGGTACAAACTGCCTTAGACGACACTGCGAACACCTCGTGGTTTATGCAAGATGGTGCCCGGCCACATCGCACGGCCGACGTCTTTAATTTCCTGAATGAATATTTCGATGATCGTGTGATTGCTTTGGGCTATCCGAAACATACAGGAGGCGGCGTGGATTGGCCTCCCTATTCGCCAGACATGAACCCCTGTGACTTCTTTCTGTGGGGACACTTGAAAGACCAGGTGTACCGCCAGAATCCAGAAACAATTGAACAGCTGAAGCAATACATCTCATCTGCATGTGAAGCCATTCCGCCAGACACGTTGTCAAAGGATTCGGGTAATTTCATTCAGAGACTACGCCATATTATTGCTACGCATGGTGGATATGTGGAAAATATCGTACTATAGAGTTTCCCAGACCGCAGCGCCATCTGTTGTTGAAAATTGTAACTACTGTAATTTCGAAAGTTTGTCTGCCTGAAAATGTACTGTTGTCCCAAGCATATTGCAACAAACGGTGCATTTCTATCGCTGCTCGTTTAGTTTTTATCGCCGTTTCAAATATACCGGTCATTTTTGAAACACCCTGTAAATGCTAAGAATATATTTGCATTGTGCCAACTCAAAGATCAATAGATATGGATATAGATATAGATATAGATTTTTATATTTAAAGCCATTCTCGTTCTGCGTTGGAATAAACATCATTCATTATTTGCTTGTTCTTGTTACGATTGTTATTGTCATTCCCTCACTCGTAAGAGTTTTCACATTCCTATTTGGTATCAATGCACATGAAGAGTGGCTATGAAAGAAGGGAATACTGAATGTTACGTCATGCAGAATACACTCATTTACTTCGGCTCCTCGTGATCAACACTACAGGAGAAGTGAGATACATAAAGTTGACAGTGTGAGGACAGACATGCTGGCACAACTCTGCAACTACACAGTGTTACCAGATAAAATGTTGCTGCGGAATCGAAAGTGTAGTACGGATTTTGCCACAGTAGCAGACAGCTGCTAATTTCGGACCATGACCGTGGATTACACATCGATCAGTGCTGGTTAGTGTGTTGCAACTGTAAATGGAAGGCTTTGTTTGATAGTCTTGTGCTGATGCCGTCTGAATAAATTATGCCATTGGATAAAAAGCGGTTTAGTTTTGAGACCTAACCCGCGAGGGGGGGAAGACACAGTGGTCTGCTTCAGGAATTCCAAGCAATAAAACACAAAAAACAACCCAGGAAGGGTTCGAACAGCTACTTTCATGCAGAGACATGCATTTGGAATCTGTTCATCGTTACGGGGTCAAACAAGACGGTAACATTACTGAAACAATGATCAGGCTACTTAGTATATAATAGAGCATACATATTTCAAGGAGGAAACGTATGAAGACGCAGACTTCCTCGTTATCAATATGTGCGGCATGTCTTTCGTGTTAACGAAAGTAATATCCCGCTTTACCTCTTCTTACGTCTCTAATGAAATGAATGCCATGAGGAATCGAATATTTGTTGACTGCATCTCTTCTTGCTTCCATCCTTACCAACATATTTCTTCATTCTCGTGGTAAACATGGCATTCTATGTGTATGCTGCAAAAAGATTGCACGTGGACAAATTCGACATCGAGGTGCAAAGCGTTTGGTATCTTACATTATTTTCAATTCGAATAAGCTTCCGATGTATTTTTACTTCGTTTGTATTTTTAGATGATTATGAACGTTACGGAAAATTATCTCACATGCTTTATGTTGAATGAGAAACATTGAATGACCCGTTTTGCTTTCCATACATTGAAATGATAAAATGTCGGCGTCAACAGCCTTCTTCCACGCCGGAAGCTGAAACTTGTATCATTCTGGATTAATGATAATTGAATGTCTCAAATGTATACATAGCCCACAAGGCGACGTCAGAAACCATCAGGGGAGAACGCCGCATAAAAACCAAACGTGCGCGCGTCTCCACTCTGAAGAACCGTATCGGAGAATCACGGCAAGCATTTCGCTGAAGAGCTGCCTCGTAAGAGAGCCGAGAAATGGCAGCGTCGTAGCAAGTATTTGTCAACACTCTTGATAGAGCATTTACTTGCGGGTGTAGGCCGGCATTACCTCGCTAAATTCACTTGACATTCCTTTTCCACATCGAAGACTCGTACGATATAATCCACTGTAAGATGAGACACTTAGAAAGTACATTTAATTTCTGGACTCCAAGAACGGCGTCCTTCACATAAGTAACACCTGTTTGTGTGTTTTAAGGTTGCGTTTTGAGCCTCAGGCAAAATGGCAGTGACTATAGTCCGTCTGTTGTCGCCAGTGTGTCGTTAGCTCAGGGGTTATTCGTCGTATTGTGGCTTTTCTAACGCGGGACATTCTGAATCGGAATACTCCCCTATCATTATTAGTTCCGGGACGTGACTATTTTCCTCGGTTAGAGACCAGTGCTGTGAATTGGATTCGCGGACATGCCATTCACTACCTATTTGGACAAACTGTAGACTCTGTACTCGCTTTTTGGACATACCTCAACGACCGTCACCATGTCGTTGTCCGTCACCCAAAATACAGACAATTTTTCTCAAACTTCCTTGGGAGTGCCGGCCGAAGTGGCCGTGCGGTTAAAGGTGCTGCAGTCTGGAACCGCAAGACCGCTACGGTCGCAGGTTCGAATCCTGCCTCGGGCATGGATGTTTGTGATGTCCTTAGGTTAGTTAGGTTTAACTAGTTCTAAGTTCTAGGGGACTAATGACCTCAGCAGTTGAGTCCCATAGTGCTCAGAGCCATTTGAACCATTTTTCCTTGGGAGTGCTTTCCACGACCCGCCTTGCAGCTGGAATGTGTTAAGCCAACGCCCGCATCTCGTGGTCGTGCGGTAGCGTTCTCGCTTCCCACGCCCGGGTTCCCGGGTTCGATTCCCGGCGGGGTCAGGGATTTTCTCTGCCTCGTGATGGCTGGGTGTTGTGTGTGATGTCCTTAGGTTAGTTAGGTTTAAGTAGTTCTAAGTTCTAGGGGACTGATGACCATATATGTTAAGTCCCATAGTGCTCAGAGCCATTTGAACCATTTGTTAAGCCAAGAGTGAAGAAGGTTTCCTGTTTGAACCAATGAACATTTGTGAACTATTGAACGGAACACATCAATTTCGAGAAGACGTGACTCAACATATTACCATTGATCAGAAGGCGTCTGATCAATTACACAACAAAAATAAACAAAAAAAATGAAAATAAAAATAAAATTCAGGAAAAGGAAGATTTTGTTTTGTTTGTAAGGATAGCCCTAACCTTGAATTCCCATATTTCCCCTGGTAAAGGGGTAATCGTCAAAAAAAAAAGTAAAAGAAAAAAAAGCAAAATTGAAAAAAAAGAGGTTCCCTTGTGCGTTGCGGTGCTCGTACTGTATGACATAGCAGTTGCAATCTCGGTGGAAGCCGCTGACTACACCCTTTTATTTTCCATTTTAATTAATGGAGTTGCAAACTGCTAGTAAAAATTCCTTATACGAAATCTGAAGAATGCCTTTAAACATCAATCTTCGTCCGTTTTCGACTTAGTAAGTTAAGTTAATATCATGGATGTCTGCTTTGCAAATGCCAAGGTGCTTCACTGTAAAACAGATCCTGAAAAGATTCAAACCGATTGTCAACGATATAAATTTGAGCTTTGTTCGTCATATAGGTCTACATGTCAAGAGGTTGTTTATGAAGTGCACATGTTGATTAATATAGTTCCCTTCTTCAAAATTTTTGCAATAGCATTTAACTGTAGACGTTTTCTAACACCGGCGTTAGCAATTCCTTTCCGTTCTCTGAAACCTCCAAAACGACAATTTTTTCTGGTTTAAATCTGATGACCTTAACTATCACTTCCGATCAACATTAAATACTTCATGAACCCATACATGGAACTCCAAATGTGCAGTGTTCCTGCACTGCTACAGAGCATGCATTGCAAGGTATTCACACAGTTTATCGCATAGACTTACCATAAGGAATGAAACAAGAACTGTAATACACTTTACACCACAGACGCTCACTCTGGCTTGACGAAAACATCCGAACATTGACCAAAAGTTGCACAAATAATTGAGTTTGAAAGGAGAAGAAACGAGGTATGAAGCATTTATAAATTCATCGAATGTAGCGAGGTGGTTTAATTTCGTCCCAGTCTATAAAATTAATTTCGGGCCATACTCAGCTCTTGCCGATTAATGTAATATAATACCCGCCTACTAATCAGGGCGTCTGTCTCCGTTGCTTTTGAGCGTGAATGGAAATTGTAGAAATTTTCTGTGGAGCAACATTTAATAATAAAGCGTTTTAAATCATCAAAAGCGATGAGCGGTAGCAGGCGCTTTCGATAAAGAACGGGGGAGTGCAGCGGCGCTGCTGTCGCCACGGCCACTGCCGGTAGCCAGCCAGTGGATCCCGGAGCTTTGCCGCATACGGCGTCCAGAGCAGGACAGTCTGCAGGAAATCTGCCGCAAAATAGTTACTGGATAAAATTTTGATATCTGTGAGTCAGAAAGCGAAATAGATTGAATCTGCGCTACCATTGCATTCACGTCTTCAGCATTCAGACAGAAGAGGCTATAAAAATATTTTATGCCAGCTGCTCTCGATCCACTGATATTATGAACAGAAACAACGCACGCTACCGCTAGACCACAGGCGTCAGCAGCCTAGGGTTTCTCTATCATGGGACAAGTTTTCCTCCAGGAAGAGCCGCAGTCTACAGTGTTGCCAGATTGTGCAGATAACCGGACTTAGAGAATTAGCGAGTTGGCCAGTTTTTTTGTCCCATGTCGCGATCGGGGCGGACTTAGCCTCTGAAGCGGCCGGCCGCCGGTCGAGTTTTATGTCAAAGAGTGTACATGTATCATATTGGAACAACAGAAATAAAATGTTGAAACGTACCTACGTTCTGTATTTTAATTTAAAAAGCTACCTGTTACCAACTGTTCGTCTAAAATTGTGAGCCATATGTTTGTGACTATTACAACGCCATCTATCACAAAGCGAAAAAAGTGGTCCAACTAAAACATTAATATTTCCTTACGTACTACATGAATATGTAATAAAAATGGGGGTTCCTATTTTTAAAAAACGCAGTTGATATACGTCTGACCTATGGCAGCGCCATATAGCGGGCCAACCATAGCACCTTCTGGTTTTCCCCTTCAAGCTAGACAAGTTTCGTTCTTTGTAGTTTTTTCGTTTGACGCTTATTTCGTGAGATATTTGGCCCGGTCACGATCAATGGACCATTCTGTATATAGGGTGTGTGAGAACCTGTGTTCTTGATGTGCAGTTCTCTAAATAACAGTGCCTTTGAAGTAGCCAGTCACAATTCAATTTCAAGACTGGAGGCGATGTTAGCAGCTTCTTACACGTACCAGCTTCATACCCTCGTGAGGACCATAGCGAACAGCGCGGATAGCAACGATGTTGCCAGTAAGGATGCGTTTATGCTGCTCGTCGCCCGCCAGCATGGCCCGGTGATGGCGAAACAAACCCAATGCGTCTTACTGGCCCACTTTACGTGCACCACCGCTGTTCGTAGTTCTCGCTACGGTTCTGGTCAGGCGATGGTATCAGACAAGATTGTGTTTATATACTGTCCCCGTTGACGTGTGTCAACGCCTGTCAGCAGCTAAGGGTTTTCATTTCATTGTAGGATTGTTTCACGTTCCAACCATCGCTGCACATCTTGGAACTTCTGTACTTCTGTGACGCTGTCTAGTGGCTCAAACATACAAGCGAATATTGCTGCTGCCCTTCTTTTTAAATGTTTAGTATCACCTGATATTTCTGTTTCGTATGAACGCCACATGCTTGATTAGTATTTTAAAATGGCGTTATGTAAGAAATGTGCTTTGTAGACTGACTACATTTTCAAGTTTTTCTACATTCAAAAGGTGGATTCATATCTCCATTCTCCTTTTAATACCGACAATTTTGGTGTAACGAGCCGCTATTACTGTCGTCAGACTATACTGATAATATCGTTTCGATTCACAGATTGGAAATAATCCGCTCAACAAGTAATGTGAACAGATGCCTGCATGACCAGTGAGCAGCGATGTGCCAGCAGAGACGCTGCAGCATAAATAGAACGAGGTTCCTAGCAGGCAGCAAGATTCCAGCAGCATGGCTGCAACATAAATGCAACGTAAGGCAGTGGATTCGGCTTATCAGCTTCTGGCCATGCTGGCGTGCAACGAGGCTGCAGCATAAATACTTCCTAAAAAGTGAATTTCTTTGTTCAGTAATACAACGGGCCGTGTCCACCGGTTGTTGAATGTGGCAGACATTTGTCAAATCCCTTCACAGCACTTGGGTCTTTGTTGGGAAAGAGGATTGTAGCCCATTTAGGAATCGAATGATCGTTTTACACTGTTTTTACTATGTATTAAAAGCGCTTACCAAGTATGAGATACCTTTAAAACCACATCACGAATAAAAGGTTAATGGAAACACTAAAAATGCACATGAGCTGCACGTGCGGCAGGCAGAGGCAGTACGAGAGAGCCTCAGAAAAACTAAAGAACCCCAAGAAAATCCGTCCTCACATAGTCCCTGTGTACCATGTATTTTATACAAATCTAACATCATAGGATACAGTCAGCGAAGAACATGAGAGATAAGCTGCTGAAAATAAAGATGAGTAGACTATCAGGTCCAGTGCTGTGGTTTGATAAATTTTTGGATATGATGTCCATACGTTTGCTTCGAAAAATGTACTCATATAACGTGTCATGGTCCAGTTTCCGTCAAAATCCTACCTATTCTACAATAAGGCTCGGAACTTTTTCCTGTCAAAACAATCGCTGGGAGGTAGATTTCGTCCTAATAATCTAATGTTAATGATGAAAATGCAAACCTGTCATCAACCAAAAGTTAATCTGAACGCTGTAATACTTAAAGAAGCATGGCCCTGTTGGAGATGGTATGCCGTTGCCTCCCTCTGACGTCTGAACTCAGCCATTTAGTTATAGGAGGACCTACGGTTTGACATAGCTTCTGACCTCACCAACGAACATTTGCAGCGGGGGAAGACGTAAAAAGATTCAGATAAAAAACCTAGTACTGACTGGGGACCGAACCCGAAATCTTCCATTCCATAGTCCACTAATTTACCATTTCTTGCTTATACCCGAAATTTTATATCCCTTAAAATGCAATATTCTACTTATTTGGAAACTAGGAATTTTTTCAGAGTCTCCGAGCCAGGGAAGTGAAGAGTATTTTAAGAAATACAATAAAACGATGATCTCATGTACTCTAGATGATCTAAAGTATCTGGATAGTGGAATATAATGTGGGGTGTGTCCACCCTTCTCCTGTATGGCAGCATGGCAAGAACCTGATGAGTCGAACCCACTGTCCAACGGTACATTTATGTTCCAGCCATGCTGTTGGAATCTTGCTGCTCGCCAGGAATCTTGTTCTATTTATGATGCAGCTTCTCTGCTGATACATTGCTGTTCACATTATTTGGTGAGCGGATTACTTGCAGTCTGCGAATCGAAACGATATTATCAGTATAGTCTGACACTTTCAGCGAGGTGTCTGAGTGTCTGTGGAAAAATGGCGGCCCATGTTTCCTCGAGAGCCGATGCCAGAGAAGGTATGTTGGACACTGGGATCGGGAGCGAAGACGACGTTTTAACTCATTCCAAAGGTGTTCCATTGGTTTCAAGTCGGGTCTCTGAGCAGGCTAATCCATTCCACAAACCATTGCCTCAAAGATGCTGTTTAATGATACGTTGCACTGTCATATTATCTGAACATGATCGCACTACACAATGTTATAAAATTTGTTCATGTCTTTCCACATATAGCGTGTTTTCCTGAGCGCAATAAGGAGACCACACTTTAGCCACGAAATCCACTCCAATACTGTAACACCAAGTGGTCCGAGGTTCACTTTCGAAATCACACAGGATGGAAGGTAGCATCTTCCAGACATTCGCCAAACACAAATCATTTCAGAGGACTGCCGCACGGTGTAGCACCATTTATCACTGCAAATCATAGTCCAGAGACATCGTTCGTTTCCCAACCTCAAACGTCACTTGGCATTGACTACAGAAATGTGTGGGTTATGAGCAGCTGGTCGCCCATTGTACCCCATTATGTTTAACTCCCCACGAACAGTCAGTTTGCTAGCTCGACTGCTGGTAGTTCTTTGGAAGTCACGACTGATTCCTCCCACTGATTTCATGCGGTTTTACAACCATCCTCCCCAACTCTCAACAGCCCCTATCCATCAGTACACGAGATCTGACTGGTTTTAGCTGGTCTGTTGTTGTTCCTTCGTGTTTCCCCTTCACAGTCACATCACTAACAGTCGAAGGCAGCTTTATAAGGGTCGAAATGTCCCTAATGGATCTGCTGGTCGGGTAATGTCCAATGACTAGAGCAAGTCCGGAGTCACTATGCTCTGATGCTGCTGCTGCTTCTCTGCTGACAACACTGTAACGGAGCAGGTCTTTGAGAAGCGGTGGTGCTGGCTTGGGAGACGTGCACGCATTTTAAAAAAATAATCATTATTTTGCAAAAGGCCATCAAAACAAAACAGAATTCCTTTACGAATTCCCACTCACAATTACACACAATACATCCGCCCTCTTGTCCAGAGAGTAGCAATTCTATTAATAAGAAAATTTCAAGGCACAAACACAAGTCAGTCTTAGACAACCGCTGACCAAGCTCCAGCCTTAATTAGCATGAAGGTGCCCACCCAGAATTCTCACGTAAATCTCAATCATTAAAAAACAAGAACATTAGCAGATTTAATTCAAAGAAACACGATGCGCCAGCTCCACATGCAGTTTATTCCAAACCGCCACTGAAGGTGCCCACCCAAAACTTCTTACGTAACACTTTTATTTATTTCAAAAAATGAAACATTAGGTTTTATTCAGAACAACGACGGTCAAGCTCCAGCTAAAGATGCCTATCCGAAATTACCATGTAAAATTTCAGTTTTTTAAGAAAAGGACATCTGCAGATATAATTCAAAGCAGAATACTTGTCCACCCCCAGCTTCAATTATCTTCAAACCAGCACTCAAAATCGTTGACTTAAAGAGTCAGTTACCAAGGCAAGCACCAGTTTTTCGAAACACAACAACTTATCAAACTCGTGGATCGTAGGACATCTGTTAGGACATCAGGGAATAACTTCCGTACTACTAGAGAGAGTTGTAGAGGGTGCAATCTGAAGAGGAAAACAGAGGCTGGAATACACCTAGCAAATAACTGAGGGCGTAGTTGAGAGTGATACCCGGAGATGAAGAGGTTGGCCCCGGAGAGGAATTCGTGGTGGGCTGCATCAAACCAGTTACAAGACTGATGACTCAAAAAAAGAAAAGGTAATGATTATCGATGTACAAAATGTTGTCTTCAGATCTAGTCGGTCACCGATTGCTGGACTGCGTTGCGTAATTTGCATCTCTAATTGAGCTGCAAGAACTTTTTGGGTCGAACTGGCAACACTGCAGCGTATGTAGAAAAATAAATTAAGACATAAGAAGAAAATTGTCGCTTTTAAAAATCCTACGCCCCGTTTTGCATTTTTCTGTTTTTTGCAGTTCATTGTCTCGTCAGAAAGGTAGAACAGTTTTTTCGAGATCCGACCCAGCGAAATAACATATTACCTGGTAGTGAGGCAGATAGCGACCCAATTAGAAACTCAGAATTTACACGACAAGCTGCCAAATAAATATTATTTTGAACTGTTCATACTATAAGTAAATTGGGACGCAGACTACAACAATTTGGGCTTGGTTGCTGCGAATATTTTTTCTAAAATTCATTATTATATTTATGAAGCTACGTGAGTACCCGGCTTTGCCGGAAATATGTTTTCTCTAATGACAGTCAGTTAATTCAAGGCACCATGTCCATACCGGCACTGGTAGCGTAACTTCAGTTGCTATGAATCAATCCAAGTTTTTAATCTCAGTACAAAAATTTTTCGGGGTTCAGATCCAGTTACTGTTGCTACAAAGGAATGATTTGGGGCCAACGGCTGCCACACATAAACAGAACATACAGGGTGTTTCAAAAATGACCGGTATATTTGAAACGACAATAAAAACTAAACGAGCAGCGATAGAAATACACCGTTTGTTGCAATATGCTTGGGACAACAGTACATTTTCAGGCAGACAAACTTTCGAAATTACAGTAGTTACAATTTTCAACAACAGATGGCGCTGCGGTCTGGGAAACTCTATAGTACGATATTTTCCACATATCCACCATGCGTGGCAATAATATGGCGTAGTCTCTGAATGAAATTACCCGAAACCTTTGACAACGTGTCTGCAGATGAGATGTCATGCTTCAGCTGTTCAATTGTTTCTGGATTCTGGCGGTACACCTGGTCTTTCAAGTGTCCCCACAGAAAGAAGTCACAGGGGTTCATGTCTGGCGAATAGGGAGGCCAATCCACGCCGCCTCCTGTATGTTTCGGATAGCCCAAAGCAATCACACGAGCATCGAAATATTCATTCAGGAAATTAAAGACGTCGGCCGTGCGATGTGGCCGGGCACCATCTTGCATAAACCACGAGGTGTTCGCAGTGTCGTCTAAGGCAGTTTGTACCGCCACAAATTCACGAAGAATGTCCAGATAGCGGATCTGAAAAATGGGCCAATGATTCCTTTGGAAGAAATGGCGGCCCAGACCAGTACTTTTTGAGGATGCAGGGACGACGGGACTGCGACATGGGGCTTTCGGTTCCCCATATGCGCTAGTTCTGTTTACTGACGAAGCCGTCCAGGTAAAAATAAGCTTCGTCAGTAAACCAAATGCTGCCCACATGCATATCGCCGTCATCAATCCTGTGCACTATATCGTTAGCGAATGTCTCTCGTGCAGCAATGGTAGCGGCGCTGAGGGGTTGCCGCGTTTGAATTTTGTATGGATAGAGGTGTAAACTGTGGCGCATGAGACGATACGTGGACGTTGGCGTCATTTGGACCGCAGCTGCAACACGGCGAACGGAAACCCGAGGCCGCTGTTGGATCACCTGCTGCACTAGCTGCGCGTTGCCCTCTGTGGTTGCCGTACGCGGTCGCCCTACCTTTCCAGCACGTTCATCCGTCACGTTCCCAGTCCGTTGAAATTTTTCAAACAGATCCTTTATTGTATCGCTTTTCGGTCCTTTGGTTACATTAAACCTCCGTTGAAAACTTCGTCTTGTTGCAACAACACTGTGTTCTAGGCGGTGGAATTCCAACACCGGAAAAATCCTCTGTTCTAAGGAGTAAACCATGTTGTCTACAGCACACTTGCACGTTGTGAACAGCACACGCTTACAGCAGAAAGACGACGTACAGAATGGCGCACCCACAGACTGCGTTGTCTTCTATATCTTTCACATCACTTGCAGCGCGATCTGTTGTTGAAAATTGTAACTACTGTAATTTCGAAAGTTTGTCCGCCTGAAAAAGTACTGTTGTCCCAAGCATATTGCAACAAACGGTGTATTTCTATCGCTGCTCGTTTAGTTTTTATTGCCGTTTCAAATATACCGGTCATTTTTGAAACACCCTGTATATTGAGATACGACTACTCACAGCTTACACTGGCCCACTAGCTCAAGCGACCGCTGCACACCGATTTTACTCGACACTCGCTGACTTTCATCCCACAGCCTACGAGTCTTCGTCAGCCAGTCACTGCGTATCACAACAGCAATCTTACTGCTCCTTCTTACAATGGTACTGACCCAAGAGACAAATTCAGGCGGCCGCCAACGCAGCCAATGATACGCGCCTTGTCGCTGCTCCACCAGGTTGCTCTCCGAAGCGATGTTTTTAAGTCGCTGGCCGAACCAGACAACGCTGCTCCAGTCCGCACCACAGCGCCGCCATCACTTACGGCGGCCCAGGCGTTGGTTTCAGTCACCCGCTAGTCAGACACAGAGAGCAGCCAGGGGAATTTCCAACTTGCCGCGCGCCTGGTGACGGGTTGTATCGTCACAAATACACTACTGAACATTAAAATTGCTACACCAAGAAGAAATGCGGATGATAAACGGGTACTCATTGCACAAATATATGATACTAGAACTGACATGTGATTACATTTTCACACAATTTGGGTGCATAGATCTTGAGAAATCAGTACCCAGAACAACCACCACTGGCCGTAATAACGGTCTTGATACGCCTGGGCATAGAGTCGAACAGAGCTTGGATGGCGTGTACAGGTAAGGCTGCCCATGCAGCTTCAACACCATCCCACAGTTCGTCAAGAGTAGTGACTGGCGCATTGCGACGAGCCAGTTGCTCGACCACCATTGACCAGACGTTTTCAATTGGTGAGAGATCTGGAGAATGTGCTGGCCAGGGCAGCAGTCTTACATTTTCTGTGTCCAGAAAGGCCCGTACAGGACTTGCAACATGTGGTCGTGCATTATCCTGCTGAAATGTAGAGTTTCGCATGGATCGAATGAAGGGTAGAGCCACGGGTCGTAACACATCTGTCCAAAGTGCCGACAATGAGAACAAGAGGTGACCAAGAAGTGTAACCATTGGCACCCCATACCATCACGCCGGATGATACGCCAGTATGGCGATGACGAATACACGCTTCCAATGTGCGTTCACCGCGATGTCACCAAACACGGATGAGACCATCATGATACTGTAAACAGCCATTCGTGAACCCAGCCATTCGTGCACCCAGGTTCGTCGTTAAGTACACCATCTCAGGCGCTTCTGTCTGCGATGCAGCGTCAAGGGTAACCGCAGCGCCGCGCGGGATTAGCCGAGCGGTCTCAGGCGCTGCTCTCATGGACTGTGCGGCTGGTCCCGGCGGAGGTTCGAGTCCTCCCTCGGGCATGGGTGTATGTGTTTGTCCTTAGGATAATTTAGGTTAAGTAGTGTGTAAGCTTAGGTACTGATGATCTTAGCAGTTAAGTCCCATAAGATTTCACACACATTTGAACATTTCCACATTTGGTAACCGTAGCCATGGTCTCCGAGCTGATAGTCCATACTAATGCAAACGTCGTCGAACTGTTCGTGCAGATGGTTGTTCTCTTGCAGACGTCCCCATCTGTTGACTCAGGGATCGAGAGGTGGCTGCACAATCCGTTACAGCCATG
Organism: Schistocerca nitens; assembly: GCF_023898315.1. NCBI lineage: Eukaryota > Metazoa > Arthropoda > Insecta > Orthoptera > Acrididae > Schistocerca > Schistocerca nitens. Next base: position 676,427,411 of record NC_064618.1, read on the forward strand.
CGGATAAGATGCCTGTCATCTCGACTGCCGAGGCCGTTGGGATCCAGCACGGCGTTCCGCATTACCCTCCTTAACCCATCGATTCCATATTCTGCTAACAGTCATTGGATCTCGACCAACGTGAGCAGCAATGTCCCGATACGATAAACCGCAATCGCGATAGGCTACAATCCGACCTTTATCAAAGTCGGAAACGTGATGGTACGCATTTCTCCTCCTTACACGAGGCACCACAACAACGTTTCACCAGGCAACGCCGGTCAACTGCTGTTTGTGTATGAGAAATCGGTTGTAAACTTTCCTCATGTCAGCACGTTGTAGGTGTCGCCACCGGCACCAACCTTGTGTGAATGCTCTGAAAAGCGAATCGTTTGCATATCACAGCATCTTCTTCCTGACGACTAAATTTCGTGTCTGTAGCACGTCATCTTCGTGGTGTAGCAATTTTAATGATAAGTAGTGCACAATACTCTACGCCTATTTTTATACCGTTGGGTTCATCTCGTGTGATATTTAGTGGACAATTACAGGTAACATATGGGTGTGTGATAACTTTTGCTTTTTGTGCAGGGTAGGCGAATTAAAACAGGCCCGGAAAATATTTCCTACGCCATAGGATAGGCAACCCAACTTACGAGGACTGTTCAATTTTTCCGAAACATTCGTAATTTCTCGCCAATGGTGTGTTGGAGTGAAATGTGGAAGTTTCACTGCTGTTTGTCGGTTAGTCGTTGTTCAGTACTGGATTGAGTAGAACGGTGTGTCGCTCAGTTTGCGAATTTCGAGATGGCGGAGTTAGAGAAGCAACGCTTGTGCATTAAATTTTGCGTGTAATTCAAATACACCGTTACAGAGACACATCCAATTATACAGGAAGTCTATGATGATCAGTGATTAAGCCGTAATCGGTGTTGTGAATGGTTCACACGGTTCAAAAATGGCCGTACGGAAGTTAAGGTGACCCTCGTTCAGGACGCCCTTCGACGTCTTTCGACGATGGTCGCGTCAAGAACGTCAACGAAATTGTGCGTGCCAATCGAAGACTGTCTGTCTGAGAGATTGCAGAAGAATGTAACACTCCAGCTGAATCATGTCATGAATTCCTGACAGTGCCTTGGAGTGCTTCATGTTACCGCCAAGTTCGTCCCCCGAGATGTTGCTTAAGAGTATCATAACTGATGATTAGACGTGGGTCTATGGTTATGGTGTTGAGTCCAAGGTTCCATCTTCACAGTGAGTCGGGAAAGGTTCTCCAAGACCAAAGAAAGCTCTTCAAGTCAGGTCAAATGTCAAAGCCATGCTGATAGTCTCCTTTGACTTTGAATGATTAGTTCATCATGAATTTCTTGCCACAATGACAAAATTTTAATCGATGGTACTTTCGGGACGTGTTGCGACGCCTGCGAGAAAATGTGAGAAGGAAACAGGCCGAAATGTGGCGAGGCAATTCATGGCTGTTGCATCACGTTAACGCACCCGCATATTCATCCCAGTTGGTGCGTGACTATTGCAGAGAAAAAAAAAATCAGTGTGCTGCCTCATGCTACGTACTCTTCAGATCTGAATCCGGCAGACTTTTATTTTTTTTTTTTTATTTCCAAGTCTGAAAACCCCGTTGAATGGACGAAGATTTGCAACGATAGACGAGATAAAATAAAATTCGTAGATGGCGCTTCGCACGATCCAGCAAGACACGAACCAAGACTGCTTCCGGATGTGGAAACGGCGTTGGGACGGTTGTATCAATTGTGGAGGAGAGTATTTCGAAGGAGACGATGCATGTAAAAGATAAGCACAAAAAATTTTTGGGCGAAATTCCGGAATTTTTTGAGCAGACCTCGTACATAATGCACTTCGGATGTGGATGATGAACGAGGCGCGTTTTTTTAAGTAAGTACCGTTTTGAAATTAAAAAAGACGTGCTAAGATATCTCAATTATTTTATTTTTACATGAAAGCCTGTACCTTAATCTACGCAGTAACGCTATTACAGTCTGATTCTTCCTTGTTTACGTTGTGTACTGAGTGTTTAAAATGCCTCCGATAATCTTGAGTCCCACCGATTGCGAAGTACGGGCTGTTGTAAGATTTCTTAGTGCTAAAGGTCTAAAAGCGATCGATATTCATCGTGAGATCTGTGCAGTTTACGGAGAAAACATTATGAGTGATGGAATGGTAAGAAAGTGGGTGAGAACATTTAAAGATGACCGCACAAATGTACATGTAGAACAACAGAGTGGGCGTCCTTCGGTCATTAATGAAAGTTTGGTGCAGGAACTGGACAATAACGTGAGAGAAAACTGACGCTTTACGATTTCCTCCTTGCGGGATGACTTTCCTAATGTTTCTCGTAGTATTTTGTATGGCATTGTGACCAAGCGCTTGAATTACCGAAAATTGTGCGCATGTGGCGAATCAGACCAAATATCTCATCACATCTTTTCGATGGAAAACTCTATATCATCCTCCGTACAGCTCCGATCTTGCGCCCAGTGACTACCATCTGTTCCTGAACTTGAGCCGCATTCGGGAGGACGACGATTCAATCCAACGTCCGGCCATCCTGATTTAGTGTTTCCGTGATTTCCCTAAATCGCTCCAGGCAAATGCCGGGTTGGTTCCTTTGAAAGGGCACGGCCGACTTCCTTCCCCAATCCGATGAGACCGATGACCTCGCTGCCTGGTCTCCTCCCTCAAAACAAGCAATCCTGCACTTGAAGAAACACCTGGGCGGTCAGCGTCTTCAAGATGATGACGAAGTCAAAACAGTGGTGATGCAGTGGTTAACAAGTCAGGCGGCAGACTTCTATGAGGAGAGTATTCAAAAACTGGTACAACGTTAGGACAAGTGCCTCAATATTGACGGAAATTATATAGATAAGTAAGGTACAGGCTTTTATGTAAAAATAAAATTATTGAGATATCTTAGCAGGTCTTTTTTTAATTTCAAAACGGTACTTACTTAAAAAACACGCCTCGTAAGTTGGGTTGCGTACCTTAAGGTGTATGAATAATTTTTCGGGCCTGTTTTACTTTGCCCACACCGTGCTATTATTTGCAATAAATAAATAAAAGTACACACGTGGGTATTTCTGAAAGTCAGAATACGGATATGGGCAATTTTTTTTAATCAAATGAGCAAATGAAGCTGAGATTCCAACAGTTTGCCTGTTACGCTAAAAATGTTACGATTTCGTCTTCCACGAACACAGCTATTACGAATGACTCTTCTCTGCAGTTGAGGTACACCACGCTTTTTGCGGAACTGGCGTTTCGGAACGACCCGACATGTTAGCAGTAAATCTGGCCGCGCTCGGCCTCTGTCCACTTAGAACAGGTAAGTCTCCGCTGCGCCGGGACAAAAGCGGCCGTGTAGCAGATGAGTAATGCCGCGGATTCATCACGGCGCCGCCTGGCCTCCTGAACGCTGATTTGTTAATACGGCGCTGCGGCCCGTATCACGGGCATTATTCTCGGGCCTTCCCCGATTGTAGGCTTTCCCTCCCTGCCCGCCGGCGCCGTAACTCAGGCGCGGGGCCCCGCCGCACTGAGATATTTGGCTAGCGGGCCCTCCTCTGAAATACGGCGGGAGGCACAGCCGGGTCAAAACGAAATAAAGAGCTGCGTGCGCCGAAGGGCCGGAATATTCATATGCGCCGCACAAAAGACACCTGGTTATCTCCGACGCGGCCGCTGTGTTCGCTGAATGTAGCCGCTATCACAGCGAGGCTAACGGCCGGGGGATGCGTTCTGAGGGAGAGGATGAGCTACTGCCGCCTCTTGACCCCAAACACGGCCCGGGAACGGCGGGCTAAGCTGCTGCAGCGCGGAGAGGAAACTATTAAAACCTCAGCGCGCGACGGCGCAACTCGCCCCGAGGCGCTAATGCGCTTCTTCCTCCAGTCCGAGCCTCCAGACTAACCGCACTCATGTCGAAACACAGCTTGTTCTCTGCCGTAAACTTATAATTTGGTTGGAGTAGCAGCTGACTGAGCAACTCCAGTCGTTTGACTCTACTGGTTGAGATCGTAGTTTGACATTCCATTACATACAATAGTTCAGGTCACTTAATCCACACACACTTTTATCAAATTCGTATCTTCATTCACATTTATGGCCAAAACTTCCTAAAAATCGTCATGGCAAATAGGATAGCTCCATTTCAGTTTCCATAAAATGTTGCTTTTTTTATTGATGGTCTTATTGTAACTAACTTCATTGCATTCTAAATTAACGTCTTTTGGGTTCATGTTGCGTGTCACACGTGGCTTTTGCATATAAGTTAGCGCATGTTCATTTTGTTCCATCACAGTACCAGGATTCTCAAAGTTTTCTGTCAGAAGAAAAGTTTGAGAACCCCTGGTCTAGGGAGAGGTTTTGAAGCCTTTAAATACAAGTAGTTCCCGTGTGTTTACCTACATGCCGCTGAGAATACTGGTTTTGAGAAATACTTTTTAGGTGCGTAGCCCTTTTGGGCTTAAGATGATCATACACTAAATAATTTGCAGTATTATTTGACACCAAGATAGCTTCACTGTTAGTCACATTCTCAGCTTCTGATGCGGATAAATGCCGTTTCATAAATGTACACTAACAAAAAAACACACACACACACACACACATACATAGATTTACGGCTTCTGCCACTTTCACAGAGAAACCAGATTTCTAATGCATGTGGAATACAAGAACGCAGTTTTTATACGAAAAGACAATGAATTGTAAATGTATAGAGAAGCTCATAAATCAATTTGGAAGGATAAGTACCGTGCCGATGTAGCAGCAATTACCAAAGCTAAGCCGGCCGTGATGGCCGAGTGGTTCTAGGTGCTTCAGTCTGGAACCGCGCTACCCCTTGGTCACACGTTAGAATCCTGCCTCGGGCATGGATGTGTGAGATGTCCTTAGGTTAGTTAGGTTTAAGTAGTTCTAAGTTCTAGGGGACTGATGACCTCAGATGCTGACCCATAGTGCTCAGAGCCATTTGAACCAACCAAAGCTAAAGTAGGTATAAATAACATCCTTTTGTAGAACACTTGTATTGGTGCTTAGCAACAGGGAGAGCAGCATATGTCCCTCAATTTCTCTCTCTCCTTATCTCGCTGTCTCTATTTCTTTTTCTCCATTTAGCTCTCTCCACAACCTGTCTCTCCTCCTATCCTCCCCCTTCCATCAGCCCATCCCACCCTCGAACTCTTATATATACAGGGTGAGTCACCTAACGTTACCGCTGGATATATTTCGTAAACCACATCAAATACTGACGAACCGATTCCACAGACCGAACGTGAGGAAAGGGGCTAGTGTAATTGTTTAATACAAACCATACAAAAATGCACGGACGTATGTTTTTTAACACAAACCTACGTTTTTTTAAATGGAACCACGTTAGTTTTGTTAGCACATCTGAACATATAAACAAATACGTAATCAGTGCCGTTTGTTGCATTGTAAAATGTTAATTACATCCGGAGATATTGTAACCTTAAGTTGACGCTTGAAACCTCCGACGTTCAGTTGCGTGTTGTAACAAACACGGGCCACGGTCGGCGAGCAGCATCTGCAGGAACATGTTTACGATGACGACCGTGTTTACGAGTGTGGCTGAAGTGCACTGTTATGGTTTGGTCTAGCTGTCGCAGTGTCCGCATGTAGCGCTTGCTGCTATTGTTGTTCTGCATTCGTCTCGGCACGCAGACCACCTGTAGTACACCGTGTTACCAGACGTCTGTGATAATGTAGTGTTGTAGGAACTGTGACCATGGTGTATGCGAACTCTGAAAAGGCGGAGGTGATACTCACATATGGCGAGTGTCGACGAAATGCAGCTGAAGCCTGCAGGGTGTATGCAGAACGGTACCCGGACAGAGAGCATTCAACGTGCCGCACATTGCAAAACATCTACCGCCAACTGTATGCAACAGGTATGGTCGTAGCACGCAAACGCGTCCGTAAGAGGCCCGTCAGAGGAGAAGCGGGTGCAGTTGGTGTGTTAGCTGCTGTTGCCATGAACCCACAAATGAGTACACGGGACTTGCGAGAGCCGGTGGACTGAGTCAAAGTAGTGTCATGCGCATACTGCATCGTCACCGCTTTCACCCGTTTCATGTGTCGCTACATCAGCAATTACATGGTGATGACTTTAATCATCGAGTGCAATTCTGTCAATGGGCATTAACAGAGAATGCGTTGCAGTTTTACCTGTTTACCGATGAAGCGGGTTTCACAAACCACGGGGCAGTGAATCTACGGAACATGCATTACTGGTCCGTGGACAATCCTCGCTGGCTTAGACAGGTAGAGCGACAGCGACCGTGGACTGTAAATGTATGGTGCGGAATCATTGACAGCCACCTCATTGGTCCTCACTTCATTCCAGGGGCCCAAACAGCTGCAACATACATCGCGTTTCTACAGAATGATCTGCCAACGTTGCTCGAAAATGTCCCACTGGAAACGCGTCGACGTATGTGGTATCAGCATGATGGTGCGCCTGAGTATTGTAACAGGGTCGGTACCATTCCAAAATACCGTTATCCATGATGGCGGCCATGACGTCACCCCCCCCCCCTCCCCCCGCCTACGTATACGCGCTAGAAATGAAATGTTGTCATTATGAAATGTTTTCATAACACCGTCACCATTCCAAAGCATCGTTAGTCGACAAGGACGCACGCAGTGTATCCGGCACGTGTTGACTCTCTAGTCTTTATTACCGTAGCGGGTTGTGACATAGAGAGAGAGAGTTAGCGCCATCTCTCTCTATGTCACAACCCCGCGCTTACATACACGCGCTAGGCAGGACCTATACAAATCAGTGCCCGGCCCACCTCACTCTCACACTGCTCGTATACTTCGTTCGTCCAGTATTTGTCACGTCTTCGTAATTAAACGTACAAAAAATGAAGCGTTCAAGTGTAACTGCACTCACTAAGGATACGATATTACTTATTGCCTAATCCACTTCCTCTTACGTCATCACGTACAATACATTACAATTATTTTACAGAAATACATTTCTTAAACAAAATTTTCAAAACAAAATTATAAAAACAATCATGATGATCTGTTCCTGTGGATAAAATAAACGTTGATTAATTTAGTCATCCCATCACCACATGGTCTCTAACTACTAATTTCCCTATTTCTACTTTCTACAGTTGACGTCAACATGCTACTACTACTACATGCCGTGACCTTTTATAGTAAACTCCTTTCCCTGGCGTCGCTCAGTTGCTGCTATTATCTGAGAACAATTAAAAACATTTGTTGCACGTTATTGTAGGTTACTGTAACTCCGAATTTCTCCGATACCCCTTTGATGTTACGCTTGTTTGACTGGTTATGGCATTGGTCTTCCGCTCCTAGTCTGCTTCTGTCTGTAACGGTAGGCTCAATTCAACGTCATGCTTATCTGTTGAACAAAACAAGAGTTAGTTTTGCACGTTACAGCAAGTAAAAATCAGTGATAGTGGTCAAGGTTCATGGCTGGACTTGAGAGCATCTATCTTTTGTGGTGACCTTCATTATCATCCTTTAAACGGACTGGCGTGTTGTTTTAGCGTCTCTGCTTAACTCAAATAGTTAAGCCCAGACTCGGCTAGCGTCTCTACAACACTCCTACGGCCCAAATCATCAATAAGCTCTGTCGATCACGCTATTGCGTGCGACCAACCACCTGATTTACGTCTTTCTATGAAGGCTCAAAACTCGCCTTTTCACACAACATCCTCATCGCACCCATTACGAATTATCCACGTTTGGTGCGTCCCTATCGCCTAATTTCGATTGACTGGCCACCGGATAGTCGTTTTGATCAACGTACTCACACTATCAACACAACTGAGATAACAGGTGCGTCTCGAACACTACTGCGTCGGACAGACCATCTCATAATTATCACCCGAAACACCCACAATCGCCATACGCCGATAACGCAACGGGTGGGTCCTGAACACTACCGCGTCGGACATCATACCCTGCACTCGTCTCAAGAAACGCAACACATTCGGTGGGACGCAATATCCACCTACCACATCACAACACGCTCAACACACCACAAATCCATCCACCACAGATCCAGATTTTATCCTGAAAGCTCTCCTGTCCAATAGCCTTGCCATAAAATTTTGTATAGGAAGTTATCTACATAAGATAACCCCTTCTATAATTAATCTAATACTTCTAAATATTGTTTGTGCCATAGCTGAAGCAAATTTTCTATACTAAGCGACCCAGTGGCCCCCATACAACAAAATTTAACATCAAACACATAATATACACACAATCCATACCAAAATAAGACAAGCACATGAAAATAGGAAAATAAATACACACAACATAAAACAAATAATCACAAAACAAAAATAAAACACTGCCTATACTAATACAAATAAACATCGCCAACAAATCACAAAAATCTAATCTAATTATACACTACTTTGTTCCCGGCCGCGTTCTTCCGCTGCCGAGTGTGCCGCCCTAGTCATTCTTGTCTGTTTTGCGCAGTTTGCGTACGGCAAGTGTTAGCCGGACGTATTTGGATTATTTGTGTAGGTTCTGGATTGAGGTCTTCACTCGCTCTCCAGTTCTGCACTGGTTGATCCCTTCCATTTTTATTGGCTAGTTTCCAGTTATTATTACCCTGGTTCCACCTACGTTCCTGTGGCGGATAATGTTTGTCCTCTATTATCGCGCCACTGTGGGTTGTTTCCCCTATTGTTACCGTTACCGGCATAGTTATTCCTCATCTGGTTTCTGTTTCTCTCTATATTCGCGTCTTGGCCTTCCTCATGCGGTCCCCTTTGCTTCTTCTTCTCACACACCTGCTGGTCGTTATAGGCAAACTCCAGTTCCCTAAGAATGCCCTTAAATGCTTCTACTTCATTTCCGCATCTGCCAGCTAGCGTCTGCTGATATGTAAGTGGCAACTTCATATAGCATACGCGTATAATCTCCCCAAGGCTGCACGGTTCGTCCAGATACTGATTCTTTTTCAGCATGTTCTATAAAAATTTCACAACACTTCGGAAACCTGAGCTCTCGAAGTCGCGTGTCATGAGAATTTCTTGTTTAATTCTGTTTTGGGTCTCCTTTGACCAATATCTGCTCATAAATGCGTCGCGGAACTCTTGGTATGTTCTGCAACCTTTAGCAACACTACGCATACTTTCCGCTGATGCACCTTCCAAGTGCGCACACACAAAGTCAATTTTGTACATTAACGGCCACTGTGGTGGTAACGTTAGATCAAACTGTCCAATGAACGTTTTTGGATGTAACGTATTATTATCATCCATATAGTGCTGGAACTTGTGTACCGACAGAAAGTGTTTATAATCAAACTGCCTAGTTTCATCTTTATGCTGTGGCGTTTCGATGTTTTCATAAACTACCTCCGTGTGCGCCTCCTGGATATCCTGTGGCTCTTGCAAGTGCGAGGTGGATCGCCTAAACGGGTAGCAATTGCTTGCGCCAGTTGTTCTGCTACTGAACTCCGCCTCCGGCAAATCACTTACTACACGCGGTACCTCCGTACGTGTGCCTCGCGGTTCATAGCTGCCATGACGTTCTAACGGTCTGGTTTCTAGCATGCATGCTTCATTATCACGTCGGTTCACAACTCCTGTGACAGATACTGTGTCCCGTTGACGTACTTCCGAGGTTACCTCTTCCGTGGATACTGTCTGAATATCGGCTCCAGTTTGTCCTGTATTTGTAGAAGTTCTGTCGACTGACAGTGCCTCTACCCTGCTCTCGATTTGTCGTTTAAATTCGGCAAATTCTGCCATCAGTGGTGCCTCTCCGGCTTCCTCCTTCCTGCTCGACACGGTTTCTTCAATCTTTTTCACTCGTGTCTGCAGCATATTTATAACAGTTTTGCCGACCTTGGTCTTGTTCTCTATGTCCTCCTTCGTTTCTATCGATATTCTCTTGGCTCCCCGCGCAATTAATTTCGCCTCATTGGCGGTTCTTTTCGCTTCGGCTATCTCTCGCTCTAACTTCATCCTTCACACCGCATGTTTCACGCTTTATGATGGCAAGCTGTGCCCGGGTTTCCTTTCTACACTCCTGTATGCTGCTGTGTGTTTCTTCTTTCCAGACTAGCTTGCCTCTCCTTTCTACATGTTTAAATTCTTTCCTGCATCACTTTCGTACTAGCGTCTATCTTCTGCACCATACGCTCCAAGAATCCAGCGATGCCTGAACCGTCTACCGCCAAGTCTCCCCTTTCCGCATGACAACTACTGTCATAACTTGCAGGTGATCCCCTGCTCATTCTTCCGTCTCCTGTCGAGTAAGGTCCAAACCCTGCTCGGTACGACAGTGTCGGACTGCAGTCTTCGACATCTCCACAGCAACAAAGTTTTCATTGAAGATGGTGGCACGCTTAAAATTTGGCCTGGCTATACATTTTCTCACGCCATAACGCCCTTCCCATGCGGTTCTAATAACAATATCACGTTCATTTCTTACATTTTGCATAGTTTTCCCGAAAATGGAATTATTCATTAATTTATAAAAGTCTTTTTCAAAATCATTACTCGCGACCGCGCTCTTTTCAGTATTTAGTTCGATATACTCCTTCAACCAGGGGGATTGCTTGAAGGAGATTGCCCGGGTGATTTTAATGAGCTCCATTCCTAATCTGAGGCACTGCTGGAAGTTACGATAGTGAATAATATACCTCTGCTTATCCCCAACAGTGGCCAGCAGTTTAGGGCTGGTGCTTCCTCGTGGAATTTGTTGCTCTGAACATAACGGCAAGTCGCTTGTCTCTCCATGCAAATTATTAGGGTACGCGATGTCTGCCTCAAGCACATACCCTACATCAGAATCGGCCGCAAGACCCATTATCTGTCCACCTAATCCCTTCAATTCGTCTTCAGGCACCCATTGGAATCCGGCAACCGGCAGCGGTTGCTTCATAGCAGGCCCATATAAATTGTTAACATCTAAGTACAAAATGTAACTAGAATCAAGGGATGCGTTGTACTCGACACCCATCCGCGGGTTATTTGCCTTGGCGTGCCTGTGAACACATTGACAAAGTCCGCCGCGGATCCCTCGCTCAAAAATAGAAGCATCGAAGCATCAGTCAAAAGTTCAATGTTGCAATCCGTTTTTTTGAGCATAGCGTCCCAGGACAACCCAGGTGCCGTGTAATAAAAGGCAGGGTCCAGAGAGTACGTGGTCATACATACACTCCGGAACTTTTCGAAAACATCTGCAAGCAAACGAACGTCCGTGTCCATGTATAACCTTGCATATTCTCCCAAATTGGGGATGTTGAATTCCTGCCAGACATTAACGGCATGCTCATAATCTGTGATAGTCATGGTATCGCCTGTGAGAGTATTGATAAAAGAAGTTATTTCGGGAAGCCTTGTTTCATTGAGTTTTGCCATACTATCAAGATACTCGTACGGGAAAACTCCTTTCCTCGTCGCAAGTTGAAACTTTTCCTCATCGGTAAATACAGATCGAGTGATATGCATATCATTCCGAGGTAAAGTCTCAACCAGTTTCTGGAGCGAAGTCTGCATAAATCGTAGAGAGTCAAGGAAGCGGAGCGTAATTTTCGGCGTCATTCGTTTTGAAAAAGAAATGTACTTTTCAACACTTTCAGGCAGGATACTGAGCTGATCATTCTTCATACCGAACTTAGCCAAGTGCTCAACGAGAAAATGAGCGTCATACCCGCTCAGATTATGAAAAAAGACGGGTATGTGTGTAGGTAACTGATACTTCAAGTTGCATGCTTTGTGGGCTGCACCGCGGAACTTACCCGTAAGATACAATGGTCTCTACGAGGAGTCTCCGCTTTTCTATCTAAGGCCAGCCCGCAAATATGACAATTAACAGCCTTTTCATACAAGTCATCATTTTCCTTTGATTTGGTCATGCGAATATTGATGCTGTAGAGCTTGTGAACTTGCCATGAAAGTTTTTCAAGCTCAGTGAGAAGCCAAACTGCCGGATCGTCCCCTACATAAGACTGATAGCTATTAAGTTTACAATCATACGCGCATACAACTTGGAACGCCGCCGCATAAGGTACGTGTTTTTGTGTGAAGGTTGTGTGTGAGGCTAAGGGGTTCCCTTCACAACGAGTAATAGGAGCCAGCAAGCATTCAAAATCGGCGTACACAACAAAAGGACAACACTGCTGGTGGTGAGCATTTTTAAATTTAATGAACTTATTTTCCTCAGCGGGCATAACAACACGTACCGGGTCCTTGCATGCACAATCTAATAGATGTGTCGCTAATAACTCTTGAGATGAAAAATAATTCAAACACCTTATACAAATATGTTGTTTATGTTCATTTTTACTTAACTGGGAGGAAATGAGTCGGGACATGTCTTTGATCCAGACGTAGTGATAATTATCACGTTCGGAGAAGAGCAGCATGTTGACATGCAACTCTCGCTCACCTGCAAATTTTGAGAAATGGAGGGGGCCTACTACTGTATGCTTGTTCTGCTCATCTGACTTGCTTTTCTTCTCCAGGCCATAAACGTGGACCGATATGGCGGTATTCTGAGCCTCAAACTTAGGTATGTCCTAGATTCTTAAAAGGAACTCTATTCCGTCAAAGTTATACTATCTCTTAATATCTTTGATTTTGTAACTGCTGGGACGCTCGGGATGCACTGTCAGTCGACAGAACTTCTACAAATACAGGACAAACTGGAGCCGATATTCAGACAGTATCCACGGAAGAGGTAACCTCGGAAGTACGTCAACGGGACACAGTATCTGTCACAGGAGTTGTGAACCGACGTGATAATGAAGCATGCATGCTAGAAACCAGACCGTTAGAACGTCATGGCAGCTATGAACCGCGAGGCACACGTACGGAGGTACCGCGTGTAGTAAGTGATTTGCCGGAGGCGGAGTTCAGTAGCAGAACAACTAGCGCAAGCAATTGCTACCCGTTTAGGCGATCCACCTCGCACTTGCAAGAGCCACAGGATATCCAGGAGGCGCACACGGAGGTAGTTTATGAAAACATCGAAACGCCACAGCATAAAGATGAAACTAGGCAGTTTGATTATAAACACTTTCTGTCGGTACACAAGTTCCAGCACTATATGGATGATAATAATACGTTACATCCAAAAACGTTCATTGGACAGTTTGATCTAACGTTACCACCACAGTGGCCGTTAATGTACAAAATTGACTTTGTGTGTGCGCACTTGGAAGGTGCATCAGCGGAAAGTATGCGTAGTGTTGCTAAAGGTTGCAGAACATACCAAGAGTTCCGCGACGCATTTATGAGCAGATATTGGTCAAAGGAGACCCAAAACAGAATTAAACAAGAAATTCTCATGACACGCGACTTCGAGAGCTCAGGTTTCCGAAGTGTTGTGAAATTTTTATAGAACATGCTGAAAAAGAATCAGTATCTGGACGAACCGTGCAGCCTTGGGGAGATCATACGCGTATGCTATATGAAGTTGCCACTTACATATCAGCAGACGCTAGCTGGCAGATGCGGAAATGAAGTAGAAGCATTTAAGGGCATTCTTAGGGAACTGGAGTTTGCCTATAACGACCAGCAGGTGTGTGAGAAGAAGAAGCAAAGGGGACCGCATGAGGAAGGCCAAGACGCGAATATAGAGAGAAACAGAAACCAGATGAGGAATAACTATGCCGGTAACGGTAACAATAGGGGAAACAACCCACAGTGGCGCGATAATAGAGGACAAACATTATCCGCCACAGGAACGTAGGTGGAACCAGGGTAATAATAACTGGAAACTAGCCAATAAAAATGGAAGGGATCAACCAGTGCAGAACTGGAGAGCGAGTGAAGACCTCAATCCAGAACCTACACAAATAATCCAAATACGTCCGGCTAACACTTGCCGTACGCAAACTGCGCAAAACAGACAAGAATGACTAGGGCGGCACACTCGGCAGCGGAAGAACGCGGCCGGGAACAAAGTAGTGTATAATTAGATTAGATTTTTGTGATTTGTTGGCGATGTTTATTTGTATTAGTATAGGCAGTGTTTTATTTTTGTTTTGTGATTATTTGTTTTATGTTGTGTGTATTTATTTTCCTATTTTCATGTGCTTGTCTTATTTTGGTATGGATTGTGTGTATATTATGTGTTTGATGTTAAATTTTGTTGTATGGGGGCCACTAGGTCGCTTAGTATAGAAAATTTGCTTCAGCTATGACACAAACAATATTTAGAAGTATTAGATTAATTATAGAAGGGGTTACTTATGTAGATAACTTCCTATACAAAATTTTATGGCAAGGCTATTGGACAGGAGAGCTTTCAGGATAAAATCTGGATCTGTGGTGGATGGATTTGTGGTGTGTTGAGCGTGTTGTGATGTGGTAGGTGGATATTGCGTCCCACCGAATGTGTTGCGTTTCTTGAGACGAGTGCAGGGTATGATGTCCGACGCGGTAGTGTTCAGGACCCACCCGTTGCGTTATCGGCGTATGGCGATTGTGGGTGTTTCGGGTGATAATTATGAGGTGGTCTGTCCGACGCAGTAGTGTTCGAGACGCACCTGTTATCTCAATTGTGTTGATAGTGTGAGTACGGTGATCAAAACGACTATCCGGTGGCCAGTCAATCGAAATTAGGCGATAGGGACGCACCAAACGTGGATAATTCGTAATGGGTGCGATGAGGATGTTGTGTGAAAAGGCGAGTTTTGAGCCTTCATAGAAAGACGTAAATCAGGTGGTTGGTCGCACGCAATAGCGTGATCGACAGAGCTTATTGATGATTTGGGCCGTAGGAGTGTTGTAGAGACGCTAGCCGAGTCTGGGCTTAACTATTTGAGTTAAGCAGAGACGCTAAAACAACACGCCAGTCCGTTTAAAGGATGATAATGAAGGTCACCACAAAAGATAGATGCTCTCAAGTCCAGCCATGAACCTTGACCACTATCACTGATTTTTACTTGCTGTAACGTGCAAAACTAACTCTTGTTTTGTTCAACAGATAAGCATGACGTTGAATTGAGCCTACCGTTACAGACAGAAGCAGACTAGGAGCGGAAGACCAATGCCATAACCAGTCAAACAAGCGTAACATCAAAGGGGTATCGGAGAAATTCGGAGTTACAGTAACCTACAATAATGTGCAACAAATGTTTTTAATTGTTCTCAGATAATAGCAGCAACTGAGCGACGCCAGGGAAAGGAGTTTACTATAAAAGGTCACGGCATGTAGTAGTAGTAGCATGTTGACGTCAACTGTAGAAAGTAGAAATAGAGAAATTAGTAGTTAGGGACCATGTGGTGATGGGATGACTAAATTAATAAACGTTTATTTTATCCACAGGAACAGATCATCATGATTGTTTTTATAATTTTGTTTTGAAAATTTTGTTTAAGAAATGTATTTCTGTAAAATAATTGTAATGTATTGTACGTGATGACGTAAGATGAAGTGGATTAGGCAATAAGTAATATCGTATCCTTAGTGAGTGCAGTTACACTTGAACGCTTTATTTTTTGCACGTTTAATTACGAAGACGTGACAAGTACTGGACGAACGAAGTATACGAGTAGTGTGAGAGTGAGGTGGGCCGGGCACTGATTTGTATAGGTCCTGCCTAGCGCGTGTATGTAAGCGCGGGGTTGTGACATAGAGAGAGATGGCGCTAACTCTCTCTCTCTATGTCACAACCCGCTACGGTAATAAAGACTAGAGAGTCAACACGTGCCGGATACACTGCGTGCGACCTTGTCGACTAACGATGCTTTGGAATGGTGACAGTGTTATGAAAACCTTTCATAATGACAACATTTCATGTCTAGCGCGTATACGTAGGCGGGGGGGGGGGGGGGGGGGGGGGTGACGTCATGGCCGCCATAATGGATAACGGTATTTTGGAATGGTACCGGTCCTGTTCCAATACTCACCTGCACATTCCGCAATTAACACTAGGCTGACCCTTGACAGGATGTTCGACGGGCGTTTCATAGGACGTGGAGGACGCATAAATTGGCCAGCCCGTTCTCCTGATCTTACACCTCTGGACTTCTTTCTGTGGGGTACGTTAAAGGAGAATGTGTACCGTGATGTGCCTACAACCCCAGAGGATATGAAACAACTTATTGTGGCAGCCTGCGGCGACATTACACCAGATGTATTGCGGCGTGTACGACATTCATTACGCCACAGATTGCAATTGTGTGCAGCAAATGATGGCCACCACATTGAACATCTATTGGCCTGACATGTCGGGACACACTCTATTCCACTCCGTAATTGAAAACGGAAACCACATGTGTACGTGTACCTCACCCCTCATGCTAATGTACATGTGCGTCAGTGGAAAAGACCAATAAAAAGGTGTTAGCATGTGGACGTAATGTGCTGTTCCAGTCTCTTCTGTACCTAAGGTCCATCACCGTTCCCTTTGGATCCCTACATAATTCGGTGCTCTCCGATACACACGATCGAACAGCGGACGAGTGGTACTCAAGCGTCAAATTTAGGTTACAATATCTCCGGATGTAATTAACATTTTACAATGCGACAAACAGCACTGATTACGTATTTGTTTATATGTTCAGATGTGCCAACAAAACTAACGGGGTTCCATTTAAAAAAACGTAGGTTTGTGTTAAAAAACATACTTCCGTGCATTTTTTTATGGTTTGTATTAACCAGTTACACTAGCCCCTCTCCTCAAGTTCGGTCTGTGGAATCGATTCGTCAGTATTTGATGTGGTTTACGAAATATATCCATCGGTAATGTTAGGTGCCTCACCCTATATATATATCTATATATATATATATATATATATATATATATATATATATATATATATATATGATTATAATAGAGGGAAACATTCCACATAGGAAAAATATATCTAAAAACAAAGATGATGTAACTTACCAAATGAAAGTGCTGGCAGGTCGACAGGCACACAAACAAACAAAAACATACACACAAAATTCAAGCTTTCGCAACAAACTGTTGCCTCATCAGGAAAGAGGGAAGGAGAGGGAAAGACGAAAGGATGTGGGTTTTAAGGGAGAGGGTAAGGAGTCATTCCAATCCTGGGAGCAGAAAGACTTACCTTAGGGGGAAAAAGGACGGGTATACACTCGCACACACACACATATCCATCCACACATATACAGACACAAGCAGACATATTTAAAGACAAAGAGTTTGGGCAGAGATGTCAGTCGAGGCGGAAGTGCAGAGGCAAAGATGTTGTTGAATGACAGGTGAGGTATGAGTGGCGGCAACTTGAAATTAGCGGAGATTGAGGCCTGGTGGGTAACGGGAAGAGAGGATATATTGAAGAGCAAGTTCCCATCTCCGGAGTTCGGATAGGTTGGTGTTGGTGGGAAGTATCCAGATAACCCGGACGGTGTAACACTGTGCCAAGATGTGCTGGCCGTGCACCAAGGCATGTTTAGCCACAGGGTGATCCTCATTACCAACGAACACTGTCTGCCTGTGTCCATTCATGCGAATGGACAGTTTGTTGCTGGTCATTCCCACATAGAATGCATCACAGTGTAGGCAGGTCAGTTGGTAAATCACGTGGGTGCTTTCACACGTGACTCTGCCTTTGATCGTGTACACCTTCCAGGTTACAGGACTGGAGTAGGTGGTGGTGGGAGGGTGCATGGGACAGGTTTTACACCAGGGGCGGTTACAAGGATAGGAGCCAGAGGGTAGGGAAGGTGGTTTGGGGATTTCATAGGGATGAACTAACAGGTTACGAAGGTTAGGTGGACGGCGGAAAGACACCCTTGGTGGAGTGGGGAGGATTTCATGAAGGATGGATCTCATTTCAGGGCAGGATTTGGGGAAGTCGTATCCCTGCTGGAGAGCCACATTCAGAGTCTGGTCCAGTCCCGGAAAGTATCCTGTCACAAGTGGGGCACTTTTGTGGTTCTTCTGTGGGAGGTTCTGGGTTTGAGGGGATGAGGAAGTGGCTCTGGTTGTTTGCTTCTGTACCAGGTCGGGAGGGTAGTTACGGGATGCAAAATCTGTTGTCAGGTTGTTGGTGTAATGGTTCAGAGATTCCGGACTGGAGCAGATTTGTTTGCCATGAAGACCTAGGCTGTAGGGAAGGGACCGTTTGATTTGGAATGGGTGGCAGCTGTCATAATGCAGGTACTGTTGCTTGTTGGTGGGTTTGATGTGGACGGACGTGTGAAGCTGGCCATTGGACAGATGGAGGTCAACGTCAAGGAAAGTGGCGTGGGATTTGGAGTAGGACCAGGTGAATCTGATGGAACCAAAGGAGTTGAGGTTGGAGAGGAAATTGAGTTTTTCTTCACTGTGAGTCCAGACCATGAAGATTTCATCAATAAATCTGTACCAAACTTTGGGTTGGCAGGCCTGGGTAACCTAGAAGGCTTCCTCTAGGCGACGCATGAATAGGTTGGTGTACGAGGGGGCCATTCTGGTACCCATGGCTGTTCCCTTTAATTGTTGGTATGTCTGGCCTTCAAAAGTGAAGAAGTTGTGGGTCAGGATGAAGCTTGCTAAGGTAATGAGGAAAGAGGTTTTAGGTAGGGTGGTAGGTGATCGGCGTGAAAGGAAGTGCTCCATCGCAGCGAGGCCCTTGACGTGCGGAATATTTGTGTATAAGGAAGTGGCATCAATGGTTTCCATGGTTTGCCATGAAGAAAAATGATCCTAATCCTACTCCTAATGATCCAACTCCCCAAGACACTATCCAAATTGAACTCTGCCTGGAACAGTTCCGTCCTCTGTCACAGCGGGACATACCTCCCTCAAAATCACCCTCTCCAAACCTTCCAGGAATTTCTGACTTCCAGCCTTGCCTCTCAATCCTTCTTAAAAAAACCTTAATCCTACTTCCAACATCACCACTGCTGAAGCCCAAGCTATCCGTGATCTGAAGGCTAACCGATCCATCGTCAGTCTTCCGGCGGACAAGGGTTCCACGACCGTGGTACTTGATCGTCGGGAGTATGTGGCTGAGGGACTGCGTCAGCTTTCAGACAACACCACATACAAAGTTTACCAAGGTAATCCCATTCCTGATGTCCAGGCGGAGCTTCAAGGAATCCTCAGAACCTTAGGCCCCCTACAAAACCTTTCACCTGACTCCATCAACCTCCTGACCCCACAGACACCCCGCACCCCTACCTTCTACCTTCTTCCCAAAATTCATAAACCCAACCATCCCGACCGCCCAATTGCAGCTGGTTACCAAGCCCCCACAGAGCGTATCTCTGCCTACATAGATCAACACCTTCAACCCATTACATGCAGTCTCCAATCCTTCATCAAACACACCAACCACTTTCTCGAACGCCTGGAATCCTTACCCAATCTGTTACCCCCGGAAACCATCCTTGTAACCATTGATGCCACTTCCTTATACACAAATCCACACGTCCAGGGTCTCGCTGCGATGGAGCACTTCCTTTCACGCCGATCACCTGCCACCCTACCGAAAACCTCTTTCCTCATTACCTTAGCCAGATTCATTCTGACCCACAACTTCTTCACTTTTGAAGGCCAGACATACCAACAATTAAAGGGAACAGCCATGGGTACCAGGATGGCCCCCCCCCTCGTACGCCAACCTATTCGTGGGTCGCCTAGAGGAAGCCTTCTTGGTTACCCAGGCCTGCCAACCCAAAGTTTGGTACAGATTTATTGATGAAATCTTCATGATCTGGACTCACAGTGAAGAAAAACTCCAGAATTTCCTCTCCAACCTCAACTCCTTTGGTTCCATCAGATTCACCTGGTCCTACTCCAAATCCCACGCCACTTTCCTTGACGTTGACCTCCATCTGTCCAATGGCCAGCTTCACACGTCCGTCCACATCAAACCCACCAACAAGCAACAGTACCTGCATTATGACAGCTGCCACCCATTCCAAATCAAACGGTCCCTTCCCTACAGCCTAGGTCTTCGTGGCAAACGAATTTGCTCCAGTCCGGAATCCCTGAACCATTACACCAACAACCTGAAAACAGATTTTGCATCCCGTAACTACCCTCCCGACCTGGTACAGAAGCAAACAACCAGAGCCACTTCCTCATCCCCTCAAACCCAGAACCTCCCACAGAAGAACCACAAAAGTGCCCCACTTGTGACAGGATACTTTCCGGGACTGGACCAGACTCTGAATGTGGCTCTCCAGCAGGGATACGACTTCCTCAAATCCTGCCCTGAAATGAGATCCATCCTTCATGAAATCCTCCCCACTCCACCAAGGGTGTCTTTCCGCCGTCCACCTAACCTTCGTAACCTGTTAGTTCATCCCTATGAAATCCCCAAACCACCTTCCCTACCCTCTGGCTCCTATCCTTGTAACCGCCCCTGGTGTAAAACCTGTCCCATGCACCCTCCCACCACCACCTGCTCCAGTCCTGTAACCTGGAAGGTGTACACGATCAAAGGCAGAGTCACGTGTGAAAGCACCCACGTGATTTACCAACTGACCTGCCTACACTGTGATGCATTCTAAGTGGGAATGACCAGCAACAAACTGTCCATTCGCATGAATGGACACAGGCAGACAGTGTTTGTTGGTAATGAGGATCACCCTGTGGCTAAACATGCCTTGGTGCACGGCCAGCACATCTTGGCACAGTGTTACACCGTCCGGGTTATCTGGATACTTCCCACCAACACCAACCTATCCGAACTCCGGAGATGGGAACTTGCTCTTCAATATATCCTCTCTTCCCGTTACCCACCAGGCCTCAATCTCCGCTAATTTCAAGTTGCCGCCACTCATACCTCACCTGTCATTCAACAACATCTTTGCCTCTGCACTTCCGCCTCGACTGACATCTCTGCCCAAACTCTTTGTCTTTAAATATGTCTGCTTGTGTCTGTATATGTGTGGATGGATATGTGTGTGTGTGCGAGTGTATACCCGTCCTTTTTCCCCCTAAGGTAAGTCTTTCTGCTCCCAGGATTGGAATGACTCCTTACCCTCTCCCTTAAAACCCACATCCTTTCGTCTTTCCCTCTCCTTCCCTCTTTCCTGATGAGGCAACAGTTTGTTGCGAAAGCTTGAATTTTGTGTGTACGTTTGTGTTTGTTTGTGTGTCTGTCGACCTGCCAGCACTTTCATTTGGTAAGTCACATCATCTTTGTATATATATATATATATATATATATATATATATATATATATATATATGTGTGTGTGTGTGTGTGTGTGTGTGTGTGTGTGTGTGTGTGTGTGTGTGTTTGTGTGTCTGTACGTGTGTGTTGTTATTCATAATGTTTCCCAACTAATCGTGTACTTCTGCTTTCTCTTCATGTCATTGTATCTTTTCTTCCTCCACTTTTCCTCCACTGTATTTCTTATTTTGGTTCCTTCCCTTATTTATGGAATTTCAGAAACTTTAGTTTTCGAGAAGTGAGAACCAATGACTCTGAGACAGTACATAGAGTTAGAAAAGACAGTTTAGACAAGTACGTAAAAACAATTATGCCATAATTGTTAGAAATACTGCTGTGATCTTAGCAGAAGCATACTAATCACATAAGCGTTGTACTGCAAACAATTTTACTGTTAAACGGCTATTTTAGGAACGAAATACCGCTCTGTTTTCCAAAATATGTCCATCTTAAAACGTTTAGAGATCGTTACCGGCTTCTTGCTGTGGTGCAGGTCGCCGGCGGTTGTTTGTTTTTATCAGCTACCGCGGTCGTTGAGTTCCACCTGCCCGTATCCGTCTCTGGCGGCCATTCAGCGTCCAGCATCAGATGAAGTGACCTTGTATTCCGACTGCTTCACTTGAAGAGGAGTAGGCCATTTGTGGCAACGAAGTGCTGTTCGTCTGTCACTGTGGGGAAAGGGGGGGCCCTACTACCTCCCCTCCACCAGTACGGAGCTTTGGGCCTAACTGATGGAAGCGCACATAGATCGGTACGAACTGCGGAAATTGTTGGGGACCAGAAGATGGATTCCTTTTCAAATATGGATGATTTCGTAATCAGGAAAACTATGGACAATTCCAACACAGTATACGCTTAAATGAGCAGTCTAGTCTTTAAGGATCTACCTTTTGCGGTGACATTGTTCTTCTGGCCGAAAAACCACAAAGTTTACAGCCAATGACTACCAAATTTTTGGAAGCATTTTAGGAAAACAGCTATCTTGTAAGCTACGTACACACATCAAAAAAGTTTTGCATCACCTCGGTTCCGAAAGTTCCGAAATCTGTACAGGAAATTGGAATAGAGATGAACATAAACATCATTACCGCCCTTTTTTATTGCTCTTGAAAACCGCACATTGCATGTTGTACCACCATACAGCGAGACCTTCAGAGGTGGTGGTCCAGATTTATGTACAGAAAACCACACATTGCATGTTGTACCACCATACAGCGAGACCTTCAGAGGCAGTGGTCCAGATTTCTGTACACACCGGTACCTCTCATACCCAGTAGCATGACCTCTTGCACTGATGCATGCCTGTATTCGTCGTGGCATACTATCCACAAGTTCATCAAGGCACTGTTGGTCCAGATTGTCCCACTTCTCAGCGGCGATTCGTCGTAGATCCCTCAGAGTGGTTGGTGGGTCACGTCGTCCATAAACAGTCCTCTTCAATCTATCCCACGCATGTTCGATAGGGTTCATGTCTGGAGAACAGGCTGGTCACTCTAATCGAGTGGTGTCGTTATCCTGAAGGAAGTCATTCACAAGATGTGCAGGATGGGAGGCGCGAACAGTCGTCCATGAAGACGAATGCACCGCCAGTATTCTGCCGATATGGTTGCACTATCGATCGGAGGATGGCATCCACGTATCGTACAGCCGTTACGACTTCGTCCATGACCACCAGCGGCGTACGTCCACACCGCATAATGCCACCTCAAAACATCAGGGAACCTCCACCTTGCTGCACTTGTTGGACAGTGTGTCTAAGGCGTTCAACCTGACCGGGTTGCCTCCAAATACGTCTCCGACGTTTGTCTGGTTGAAGGCATATGCGGTTATCCACTGCAGTAGTAGCCCTTGGGGGCCTGAGTGAGGCATATCGTTGACAATTCCTGTCTCTCTGTATCTCCTCCACACCCGAACAACATCTCTTTGGTTCCCTCCAAGACGCCTGGACACTTCCCTTGTTGAGAGCCCTTCCTGGCACAGAATAACAATGCGGACGCGATCGAACCGCGGTATTGACCGTCTAGGCATGGTTGAACTACGGACAACACGAGCCGTGTACCTCCTTCCTGGTAGAATGACTGGAACTGATCGGTTGTAGGACCCCCCTCCGCCTAATAGGCGCTGCTCATGCATGGTTGTTTGCATCTCTGGGAGGATTTACTGGCATCTCTGAACAGTCAAAGAGACTGTGTCCGTGATACAATATCCAGAGTCAATGTCTGTCCTCAGGAGTTCTGGGAACCGCCGTGATGCAAAAATATTTTTTGATGTGTGTAAAATTAGGGAAAAACAGTCTTGATCACAATGGTTATTGAATTTAAAATGACAGATTTCATCTTAGGCCATCACCAGAGTAGCATCATCAACGGAAGTCAATGTCAAGAATACTCAGCAGACGTCAGTCGCTGAAACTGAAGATGGTGTAATACTAGGCAGAAACCGGTAATTTTACGTAAAATAACCAGTGCGATTTAGATTATCACTAATTCTATAATGACTACCAAACTGGATGGAATGGGCAGTTCTGTGGAGTTTCAAATAAGTAGTGATAAAACAAAAACAATTTCCATAGAAATGAAATATATCTACTCAGATTATTGTGTAACAGAGGACGGTTCAACATGTTGACCGATTTTCATCTCTCGGCAGCCTTATCTGTACAAACGTGAACATAGTTACTGACATCATCAGGAGAACTAAGAAATCTTTTGTAATCTTTTGTAGTCTTCCAAAGAATTTATCCATTTGGCAATTAGATCTTGCAAGTATGTGTACAAAGTGTCGGCTGTACTCCTCTGTCAGCCTACCGGTGGCCGTTTTCTCGTGTGAGACCTGGAAAATATCTGCAAAATTAAAACAAAAGTTCAATGCTTTTCATCAACAATGCTGGAGTGGAATTTTTAAGATCAGTTATGATGATAATGCTTCCAATAATGAACTGCTGAGAGAAAGTGGCCTACACAGCCTATGCAAAATCGTTGCTGAAAGAAGACAGCTTCTTCTGCGCCTGAAGCAGTTTTGGGAGTTAACGGATGGATACAGAGGTGGACAAACACCTTGTAACACTTTTGCAAAGGATCTTCTATGCAAGGACATGAACTGGTAGGAAGCTGGAAACCTGGCAGCTGATCGATTTCACCGGAGAAAACTTGTATCCCAATATGTTATCTAGCTCTGGAAAAACCAAGGTAAGCACATTTCAGATAAACGGTAAGGGAACAAAATGCTAAGTACAGGGCGACCCGATTAGAGGTGAACGTTTTGAGCCACAACAAAGCAAAAATATATAAGTGCATTACCAAGAATCAATATGGAGTAAAACCATCGCTTCAAATGAATTATTAGGAGTATTAAAGTAATTGTGTAGAAGACATACACTCAAGCGCCAAAGAAACTGGTATAGGCATGCGTATTCAAATATAGAGGTATGTAAACAGGCAGAATACGGCGCTAGGCCGGAAAGGCCTATGTAGCACAAAAGTCTGGCGTAGTTGTTAGATCGGTTACTGCTGCTGCAATGGCAGGTTATCACGATTTAATTGAGTTTCAACGTGGTGTTATAGTCAGCGCATGAGCGATTGGACACAGCATTTCCCAATTAGCGATGAAGCGGGGATTTTCCCGTCCTACCATTTCACAACTGTACCGTGAATATCAGGAATCCGGTAAAACATCAAATCTCCGACATCGCTGTGGCCGGAAAAAGATCTTTAAGAACGGGATCAACGACGACTGAAGAGACTCATTCAACGTGACAGAAGTGCAAATTGCTGGAGATATCAATGTTGGGCCATCAACAAGTGTGAGAGTGCGAACCATTCCAACGAAACATCATCGATATGGACTTTCGGAGCCGAAGGCCAACTCGCCTACCCTTGATGACTGCACGACACAAAGCTTTACGCCTCGCCTGGGCCCGTCAACAACGACATTGGACTGTTGATGACTAAAAACGTGTTGCCTGGTCGGGCGAGTCTCGTTTCAAACTGTATCTAACGTATGGACGTGTACTGTTCTTCCTCATCCACTCCATAGCACGGATCTCGCACCTTCTGACTTCCATCTGTTTGGTCCAACGAAGGACGCATTCCGTGAGAATCAGTATGTGGACGACGTGGAGGTTACTGATGCAGCGAGACGTTGGCTCCAACGTCGACCAGAAGAGTGGTACCATTCGGACATGCAGGCTCTGCCAATACGGTGGCGTAAGGTCGTTTCATTGAGCGAAGACTGCGTTTAAAAATATGGTTTTGAAGCCCAAAAAGTGGGGAATAATAACATGTATTGGAATCCTGAATGAAACCAAACTCCTGTCAGAAAAAGATGTTTCGTTACGTACTGAATGCCTCTCATATATAAAGAGACGGCAAATTTGGAGTTACGAGACACCTGAACGATGACCTACTCGAAGTTAACCAACTGACAGTGCAGATCAGTACGACCATCCTTTTCTGATCTAAGAATGTTCTTAGTGAGTTCAAAGAGTTGTCCCAAAATATAGCAAAATATGAGATTACAGTGTGAAAGTAAGCAAAGTAAATAAGCCTTCGCATTTCTGCCTCAGAGACAGAGTAGTGATGACACTGTCATTAGGGTTTTACATAGTGAATGAAAATGCGCCGTGGCTATTCAGTTACATACTCCTTACCCGGCTTTCATTGACTTACACTCAAGACGAGTATAAATTCTGTAGAACAACAACAACAAACTGTCTCGCATTGATTGCTTTATGTAGACTACTGTCGATTCCGAACATGTGAGCAAATAGGTGTATAGTCTCGAACTTGTGTGTGTTTGCACATGTGTGTGTGTGTGTGTGTGTGTTTGCATATGTGTGTGTGTGTGTGTGTAAGGGCGAGAGAGAGAGAGAGAGAGGGGGGGGGGACTAAAATGAAGAGAGACATAGAGGACTTAAATATGCTGCACCAGCAGTTAAGCTTTAGTATTCTTCCATCACGTATCTCTGAATGTCTAGCATACTGCCATATACTGTGTAATCACATGTAACTTGGTCTAAATGACGTCGTAATGGCTATCCTGTATGTCATCAATGCAACAGGATACTAACTGACTAATTAAGCGTATCTCATTTTCTCTGATATAAGGCCAGACATTTTCCAGCAGAGTGTGGTGAACTGCCCCAGCTCTCAGATCAGCGTCATCCACAAGTCTTAGCCTGCAATGTCCTCTACCTTCTCACGCTATATTCGTGTGGTGCACACTTATTTTTCTAACTTTCACTGAAAATAAATCTGGACGAATGAAGGACGAAAATTATTGGGAAGCGCATCTGCGTTGCCTTTAGCACTGCGTAAGCCAATTGGACTCGCAACTCGTTAAGGCCGGTATTAAACTATCAAATTTCTTTGTCAAAAATTTGATCAAAGATGTGATCCAATATTCCGTCCAATATATTTGACAAACATCTTTGACGTAGCGCTACAAGGGGTATTACACTGTCATCAAATTTTTCGTCAAAGTTCAAGATGGCTGACAACAACTTGTTATTAACCGCAGCAGTTCTACGTACTCCAATTGCATTGTGTGCACATGCGGAAAAGAAGTGGGGGGAAAAATGGAACCATACATACGAGGTTGACAGTCTTAAAAGTCCTGGGATTACAACTTGATAATAAATTCAGTTGGGAGGAGCACACCACAGAACTGCAGAAAGGCCTTAACAAATCTGTATTTGCAACTCGAGTGTTAGCAGACATAGGCAACATAAAAATGAAAAAGCTTGCATACTTTCATTCCATAATGTCATATGGGATAATATTTTGGGGTAAATCTTGAAGTCAAACAAAGGTTTTCAAGGTCCAAAAGCGTGTAATACGTATTATTTGTGGAGTAAATTCACGGACCTCCTGCAGAAACCTCTTCAAAGAACTGGGTATACTAACTACTGCCTCTCAGTATATTTACTTCTTAATGAAATTTGTAGTAAATAATATATCTCTTTTTCCAACAAACAACTCAGTTCATACATACAATACCAGGAACAAAAATGATTTGCACAAGGACTTAAAAGCACTTACTTTAGTTCAAAAAGGGGTCCACTACTCAGGAACACTCATCTTCAATAATTTGCCAGGAAACATAAAAAATTTAGTTAGGAATAAAGATCAGTTTAAAAGGAGCCTGAAAGACTTACTACTGGCCAACTCCTTCTACTCCATTGGCGAAATTTTTAATAGAAACAAATGATGTATTGTATTTATTCATACTATTAGTATTGTTATTTCAGCTTAAAAAAATCGACATGTTCCACATCCACGAGGATCTCCTCAGCACGGATCTATGGAACAAAAAACTGATCTAATCTGGGTGAAGCCGTGGGTTTTACGACGACACGATAAAAGCATTCAACAAAACTTGTTACGTGAGCTTACAGTGGAAGACGTCAAGTCGTATATCAATTACTTAAGAATGGATGAGAATACATTTCTGTATGTGCTCAATGAAGTGTATCCTCATATCACAAAGCACAATATTCACTTAAGAACTGCTACATCTTCAGAATACAGGCTCACTATAACACTCCGATTCCTTGCTACAGGAGAGGGTTATGTTATGTTAGGTTAGGTTAGGTTAGGTCAGGTTAGGTTGGGTCTCCAATCTTCTTAATCTATTTTTGTATTGAGGGTGCCTCACGTTGTAAAGCGCCTCATCAGCTTCAGACATCTCTATTAATTTTGTAGTTGTCGGCACACACCAATTGTATTTACCGGCAATGGTTATAAAAACACTACAGACGACAGAACGCTGCAGCGATGCTAGCGCTCCATGTGGTAACATGTCACATTGCAGTGAACAGAAGACAAGCGGTTTCTTTGATCAAATATACAGCGAGGCCCTAGATTTGATCAAATATTGGACGACATTTGACAAAGTCCCTATTACACTATCAAATATCTTTGACAAAGATATTGGACAAAGATATTGAACAAAGAAATTTGATAGTGTAATACCGGCCTAAGTGTTAATCAGTGGCTATTGTGCGTTCTCTTTCGTCAGTGAATTATTCGAGGTCAATTAGGAAAGTAGCTTAGGTCAGTTCATTAAGAAAAGGTGAGACATCTAACAACTTTTTAGAACCTACGATAAAGTTACGTCCTTAAATGATCTCTCTTCGTAATTTCCTGCGTCATTAAGGCACTTACCGCGCACGTGAAGGAGCTCCTATACAGTTTCGCCGTAGAACTCTGCCGTCAGAGACTTAACCATCACTAGAATGAGTCTTAAAGCTTCTCGTTGGTATGATGATACCCAATTTTCCAAATTGAGAAAGAGGCGGCACGGACTGGGAAACAAATCAGTGCTTTATGGTGAAGGTCCCTGAACTTCCAACGCGTAGCACTGTCTGGGCAAGAGCTGTCGTGAGCTTAAAACACTACTAATGTCAATATGCCATGTCGTTTCTTCTGAACAGCTCTTTCTACCTTTCTTAGGTTTCGCTATAGAATATTGTTTGTTGTGCTTCATTTAACGACCTGAACTAGTCTTTCCTGTCTAAAAAGTCAATGACTACAACCTCTTTCGATTAGATTAGATTTGATTAGATTAGTACTTGTTCCATAGATCATGAATACGACACATCATAATGATGTGGAACGTGTCAGGTTAATAAAAGGGTTCTATACAAGATATTACATTACAAAACATACGTTCGACCCTATTTCACATGTTTTAGTGGTCTCGGCTCACCTCATAGATTGCTGGCTTATGTCGGTAAAAGGCCTCATATCTCATCACCTACAACTACTTGATCGGTAAAATAATATCCTTCGCCTGTCTAGGATAAGGGGAATACGAGAGCTGTTTCCATTCATTTAGCGTTGTTTTGTTCAATGAACAGCATAACGCTAAATGAATATACAGGGTAAGTCAGAAGGAAAGGTAAATGTTTTAGGGGTGACAGTAGTGGTGATGCTATACAAAAAGAAACTTCATACGGACATACGCCCTATTCCGAATGGTCTTCGAGATAGACCACATTTAATATCTCTTTTTCTTGAATAGCTCGGAAACGGCACACTCCGGCGAAAACGTATCGCAGTAAAAAGTTTAAGTACATTAAATTTCCTGCAAAAAAAGTCCCCTCTTATTTTGAGCGAAGAGAGCACGGGAACACTGAAAATCTCGCGCGATGCGCATGCGCTGTAGCTTAGGTGTTTTTGGAGGCGATTTGAGGTAGGTTCCCGACTAGATAGACCACAAGTGTCCCGTATCAAAATTTTCGTGTCGACTTTTTTCTACACTAGTGTGGTACGTTGTAAACAATGACGATGTTCGAATAATACAGAAAATAAGTAACAATTATATTAAATCTCGGAAACCGTTCGGAATAGGGCATGTATCTGTATGAAGGTTTTTGCTCAGGATCGCTAATACTATCACCTCTCAAAGTGTATACCTTTCCTCCTGAATCACCTTGAGTTTGGGTGTTCTTGGGAGTTATGACTTGACACGTCGTTGTTATTGGAGAGAAATCGTCGAACGTTACGGTACTCTCCTGAGTACCCCAAGAGAGTCCAATAGGGTCCTTATTGACCACAGCGTAAATAGCTGGTGGAGCACATCAGAAACTCCGGGAGGCTGTTAGTGGATCAAGCTGATGTTTATTAAAAGGTAGTGAAAATCGTAGCAAAATTTGGAATATGTGCAGAGCATCATACCTTGTGCAGTGAATGGCAGTTGACCCATAACTTTAAAAAATGCAACATTGCACACAATTCGGCCTACAGACCCATTACTGTTCCCTTAGACGTATTGTGAAAAGTCGCTGGGAACAGCATCAACCGTAAAAGATCTCTCACATTCGTCTGGAGGTACCTAAAGAATTACGACGTCATAAAACTAGTTGTAGCTAAGGAGGTGCTAGCCGGCCGGTGTGGCCGTGCGGTTCTAGGCGCGTCAGTCTGGAACCGCGAGACCGCTACGGTCGCAGGTTCGAATCCTGCCTCGGGCATGGATGTGTGTGATGTCCTTAGATTAGTTAGGTTTAATTAGTTCTAAGTTCTAGGCGACTGATGACCTCAGAAGTTAAGTCGCATAGTGCTCAGAACCATTTTAAGGAGGTGCTAGGCTAAAACGAATTGGAAGATTCTGAGTAGGTTGCGATTTATTCACAAGAGAAGTGGTTTACAAAATACTCGTTCGACTGATTCCTAAATATTGCTCATAAGTTTGGAGCATTATCATCTAGGATTTGTTCAAATGGTTCAAATGGCTCTAAGCACTATGGGACTTAACGTCTGAGGTCATCAGTCCCCTAGACTTAGAACTACTTAAACCTAACTAAACTAAGGACATAACACACATCCATGCCCGAGGCAGGCTTCAAACCTGCGACGGTAGCAGAAGCGCGGTTCCGGACTGAAGCGCCTAGAACGGCTCGGTCACAGCGGCCGGCTAGGATTTGTAGAAGAAGTTGGTTGGGTGGCTGGTTAGGAGAGAAAGGGACCAAACTGTAGTGTCAACAGTCCCGGAAAAGTAGTAGAAATGTTTGAAATGGAAGCGGTGTGTTTTGTCACGGGCTCGGTTAATACGGACGGGAGCAATATAGAGAGGCTCGTCAGACAGTACGAGAGAGGCGTTGTGCGTTGCTGGGAGGTTTAATGTTGAAACTGCCAGGGCTTACTCATTGTTGTTACAGAGCAGTTAGACAGGAGCCACTGCAAAAGGGTGTACTGCGCTGTATAGGAAGTAGGCTTTCCACTTCATCCTCCTCACCCTCTCATCTCCTCCTCCTATACTATCCATACTAATATTAAGGCTGTCGTCCCTGTCTGTGTGTCTGAAACCGCTTCTCCCAAACTACTACACGAATTTTCATGCGGTTTTCGCAGCCAACTTGAGCATAGCTTGCGGCACTGTATAGGCATTAGGTCATCGCCGGCCGGAGTGGCCGAGCGATTCTAGGCGCTACAGTCTGCAACCGTGCGACCGCTACGGTCGCAGGTTCGAATCCCGCCTCGGGCATGGATGTGTGTTATGTCCTTAGGTTAGTTAGGTTTAAGTAGTTCTAAGTTCTAGGGGGCTGATGACCTTAGCATTTAAGTCCCATAGTGCTCAGAGCCATTTGAACCATTAGGTCATCAAAATCGTATCACGGAAAACAGAAAACGCGATTTAAAATTTTTCTAAAATTTTATTGTCCGTCTGTTTGTGCACGCTAACCTCGAAAAGTAATCGACGAATTTTCATGTTTTGTTTTTTTCTTTTTTTTCTTTTTTTTGTGCAGGTAACTTGATTATAGCTTGGGGCACCGTGTAGACTTTATTTAATCAAAATCGGATCATGAAAAAGAGGTATCGTGATTTAAAATTCTATCTAAAATCGTCGTATCTGTCTCATGGGATTTTCGCAGGTAGCTTGAGAATAGTTTGGGGACTTGTATAGGCTTTACTGAATCAAAATTCGGATCACAGGAAAAAGGATTTTGTAACTGCAAGTTTATACAAGAACTATATTCGCGTTTGCGAATGTAGTGAAACTCTAGCTGCATTATTTTTTTTGTTACAACAACAATTAATGCCGGACCGGGCTCGAACCCGGATTGCCCAGTTTACGCGAACGGTCACCTCAAGCGCTTCGGACATCCGAGCACGTTTCCCAGGCAGACCCTAACTTCCACGTGCCACTCTTCTATCTACATCTTACATTCACAGAGATACAGTGAATCACGTACACGGAGAGACTTATGATAAAATTCGCACTCATGTTTTTAGGTATGACATACTATATTGCAGTATATTGCATGTAATTTGAGGCATTCCGCAATGTCCTTTAGGGGCTGCAGCGATCAGCAGCTGTATGATGCACAAGAATTATACTCGCATTTTCAAACGTCAGACTGGGTATCGAACCCGGTTTTCCCGCCTTACGCGAACGGTCGCCTTAATCACTCCCGCTATTTGAGCAAGCTCCCTAAACAGAGCCAAACCTCCAAATGTAGCTGTTTTGTCTACAGCCTAAACACGCACAGAGAATACTGCGAATCGAATCACAGAAACAAATATAACGTAATTGAAAGCTTTACCTCTACTAATATTATAAATGCGAAATTAACTCTGTCTGTTACGTTTTTACAACTAATCCATTGAACCGATTCCGATGAAGTTTGATATGGAGTTACCTTGAACCCTGAGGTAGAACTAAGGCTACTTTAAAAGTGTGTAGCATAAAATACTTATAGATTAGAAAAAAATATTACGCGAATTGGGAAAAAACTATTTACTCTTTGAAAAAGCTATTTACTCTTTGACTTTTGATCCATACCATATTTTTGAAAATGTTTTTATTGGTTGATGCGTTGAACCACTGGTTTTCGATTCTTCACCTAAGTGCATGATTTGTCCACGAGGGCGTGGTAGACGGGTGTTTGTGTGGTCGAAGAGGGGAGTTGGCAATCGGAACAGAGGAGAATCGGATCGCTCCGTGATGAAGAGAGAGAGAAAATGAGAGAGAGAGAGAGAGAGAGAGAAAGGGGAGCTGCTTGTTTGGTGAGTCTAGTAGTGTAGCTTGTGCCGTTGGTACGTTACGTCACTGAAGGACTGCTGTTATTTCAATAAGATTGCCAAATGTGTAGCCTAAGTCACACGTTCAGGTGACGGTGGTTGCTTCTGTTTCTAGTGTCACATGTTCAGGCCTCCGTGCTAAAAACCGCAATATTCTGAATAGACAGTTAGTTGGACGGTGCGATGGTGGTCCATTAGCTTGTTCACGAGCAGTGACATCAAGTTATTTGTCATACTATTAAATTTTTGTTCGTTATATGCTGCCATTTATACACTCCTGGAAATGGAAAAAAGAACATATTGACACCGGTGTGTCAGACCCACCATACTTGCTCCGGACACTGCGAGAGGGCTGTACAAGCAATGATCACACGCACGGCACAGCGGACACACCAGGAACCGCGGTGTTGGCCGTCGAATGGCGCTAGCTGCGCAGCATTTGTGCACCGCCGCCGTCAGTGTCAGCCAGTTTGCCGTGGCATACGGAGCTCCATCGCAGTCTTTAACACTGGTAGCATGCCGCGACAGCGTGGACGTGAACCGTATGTGCAGTTGAGGGACTTTGAGCGAGGGCGTATAGTGGGCATGCGGGAGGCCGGGTGGACGTACCGCCGAATTGCTCAACACGTGGGGCGTGAGGTCTCCACAGTACATCGATGTTGTCGCCAGTGGTCGGCGGAAGGTGCACGTGCCCGTCGACCTGGTACCGGACCGCAGCGACGCACGGATGCACGCCAAGACCGTAGGATCCTACACAGTGCCGTAGGGGACCGCACAGCCACTTCCCAGCAAATTAGGGACACTGTTGCTCCTGGGGTATCGGCGAGGACCATTCGCAACCGTCTCCATGAAGCTGGGCTACGGTCCCGCACACCGTTAAGCCGTCTTCCGCTCACGCCCCAACATCGTGCAGCCTGCCTCCAGTGGTGTCGCGACAGGCGTGAATGGAGGGACGAATGGAGACGTGTCGTCTTCAGCGATGAGAGTCGCTTCTGCCTTGGTGCCAATGATGGTCGTATGCGTGTTTGGCGCCGTGCAGGTGAGCGCCACAATCAGGACTGCATACGACCGAGGCACACAAGGCCAACACCCGGCATCATGGTGTGGGGAGCGATCTCCTACACTGGCCGTACACCACTGGTGATCGTCGAGGGGACACTGAATAGTGCACGGTACATCCAAACCGTCATCGAACCCATCGTTCTACCATTCCTAGACCGGCAAGGGAACTTGCTGTTCCAACAGGACAATGCACGTCCGCATGTATCCCGTGCCACCCAACGTGCTCTAGAAGGTGTAAGTCAACTACCCTGGCCAGCAAGATCTCCGGATCTGTCCCCCATTGAGCATGTTTGGGACTGTATGAAGCGTCGTCTCACGCGGTCTGCACGTCCAGCACGAACGCTGGTCCAACTGAGGCGCCAGGTGGAAATGGCATGGCAAGCCGTTCCACAGGACTACATCCAGCATCTCTACGATCGTCTCCATGGGAGAATAGCAGCCTGCATTGCTACGAAAGGTGAATATACACTGTACTAGTGCCGACATTGTGCATGCTCTGTCGCCTGTGTCTATGTGCCTGTGGTTCTGTCAGTGTGATCATGTGATGTATCTGACCCCAGGAATGTGTCAATAAAGTTTCCCCTTCCTGGGACAATGAATTCACGGTGTTCTTATTTCAATTTCCAGGAGTGTATGTTATATTTTATGTATTTTTTTCTTAAGTCTTGCTTTAGTCTGTTGCAGGCTACTTTGTGTACCGGGAAGCAGGTGATTTACATTAATCAGGCAAAATGTTATGGCCACCTGCTTAATATCTTGTTTGTCCGTCTTTGGAACGGAATACTGATTCAGCGAATAAGAACGACAATTTGTTTGTAATTTTTTTGATGGTATGTGGCATTAGACGTCTATGAACAGGACGCGTAATCCGCGTAAATAACGGGCCGCTGATTTTCGTACTCGGTGATGGCGCCCGGTAACGATCCATATGGGATCCATAGAATTTACATCAGGCGAATTTGATCGCGGAGACATCAACGTGAGTTCACTATAATGCTTCTCAAACCACTGCAGTACGGTTCTGGGTCTGACACATGGACAATTATACAGCTGAAAGTTGATATCGCCGTCGGGGATCGTATCATGCATGAAGGGATGGGTAATTCGCGTAAATAACGCGCCGCTGATTTGTGAAGGCGGTGATGACGCCTACAGCAACCCATATGGGTACCATAGGATTTGAACATCGTGATAATGCTCCTCAAACTATTGTAGCACGATTATGGCTCCGAAATACGGACAGTCATTCTGCTGAAAGATAACAGCGCCGTCGGGGTAGACAAGTATGAAGGGATGCAGGTAGTTCGCAGCCGTTCACCTCGATGTCGGCGTTTGTGGAGACGACAATCGACCTAGTGTAGCAAAAATGCAGTTCACCCGAAGAGCCGACACGTTTACATTGATCGACGATCGAGTCCCCATGGTTCCATGCCCACTGCAATCGTAACTGACGATGTCGTCGGGTCAACATGTGACACGTAGGGGTGGTCTGCTGCGGAGCTCCACGTTCAACAATGTACAATGAACGGTGTGCTCGGAAATACTTGTGCGTGCACCAGCATTGTTCTCTTTAGGCAGATATACCATAGATTACCATCCATCCCACTTTACTGGGTAGACAAGCCTCCGAAAACCACATTCTGTGAAGAGTCGTCAACGTCCAATCATTAAGCGCCTAGTGGTAGTTTCACTGTCCTTCTTCTACCTCTTTCCGTAGATGCTGACGACAGTAGCACGTGAACATTCGGCCAGCTTCGCCATTTTCGAGATAACTCGTCCACAGGCTCCGGGTAATAATAATCTGCCCTTTGTGAAAGTCGCTTGTCTTAATGAATTTCTCCATTTCCAGTCCATATCTTCGCTAGGGTGATCCCCGTCCGTGTCTGTTCCATTTGCACACTTTTGTTACCCCGTCACGTGGCCGCAATGACACTGTTCGGGATCTAATGTCACATTTGGCAGCGGTCGTAATATTTTATCATTGCACTTGTTAATTTGTTTCTCCTGCTCAGAAGCTTAAAATATTTGACTATGCCCCCCCCCCCCCCCCGCCTTCTTGGTAATGACAGTGAAAGAAAAAAACATTTTAATGTTAGATTATAAGTGAACACTAACCACTCAGGCGAGATAAAATTTTCTCTCATGCGTATTATTATTATTGTATAAAAATCGGTGAATCATTTTCGGGTGTAGAGAATAAAAATATGCACTCGAAACAAGAATGGACCAGATAGCTGAAAAAGGAGCTTATTTTATTCATTGCGAGCAGACGGATATCTTGGCGAGTGCCGATGTATGTAAGCAATACTGTATCTTTAATCAGATTATATATTACTTTCATGTTATTCTCACTTTTAATTTGTAAGAGGTGAGCCCTATCTCGTGTCCGCTTCCTTGAAATAACCTGCAGTTTAAGTAATTTACAGAGCAACAATTGCTGCTGCCGTTGCAGCCAACGACACCATTACGTGGCAATCTTCACTTATAAAATTAGCGGAAGCGAAAAACTCGCCCGCTACAATTATAATAACATTTTTTTGCACAGCCGCCAGACGTTGCAGCAGAGCACAAAGTTTTAAGATTTCTATTTTCAGTTCAATAGCCGAGATCCAGAGCCACGACCCAGACTACAATGCAAACTCTAAAAGTGATAAGAAATAATTCTCTCGCTCGTGTGTGGACAAAATGGAAATAATAATGAAAGATCTCATGCCTGATCAAAAAATCTAATTAGCCGAGGTAGTAATCTGAAAAAGTTTATTTCATTTTTCGACGTATATATCCATGTTCTAAGATCAGTGTGTCTTTCAGTTAGTAAAGTGACAAATAATTTTGCTAAAGATTAACTTTGATTAAACGGACAATTTCCACAAAAGCAATTTAATGTAACTCAAAATCAAAACCAAATTATCAATTATTTTGAGCAAAGCTCACCACGTTACGACAACAATACTCCATCATTATCAATGCATAATTTGTGTAAATAATAATAAATCACGCTGTCACGCGAGAACTATAACAGATTAAGTGTTGCATGCATTCAGTTACTCCAAATTCATAAATCTTGGCATTCGTGTAGTTCTGCAGTAAGCCAGGATAATAATCAAGTACGGTCATTTGAGTGTTTTTAAAGTTTGGTTTTAAATTTATATTTGTATTTTTAAATGACTGCTAATTTGTACTATACTAGGTGAAGTAGGCTCAACTGTGCTATATTTATGTTTTATTCTATTCGCCTTAACGCGGAAGTACGCCTTGTTATTAATTATAATACGGTTCTTTTGTGTTCGTATTGCTTCTCAGGTTTCGGTTTGAATCTGTGCTCGGTGTCAGGGTGGCCGAAAGTGAAACTCTATGATACATTGTCTAGTGGTGTCTTCTTTGTTACATTCGATCCTTGTATACTACCTAACCCGGACTGGTGGTTGCGCATCGCGTGACTAACTTGCTGCATGCATTTCGTATCTTGTTGGCCTTTCGTGGCCGCCGAGCGAAATTTGACTACGACGCGGACGAGTTGTGCCCGCGCTAGAGTTTCCGTGGTCCTGAGTCCAGTGACGGAACAGGGGACTAAGCCACGCCATATCGTCCGGCAGTCCCGGCGTAGGGGTTAAGTTATTTTCAGATGTTTTTAAGACATTTTGGCATCAGCCACTGGAGTCCAAGCACGCCGAGAGACCGCTAGTCCCAATGTATCAAGAGATCAAATAATAACTGGGCCATTAGTTTGCAGATCTTTATTGCGGCTCATTATTTATCTTGTTCTCTCTGTATGTTAAAATTCCTTTTGTGGGAGCTGTATTGACGATTTTATTATCCTGTTCACTTATGGCAGTGCAATATCCACCTACCGCTGAGTGTATACTGGAAATTGTTCCGCCTTGCTGCTTACTCTATAGTAAGTTTAGACCTAGCTTTGTTCTGCGATGGGGTTGAAACCTTAAGAGTTGCTTTTTTTATTATAAAATTCTGTTCTATATTCTTAGCGGGGATTAAATTAATATTATAATTATAGTTAACTAAATGGTTTTTTCTTTCATTGGGATTTCTGCGCCTTCCATGTTAATTGTTTCTTAACCTTGCAAAATCTCTGTTCATCTTCAACCGTTTGGTGACCATTTTGCCAAAGATATTTACTCACTGAGTAAACTGTTAAATTTGATGGTCAGTAAACCTGTGTAATAAGAAATAAGGGAAGGTTGTAAACTCCAGGTTCAGTCCTGTCCAAATTACCTCTAGTCACCGTTCATAAGTGCTGTATGATACGATACAGAGTAATGAAAACAAAGCGTATACAATCTTCAGTGTGTTTAATCGATACTTCCGCAAAATCTGTTGCATAATGTACGAGTTGGGCAATGTATAGCAACCTCAGTAGTATAGCACTCAGGCGGGCGTTCTTCCCCAGGCACGTCTGTACGCACTGCTCGGTGGGCGGCGCTGTGCTGCGCAAGCCAGCCAATCGTGTGTTGGGCGGCTTGAGAGAGAGGAGAACAGGGCGCGCGTCACGAACTATGCTTATCCGATCAGGCAGGTACGTGAGGACAGTTGATGTTACAGCACATTTAGCAGCTTACTTAAACCTTCACTCATAACAACACTACTGATATGCGAGCATAGCCCCTGGTAACAGCTGGTGTTTAATAATCAACAGTCAGTCACATTACGGCAAGTCAGCGTTATGAATCTTGACTCAAGTGTTACCTTCAGTACTTTTGAGATGTGAAGACTACTTATCACATAAACTGACGACTTACCTTGTGCCAAGGATAGCCATATGTTTTTGTAAGTTCTGTATTAAATTAACTTAGTTTGTCCATATAAGTTCACTTTACCTCCTTTTCTTAAGCAGCTCTCAGAATGTGTCATTCGTAATTCCGAATGAGGTCGTATCTGAAACAAGTTTTCAACCCCATACCTCTGGCCGCGCGGGGTTGCCGCGCGGTCTAAGGGCGTCTTGTCACGGTCCTCGAGGTTCCCTCCGTCGGAGGTTCGAGTCCTCCCTCGGGAATGGATGTGCGTGTTGTCCTTAGCGTAAGTTAGTTTTAGTTACATTAAGTAGTGTGTAAGCTTAGGGACTGAAAACCTCAGCAGTTTGGTCCCATAAGATCTTACCACTAATTTCCAAAATATCCCATTCCTTTGAATAACAGCTGTTCTATCACAAGTGTCAATCAAAACGCTTTGTGTGAAACATAAGAATAACAGCTTATTCTTCTCTGTTTATTACACTTGTTCATTGATGACTACAAATTATCGTTCACTGCATGCCCGGCCGACATAAATTCTGTTGAATTCCCACACTATTTTCTCACGGTACAGTAGCTCGTAAATTTTCTCCATAAACTACCAGAATTTTATCCTGACAGTAACGATCAATTTCGACACAGCAGTGCATTTCCGGAGCCAGCCGCTGTGGTCGAGCGGTTCTTGGTGCTTCAGTCCGGAACCACGCTGCTGCTACTGTCGCAGGTTCGACTCCTGCCTTGGGCATGGATGTGTGTGATGTCCTTAAGTTAGTTAGGTTTAAGTAGTTCTAAGTTCTAGGGGACTGATAACCACAGCAGCTGAGTCCCATAGTGCTCAGAGCCATTTGAACCATTCTTTTGATAGTGAAGAAGAATTACGTGATCTGCTGAACGGAATGAACAGTCTAATGAGTACAGAGTATGGATTGAAGGTAAATCAAAGAAAGACGAAGGTAATCAGAAGTAGTAGAAATGAGAACAGCGAGAAACTTAACATCAGGTATAAGTAGTTCTACGTCTAAGGGACTGATGACCTCAGATGTTAAGTTCCATAGAGCTTAGAGCCATTTGAGCACTTACCGGAACTGAGACTAACAGTGCTTTTCTAGAGCGTTGTAGACTGTTGTACCACGCGGGGCAGCCGTGTGGCCTAGGGCGCCTTGCCACGGTTCGCGCGGCTCCCCCCGTCGAAGGTTCGAGTCCTCCCTCGGGCATGGGTGTGTGTGTTGTCCTTAGCGTAAGCTAGTTTAAGTTAGATGACTTCAGCAGTTTGGTCCCATAGGAACTCACCACAAATCTCCCACTGTTGTGCTGTTGCACTATGAGCCAAAAAATGGTTCCAATGGCTCTGAGCACTATGGGACTTAACATCTGAGGTCATCAGTCCCCTAGATCTAGAGCAACTTAAACCTAACCAACCTAAGCACATCACACACATCCATGCCCGAGGCAGGATTCGAACCTGCGACCGTAGCAGTCGCGTGGTTCCGGACTGAAGCGCCTAGAACCGCTCGGCCACCGCGGCCGGCGCACTATGAGCCAACTGCTGCTGTTAGCTGACGCAGTTGACAAAGTGTTAGGGACTGAGCAGTTTCGGCCGACGGGGGGACGACAGTTAGTGACTTTGCCGAGGGGAAGCGTGTACCTTCACGCAGACGAGATTCTAATTAACGGACAGAATGGTTTCAGTCAATTGTATTTAAGCATCTAACACTATGAAGTTATTTGTTGAAATTTACACGTACATCCTGAACACGTGACCACCGCATGCATCGCGCCGTCGCACTCACCCGTGCCGCACTTCCAAAAAACTATCCCTGATATCACTGCATCAGACAGCTCGTGATGTGACCATGGTGAGGGGTGTTACTGTGTACTCCTAATAAAGCGGGCCCCAGGGATCTCTGAGAGAGCCGGCAGAACTTAATTTGCCATTGCAATACATGCACTGAGATTAGCGCTTGTCAATGTGAACAACTACTGTGAGTACATGTCACAATAAATATGCATTTCCGACCATTGTTTCCCTATCTCAATATAATCTCTTACGGACCCACTACCAACTGTTTCAATTTGACCCAAAAAATTTGAGACACCCTATACACCATCTTTGTCGCATCACGTTGACGCAACACCACAAATCGCAATTCGGTCTCACCGTGGGCAGTTGTCACAGCGCCTAGTTCATTAGTGTAGATGGTGTGCTCGAGTGTGTTCCGGTGTCAAATAAAAATTTATGCCATTATTCGATCTTTTCCATGTGGTCTGCTATTACTTCTTGGTTGTTATCTCACCTTGACGAGCAGAACTTAAGAACTGTTCGAACTAGGGTTTAGTGAGTTACTTGCTTCGTAAGTGATTCCCATTTTCTTAAGATTCTTCGGCGAATCTTAGCCCATCACTTGATTTTTCAATTTTGATGTGTCTTTCTACGATAAGTCGCTTTGTATGGTCACTCACAGATATATTAGGGTTGTTACTGTTTCCAAAGACTTATAGCCAATAATGTAATTGGTCTTTCCCCTACATTTTACGGTGACTTTTACGATGGCGTTTCAACTGCCGGTCCAATTACAGGCATCGATCCCGTACAGGTCTTCCTGCATTTCGCTACTGTTTTCCGGCTCTCATGGGTATGTTGTTGTTGTTGTGGTCTTCAGTCCTGAGACTGGTTTGATGCAACTCTCCATGCTACTCTATCCTGTGCAAGCTTCTTCATCTCCCAGTAACTACTGAAACCTACATCCTTCTGAATCTGCTTAGTGTATTGATTTCTTGGTCTCCCTCTATGATTTTTACCCTCCACGGTGCCCGCCAATACTAAATTGGTGATCCCTTGATGCCTCAGAACATGTCCTACCAACCGATCCCTTCTTCTAGTCAAGTTGTGCCACAAAATTCTCTTCTCCCCAATCCTATTCAATACCTCCTCATTATTTATGTGATCTACCCATCTAATCTTCAGCATTCTTCTGTAGCACCACATTTCGAAAGCTTCTATTCTCTTCTTGTCTAAACTATTTATCGTCCATGTTTCACTTCCATACATGGCTACACTCCATACAAATACTTTCAGAAACGAGTTCCTGACACTTAAATCTATACTCGATGTTAACAAATTTCTCTGCCGGCCGCGGTGGTCTTGCGGTTCTAGGCGCGCAGTCCGGAACCGTGCGACTGCTACGGTCGCAGGTTCCAATCCTGCCTCGGGCATGGATGTGTGTGATGTCCTTAGGTTCGTTAGGTTTAAGTAGTTCTAAGTTCTAGGGAACTGATGACCACAGCAGTTGAGTCCCATAGTGCTCAGAGCCATTTTGAACAAATTTCTCTTCTTCAGAAACGCTTTCCTTGCCATTGCCAGTCTACATTTTATGTCCTCTCTACTTCGACCATCATCAGTTATTTTGCTCCCCAAATAGCAAAACTCCTTTAGTACTTTAAGTGTCTCATTTCCTAATCTAATTCCCTCAGCATCACCCAACTTAATTCGACTACATTCCATTATCGTCGTTTTGCTTTTGTTGATGTTCATCTTATATCCTCCTTTCAAGACACTATCCATTCCGTTCAACTGCTCTTCCAAGTCCTTTGCTGTCTCTGACAGAATTACAATGTCATCGGCAAACCTCAAAGTTTTTATTTCTCCTCCATGGATTTTAATACCTACTCCGAATTTTTCTTTTGTTTCTTTCACTGCTTGCTCAATATACCGATTGAATAACATCGGGGAGAGGCTGCAACCCTGTCTCACTCCCTTCCCAACCACTGCTTCCCTTTCGTGTCCCTCGACTCTTATAACTACCATCTGGTTTCTGTACAAATTGTAAATAGCCTTTCGCTCTCTGTATTTTACCCCTGCCACCTTCAGAATTTGAAAGAGAGTATTCCAGTCAACATTGTCAAAAGCTTTCTCTAAGTCTACAAATGCTAGAAACGTAGGTTTGCTTTTCCTTAATCTAGCTTCCAAGATAAGTCGTAGGGTCAGTATTGCCTCACGTGTTCCAATATTTCTACGGAATCCAAACTGATCTTCCCCAAGGTCGGCTTCTACTAGTTTTTCCATTCGTCTGTGAAGAATTCGTGTTAGTATTTTACAGCCGTGACTTATTAAACTGATAGTTCGGTAACTTTCACATCTGTCAACACCTGCTTTCTTTGGGATTGGAATTATTACATTCTTCTTGAAGTCTGAGGGTATTTCGCCTGTCTCATACATCTTGCTCACCAGATGGTAGAGTTTTGTCATGACTGGCTCTCCCAAGGCTGTCAGTAGTTGTAATGGAATGTTGTCTACTCCCGGGGCCTTGATTTGACTCAGGTCTTTCAGTACTCTGTCAAACTCTTCACGCAGTATCTTATCTCCCATTTCATCTTCATCTAAATCCTCTTCCATTTCCATAATATTGTCCTCAAGTACATCGCCCTTGTATAGACCCTCTATATACTCCTTCCATCTTTCTGCTTTCCCATCTTTGCTTAGAACTGGGTTTCCATCTGAGCTCTTGATATTCATACAAGTGGTTCTCTTTTCTCCAAAGGTCTCTTTAATTTTCCTGTAGGCAGTATCTATCTTACCCCTAGTGAGATAAGCCTCTACATCCTTACATTTATCCTCTAGCTATCCCTGCTGAGCCATTTTGTACTTCCTGTCGATCTCATTTTTGAGACGTTTGTATTCCTTTTTGCCTGCTTCATTTACTACATTCTAATATTTTCTCCTTTCATCAATTAAGTTCAATATTTCTTCTGTTACCCAAGGATTTTTAGCAGCCCTCGTCTTTTTTACCTACTTTATCCTCC
This sequence comes from Schistocerca nitens, assembly GCF_023898315.1. NCBI lineage: Eukaryota > Metazoa > Arthropoda > Insecta > Orthoptera > Acrididae > Schistocerca > Schistocerca nitens. Next base: position 676,470,686 of record NC_064618.1, read on the forward strand.
GCTGCCTTCACTACTTCATCCCTCAAAGCTACCCATTCTTATACTACTGTATTTCTTTCCCCCATTCCTGTCAATTGTTCCCTTATGCTCTCCTTGAAACTCTGTACAACCTCTGGTTCTTTCAGTTTATCCAGGTCCCATCTCCTTAAATTCCCACCTTTTTGCAGTTTCTTCAGTTTTAATCTACAGTTCATAACCAATAGATAGTGGTCAGAGTCCACATCTGCCCCTGGAAATGTCTTACAATTTAAAACCTGGTTCCTAAATCTTTGTCTTGCCATTATATAATCTGATACCTTTCAGTATCTCCAGGGTTCTTCCATGTATACAACCTTCTTTTATGATTCTTGAACCAAGTGTTAGCTATGATTAAGTTGTGCTCTGTGCAAAATTCTGCCAGGCGGCTTCGTGTTTCATTCCTTCCCCCCAATCCATATTCACCTACTACGTTTCCTTCTCTCCCTTTTCCTACTACCGATTTCCAGTCACCCATGACTATTAAATTTTCGTCTCCCTTCACTATCTGCATAATTTCTTTTATTTCATCATACATTTCTTCAATTTTTTCCTCATCTGTAGAGCTAGTTGGCATATAAACTTGTGCTACTGTGGTAGGCGTGGGCTTCGTGTCTATCTTGGCCACAATAAATGAGCTACACAAGACCTGTGTTCGATTTTATTTGCCCAAAAAGATCATAATAAGCTAGATTATATTTTCTTTCGTAATTCTATAGCAGAATCACTCCAGCGATATAGGATACCTGTTACATCTACCAGTCCAGTGATCCTTGTTGGTGAGATTGGTGTGATTTCCACGGATCTGGCAGCGTATTACACAGACTGGCCCGTATAATGTGGTGTCAGCAAAATCGAGAATAGACTAAATGTGGGAAAGCGCAAATGCTATATTCACAGACTAATAGTTTGCAACCTGTTTTTCGTCATATATTCATCTACTGGGAAAGTGCTATCCGATCCTATTGCGCCCGCATCTCGTGGTCGTGCGGTAGCGTTCTCGCTTCCCACGCCCGGGTTCCCGGGTTCGATTCCCGGCGGGGTCAGGGATTTTCTCTGCCTCGTGATGGCTGGGTGTTGTGTGCTGTCCTTAGGTTAGTTAGGTTTAAGTAGTTCTAAGTTCTAGGGGACTTATGACCACAGCAGTTGAGTCCCATAGTGCTCAGAGCCATTTGAACCATCGATCCTATTGCAAGATCATTAAGGAAGCGAAGCGTCTGATGGTGCGGCGAGGCATTATCACCCTGGACGGCTTCACAATTTGGTTGGACTAGTAATGTTTGCAAGAACAGCCACTACCGCCAGAAGTGCGAATGTCTTCTAAAAGTACAGGCGATTCGGGTTTCCTCTTCGTGGAGAGCCATAGAGATTTGAAATGCTGAAGTGCGCGCATTATCAAATTGGGTAAAGTCCTGACCTAATATCTGGGGTCCACTTGTCCAGAATCGTGTATGTGACAAATTTATTTTCCGCTGTGATGGGTCCCAGATTAACATTTGACGAACTCCTAGAGCGGGCTCAGTACCATCTACAACTCTGGAGGTGATACCACCTCCCCACAGCCTACAAATATACAAAACATTCTTCTCTTTACACCTGTAATAGAAAAATTGTTCAATTCTTATTACATACTGATATCTATTACAATGATCCTGTAACGTATTTTCGAGGAAAACAATCTGCGTTTGGAGCTGAAGGTGAAAATATGTATTTTATGACTTTGATAATATCTCGGGCTTTTAGCCGAGTCGTGGAATCCTCTTATCGCAACGTTTCGTCTATTCTGCATGTAAATCTATACACTGGAAACCACAGTGAAGTGCATGGCAGAGGGTACGTCCCATGTTATTAGCGCTTTCTCCGGTTCCATTCACTTACGGAGCATGGGAAGACCGCTTAAACGCATCTGGGCGCGCCGTAAGTAGTCTACATCTATACATAGTGGATGTGGAATTCTGGTTATTACAGTCAATGTTAGAATGTCGGATTGACTACCTATTTAAGCTCAAAAAGCACAAAAATTTACGCGTTTCGAAGGTCAAGCCATCGTCATCATAAAATACTGGCCATTAAAATTGCTACACCATGAAGATGACGTGCTACAGACGCGAAATTTAACAGACAGGAAGAAGATGCTGTGATATGCAAATGATCAGCTTTTCAGAGCATTCACACTAGGTTGGCGCCGGTGGCTACACCTACAACGTGCCGACATGAGGAAAGTTTCCAACCGATTTCTCATACACAAACAGCAGTTGACCGGCGTTGCCTGGTGAAACGTTGTTGTGACGTCTCATGTAAGGAGGAGAAATGCGTACCATCACGTTTCCGACTTTGATAAAGGTGGGATTATAGCCTATCGCGTTGGCAGAATGTGGAATCGGTGGGTTCAGGAGGGTAATACGGAACGCCGTGCTGGATCCCAACGGCCTCGTATCACTAGCAGTCGAGATGACAGGCATCTTATCCGCATGGCTGTAACGGATCGTGCAGCCACGTCTCGATCCCTGAGTCAACAGATGTGAATGTTTGCAAGACAACAACCATCTGCACGAATAGTTCGACGACGTTTGCAGCAGCATGGATTATCAGCTCGGAGACGATGGCAGAGGTTACCCTTGACGCTGCATCTACATCTACATCTACATCTATACTCCGCAAGCCACCTGACGGTGTGTGGCGGAGGGTACCTTGAGTACCTCTATCGGTTCCCCCTTCTATTCCAGTCTCGTATTGTTCGTGGAAAGAATGATTGTCGGTATGCTTCTGTGTGGGCTCTCTCTGATTTTATCCTCATGGTCTCTTCGCGAGATATACGTAGGAGGGAGAAATATACTGCTTGACTCTTCGGTGAAGGTATGTTCTCGAAACTTTAACAAAAGCCCGTACCGCGCTATTGAGCGTCTCTCCTGCAGAGTCTTCCACTGGAGTTTATCTATCATCTCCGTAACGCTTTAGCGATTACTAAATGATCCTGTAACGAAACGCGCTGCTCTCCGTTGGATCTTCTCTATCTCTTCCATCAAACCTATCTGGTACGGATCCCATACTGCTGAACAGTATTCAAGCAGTGGACGAACAAGCGTACTGTAACCTACTTCCTTTGTTTTCGGATTGCATTTCCTTAGGATTCTTCCAATGAATCTCAGTCTGGCATCTGCTTTACCAACGATCAACTTTATATGATCATTCCATTTTAAATCACTCCTAATGCGTACTCCCAGATAATTTATGGAATTAACAGCTTCCAGTTGCTGACCTGCTATTTTGTAGCGAAATGATAAGGGATCTATCTTTCTATGTATTCGCAGCACATTACACTTGTCTACATTGAGATTCAATTGCCATTCCCTGCACCATTCGTCAATTCGCTGCAGATCCTCCTGCATTTCAATACAATTTTCCGTTGTTACAACCTCTCGATACACCACAGCATCATGCGTCAATTCGCTGCAGATCCTCCTGCATTTCAGTACAATTTTCCATTCTTACAACCTCTCGATACACCACAGCATCATCTGCAAAAAGCCTCAGTGAACTTCCGATGTCATCCACTAGGTAATTTATGTATATTGTGAATAGCAACGGTCCTATGACACTCCCTTGCGGCACACCTGAAATCACTCTTACTTCGGAAGACTTCTCTCCATTGAGAATGACATGCTGCGTTCTGACAGACAGGAGCGCCTGCGATGCTGTACTCAACGACGAACCTGAGTGCACGAATGGCAAAACGTCATTTTTTTTATGAATCCAGGATCTGTTTACAGCATCATGATGGTCGCATCCGTGTTTGGCGACATCGCGGTGAACGCACATTGAAAGCGTGTATTCGTCATCGTCATACTGGCGTATCATATGGCGTGCTGGTAGGGGGGGGGGGCATTGGTTACACGTCTCGATCACCTCTTGTTCGCATTTACGGTACTTTGAACAGTGGACGTTACATTTCAGATGTGTTACGACCCGAGGCTCTACCCTTCATTCTATCCCTGCGAAACCCTACGTTTCAGCAGGATAATGCACGACCGCATGTCGCAGGTCTTGTACGGGCCTTTCTGGATACAGAAAATGTTCGACTGCTGCCTTGGCCAGCTCATTCTCCAGATCTCTCACCAATTGAAAACGTCTGGTCAATGGTGGCCGAGCAACTGGCTCGTTACAATACACCAGTCAGTACACTTGATGAACTGTGGTATCGTGTTGAAGCTGCATGGGCAGCTTTACCTGTACACGCCATCCAAGCTCTGTTTGACTCAATGCCCAGGCGTATCAAGGCCATCATTAGGCCAGAGGTGGTTGTTCTGGGTACTGATTTCTCAGAATCTATGCACACAAATTGCTTGAAAAGTAATCACATGTCAGTTCTAGTACAATATATTTGTCCAATGAATACCCGTTTATCATCTGCATTTCTTCTTGGTGTAGCAATTTTAATGGCCAGTATGTATCTGTTATACAATAATCTCCAGAATCGATTAAGATTAAACATGAACAAAAGCAAGAAAACAGTGTTATCACTTCCCTTGCAGCAATATCCTCCTATGCTGTGCATCCCCATAACCGTCAACTGATAAAACGGACGCAAATCAAATGGCATGTTCCGCATGAACGGCGCGTACATAGACATGGAAGTCACACCCGGAAGACGAAAACAGAAGTAAGTGAGCACTTTGCGATAGCAAGCACGAAATCAAAGAGATAACAAAGAACAGGCCTGATGCTGAATTTTGTAGGGAAGCTCGACAGTTCAGATCCCGTCAAGAACAGAACGCTACTGGTAGAATGTAATTAAAATCGCTAAACATAGACGAGTATTAAAAAAAGATCTACAAAAAGTTTGAAGAAGTTCTCTGTGGCGCCCACTAGCTGTTCATTTAATGTGTTAGACTGATGCATAAGTTCGTAGCGTTTCCCACAAGTTTAATAAACACAACAGTTAAACGTAGCAGGGTCTTTAGTCATCAATAACATATTTTCCTTCGCTGTCAACAACAGCCTGCCAACGCTGGTGCAGCTTTTCTATTTCGCGACAGTAGAAATCATGTGTTTTTGAGATGAAGAACTTGTCGAGTTATGTTCTAAACGCATTTTCATCCGGAAAGGAAGTTCCTTGAAAATTGTTCGTTAGGGATTTGAAAACGCGAGAGCCTGAGAGCGCAAGATCAGGTGAACAAAATGAATGAGGAATGGCTTCCCAATGCAACTCCTGTATATTGTTTGTCAGTTTAGCAGAATGCGGGCGGGCGTTATCGTGGAGTATCATCCTGGTCGCTGTCCTTCCATTACGCTTGTAAGACGTCTTAGTTATCAACAACAAATGTCAGCACCGATGGTTACAGCTCGGGGAAGCACTTCGTAGCGCACCACAGCGTCGCTATTCCACCACATGCATAACATCTTTTGTGGATGCGCACAGGACTTTGTACGGGGAGTTGCTGCTTTGTTTGAGCGCGTCTATTCCTTTGTTTTTCTTACGTTAGCGTGAAGACACCATTTCTCGTCATCAGTAACGATACAGGATAAGAATGGTCAGTGTTGTTCACGAGCCAGTTGGTGACGACCAAACAGATTCATGCATGGCTCAAAGCATGCGATACCCATACACCCGAATTTTGAAACCTTTCCATTTCATGCAAACGTCGCACGATGGTGAAATGATCACAGTCTGTTCTCGAGTACACTGGCAAAGATCATAGTGGATTAATGTATCCAAACGATCTCATCAAACCCCGAAGGTCTTCCTCAATATGGAGAGTCACTAAGGTGAAAACGATCGTCCTTAAAACGAGAAAACCATTTTCTAGCGGTGCTCTGTCAAATGGCATTATCCCCATACAAGGTCTCCGCTGCTGTCACCCCTCTATTGAACTCAAAGAGAAGGATGTGTTCCGCATGTTTCCATTTCTCCAAATGACACTCCATTTTCTAGCGTCAACATCTTCACTCACAATCTCCAAATGAAAATAAGTGAACTCAAATAGCAACAATGAACTACAAATAAAAAACGATAGTCGATAAATAATCCCATAGCAACCGGAATACCAACATGCAGAACAAAAACGCTACGAATTTATGAACCAAACTAATATTTTGAAGTTTCGCGCTATGTATAGTAATCCTAAATTGTTCTAGCACATCCAGTTTCTTACATTTATCTCCTATATCCAAAATTGTGAGATCTGTATCAGTTCCCACGTAAGCTGGCCAGTTTCGTGAATACTCGTGGTTGTAGCCGGAAAGTGTCCCTGTGTTTGCTGTACCTCAACATGATGGGACTACCAGACTGGCCGAAGTATTTCGCAATGAATTTTATAGATAGCATCTCTATCGTACTGATCAACATCTAGTTTTAAATTGTTTTTTTAATTTCAATCGTAGTGTATTGTTGGAGTGAAATACGATTTCAACTTTAAAAAGCTTACAAATATTAGCCACTTTCTGAGATAAACTACCGAAGTACGGAACCGTGGCTCCCTCAGCTTTCTTCGTGGCATTCTCGCTTACGATAACGTGCTATTTCTTATGTGTTAATTTATTCACAGCACTTTCGCAGCTAGCCAAAGTTAGCTACTTCAGCTCACTCATACTGTCTTGTTTATTCATCGGGACGTAGAATGATTTCCACTATGTGATCAGTAGTATCCGGACACAAGGCTGAAATGACTTACAAGTTCGGGGCGCCCTCCATCGGTGACGCTGGAATTCAGTGCGGTGTTGGCTCACCCTTAGCCTTGATGACAGCTTCCACTCTCGCAGGCATACGTTCAATCAGGTGCTGGCAGGTTTCTTGGAGAATGACAGCCCATTCTTCACTGAGTGCTGCAGTGAGGAGAGGTATCGATGTCGGTCGGTGAGGCCTGGTACGAATTGGGCGTTCCAAAGCATTCCAGAGGTGTTCTGTATAATTCAGGTCACGAATCCTTGCAGGCCAGTCCATTGCAGGGATGTTGCTGTCGTGCAACCACTACGCCACAGGCCGTGCATTATGAACAGGTGCTCGATCGTGTTGAAAGATGCATTCACCATCCCTGAATTGCTCTTCAACAGTTGGAAGCAAGAAGGTGCTTAAAACATTATTGTTGGCCTGTGCTGTGATAGTACCACGCAAAACAACAAGGAGTGCAAGTCCCCTCCATGAAAAACACGGCCACACCATAACACCACCAGCCTCCGAATTTTACTGTAGGCACTACACACGCTGGCAGATGACGTTCACCGGGCATTCGCCATACCCACACCCTGCCATCGGATCCCCACATTGTGTACCGTGATTCGTCACTCCACACAACGTTTTTCCACTGTTCAATCGTCCAGTGTTTACGCTCCTTACACCAAGCGAGGCGTCGTTTGGCATTTACCGGCGAGTTGTATGGCTTATGAGCAGCTGCTCGACCATGAAATCCAAATTTTCTCACCTCCCGCCTAACTGTCATAGTACTTGCAGTGGATCCTGATGCAGTTTCGAATTCCTGTGTGATGGTCTGGATAAATGTCTGCCTATTACACATTACGTCCCTCTTAAGCTGTCGGCGGTCTCTGTGATTCAACAGACGAGGTCGGCCTGTACGCTTTTGTGCTGTACGTGTCCCTTCACGTTTCCACTTGACTATCACATCGGAGACACTGATCACAGGATCTCCTGCTCACATGACAGACGCTCTATCCGACTGAGCCAACAAGGGCACAGAGGATAGGATGTGAGCAGGAGATTCCGGGTTCGAGTCCCGATCGGGGCACATATTTTCAACTGTCCCCGTAGATATTTATCAACGCCTGTAAGCAGCTAATGGTCTGGATTTCATTGCTATCCTCGCTGAAAAGGAAGAAAAATTATTTGTTGAATTGAAAGAAATGCGAAACGACTACAGAATATGTACTGAGAAGAAACCGAAGAAAGGCGGAAGTAATGAAGAGTAGCATAACTAAGGTTAGCAATAAACCAACCTCAAAATTGGAAACCATGTAGCAGAAAAAAAATGGTTCAAATGGCTCTGAGCGCTATGGGACTTAACATCTATGGTCATCAGTCCCTAGTACTTAGAACTACTTAAACCTAACTAACCTAAGGACAGCACACAACACCCAGCCATCACGAGGCAGAGAAAATCCCTGACCTCGCCGGGAATCGAACCCGGGAACCCGGGCGTGGGAAGCGAGAACGCTACCGCACGACCACGAGATGCGGGCCCATGTAGCAGACAAAACGAGAGAACAGAAGGCATTTGTCTCCAAATTTTTAGTACAATACAGATACAGATACAAAGGGGGTAAGGAATCAAACGAAGTGCAGTTACTCTGTAGCGAGCCACTGCATGCCGCAGCTCCTTTATATCAAAAGTCGCCGAAAGTATCTGCTTAACACTATCGAAATTTAGTCAGCCGAGTTCGGCTTCATCTTGTATATATGCCTACAAGTGCTACTTTGAGCCGGAAGTTGTGGCCGAGGGGTTCTAGGCGCTTCAGTCTGGAACCGCGAGACGGCTACGGTCGCAAGTTCGAATCCTGCCTCGGGCATGGATGTGTGTAATGTCCTTAGGTTACTTAGGTTTGAGATGAAGAGGTTGGCATAGGCATGAAGTCGTGGGGCGCCGCATCAAACCGGTCAGGGGACTTATAATTTAAAAAAAGAAGTCGTAGACTAGCAGTGGAGAGCATGTAAAGCGTGTCAAAGGGGACGCGGAAAACAGTGCAGTCGTTGCTGTAACGTGGAAACGGAGCGATTTATCTAACGTCCAGTAGGGCATGAGTATTGGCTTACTGGCCAAGGGGAGAAGAATTTCCGAAACTGCTAAATTTGTAAGCTATTCGCGTGCTTCCGTGGTTAAAGTACACCATGCATGGGAAAATATCCCTTTCCAAAAGCGGCGCCGGGCAATTGTGGTGCACCACGGGTCGTAAATGACAGAAGTGCACGGCGGCTGCGGAGATGTGTACGGGCGAATAGACGTGCAACTAATTGAGCGAATGTCCGCACAGATGAACCAAGAGGCTACCCAAAGTGTGTCGTCGACGACCATTCAGCGAACGTTGCTGCGTATTGGCCACCACAGCAGGTGCCTGGTTCATGAACCCATGCAAACTGCTGTAGATCGGCTACGAAGGCTGAAATTTGCACGCCAGTACCACAACTGGACGTCCACAGAGGGGTGACTGGTGGCTTTCTCAGATGAATCACTTTTTATACTCCATTGGATAGATAGCCGTTGGGGGTAAGACGTGAAACTTCTGAAAGCAGCCGCGCGGAGTGGCCGCGCGGTTAGAGGCGTCATGTCACGGATCGCGCGGCCCCTCCCGCCGGAGGTTCGAGTCCTCCCTCGGGCATGGGTGTGTGTGTTGTTCTTAGCATTGAGTTAGTTTAAGTAGTGTGTAAGACTAGGGACCGATGACCTCAGCAGTTTGGTCCCTTAGGAATTCACCCACAGTTGAACATTTTCCTTAAAGCAAACACTCTGCATGCATTATGTCATGGTGAATGTTTCCGCGGCATTCTCCAGGATATCTCGTCCTGGAAGGCACATTTTTCGGACTTCGATGGAGGTCAAATCATTGGCATGAGGTCCGTGGGAGCACCATACTGACAGGTCATGCGGGCAATCAGTTGAAGTGCAATGACTGCAGCACGAGTGCTGACGAAGTGGGGGTATGGTGCCAAGGAGAGCAGGGACGGATCCTTACATAAAGCTACACCACGAGAGGATAGCATCGTTGGACCGTTCGAGTGATTGAAGAATAAACAGATTACGATAGACGAAACCCTGGCAGAGCTGACTGACAGACTGTTACCACAAACTGTATCAATAAGATTGCTTGAAGCTGTGTTGCGATATCGAGTTACCATGTGTTGTTTGCAGTTGACACCATACCACATACAACTAAGACTTCCATAGTGTATAGCCAGAGTCAACTGGGGTATTTAGTGTCATTGTCTGATGTCTCATTGCTGTATGTGGTGGTAAGATCGACGCCAACGTGTTTCTATATAATCTTATTGTCGAATAAAATAAAAAACTCACCTAGAGTCTCTTTATACTGTGGCTAGAATGGTAAAGCTCTTTTGTCATACCGTTCGTTATAAGCGTACCGAATGGTAAATCCCAGTACGATAGTGCTAGTCCCAGCACTGCAGTACACACCACAAACGCCTTGCGGACGTATGGATCCTGATTTGTCCGCTGATTTGTCTGTGATTGACACAGAATGTGTGAGACGTGCCTCTAGTCAGCAATTTTCTTGAACTGACGCAACATGTTACTCAGGTATGGAAATGGAGTCTCATGCGTCTTTACAGAGCGTAGCGGTACGATGCGGGAGACCCGCACTGCCGTACTAGGCAAGCTCTTAATGGAGGTGGTTTGCCGTTGCCTTCCTCCGACCGTAAAGGGGATCAATGTTGATAATGAAGACGACACAATACCACTCACTCATCTCGGGGCAGGTGACCCCGCCGGGAATCGAACATGGGACCCCCGCTCGGGAAGAGAGAACGCTACCACGGACCACGAGCTGCGGACTATTCAGGTATAGGAAGAAATTTTTATGAAGACATTCAGAGGCTTCTTGCTTCCGTGTCAAAACAAGTACAAGACTGCACTAACGACCGTGGGTCACATCTCATACTGATCTTGATGATCGTCATCGCTTCGAGGTGGAATGAAAGTTTAATTGTCTAATATTCGTCATATGATGAATGTCTGCTGAGTGTTTGACAAATATCGGACTGGTTCTTCATGATGTAGCACTCTCAGTCAACGCGTTACGACAATTCAAAAATTACAACATACACTGACGAAAAATATCCCAACATTAAAAAATAATCAATGTAGATAATAAAATTTCGGACATACATTTATCTAGACAAAATATTTACGTAATTAACGTTGCAAAATCACAGGTTACTGTAAGCACCAGAAACGCCATTGCAAATGTGCAATTTCGGTAGATTAATAACCGGTGTAACAGCCAAAATATTGAATGCAAGCACGCAAACGTGCACTCGTTGTGTCGCATTGGTGCCGGATGTCACCTTATAGCAGGGAGTCCCATGCCTGTGACCGAGCGAGGTGACGCAGTGGTTAGACACTGGACTCGCATTCGGGAGGACGACGGTTCAATCCCGCATCCGGCCATCCTGATTTAGGTTTTCCGTGATTTCCCTAAATCGCTCCAGGCAAATGCCGGGATGGTTCCTTTGAAAGGGCACGGCCGACTTCCTTCCCCATCCTTCCCTAATCCGATGAGACCGATGACCACGCTGTCTGGTCTCCTTCCACAAAAAAAAAAAAAAAAAAACAACTACCCATGCCTGTTGCACTTAATCAGTCAATACAGTGACGGTTAATGCTGGTTTTTGATGACGCTGGAGTTGTTGTCCCATGATGTACCATACGTGCTCAATTGAAGACAAATCTGCCGATCGAACAGGCGAAGACAACCCGTCGACTCTCTGTAGAGCATGTTGGGATACAACAGTGACATGTGAGCAGCGTTGTCCTGCTGGCAAAAACACCATGGAATGCTGAAACTTCCTGGCAGATTGAAACCGTGTGCCGGACCGAGACTCGAACTTGGGACCTTTGCCTTTCCCACGTAAGTGGTCTACCACTGAGCTATCCAAGCACGACTCACGATCCGTCCTCACAGCTTCAATTCTGCCAGTTATTAGTCTATTACCGTTCGCATAAGAGCTTCTGTGAAAGTACTGGCAGAATTGAAACTGTGAGGATGGGTCGTGAGTCCTGCTTGGGTAACTCAGTGCTATTGCACTTTCCCGCGAAAGGCAAAGGTCCCAAGTTCGAGTATCGGTCCGGCACACGGTTTTAATCTGCCAGCAAGTTTCACATCAGCGAATACTCCGCTGCAGAGTGAAAATCTCATTCTGAAAACATCCCCCAGGCAATGGGTAAGCCATGTCTCCGCAATATCCTTTCTTCCAGGAGTGCTAGTTCTGCAAGGTTCGCAGACGTTGCACATCTCCTTTCTGTATACTGTCTATCTCCACCTAAAAAGTTTCAGTAACATTAGACACGGCAGTAGTCATCATCTACTCACACCACTCCTCCCCTGCAGGAATGGCACTTTTTTAACTGGAAATGATATCGCATAAGGATGAAATTTTAATATACGACGGCGCTCCGTAAAGGACGTTACACAATATGTCCCAAGCTAAGACCATTGCGCAAGAAGAGTGGCCCATCGCCAGAAGGGAATAAAAGTTCCGGTTTCCATGCAGACACGATTCTGTTGCGATACAATTAACAGGAGCATCACCGAGTTCGAATGACTTGGCGCGACATCTGGAACCAAATGAAAGTTGAACCACCGCAAAACCGGGCGACTCTTGTGGGAAGAACGACTAAATTGCACACAGGTTCACCGTCAAATCCTGGCAATACAAGGACCAAATACAGTGTTGAGTGCGGCCATACTGAAATGGTGCCAAGCAATTCGAGCAAGGCTGCGCAGACGTGAGCGGTCCAGGCAGTCGGGGGACTGTTTCGCAGCAAGTGCTGATCTTTCAATGATGAGGAATTTCACACAGAGGATCTCAAATGGCTCCGTGACCAAGGAGCGGGTATCTATGGCCGAGGAACTGAGCCATTGATAGAACGTTCCGACGGTTCTCTACAGAGTCTTGCTGCTGCCAGAATATGGGCTTAAGGAGACTAAACAGCTGAGGCCAACAGTCTTATATTCAAAACAAGGATCCTGTAACACCGAAAATGCAGGATGCATGGCACTTGCTACCGATATATAACTTTTTTTGAATTGCATGTAAATATTTGTAATTTAAATGCTTTCTTTTAATAAGTAAGGACATTGCATCACTGTATGTGTACATTTAGGTAGAAGTCTGTTGACGTTTCACTGTATTTATCTGTGTTTTACTGTGAAACTTACAAGCTCTGAGAAAAAGCGAAAGGAATCGTTATTTGTATCGACTAGCAACAATAATAGCAGTGCTTGTGCGTTGTAAAATCTTTGGGTAGGGGGTTGTTGCGCAGAGCGCGCGGACAGAGAGACGGGTTCCAGCGCTTGTAGTGGCGGAAGTGTGGTGTTAACGCTCTCGCAGTAGAGAGTACCGTTTTCGGCGGCCTCGTGTACGCGCGCCGGCCAGATGTCTAGGGCAGGAGTACGGACAGTGGACGGGCGGAAGAGGCTGTATTAATTACGATTGTCCGTTCCTATAATTAGCCGTGGCTCCACAATATGCTACCGTCTTCAACAACATCAGCAGTTCCAGCAACACAGTTTCGTCGTCGGCTCCGAGTTTCGTCGTATGCACAGCACTGAAATAAGACTGTTCATTGGTAGAAAGCATTACGGCTAACCCAGCAGCACAACTGAATGTGATTTGATTGATAAGATTTATTTAAATAATTATCAGTCAAACTCAGGGCGATTGTGTCCTCATTGCCCCCAGACATTGTTACCAAGCAGGATCCTTGTTTCTTTTTTTCCGTAATATGCTAACTAAGTGTCACAAGAAACAAATTGAATAGTTACAGCCAGTTTATTAATAAATAAATTCTCTTTTAAGAATTTTAACCTCAGTCTACTTTCAATTAACTGTTGTACAACAGACGCTTCAGTATATGACTAAAGTAAAGCAAATTCATGTTTCAAATTTGAGAATCAATCATTGGAAAAAAATCCAAATCTAAAGAAATGCACAAATTAAGAGTGCGGAAGTTGTATTTATTTTACATATAGCTTGGAGCACATGGCCGTTTGTTTTGGTACGTATTCTAGTATTTAATTCTGTTCAAGTCAGTAAAAAAGGCTCAGTTGTTCAGACAATAATATGAAATCCAATTTGCAAAATAAGTATGGCAAAGTAAAAAGTGCTTGCTTTTTTATAAATTTCTTTGATGACGTTATGCTGAGGTCACTGAAAGTCATTGTTCACGTAACGAAGTTGAGTGCTAACATACAGTTTAATTGCATATTTTCAAATCATTACCCGATTGCCTTTTTCAAAATTTAATGTCAAACATAACGTAAGAGTGACTTTTCAGTGTTCTTTATCATTACATACTCACTTAAAATTAGTGTCAGAAAAGGTGACAACCTTCAGTTGCCACGGCAGTGTTTAATAATGCATGTTTTTCTTTCCCATCATCTTGTACAGGATTTTGAACGTAAATTCCCTTAGTGGGCTGGCGACCGTTAATTATTTCCTGTTCGTTCATTAGTGTAACTTTTGGATTCATGGTCAGTGGTATCCCTTTTCTGTCCAGTGTTGTCCGTGAGTGAATGCACAAAATAACTTTCATTTTCCAAATAATAGCCCTGTTCGGTTTAAATAATTTTTATTTTTAGTAGACTTTCCGTCAGAAGGGTCGGTTGTACCCTTTCCTCCTACTTATCGGTATCACTTCTTCGGGAAAGATAGCCTTATACAATTAGAAAAATCCATTAGGCATACACGCGATCCACGGTCATATTTTATATCGCAAGCAGTGAAACGTCCCCTTTCGAAAATTATTAATGACTGTGCTGATAAAACCTCTTACGTTATTTTATTTTCAAACAGCCTAGCAAAACTGAACGTGCTCAGATATTTCTCTCTTTACTTATTCTGATCATCAATAAACTGACACACAATATTTTTAGCGCAACGCAATCTGATTTGCAATAATCCCTACAAAAGAATGGCCCTGACTAACAATAACCTATACCTTTCATGAATCACTTACCTCACAAAAGTTTTATTACTCGAACTACTGCAATACTGCGAGCGCCAATACTGGCAGCTAAATAAAAGATTCTAACTACTGAAGGCACTAACTACTGATAGGCATAGTTAGCAAATGAAAGATTTTGATAGAGAACAAACAATGTATTTACCTTAATGATCTTCATATATCAATTCATGACATCCATCTTTACAAATTTCCTTTTACTGGCGGACCCGCCGCGCGGTGTTAGCCGAGCGGTCTTAGGCGGCTGATCCCGGCGGAGGTTCGAGTCCTCCCTCGGGCATAGATGTGTGTGTTTGTCCTTAGGATGATTTAGCTTAAGTAGTGTGTAATGTTACGGACTGATGACCTTAGCACTTAAATCCCATAAGATTTCACACACATTTGAACTTTTTCTTTTTTGTGGACACACGTCCGCTTACGGTGACCTCTCAAAACTCTGGCAATTCTCTCTCCACGTCCACCACTGCTGGCGGCTCACCTCCAACTGCGCAACGCTACGCGCTGTTCACATCCAACTGCCTAACACTACATTAGCAAGTATTTCAACAATGCAAATCAGCCATAGACTGCACGCAGCACAATCCGTGATTTTCATACAGAGCGGTACGTGGCGTTACCAGCATAAAAACCTAAACAGCCTACTTGCAGCAGGATAGGCCGATTAGTAAGAGGGAGGTTACAACCCCATCTGTCTGCGTCTAGAGTAAAGAAAGTTGGTGACTATATTGAAAAATAGTCTCATGTATTTGTGTCACTCTGAAGTGGGGTGCATCATTAAAGAAAACTTACCTGGCTTGCTAGAATTGTAACTTAGTTTTCTCATTGGTAGCATTCGCTAAAGGTGTTTGTGATGTAGCAGTTTCCGCGAGTGTAGTTGCAAATTTCAAAAGCATTGTCTGGTTTTAAACAAAAAGGTGTTTTCCTCATACCGAAGTTGCGAATTACTGACGCGCGGGACTCTTTTGTCTCGGACGTACCGTACAATGTGTTATCCAGTGTATGCATCCGTGCTCGTGCAGCGGCAGACGGCCGCAACCGATGGTCGTGTCACTATCTGAGGAGCCCGCAGAGAGCGCGGCAAGAGCGTGGGAAGGTCGCGGCTGGCCGATAAGGAGGAATGGCAGGTGTCCGCGCAGGCGCTCCGTCGCTGTAATTGGCTGCAGCCCGCCCGCTGCCCACTGCCTGCTGCGACGCGCCGTCGCTGGAATGCCGCGTCTGCCGCTGCGCCTACGAGCTACGCTAACCGCACATCACTCACATGCCGCACGCCGCTCCAAGTGCACGGCTTGTAATATGGGAACGCACACAGCATGGTACCGATTATTCTCATCTTCTGCACAATTGTATTACGTGCTACTTTAGTACGACGCGTTTCCCAAGCGTTTTCCACCAATAGAGGTTCAAAGTTCTACGAGCCTGTTGAATACCATACGATACGAGACTCAACATTATTTTCTCATCTTCTAGGCCGGAGGGAGGGGTGACAGCACGAGAAAGCATAGCGTTGAACTAGTCTTATTTTACGAATGCAACTGACAATCACATTGACTTTTACAGGGTGTTTCAAAAATGACCGGTATATTTGAAACGGCAATAAAAACTAAACGAGCAGCGATAGAAATACACCGTTTGTTGCAATATGCTTGGGACAACAGTACATTTTCAGGCAGACAAACTTTCGAAATTACAGTAGTTACAATTTTCAACAACAGATGGCGCTGCGGTCTGGGAAACTCTATAGTACGATATTTTCCACATATCCACCATGCGTAGGAATAATATGGCGTAGTCTCTGAATGAAATTACCCGAAACCTTTGACAACGTGTCTGGCGGAATGGCTTCACATGCAGATGAGATGTACTGCTTCAGCTGTTCAATTGTTTCTGGATTCTGGCGGTACACCTGGTCTTTCAAGTGTCCCCACAGAAAGAAGTCACAGGGGTTCATGTCTGGCGACTAGGGAGGCCAATCCACGCCGCCTCCTGTATGTTTCGGATAGCCCAAAGCAATCACACGACCATCGAAATATTCATTCAGGAAATTAAAGACGTCGGCCGTGCGATGTGGCCGGGCACCATCTTGCATAAACCACGAGGTGTTCGCAGTGTCGTCTAAGGCAGTTTGTACCGCCACAAATTCACGAAGAATGTCCAGATAGCGTGATGCAGTAATCGTTTCGGATCTGAAAAATGGGCCAATGATTCCTTTGGAAGAAATGGCGGCCCAGACCAGTACTTTTTGAGGATGCAGGGACGATGGGACTGCAACATGGGGCTTTTCGGTTCCCCATATGCGCCAGTTCTGTTTATTGACGAAGCCGTCCAGGTAAAAATAACCTTCGTCAGTAAACCAAATGCTGCCCACATGCATATCCTGTGCACTATATCGTTAGCGAATGTCTCTCGTGCAGCAATGGTAGCGGCGCTGAGGGGTTGCCGCGTTTGAATTTTGTATGGATAGAGGTGTAAACTCTGGCGCATGAGACGATACGTGGACGTTGGCGTCATTTGGACCGCAGCTGCAACACGGCGAACGGAAATCCGAGGCCGCTGTTGGATCACCTGCTGCACTAGCTGCGCGTTGCCCTCTGTGGTTGCCGTACGCGGTCGCCCTACCTTTCCAGTAAGTTCATCCGTCAAAATTCCCAGTCCGTTGAAATTTTTCAAACAGATACTTTATTGTATCGCTTTTCGGTCCTTTGGTTACATTAAACCTCCGTTGAAAACTTCGTCTTGTTGCAACAACACTGTGTTCTAGGCGGTGGAATTCCAACACCAGAAAAATCCTCTGTTGTAAGGAATAAACCATGTTGTCTACAGCATACTTGCACGTTGTGAACAGCACACGCTTACAGCAGAAAGACGACGTACAGAATGGCGCACCCACAGACTGCGTTGTCTTCTATATCTTTCACATCACTTGCAGCGCCATCTGTTGTTGAAAATTGTAACTACTGTAATTTTGAAAGTTTGTCCGCCTGAAAATGTACTGTTGTCCCAAGCATATTGCAACAAACGGTGTATTTCTATCGCTGCTCGTTTAGTTTTTATTGCCGTTTCAAATATACCGGTCATTTTTGAAACACCCTGTAGCAATGATAGTAAAAATCGTTCACATATCTTTTTGAGCCAAACTTAGAGTATCTCAACATAGAAGCACATACCAGGTCTGTCAATTGATGCTGTACCAGAGTGTGAAGCGTCATGCAGTCTTGTGTGATGATCTTTTCCTCCGGCTCTGCAACAATGTACGAGGGTGAGCCAAATGAAAACCTTAAGTTTGTAATAACAAATCGAAATTTCGCGCCGTTATCCTGTAAGTTGGTAAGCGTGCTACAAACAGCGTGCAGAATGGCCTGTAAGTGGCAGCATAGTGCAAGATGCACACATACCGTCGCAGTATCAGTATAAAGATGGCCGCCCCACTTGCGACTTGCACCAGGGAAGAACAGCGTTCTGTTATTTGGTTTTTTAATAGTGAAGGTGTGAAACCTATTGGAATTCATCGACGACTGAAGGTTCAGTACGGTGATGCGTGTTTGTCACAGCAGAAATTTTACGAATGGAGTAGGACGTTCGCAAATGGTGTGACTTCAGTGGAAGATGCTCCTCGTCCAGGTCAGGTCCAAAGAGTTGTGACTCCACCGAACATTGCAGGAATTGAAGTCATAGTGAAGGAACACCGCCGAGTGACAATGAATGACATTGCAGCTTGTTTACAGATTAGTCATGGGTCAGCACACCACATTGTGCATGATGTGCTCCAGTTTCACAAAGTGTCTACAAGATGGGTGCGACGGCAGTTGACTCCTGAAATGGAAGGACGACGTGTTGATGCTTGTGAAGAACTTCTTCGGCGCTTTGAACGAGAAGGTGATTGCTTCCTTGCAAGAATCGTTACTGGGGACGAAACCTGGGTTCACTTCCACCAACCGTAAACGAAGAGAGCGAGCAAGAAATGGCGCCATTCCTCATCACCAAAACCAAAGAAGTTTTGAACAGAACCATCAGCAGGGAAAGCTATGCTGACTCTCTTTTGGGACGAAAAAGGCGTCAGTTTGGAGCATTACATGCCTTGAGGGACCACTGTCACCAGTGAATCACACACAGATCTCCTAAAAAATCATCTGCGGCCTGCAATCAAATCAAAGCGCCTTGATTGCTGTCAGCAGGTGTCCTTTTGCAACATGACAATGCAAGGCCCCACACTGCCCGTACAACAATTGTAACAATCACAGACCTGCATTTTGAGTGTCTTCCTAATCCACCATACTCACCAGACCTTGCCCAAGTGATTTCCATATGTCTAGACCACTCAAAGACGCAATGGGAGGAAAGAAGTTCCGTTTTGAGGAAGAGGTACGCCACGCGGTGCATGAGTGGTTGCACGGACTACCAAACGAATTTTTTTCTAAAGGAATTTATGCAATTTGTAAGCGCTGGAGAAGTTGCATTGAGCGTGGGGGAGATCATGTTGAAAAGTGATACAGCTACGTACCACTTCTGCACAATAAATAATATTTTTTTAAATAATTTAAGGTTTTCATTTGACTCACCCTCGTAAAACGAATCTCCAATCACTTCAGGAAAATTTTAATTGGCTGTAAAAATAAACATTTCACAATTATACCTTGCCATTATTATTATTATCGTTATTGTTATTATTATTATTGTTGTTGTTTTAATTCCATTCCAAACAAATGTGTTTTGTTGTAGTGACACAACAGCTTGGTGGATGATTAGAAAAAATGACGAGACTGGAACGTTGTTTGGGCACACTTCTAATCGCTACCTTACTGCAGGAAAATTTGTCACATGTATGCACAAACTTAAATCGTGAGGAACACGAGCGAAATCTGTGCGCAGTTGATTGTATTTTTTCCTTGTAAGCTAGTAGCTTATCTTTCCTTTCACAATCCTTCGAATACTATAGAGAAAAAAATTGCTGTGTGTAGAAAACAAGACCAAAAAAGAGATGCGAGGGAGGGCGATTTAAATGTGGAAATAAATGCAGCCGTGTAATAAAATGAGCTGCATTCTCGCCTCATGTCGTGTTTTCATACAGTTCGACAAGAATTCCACCAAAATTGAATCAGTAGGGATAAAAGGCAGCTGAGAGCCTCTATATGGCATGGTTCTAGAACAAACATAGCTAAATCGCTTGCTGTCCTCAGCTCGGTGATGGAGGTCTAGCTACTCCAACAACAGAGACATCACATTCTTACATGTGCATGTACGTGGTGAACCAAAATTTTACCGAAGAAGTTACAAGGGATTAAAGCTGAATGACGCTATAAGCCGTGGTTTAGCGATGTTGACATCTAGAGTTGCCATGTCGCTTAGAACTGACACCATGTAACAGACAACATTACAGACACTCGTGGTGCTGTGGTGCTGTACCACAATCAACTGGAATATTTAGTGCCATTGTTCTGGTGACACTACGAAATGGCGACAAGGAGTTGGACGTCAAAGCTCCATCACAGCCTTGCTCAACACGTAACGTAGGGTAGGCAGCGATCTGCGGCATCTCTGCCGACCGGTACATGCTGGTGCAGGCACAAGTCTTCCAGAGCACACCGTTCGACGCAATTTGTTAAACATCTAGCTCACCAGCAGACATGTTGGCAACGCATCGTCAGTTATGAGCGCAGCTGGCACGAGATCGTCGAGACTGGCCTGTGGATCAGTACAAACATTTCATCTTTTCCGATGAATATCGTTTCTTGTTACACCAAGTCGATAGTCGTGTCCGAATACGTTCTCACCCAAGCGAACCGCCGGTCGAAACATGCAGCACGCCACAGACCCTGGGGCCGTATTACACTATCGGAGACATTCATCTGCCCTTATATAGGACCTGTTGTAACAATTGAATGCACCATGACATTATTACGAACCACCTACGTCCTTTCATGCTTTATGTCTTCTCAGTCGTCAATGACAACTACCAGTACCTGTCCGCATCACAAACCAGAATAGTGATACAGTTTCCCGCCTCCGAAGTTGAGTGGTCATCTTGTGTGGCTGCTAGGCGAACAACCCTGGTTGGACTCCTTATCGGGAGGACTGGGTTTTTCCGTCGTGCGAAGACTGGATCGGGGCAAAGCCTCATGATACCAGCTGACGAGCTACTTGAGAGGGAAGTAGCGGCTCCAAGATCCGAGACAGCAACGTGCTGACGCGTGCCCCTCCATTCCACACCCGAATGACGACATTAGCAGAGGATGATACGAAGGACGTTTGGTACCTAATGACCCGACATTGCCTGCAAAAGGAGCTTTGGCTGTTTAGTGGTTTGAGGACGCTAACAGTGTACTCACGTTGATATCTTGGTCACCTAATTCACCTGTTAACCCGATAGAACACATCAATGATTCTATAGCGCGACAGTTCCATGCTCCAAAACAGCCGTCCCGAAATTTACGTGAATTGTGTGACCTGTTCACAGACATCTAGTGCCTCATAGCTCCCGAAAACTGTTGAGAACTTTTCGAAACTTTCCTACGCAGAATCAGTACTGCATAGGTTTAGAAAGTAGCACCAACACACTACTGAGCAGGCGATTGTAATGTTTTGGTTCATCGCTGTACACCCAAAACGGGTTGGCAAGAAAACACGGCACAGCTAGATGTGTGTCGGTGGAAGACACAACAAACAACCTCTCCAGAGGCGCGCATTTTACTTCACACGTATGTCACAACGAAATATACTGCAACAGCGTAATACTTTTAAAGGAAAGTTCGAGATGACAGGTCGAATGGGGCACTTGCACTGTTTTCGTTGTTGTGCGTTTCATGTACAGTGACTGACTGAACATTGTTTTACATGTATCAGTAAACCACTGATACGCCAAATACGAGTTCTTCATTTACGTTAGTTATCAGGATTTTGGGTGTATCACATGTTCAATAAATTTAAGAACTTACATTAACGTCTCCAGTGTGCTTCCCAGCGAGTTCTTCATTTACGTTAGTTATCAGGATTTTGGGTGCATCACATGTTCAATAAATTTAAGAACTTACATTAACGTCTCCAGTGTGCTTCCCAGTACTACATGGCTTACTGAAACAAATAACAAAAATATCCCTAGTAATAACACAATCACGCCGTAGTTTCGTTAGAATCCATCATCATTACTTTTGTTCCGGATACACTACAAGACAATGAGACAACCAGATACGTCGCTGATCTACTTTTTTTTCGGTCTTCAGTCTTCTGACTGGTTTGATGCGGCCAGCCACGAATTCCACTCCTGCGCTAACCTCTTCATCTCAGAGTAGCACTTGCACCCTACGTCCTGAATTATTTGCTGGATGTATTGCAATCTCTGTCTCCCTCTGCAGTTTTTGCCCTCATGGAAGTCATCCCCTCATGTCTTAACCGATGTACTATCAACCTGTCCCTTCTCTATATCAGTGTTTTCCACATATTGCTTTCCTCTGCGAGCCTGCGCAGAACCTCCTCATTCCTTGCCTTATCAGTCCACCTAATTTTCAACATTCGTCTATAGCACCACATCTCAAATGCTTCGATTCTCTTCTGTTCCGGTTTTCCCACAGTCCATGTATCACTACCATACAATGATGTACTCCAGACGTACATCCTCAGAAATTTCTTCCTCAAATTAAGGCCGGTATTTGATATTAGTAGACTTCTCTTGGCCAGAAATGCCTTTTTTGCCATAGCGAGTCTGCTTTTGATGTCCTCCTTGATCCGTCCGTCATTGGTTATTTTACTGCCTAGGTAACAGAATTCCTTAACTTCATCTACTTCGTGACCATCAATCCTGATGTTAAGTTTCTCGCTGTTCTCATTTCTACTACGTCTCATTACCTTCGTCTTTCTTTGATTTACCCTCAATCCATACTCTGTACTCATTAGACTGTTCATTCCGTTCAGCAGATCATGTAATTCTTCTTCACTTTCACTCAGGATATCAATGTCATCACCGAATCGTATCCTTTCATCCTTTCACCTTGAATTCAAATTCCACTCCTGAACCTTTCTTTCATTTCCATCATTGCTTCCTCTATGTACAGACTGAACAGTAGGGGCGAAAGGCTACATCCTTGTCTTACAGCCTTTTTAACACAAGCGCTTCGTTCTTGGTCGTCCACTCTTACTATTCCCTCTGGTTGCTGTACATATCGTATATGACCCGCCTCTCCCTATAGGTTACCCCTACTTTTCCCAGAATTTCGAACATCTTGCACCATTTTACACTGTCGAACACTTTTTCCACGTCGACAAATCCTATGAACGTGTCTTGATTTTTCTTTAGTCTTGCTTCCATTATTAGCCACAACGTCAGAATTGCCTCTCTCGTGCCTTTACCTTTCATAAAGCCAAACTGTCATCTAACGCATCCTCAATTGTCTTTTCCATTCTTCTGTATATTATTCTTGTCAGCTACTTGGATGCATGAGCTGTCAAGCTGATTGTGTGGTAATTCTCGCACTTGTCAGCTCTTGCCGTCTTCGGAATTGTGTGGATGATGCTTTTCCGAAAGTCAGATGGTATGTCAGTTGAGTCGTACATTCTACACACTGTAACACTATCGACCTTTTTAGAGTCGAGAGACTTTGCACTAATGAAGCAAAGAATGAGATTCGTACAGTATGCAGTGTATAAGACGGTCTGTAGAAGACAATATTCTTTGACTGTGTGAAGTTTAATGTTTATATGTAATTAACAAATGTTTATAATGTTATGTAAGTAACAATAATTATATTTTATTTAACTATGTATAATTGTTTGTAAAGTGAAGTCAACACCAGTTCAGGAGTGAAGTT
Source organism: Schistocerca nitens (assembly GCF_023898315.1). NCBI lineage: Eukaryota > Metazoa > Arthropoda > Insecta > Orthoptera > Acrididae > Schistocerca > Schistocerca nitens. The sequence goes on from NC_064618.1 coordinate 676,494,201, forward strand.
AAATATTGGTAAAAACCAGTAGCGATTTACCGACGTTCTGGAAGGTCGGGAAAGGTGGAGATTATTTGCTGCTAATGGAAGCAGATAGGAGAGGGGAGAAGTGGAGCGGGTGAGACAGGCGCAAGACACTGTGGAGGCAGGTGACGAAAGCTGATGCGCGCTGTACTCCGCAGTATTGTTTAAACAAAGCTAAAGTTTACCTGCTTAATAGATGTGAGTGAAGGGGCAGTGCTAAGGTACATGTTTGCAACGCTTTGGAGGAGATATAAAATTACGCCTGCAACGAGTGTTGGTTCCTGGATGTGAAATGGTCTAAGGCATCCATTACTTAGACTGATGCAGATCCCCAGGAAAGCCAAACTCATGTTTGCGACGGCATAAGACGCATAATTCGACGCCGTGAAGACAAGAAAAAATCTCCGTCGCTGCAAAACGGTACGAGCCTTCAGAGCACCCAAATCTCCAGCTACTGTGCTCACGACGGCACTACTGGAATTAACCGTGCATAGTTCTGTACACGAGCCGTGTTGACAAGTTTTTGCGTGTTCTGTTCAATAATCATTTAACTGTGTTTTTTAACGCAATACTTCTCATTTGACCTAAAGTGTTCCCAGTAGGGGGTCTTTCCTATACTAAAGATAAGGAAACCGAGGATCCATTGGTGTGACACATTATTGCGCAACTGAGTATTTTCTTTCAAAGTAAATTTAAATTATCACTCAAGTGCAACAGTTAAAGTAAATGAGGAGAATTGTAGATTACATTGAAAATACGTAAAGTAAATAACAATTCTACCTAGTGTGTGAACTTTGTTATTTGGGACCTTCTGTCCAAGAAATTACGTAAAGTAACTATTTCAATAAAACGGAGAAAAACCAAGTATAAAACCTTTTGCAATCATTTCGATGCTAACAAAAGTATCGTAAAAATATTTCTTGTGTATTATACGAAAAGAGGTAGTGTTTCTGATCTTACCTTCACAAACTTAAGTAGCCATTATTGTCGTTCCGTCGTTGTTTTCATGGACCAAAGCTTTCTAATTGTGTGCTTGTGACTAATTCTGAAAGCAGTTATTATTCAGCTATCTACGTGAATTAGCCTGTTCCTTCAGTGATAGAAATTATTAAAAGAGAAAAAGTTTTAATAAGAACCAAAATATAGTAAAGACCAAATTTGGTGAATTTCTTGAATAACGTCAATCGATTTGTCATTTTGGCTGGCGGCCGTGTTTTTCAGTATTATTATCACTCGCAAGTAGTTTGACGAAAAAGAAAAGCTGCAACGAAGACTATACGATAACTTCAGATCTGACCGAGCTTTATCCATTACGCGGCATCCTGATGTCACTAGCGGTTGTTAAGGAGGTAGTTGTGTTTAAGTGCTTCAGTTACCGAAGCTAGAATAACATCTGAAGTACTAAAAGTAATTGCAAGAGTAGAAACCATGAGTGTTGTAAGCAGCCTTTAGTCAGGACTAGAACATTTACTACGTCTACTACTACCGTTATACAGGGTGAGTCACCTAACATTACCGCTGGATATATTTCGTAAACCACATCAAATACTGACGAATCGATTCCATAGACCGAAAGTGAGGAGAGGGGCTAGTGTAATTGGTTAATACAAACAATTCAAAAATGCACGGAAGTATGTTTTTTAACACAAACCTACGTTTTTTTTAATGGAACCCCGTTAGTATTGTTAGCACATCTGAACATATAAACAAACACGTAATCAGTGCCGTTTGTTGCATTGTAAAATGTTAATTACATCCGGAGATATTGTAACCTAAAGTTGACGTTTGAGTACCACTCCTCCGCTGTTCGATCGTGTGTATCGGAAAGCACCGAATTACGTAGGGATCCAAAGGGAACGGTGATGGACCTTAGGTACAGAAGAGACTGGAACAGCACATTACGTCCACATGCTAACACCTTTTTATTGGTCTTTTTCACTGACGCACATTTACATTACAATGAGGGGTGAGGTACACGTATACACGTGGTTTCCGTTTTCAATTACGGAGTGGAATAGAGTGTGTCCCGACATGTCAGGCCAATAGATGTTCAATGTGGTGGCCATCATTTGCTGCACACAATTGCAATCTCTGGCGTAATGAATGTCGTACACGCCGCTGTACATCTGGTGTCATGTCGCCGCAGGCTGCCACAATACGTTGTTTCATATCCTCTGGGGTTGCAGGCACATCACGGTACACATTCTCCTTTAACGTACCCCACAGAAAGAAGTCCAGAGGTGTAAGATCAGGAGAACGGGCTGGCCAATTTATGTGTCCTCCACGTCCTATGAAACGCCTGTCGAACATCCTGTCAAGGGTCAGCCTAGTGTTAATTGCGGAATGTGCAGGTGCACCATCATGCTGATACTACATACGTCGACGCGTTTCCAGCGGGACATTTTCGAGCAACGTTGGCAGATCATTCTGTAGAAACGCGATGTATGTTGCAGCTGTTTGGGCCCCTGCAATGAAGTGAGGACTAATGAGGTGGTCGCCAATGATTCCGCACCATACATTTACAGTCCACGGTCGCTGTCGCTCTACCTGTCTGAGCAAGCGAGGATTGTCCACGGACCAGTAATGCATGTTCCGTAGATTCACTGCCCCGTGGTTTGTGAAACCCGCTTCATCGGTAAACAGGTAGAACTGCAACGCATTCTCTGTTAATGCCCATTGACAGAATTGCACTCGATGATTAAAGTCATCACCATGTAATTGCTGATGTAACGACACATGAAACGGGTGAAAGCGGTGACGATGCAGTATGCGCATGACACTACTTTGACTCAGTCCACCGGCTCTCGCAATGTCCCGTGTACTCATGTGTGGGTTCATAGCAACAACAGCTAACACACCAACTGCACCCGCTTCTCCTGTGACGGGCCTCTTACAGACCCGTTTGCGTGCTACGACCATACCTGTTGCATACAGTTGGCGGTAGATGTTTTGGAATGTGCGGCACGTTGGATGCTCTCTGTCCGGGTACCGTTCTGCATACACCCTGCAGGCTTCAGCTGCATTTCGTCGACACTCGCCACAGATGAGTATCATCTCCGCCTTTTCAGAGTTCGAATACACCATGGTCACAGTTCCTATAACACTACACTGTCACAGACGTCTGGTAACAGAATAACAATAGCAGCAAGCGCTACATGCGGACACTGCGACAGCTAGCCCAAATCACAACAGTGCACTACAGCCACACTCGTAAACACGGTCGTCATCGTAAACACGTCCCTGCAGATGCTGCTCGTCGACCGTGGCCCGTGTTTGTTACAACACGCAACTGAACGTCGGAGGTTTCAATCGTCAACTTTAGGTTACAATATCTCCGGATGTAATTAACATTTTACAATGCAACAAACGGCACTGATTACGTATTTGTTTATATGTTCAGATGTGCTAACAAAACTAACGTGGTTCCATTTAAAAAAACGTAGGTTTGTGTTAAAAAACATACTTCCGTGCATTTTTGTATGGTTTGTATTAAACAATTACACTAGGCCCTCTCCTCAAGTTCGGTCTGTGGAATCGGTTCGTCAGTATTTGATGTGGTTTACGAAATATATCCAGCGGTAACGTTAGGTGACTCACCCTGTATATGTCTTAAGGTGACAGAACAGCACTTACACCGCCATGCTACCGTTATAACACCAACGTGAATAGTCGTTTTGTTGCCACTTCCCCCAATGATTTTAGAAATTCTGATGGAATGTTATTCATCCCTACTGCTTCATTTGATCTTAAGTCCTCCAAAGCTCTGTTAAATTCTGATTCTAGCACTTAATCCCCTATCTCTTCTAAATCGACTCCTGTTTCTTCTTCTATCACATCAGACAAATCTTCCCCCTCATAGAGGCTTTCAATGTATTCTTTCCACCTATCTGCTCTCTCCTCTGCATTTAACAGAGGAATTCCCGTTGCACTCCAAATGTTATCACCCTTGATTTTAATGTCACCGAACGTTGTTTTGACTTTCCTCTATACTGGCTCTTTCCTTCCGACAGTCATTTCTTTTTCGATGTCTTCACATTTTTCCAGCCGCCATTCAACTGTACTGCCTACTGAACTATTCCTTATTGCTATATCTATAGCCTTAGAGAACTTCAACCTTATCTCGTCATTCCTTAGTACTTCCGTATCCCACTTCTTTGCGTATTGATTCTTCCTGACTAATGTCTTAAACTTCAGCCTTCTTTTCATCACTACTATATTGTGATCTGAGTCTATGTCTGCTCCTGGGTACACCTTACAATCCAGTACCTGATTTCGGAATCTCTGTCTGACGATGATATAATCTAACCGAAATCTTCCCGTATCATCCCGCCTTTTCCAAGTATAGCTCCTCCTCTTGTGGTTCTAGAACAGGGTATTCGCTATTACTAGCTGAAAGCTTACAGAACTCAATTAGTCTTTCTCCTCTTTAATTCCTTGTCCCAAGCCCATATTCTCCTGTAACCTTTTCTTCTACTCCTTCCCCTACAACTGCATTCCAGTCGCCCATGACTATTAGATTTTCGTCCCCCTTTACATACTGCATTACCCTTTCAATATCCTCATACACTTTCTCTATCTGTTCATCTTCAGCTTGTGGCGTCGGCATGTATACCTGAACTATCGTTGTCGGTGTTGGTTTGCTGTCGATTGTGATAAGGAAAACCCTATCGCTGAACTGTTCATAGTAACACACTCCCTGCCCTACCTTCCTATTCATAACGAATCCTACTCCCGTTACACCATTTTTTGCTGCTTTTGATATTACCCTATACTCATCTGACCAGATATCCTTGTCTTCTTTCCACTTCACCTCACTGACCCTACTATATCTATAATGAGCCTTTGCATTTCCCTTTTCAGATTTTCTCGATTCCCTACCACGGTCAAGCTTCTGACATTCCACACCCCGATTCGTAGAACTTCATTATTTCGTTGATTATTCAATCTTTTTCTCATGGTAACCTCCCGCTTGGCAGTCCCCTCCCGGAGATGGGGGACTATTCCGGAATCTTTTGCCACTGGAGAGTTCATCATGACACTTCTTCAACTACAGGCCACATGTCCTGTGGATACACATTACGTGTCTTTAATACAGTGGTTTCCATTGCCTTCTGTATCCTCGTGCCGTCGATCATTGCTGATTCTTCAGCCTTTAGGGGCAGTTTCCCACCCCTAGGACAAGAGAGTACCCTTAACCTCTGTCCGGTCTTCCGCCCTCTTTGACAAGGCCGTTGGCACAATGAGGGGTGACTTCTGATGCCGGAAGTCTTCAGCCGCCAATGCTGATTACTAATAAAAATTTAAGCAGCGGCGGGTTTCAACTTGGGACCGAAGCCGTTTTCATTATGACTCAAACACGTTTTGCATTTTGTTCGTTATGGTTCGTTGCATTTGCTCGTAGCGGACGTCACATGATATGCGTTGAAGTTCGTTGTTGATCCTTTCACACAGTTTTTTTTTTATTACGGAGAGCAGCCAGCTCTCTGACCGAACACGCTGAGCTATCTTGCCGGCTTTTATGATGATGAAAATGATGATGGACACACAGGTCTGCTACATTAGTTATCTGATCCATCCATCCAGTCTTTATCATTCTTCTAGTACACCACATTTCAAAATCTATTCCCTTCCCGTATGAACCGTCTATCGTGAACATTTTGCTTTCATACAAGCTACTCTCCTGACAAATATCTTCAGAAAAGACATCATGACATTTCCATCTATATTCGATGTTAAATTTCTCTTCTTCAGAAACGCTTTTCTTGCCATTGCCAGCCTAGATTTTAAATCGTCTATAGTTTGGCCATAATCAGTTATTTCACTGCCCAAATAATAAAATTCATCTGCTACTTTTAGTGATTCATTTCGTAATCTAATTCCCCAGCATCGCCTGACCTAATTCGACTTCATTATATAACCATTGTTTTGAAACTTCCTGGCAGATTAAAACTGTGTGCCCGACCGAGACTCGAACTCGGGACCTTTGCCTTTCGCGGGCAAGTGCTCTACCATCTGAGCTACCGAAGCAAGACTCACGCCCGCTACTCACAGCTTTACTTCTGCCAGCATCTCGTCTCCTACCTTCCAAACTTTACAGAAGCTCTCCTGCGAACCTTGCAGAACTAGCACTCCTGAAAGAAAGGATACTGCGGAGACATGGCTTAGCCACAGCCTGGGGGAGCTTTCCAGAATGAGATTTTCACTCTGCAGGAAGTTTCATATCAGCGCACACTCCGCTGCAGAGTGAAAATCTCATTCTGGAAACCATTGTTTTGCTTTTATTCATGTGCATCTTGCTTTCAAGATATACAGTGTCCATTCCGTTCAACTGCTTTTCGATGTCCTTTGCTGTCTGTGACAGAATTACAGTGTTGTCAGCAAACTTCACACTTTTTATCTTATCTCTGAACTTTAATTCCTTTTAAAATTTTTCGTTGCTTTCGTATACCGCTTGTTCGATGTACAGACTAAATAACACCCAGTATAGGCTACAGACCTGATTCATTTACTTCTCAACCATTGCTTCCCTTTCGTAACCTTCGACTCTTATAACTGCCGTCTGGTTTTTGTACAAGTCGGATATAACCTTTCGCTTTCTGTATTTTATCCCTCTGCCTTTAGGATTCCAAAGAGTGTGACCCAGACAGCATTGTAAGAAGCTTTATCTACGTCTACAAATACTATAGACATTTGTTGTCTTTCTGTAACCTAATCTTCTAAGATAAGTTGACTAGCTCTGACGAATAAATGGAAAAAAAGGCTACAGACAAATTGTCGTCACAGATCGTCAGGAACAGATTACTGGAAGCAGTGTTGAGTTATCGCGCTGCCGTCTGTCGTTTAAAAATGACGCTATATTGCAGACAACAAAGGATTGGATGGTGCCAGTGTTCAACTGTCATGCCGAGTGTCGGTAAGTCTCGCTTTTGTTTGTGGCGGCCAGGTGAACGCCAATGCCTATACACGAACATGTGAAAGGTAAAAGGAACCAGCAATTCTTTAGGCCTATAAGTTTCCTACTTCTACAGTCAAGTTATGGGAAGCTATTGGAAATCACAACAGGACTTACTTGATAATTGTTGAAGTGAGGCTGGATGCTTGCCGGCCGCTGTGACCGAGCGGTTCTAGGCGCTTCGGTCCGGATCCGCGCTGCTGCCACGGCCGCAGGCTCGAATCTTGCCTCGGGCATGGATGTGTGTGATGTCCTTAGGTTAGTTAAGCTTAAGTAGTTCTAATTGTAGGCGACTGATGACCTCAAATGTTAAGTCCCATAGGGCTTAGAGCCATTTGACCATTTGCTGGATGCTTGCCAGTATCTGATAAAAATGGTTTACCCTAATTTGATGCTCTTTATGATCACGCAATCACGTGGCGTATTCTGACAAGATAGTGCAAGGCCTCACACTCCATTTCACACCACATACGCCATGATGGATACACGGATCCTTGATTGGCCTACCCAGGACACTGATGCGTGTCTGGATCTGATGGTAAGATATATACTTTCACACCACTCTACCACTCTGTTTCATACGACCCTATAGCCAGCATTGTTCATGTACTCACACAGCATGTGTTTCAGACAACGCGTAAAATTCCACAATACACCATTCGGAAGATGTCTGCTTTCATGCCGCAGCTAATAAAAGTGTGTACTCTTGCCTGCATGCTCATGCCTCATACCGTTGTCGATGATTGACATTTGTTCCGAACGAAACCACCTGTGATGCAATCTACAACTGCATACAGACTGTTAAACACCGCACTAGCGGTTGATAATATAAGATTTACCACTTCCGTTAGTCTACCTGTCATTTCGATGACTAACGTAGTATTAAGAGTTATAGATAATGAGCGCTAATCCATAAGCAATAAAAAAATGGATGTATGTCTGTGTGTTCTCCTCATAAACTACTCGATCGTTTTCCATCAAACGTGGTAGACATATCACTTATTATTTCGAAAGACCACTGTAGGGATAAGAAACACGTATCTATCAAACGTTTGGGGGTAAAGATGAAAAAGGAACACAGTTCACGAAGCGCAGACAGCCAGATTTTATTCATCCAGTGTTTGAGAATGGGAGCACTTTGAGACTTGCAGCCAACTTTACACTTAATTTCAGACCTTTAGGAAACTTTGTCTTGATAACATCCCGTTCCTCCTCCCCCCCCCCCCCCCTCCCCACAAAATGATAGAAGGAGAAAAGTTTATCACTTACCACATTTTTGCTGTTCATGCAGTTAAACTGACGTATCAGGCATGATCTTCTAATTTATTACTTCTTTACTACTAATTGTATTTGAACACATTTTGCAGGCAGTATTCACACATACCACTGAATCGACTTGCAAAAATGTATCGTTGTACGACACGTGGTTCATAAGATATGACGTCATAAACACTGCACTCAGTGAAAACGAAACGGCTGGGCGAAGTTGCTAAAGATACAGGTGAAATGTGTAAAATGTGTGTGATATATGTGTACACCGGCAAAGCCATGGATAAAAGTCTCCTCCTAAATCACTAGATAGATTTGAACCAAACCTGGTACATGCCTTACTTATCACTTGCAAAGAAATACTGTGTGGCTAAGAACCAGCAATTTCTGGTACAGACTGTATACCAATTAGGTTCCTTTCGCTAGCTTCATACCAAAAATCAAATACAACCGTTCGCTCGACGAAAGATCCGTACCCAAAGACTGGAAAGTTGCACAGGTCACGCCAATATTCAAGAAATAACAAACCTACTAAGGAGACTGCCTACACTACGGTTGTCCGTCCTCTTTTAGAATACTGCTGCGCGGTGTGGGATCCTTACCAGATAGAACAGACGGAGTACATCGAAAAAGTTCAAAGAAAGGCAGCACGTTCTGTATTATCGCGAAATATTGGTGAGAGTGTAACAGAAATGATAGAGGATTTGGGCTGGACGTCATTAAAAGAAAGGCGTTTTTCGTTGCGACGGAATATTCTCACGAAATTCCAACCACCAACTTTCTCCTCCGAATGCGAAAATATTTTGTTGACACCGATCTACATAGGGAAGAACGATCACCACAATAAAATAAGGGAAATCAGAGCTCATACGGAAAGATATAAGTGTTCATTCTTTCCGCGCGCTGTACGAGATTGGAGTAATAGAGAATTGTGAAGGTGGTTCGATGAACCCTCTGCCAGGCACTTAAAAGTGATCTGCAGAGTAGCCATGTAGATGTAGAGCTTCGGGTGATAGCGTGGAGGAAGACCGGGCGAGAAGGTGGACAGACAGAGGGGATAAGGAGGAGATGGACACAGTGTTCTGGCGTAACCACAAGCACCGGAACGAAGATAAAGAACGCAAGAGAAGAGAAGGCGGTGAAACGACGTCGGTCAATGGTGCGCTGATTAGGAGTGCACCACGACAGGAGCGGCCTCTACAAGAGGAGAATGTAAGCGCCGCTCCTGCCAGCCTCGGCAGCTCAGTATCAGGACAGTATACGGACAGGTCTAGCAGAGTACGCTACGATAGCAGTTTTTAGTGATCCATAAACTGTGTGCCAAACTTGCATGAACATTGTACAGGGTGTTTCAAAAATGACCGGTATATTTGAAACGGCAATAAAAACTAAACGACCAGCGATAGAAATACACCGTTTGTTGCAATATGCTTGGGACAACAGTACATTTTCAGGCAGTCAAACTTTCGAAATTACAGTAGTTACAATTTTCAACAACAGATGGCGCTGCGGTCTGGGACACTCTATAGTACGATATTTGCCACATATCCACCATGCGTAGCAATAATATGGCGTAGTCTCTGAATGAAATTACCCGAAACCTTTGACAACGTGTCTGGCGGAATGGCTTCACATGCAGATGAGGTGCACTGCTTCAGCTGGTCAATTGTTTCTGGATTCTGGCGGTACACCTGGTCTTTCAAGTGTCCCCACAGAAAGAAGTCACAGGGGTTCATGTCTGGCGAATAGGGAGGCCAATCCACGCCGCCTCCTGTATGTTTCGGATAGCCCAAAGCAATCACACGATCATCGAAATAGTCATTCAGGAAATTAAAGACGTCGGCCGTGCGATGTGGCCGGGCACCATCTTGCATAAACCACGAGGTGTTCGCAGTGTCGTCTAAGGCAGTTTGTACCGCCACAAATTCACGAAGAATGTCCAGATAGCGTGATGCAGTAATCGTTTCGGATCTGAAAAATGGGCCAATGATTCCTTTGGAAGAAATGGCGGCCCAGACCAGTACTTTTTGAGGATGCAGGGACGATGAGACTGCAACATGGGGCTTTTCGGTTCCCCATATGCGCCAGTTCTGTTTATTGACAAAGCCGTTCAGGTAAAAATAAGCTTCGTCAGTAAACCAAATGCTGCCCACATGCATATCGCCGTCATCAATCCTGTGCACTATATCGTTAGCGAATGTCTCTCGTGCAGCAATGGTAGCGGCGCTGAGGGGTTGCCGCGTTTGAATTTTGTATGGATAGAGGTGTAAACTCTGGCGCATGAGACGATACGTGGACGTTGGCGTCATTTGGACCGCAGCTGCAACACAGCGAACGGAAACCCGAGGCCGCTGTTGGATCACCTGCTGCACTAGCTGCGCGTTGCCCTCTGTGGTTGCCGTACGCGGTCGCCCTACCTTTCCAGCACGTTCATCCGTCACGTTCCCAGTCCGTTGAAATTTTTCAAACAGATCCTTTATTGTATCGCTTTTCGGTCCTTTGGTTACATTAAACCTCCGTTGAAAACTTCGTCTTGTTGCAACAACACTGTGTTCTAGGCGGTGGAATTACAACACCAGAAAAATCCTCTGTTCTAAGGAATAAACCATGTTGTCCACAGCACACTTGCACGTTGTGAACAGCACACGCTTACAGCAGAAAGACGACGTACAGAATGGCGCACCCACAGACTGCGTTGTCTTCTATATCTTTCACATCACTTGCAGCGCCATCTGTTGTTGCAAATTGTAACTACTGTAATTTCGAAAGTTTGTCCGCCTGAAAATGTACTGTTGTCCCAAGCATATTGCAACAAACGGTGTATTTCTATCGCTGCTCGTTTAGTTTTTATTGCCGTTTCAAATATACCGGTCATTTTTGAAACACCCTGTATATAACAAAGTATATGTTGCACGTCGCCCATCGCTTGCGAGAGCGTTGTAAATTGAATATTAAGTATTGTCAATCTTCTTGTTTGTAATAATAACTACTAATGTTATTTGCTTGAATTATTGTATAGCATTCCGAGAACGCAGCATCTTTCAGTCACGCTGTACGAGACGAGTAGGTAGGACCCCACAAAGAGAGGCTGGAAGAGGAGCTGGACAAGAGTAGGAGGATGAGGAGGAGGAGGGAGGGCCAGAGAGGGAAGAGGACGAAATGGGCAGACAAGGGCGATGAGGGGATGGACAGAGAGAAGGGGGAGGAGGAAATGGAGAAAGACTGGGGGTCGACGAGGTGGAGAGAGAGAGAGAGGGGGGGAGGGGAGAACTTGGACAATGAGAGTCGGGGGAGGGGGGACTGGGAAGAGATAGCAGGAAGGAGGAAATGAAAGAATAGAAGATGGAATAAATACATACTCAGGCAACTCAGCTAGTATGGAAATAAAACGTTTCTGTATTCATGTCCGTGTAATGTGCTGTTTGGGGCGAATGTGTCCTCAAACATTTGTCGTACCTCTTTGCTGCTCTCTGTACAGTAGAAAACGGAGGGGGAGACATTCGACTACACGAACAGAGGACTGCGTTTTGCTCATTTGCTGCATTCGTAGTCACCGAAAGGTCGATTCCCGGCCAGTGCGCCCGGTACAGACGTGACTCGACTGAAAACGCAGCCCGCATTAATTAATCAGAAAGACACGGGTAGATGGTATCGACAGTGTCCAGATACGTAACTCCTCCACAGCTGCGCGCCGAACAAGATTCATCGGGTGTGCCGGGCCCTCTGTGGCGCCGATAAGCGGGCGGCGCTGCCGAATAACAAGACAATAAGGCTGCCGGCCTGGCAAGGATGCATACCAGGGATGGCGCCGCGCGGCGGCCCCCTCAGAACAGCCCGTGTCCTCTGGAGGAATGCCCCGCCAGTGTCAGTCAGTGCCGCCACTTCTGGACGCTCTGCCCACTGCCGGATTCCAGAGGTTCGTCCATAGGCCGATCTCAAGATCCCACCAAGATGCTTTCGGATTCCCTCTGTTCGCAGTCTGGATGTGGACACATGTTGTTTCTGTAATCTTCAGTCCATACACTGATTTGATGCGGCTCTCCACGCTCATCATCGAAGTCAACTTCCATCTGAACTTGCTTAGAGTATTCGAGCCTCTCTCTCTCTCTCTCTCTCTCTCTCTCTCCAGTTTTTACCCCCACCCTTCCCCCCATCGCCAAACTGACGGTTTCTCGATGCCTCAGGATGTGTCCTAGCAACTGACTGTTCCTTTCAATAAATTTTCTTCTTCCCTAAATCGTGTCAGTATCTCTTCATACTTATGTGATCTAGATAGCCAGTCGTCAACATTCCACTGTAGCACCACACTGCACTCTCCCTTTCAATAAACCTTCTTTCTCCCTAAATTGTGTCAGTATCTCTTTATTAGTAATCTCATCTAGACATCCAGTCGTCGACATTCCACTGTAGCACCACACTGCAAAAATTTCTAGTCTTTCCTACTCTGAGCTGTCCGTACAGCCCTACACGCCGAGAAAATATCTTCGGAAACTATTTTCAAACCCCTAAGTTCATTAATTTATTTATTAACATCATAGAATGACCAACCGTGGTAACTATGGTGGGTCGTTCGTTATTAAAAGCTAGTAACAAATCCGCTAAGATAACCTCTTTATGTTTCTCTGCAGCTTCTCTCATTGTCATGCTGTTATGTATCCTCTCTTTTACACAGTGTCATTGTTAATTAGAAAAAACATATGATACATTAAATAAATTCTGGAAAAGGAAACCCAATTGTGGGCTTTGGTAAGCACTTCGAGCCTGTCACATCTGAATTAGCATATTCCTCTAAGTAGCTATGACTATATTATTTTTTAATGAAATTACTTTCTCCATTTGCTCGTGCCATAAGCAGAAGAGAAGCCTCGGAAGGGTGAGCTCGAGGCCCGTCTCCCCGAGGAATACTTCTTCTCTTTGTTGTGCATTAGTCTTTGTGCAGTTGTCTTATTACACTGCATATTATTTTCATATACAATATTATAAATGTCACATGGTTTACTGTTTATGTCTTTTACAATTTATATATGACACAATTGCAGATTTGAATACAATGATCAAAAGAACTAATGCTTTACGTTGTATAAACAAGAAAATTGTTTTATTTCTCATTACTATGCAAGATGGCAGGCCCTCGGACCTATTCATGCACTTATTAGGACCTATTTAACAAGCCTTTCATTTCTAAAATCTTAATATGCGTACATGCTAACTAATGTCATTTCGCTACCATGTTACAATGTCATGCAAATTGGGTAATCAGATGCTATGTACTGCATTTACATGACTGGAAGTGGGATGCATGCATATCTTAATTCTGTACACTTCATTTAGGAGATGATTGGGAACTTTTGGGCTGTGAGCAGACCAGTCATTCACAATAGCAGCGAATGGTCAGAATGGCGGTGGGAGCGGGGGGGGGGGGGGGGGACATCCGGTTTCTAGGAATTGTGGACAAAGTCCCGACCAACGGCGGGAGGGTTTCTCTTTTGATGTCGGGTCTCAGGGGCCAGAGCGACGGACGCTCGCTATTTTTACAATGACTAGGAGCACGTATCTCAGCCTCAACCGTTCCCGTATGTTCGGAAAGAGGGAGAAGACCTGATGGCCCTTTTCAAATGTTTCCCATCACCTTGGTTTTACGGGCCGTGAGAGGCAGTCGACGTGTTCAGGCACTAGCTCCGAAGCACATAACAGACTCAAAGAGGGCCGTATGATACATTAAAGCGTCTGTAATAGCAGTACGTAGTGAGCTGAGTTTAGAGTAGCAACTTAGCGCATTAGTCTTGTCATTTTTCAGTTCTAAGTCGCTGAATGTCAATCGTTCGTCGTGGTGTATCCCTAGATATCTTATTACATTTCTCTGTACGTTCGTATTGTTCAGTCCAATGATGGAGTTTTTCTGCAAATACATTGTCTGCAAGATACTAGTTGCCATCACCCAGCACAAACAATGGGCGTTCTCAAAACCTTAGTCCAGCGTGCCCATACCGTCTCTGACGCCGACAGTCTTCAAGTGGAACTGGAACACCTGCAAAAAGTATTTCTGAAGAATGACTTTTCAACTAGGCAAGTGAACAGAGTGATGCAGACCTACAAACGACGGATCAAGGAAGAGGAAGAGGCCTTCAGGTCGACTGATTATCAACCATTTATTGGGAATATTTCTTCACAGATAGGCAGAATACTGAGAAAGTACCAAGTGTAAGTCATCTTTCGCCCTTCTTCCAAAATTTCATCACTGGTGGGATCCGTTGAAGACGTCTTGGGCCTGCGTAAATCAGGTGTTTACAAGATTCCGTGTGAATGCGGGAAATCATATATAGGGCAAACAACACGAACTATGCAGGAACGTATTGTGGAACACCAACGATATACTCGCCTTCACCAACCCACAAAGTCCGCAATCGCCGAACGTTGTATTTCTACAGACCACTCCATGAATTACAACGACACAAAAATTTTGGCTCATACATCAAACTTATGGAGCTCGATTATTAATGAATCTGTGGAAATATACCACTGGCCATTAAAATTGCTACACCACGAAGATGACGTGCTACACACGCGAAATTTAACCGACAAGAAGAAGATGCTGTGTTATGCAAATGATTGGCTTCTCAGAGCATTCACACAAGGTTGCGCCGGTGGCGACACCTACAACGTGCTGACAAGAGGAAACTTTCCAACCGATTTCTCATACACAAACAGCAGTTGACCGGCTTTGCCTGGTGAAACGTTGTTGTGATGCCTCGTGTAAGGAGGAGAAATGAGTACCATCACGTTTCCGACTTCGATAAAGGTCGGATTGTACCCCATCGCGATGGCGGTTTATCGTATCGCGACATTGCTGCTCGCGTTGGTCGAGATCCTATGACTGTTAGCAGAATATGGAATCGGTGGGTTCAGGAGGGTAATACGGAAAGCCGTGCTGGATCCCAACGGCTTCGTATCACTAACAGTCGAGATGACAGGCATCTTATCCGCATGGCTGTAACGGATCATGCAGCTACGTCTCGATTCCTGAGTCAACAGACGGGGACGTTTGCAAGACAACAACCATCTGCAGGAACAGTTCACCGACGTTTGCAGCAGCATGGACTATCAGCTCGGAGACCATGGTTGCGGTTACCCTTGACGCTGCATCACAGACAGGAGCGCCTCCGATGGTGTACTCAACGACGAACCTGGGTGCACGAATGGCAAAACGTCATTTTTTCGGATGAATCCAGGTTTGGCGACATTGCGGTGAACGCACATTTGAAACGTGTATTCGTCATCGTCATACTGGCGTATCACCCGGCGTAACGGTATGGTGTGCCATTGGTTACAAGTCTCAGTCACATCTTGTTCGCACTGACGGCACTTTGAACAGTGAACGTTACATTTCAGATGTGTTACGACCCGTGGCTCTACCCTTCATTCGATCCCTGCGAAATCCTACATTTCAGCAAGATAATGCACGACCGGATGTTGCAGGTCCTCTACGGGCCTTTCTGGATACAGAAAATGTTCGACTGCTGCCCTGGCCTGCACATTCTCCAGATCTCTCACCAATTGAAAACGTCTGGTCAATCGTGGCCGAGCAACTGGCTCGTTACAATACACCAGTCAGTACACTTGATGAACTGTGGTATCGTGTTGAAGCTGCATGGGCAGCTGTACCTGTACACGCCATCCAAGCTCTGTTTGACTTAATGCCCAGGCGTATCAAGGCCATTATTACGGCCAGAGGTGGTTGTTTTGGGTACTGATTTCTCAGGATCTATGCACCCAAACTGCGTGAAAACGTATCACATGTCAGTTCTAGTATAATATATTTTTCCAATGAATACCCGTTTATCATCTGCATTTCTTCTTGGTGTAGCAATTTTAATGGCCAGTAGTGTAAGATTGTCTGAAAACGAGACTCTCATCAATCGAGATAGCGGTTGTCAGCTAAACTCTGCTTCGAATCCTGTTATAGAGAAACTTCTTAGTCGACGTAGTTATCTGCATAAAGATGAAAATCGATGAGGAGGGCGCGAGGCGCAGCGCACGGAGTTGTTACGAACGCGCACGCTGAACAGCGCATGCGCAATGCCACCTCAGTATGGCTTTAAAATGGTTCAAATGGCTCTGAGCACTATGGGACTCAACTGCTGAGGTCATTAGTCCCCTAGAACTTAGAACTAGTTAAACCTAACTAACCTAAGGACATCACAAACATCCATGCCCGAGGCAGGATTCGAACCTGCGACCGTAGCGGTCTTGCGGTTCCAGACTGCAGCGCCTTTAACCGCACGGCCACTTCCGCCGGCCAGTATGGCTTTAAATAGCAGAGCTCGGCGCGTACTCGCCAGTACTGCTACAGTGGTACTCACCTGAAGATGGCCAGAAGAATGTGCGCCGAAATATCGTGGCAGGACGTTACTGACATCCGGCAGTTCTCCCGTGTTTTTATGGAACAATCAGTACGCCGGGAAAGCTTTAAACATCACATTGTCTTGTTTGCCACATCGTGACCTTGCTATGGCTGCAAGAGTCACTTGTTTTTAGAAAGAGTTGTGTGGCCTTTCTTTGAGTTGCGCTCTCGAGTTTTCTGTTATGACTACTAGCAAATCGTCTGCTTAAGGTACCATACCATTAATCCTATCATCTTCGTCTAGATTGCTTAGGGGCGGTTCTATGGTAGCGTCCCAGAAAATAGGCCCGCAGATTGAACCTTGTGCAGTTATTTTCTTGATAATCTTTTCAGTAGCCGAGTAAGCTATTGTATAGTGTTGTTGGTATCTACTGCCCTTAAATACACTCCTGGAAATGGAAAAAAGAACACATTGACACCGGTGTGTCAGACCCACCATACTTGCTCCGGACACTGCGAGAGGGCTGTACAAGCAATGATCACACGCACGGCACAGCGGACACACCAGGAACCGCGGTGTTGGCCGTCGAATGGCGCTAGCTGCGCAGCATTTGTGCACCGCCGCCGTCGGTGTCAGCCAGTTTGCCGTGGCATACGGAGCTCCATCGCAGTCTTTAACACTGGTAGCATGCCGCGACAGCGTGGACGTGAACCGTATGTGCAGTTGACGGACTTTGAGCGAGGGCGTATAGTGGGCATGCGGGAGGCCGGGTGGACGTACCGCCGAATTGCTCAACACGTGGGGCGTGAGGTCTCCACAGTACATCGATGTTGTCGCCAGGGGTCGGCGGAAGGTGCACGTGCCCGTCGACCTGGGACCGGACCGCAGCGACGCACGGATGCACGCCAAGACCGTAGGATCCTACGCAGTGCCGTAGGGGACCGCACCGCCACTTCCCAGCAAATTAGGGACACTGTTGCTCCTGGGGTATCGGCGAGGACCATTCGCAACCGTCTCCATGAAGCTGGGCTACGGTCCCGCACACCGTTAGGCCGTCTTCCGCTCACGCCCCAACATCGTGCAGCCCGCCTCCGGTGGTGTCGCGACAGGCGTGAATGGAGGGACGAATGGAGACGTGTCGTCTTCAGCGATGAGAGTCGCTTCTGCCTTGGTGCCAATGATGGTCGTATGCGTGTTTGGCGCCGTGCAGGTGAGCGCCACAATCAGGACTGCATACGACCGAGGCACACAGGGCCAACACCCGGCATCATGGTGTGGGGAGCGATCTCCTACACTGGCCGTACACCACTGGTGATCGTCGAGGGGACACTGAATAGTGCACGGTACATCCAAACCGTCATCGAACCCATCGTTCTACCATTCCTAGACCGGAAAGGGAACTTGCTGTTCCAACAGGACAATGCACGTCCGCATGTATCCCGTGCCACCCAACGTGCTCTAGAAGGTGTAAGTCGACTACCCTGGCCAGCAAGATCTCCGGATCTGTCCCCCATTGAGCATGTTTGGGACTGGATGAAGCGTCGTCTCACGCGGTCTGCACGTCCAGCACGAACGCTGGTCCAACTGAGGCGCCAGGTGGAAATGGCATGGCAAGCCGTTCCACAGGACTACATCCAGCATCTCTACGATCGTCTCCATGGGAGAATAGCAGCCTGCATTGCTGCGAAAGGTGGATATACACTGTACTAGTGCCGACATTGTGCATGCTCTGTTGCCTGTGTCTATGTGCCTGTGGTTCTGTCAGTGTGATCATGTGATGTATCTGACCCCAGGAATGTGTCAATAAAGTTTCCCCTTCCTGGGACAAATAATTCACGGTGTTCTTATTTCAATTTCCAGGAGTGTATATATGTTAACATTCTGCTTGTTTCAGAAACGGTTTCCTTGATATTTCCACTCTGGATTTCATGTCCTTTCTACTTCGTTTATCGTCAGCTGTTTTGCTGTCCAGACACAAAACTCATTTACTACTCTCAGCGTCTCATTTCTTAATCTAATTCCCTTAGCATCACCTGACTGAATTTGGTTACACACATTTACCACTGTTTTAGTTTTGTTTATGTTAATCACATAAGTATTAAGTTTAACTGATGTTTCAAGTCCTTTGACGTCTCTGTCATGATTACAAAGTCATAGTTTTCATTTCATCTCTGAACTTTATTTCCCTTTTCAAATTTCTCCTTAATTTCCTTTACTACTTGCTCAGTATCCACACTAAAACAGTAACCTCAGAATAATTTTTATACTGACAATACCGAGCCAACTCAGTCTTCTTCTTTTCTTTCCGAGGATCCCTCTCGTACTCTGCGCCAGGCAGCGTTCAGGAGTTGCAGTTCTGTTTTTATCATAGCCGCAGTTGGTAGTTAACGTGGGAAATCTCTTCCGTGGCATCCACTAGACAAGGGCCAGCACAGCGCTTTTATTGTTAACCACAGAACAGTCAAAAACGTATTACCTGTGATCTGCTGTTCACTTGCTTACATCTCAGGTATTGTAAAAAACAGATAGTTGCAATAATTAGAGGAGGAATCGGGCTAAAATAGATCTCAAGTAAAATACAAATTTAGCCCACTCGTTATCAGATCTACTCCTTCATAGCCGGTCCCAAGCCCGGTTGAGAAAGGAGGAGGGGGAGGAGTAACACCTCGTTAAAAAAACCTCGGTTCACCTGGCTCGGGTGATAGTACCTCGTGAGAGCCCCTTGCCAGGGATACGGTGAAGATGAAGACCTCAACGGCAGCGAAGGCGGAGAAGATGGACTTCGGTACGGCGGAGCTGGCGGAAGAGGTACCTTTTCTCTTTGGGTACAAAAAGAGTACAAGTAGCGACTGAACCCCAGAGGGGCGGCTACAGACAGCGTCTGACTCATGGTGAGTGGCTGACTTTAGGCTGGGCATCCTACTGCCTAGGTGGAAAGTAACGGGAAACTACCACATTACATTCCCATGCAGTACATGGTATGTCTCTCCCTGTGAAAGATTCGGGAGTTAAAACTTCCCCTCATTCGGATCTCCGGGAGGGGAAAACATTGACAGTAGACGTATTTGAAAGGAAGAGAGGGACAGGGAAGGGAGGAAAGA
Source organism: Schistocerca nitens (assembly GCF_023898315.1). Classification (NCBI taxonomy): domain Eukaryota; kingdom Metazoa; phylum Arthropoda; class Insecta; order Orthoptera; family Acrididae; genus Schistocerca; species Schistocerca nitens. Next base: position 676,513,880 of record NC_064618.1, read on the forward strand.
TAAGGATTGGAACATGGAATGTGAGGACATTACTGCAAACAGGAAAGCTAGAGAATGCAAAACAGGAGATGAAAAGGAACATGTTAGAAGCCCTCGATTTGTGTAAAATTAGATGGGGAGAGAATGGGGATATAGAAAGTGGAGATTATAAGCTATTTTACTCAGGAGAAATCAAGAGTAGTGAAAACGGAGTAGAAATATTGATAGGGCAAAAGTTGAAAAATAAGGTAATGAAGGTACAACATATTGATGGAAGACTGATAATGATACCCCTGAAGGATAGTTCAAAAGATCTGGTGTTAATACAGGTATATATGCCAACCAGCCAACATAGATATGAGAAAGTGGAAGAATATTATGAGAAAATACAAGAACTCATCGAGAAATAAAATAGAAATGCCTGCATTATCATCATGGGGGACTGGAATGCAGTGGTGGTTGAAGGAAGAGATGAAGATGCAGTAGGAAAATTTGGATTAGGAATAATAAATGAGAGAGGTGAACGACTAATTAGTTTCTGTAAAGAAACTTCATTAGCAGTGGGTAACACATTATTTGAACACCAAAAAAGGAGACGTTACACATGGATACCAAATTTGAATAGGGAAAGATATACGTTGGACTATATCCTGATACAAAAAAGGTTTAGGAACTGTTTGAAGAATGCTAAAGCTTATCCAGGAGCGTATATAAATTCAGACCACAACCTAGTAATGGGAGAAATACAAGTGAAGTTGAAAAACGTCTGGAGAGGTAAAGCAAATGAAAGACTAAACATAGAAAGAGTCAAAGAGGTGGGAAAGGCATCAAATTTGGAGAACAGATTTATGGAAAAATGGCCTAGAGGTAGTGTTGATGAAAGTATTAATGACAAATGGATAAAAATGAGGGAAAGACTCATGGATTCTGCCAAAGAAGTACTTGGAATTAGAGTATCCCAAAGCACCAGGAGAAAATGGATAACAGAAAACATGTTGAAAAAGATGAAAGAGCGGAGAAAGTGGCAAAGTGTAGAAATTGAAGAAGGCAAAAAGAGGTACAGGAAACTGAATAATGAATTACGAAGAGAAACTGAAGAAGCAAGGGAAAATGGATGAAACGGAAATGCGACGAAATAGGGAAAATGGAGGAAGAGGGAAAGTATGAAATGATTTATATACTGTCTAGTGAGATAGTTTTTGAACGTAAAAGAAAGAGGAATAACATGGAAATAGAAAGAGAGGATGGTACTATAGCAGAAGAACCACAGGAGGTTTTGAACAGATGGCAAGAATATATTGAATGTCTGCATAAGGGGGATGAAATACAAAGCGAAATTAAGGTTGAAGAGGAGCAATATGTGCCGGAAGATGAAAAAGGATTCACCACCTGGGAAGCAGAAGTAGAAAAGGCGTTGAAGGAGATGAATAGGAAGGCATGTGGAACTGATGATTTGCCAGCAGAACTGTTGAAGAGTCTGGGAAACAAGGCAAGAGAAGACATATTCTACCTCTGTAATGAGATATATGACAAAGGGGAATGGCCTGAGGACTTCCTTGCAACTGTTATGATGCCAATAGAGAAAAAGAGAAACACTAAAAAATGTGAAGAGCACCGGACCATCATTCTAATTTCTCATGCAGCCCAAGTCTTGCTGAGAGTGTTGAATAGAAGGCTATATGGCAAAGCTGGATAGAGGGATTTCAGAGGAGCAGTTCGGATTTAGAAGAGGAAAAGGAACAAGAGATGCTATTGGCCTGTTAAGAAGTATCGGGGAGAGATATATGGAAAAAGGTTGAGAAATCTTTGCTGTTCTTATAGATTTAGAAAAGGCTTTTGACAGAGTTCTGTGGAACAAGCTGATGGATATTTTGAAGAGGAAAGGAGTTGATTGGAAAGAGAGACGACTGATACAGAATCTGTATTTACACCAGAAAGTAAGGATAAGGATTGGAAATGAAATGTCAGAAGGAAGCAGCATTGGAGGAGGTGTTAGACAAGGTTGTTGCCTTTCCCCACTGTTGTTTAACGTATACCTTGAAGAGATTATTGCGAAAGGCTTAGATGGGAAAAGAGGAATATGTATTGGTGGAAAGAGAATAGAATGTATAAGATTTGCTGAAGACGTGGCATTAGTGGCAGAAAGTGAGCGGACAATGAATAACATCCTGAATGATCTGAATGAAGCTTGTGTGGAATATGGGATGCAAATAAACACAGCAAAAATAAAGAGTATGGTCATCAGTACAAGACGCAGACTGTCCAATATCAAAATAGGACAATCTACCATTAGTCAAGTAAGTGCATTTAAATATCTTGGAAGCACAATAACAGAAGACTTGAGATGTCACCAGGAGGTGAAAACTCGAATTGCCATAGCGAAGGAGGCATTCAATAGAAAGAGGAGACTCTTATGTGGCAAATTAGATAAAGGTCTAAGGAAAAGTCTTGGCAAATGTTTTGCCTGGAGTGTGGTACTATATGGGGCAGAAACACGGACGCTGAAACGAGAAGATGAAAAAAGGTTAGAAGCATTTGAGATGTGGATGTGGAGGAGAATGGAGAGAATAAGCTGGATGGAAAGAGTGAGTAATGAAAGAGTATTGGAAAGGGTTGGTGAAAGAAGATGTCTGCTGAAGATTGTAAGAGAAAGGAAAAAGAACTGGTTGGGACATTCATTGAGAAAGGAGTGGTTGCTAGCAGATGCTTTGGAAGGATTGGTCTGTGGGAAAAGACTGAGAGGAAGAAGGAGATACAAGATGATAGACGACATAAAGGGAAGAGGACATTATGCAGATCTGAAAAGGATGGCAGAAGACCGGACAGCCTGGAGAACAGCCATGTGAAAACCTGCCTTTTGACAGAACACTGATGATGATTCTCAGATCTATGAAAATTAATCTTTTGTGGAGCCGTAGTACAACCGCTCTGAATCAATAATGAGATTTTAACGCACCAGTTACCTAAATGTGTGACCTGTTTAATTTAATGGTCCCGGCGGAGGTTCGAGTCCTCCCTCGGGCATGGGTGTGTGTGTTTGTTCTTAGGATCGTTTAGGTTAGGTAGTGGAAGGTTAGGGACTTTTAATTTTTTTTTTTTTTTTGTGTGTGGGATCTAAAATTTAAAAACCTCTCTCACACCGGCCTGATTTAGCTTCACTGATCAGGATAGTAAAAACATGCGTACATTGAGGGAATTTTCATTGACAAAGCAGGCTTATCACATTCACACAGTTCAATACTGTTCTATCCTGATTAAATCGAGCTTAACTTAAATTCCATAAGGCAGTGAAGCAATTTCGAAGTCTCGGTGCGACGAAAATTGTCAGTCGATCTCCTGGAAACATTTGTAATAATTATTAACTTTCGGTGATCACGTGGGGAAGACCGGAGATCTGCTGGTAAGACCGTGTTAACCTATTTATTTGAAGTAACAGGATATCTTGAGCATACAAAACGGCAGGTTCGTCCAGTGTAAATCAGACGTTCCCCACTGATCCCGTGCAACACAGTGTAGTAAGCAGACACTGTCAATAATAATCAGTTAAATAATACGCGAACACACTTACTTAGTTTAGTTCATGTATTAAATTCCTTCTCATACACAATCTCATCAAGATGGCGACTAGCTCAACAATACATACATATAAATCCTCCTTTCACGACTAATCGGCAAGAAGTCCTCCTTCTTTTCATAAGAGAAAACATAGATAGCAGAGAAGCTACCTAACTCGTTAGAATTTGTGGAACATACGTTCCTATAAATTTTAAGAAGTTAGTAAGTTTTTTTTATTACAAGAATTGAAAGAGCTTTGGTATCTTCGTTACCTAGATACCTAGTTGTTGCTTTCACGTGTACTGGGGCATACTCGCATCCCACGTACACTACCAGGGAAGATGGACTTATATAGTTGTTAATCAGGTCTACCTATTCAGGAACTGGCCTTCACAGGGAGACCCCGGAAAACCTGGAGGCTTAGACCCCAACTAGGTATCACAGATGATAGGAAAGACAGAATAATTTAGAAATTTGAGAGTTATCTAGAATTCATAGGAAAGATAAAATCTGCCTCATAGCCAAAAAAAAAAAAAAACTTTACACATGCTAATTTTTTTACAATCTTCTGAAAAATTTTCTTCATCGATGTCTTGCTGAACTGCGGTGAAACTTATCGAACAGGAACATGGGACACGGCACGGAGGACAGGCGTCGCATTGGCGTACCGGACAGGAGACGTAACGGATTTGAGAGACCAGAAGGAACCTCAGGAACGGGTACTCAGGATTGTGGCATGAAACAATCGAAATTCGTCTAAGGAAGGGTCAACTATTAAAGATTCCTGGAAGAGAAGGGTTAGTCGAATTTCTCCAGATTCATTTTGAACTCAAATATGGACCTGATCCATCCAATCTTCCATCTGAGGAATGGGAAAACCCATTCGTCTTATACTTTCCACACCTAGGTGTCTTAATCGATACTGTAGTTGCACAATATCACAATTCCAGATCGGAAAACAATTTTTGAAAACATGGATAATTTCATTCATCTTCTTGAGTAAGCCGAAAGGTTCTAATCCTGGTTTTAATTTTTTTTTTTTTTCTTTTCCAGGTGGAAGTAGATCTGAATCTTTCCTAATTTGGTTTCAAGTACGAATGTGGATAGCATGTCAGAATATTAAAAACTTTATTATTTGAGACAATTTCCAAAAAAAAATTATATCTTACTCATACATGATTAAAATGAAATTTTGCTGGAAGAGAACGTTTAATTTAGTCTTGCTGCATGACCTCTCCAGCTGAAATTAATCTTAATTAGTATTTATTGACGATCAAATTTTTCTCTTTTATTCTCCAAATGCCGCATTTTCTCATGAACATATATGAATGCAATATAACAATAAACAAATCCAACTGGAAAATGACACATTATTACAAATTCAATGAAGAACTTTCTTATTAACTCTAATTTTATAAACACACACTAAGCTGGTTAATTAAATTCTCTTGAATAGAATTTAGCTCGCTTCAAAAAAAAACCAGCGAGTCTTTATATCTGTGGACAGTAGCAATCGATTCTAATTTCCTAACGCGGTTCATTTGTTCTCCTGTGAACTGTCAGTTTACAAACACTAACTTCACACGCAAGCGCCGTATTCGATCATATAGTTTCAGTAAACTTATTCTCACTGGAGATTAACACTCCCTGAATGTATATTATTTCACACGCACAAGCTTCTTTGGTCATCATCGTGTAGACCGATAATCCGTAAGTCTTCACAGCAGCAATAGCTACAGTTCCACTTACTTTTCTAAATATTTCTATACTATCACAGAAGCAATCGCTTACTGTTCATTAAACTATCACAGATGCTTGGCATGCTGTCATTTAACCTATCACAGTAGGTGAGGCATACTGTCCTTCGCACTTCATTTTTAACACCCAAATACTTCATACAGACTTTTCATTTAATTTGAAACACTTTCCTTAAAAGTACCTCTTTAGGTCTACATGGGGAAATAATCCTTTTATTCTTCCAGAATCCGGATATGCTAATAAATACGCACCAGGATTCGGTATATCAACTATTATATATGGACCTGTATAAATTAGATTCCATTTCCTGATGGTCTTCTTCAACCTTGATGACTTGATGTGTCTTCTTAAAAGAATTTTTTGTCCGATATTGAAAGTCTGAATCCGTTTGATGTTTCTGAATCTGCCCCTCGCAGCTCTGTTATTGAAATTTCCATTTCCGTTGCAATTGTTTCCGTTGAATCGCTGACTATTCCTAGTATAATAATTATTAAATCCGTTTCTGTTCCGGTTTGCGATTGGCGCCTCAATCGCTCTCCTCTGCATAACCGGTTGTCTTGGACGATGTTCATCTTCCTCGATCATATCTATAGTGTCAAGCGTAGTCATGAAAGAGTCAAGGTCATGCTCATTAATATACAGCATTCTATTTCTGATGCTGGCCGGAAGTCGAGATTTTAATATGCCAATCACGTCTTGTAGAGGCATAGGCTTATCCCAGTACCGCGATTTGTTTATATATTTCTCAAAGTATTTCTTTAAAGACCCACGTGAAGAGGAAAAAGGTTCCGGGTATAATACCTCCTGCCTTAAACGTTCTTGTACTCCTTCAGACCAGTATTTGGATAAAAATGCTCGTTCAAAATCTTCATATGTGTCCCAAATGGTTCAAATGGCTCTGAGCACTATGGGACTTAACATCTATGGTCATCAGTCCCCTAGAACTTAGAACTACTTAAACCTAACTAACCTAAGGACACCACACAACACCCAGTCATCACGAGGCAGAGAAAATCCCTGACCCCGCCGGGAATCGAACCCGGGAACCCGGGCGCGGGAAGCGAGAACGCTACCGCACGACCACGAGCTGCGGACATATATGTGTCCCAAGTTGATATCATATCAGATGCCCATATAGCTCCTGACCCCTGAATATAACCGGTCACGAAACTAACCTTTTGCCATTCACTCCAATTTTTTGGCAATACTCCCCTAAAACTTCTTATAAACACTACGGGATGAACATTTTTCTTGTCTGGGTTGTAGATCTGGAATTGACGTTGTTTCAACATTTTCTCCATTACGACTACCCTCATGGTGTTGTGATTGATGATTGCAAAAACGAACGTGTGCATTAATGTCCCTGTCTGTACTTGGCTGGGGTTGTTCTTTGGCTTCTCGAAAATAACATCATAGTGTTGTGATTGATGTTGATTGCAAAAACGAGCGTGTGCATTAATGTCCCTGTGTGTACTTGGCTGGGGTTGTTCTTTGGCTTCTCGAAAATAGATTGCATACCTGCTCTGACCGCATGTTCAATATTGTCTGAAGAAATGCTTTGCCTACCCTCATAGTGTTGTGATTGATGATTCTTATAAACACTACGGGATGAGCATTTTCCTTGTCTGGGTTGTAGATCTGGAATTGACGTTGTTTCAACATTTTCTCCATTACGACTACCCTCATAGTGTTGTGATTGATGATTGCAAAAACGAACGTGTGCATTAATGTCCCTGTCTGTACTTGGCTGGGGTTGTTCTTTGGCTTCTCGAAAATACCCTCATAGTGTTGTGATTGATGTTGATTGCAAAAACGAGCGTGTGCATTAATGTCCCTGTCTATACTTGGCTGGGGTTTTGACGTTGTTTCAACATTTTCTCCATTACGACTACCCTCATAGTGTTGTGATTGATGATTGCAAAAACGAACGTGTGCATTAATGTCCCTGTCTGTACTTGGCTGGGGTTGTTCTTTGGCTTCTCGAAAATACCCTCATAGTGTTGTGATTGATGTTGATTGCAAAAACGAGCGTGTGCATTAATGTCCCTGTCTGTACTTGGCTGGGGTTGTTCTTTGGCTTCTCGAATATTGTCTGAAGAACTGCTTTGCCTTTCTAAACTTAACTGCGAGAATTTTCCCGCGAGAATGTTTACCTTATGATCAACCTCGTCTTGTCCCTCCTTTATGTTAATTATGGATTTATCCAAATTTTGGATGTCCTTCGGGATCTTGTCTTGTGATTGTCTCAAATCCTGCATATCTGCTGACATCTCATTTACTTGTTGCTTTAATTCATCTTGAACTTCAACTACACTCCTGGAAATTGAAATAAGAACACCGTGAATTCATTGCCCCAGGAAGGGGAAACTTTATTGACACATTCCTGGGGTCAGATACATCACATGATCACACTGACAGAACCACAGGCACATAGACACAGGCAACAGAGCATGCACAATGTCGGCACTAGTACAGTGTATATCCACCTTTCGCAGCAATGCAGGCTGCTATTCTCCCATGGAGACGATCGTAGAGATGCTGGATGTAGTCCTGTGGAACGGCTTGCCATGCCATTTCCACCTGGCGCCTCAGTTGGACCAGCGTTCGTGCTGGACGTGCAGACCGCGTGAGACGACGCTTCATCCAGTCCCAAACATGCTCAATGGGGGACAGATCCGGAGATCTTGCTGGCCAGGGTAGTCGACTTACACCTTCTAGAGCACGTTGGGTGGCACGGGATACATGCGAACGTGCATTGTCCTGTTGGAACAGCAAGTTCCCTTTCCGGTCTAGGAATGGTAGAACGATGGGTTCGATGACGGTTTGGATGTACCGTGCACTATTCAGTGTCCCCTCGACGATCACCAGTGGTGTACGGCCAGTGTAAGAGATCGCTCCCCACACCATGATGCCGGGTGTTGGCCCTGTGTGCCTCGGTCGTATGCAGTCCTGATTGTGGCGCTCAACTGCACGGCGCCAAACACACTTACGACCATCATTGGCATCAAGGCAGAAGCGACTCTCATCGCTGAAGACGACACGTCTCCATTCGTCCCTCCATTCACGCCTGTCGCGACACTACTGGAGGCGGGCTGCACGATGTTGGGGCGTGAGCGGAAGACGGCCTAACGGTGTGCGGGACCGTAGCCCAGCTTCATGGAGACGGTTGCGAATGGTCCTCGCCGATACCCCAGGAGCAACAGTGTCCCTAATTTGCTGGGAAGTGGCGGTGCGGTCCCCTACGGCACTGCGCAGGATCCTACGCTCTTGGCGTGCATCCGTGCGTCGCTGCGGTCCGGTCCCAGGTTGACGGGCATGTGCACCTTCCGCCGACCACTGGCGACAACATCGATGTACTGTGGAGACCTCACGCCCCACGTGTTGAGCAATTCGGCGGTACGTCCACCCGGCCTCCCGCATGCCCACTATACGCCCTCGCTCAAAGTCCGTCAACTGCACATACGGTTCACGTCCACGCTGTCGCGGCATGCTACCAGTGTTAAAGACTGCGATGGAGCTCCGCATGCCACGGCAAACTGGCTGACACTGACGGTGGCGGTGCACAAATGCTGCGCAGCTAGCGCCATTCGACGGCCAACACCGCGGTTCCTGGTGTGTCCGCTGTGCCGTGCGTGTGATCATTGCTTGTACAGCCCTCTCGCAGTGTCCGGAGCAAGTATGGTGGGTCTGACACACCGGTGTCAATGTGTTCTTTTTTCCATTTCCAGGAGTGTAATACCGGAATTACCGCCATAGAACATTGCATCTGTTCTTGTGCTTGAACTATCTGTGGGACTGACTCGACCTGCTCTTTGATAGTATCAAGCTTAGTAGCAACATACTCAGTTAGCTCTAGGCGTAACTTCTTCGCATTTTCATTACACTGCTGAGTGACTTGCTCAATTTGAGCAGCTAATTTTAATTCTGTCTTTTCATTCTGAGTTTTCAATTCTTCCGCAGTTTTATTTAATTTATCATCAAGTTTCTGAAAACTCTCTACTAATTTATTATTTAATTCCGCTTGATTAGCTTCCAATTGCTCCTGGACTTTCACTTGATTGGCTGCTAATTGTTCATTCATTTCCCTTTTAATCTCCATTTGCGCTTTAGTTAATTCCCTTTTAGTCTCTATTTGCGCTTTAGTTAAGTCTGTTACATTTTTGGCTAACAGTGTTAACTGCTGCATGATTACAGTCAATGGGTTTATTTCGTCCTGCTCAGATGACATCGAAACACTTAAGCTTTGTTGTGGGGCCTGACTAATGCTGCCGCTAGGCACTACTTCAGTTAAGCTAGCGTCTAATGTTTCACTAACCTCAGAAACAACTGAGGGCTGTTGTGATTCTCTCTGCTGTTGCATTGCCATTTTATAAGCCGCCCTAGTAAGAACCATTAATACACAGAACAACAAATATATAAAGTCACTCGCATCTGAGTTAATAATGTCACTGACCTAAACTTTGCATAATACTCACTTATAATAAACACTTCCTGTCTAAAGTTCAACCCAACATTCACTTAATCAATCTAATTCAAACCGATAGACATTTAAATAGTTATTCTAAATTTCTAACTACAAAATTTTAATTGTTTATTGTCTGGCCTGAACGACGTTCTCGTAGGTTGTGGCGAAATTGTGACTTCTGGAACAGGCCTCGTCTTCTTTTCTCTCGTGCACATGCAACATAAAATTCACACAATGTTTAAGTAATGCCCAAAAATGAGTCCTGTCACAGTGAAGCCAAATTTAATATTTTTTTTTGTGTGTGTGATCAAAAATTTAAAAACCTCTCTCACACCGGCCTGATTTAGCTTCACTGATCAGGATAGTAAAAACATGCGTACATTGAGGGAATTTTCATTGACAAAGCAGGCTTATCACATTCACACAGTTCAATACTGTTCTATCCTGATTAAATCGAGCTTAACTTAAATTCCATAAGGCAGTGAAGCAATTTCGAAGTCTCGGTGCGACGAAAATTGTCAGTCGATCTCCTGGAAACATTTGTAATAATTATTAACTTTCGGTGATCACGTGGGGAAGACCGGAGATCTGCTGGTAAGACCGTGTTAACCTATTTATTTGAAGTAACTGGATATCTTGAGCATACAAAACGGCAGGTTCGTCCAGTGTAAATCAGACGTTCCCCACTGATCCCGTGCAACACAGTGTAGTAAGCAGACACTGTCAATAATAATCAGTTAAATAATACTCGAACACACTTACTTTAGTTTAGTTCATGTATTAAATTCCTTCTCATACACAATCTCATCAAGATGGCGACTAGCCCAACAATACATACATATACATCCTCCTTTCACGACTAATCGGCAAGAAGTCCTCCTTCTTTTCATAAGAGAAAACATAGATAGCAGAGAAGCTATTCCATGGAGTAAATGGACGCTGCAAGGAATAATTGGGCTTGAAACTACTTTGCATTGATAATCGGTAAGATAAGAAGAGATATTTCGAGATATGTACTGAGTTATATAATTTATAAAATTTCTGAAAATATCGCGGAGAGACCGCTGCAAGAGACATTACAGACTGATGACCTTTGCAGTTAAGTCCCATAAGATTTCACACACATTTGAACATTTGATTTGTTTAATTTAACAACAACACAAATTCCCGTTGTCAAGTATTATTCGATTAGGCATGCTGTAGACGATACAGGCACTAGACACGCGTTGTTAGACAGATAAGACTCTCCATTACCTATCGTAGTACAATGTTAGTAATTACTGGTGGCCCTTAACCTTCTCACCTGTTCGTTGACTAATAAAATTTGCATTTCAGTTGTTCATTCCTTATGTTAATCAGTTGCCACCCAGCTTCATCAAGTCCTCAGGTTAAGCAATAAATTCAAATACTACATGTTGGCAGATATTTTACAATCAACTGAGGAACTACATCACCGTTAGGTTTTTCATGAAGCACAAAATTCATTTAAGCTCTCAAGTCACTCGCTAAGAAGTCCTACATACAACTCATTTCTATTAAAAAAACAATGTTAATAGTCTCTGTAAGTCCATCTTTTTAGACATGGTCACGGGACTCGGCTGTTCGAAACATGATGTCAAATGAAACACCTTTTCAGCCGCCTAGTTTCCAAACTTATTTTATCTCGTTACCAGTTTCAGCGTCTTACTACGCCATCCTCAGGCCCCTGATCGACGTGTTAGAAGTTCTTCCTCGGTTGTGATCGAAACAGGGGCCAGCATTACTGGTATTAGTAGATTTTTTCTATAGCGATCGCTTCAACCATCATCTGCCGACTATCAGATAAGCCATTTAGAAATTCGAAAGTTACCTTGCTCACACCGTAAAGCTTAATAGGTGGCAATCTGCTATGATCTGACGACCGGGTACAATGCAGGTGCTGGCGCAGGTATTTCGGAGCACGCGATTAGTGGACACTGTTGAACTTGAGGCTCCACAGCAGACGACCCCTACGTGAGACGACGAGAACGTCATTTACGACTGCAGTGGGCACGGGAGCATCGAGACTGGACCGTGCATGAATGGAAACTTGTCGCCTGGGCGGATGAATCATGTTTCTTGCTACATCAGTACGAGAGTCGTGTCCAGACAGGCCATTATTCGGGAGAACGGATGCTTGAAACATGCTCCGTTCTGTTGACGTAGGCTGGTGGGGTAGTATTTTGCTGTGGGGGACTTGCACCTGGCTTCCGTGGGATCTGTGCTAGCGATAGGCAGAGCACCCGTAACGGTGGTGGCATCTTCCAGCAGGATAAGGGTCGATGTTACAACGTGAAAATCGTGTCACAGTGGTTGGAGGAATCTCTTACGTTGACGTCTCGGCTATCGAATTCCGGTAATCTAAGCCCACTGCAACATTTCTGGAACGCTACTGGGCGCCAGTTCTGCGCCCGCAAACCACCAGCTCGTAATTACAGGAACTGCGTGACCCGTGCGAGGACTTTTCGTGCCATATGTCTCCGAAATCTTTCGCCGATTCGTCAGATCGATGCCATGCGGTCCAGATATGCTATAAAGCTCATCAGTTTACATTCGAAGACAATCCAAGAGCGTGGAGTCACTCTCCAGTTGCAGAGCGTGTGCGACGTACCTTCTGTGTCAGCTTGAGAATTACTGCTATTCAGATCTTTCAATTTTGAGGTACGGCCACGGAGTTTGTCGTTTTACATGCAGCGACAACAGGTAGATGACCACTTACATTGTCTACAGAACATTATCTTCTACGATTTGTACAGAGAATTCAACTCCTGAATTGCAATTTTCTTTGCAAATGGTGTTGCAGATAAAAGACACTTATTTACTTGTTCTGTTTCAAGCTATTTCCGTGTAACGAACTTGCATAATACCTCAAACAGCTGATGGATATTTTGTGGTTGTATGTGTAGTGTATCAGACAAATTGTAGCTAAATTTATTTTGAGAACAATGCCGTAGCGTGCGAAAAAGAATCGTGCTTGAACGTGTGGAATACTCTAGTACCACAGGGGCTAGCTGTGTGACCTGTGACATACGTTAAATACCGTAAACTGTAAGAGTTTTGTCTAATTTTGTGTAACTTGTAATTTCGACAAGAAGTTACACCGCATAGCTAGATAGCCTACTCTCCTAGTTTGACGAAGAAAGACGGCCACCTCGGCGAGATCGTCTGGAAGATACCAACGAGCCCACGACGCAGGTAAGATTAGAGAGAATATTTTCGGCAGTATTTTAATTGCGCATAATTGAACAATACTAATAACATCATAGAGGAAGACTGAAAATCTCTAGGATGACCCTTCCCAAGTGGATGACTCTACATGTATGTTGAAAATGCCGACACACTATAAGCTTCAAAACCAGCTAACAAGAGTAAATGTTCCCGGGCAAGACTGCATCCCAGCGCACAGAAATTTTCAGTTCTGTATCCATTGTTTCAGTAGCTCTAAAATTTACGAAAGAAGTAAAACATTCAGAAAAATACCTTATGAAATTAAGTCAGAATTGTATTTCCCTGACAGTATCAGAAGAACAGCGATCTCCATATCAATGTACACTAAAGCGACATGGAAATTGGTATAGCATGCGTATTCAAATATGGAGATACGTAAACAGGCAGAATACGGCGCTGCGGTCGGCAACGCCTATGTAACTAGTGTGTCTGGCGTAGTTGTTAGATCGGTTACTACCGCTTCAATGGTAGGTTATCAAGATTTAACCGAGTTTGAACGTTATTTTTTGAGTGTTATAGCGACATGAAATGGAAGTGAAATAAGGGGATACAGACAAGTAAAAGTTAATAAAGGAAAGTAAGAAGCGCTATACATTCAAAGCATATGACATAGTGGGTAATACATAAGGGCATTGCAGTCATGTTGATGAGTAGCGATTGTATATAGTGTACTAAAATCTTTGTATTTGCAGGTAACACTAGTAAAATAAAATGTATCTTTATTAACATAAAAGGAAGAGTTAACAACAGATATAGGTACTAGCAGCAGCTCCGGAAAAAGGACAGCGACAGAGAAGGTATGAGTAAAAGCATGAAGGAAGGTACGTGACAGTATGATTACAGAAAGTATCAGTAACTTGTACTAAACTTGCTATGTAGTTTATGACTACCACAGGAAGCAAGCCAAAGCATGAAATGAAGAAGAAACCTGCCTAATCATTCATTTGTATATGTTTGTGCAGACATGCACTTTATTGTTCACAGATGGTCACAACGACATCCACGACTAAACCAAGAGCCATCAGATTGCACGATCTTGTGATTACCAATGACAGTGTAGTACTTCCAAAAAGGTTGTAGTTAGTCTAGTATAAACATCCTCCTGGCCAGTAGTTTAACAAGCAGTATTTGCAATTATTAACATTGGGATCTGGTGATGATTATGATTCTACTGTTATATCGATAACTAATGAACATGTATTTTTCATAGATATACAGGTGCTGGCAGATATTTAATAATTAAATTACATAGGTTGAGGAATATGTTCTTTTATAATTAACATTAACTTGGTACATGAAATTTTGATCAGAATAATAAGAGTAAATAAGTGAGCACCTTGACTTATTGCACAACTAGAACAATAAATGTAAATATAAATGATCTGACTGATGAATGCATCTTAAAAAAATTAAAAAAAGAAAAATATATATATTTCCTAACAGAAACATGCCAATGATTTTGTGTCATTTATTGTATAGTATTTGGTATTTGTATAAATTAGGAACTAATTGTATGTATTAGTGGGTGCAGGATTCACAAAAAAGTACTTTTGCGAGACACACTGAAGGCAACAATATGATGTGCGGATGGAATGGGAGGCTAACAGCACAGCTGCAGAGAAAAGCGGAAGAAAGGGACCTGTCATTAAGGTTGGTTGGTTGATTGGTTGGTTTAGGGATGAAAGGGACCAAACTGCAGAGGTCATCGGTCCCACCTGTCATTAAGCCAAAGCCATGTCGCGGACATGGGCAAACTGCAGGCCTATTCAAATGCGGCTACCTTAAGACCTACGATTGAGCAGGTAGTAACCAGAATCCGCAACAGCCTTGCTGGATCGGGTGAATATGGGTGTTTAAACGGCCACAGTCAGTTAATCCTACAGCACAACTGCTAATAGCTGTGTGGAACTGTGAACTCTATTTGCTTTTCCTTCTGCTGTTCTCAACCAGACAGACTGATAAACATCATAATATGTAGCAATCACTCACCTGGCACTGACTTCTGAGAAATCTGAGTCACACACAATTACTCAAGTTCCATGTATAATGTCACCAAACAGATAACCCACCTGTCCACAATTACTGATATCCTTATCCAAAATACAATATTTATATCAAGAGAAAGAAGCAGCACGACGAACAGAAGAGTAGGAACACAAACATACTAAGAAGAAGAAGAAACACAAAGAAGCGAAGACTACATACCATTACACTTCTCCTAGTCGATGCAGAAGAATTTTAGGTGACCTATAAAGATACTGCCTGACTGTACCTGCCTCATAATGTGTACAAATTCGACGAAAACATGGCTGTTTCAAAACATACACCCCCTTACCTTGCTGTATGTTCTGAGGATCCTTCCACATCATCAACTCTGCAAGATACTTGTAACCTCGTGGGATCAAGAATGGACTGAAGGTCCAAAGACTGACTTCCAAAGCCACCATTACTGATCTCAAACAAGTTGTTGAACAAATCTTCGCTTCCTAAACTTCACAAAAATTGTAGCTTCCATCCCTGTACAACAATGAAGTTGAAAGTGTATTGTGAAATCCGCATCAGTGTGTGACTCTTGATAAAAAGAGCGTATAATTTGATGAATTCTGAACAGTTACACCCACAGACTAAAAGTATGCAATATATTTATCAATTTGTAAACATCTTGCACATATTTTTCAGGGTAGTCTTAACAAAATATTTGTGTATATATTCATGTAAAATTAGTGTTTGTCATTCTCTTTGATAATAATGCATGTGCTTCACTTCTTTTAAATATTTGCATATTTATTTATGTATAATTATTCTTTGTCATTTTTGATATGGTGTTATGGGTTTTAAAGTTTTAATGTATTACATTTTTTTACACTGTGAACAAGAACTTTAGTTAAAATTGGAGGTCGATCCGAACTCTTATCACAAATATTAGTTGTCACAGTAAATGTAAATGCATTCTGTCAAAGAATACTTTAGAACATAAAATTTGTGGAATGTTTAAAGAGTATACACATTAGGGAAACACTAGACTTGGACAATCAGTTTATGAAATGATTTTTTTAAAATGCAAGCCAAGAGCATAAATACGACCACGTAAAATTTATTCAGGATGTTTCACAGAATTTTGTATAATTGTATAATGACCAACAGATAATCTCTAGAATAACTGACATAACTACTTGTTTTGCAAATTAATAGCTAAATGAAGCAAATTAATTTATTGGACGACCACCTTGAAAAGATTAGGATACTTTAGCATTTCTTGCCTCAACCTATGTCTTAGGGATGGATGAATGACAGAGAGCATGGGCCTTGTCTAAAGAAAGATGGTAACTGCCATTTCTGAAAGAGCATAAAAAATATTTGTTATATTAGTTAAATTTCTTTTGATAACATGGACTTTTTGCAGGTTATTGTATATTATTCCAGTTGTCATGTCTCGAAAAATTGTTCCAAACATAAGGAGCAGGCAGATTAAATAATAAACATATAGTAAATAAATGTATGGCAGTAAACCTGTGAATGCATGAAGAATGGTTGTAGAAGAACATATCATGATTCATTGCTCCTCTGCCTTTGTATTATTATTAGTTCGCTTATACAAACAGTTGATGGTTATATTATTTTGTACTGGATGTGATAATACTATAAGAATTACCCCATCCTAGTACAAAATAGTTCATTAGGTGGGGGTATTGTAGGGTGTCAATAATTTTGCACCTTACAAGCACTCATCTACATACTTTGCTGTGATTTACAATCAGAATTAGGTATCATTTGACATGTTGTACATCGTATATATGAATATTTAAAGAAGAATGACATTGTCACGTACACCTCGTAAATAGTTGTTAACGCTTATTTCATGAAAGGTGACGGAGTTTCTTTATTGTCAGAATGGCGTAATGAATGATTGCCTATACTAGTAGAGGTTGGAACGCCAGTGGAAATGAAACGGCAGGTGTAACTCAGGTCCTGGGTGGAAAAACCTGTACAGGTGTATTGGTCCAGATTAACACAGAAAAACCCCAAGACGGACGGTCGGGGAACCTGAGCGCTGAAGCACAATATAGCGGTGGCCAGCCAGTATTGTAGCGGGGCTGGAAGGATAATTCGATAATACTACGGAAACTGAAAATCTTGGACGCCACAGAGAGGAACGAGGAGGCGTTACCTCGGAAATCACGCAGGCTTAGTTATTTCCAAGGTTTTTTACTCTGAGAAGCATACCATTGTATGTATTCCTAATTAATAGGGATAGGTATTCCCTCGCAAACTTTCCACGCTGGACGATAAAATACTAAAATATTTTTGGTCGGTGTTCGGAAGAATTTGTAGAGAGGGAGAATATTCCGTGGTTTCGATAATATGATTCGCTTTCTGCAGTTACGAGGGAGCGGAGCCGAGCTTTGCTGGGAAGCCAGCGGTGGAGAGAAAGTGGTCTTCCGTTTTGAGTGCCCGTGTCTGACGATCGCTCAGTTTCAGCTTTGTTGCTACAGACGGACTTGCTGTCTTTGCTCTCAGGAGATTTTATAGTTAGAACGGTTAGGCACTGTACTGTTGCGAACTTGTACGATTCTGGACTTCGCGTCTGGATAGGGAATCGTCGTTGAGTACATAGCGTTCAGTGATTGAGAGCACTTCTTCTGCCTTTACTCACGTTGAGAAGTTATCTGAACTTCGTCCTTATGGCTGGGAGATCGTATGTCTTGTCTGTAGAACACAGAGAAGAGAAGACAGATTATACTAGTCAGAGGACTGCAGTCCTAGTGTTTCAATTAGGTTTTTTTTTATCTTGTAGCTGGAGTTCTTCCGTCGTCTCAGACGTGTACGAGGACTAAAATTAAATTTTAAAACAGTCTTGATCGCAATCTTGTTAAAATATTTTTTTATTGGAGTGAGTGACCGGTTTAAACTCTATGAAAGAGTCATCTTTATGAGCAGTTACACGAGCGTCGAGGGTCGACAGAACTCATCTAGCAGTGTCCATCCACCGCTCTGGAATCTGAAGATGACTCTTTCATAGAGTTTAAACCGGTCACTCACTCCAATAAAAAAATATTTTAACAAGATTGCGGTCAAGATTGTTTTAAATTTTAATTTTAACTACTTTTAAGATCGCTGACTTTGTTTTCAAAAATCATGTATACGAGGACCATCACTCTGACTCACTGGACGCAGTACATTCGGTAATATTCTAATTGCTTAGGCTTATTAGGGCTATAAAGCTAAACATCTGTGATTACGTAAATTTTATTTACACTGAGGTTGCACACCACTGTAGATCATCTTTGAAAGTAGTGTCTTCTAGTGTTTGGTACGTAGAAGATGTCAGTTATGTTGAGTTATTTATATTAGATTGCGTAGCCATAAAAAGGGACAGATTTGGGCAAATGATCAATCATATTAGTCAGAAAATTCATTTGTATCTCTTTATGTTCATTGGACATTGATATAATATATACATTTGTAATATGTAAAGGGGGTTTTAATCTATAATAAATGTATAAGCAGAAACAGCATTTATCATTTTGTAGTTACTAGTTCCCTTAATCATTCATTTAGGTTTATGTTGTAGTTTATATGTTAAAGAGCAAGAAGGAGGAGGTAACATCACCATTAAGAGATCCTAAGATCTGCTTCAGGGGGTAGTCAGACAGAGCCAACACCGTGTTCCTAGAGGAGGCCGAAATGCACGCTTTTTAGCTCACGCAGGCTGGCGTGAGGAGGGAAGAACTATACTGACGTGAGGTCTGGAACATGACAAGGAATTAGAATTCAGAAAGCGGACGTAATTAGTTTCATACTTAACTTTAATCCATTAACGAAGAACGTCGCTCTTGACGGTACATGATTCACAATATTATCTGTTCAGAAGACATAGTAACTGAATATGGCGCCTTGCTAGGTCGTAGCAAATGACGTAGCTGAAGGCTATGCTAAACTGTCGTCTCGGCAAATGAGAGCGTATGTAGACAGTGAACCATCGCTAGCAAAGTCGGCTGTACAACTGGGACAGTGCTAGGGAGTCTCTCTAGACTAGACCTGCCGTGTGGTTGCGCTCTGTCTGCACGCGGGTCCGACATATACTAACGGACCGCGGCCGATTTAAAGGCTACCACCTAGCAAGTGTGGTGTCTGGCGGTGACATCACCCCATGCATTATTCCATTGTCTGCTGTAACAGTTTTCAGTGGAACTGAACGAAGAGTATGGAGACCTCATATTTTACTGCAAAGTACGTATGTTAAGTCAAGAGGCATGCCTGGAACAATTTTTAGATTTAAAACTCATTACTACTGAATTTTGAAAGAAAAAGGAGTGCAGGAACGAAAATTAAAACATCCGGAATTGAGTGCAGACTTCGCATGTTAACTGGATTCGACTGCATACTGCCCACGGTAAGACATTGTAAGGTAGCTCCTTTTTCATTTGATGGGGATATATTTAAAAGGAAAATCACGTTGTAGAATGAACATATTCTGACGAAGACAGCCCAGGTCCCTAAGCCGACTGGCGTTAAAGAAAATGCTAGGTTCGAAGAATTCATTATGGCCTACAAAGAATTACATTGATAGATGTATAAAGATTTTGAGGACACTGCCAATCTTACATCTGTTTCGGAGCTGTTTTCGAGACCTTTTACCGTTTCAGTTGAAAGCGCCCCTGTGCATGTGCACATGTAACTGATTGACCTGTAGCGCAGTTCCAGTAATAATGAAAATTCTTTTTTACGCTAAAACTGCCCAGGACGTCTACTTTGCTTTCCTCAGGTTGACTTTCCACGTCTCCATAATGAGGTTACAAAAGTGCTGCAATATTTCGGTCGACATATTTGTGTAAAATACTGTTTTTGGATTTTGGAACTAAATAATTCACATTTGTGTGGCAACTTGAGTGCAAAACTCAATTGTCTGTGTCTATCCGTATGCCGGCAGTTTGTGCCAGACAAAAATTGTATTATATCCTAGGCGTCCATAAAAGTAATTAAATAATACTTAAAATTTGTTTTGAGAAATGTGAAATATAAAACCAAGTCGTATGCAGTGCGACTGCACGGACATTTAAATGCGGTGCGTCCACACTTTTCCCCTCTTCCCCCTCCTTGCGGTCTGGTAGTGTTGCTTGGCGGTGGGGGAAATGTGAAGCAAGGCTGAACGCTTTGGCATTCGCGCACGGTCGCGACCCGCGAGCAAAAAAGTTGGCCGCCCCTGCATAACGGGATACCACCTCATTTTAAACGTCTGACATAAACTTTCAACGAGCGATGGATTGTCGAGGATGTCCAGTAGTACGCCGCCCTCCCCTTTCTGTCTGGCTTAAATTCCTTAGAATTTTGTTAGTAGCATCTTTTAAATGCATTGATATATTCCACACCCAGCGACAACTTACACATGTTACATGAGCTTTTGTGCTTGCGTTTTACCACTAGTTCGTGATTCTTTGAGAAGGAGGACTGAAGGAACGCACCCTATAGTGTCAACAAACAGATGGCTATCATAGGACACAATGGCCCTTATCTCAACAGGTACTTGCTTCTGAACAAATCTTCACAGAACTTTATTTCTAATTAGACCACTACCATTTCTTGCTAGAATTTGGGGCAAAAAATGTTCAGATATGTGTGAAATCTTATGGGACTTAACTACAAAGGTCATCAGTCCCTAAGCTTACACACTACTTAACCTAAATTATCCTAAGGACAAACACACACACCCATGCCCGAGGGAGGACTCGAACCTCCGCCGGGACCAGCCGCACAGTCCAGGACTGCAGCGCCATCAGACCGCTCGGCTAATCCTGCGCGGCAGAATTTGGGGCACTCAGATACAGTATACAGTGCACAAAACGAGTTCAGATGATCCGAAATCGCTCTGTCCTAAAGGACAAGTGGCGATAAAAAAAATGCTATTCAGTATTCCTGGAGTTCAGCGCTACCAACATCTTCATTACGTAACATTTTCTTCACAATTATGATTCTTTCTTAAGCACTCATTCGTGCACGTGTCACTGGAAGTTGGAGAGATTATACCTTTAAGAACGCTCAGTGCCCCTTCTTACGTAGGCCTTCATTGTTAAGTAATAAAAACTGCACCAGTGATTGTCTTGATTGAAATATGCACCTACAGCGTCCAACAGTATTTGTGTCCAGCTCACTAGAAGCAGCTGTACAATAAATTTCCAATGAAAAACACACGCAACCACTATGATAAAAGACTGTTATCTTCTGACAATAAATCTAGATAATATGACATGTCATAAGAACTTTAGTGCTCCAAGATGTGCTTGGGTTTACTCACAACTTCGCAAATGAATTAGTGCTGAGCATACTGTAAAGCCTTAAAATGTGACTACGAGCAGAATGAAAGTCGATTAGTGTTCAGTACAATCTTTACGGCGTGTCTGACATAAATAGCTGCACCGTACATTTCTGAGGTCTGGATGAGGTTTTTACCAGCACAAGCTACAAACGTCAGTATTTCCTGCATTGCCAAGACGGATTTCCTTGTATATGAAGCATACGAGGCTGAACTATCGAACTGTGATATTTTCTACAAACTTACGGTGTAATCTAGTAGTATATCTATGGGAATTCCAGGTCAAAAAGTGTTAATATGTTTACACCACATGACACGGGTCATTGACCTACTTATGCTGTGACAAACCACAGCAAGATTCTTATCCCTCAACTAACAGGGGGCCTTCTGGATGTTAATTAGAGGTGTTCAGTCAAGCCACATACACGTGAAGAATTATTAAGATACTGGAATGACTGGGTGCATTATTTTGTATCCTGGAATGGGTAGGGGTGAGTACTTTGCCTTTGTTCTATCGATCCAAAATTGTTATTGCTTTCCTTATTAATTACATCTGCATCTGCATCTACATCTACATCTAAATTTACATGGATTCTCTGCTAATCACACTTAAGTGCCTTCACAATAATTCTCCAGTATTCTGTTCACGAACAGCGCACGGACGAAGCGAACACGTATATCTTGCCGTTTGGGCTATAATTTCTCTTATTTTATTACAATCATCGTTTCTCCCTATTTACGTCGGCGTCAACAAAAAATTTTTGCATTCGGATGAGAAAGTTGGTTATTGAAATTTCGTGAGAAGATACCAACGCGATGAGAAACGGCCTATTTCTCGATAATACAAAACGTGCTGTCCGTCTTTGAAATTTCTCGATGTACTCCGTTAAACCTATCTGGTATGGATCCCACACCCCACAGCAGTGCTCCAAAAGAGGATTGACAAGGGTAGTGTAGGAAGTCCGTTTAGTAAATCTGTTGCATCTTCTAAGTGTTCTACCAATAAAACGCAGTCTTTGGTTCGCTTCACCACATCACTTTCTATGTGTTGTTTCCAGTTTAAGTCGTTTGTAATTGTAATGCCTAGGTACCTAATTGAATTTAGTGCCCCTACTTTTTACTGATTTATCGCGTAACCGAATTTTAACGGATTCCTTTTAGCACTCCTGTGAATGACGTAACACTTTCCATTATTTACGGTCAACTGCTAATTTTCGCACCCTACAGATATCTTATCTAAAGCATTTTGCAGTCGGGTTTGATATTCTGATGACTTTACTGGACGATAATCAACAGCATCATCTGCAAACAACCTAGGAAGGCGACTTGAGGTCAAAAGGCTTCTGGAAATCTAGAAATACGGAATCAATCTGAAATCCCTTGTCGACAGCACTCACACTTCGTGTGAGTAAAGAGCTTCTTGTGTTTCACATGAACGATGTTTTCGAAATCTGTGTTGACTGTGTTTCAATAGACAGTTCAAAAAATGGTTCAAAAGGCTCTGAGCCCTATGGGACTTGAAACATCTGAGGTCATCAGTCCCCTAGAACTTAGAACTACTTAAACCTAACTAACCTAAGGACAGCACACACATCCATGCCCGAGGTAGGATTTGAACCTGCGGCCGTAGCGGTCGAGCGGTTCAAGACTGAAGCGCCTAGAACCGCTCGGCCACTCTGGCCGGCAATAGACAGTTCTCTTCGTGAGAATTCATAGCGTTCGAACACAATATATGTTCCAAAATCCTGCTGCATATAGACGTTAATGATAAGGCCCGTAATTTAGTGTCTTATTCCTATTGTCTTTCTTGATTATTAGTGTGACGTGTGCAGTTTTCCAATCGGGAACGGATCTTTCGTCGAGCGAGTGGTTGTACATGACTGTTAAGTACAGAGCTATTGCATCAGCATACTCTGAAAGGAACGTAATTGGTGTAAGGTCTGGGTCGGAAGACATGCTTTTATTAAGTGGTTTAAATTGTTTCACTACTCCGAGAATATCTACTTCTAAGTTACTCATGTTGGCAGCTGTTCTTTATTCGAATTCTGGAATATTTACTTCGTCTTCCTTGGTGAAGGAATTTCGGAAGCCTCTGTTTAGTAACTATGATTTAGCAGCAGTTTCATTTATAGTATTTGCATCGAAATCTCGTAGAAAAGGTATTGACTGTGTCTTGTCGCTTGCATACTTAACATACGTTTAAACTCTCTTTGGATTTTCCGCCAGTTTTCTAGATCGTTGCGTTGTGGAGACTTTTATAACCATCTCGCACTGAAGTCCGCGCCAAATTTTGAGCTTCTGTAAAAGATCTCTAATCTTTGGGATTTGCGTCCGTTTAAATTTGGCATGCTTTTATCCTTGTTTCAGCAACAGTGTTCTGACCAGTTTTGTGTACCAAGGAGGAAAAGCTCCCTCTTTTGTTAATTTATTTGGTATAAAGCCTTTCAATTGCAATCGATACTATTTGTATGAATGCAAGTCACATCTGGTCTAGACCTGCACTGTTAATTTGGAAAGAATGGAAATTGTCTATAAAGAACGCGTCAAGCGAAATTTTTTGAATAGATATTTTTGTCGTTTATTTTTGGAGTATTTGGGAGTTACGTTATCAGTCTCATTACGATAATCTTGTGTTCACTGATCCCTTTATCCGTTCTGATGCGCGTTGTTTTCTCAGGATTATTTGTAGCTAAGAGGTCAAGTGTGTTTTCACAACCGTTTACTATGCGACTGGTTTCATGAACTACTTGATCGAAATAATTTTCAGATAATGCGTTTAGCACAATTTCGGATGAAGTTGTATGCTTACCTCCGGATTTAAACATGTATTTTCGCCAACATATTGAGGGTAAATTGAAGACACCACCCAATTGTAATTGTATGAGTCGGGTTCATGTTTGAAATTAGACTCAAGTTTTCCTTGAAACTTTCAGAAATTGTAATATCTGAATTGGGAGGTCGGTAAAACGATCCAATTATTGTTTTATTCCGGTTGCCATGAATGACCTCTGCCCACACTAACTCATAGGAACTATCTACTTCAATTTCACTACAAGATAAACTGCTTCTAACACAACAACTACGCCACCACCAACTGTATTTAGCATAGCCTGTCTGAACACCGTTACATCCTTCGCAAAAATTTTGGCTGAACTTATCTCCAGCTTTAGCCAGCTTAAGGTGACTATAACGATTTGAACGCCACTGCCTTCTATCAGCGTTTGAAGCTCTGGTACTATCCCACTTCAGCTCACATAATTTACGACTGTTATACCGATGGTTCCTAGACCTATGTTCTTCCTGTGTTCGACCTACACTCTTTGAAAATGAACCATTTTTTTGCGTTTCCTTGAGACCCCAAACCTAACAAACTTAACAAACCGTGCAGGACGGCCGCGGTGGTCGAGCGGTTCTAGGCGCTTCAGTCCGCAACAACGCTTCTGCTACAGTCGCAGGTTCGAATCCTGCCTCGGGAATGGATGTATTGATGTCCTTAGGTTGGTTAGGTTTAAGTAGTTCTAAGTTCTAGACGACTGATGACCTCAGATGTTAAGCCCCATAGTGCTCAGAGCCATTTGAACGAAACCGTGCAGTCCACGCCATACAGCCCATGCTTCTCGTGTAGCCGCCACCTGCGTGTAATGGACTCCTATTTAACAAAACCCCAAACCCCGGCACCCTATTGCGCAAGTCGAGGACTCTGCAGGCTACATGGTCACAGAACCGTCTGAGCCTCTGATTCAGACACTCCACTCGGCTCTGTACCATAGGTCCGCAACCGTTCCTTTCGACTATGTTGCAAATGGTGAGCTCTGCTTTCATCTTGCAAGCAAGACTGGCAACCTTTATGACATCTGATAGCTGCTCGAAATCAAAGAGAACCTTTTCCGAACCAAAGCGACACACATCATTGGTACCGACTTGCCCCACCACCTGCAGTTGGCAGTACCCTGTGCTCTTCATGGAATCCAGAAGGACCCGTTCCACATCTGGAATGACTCCATCCGGCATGCACACAAAGTGCACACTGGCTTTCTTCCCCTTGTTGGCCGCCATATTCCTAAGAGATTCCATAAAGCGCCTTACATTAATAATGTTAGACAGTGCGCGGGAGTGAAATATTTAAGTAAGAAGGTGTAAAACGTGACTAGTTAAGGCGGCAGGAAGGTAAGCGAATAATAGTTGGTTTTGTCTATTTATTACCGCACAATGGGTGACGGTGCAGACGACTATAATGTGCCGACCATGACTGTACTTTTACAGGGTAAGCGCTCGTGGTCGGGATCATTTATGTTGGCACACTGTCAGAGTACCGAATTGTGTATTCTATGCTCATTAGTGTAGTCTGGCTGATCGAGCACAGGTGGTGTCAGCGTGTTTGCATGATCTGTATGTGGCCGTTTCTTTTACTGCCTTTCCATTTTTGATTTGTTTTCAGAGGAGCGGAGTGTACTTCAGGGAGTTTGTAATCCCATGAATATGAATGTGAAATGAGGACACATCGTATCCCCTGTCTCCGTTCAGAAACAGAGGACCTACGAGAGCATGTTGTCTGTTAAAGAGAGTAGATAAGTCTAGTTTCGTAACAGCCAGGCCGGCATTGTAGGCACTTTGTGTGACTACTCACGATCAAAGAAAAATCGTTTGATTCCCGCGATGATTGATAAGTTAATGTAGGTAATTGTGGTCAAAGAACTTGAAATAGGCGTCCATATTGATTGCCACCCAGTGTCATGTAGCAAATCCCGACATTTTGTCCCGGCGTGTCCACCTTTTTTGAACATTTACATGACAAGACTACTACTGCAGAACATTCCGTTCGTGTTGTGTAACAGGGACGTGGACAGTTAAGAGAAAGACACATCGAGTAAATCACTGTACTTTACCTTCACGGAATATCATTCAATATCTACATCTACATGGATACTCTGCAAATCACATTTAAGTGCCTGGAAGAGGGTTCATCCAACAATTCTCTATTATTCTAATCTCATATAGCGCGCGGAAAGAATGAGCATCTATATATCTTTCCGTACGACCTCTGATTTCCCTTATTTTATTGTGGTGATAGTTCCTCCCTATGTAGGTCGGTGTCAACAAAATATTTTCGCATTCGGAGGAGAAAATTGGTGATTGGAATTTCGTGAGAAGATTCCGACGCAACGAAAAACGCCTTTCTTTTAATGATTTCCAGCCCAAATCCTGTATCATTTCTGTGACACTCTCTCCCATATTTCACGATAATACAAAACGTGCTGCCTTTCTTTGAACTTTTTCGATGTACTCCGTCAGTCCTATCTGGTAAGGATCCCACACCGCGCAGCAGTATTCTAAAAGAGGACGGACAACCGTAGTGTAGGCAGTCTCCTTAGTAGGTCTGTTAGATTTTGTAAGTGTCCTGCCAATAAAAAGCAGTTTTTGGTTAGCCTTCCCCACAACATTTTCTAAGTGTTCCTTCCAATGTAAGTTGTTCGTAGTTGTAATACCTAGGTATTCAGTTGAATTTACGGCTTTTTGATTAGACTTATTTATCGTGTGAACGAAGTTCAACGAGTTCCTTTTAGCACTCATATGGATGACCTCACACTTTTAGTTATTTAGGGTCAACTGCCACTTTTCGCAACATTTCGATATTTCTTCTAAATCGTTTTTCAGTTTGTTTTTATCTTCTGATGACTTTATTAGTTGATAAACGACAGCGTCGTCTGCAAACAACCGAGAGCGGGTGCTCAGATTGTCTCCCAAACCGTTTATGTAGACAAGGAACAGCTAATAACACGACCCTGGGGAACGCCAGAAAACACTTACGTTTTACTCGATGACTTTCGGTCAATTACTAAAGAATCATAAAAGAAGGTTGTATACTTGGAAGAATCCTGGAGATACTAAAAGGTATCAGATAGATTATATAATGGTAAGACAGAGATTTAGGAACCAGATTTTAAATTGTAAGACATTTCCAGGGGCAGATGTGGACTCTGACCACAATCTATTGGTTATGAACTGCAGATTGAAACTGAAGAAACTGCAAAAAGGTGGGAATTTAAGGAGATGGGACCTGGATAAACTGAAAGAACCAGAGGTTGTAGAAAGTTTCAAGGAGAGCATAAGGGAAGAATTGACAGGAATGGAGGAAAGAAATACAGTAGAAGAAGAATGGGTGGCTCTAAGGGATGAAGTAGTGAAGGCAGCAGACGATCAAGTAGGTAAAAAGACGAAGGCTAATAGAAATCCTTGGGTAACAGAAGAAATATTGAATTTAATTGATGAAAGGAGAAAATATAAAAATGCAGTAAATGTAGCAGGCAAAAAGGAATACAAACGTGTCAAAAATGAGATCGACAGGAAGTGCAAAATGGCTAAGCAGGCATGGCTAGAGGACAAATGTAAGGATGTAGAGGCTTGTCTCACTAGGGGTAAGATAGATACTGCCTACAGGAAAATTAAAGAGACCTTTGCAGAGAAGAGAACCACATGTATGAATATCAAGAGCTCAGATGGCAACCCAGTTCTAAGCAAAGAAGGGAAGGCAGAAAGGTGGAAGGAGTATATAGAGGGTTTATACAAGGGCGATGTGCTTGAGGACAATATTATGGAAATGGAAGAGGATGTTGGTGAAGACGAAATGGGAGATAAGATACTGCGTGAAGAGTTTGACAGAGCACTGAAAGACCTGAGTCGAAACAAGGCCCCGGGAGTAGACAACATACCATTAGAACTACTGATGGCCTTGGGAGAGCCAGTCATGACAAAACTCTACCATCTGGTGAGCAAGATGTATGAGACAGGCGAAATACCCTCAGACTTCAAGAAGAATATAATAATTCCAATCCCAAAGAAAGCAGGTGTTGACATATGTGAAAATTACCGAACTATCAGTTTAATAAGTCACAGCTGCAAAATACTAACCCGAATTCTTTACAGACGAATGGAAAAACTGGTAGAAGCGGACCTCGGGGAAGATCAGTTTGGCTTCCGTAGAAATGTTGGAACACGTGAGGCAATACTAACCTTACGACTTATCTTAGAAGAAAGATTAAGGAAAGGCAAACCTACGTTTCTAGCATTTGTAGACTTAGAGAAAGCTTTTGACAATGTGAACTGGAATACTCTCTTTCAAATTCTGAAGGTGGCAGGGGTAAAATACAGGGAGCGAAAGGCTATTTACAATTTGTACAGAAACCAGATGGCACTTATAAGAGTCGAGCGGCATGAAAGGGAAGCAGTGGTTGGGAAAGGAGTGAGACAGGGTTGTAGCCTGTCCCCGATGTTATTCAATCTGTATATTGAGCAAGCAGTAAAGGAAACAAAAGAAAAACGGAGTAGGTATTAAAATTCATGGAGAAGAAGTAAAAACTTTGAGGTTCGCCGATGACATTGTAATTCTGTCACAGACAGCAAAGGACTTGGAAGAGCAGTTGAACGGAATGGACAGTGTCTTGAAAGAAGGATATAAGATGAACATCAACAAAAGCAAAACGAGAATAATGGAATGTAGTCGAATTAAGTTGGGTGATGCTGAGGGAATTAGATTAGGAAATGAGACACTTAAAGTACTAAAGGAGTTTTGCTATTTAGGGAGTAAAATAACTGATGATGGTCGGAGAGGATATAAAATGTAGACTGGCAATGGCAAGGAAATTGTTTCTGAAGGAGAGAAATTTGTTAACGTCGAGTATAGATTTAAGTGTCAGGAAGTCGTTTCTGAAAGTATTTGTATGGAGTGTAGCCATGTATGGAAGTGAAACATGGACGATAACTAGTTTGGACAAGAAGAGAATAGAAGCTTTCGAAATGTGGTGCTACAGAAGAATGCTGAAGATAAGGTGGGTAGATCACGTAACTAATGAGGAGGTATTGAATAGGATTGGGGAGAAGAGAAGTTTGTGGCACAACTTGACTAGAAGAAGGGATCGGTTGGTAGGACATGTTTTGAGGCATCAAGGGATCACAAATTTAGCATTGGAGGGCAGCGTGGAGGGTAAAAATCGTAGAGGAAGACCAAGAGATGAATACACTAAGCAGATTCAGAAGGATGTAGGTTGCAGTAGGTACTGGGAGATGAAGAAGCTTGCACAGGATAGAGTAGCATGGAGAGTTGCATCAAACCAGTCTCAGGACTGAAGACCACAACAACAACAAACTATGAACTGTGACCTCTCTGACAGGAAATCACAAATCGAGTCACGTAACTGAGACGATATTCCATAAGCACGCAATTTCACTACGAGCCGCTTATATGGTACCTTGTCAAAAGCCTTCCGGAAATCTAGAAATACGGAATCGATCTGAAATCCCCTGTCAATAGCACTTAACACTTCATGTGAATAAAGAGCCAGTTGTGTTTCACAGGAACGATGTTCTCTAAACCCATGTTGAATGTGTGTCAATAGACGTTTTTCTTCGAGGTAATTCATAATGTTCGAGCACCCTATATGTTCTAAAATCCTGCTGCATATCGACGTCAACGTTATGGGCCTGTTATTTAGAGGATTACTCCTACTACCTGCCTTGCATATTGGTGTGACCTGTGCAACTTTCCAGTCTTTGGTTACGGATCTTTCGTGGAGCGAACGGTTGTATATGATTGTTAAGTATGGAGTTAATGCATCAGCATACTCCGAAAGGAACCTAATTGGTATACAGTCTGGACCAGAAGACTTGCTTTTATTAAGTGATTTAAGTTGCTTCACTACTCCGAGGATATTTACCTCTACGTTACTCATGTTGGCAGCTGTTCTCGATTCGAGTTCTGGAATATTTAATAGCTGCGTTATCCGTTGTGCAGTATAACAACTGGCAAGCAGAAGAAAGCGGAACCGTCGTAAGTTTGGGCCGGTATGTAAAAATGTTTATCAGACCTCGTGAAAGATGCGCAACGTGAGTGGACCTCAATAAACGAGGAGCACCTTGATCCTACGTGAAAGTACATCATACTTGACCACGTCTCCAACCTAAAGTGTCGACTTCTAGAAGCATTAAGTATATGTGGCAGATTAATACAGGTAGAGAGACTAGGCAAAATAAAACACCACACTGCCCTACAAAATAAAACATCTTTCATTATGGTAATTAAACTGGAGTTCAATGGAAAATTTTCTACC
Source organism: Schistocerca nitens (assembly GCF_023898315.1). Classification (NCBI taxonomy): domain Eukaryota; kingdom Metazoa; phylum Arthropoda; class Insecta; order Orthoptera; family Acrididae; genus Schistocerca; species Schistocerca nitens. Next base: position 676,544,298 of record NC_064618.1, read on the forward strand.
CTGTCTCGACTACTGATGTCTTTTAAAAAAACATCGGCCGATGATTTAAACCTCTTTTCTTGCCCTATTGGCAGACGTGAAAGAAAATCCACACGCAAGTGTTGCGCTGTGAAAAATGTGTGTGAAATCTTACGGGACTTAATTGCTAAGGTCATCAGTCCCTAAGCTTACACATTACTTAACCTAAATTATCCTAAGGACAAACACATACACCCATGCCCGAGGGAGGACTCGAACCTCCGCCGGGACCAGCCGCACAGTCCATGACTGCAGCGCCATGGACCGCTCGGCTAATTCCGCGCGGCGTTGTGCTGTGAACCTGAATATAATTTCATAGTCGCAAATCGGCAGAAATAGCGCAAATCACTGCAAATGTCGAGCTGTCCGTGTAGAACAGTACTGTTGAATCTAAAGATAGCCACTGAAGCTTTATGGTCTGTGACGAGGATAAATTTACGTCCATAAATGTAAGCAAGAAATTTATTGACCGCCACTATAATCATGAGAGCATCTTTCTTGATGTGACTGTAATTTCTCTGTGCCACTGTCAGAGTATCTGAAGCGAACGCAATTGTTCGTTCAGAACCATGATGTCGTTGCGACGTAACGGAGGCTATGTCATAGCGTAAAGCATCCGCAGCAGTTGTGAGCATTTTGCTCGGATCATGTTGTTGTTGTTGTTGTTGTCTTCAGTCCGAAGAGCGGTTTGATGTAGCTCCCCATGCTACTCTATCCGTGCAAACCTCTCCATCTCCGAAAAGCTACTGCAACTTACATCTTTCTGCATCTGCTTCCTGTATTCATCTCCTGATCTCCCTCTACAATTTTTACCTCCCTCCCCCCCCCCCCACTTTCTTCCAGTGCTAAATTGGTAAGCCCTTGATGTCTCAGAATGTGTCATATCAACCTATTCCTTCTTTTATTCAAGTCGTGCCACAAATTTCTTGTCTTCCCAATTCTATTCAGTTCCTCCTAATCAGTTACGTGATCTACCCATCTAATTTCCTGCATTCATGTGTAACACCACATTTCAAAAGCTTCTATTCTCTTCTTGTCTACACTGTTTATCATCCATGTTTCACTTCCATACATTGCTACACTCCAGACAAATAGCTTCAGAAAAAGACTTCCTGACACTTAAGTCTATGTTCGATGTCAACAAATTTCGTTTCTACAGAAATGCTTTTCTTGCCATTGCCAGTCTACATTTTATATTCTCTCCACTTCGGCCATCATCCTTTATTTCTTTGCCGAAATAGCAAAACTCATCTACTATTTAAGTGCCTCGTTTCCTAATCTAATTCCTGCAGCGTCGCTTTATTTAATTCGACTTCGTTCCATTATTCTTGTTTTGATTTTGTTGATGATCATATTAAATCCTCTTCTCAAGACACTGTACATTCTGTTCAATTGCTCTTCCAAGTACTTTGCTACCTCTGCCAGAATTAAAAGGTCATCGGCAAACCTCAAAAAAAATTTTTTTTTTAATTCCTTCTCCCTGAACTTTAATTCCTACTTCAAATTTTTCTTTGGTTTATTTATTGCTTGCTCAATGTACGAATTGAATGACATCAGGGATAGACTACAACCCCGTCTCACTCCCTCCTCAACCACTCCTTCCGTTTCTTGCCCCTCGACTCTTATAACTGAAATCGGATAATATGTCATGCAATAATTGACGTCAAGCAAACGCTGTTTTAATTAATTAAATGCGTGTTGGATTTCGCAGTACTATTTCCATTTGGTGCCTTTCGCAAGAAATTGCCCAGCTGTTAACTGATGGGAGGTACATGAGGGAAAACTTCTGATAATAATTTGTGTGTCCCAATACAGCATGTAACTGCTTGGAGTTCTTAGGAGCCGGAAAGATTTTAATGGCTTCAGTATGTTCTCGCATCGGCTTGGTGCTGTGTGCATACAATGTGTATCCTAAGTAGTACATTTGGCATTGAAAGAAGATGCACTTGTCTTTGTTGCATTTCAAATTTACCGTCTGCGAATTTTGAAAACAGATTCCAAATTCTTTAAGAGTTCTTTTGTTCCACCTGGGACAGTAACATCATAAATGTAGTTCACACTTTCAGAGCTATCCGAATTAATTATTTTAAATGTTTCTGGAAAAAAACTTTGTACGCTTGCTATTCCGCAAGCTAAACTTTTGTAGCGCTCTAGACCAATATGTATTGATCACCAAACCTTTCTGTGTGTCTTCGTCCAAAGGGATCTGCAGACATGCGTCTCTGAGACACAGTTTCACAAAGTACACAGCACCAGCTAGTTTTGGCATCGATTCATCCAGCTTGGAAATAGGACAGGAATCAATAATACAATGAGCATCAACTGCTGGTTTTAAATTTCCGCATATGTGCAGTGAGCCGTTCGGTTTGTGTACAACTACGAAACTGCTTTCTTACCTAACAACAAGAAAGTAACGGTAAGACTTTCTGGAAAGACTTTCAATATATCCATAGAGCAGGCCACTAAGGATGCTTCGCAGACAAAAGGAACCGAAACGCGTGTGGCATAAGAACAGCCTTTTATTTAGTTGCATAGAAGGACCACATATCGAAGAAGAGATTGATATTAATATTACAGAAGTAAAAGTTCATTGAATTTGGTCAGCAGATGTGGATTCTATGAATACCTCTATTGACTCAGGTGTCCGTCGCACCAAGCGGGTCCGGGAGGACGAGGAATGGAGGCAATTGAATTATTACGGCTGCCACTCCCCTTCCCATCCCACCTTCTACAGTGAGCCTTGAGCTTTGACACCGCGGCGGGGGAGGGCTACATTTGTGTAGCGAGCTGGGGTGGAATGGGGCCACCGCTGTGTGTGTGTGTGTGTGTGTGTGCGTGCACCCCGCTGCGCAGCCGCCCCCGCACAGTGGACGCCAGGCAGATACCATCGTGGCGTCGGCCGCTGGCCAGAAATATCGGGGCGTCCCCGTGTCCCTGCTGCCTCTGAAACGAAACATAACCGCCCAACAGGAACAACACGACGACGCGCCGGTCGGCCGGATTCACGCAGTGAGAGTTCGACAGCGTTTTATTCCGCGCAGATAATCTCACACACCCCCAACTATACCTCTTCATGAAGCATTGCTGCTCGCCAGACTTTTCTCCTAAAGTCAATATTTTATTCGGAAATAGTTGCTTGTACAGCAGCTTTCGCAGCATTTCTTTTCGTGTACTGCAACTGCTCTTCGTGTTCACCCTAAGAGTGATTCAACATGCAGCTGTCGCAGACAAAACGCCGCTAAACGTGTTCTATGAAGCTGTTTAAGCACAATCGCTCCTCAGGAGCAATTAATCGCTACTTTCGTGCAACAACGAGGTTTCTGCAACTCCTCACAACAGTTTAATGTGCTTTTTTCGACATGCTTACAGGCGTTACCTTCCGTTAGGGGCATGAGTTTTCTAAATACAAGTGGTTGTCTTGGTGGTGTTTACGTGAGGTACACCACAAAATAAAATGCCACATTATTTAACACATTGAAGGAACGGTACAGAAAAGGTAACACAAACAGCTTAAAAGATAGACACCTAGAGAGAAGGAGAAAATAAACAATGTTCAAATTTAGCGTCAAACTGAAACGGGAACAAGTGAACATCATCTGGAACGGGACACACAACAACAACATTAACACTGTGTTTTGTAACGAGGAAAATTGTTATTTACGAGAATAATTCCAGTATATATATATATATATATATATATATATATATATATATATATATATATATATATATATATATATATTTCTGTGTGCATATCAGCAACACGTGAGACTGCAGCCCAGAATGGATTTTCGAAACCTAACAGTAAGTAATGGCAGAATATGATCGCGGAATATTTTAACAACACCAAAGTGATTCATTAACTCAACTCGCCAACAAAACTGATAGTAACATGTGTGGGGCGGCAGGTGGAATTATAGAATAAATGTTTTGTATTTATGCTGTTGTTTGCCGTTCTCAACACTGGCTCTGTAACTACAATATTGGCAACCAGAAAGTGATTAGCAAAACGTGAAGCCTGTAATTAGAATTCCTAGTGCCCACTTCATCTGAGAAATACATTTATAGCTACAGCTTATAGCTCTGAGGAATTAGGAGATTGTCTGGGATTCATAATCAAAAACCATTCTCTCTAAAATGTTCACTATATTCTGAAAGTCACAGACCAAAAGGATCCACACAATCCAACTACCAGAGCAGTTCAGAGTCTAATGCGCTGATGCCACTATAACTGTTCAAATTAAATGTTTAAGTGAATGCTCGCCATAATTTGACGATAATGTCCATCAAACGCCACGCTAATAATGGTAGAATGTCTGTCCCGCGGCGGCACGTGAAAATACGACATACGCAAACTAAAGATAGATCATTAACGTCATCCCAAAATTAACACTTCACTCGAAAACGATTTCATGGTTACGCGTATCCCGAGTAACTTATTACTGCATCCGAGGATGTTTATATCAACGATACCGACGCGACGCGACTCCCGGCACAGGTGGTGCGCTAATCAGCGTCTGGAGAGAACTAGGGGCCTTCTTCTTCTCGCGCAACGTTCTTACATATAAAGCCGCGGTGCGGACGGCTAAGGGAACGCCTGATCAAATCTGCTCTCCCGACTAGCCGCTGGGCTAGTAATTACCACTTTAAGTTATCGAATAAATCATTGCTTCCTTTACTGATGGCCGATGAAGCTTTCAATTTAATTGTGCAATCAGCACACAAGTAAGTAATCATAATAAAAGTCTGACGTGGCGAAGTCAAATATTTTGGGCTAGAGAATTAATTTAATTACACTACACGAAGTAGACGAGCTCTGAACTTGCTCTTTGGAGATACGCTATAGCTATAGTTTTATAGTTATTCTGTTGAAACTTCTCACATTTTTATGATTATAGCGGATCTCCCTTCTACTTAAATTTAAAAATCCTAGGTTATTTATTCGCCTACTTAATCTATCTTGCTTCCTTAATTTCTAAGACAAAAACCAGAAAATCATGAATTTCAACTAAAATTTTAATTTGTGAGATTCAGAATACTGTTTCTACTAAATTATTATGCAAAAGGAATCTAAATATAAATTTTTAAGTTTCTAGCTCTTTTCTGTTGCGCCAATGATTTTTACAGAAAAACATCCAAATTTCGAAAATGGTTAAAGTTATTGAACTGATATTCAACACATATTGATTTAGTATTACTCCTGACATGCTAGAAACGTTTCCAGTTATTTACTTGATTTTTAAAGTATTGCGCAACATTTATGACGTCAGAGCTAGTTACAGCGGACTGGCTGTGAATTTTATAAGGCGTTAGTAGGCTGCTTCCCTACACATGGTCTAATTGCAGATGACAAGCTACTGACAACCATTACCGTACAGCGGATCCTCCACAGTTCAATAATGCAAAGATTAAAAACTAACGTAATGTCAGAAACACATGAACAGTTCTAGGACTAATTTTCGTTAGAATAATTATGGCTTAAAACATGTTTCCATTCTGCAGACTTGAGTAAAGAACAACCACTGACGGTAGTATAAAGCGCTGAAACATCTTAGCGTTTATATGAAAAACCAGTCGTTTGCATAACAGGCGGACCTTGTATCCTGTAATTTTGTCTAAAAAGACGGCTACCGAGAGCTACAAAATCAGATTACGTTTTCACATAAAATTCTACATCTACATCTATATCCCGTGCCATTTGGGAATGGTTTGTGGGAATAACGATTGTCAATAAATCTCATATGTGCTCTAGTTTCTTTGATTCTCTCATCGTGCTCATTTCTCGACACATTTACGGCAGGAAGTAGTACTGTTGGCGACTCTTCTGGGCCGTACATTCCCACCTAGCGTCGGCCATTGGGAGTTTGAGCAGCTCTCCAACACTTTCACACCCACTAAACGATTCCATGACGTAACGCATAGCTCTCTGTTGAATTTTCTCTATCTATTGCATAAATTCAACTATGCCACACTGATCACCCACAATCGAGAATCGGTTCAATGATTTTTTTTGTGTAAGCTACTTTTTTGTGACTGAATTACCTTTTCTTAAGATTCTCCAATGAATCTCACCCTTGGTATGACTTTCACTACATGCGGTTGCCTTTTTAGCACGTTCCGGAAATTTACTCACAGGTGCATTACGGCCACCATCGTTTCCAGTGATTCATCGCCAGCAGTGTAACCGAATAGTGGTGAATCTCTTCGCCTATTTATGCGCATTAAGTAATTCTAGCACTTAGTTTACCAGACCCTGAACCAATAATTGTTCCTCCACAGGGTTACTCCATTTCGCTACAGTCTTCTGGCTTTGCTACCTCCCTAAGGACAACTGTAACGTGTTAAGAGGTACATGGAACTTCGGACATCGTACATTAGATCACTTGCATATAACTGTAACCAGTAACGGCCCTAGATACTCACTCGGTGTGTTCCAAATTGCCGGCCGCGGTGGTCCCGCGGTTCTAGGCGCGCAGTCAGGAACCGTGCGACTGCTATGGTCGCAGGTTCGAATCCTGCCTCGGGCATGGATGTGTGTGATGTCCTTAGGTTAGTTAGGTTTAAGTAGTTCTAAGTTCTAGGAGACTGATGACCACAGCAGTTGAGTCCCACAGTGCTCAGAGCCATTTGAACCATTTTTTTGGTTCCAAATTGCCTTTAAATGCGTCCGTTACTTCCCGTTGTGAATAACTGACGTTAATCCATTAGGCTGTGATGTTATCACGTTTACTATTACCACTGTAGTACGACAACATTCCATAACGACAGTACATTGTGTTGATCTTAAATGTACATCCTTCACTTCTTTCCACATCCCTCAGAAGTCTTGGAACTTGGATTTCGCGGAATATCATAGGAAAGTTCCACAGATGAAACCAATACTGAAGAGATAAAATAGGAGTAATCCAAAGAATTACAGGCCCATATCACTGACGTCGATTTGCAGCAGGATTTTCGGACATGTACTGTGTTCGAACATTACGAATTACCTCGAAGGTAACAGCCTATTGCCACATAGTCAGCACGGATTCAGAAAATATCGTTCTGGTGAAACACAATTATCTCTTTATTCGCAAGGAGTAATGGGTGCTATCGACAGCGGATATCAATAAGATTCCATGTAACTAGATTCTCAGAAGGCTTTTGAAACCCTTCCTCACAAGACACCTATAATCAAATCGCTTGCCTATGAACTATCGTCTCATTTATGCAACTTGATTCGTGCTTTCCTGTCAGAAAAGTCACAGTTCGTAGTAATCGACGGAAAGCCATCGATTAAATGAAGAGAGGTATGAAGCGTTCCCCAAGGAAGAGTTGTTGTTGTTGTTGTGGTCTTCAGTCCTGAGACTGGTTTGATGCAGCTCTCCATGCTACTCTATCCTGTGCAAGCTTCTTCATCTCCCAGTACCTACTGCAACCTACATCCTTCTGAATCTGCTTAGTGCATTCATCTCTTGGTCTCCCTCTACGATTTTTACCCTCCACGCTGTCCTCCAATGCTAAATATGTGCTCCCTTGATGCCTCAAAACATGTCCTACCAACCGATCCCTTCCTCTAGTCAAGTTGTGCCACAAACTTCTCTTCTCCCCAATCCTATTCAATACCTCCTCATTAGTTACGTGATCTACCCACCTTATCTTCAGCATTCTTCTGTAGCACCACATTTCGAAAGCTTCTATTCTCTTCTTGTCCAAACTAGTTATCGTCCATGCTTCACATCCATACATGGCTACACTCCATACAAATACTTTCAGAAACGACTTCCTGACACTTAAATCTATACTCGATGTTAACAAATTTCTCTTCTTCAGAAACGATTTCCTTGCCATTGCCAGTCTACCTTTTATATCCTCTCTACTTCGACCATCATCAGTTATTTTGCTCTCTAAATAGCAAAACTCCTTTACTACTTTAAGTGTCTCATTTCCTAATCTAATTCCCTCAGCATCACCCGATTTAATTTGACTACATTCCATTATCCTCGTTTTGCTTTTGTTGATGTTCATCTTATATCCTCCTTTCAAGACACTGTCCATTCCGTTCAACTGCTCTTCCAAGTCTTTTGCTGTCTCTGACAGAATTAAAATGTCATCGGCGAACCTCAAAGTTTTTACTTCTTCTCCATGAATTTTAATACCTACTCCGAATTTTTCTTTTGTTTCCTTTACTGCTTGCTCAATATACAGATTGAATAACATCAGGGAGAGGCTACAACCCTGTCTCACTCATTTCCCAACCACTGCTTCCCTTTCATGCCCCTCGTCTCTTATAACTGCCATCTGGTTTCTGTACAAATTGTAAATAGCCTTTCGCTCCCTGTATTTTACCCCTGCCACCTTGAGAATTTGAAAGAGAGTATTCCAGTTAACGTTGTCAAAAGCTTTCTCTAAGTCTACAAATGCTAGAAACGTAGGTTTGCCTTTTCTTAATCTTTCTTCTAAGATAAGTCGTAAGGTTAGTATTGCCTCACGTGTTCCAACATTTCTACGGAATCCAAACTGATCTTCCCCGAGGTCCGCTTCTACCAGTTTTTCCATTCGTCTGTAAAGAATTCGCGTTAGTATTTTGCAGCTGTGACTTATTAAACTGATAGTTCGGCAATTTTCACATCTGTCATCACCTGCTTTCTTTGGGATTGGAATTATTATATTCTTCTTGAAGTCTGAGGGTATTTCGCCTGTCTCATACATCTTGCTCACCAGATGGTAGAGTTTTGTCATGACTGGCTCTCCCAAGGCCATCAGTAGTTCTAATGGAATGTTGTCTACTCCCGGGGACTTGTTTCGACTCAGGTCTTTCAGTGCTCTGTCAAACTCTTCACGCAGTATCTTATCTCCCATTTCATCTTAATTTACATCCTCTTCCATTTCCATAATATTGTCCTCAAGTACATCGCCCTTGTATAAACCCTCTATATACTCCTTCCACCTTTCTGCCTTCCCTTCTTTGCTTAGAACTGGGTTGCCATCTGAGCTCTTGATATTCATACATGTGGTTCTCTTCTCTGCAAAGGTCTCTTTAATTTTCCTGTAGGCAGTATCTATCTTACCCCTAGTGAGACAAGCCTCTACATCCTTACATTTGTCCTCTAGCCATGCCTGCTTAGCCATTTTGCACTTCCTGTCGATCTCATTTTTGACACGTTTGTATTCCTTTTTGCCTGCTTCATTTACTGCATTTTTATATTTTCTCCTTTCATCAATTAAATTCAATATTTCTTCTGTTACCCAAGGATTTCTATTAGCCCTCGTCTTTTTACCTACTTGATCGTCTGCTGCCTTCACTACTTCATCCCTCAGAGCTACCCATTCTTCTTCTACTGTATTTCTTTCCCCCATTCCTGTCAATTGTTCCCTTATGCTCTCCCTGAAACTCTCTAGAACCTCTGGTTCTTTCAGTTTATCCAGGTCCCATCTCCTTAAATTCTTCAGTTTCAATCTGCAGTTCATAACCAATAGATTGTGGTCAGAATCCACATCTGCACCTGGAAATGTCTTACAATTTAAAACCTGGTTCCTAAATCTCTGTCTTACCATTATATAATCTATCTGATACCTTTTAGTATCTCCAGGATTCTTCCAGGTATACAACCTTATTTTATGATTCTTGAACCAAGTGTTAGCTATGATTAAGTTATGCTCTGTGCAAAATTCTACAAGGCGGCTTCCTCTTTCATTTCTTCCCCCCAATCCATATTCACCTACTATGTTCCCTTCTCTCCCTTTTCCTACTGACGAATTCCAGTCACCCATGACTATTAAATTTTCGTCTCCCTTCACTACCTGAATAATTTTTTTTATCTCATCATACATTCATCAATTTCTTCATCATCTGCAGAGCTAGTTGGCATATAAACTTGTACTACTGTAGTAGGCATGGGCGTTGTGTCTATCTTAGCCACAATAATGCGTTCACTATGCTGTTTGTAGTAGCTAACCCGCACTCCTATTTGTTTATTCATTATTAAACCTACTCCTGCATTACCCCTATTTGATTTTGTATTTATAACCCTGTAATCACCTGACCAAAAGTCTTGTTCCTCCTGCCACCGAACTTCACTAATTCCCACTATATCTAACTTTAACCTATACATTTCCCTTTTTAAATTTTCTAACCTACCTGCCCGATTAAGGGATCTGACATTCCACGCTCCGATCCGTAGAATGCCAGTTTTCTTTCTCCTGATAACGACGTCCTCTTGATTAGTCCCCGCCCGGAGATCCGAATGGGGGACTATTTTACCTCCGGAATATTTTACCCAAGAGGACGCCATCATCATTTAATCATACAGTAAAGCTGAGTTAAAGGCCCTATACTGTTGCCAAGAGACAATCTGACCAGTCCTCTTAAATTTTTTGCAGATTATGCTGTTATTTATCGTCTAGTAAAGCCATTAGAAGATCAAAATCAATTGCAAAAAGATTTAGACGTATCTATATACAACGAAAAGTGCCAATTGACTCTAAATAAGGGAAAGTGTGAGGTCATCCACTTGAGTACTAAAAGATATCCGTTAAATTTAGGTTATACGATAAATCGTATAAATATTAAGACTGTCAATTCAGCTAAATATCTATAGATTACAATCACTACCAATTTAAATTATAACGATCACATGGATGATATTGTGGGGAAGATAAACCAAAGACTGCGTTTTACTGGCAAAATACTTAGAAGATGGCCGGCCGGAGTGGTCGTGCGGTTCTAGGCGCTACAGTCTGGAACCGAGCGACCGCTACGGTCGCAGGTTCGAATCCTGCCTCGGGCATGGATGTGTGGGATGTCCTTAGGTTACTTAGGTTTAATTGGTTCTAAGTTCTAGGCGACTGATGACATCAGAAGTTAAGTCGCATACTGCTCAGTGCCATTTGAACCATTTTTGAACTTAGAAGATGCAACATGTCTACTAAAATGACTACCTACCCCACTCTTGTGCGACCTCTGCTAGAGGATAGCTGTGAGTTATGGGATTCTTACCAGACAGTATTGGTGGAGAACACCGAAAAAGACCGAAGAAGATGAATACGTTTTGCATTATCGTGAAATGGAGCACTGACTGTCACAGATATCAGCGACTTCTGGTGGTAACCATTGAAAGAAAGGCACTTTTCGTTGTGGCAAGGTCTGTTCACTAAAGTTCAATAGCTAACACTCTCCTCTGAATGCGAAAATATTTTATTGACGCCAGCATACGTAGAAATAAATGATCATCATAATAAAACAGGAGAAATCAGAGCTCGTACGGTAAGACTGAAGTGCTCATTTTTCCCACACGCTGTTCGAGAATGGAAGGGCAGAGAAATAGTCTGAAGCTGGTTCGATTAACCCTCTGCCAGGCACTTAACTGTCAAGTGCAGAGTAGTCACGCAGCCATAGATGGAATCTACTGTAATAGCATACCTCTTATACCTTAAGTGCTGCTTTTTGATGGCAATCCACTTTTTGTAAGACGGTGAGCGTGATGCATTATAATTGGTTTGTTCTGGACGAAGCACATGTATTATCTATGTACCAATCGCAACGATCATTAGAGAACTTTCTGGTGCGGATATGAACTGCTCCATAACTAAAAATACATATTTGCTCAAATTTGTCGTATTTTGACATTTTCTGGGGCTGCTCGCACGTTCTATTACATGTCTGAGCGTAAAAACACTGAAGTCCAACACATATCGGCTTCCTCACACTTACAGACTTGTCAGTACAATGTTACGGAATTATGTAGAAACTGAACGGCAATGTGGAGTCCGGTATTCAGACAAAACGTATTGCACAGAATTGCAGGCAGAAGAAGACGCTGGTGAGGTCTATTTAAAAAGTCATGGAGCACAAGAGATAGGAAATGATACGTAGTGACAGGGATCGCAATACCTGGTTCGCTGTGTTGATGTCGTGGGCAACTGCAGCTGAACGGAAACACAAACAAAGTGACCAACATAGGCTATGAAGAAGAGGAGCGCAGCATCAAAAGTGTCGAAGAATTGGCGGCCATGAGTACGAGAGAGTCTATCATTGGGATGCAACCCTAATGTCTTTCTATAGCAGCTACGCTGAACTTTTTCCCAAGTGCGGTATGCCGGCGCGTACAGCAAATTACTGGTGTCGGTAGCGCTACAGCTATGTGAGTCTCTTTCGCTGTAACTGCAGGCAATTTCTCTGCTTCCGCTGGTCACTGCATTGCTGACGTCTCGTGAGTACGCCTGTCACAGCGACATCAACTGTATGCACTATACTATACTGGGCACCCAAACAGGCTCACTTCAGGCGGACATGTGGGACTTCATCCATAAAAAATCAGTGTGTGCCAGCTTCTCGATCGCTCCTCCTGAAGTTTCAACTAAGTCGCCGTGTTATTATTACCAAATATATTAATATTTTTCACGTAAAAGTTTTCAAAGTTTGGTGACCACAACACAGAGAATGTTTTTTCAAATATTTGTGATACCACAAATAACCTTATAGATCGGGTACCAACAGATAAAGGACTTGTACATAATGCGAAGAAAAATTAAACAATTTCAAAACAGATATGATAAAATGGTCTTTAAACTGAGTGAAATCCGCAATAGCTGTTTATTGTGTTTTCACTGTATGAAAACACAAGACATAGTGAAAACACAATAAACAGCTACTGCGGTTTTGGGCTGTCACTCGGTTTTATTTAATTATTTTGGGCTGTCACTCAGTTTTTTTATTTATTTAAGAGTGGCAATGGCCTTATCGTCCATACGCCTGCTCTACAAGCCTCTTCCATTTCCTTCTGATAAGTGCACTGTTTGTCCATTCAGTATTCGTATTCATCCTAGTTGTGTCCTCCCAGATGTTATCTCTCCACTTACCTCTGAGTCTTCCTCTCGTTCCATCTATCGTCCTTCCGAGTGCTATTTTAGATAGTCTGTTTTCTGTCATTCTTGCTATATGACCTGCCCAGTTCAACCTTCTCATCTTAGCACATCTACGATGATACGGTATTTGTACAGCTCTCTTAGTTCTTAATTTTTTCATATTCTCCATTCCATGTTATCTTTATCATATGCTGTGCCAAAACATTTTCTTCGCATTTTCTGTCAAATATTAACAGTTTTCTTCATCTTTCTTACTAAATATTAATTCTTCACATCCGTATAATGTTACTGGTACAATTGTTGACTGATACAAGAAAATGTTGAAGTTAGCACTAATTGATGTTTTCTGTAAGATTTGATAAAACTAAAGAGGTTTTGTTCGCCGTTGCTAGACGTGCATCTACTTCTATAGCCATTCCATTATTGTTACGAAACAGACTCCCTAAGTACTTGAAGCGGTCAACTGTTTAGAAAGTGGATCCATCTACAGCCAAAGGTCCATCGCTTTGCTTTTTCTTACTTATGACCAGATATTCTGTCTTTACTTCATTAACATGTAATCCTGCTTTCTCGGCAATTTTCTAATAATTCTGCATCATTTTGATTAATTTTGATTTGGAACTACTTATTAACGCTACATCATCTGCATAGGCAAGTCCATTAATGCTCAGCTCCTGCATTTGGATCCCTTGTGGATTAGTTTTACTAAATTCTCTATCGTTCTTCTCTAAGACGAGGTTAAATAAAATACGTGAAATGGCGTCTCCTTGTCTCAGTCCAGTGAACACCTTAAAATTTTCTGTTTCTCCTACAGGGTCGCTCAGTTTAATATAGACCATTTTATCACCTCTGATTTTAAATTGTTTGATTCTCCTTCACATTACATATATTGTTGATATCACCCAGAAAGGACCCTCATATAGTTATTACATGAAGGATATAATGAGTGTAGGGTGTCAGGGAGAGGGGCAACGGAAGGGAATGGGAGACAAGAGTTTGGCCTCCGGCAATTTGACTCGGCGCATGGAGTCGTCGCTTTCTCACGCACGCCCACAGCCGACTCATTACGTCATCGACCTTGACCCGTACTGCACGGCAATAAGCATGCATTACTCGTCCACAGAACGACGCGCATCACTTATTCCCAGCCGCCCTGATAGTTCACTCATGAATGTTTAAAACTGTAGTTTCGTAATGTATTCCTTCTTCAGTATATGCTCTTTTTATTACACACTTTAGAACCTGTGACTATTTCAAAAGCAATTTATAGTAAGAGAATTACTATGGAAAACACATCAGAAGCGATAAGAAAAGGAAGACTAGTATTTTATGGACATTCACATCGAAATGAAGAAAAAATGAGAAAAAAATACTGGTAATTTTTGGATATTCGTATCAAAAACAAGATAGTAGATTAACCAAAAAGATCAAATAATTGTGGAATAAAATGTCAGCAAGAAGTTAAATGCGTGAAGTCAAAAAGCATTTGCAAAAAGTAATATAACTGCTGAATAAACCATAGACAGAGAAATGTTTAGGAAAAAATTATTAAATATGGAAGCGAAAAAGATTTTTAAAAAATGATACAAAACCTGAAGAAACAACGTGCAGAGAACTGTTTGGAAAAAAATTATTGAATGTAGAAGGATTTCATGATAAGAGAAAATGGTCTGAAGTGAATGGAAGAAAAAATATAGTGAACAGATTAGAGAAAGGAGGAAGGAAGGTCACGGTGTATATATATATTTCGTATGGCTTGAAGATACAGTGTGTTAGTGTCCTTAACCATTCCACAGCTTCCTCACTGGCCTGATGGATCTCCTCCGTTGAACCACTGATCCTTCGAAGTGGGCAATCCGTAACGATGTGGCCGATGGTCTGAGGCACGTCTGCACAGTCTCAGAAAGGACTGTCAACAATCTTCCACTTGTGCTTCCAAAACTGATGTCTGCCATGTTGAATTCTTATCCGGTTAAGTGATGTCCAGATTTTCCTGGGTTGGTTGAAACCAGGCGGTTGCTTGGTTGGGTCCGCGATCAGTCCACATATGTCTGGGTCTGAAGACAGCCAGTCGCTGCGCCAAGCTTTACTTACTGTTAGCAGATCTTGGTCCAGCTTCTTTCCTAGAATCCAAGATGCGTTCCGAGATTTCAGCCTGAGATCTTCATGCAGACAATCTTCATGTACTGATAAGACAAGGTTGTCACAGCAGGTATGCCAGTCTTTCTTCAATGGTAATGCTCTTCGGAGATGAGGAGGTGGAATGTTAGAAAGTACCGTTAGGAGCAGACTAGACGGAGTAAAATCCCGTCGAAATCGATGTCAACATAGACGAAGCAAACTGACTATGCCATTGACAACCTACACCAAGGGATTTCCGTAAAACGAAGTATTGGGTTGCGGTATTATTGCAATTTAACACAGCAAATCAGTCATTCTTATCAAGGTGCTACTAGGATGAATTACAACGGGATCCTACATTTTGTTTAACCTCAAAAGATATACCGAGCGAGGTGGCGCAGTGGTTAGCACACTGGACTAGCATTCGGGAGGACGACGGTTCAATCCCGTCTCCAGCCATCCTGATTTAGGTTTTCCGTGATTTCCGTAAATCGTTTCAGGCAAATGCCGGGATGGTTCCTTTGAAAGGGCACGGCCGATTTCCTTCCCAATCCTTCCCTAAACCGAGCTTGCGCTCCGTCTCTAATGACCTCGTTGTCGACGGGACGTTAAACACTAACCACCACCACCACCACCTCAAAAGACATGTAAAATGCAAAAATTGCGCAAATGAGAAATACACAATATCGAATTGACCCTACATGTACTTTCGAGTTTTGCAGAACATATGTTTGACTTTACACCGCGTCCTCTCGTAATTAAATAAGCACGGAATAGGCCGATAGCAAGTAGCGGTGAGAAACAGAAGACCTACACCTCGACCGGTACTTTCACAATAAAGTTCAGTGGACAAGGAAATGGAACTCAGCACATTTACTGTGATTGTTTCCATTGAAGTGTGGACAGCAGTTGTCCTGCACCAGTGATCTGCTCGTTGGGGCTTTGGTTGCTGTGCAGATGATGTACGTGGCGTACTCGTTGTTCTCTACCTACTCGGTGGAATCCGTAGGCCGTCCGCCTACTCTTAGTGCTGAAAGTACCTCAGTACAACTAAGAACACGAGTCAAGACATCTATCTCAAGCATTCTCCCAGACAAAAAACACTTCAATGTTTGTCAGACTTTACAAAGACCTGAAGGATCGTTATTCCAGTAAACAGAACAACAACCCTGTCTCACAGAAACAACTCAAGTATCCTTGGTGCCGAATGCAACACTTCTTAACATTTTACTGCCATCTCCTTCACTATGGCGAAGTCTCTTCTAGCGATCTTCAGAGTAAGCGCTCTCGACCGCTACCGGCAGTGAAGTCCTCTTTCCGCCGCCATACGCGGCTCCCAGCAGGACAAGCGGCAACTGTGCGCTCCGGTCGGCAAATACCAGCGGCTGTTACAAAAACATTACCTCCCATTATATAGGTCATGAATCTACCAGCCAGTCACCTGAAGCTCACACTCCTTTCAGTCGAATTTCCCCTCCTTAACGCTTCTCTGCTTCTTTCGGCTGGAGATGCGATCTGGCGCTGCCCGTGAGAATATTCCACAGAGCATTGTCTGTGATCTTGAGCATTTCTTCCTACTGAAAGGATGTCCTTCCGCATTCTTCCGCCGCCGATGCCCTTTCTCCAGGTACACTGCTCTGAAATTTGTTTCTTCTCGCCGGAGTGCACCTCTGCCCTGTCTGTGCTAAGGGGGATCTGCGGCCTCTAGAATCGTAAACCACCGCCGCCACTGCCGTTCTCTTTCAGGGCAATAACTGTCCGCCCCTGCAGAGTACGACAAGATGCTTCCCAGCCCCTGCTTGGTCGACTGCGGCTTCGGAGGAACGCGGGGCCAATTGGCCCTTTCTGTCAGTGGCCAGCCCAGCTAACTCACAGACTTGCAGTATCACAGTAATTGTTAATGAGTGGTGCTAGCCCGTAACAGCCAATAAAATGATTAATACGACTTTGCATCGTAAATATGATCTAATGTAATCATGAATCCATAAGAATATTAAACGTAAGGTGGCAAATTCTTGCACCTTACAAAATTATATTTAATTTATTAAAAATTAAAGGATAAAGAAGTACCTTCTTAGTCAAAATCGAAGGAAACAAATCACATTTAATTCCTTTAAAAAGATAAAATTTTGTAATACGAGGGCCGTTCAGAAAGTAACCTCCGGTTGATTTAAAAAAAATACACCAAGTTAAATAAAAATATTTTAATATATACATCTTACAACTACATCTTTGCACTATTTTTCTACATAGTCTCCATAGCGATTGAGGCACTTATCGGATCTCTTCACAAGCTTTGAAATTCCTTCTGCATAAAAATCACCCGCTTGTGCCTGGAGCCAGCCTGTGACCGCATCTTTGAGCTCTTCGTCGTCATCAAACCGCTGTGACCCGAGCCATTTCTTCAAATGCATGAAGAGGTGATAATCACTTGGCGCCAGGTCTGGGCTGTAAGGTGGATGGTTGATAACGTCCCACTTGAAGGACTCGAGAAGGGCCGTTGTTCTGCGAGCAGAGTGAGGACGGGCGTTATCGTGCAAAAAAACGATACCGGAAGTCAGCATACCACGGCGTTTGTTCTGTATAGCCCGTCGTAACTTTTTTATTGTTTCACAGTACACGTCTTGATTAATGGTCGTACCACGTTCCATGAATTCAACCAACAACACCCCTTTGGCATCCCAAAACACCCTTGCCATCAGTTTTCTGGCAGAAAAATCTTGCGAGGCTTTTCTTGGTTTGGTAGGCGAATTTGAATGTGCCCACATCTTTGATTGTTCTTTTGTCTCAGGGTTCACGTACTTAATCCAGGTTTCGTCACCGGTCACGATTCTGTTTAACAATGGTTCTGCTTCGTCCTCATAACGTGACAGAAAGTCTAATGCAGAGGCCATTCTTTGAGTTTTGTGGTGGTCGGTAAGAATTTTGGGCACCCATCGCGCACAGAACTTACGGTAACCCAATCTTGCTGTCACTATCTCGTACAAGAGAGTCTTAGAAATCTGTGGAAAACCAGTAGACAACTCCGACATTGAGAAACGTCGATTTTCACGAACTTTTGCATCAACTGTCTGAACGAGTTCGTCAGTCACCAATGATGGTCTACCACTCCTCTCTTTTCATCATGAACGTTTTCTCGTCCACTTTTAAATAAACGTACCCATTCACGGACAACTCCTTCACTCATAACTCTTGGTCCGTACACGGCACAAAGCTCACGATGAATAGCTGCTGCAGAATATCCTTTGGCTGTAAAAAACCTTATGACAGCACGCACTTCACATTTGGCGGGGTTTTCTATTGCAGCACACATTTCAAACTGTCACAAAAACCAAACTAGCGCAGGTACAACGTTCACTCGACCACGGCTTGATGCCGACTGACCTGTTGAGTGCGTGAACGCACAGATGGCGTCGCTACTCCCCCCACAACCCGCACTGTGACCAATCGGAGGTTACTTTCTGAACCGCCCTCGTATGTCTAACATCGGAATCCCCTAACTTCTTACCATAAAATGTAAATGTTTGTGTCACACCATTCAGTTTGTGACGGCTGAGCAGTGTGCCTTGGCGCACCAATGGCGAAACACATGACACGTGACACATGATGTCATCAATGACCATGATCACATGACGCCATAGAGATTGCGGCTGGCGGGAAATTTTAAAACTTAAAGATGGCACATGGCAATGAACTTAAAGAAACTTAAGTGACGTATGACTGGAAATTTCAAAACAGCAAGATGAGGATGGTGGTAAATTTAAAAAACGCAAGATCCTGGTGGTGGGAAATATTTTTCAGCCGATCACAGCGCAGCATATTATTTTTTCCAAAGCCCACTATGTTCAAAGGCATCCACAGCATTTACCATAGCACTATTTGCGCGCAAGCACACACACACACACACACACACACACACACACACACACACACACACACACGCACACGCACATGTAATATGTACCAAAGTACGTAAGCATCTAAATTTCAGCCTCATTAGCGTGCTACATCATCATTACACACTTCAAAAAAGTTTTGCTTCACCTTGTTTCCAAGAGTTCCGGAGCCTGTACAGAAAATTGGAATAGAGATCAACATAAACACCATATCCGCTCTTTTTATTGCTCATGAAAACCACACATTGCATGTTGTACCACCATACACCCGGACCTTCAGAGGTTTCTGTACACACCGGTACCTCTAATACCCAGTAGCACGTACTCTTCCATTGATGCATGCCTGTATTCGTCGTGGCATACTATCCACAAGTTCATCAATGCACTTTTGGTCCAGATTGTCACACTCCTCAACGGCGATTCGGCGTAGATCAGAGTGGTTGGTGGGTCACGTCGTCCATAAACAACACTTTTCAATCTATCCCAGGCATGTTCGATAGGGTTCATGTCTAAAACATGCTGGCCATTCTAGTATAGTCCTGAAGGAAGTCATTCACAAGATGTGCACGATGGGGGTGCGAATTATCATCCATGAAGACGAATGCCTAGCCCATATGCTGCCGATATGGTTACACCATCGATCGGAGGATAGCATTCACGTATCGTACAGCCGCTACGGCGACTTCCATGACAACCAGCGGCGTACGTCGGCCCCACATAATCCCACCCCAAAACAGTAGGGAACCTCCACCTTGCTGCACTCGTTGGACAGTGTGTCTATGGCGTTCAGCCTCACCAGGTTGCCTCCAAACACGTCTCCGACGATTGTCTGATTGAAGGCATACACGACACTCATCGGTGAAGACAACGTGATGCCAGTCCTGAGAGTTCCATTCGGCATGTTTTTGGGCCCATGTGTACCTCGCTGCATGGTCTCGTGGTTGCAAAGTTGGACCTCGGCATCAAATGGTTGAAATGGCTCTGAGCACTATGGTCATCAGTCCCCTAGAACTTAGAACTACTTAAACCTAACTAACCTACGGACAGCACACAACACCCAGTCATCACGAGGCAGTGAAAATCCCTGACCCCGCCGGGAATCGAATCCGGGAACCTGGGCGCGGGACGGTCCTCGGCATGGACGCCGGGAGTGAATTTGCACATCATGCAGCCTATTGCGCACAGTTAAAGTCGTAACACGACGTCCTGTGGCTGCACGAAAAGCATTATTCAACATGGTGGCGTTGCTGTCAGGGTTCCTCCGAGCCATAATCCGTAGGTAGCGGTCATCGACTGCAGTAGTAGCTCTCGGGCGGCCTGAGCGAGGTATGTCACCGACAGTTCCTGTCTCTCTGTATTTCCTCCATGTCCGAACAACATCGCTTTGATTCACTCCGAGACACATGGACACTTCCCTTATTACTTATGAAAGGTCTCTGTTGGATTCCTTTCATGTTTAATTTCTCAAATGTGTTGTCTTTTATGGAATAAATTCCTCTTCTAAATTTACTGTGGCGTTTCTGACTATCTGGGAGGAGACTGAGTAGTGGAACGTGTTACTTTTACACACAAACAAGAACGATCTGTCACACTACTACACTTTAAAACAAAGTTTATATGTAATTCTTATATGTAATTCATGTCACACAGTCTCATACGGAACCTACATCCGCTTTCTTTTATATACTGTGTATGATAAGATACTGTCATCCCCCTTCCCTTCTGTGTGAGAGGATGAATGATCAAATGTGTTTGTAGTTGCATGCTTGAGGGTAGCAGACAAGGCTGTCTGCTAGAGAACAGTAGGACCAACGTCGGAACAGGTAGCTACGGTTCCTAAAAGCAGAGAGGTTTCTATTCTTAGTATGGTCCGGTCCGTCCCTTGTCATGTTGGTATAGGAAGCTGCCCCTCTGGCCCCTTCCGTTTGTCTTTGTGAGCGACTCTCAGGAGCACGCTGGGTAGTGGCAGTTGCAGTCTGGCGGTAGGCAGTGGCAGCGGGACCGTGGCGAGCGCCTGAAGTGGTAAGATCTCCGGCTAAGCGCGTGTCTGCTAAGTCCGTAGGACAATGGATTTGTTAAGTTCAGCCTAACTGAGAATTTAATCACTTTTATTTCGGGTTTAGCTTTAAAATATCTAAGGTTATCTTAAATTGCAGCGTAGTGTAATTCTCGTGTGAAGTTCATATTATTTTCCGGTAGTTGCTTTGTCACTACTTTATGAGTAAAGTGGAACCATATGTTGGTCAGTAACTCTAACTAAGATCAATCTTAAATGCGAATGCTTGTGTGATTATAATGTCTCGTCTTGAGAATATTTTTCAATATAGCAATTTTTCTTTATGCTTTTCTTTATGTTCAACCCACGTGGGGTGTACTTTGCGAGACCAGTACCACGTGCTTATATAACTGTTTGACCCGTCAGGTTAACAGTAAGACGTTAGTAACCAGTTCGAGGTTTTTCTTTTGTAATTTGCTTTTCGATCTAATTTATTTTTATTATCTAAATTATTGTGGAGTTATACGCTTTCTGTAAACCAAGTTGACCACGTGAAGCATGTGGTGTAATCATCAAAGTAGCCCTCAGCTATTCTTCTTGGGAAGATTTGACAAAGAGTTAATATGAATTTAGTATACCAGTGTGTGGTAATTACATGACGGACAGGATTGTGCTACGAACGTAATTTCTTTGGGTGAAAATTTGAATCTGTTGGTTGTGGTTAACTTTCTCTTGCATGTGTTTCAATGTTCTTTGTGTGTTGTTTTATGAATGCAGTGTTGTATCCAGTCTCCCAATCTTGGCTCCATATTTTATGTGTTCCGTAAGATTCCAATCTCACATTTTCACAATCGCAAATAAGGCACCAGCTCAGTTATAACTCACGTATAATATGCTGAAATTTCGATGATCAATCTTAAAAATAAATTTCCAAATATAAACTGATTTATTTCGTTTTATTTAAATTCTCCTTATATATATATATATTACCGGTTGTTGTATGACTGTAAAAGATTATAATCAATGTTAGTCTGATTGGTAATGTGGTAAACCTAGACTAGTTACCCAGTCGTGAAACAGTTGCTTAGTAATGCAAGATTAACTTCCCCAGACAGCTCACGGCTATTAACCCGCTTTTATTCTACTATTAGCACCCAATTTCAGCATAGCAAAATTCCTGTAGAAATATTACACTGGCACAAAGTAACAATGCGGACGCGATCGAACCGCGGTATTGACCGTCTAGGCATGGTTGAACTACAGGCAACACGAGCCGTGTACTTCCTTCCTGGTGGAATGACTGGAACTGATCGGCTGTCTGACGCCCTCCGTCTACTAGGCGCTCCTCATGCATGGTTGTTTACATGTTTGGGCGGGTTTAGTGACATCTCTGAACTGTCAAAGGGCCTGTGTCTGTAATATAATACCCACAGCAACGTCTGTCTTCAGGAGTTCTGGGAACCGGAGTGATGCAAATCTTTTTTTGATGTGTGTAGTAATAGCAACAGAACAAGTTTGTAAAACGGTGTTACGAGGATATCAGGTGGTTTGATACTTGATGTTATACCAGATATATCATTTCACTTGCATATAAAAAGAAAATTGGATTAATGAAAAACGAGACTATTGCAGAATCTATCTGTCTATGAGCTAAAAGAGTCTGCATTCGAGACTGAATCAGGACGCAAAATGCGCAGAATGGAGGGTGTGAAAGGGTTTTCTGTTGAAGATTTAAGGAGTTAACTGGCAATGCATGTTTAATTCCAATTTCTCGCCAGCTATTTATATTTTAGACTAATGAACTGTCTGTAGCAGCCCTCTTAGTCACCAAGAGAGTGTTCCCACGTTTCATAAATGTTTGGAATAGGACATATTTCCAGAATGAATTTTTCATTCTGCAGTGGGGTGTGTGCTGTGTCCCGGCCCGGGACACGAACCCAGGATCCTTGCCTTTTGCGAGCAAGTGCAGTAGAGCAGTTCCCCACAAAAGTCAACGGTCCTACGTTCGAGGCCCGGACCGGCACACAGTTTTAATCTGCCAGGAAGATTCATATCAGTTCACGCTCCACTGCACAGTGAAAAATTCATTCTGTAAATATCCCCCAGGCTGTGACTAAGCCATATCCCTACAATATCCTTTCTTCCAGGAGTGCTAGTACCACAAGTTTCTCAGGAGAACGACGGTGAAGTTTGAAAGGTAGGAAATGAGGTGTTGGCGGAAGTTAAGCTGAGAGTACTGGTAATGAGTCGTGCTTGGGTAGCGCAGTCGGTAGAGCATTTGCCCGCGGAAGACAACGGTTCAGGGTTGGAATCCTTGTCTGGCACACAATTTTGACCTACTAGGAAGTATTACGACAAAAAGTTGCTAATATTGATATGAAGTTTCCTCTGCTATGCATTGTACATAGCTTGCGGATTATGCATCTGGCTAGTATGTGACCACACATCATCTGAGCTGTAGCTGTCTAGGCAGCTTATTTTTGAAAAAAGGCACCAACGGCGGTACACGTACCATGCGGTCTTGAGCCAGACGCGGCTCTTAACCATGTTTTCACAGTTATTTCACAACCAGCTTGTTTACAGACGCATGTTAACAGGACACGTTATGTGCTTTTACTGTCATAAACTTTCATTTGTGTCAGTTTTTTCGCTGTAATACAGAATTTTTTAGCAAATTCTTCCTCGTTAACTTTTACGAGAGCTACAAATGACATCACGCTTCGCAAACAGTCTCAAAGAAGGGAAAAAATGCAAGGCACTGAATCCTGATTCGCGAAAACCGACAGAGTTACAGACTTGTACAGTGCCCCGAATAGTTTAATACTACATAACACACAAGTTCTGCCATTTTCTCTCCTAAAAAAGTATCTTTCGAGAACTTGTTCCACCTATTTACGAAACGAATTCTAGGAAAATCCACAGCACCAACTTACTTGTATCGCCTTTGGAGCACCAACAGTGAAAAATTTTTCTCGGGATAAGACCATTGAATCTAAATTCATGTACATGGAGGTTAAAACGTTCACGAATAATACGGATTTGATGACAAGGTCCAACGTATTAATCATTTCTTCAGAGTTTCACTTTCGCTACATGAGTGACGTACTAGGAAATAGAATGTTAAATATTTTTTACATAAATAATCCACATTGCCGTGCTGGGATATAAATGTCGATTATTTTGAAAAGAATTTTGTCATATACTGTCATCGAATGACGACGGAATAACGTTAGTAAGATCGGTAGAGCGCCACGAAATACAAGGGTGACGCAATTAATAAGTTACAAACTAGGATAGACACATCACAGCCGCGTACACAAGTCTGAATTTCATTTATCTTTTCAGCATTCTCCCCTTGTAAACCTAAACACTTATCCCATCGCTCGACAAAGCGTTAAAGGCCTGCAACATAGAATTCTTGTGGCAGCGTTCTATATGACGAGTGGCACAAGTTTATTTGGTTCCTTAAATTGCTGCAACCCACAAGACCGATGTGTTCTGGAGGTAGCGACATTCCGTGTTCTGGGGTTTGCGTCTTACTTATTGACTCACCCTGTTATTAGACACTGTGAAGACGAGAGAGAAAGAGAGAGAGAGAGAGAGAGAGAGAGAGAGAGTGGAGGAGAGTGAGAGAGAGTGGGGGACGGAGAGTGAGAGGGAGGGAGGGGGAGAGAGAGAGAGAGAGAGAGAGAGAGAGAGAGAGAGAGAATGAGAGAGAGAGAGAGAGAATAGCTGACACTGGGATACTCATTGGTTGTTAAGCTTCGTGTCAGAAGTGATAATTTTTAAATGAGAAGTTGCTAACCGTATGTAATCAGCTCAAAGAAGACAACAACTGTTATTTGAAGCTTATGTGGCTATATGTCACTGCATTACTATGGCGACAGATACCTGACAGAATACCAAAATGATATTTTAAAATGTTCACAGCAAATTCAAGTACACTGTGACAGTTTGAGTTAACAAAACTCGGTCGTTGTTTGTATAAATGAAAATGAAAT
The DNA here is from genome assembly GCF_023898315.1 of Schistocerca nitens. NCBI lineage: Eukaryota > Metazoa > Arthropoda > Insecta > Orthoptera > Acrididae > Schistocerca > Schistocerca nitens. Next base: position 676,569,176 of record NC_064618.1, read on the forward strand.
GTTGCCTATGTTGTCGACGTATTAGCAAGCCCACAATTTAAATGATGAAACTTCTGACCTGAGAAGATTCAGATTATCAGCGACATAGAACAAGTCAGATTAACTTATTAGGAGCGTAAACAGAATGTACATATCGTTCACTAGATTATCGAATGTTTAACTTCAGTGTGTGAGTGTCACGTTGATACTTATTCCAACGGGCTACGAGTAGGTAGTTACTCACAATTCGTAAGGTATTTCTCAATCCGTTGCGTTGGTGTTTGCCGCAGTAAGTTTCGCATAGCAGCAGAGACTTTCTTAACACGGCTTCATTACTTTAAAATCCGTTAATGTAGATTTGTAGTACAGTTTCGTGAGCCGCCGGGAGAAAGCCACAGGATTGTTTAAGAAACTGAACTGGGGGACACTCGGAGACAACCTACTTACACTGAGGTGACAAGTCACTGGATACCTCCTAATGCCGTGTCAGACCTCCTTCTGCTCAGCGTAATGCAACATGTTGATGCTGGCCGGAGTGGCCGAGCGGTTCTAGGCGCTACAGTCTGGAACCGCGCGACCGCTACGGACGCAGTTTCAAATCCTGCCTCGGGATTGGATGTGTGTGATGTCCTTAGGTTAGTTATGTTTAGGTAGTTCTAAGTTCTAGGGGACTGATGACCTCAGAAGTTAAATCCCATAGTGCACAGAGCCATTTGAACCATTTTTTGAACAACTTGATGTGGCATGGACTCAACAAGTCGTTGAATGTTGAACCATGCTGCCTTTATAGCTGTCCGTTTTACGGGTGCAGAACTGAACCTCTCGATTATGTCCCATAAATGTTCGATGGGATTGATGCCGGACCATCTGGGTGGCCAAATCATTCGCTCAAATTGTCCAGAAAGTTCTTCAAACCAAACGTGAACAACTGTTGCCTGGTGACATGACATCGTTGTTTGGGAACATTAAGCCCATGAATGGCTGCAAATGGTTTCCAGGTAGCCGAAAACAACTATTTCCAGTCAATGATTGGTTCAGCTGGACCAGAGGACCCAGCCCATACTATGTAAACCCAGCCCACACCATTATGGAGCCTACACAGAGCCTTGTTGACAATTGGGTCCATGGCTTCATGGGGTCTGCGCCATATTCGGACCTAAACAACAGCCCTTGTCAACTGAAGTCGGCACTCATCTGAACAGGCCACGTTTGTCCAGTCATCTGGGGTCCAACCGACATGGTCATGAGACCAGGGGAGGCGCTGCACGCGGTGTTGTACTGTTAGCAAAAGCACTCATGTCGGTCTTCTGCTGCCATACCCCAGTAACCCGAAATTTCACCCCACTGTCCTAACGGATAAGTTCATCATACGTCCCACATTATTTCTACGATTATTTCACGCGGTGTTGCTTGTCTGTTGGCAGTGACAACTCTACACAAACGCCGCTGTTCTCGGTCGTTAAGTGAAGGCCGTCTACCACTGCATTGTTCGTGAGAGGTAATGCCTCTAATCTGGTATCTTCGGCACATACTTGAAGATATGGATCTTGGAATACTTAATTCCCTTACGATTTCCGAAATGAAATGTCCCATACCTCTAGCCCCAGCTACCAATCCGCATTCAGAATCCTGTCGTGCTGCCATAATCACGTCGAGATCCTTTTCACACTACACCTCCATGGACGCACTGCAAGCGATGCTGCTGCCATCTATATAAGTGCATGTCGCTATCCCATAACTTTTTTCACCTCGGTGTAGACTAATTTCACTACACACAGAGACTTTTAAACATCCATTGCTCCCGTTGTCCATATGTGAATGGTAAGAGGAAAAGCCCTAATAACTGGTAAATTGGAAAGTTCCCTCTACCAGGCACTTCACAATGGTTTGCAGATTACGGATGAACATTTAGAGGTAGATGACTACCCCCGTGCAGCAACCTAGATCACCACTAGGTCTTGCCCGGGACTGCGACGTGCAGAGGTTCAAATGGTTCAAATGGCTCTGAGCACTATGGGACTCAACTGCTGAGGTTATTAGTCCCCTAGAACGTAGAACTAGTTAAACCTAACTAACCTAAGGACATCACAAACATCCATGCTCGAGGCAGGATTCGAACCTGCGACCGTAGCGGTCTTGAGACGTGCAGAGGCCTCAGCCTCCTCACGCAATGCCCTCCCAGTGGGCACAGCTAGCTCGAATCTAAACAGAAGAAGGTCGCCGGTGTTCGCGCCGATCGCCCGGAGTGCCCGCCACCATACAATACCCAGCTAACCGGCAGTTTCTAGATCGGCCGTGCCGCGGCGCGCCGTGCTTTTGTTGGGTCTGGGCTGGGCTGGGAGCCTTCTGGGAAGGCAGTAATTGTCAGCCCATTGCGCATAACTCAGCGCGCAGGCCCGAGCATATAACTGTCCCCTCCGTGCTATTCTGGTTGCGGGGCGCGCAGTGAGCAGCAAGCAGTATTTACGACATAATCAGATTACGCAAGGGCGGGACGGAGACTGCGCAGCGCATGCAAACAGCAGCAGGAGGAAGCAGCGTAGCGAGTGGTGGGGGGCCGGGGGGAGGGGACATACGGGGCACAATGGGCGCCTCGTAAAGATCACGGAGCAAGCACTGCGGCGTGGGTTTCGCCGTAGACAAAAGCTGCACCAGACACAAGAAATTAAGGAGCTGCCCCCGACTGAAGGCCCCGGATAAACCAGCCGACTCAGGCACCTTTTCAGATGCTCCTATGACTCCTTCTCATCACTGTCTAATTTACACAAAAGAATTGTCAGAAAATGGTATTATACAGGAGCCACAAAAAGACTGCTAGGGAAATTCGCGACATTAGTGACCTTCATTGTTAAACTTCTGTGCAGTGGGCATCTGCACTATGTGTGGACTACAACGGAAAACTTTGGCTCGCTGTTCGTCTCACAGCCGATCACACACAAGCTTGAAGTATTAATACCTGTATGGGTTGAGAACATATAAGTCCTTTCATGTAAAAGATGTGCTATAATATTTTCACTGACAAAATTTTATGATTGCATCATGTTTATTGAATTCCTAATAGCCTTAAGCTGTAACGGCATGAATCCGTCTAATAATGAAAGAAACTCTAATAAATTGTTCATACTGAAGAAACACTACTAAATGTTCATCATAATTTAAAGAAATCTGCCGTTGGGATATTCTAGGTTCCAAACTAGCGGCCTTATCATAACTCACACCACAGTGCATTTGTTATTCATCGTGGCACAACTGTATCTAAATTGCTCTCTTGCAGTCCACTTTAAGCGTCCTGTGTGGATGCATCACAGATGGGATATTTGTACAATGATATTCATCTTTAAAACAGCTTCAAAACGGTGTATTTCCTTTCTAAATCCAACAATTTCCCCTTACTAATATTAACATTCACGTATATATGCCTCTGGGAGGCGGTAGGGCTCAGGGTCTCAGCTGCGTTCATACGCAATGTGTGTTGCCTAACATCTAGTCATCTGCTCTACATGACATATCTCAATCGCTACCATCTTCAAAATTTGTAGTTACGTATTAATGAAAATTGAATAACTGAATATGAAGTAAAGTAATTTCGAAAACTGAAGTATTCAGTGAATTAGCAGTGGGACCACATTATTTTATAACCACACAGGTGAATTTAAAGCTGTCTTTTCCAGCTTTAAACACTTATTACAATTTTGTATCGTCGAAATACTGAAATTAAAATTACAACAGCGAAAATTAATTGTAATACTATAAATTCATTTCGGAAACAGTTAAGTAACTTCTGGAAGAATAAAGTTAAATTGCGACCATAAATCTTCGTATAGTTATTAAGATTATACCAGCCTACAATCCGTCCGATACTATGATGAGGATAAAGCTACAAGATAGGCAGTGCAGTGTTAATTCAATGTAATATCCTTTGTTGTGTGCCGAAATTATTGGAAATCGAGCCTCTCTAACCTCACAAAGCTTTGAAGGGAGGTACAAGAGAAAAATAGTGACAATATACATTTAGGTTACACATGGTCAATTCAGTAATTTAATGACGATAGAATCAGAAAAATAGCAACACTTACATAGTGCAGACTGAAGTCCAATGCTCATCTGAGCGTACATAAGGCTTTCGTTTTCTAGGAAGAGAGAGAGAGTGGCCAGGAAGACAGTTTATTGTGTGTGGGCAGCAGCTACGTCGTGCGCTACCCGGCCGTAAAACAGGACGATACAGCGGCCTGTTTCTCCGTAGCTCCGTAAGCGTCGGAAAAGTTCTTTCCAGTAACTTAAAACATCATTCTGTACCATATTAAACATCACAGCAAACACAGTTATTACAATAGCTAAAATTTGCTAGTTTCGTAGTTAAAAAGAAATACTTTTTCTGCTACGAAAACATTAAAAACTTTGATTGCACACGGTTTCTGAACTTTAATATTAAAAGATGAATCGGTCATACGTGAAATCGGCGGATTCGTTTACAACGTTCCGCCTACGGTTCGTCAGCGTACAAAGTCACGTTTGCTGCTCAAAGGGTGGTCTAGTGGCAGGCGTCGGCTGCTGTAGCTTCCATGCTCTGTAGCGTTGTTGGATGATGTTTCCTACCCTCAATTTGTTTCTCAAGACATCCTCTACAAGCTCTCAAAGTTTGTCGGTATCTTTCGTAACATCCTTTGTACACTCCTGGAAATTGAAATAAGAACACCGTGAATTCATTGTCCCAGGAAGGGGAAACTTTATTGACACATTCCTGGGGTCAGATACATCACATGATCACACTGACAGAACCACAGGCACATAGACACAGGCAACAGAGCATGCACAATGTCGGCACTAGTACAGTGTATATCCACCTTTCGCAGCAATGCAGGCTGCTATTCTCCCATGGAGACGATCGTAGAGATGCTGGATGTAGTCCTGTGGAACGGCTTGCCATGCCATTTCCACCTGGCGCCTCAGCTGGACCAGCGTTCGTGCTGGACGTGCAGACCGCGTGAGACGACGCTTCATCCAGTCCCAAACTTGCTCAATGGGGGACAGATCTGGAGATCTTGCTGGCCAGGGTAGTTGACTTACACCTTCTAGAGCACGTTGGGTGGCACGGGATACATGCGGACGTGCATTGTCCTGTTGGAACAGCAAGTTCCCTTGCCGGTCTAGGAATGGTAGAACGATGGGTTCGATGACGGTTTGGATGTACCGTGCACTATTCAGTGTCCCCTCGACGATCACCAGTGGTGTACGGCCAGTGTAGGAGATCGCTCCCCACACCATGATGCCGGGTGTTGGCCCTGTGTGCCTCGGTCGTATGCAGTCCTGATTGTGGCGCTCACCTGCACGGCGCCAAACACGCATACGACCATCATTGGCACCAAGGCAGAAGCGACTCTCATCGCTGAAGACGACACGTTTCCATTCGTCCCTCCATTCACGCCTGTCGCGACACCACTGGAGGCGGGCCGCACGATGTTGGGGCGTGAGCGGAAGACGGCCTAACGGTGTGCGGGACCGTAGCCCAGCTTCATGGAGACGGTTGCGAATGGTCCTCGCCGATACCCCAGGAGCAACAGTGTCCCTAATTTGCTGGGAAGTGGCGGTGCGGTCCCCTACGGCACTGCGTAGGATCCTACGGTCTTGGCGTGCATCCGTGCGTCGCTGCGGTCCGGTCCCAGGTCGACGGGCACGTGCAGCTTCCGCCGACCACTGCCGACAACATCGATGTACTGTGGAGACCTCACGCCCCACGTGTTGAGCAATTCGGCGGTACGTCCACCCGGCCTCCCGCATGCCCACTATACGCCCTCGCTCAAAGTCCGTCAACTGCACATACGGTTCACGTCCACGCTGTCGCGGCATGCTACCAGTGTTAAAGACTGCGATGGAGCTCCGTATGCCACGGCAAACTGGCTGACACTGACGGCGGCGGTGCACAAATGCTGCGCAGCTAGCGCCATTCGACGGCCAACACCGCGGGTCCTGGTGTGTCCGCTGTGCCGTGCGTGTGATCATTGCTTGTACAGCCCTCTCGCAGTGTCCGGAGCAAGTATGGTGGGTCTGACATACCGGTGTCAATGTGTTCTGTTTTCCATTTCCAGGAGTGTATATACGAGGTGGTCAGAAACAACCTGAAAAGCTTGTAAGAGTGTTGCACTGTAGGTTGTGCTGAGAAATAATCGTTAAGAAAAAATTCGATACGTTGCGCTGTTTCCAAGTTAATTAGCGTGAAAGTTCGCTAATCAAGCAGTTACACGCGCAAATTCAAGCAGCCAGGCGTGTCCCCCGTATGGTCTCCTAACCCGAACAAGAGAGCGAAATAAGGATCAAAACCAAGCCAAAGGCTGAGCAGTCTCGTACACTATCATCTACGCAATGAGAACAACTGTCATTAATTGGTACTGTGTTTTTCAGATAGTACACGGAACAGCAGCACAACCCAGCACGTGTTGGAACAGCAGTTTGTCATGAACAACATAGATATAAACTTAAAACGTTCTGGAAAAAAATTGGCTCACACTAACATACACTTTCTCCAACACAAGCAAGCTAAGGGTCATTATCTGATATCAATTACTGAGGGAGGAACCAAGTAATTCGGACGTGAGAAGCTTTTATCATTTAACTATTGAAAAAAAACTGCTATGGCCAATAACCACTTATTATAAGCACTGTTTTATTCAGTTACTCTTAATATTGAATAAGGACTTAAATTAACATCGAGTACAGACTTATGTGTCAGGAAAGCGTTTCTGAAAGTATTGGTATGGAGTGTAGCCATATATGGAAGTGAAACGTGGACGATAAATAGTTTGGGCAAGAAGAGAATAGAAGCTTTCGAAATGTGGTGCTACAGAAGAATGCTGAAGATTAGATGGGTAGATCACATAAGTAACGAGGAGGTATTGAATAGAATTGGAGAGAAGAGTAATTTGTGGCACAACTTGACTAGAAGAAGGGATAGGTTGGTAGGGCATATTCTGAGGCATCAAGGGATCACAATTTAGTATTGGAGGGCAGCGTGGAGGGTAAAAATCGTAGAGGGAGACCAGGAGATGAATACCATACCCTAAACAGATTCAGAAGGATGTAGGTTGCAGTAGGTACTGGGAGATAAAGAAGCTTGCACAGGATAGGGTAGCATGGAGAACTGCATCAAACCAGTCTCTGGACTGAAGTCCACAACAACAACAGGGGTTTTAATAAGAAAAGTGCATCTATACTTTTGCAAAACTTTAACTATTCACTTATGAAAATTTACGTGAAGCATTTCAGAAACAAACTAACTGAACATTTATGAGATTTACTACCAAAAATTAATGAGTACTATTAAAGCAGTACAATAAAATTGGGATTGATATGCTGCATCAACAGAAAATAATCCTGTCTCGGTAAAATGTCAATGGAGTAACTCACGGCTTTCAACACGATGTTGAAAATAAAGTATTTATTATTCGCATCTGAATCAAATAACTGGTCCATGCAAACAACTGCAATACTAAACTTTTACTTAAGAGGCAAGTGGTGGTAGTGGAGATCCTCTGTGGCTAAACTAAAGGCGGCAAAATTACTCAAGTCTCTGGATGTAAAAAGTATCTGAATCATGTTCTTGGTGCTGGATTTTTGTGATTCAAAACCAATCAACAAATGTCATGAATAATTAGTCAGTGATCTTCCACATCAGAGGCGTTACTACTCAATTTCGTTGCATTCCTTGGTCCTTCTAACATACAAGATGTGGACAGTTTGCACGTTAGCCACCGACTGACTGTGTCACAAAGGCTTCTTTACGTCCTACCGCATATCCACCTTGTCATTCCCTCCATATCCGCGTTCGCTACTCATGAATCAGTTCCACAAATACTATTTCAACATTTCAGTATTTTTAAAGAACTCAGTTTTTAAAATTACTTGCATACACCAACTACAGTGATATAAATGAGGAGGAAATACGATCAGACATTTACATAGAGGCTGAATCAAAGAACATGGTTACACAGACGCCACCTTAAGCGTAAGGAGACAAAGAAGTTGTATTAAATAATCGATACTGAATATAAGTGTTACTACATGGCCCAGTTGTTGCTCTTGGAACACAATAGGATCACAGTTAAAGTTACAAAGATTACTGCTGCACGGACAGAGCGAGATAGAGAGTGTAACAGCCGAACAGGCAAGGAAAGTCAGAAACATTGCGAATTAACAAGAAATTAGATGAAAGCAGAGCTGTAACCCTTATGACAGATGGAACGGTTTAGTTATCATCTGTCAAGGTTATTACGTTAATGAAGAACACGGTTTCCTTTTTGCCTTTCGTATTGAAAAGTTAAATAACGATTTGTCACAGATTTCATGCCTTGATTAGGAGAGCAGTGTAGCGTACAGACTCTATATGGACATAATAGTGTGATAGTGCGAGCCTGAACGATGTGGTACAGCAGCTCGCTGGCGCCAGGCGACGCCAGCAGGAAACCAGTTGGTATTAACAGTTACAGATTATTCTCCGTGCTACGTGGAGATGGTTGCTATGCCGAACCGGCAGGAAGTGACAGTCGCACGAGCATTGATTAACAATTGCATGTTGAAGTTCGGAGGGCCCGGTACGATAATTACAGACCAGGGTGCGAACTTCATTTCAGACTTATTGAAGGAGCTGCGTCGGTTACTGCACGTGACAAAGTTATGAAATAGTCCTCTTCATCCTCATCCCAACGCTATAACGGAATGGGAACATAGAACAATTGAGAAAATGTTAAGTTACTATGCGAACGCACATCACAGCGACTGGGATACAAGTCTAAGGTATGTCGTATCAGCATATACGTAGTTCTAAAGTACACACGAATACTGGGTTGTTCCCTATGAGGTGGTGTCGAAAAATGTAATCGCCATTTGATTTGATAAAGGCAAAGAAAAATAAAGGTGCGAGCTGGGTCACGATTTGGTGAAAACTGTACGAGAAGTAAGGGAAACGAGTATAGAAGGAGAATAGGAAGGAGAACAGAAAGGCGTTAGAAAAGAAGGAGCAATTGGTGAAACGTACGGCAAGTTCACTGCAGTATAAAGTGTGACAATGAGTGATTTTATCCAGTTCTTACTCACCGAAAGGGCACACGAAGGAGTACATCGTATGGTGGTGAAAACTACTTCGCCAGTTATCGTGAAGCTTCAGTTGCCAAAGAGGACGACGATAATACACGTTGGACGTCTATAACTCTCCGAGACAGTCCGGAGTCGATTCCAGGAGTTTCAAGTATGGAACCAGAGGAAAACGAAGAAAAGGAATCGGAGGAAGAGACAAGAAGATGTGGTTGTGTCTGTGCCCGAATTTCCATTTTCCTTACCATCAAGATGAGGGGTGTTTGTCAATGATATATGTTTGCGTATGTACAGAACTGTAGTGAATAAGTTAGTTTTCTAATTTTTTTCATTTTTTTTATTTTTGTTTTGTTTGCGAATGGGCTTGCTAGTGGCAGCAGCCTTCTGAGGGAGGGAGGGTAAGCTATGTTTCTTTCCTCAGTTTGCGACACGGAGAGAGCAAGAATGGATGGAACGCGAGTCGTAGTAGTACTGCATTTTGTCACCTGAGCGGCGCGGAGAGAGCTACCGCCTGTGTTAAGCCTGGTTATGGAACCCAGCAAACAGAACCTAACCTTTTATTACCACAGAGCATAAGTAGAAGTGAAAATTGAGTAAGCATGACTGTATATTCTAATTAAATTCCTCGTAACAGGAACACATGTGCAGTTTAAGTGTTACTCCATTCACACGTACCCAGTGAAGTGGGGAGTTCTTGAAAAGTTCGTGCATGTGAGGATCCACGGGAATTACTAATTTCTGAGGACGTTAGGAGACATTCAGTAACTGCAGAGGAGAAGTATTTACAACATTGTCGAAGGGAGAAGGTCACGTTGTGTCCGACTATGGTATTACAAACCAGTCTGAGAGTATATGCGGTACAGTTGTTTTTAGCCAGACAGAAGGGATTAGATTGTCAAAGGGGTATCGTGCAACACAGACAACTTTTCCAGCAAGAAGGGTTTCAATGGCTTTACTCCATTTACGATGACTTGGTAGTAGTAACTAGAAGTTACGAACAATGGAAGCTCAAGGAGGCCATACGAATTAAGGGAATTGGATTATTAATCAATGGTTTTATATGCGACATAATAGGACTAACGTTCCATCTACCAACGAAGATTACGGGAATCACTTAACTGAGCGTCTCTCAGCCACAGTTCCACTGGCCAGATGTACCTTTGGAATGATTTTCAGCACCGAATATAACATCCCTAAATGAAACTTCAGAACATAACCTAATCCATTCCTTGGATCGATTCGATGCTGAGGAATAAGGGTGCGATTCCAGCTGCGCAGCAAATGCGGCACGTAAAGCAGTTTACCGAAGACAACGACGCGTGACAGTGATTTTAAATGCTGCAATATCAATTGGCGCAGTAGCTCTAACTGTGCTATGCGTAGCTTTTATTCACCTGACGTGAAGAACTGACCATTAGCCTAAATCGCCAGCAGTCCAAATACCATTAGACTGGATCTTTACGGCATAACGAAGAGAGAGAGAGTAAAAAACAAGTGTGATGTACAGTCGTGGACAAAACGAGCGAGACCCCTCGCCTTTTCGTTATGCTGATCCGCACGGCTTTAAAGTCTGCTACACAGCATAACAGGCAAGGCGACGAAGTGCTACCAACATACTATGCGCAGGCGTGAAATTGACAAACTATCTGAACTTTTTTAGACTGTATTCCACAATTTCTAAGACTATATTAATGCTGATTAGTGTGTTAAATACAACACGTAAACATAGGACAGAACTGAAAGAAGAAACGCTAATTTGTATGAAACGGACGAATAAAAATGAATTTCAGCTTATCCAGATAACAGACAAAGAACCCCAGACCGTTACGAATTAGCAAAATATTATCCGCATTCGCCCGCGAAACGGTCTGTGTCAACGTTCAGACCAGTCATACTGGATTACCATTGCTGACCTACCATGAAAGTGTGCAAATTTAGCAATGCGTGAAGATTCATAACGAAATTCACTTAAACATCATTCAGTGCCACACTTAAGTCAATTCCATTATTGACAGAAGCGGAAAAAGTAGGCAGTAACATGTATGAAATTCTACAAGAGTGTCATATTGACATGCACAGGGCGCCAGTACAGAATAAAGGTAGCGATAAAACGTATTGGGTGCGCGAGAATTTCTTAAAATTGCTTTACTGATATTCTACCTGCCTCCATAGAGATTAGAACCGAAAACAAACCAGACCTTCCTTTCACTATGCTAGCAGACAACCTAGGCAAACAGCCCTCTATTATTACCCCAGACATGAACAAGCCGGCAATTTCGCAATAAAAATCTGCAGTTTCTGTTGCATAGAGCTTTCTGGACTCAAAAACATGAATTTTCTTCCTTTATGTCACCACTTATGCGACAATCATTCGGGATGATTATCGAAATAACAAATTACTGTTATTAGAGAGTAAATTTTGTAGGATAATTCTGCACCACCCCAGGAAATAAACGGCTACATAGCTGCCAAACGTATTCTGCATTGTTTCGAATTCTCCACTAGACTCGCCACAGCCAGAAAACGTTCATTAGCAGAAGTGTTTCTTAAGCTAGCTAGCAATGAGAATGTTCGTACTTCTAAAACGCGGTGGCATTAATACTGGGATGTGAATTACCACGTGTATAGGCAAATACATTCTATTTGCATTCCTGTAAACGTGATTTGGATCGAAAACGTAGCTACGACTAATATGCTTATGTATCGACAGCAACTAGAACATTTCGAATAAAGAGTAGCGGGTGTTATTTATGCGGCCCTCATCTTCAGTGTTTTCGTTGTTAGGATTTCGTCACCTAAACCGGTAAAAACGGAACCCTACTAGTCTCACTTTCTTGACCGTCTATCGGTCTACCCAACCCTTAAAACCCGTTTACCTCCAGAACGGGTGGACATAATAAGCGGAAATGTATCGCACTTCTTGCTGTAACCGGTCCCTTGCTGGTGTAAAAAAGTGAGCTTCTATGTCAACGCAATCAAAAGATACGACGGTTTATGTAAAGAAAATTTACGCGAAAGGTCAAAAAATGGCTTCAAGAACTATGCGACCTAACTGCTTAGGTCATCAGCCCCTAGACCTAGAACTACTTAAACCTAGCTAGCCTAAGGGCATCACAGACATCTATGCCCGAGGTAGAATTCCAACCTGCGACTGAAGCAGCCGTGCGGTTCGTCACTGAAGCGCCTGGAACCGCTCGGCCACCGCAACGCGGCGAAACCCTACTCACCTCATGTATAATGATAATATATACTGTCTAGTGAGGATAAACTGTATTCTCCAGCAACTCAGATCGTTTGATCACGGAACTTTTACGAAGCTACATTCAAACTTTGTCGAAGTCGTCTGCAATATCCATTACAAACACCCTAGGAACTTCGTATGCGATATCCACTTCTGAATACGCTGGCAGATAATGCAGTACTATAACAAGTAGGTGGGAACTTATTGTTATTGGTCCATGCATGACACTTTATTTCAATATCACTTTAACGCGCCTAGGTGTTCGTATATGGCTGAAATTAATGAACAAAAAGTAAATAAACAGTAAACAACTTCGATGTTCAGATCAAGTGAAAGTCACATGTCGTAATTACAACATAATTTCGTTGTTACATCTACATGACTACATCAACAGGATTTCTTTGCAATCCGGACTTACGTGCCTGGCAGAAGGTTCGGATTATTTCTCTACCGTCCCACTCATTAACAGTGTGCGGGAAAAGGGACTACTTAAATCTTTTCTTGCGAGCCTTGAATTACATTATTACTATGGTTTCTTCTTGTGTAAGTACCCTAGGAAATAATGTTTTGGCATTCAGAACATATGGTGGTGATTGAAATTTCGTGAAAAGATCTCGTGGCAACGAAAAACGCATATGTTTTCATGAATGTTACCCCAACTCGATTATCAAATCTGGGATCCTCTCTCCCCTATTTCGTGACATTACAAAGCGTGCTACCGTTCCTTGGACGTTTTTGCGTGCACAGTCAATCACGTCTGTCAAGGATATTATAGCAGTGGACGGACAAACGTAGTGTAGGCAGTGTTTTCAGTTGGCCTGTTGCGTATTCTTAGTGTGCGGCCAATAAAACGCAGTCATTCGTTTGCCTTCCCCACAAAAGTATGTTTTCGATCTTTCCAGTTTAAGTTTTACTGGGTACTGAGATGAACTGACAGTGCTTCGACTTGTGTTTTGTCATGTAACCGAAAGTTAATTATTGTTATTGGACGCAGCTTTCGTGTTTAATGTATTCCTCAGTCAACAACAGTAGACTCCTCGTACACCACACATAACTGTTTCAAAGTATTAAATTGTTACTGATCTTACCATGTTGCAGTGGTCATCTTAACTTGCCGTTTTGAAAAAAAGGAAAATATTTTAGCGAAATGTAGCAACTAAGAAGCGGAGTATCCAAACAAACAAACGTTTCCGGTTTAAGTAGTTGCAGTAGGTCTACTACACAGTAACGTAAATTAGGAGCAAAGTCCATAAGTAGATCCTCATCAGGAAAACCAGCCCTCATAATGCAAAGTGCAACTACAACAAAGAAAGTTTCCAAACATGTCAATGAGTAGTCGAGGAAAGTGGACGCATTCTGTCTACTGAATCCCAACGCACGCAATTTACGAGGGGGCACGCCAAGTGTCAGACCCCGATCTTGCTTTTAACTACGCTCATTGAAAGAGGGGACAAAATAAGCTTAAACTCTACCGCTTCTGAGAAAACGACGGTCAAAGTGTTCAATGCGTTGTTGCTATAGTGTAGATACCGCTTAGCGGTTAAGGATTCAACTGAAGCGGTGGCTCTGCGGCTACCATAGCGACTTCGGAACTTTGCGCTGCGAGTTCGAAACCCGGTTTTTCCTTTTTTCCCCCCTCACTCTCTGAATTATCTACGAATGTTTATTCCAATTTATGATGAAACACTGTTGTCGTTATTCGTCAGTTAATTTACTGTGTAAAGAAATAAGTTAAAAAGGGAACACACAGTGCGTAGTGGGGCGATCACTCTGTTGTAGAAATAATTCAGAAGCCAAGATCGCTTAAATACTGTCTACTGGATAACCGGTTTCAACACACTAAAGGTGCCATTATCGGATCTAAATGTAGATTAACATTGATAAACCATTTGGATATAACGATACATGAGGCAGACGAGATGATTTTATATCAGCTTGTCTCATTCGTTTATTATTTTTTTAATTCATTAATTACACATAAAGTTAATTGTCGAGTAATGACAACATTATTTCAACATAAATTAGAAAAAAAACATTCGAAGATAATTCTGATAGAGAGGCAGGAAAATAAAATAATTAAAAAACCCAATATGGTCTCGAACACGGGAATCAATGCTAAGAAGGAACGACGGTAGCCACTGAGCCACCGCTTCAATTGCGTTCTCGGCTGCAGAAGGTATCTACACTAGAGCAACAACGCGTTGATAACTTTGGCCGTCGTTTTCTCGGAAACGGTCGAGTGTCTGCAGATAAGCCGAAACACAAGTTCGCTTATTTTGTCCTCTCCTTCACTGACAAGGGGAGGCCGCCAATTGTGAAATTCAGATTCGATTCATACTGCGCATAATAAAAGCTCATGGCCAGAGGTGTAATGTGGCAAAGCACCAAGATGCACTTCTCAGCCGTTGTCGAGAAAATCGACAGTTAGAAGAAACCGCTGCGGTGAAATACTCTCTACGATTCATAATTTTCTACAGCGTCGTGGCGCAGCGGTAAGCGCTCGAGTTCGTAATCCGAAGGTCGGCGGATCGAATCTCGCTCCATGCAACTTTTTTTTTTTTAGTATTTGTTTTTTGTAATTCAAATGTGTGTATAAACACACACACACACACACACACACACACACATATATATATATATATATATATATATATATATATATATATATATATATATATATAATTCCCGGCAACAGGTTGCAACAATTATGCATATAATAAGTTGTTGAAAGTCGTTTGTCGTGGAAAAACTGGCGACTTCGAACATCATTATGTTTTCCGCAAACAAATTTGTATTTCACAAATGTTATTAATTGTCTTCATAATGTTAACCACGTATAGTTAGCGGAAGACGTAGAAACGATATTCCGAAACGAATACGTATAGCGTAAGTCAAACGTTCGAATTAGAATAGAAACCCCACGAACACAAATTTGCTGTGGCAGGTATGAAATATAAACTCCGTTAATCGCTCGTTACACTTGAAGGACAGATGTTGAATGGGCCGAAACGAGCCGCCGCATAACAGCGTAGTTGCCTGCTAACTTCGAAAGAAGGTAGATGCGGTCCCTAGCACAACTTATAACACCGTCGAAAATCAGTGCGGACGTGAGAGCTTTGGTACACCCTGTTAAACAAACGGTAAAATGGAGGCGGTACAATTGGAGAGCGATCCGCCTTCACCAACATGCATAAGCAATTCATTAATAGTTTATATATATATATATATATATATATATATATATATATATATAAACTATTAATGAATATATATATATATATATATATATATATATATATATATATATATATATTTGAATTACAAAAAAATAATAATAATAAAAAAAATGTTGCATGGCGTGAGATTCGATCCGGCGACCTTCGGATTACGAACTCGAGCGCTTACCGCTGCGCCACGACGCTGTAGAAAATTATTAGTCGTAGAGAGTATTTCACCGCAACGGTTTCTTCTAACTGTCGATTTTCTCGACAACAGCTGAGAAGTGCATCTTGGTGCTTTGCCACATTACACCTCTGGCCATGAGCTTTTATTATGCGCAGTATGAATCGAATCTGAATTTCACATTTGGCGGCCTCCCCTTGTGAGCAAAGTTTCGGGACAATCAGCCTATGACACTTGGCGAGTTCCCCTCGCTCGTCGAGTCGCTTCTTACGCCCGGCGAGAATTATGTATGCCTCCGAGTAAACTGCGCCACCTGGAAACACGGCGAGCGGGGATAAACACGTTTTCCTTCTTATAAGGCAACCCTCTACAGATAAAATTCATGAAGTGTTCTTCAGGTTGCCTCAGATATTTCAGAAATGTTTCTTGCGTCAGGCCTGCCGCATATGCAAAACGTAAACATTTCATTTCATGTAATATTTATCAGGATAAGACATGACAAGAGTGGACCAGTCCCTTCTGAGAAAAATTAGAGATTTTAAGTTGCTCCACTATGTAATGACACGGGTATGGGCTTGCGATCTCTCTTTTATGCCATCGATTTCCGTGTTACACATACTTGGCCACTGCGTTGTGGCTGCCATCGTGGAGGAGGCAGTCTGTTTCCTGCCAGCGCTGTTTCCGCAGCCAATATTAACCGCGACGAATCATTCAGTCAACGCTAAATGGCCCATCTGGCTGAGGCAGACAAGGGCGCTATAACAGAACTCCATGCAGAGGGATCTTCAAATGCCGACATAGCAAGAACTATGGGTCTTCACAAGTCGACGGTAGCCAGGTGGATCAGACGAAAGGAAGAGAGTGGTAACTTGAATGGGAGGCCTCATGGCCGTCGCCGCAAAACAACAGCAGCTCAGGATCAGCAGATACGCCGTTTCAGTGAGAACCACCCATTTGTCAACGCACGACAAATTCAGCAAACTTTGGGTCTCAATGTTAGCAGTAAGACCGTCACTCCTCGTGTAAGGGAAGGTGGACTGAGAGCAAGAAGCGCTGCTGTGAAAGAGACATTGACTGTTTCCCAAAGAGAAGCTTGCCTTGCTTTTGCTACTGAAAATGGCGACAAACCTCTCCAGTTTTGGAGGCGAGTGATTTTCACGCACCAAAAAGTTTTCTCTACGGCATCATCCGGAAAAGTACTAGTTTACCGGCCTAAATGTGCTAGGTATAATCGAAAATATATTTACAGTTGCCGAAGGAGTGGCAGGTTGTCGGTGCCGGCCGGTGTGGCCATGCGGTTCGAGGCGCTTCAGTCTGGAACCGCGTGACCGCTACGGTCGCAGGTTCGAATCCTGCCTCGCGCATGGATGTGTGTGATGTCCTTAGGTTAGTTAGGTTTAAGTAGTTCTACGTTCTAGGGGACTGATGACCACAGATGTTAAGTCCCACAGTGCTCAGAGCCATTTGTAGTCGGTAACGGTATGGGCGTGGATATCGGACGAAGGGTGTGGGCTCCTGTGGGAAGTGGAAGGAAGATTCGATGCGCGCAATTACATATCAATTCTGGAGAACGTGATGTTGCCTGCTGTGGCAGCAAGATTTGGCGATGATCAGATCATGTTCCAACAAGATCGCTCGTCTATTCATATGGCACGTGTGGTTAAGAGGCGGGTCGACGACCATAGTAATATTACTGTAACGGAATGGCCACCTAAAGGAGCTGACACGAATCCAATTGAGAATATCTGGGCAGAAATGGTCAGAGTAATACGAGAAAAGGGCAGTCACCGTCGACTCGCCGACAGCTTTCTGATGTGATTCATGACGCTTGGAATGAGTTACTTGAATCTCCTAGTTATGTGGCTCGAGTTGTGGGCTCAATGCCCAACAGACTTCGAGCTGTTGTGGAAGCCAAAGGAGGCTTCACCAATCAGCTGTTTCAAGCTTTGTTTCTTTCTTCTTCGTCTTTTTTTTTTTTTTTACTTACAGACGTATATTTTATATAATTTCAAGGAAACGCAGTAAATGGAATGTGGACTGATTTTTGAGGCTTCATTTTGTGACGGCTAAACAGTGCTGCATCATGGGACCCGCTATTTGTCCACATGTGGCTGAACATCAGAGGTGTAAAAAATTTTGAGGTGCCGAAGTTCTCTGGAAGAATAACGTCTTTTAGACAAGGAGATGATTTTTAGTTCATTTCATTTTAACCATTCACACTATGATTTGACATTCTAATCTTTGATTTCATTTTATTATTATGTATCTTTTCTCCAGTGAAAGTCAACGGTAGTAAGTTTCAAGATATGAAGAATAACTGGAAGTTTCTAATTTGTGGAAAGCGTATTTAACAGTTAATATTTTCGACAAATCTGTAGTTATAGGACATATTAAGAAGCGAGTCAAAAATGGCATTGTGGAATGATCAGGTTGGTCTCTAAAGGGTAACGACGATAAAATAGCAAATATGAAACTATGGGTAACAACTATTGTTGATGGTGAGGAGCCATAATCGATATGTCACTTTTCCGTAATTGTATTTCTGAAGTTTATCGTCAATCCTAGGACTGACACCGATACTCTGTTTTACGTAAAGAATACAACCTTCAAAATTTATTTAGCAGCGCAGAATATTAAATCACAGTTTATAGATCAGGAACCTAATCCAACTGCCTTTAATTTTATTTTCACGGATGACATTGAGACAGTAAATAACAAGAGAAATAAGAAAACTCTCAGAATCAATATAGAGAATTCAAGTATCATGTGAATTCAAAAGTTTGCTATAATAGCGATTAATTGCTTTTTACAGACCCCTTCATGCCTACGTTTTCCGTCAGACAGACAATGTTTGAAACTAGGACTAACGAGGTAAACAATTTTTCCACAAATTGTCAAATTGGAAGTCGGAGAGCCAGTTACATAAATTACGATGACAACAAACGTTTTTCAAGTAAACTGATCACAGGAGGCATCCAACGCATTTATTGTGAGTTACATGCACAGTATGTAAACTGGCAACGCCACCAACACACAATACCACTAACAAGGGAACATCCCCATCGCACCGCCCTCAGATTTAGTTATAAGTTGATACAGGGGATAGGCCTTGAAAAACTGAACACAGATCAATCGAGAAAACAGGAAGAAGTTGTGTGGAAGTATGAAAAAAATAAGCAAAATATACAAACTGAGTAGTCCATGCGCAAGATAGGCAACATCAAGGATAGGGTGAGCTCAGGAGCGCCGTGATCCCGTGGTTAGCGCACGCAGCTGCGGAACGAGAGGTCCTTCCGTCAAATTTTCCCAGGAGTGAAAAGTTTAATTTTTATTTTCAGACAATTATTATCTGTCCGTCCGTCCGTCCGATGCGAGGTAACCGCGCCGTAGTATGATGACGCTACACCTAAAAAACATCGAAAGACATGACGTCAGTCGACTATAGCGCACGGAAGAGAGAGTATTCCTGCTAATGAGGCTCCCTGGCTGGCAGTTAACTGTTCGCTACTTTGGACGAGAGTGCATTAAATACGTGCGATGCATTGCGTGGGCAATATGAATCCAGCAAATATAGCTCGTGACTCCAATAACAATGTCAATGAATATTTTCCGAACTGTAAGGCATCGGAAAGTTCCTTAAGGGATCGAACGATTGTCGAACATTTGTATGATTATTTCCTACATTTGTTGACTAACAGTACGTGTGGTGATGATTGTCTGAAAATAAAAAAAATCAAACAACTAACCCGAGGGAAGACTTAAACCAACGACCTCTCGTTCTGCAGCTCCTCACGCTAACCACGCGACCACTGCGCTCCCGTGCTCAAGCTATCCTTGATGTTGCTTATCATGCACACGGACTACTCAGTTTGTTTGGTTTGAATATTTTTTTCATAGGTCCACACAACTTCTTCCTGTTTTTCGAATGATCTGTGTTCAGTTTTCAAGGCCTATCCACTGTGTCAACTTATAACTAAATCTGAGGAGGGTGCGATGGGAAGGTTCCCTTGTTAGCTATGAAACAACTGTAGCAAAACGGAGCATCCTCGTTATCCATGTGATGGATAAGACGACTAATTCGCAACATAAATGTCAATGTAAGCATCAGTTTCTGTTGGAACGTGCTTCCCGGACCAAATAACATACATTTCCTACGTCTTCAATGCGAATCATGTAGCAAATGTAATTTAAAGGACATAAAAATATCGAGTGAATTTACTAAAATAATTATGAACCACTTGAATTTGCATTCAACAGGCAATGTTCAGAAGTCTGGTGTAGGAGTACTGCATGCTCTAATTCGAAACAACAAAAATCAACAGAGTAACTATTATTGAACGTCATCAGGTCACTCATCGAGCATTCCTATGCAGTACTGTTACTGGTGACGTGTTATGATGCCTTTATCGTTAACTTCCTAAGAAGAAATGAAAGGCTGAGCCCCACCAAAAGACGTAAACTCGAGGAGAGAGTTGCGTGAACATATTATTTTACATCTGATAAATCCAAAAGTGTGATTTGGGCTACGAATTCTGCCCCCAGGGTGTGTGCAACACAGCTGGAATTTGTTGCCAACAACTGAGTCACCTTTCGGTCACAGTGTAAGAAAATCGAGCAACAAAACTACATCACCTGTGCTACTGCATGATAACGCACTATGTTGATTTGAGAAACAAAACTATCCAGGAGATTGATAGGAAAGTCGTCTCTCAGGCACATTTGTATTGATAGGGAAGTCCTCTCTCAAGCACTTGTCCCTCTCGTCATATATTTGTAAAATTTTACCTTTCCCACTCTAGATCGATCAACCGTCAAGGCAATTCATTTCTAGACGAAAATACTTTTAAAACTACTCTGGTTTATTGACATCGTTAGAACAAGTAGGTTTCTACAGGCGTAGAATTTGTAAACAACTTTACCATTGTCATATCGTTTTAGATATCGTCAAAGAAAATTCTGCTGCTAATTAATTTCTCTTTGATAATTACTGTTGCGTTTAGTAAACTAATGGAAAATGCAATTAAAATATTCACTGTACTAATACAAACTAAAGTCAGCTTAATACAGAAACATCACGACGGCAGTCTATCTTAATAAAGCATTAAGTTTCTGTGAGACAATTGGGCTTATTTTAACACGAATTAGTAGGATATTACAGACTTTACACTTAGAAAAGATCTGTATTTATTTCATTTCCTGTACCATTCGTAAGTGTTATGAAAATGGGGCTTTTCATAGATAAAATTATGTATTCACAACAACAAAAAAATGTCGGCAGAAAACAAAAGTGGCATTATGAATCTGGCAGTACCGTAAGGTTTTCACTCTGACACTAAGAGTTACTGAAAGTAGCAAGAAGAATTTTGCTCGAGCGTTGTCTTACGATTCCCTTATTAAGTTTTTATCTGCCTGCTTGTAGCTGTGCTACAAAAGAATTAAAAATCTGGCTTTCAGCAAGTCTCGAAAGGCGAACAAAAGCAGCTTGCACCTGGTTACTAAGCATGTTACCTGGGGACTGGTTTTTTCTTAAAGCGGGAAGACATCCTTTTGTGGTTCAATTGGCAAATGTCAGTCAGACGTGTGACGTTAGTCTAAGCGTTTCGGTGTGTTGAATTTGTACCAATGATTTTTCTACACGTTTTTTCTGTCCCAAATAGAGTTGAAGTCTCCCATTAGTATTTTCACGTCATCTTGGTGAATTTTGCTCATGGTATTTTCGAGTGTGTTCCAGAATTTTTCAACATTGTCGATGTTTTTCTTATTTTCGATGTTGGTGGGTTCAAATGGTTCAAATGGCTCTGAGCACTATGGGACTTAACTGCTGTGGTCATCAGTCCCCTGGAACTTAGAACTAGTTAAACCTAACTAACCTAAGGACATCGCACACATCCATGCCCGAGGCAGGATGCGAACCTGCGACCGTAGCGGTCGCGCGGTTCCAGACTGTAGCGCCTAGAACCTCTCGAACACTCCGGCCGTCGATGTTGGTGGGGACACGTGCATTGATGAGTGTATATGTTTTACTGGGGCTCTGAATGACCATAGTCATAAGTCGCTTGTTGACGGGCCAGCCGCGGTGGCCGAGCGGTTCTTGGCTCTTCAGTCCGGAACCGCGCGACTGCTACGGTCGCAGGTTCGAATCCAGCCTTGGGCATGAATTTGTGTGATGTCCTTAGATTAGCTAGGTATAAGTAGTTCTAAGTTCTAGGAGACTGATGACCTCCACTGTTAAGTTCCATAGTGCTCAGAGCCATTGGAACCTTTTGATTGTCGATCGGTGTGATTTCTTTGACAGAGTTGATAGATCGGTGTTCGAGAAATGCAATGCCGAAGATTGGTACGCCTTTCGTTACCTTTTGTTGTATTCTGCTCTTGAAGATGCAATGGTTTCCCTAATGCACGGTTTCATTGTCAGTTAGTCGTGGTTCTTGAAGTGCAAGGATGAGAATTTTTTGTCGGTCCATTTCTTTTGTGAGATTATTTAGTTTTCGTGTTTGGATCAAGGTATCGATGTTTACTTTTAAATGCATGTTTTTTGCTTGTAGGGAAATTTACCAGAGATCTTCGATATTCTCTGTCGTGCTAACCTGGACTCCCCAGAATCCGAAAATCCAACTGCCGCCTGTCGACAGCCGCGTTGTGTACCACCTGGGATAAAGTTGACTTTGCTTGCATAGTTTACGTTTGCTTGTGTTTTATTGGTTGTGCTTGGGTGATACCAGGACCGGACAGGACCAGAGGGTGTTGAAGCCTTTGAAAGCAAATATTTTCAGCCAAGCTCATTGAGCTAACACGGTGACCAGAGTAACGGTGATTTTCACTCAGACGTGTCTGGATTTTGCGTTCAACGGATTGAGTAGCCGTTCAGGATTGTGTTAGTATTTGGTTCACCCCTAGTATTTGATTTCCTCGGTACCACCCATATGGGGGAGGGTTTCCACTATCCGCCACACGCGATTATTATTATTATTATTATTATTATTATTATTGTCATTATGTCTCAGCAAATCCCATATGGTGTATCTTCCCACCACTGAAATAGATGTGTATTGTTCGATTCAGTATTTCCATCACATAAATGTGGTTTATAATTACGTTACATTGCTACTAGTAGACATATTTCTCACTTTTTCTTAGACAGTTGCTACCTGTTACTCCATCATAGGAATTTATGTGAGAAGCATTGTTGAAATACAGACGTTCAAATTATCCGATTTCTGTAATTTCATTTCGATACCAGATCGTTCTAATCGGATTCAGCCAGGTAGTCTTAATGTGGATATCCGACCACGACTGTCATCATATGATAGACTGTGTAAACCACATTCTTTATCGGACTGTTGAATATAGATCACTTATCTATGACAGGACCTGAATTCTTAAACACTGTGGAAAATAATAATCCGATGTGCTTATTACAAATACGTTATTCCAATATAAATATGTGAACTAACGAGATAACAGTTTATTTACAGGAGCAGAACTAATGTTCAAATGTTCAAATGTGTGTGAAATCGTATGGGACTTAACTGCTAAGGTCATCAGTACCTAAGCTTACACACTACTTAACCTAAATCATCCTAAGGACAAACACACACACCCATGCCCGAGGGAGGACTCGAACCTCCGCCGGGATCAGCCACGCAGCTCATGACTGCAGCGCCCCTGACCGCTCGGCTAATCCCGCGCGGCTACTAAAAGTATACTCGTCCACAAAACCCATGTGGACATTTATCTGATAATCGGTCAAGCTTTGCTTTGTCGCAGCTCTTTAGGATACAAGTCCATTTACTTTCAGGCTGCTCCTTACATTTCTTGCAATGCAAGGTAATTGAAAAAACTCATCCACTCGACGCCAACTGAGGAACTGACTGGTGCATGTGTTGTTCAACACACAGTAGTTGTCACCCTCACTGGAATCAATGAGTGTGTGCGTGTGTGTGTGTGTGTGTGTGTGTGTGTGTGTGTGTGTGTGTGAGTGAGTTTTCGTGTTAATGCACAATCTGAATCAATACTATTAACATCAGACAGACAACCGGGCATCAAATATGACTGTAAAGTATGTTAATGCGATGGGAAGTTACAAACTGAATTTTCACCTAACCCACGTCCTGCATATTACGTTAAGTAAGATGTATTAACTCCATAGTATCGTTAGCAGAGAGTGCGCTCTTGTTGTCGAGGCCTGCGACAAGCGCAGCGATCAGCACTGCCCAATGCCGCCGCGATTTGTTTATGTTGGCTGAGCGTGGACACTGCAGCAGACGCTTCGCCATAAACAGAAAGAAATCACCTTGGCTCTGACTGCAGTGAGCGGATATCACTGCCTGCGTGTTCTTATAGTAACCAACGTGAGACTCTACTCACAGGTGCCATGGAGCAATTGCAACGGGTATCATGTCATTAGTCATGAGAATATTAACCAGTGATGAAATGTCCACTCTATTTGAATCCTAAGAAAATAGGAACGTTCTCACAAAGGAATGTGAGGTGATATCAAAATTTATCCAACATACAAAAATTAACTGCAGGGCTTTCATGTATGCAGTAGTAGCACACAAGGAAATAATATGTCTTGGAAGCGTATATTTCATTTCCTCTTCTCATATTAACGTCCTTGTTTTAGAATGAAGTGAGAAAATTAACGCGAAAAACTTAAGTTCCTGAGAAGCATATAAGTCATTTCCTCGTCTCATATCATAGCTTTTGTTTTAGTATGAGGTGAAAAAATAAACAGTTTACGGCTCTGAAACATAATATGACACCAGATTCTTATCGTAGGCGCTATCGGAAACGCAAAAAGCAGGGAGCTGTCCATTCTTTTGTCCTAAAGAGCTGCGACAAAGCAAAGCTTGACCGATTATCAGATAATTGTCCACATGGGTTTTGTGGACGAGTATACTTTTAGTAGCCGCGCGGGATTAGCCGAGCGGTCAGGGGTGCTGCAGTCATGAGCTGCGTGGCTGATCCCGGCGGAGGTTCGAGTCCTCCCTCGGGCATGGGTGTGTGTGTTTGTCCTTAGGATGATTTAGGTTAAGTAGTGTGTAAGCTTAGGTACTGATGACCTTAGCAGTTAAGTCCCATACGATTTCACACACATTTGAACATTTGAACATTAGTTCTGCTCCTGTAAATAAACTGTTATCTCGTTAGTTCACATATTTATATTGGAATAACGTATTTGTAATAAGCACATCGGATTATTATTTTCCACAGTGTTTAAGAATTCAGGTCCTGTCATAGATAAGTGATCTATATTCAACAGTCCGATAAAGAATGTGGTTTACACAGTCTATCATATGATGACAGTCGTGGTCGGATATCCACATTAAGACTACCTGGCTGAATCCGATTAGAACGATCTGGTATCGAAATGAAATTACAGAAATCGGATAATTTGAACGTCTGTATTTCAACAATGCTTCGCACATAAATTCCTATGATGGAGTAACAGGTAGCAACTGTCTAAGAAAAAGTGAGAAATATGTCTACTAGTAGCAATGTAACGTAATTATAAACCACATTTATGTGATGGAAATACTGAATCGAACAATACACATCTATTTCAGTGGTGGGAAGATACACCATATGGGATTTGCTGAGACATAATGACAATAATAATAATAATAATAATAATAATAATAATAATAATCGCGTGTGGCGGATAGTGGAAACCCTCCCCCATATGGGTGGTACCGAGGAAATCAAATACTAGGGGTGAACCAAATACTAACACAATCCTGAACGGCTACTCAATCCGTTGAACGCAAAATCCAGACACGTCTGAGTGAAAATCACCGTTACTCTGGTCACCGTGTTAGCTCAATGAGCTTGGCTGAAAATATTTGCTTTCAAAGGCTTCAACACCCTCTGGTCCTGTCCGGTCCTGGTATCACCCAAGCACAACCAATGAAACACAAGCAAACGTAAACTATGCAAGCAAAGTCAACTTTATCCCAGGTGGTACACAACGCGGCTGTCGACAGGCGGCAGTTGGATTTTCGGATTCTGGGGAGTCCAGGTTAGCACGACAGAGAATATCGAAGATCTCTGGTAAATTTCTCTACAAGCAAAAAACATGCATTTAAAAGTAAACATCGATACCTTGATCCAAACACGAAAACTAAATAATCTCACAAAAGAAATGGACCGACAAAAAATTCTCATCCTTGCACTTCAAGAACCACGACTAACTGACAATGAAACCGTGCATTAGGGAAACCATTGCATCTTCAAGAGCAGAATACAACAAAAGGTAACGAAAGGCGTACCAATCTTCGGCATTGCATTTCTCGAACACCGATCTATCAACTCTGTCAAAGAAATCATACCGATCGACAATCAAAAGGTTCCAATGGCTCTGAGCACTATGGAACTTAACAGTGGAGGTCATCAGTCTCCTAGAACTTAGAACTACTTATACCTAGCTAATCTAAGGACATCACACAAATTCATGCCCAAGGCTGGATTCGAACCTGCGACCGTAGC
Organism: Schistocerca nitens; assembly: GCF_023898315.1. NCBI lineage: Eukaryota > Metazoa > Arthropoda > Insecta > Orthoptera > Acrididae > Schistocerca > Schistocerca nitens. Next base: position 676,595,370 of record NC_064618.1, read on the forward strand.
AGTCGCGCGGTTCCGGACTGAAGAGCCAAGAACCGCTCGGCCACCGCGGCTGGCCCGTCAACAAGCGACTTATGACTATGGTCATTCAGAGCCCCAGTAAAACATATACACTCATCAATGCACGTGTCCCCACCAACATCGACGGCCGGAGTGTTCGAGAGGTTCTAGGCACTACAGTCTGGAACCGCGCGACCGCTACGGTCGCAGGTTCGCATCCTGCCTCGGGCATGGATGTGTGCGATGTCCTTAGGTTAGTTAGGTTTAACTAGTTCTAAGTTCCAGGGGACTGATGACCACAGCAGTTAAGTCCCATAGTGCTCAGAGCCATTTGAACCATTTGAACCCACCAACATCGAAAATAAGAAAAACATCGACAATGTTGAAAAATTCTGGAACACACTCGAAAATACCATGAGCAAAATTCACCAAGATGACGTGAAAATACTAATGGGAGACTTCAACTCTATTTGGGACAGAAAAAACGTGTAGAAAAATCATTGGTACAAATTCAACACACCGAAACGCTTAGACTAACGTCACACGTCTGACTGACATTTGCCAATTGAACCACAAAAGGATGTCTTCCCGCTTTAAGAAAAAACCAGTCCCCAGGTAACATGCTTAGTAACCAGGTGCAAGCTGCTTTTGTTCGCCTTTCGAGACTTGCTGAAAGCCAGATTTTTAATTCTTTTGTAGCACAGCTACAAGCAGGCAGATAAAAACTTAATAAGGGAATCGTAAGACAACGCTCGAGCAAAATTCTTCTTGCTACTTTCAGTAACTCTTAGTGTCAGAGTGAAAACCTTACGGTACTGCCAGATTCATAATGCCACTTTTGTTTTCTGCCGACATTTTTTTGTTGTTGTGAATACATAATTTTATCTATGAAAAGCCCCATTTTCATAACACTTACGAATGGTACAGGAAATGAAATAAATACAGATCTTTTCTAAGTGTAAAGTCTGTAATATCCTACTAATTCGTGTTAAAATAAGCCCAATTGTCTCACAGAAACTTAATGCTTTATTAAGATAGACTGCCGTCGTGATGTTTCTGTATTAAGCTGACTTTAGTTTGTATTAGTACAGTGAATATTTTAATTGCATTTTCCATTAGTTTACTAAACGCAACAGTAATTATCAAAGAGAAATTAATTAGCAGCAGAATTTTCTTTGACGATATCTAAAACGATATGACAATGGTAAAGTTGTTTACAAATTCTACGCCTGTAGAAACCTACTTGTTCTAACGATGTCAATAAACCAGAGTAGTTTTAAAAGTATTTTCGTCTAGAAATGAATTGCCTTGACGGTTGATCGATCTAGAGTGGGAAAGGTAAAATTTTACAAATATATGACGAGAGGGACAAGTGCTTGAGAGAGGACTTCCCTATCAATACAAATGTGCCTGAGAGACGACTTTCCTATCAATCTCCTGGATAGTTTTGTTTCTCAAATCAACATAGTGCGTTATCATGCAGTAGCACAGGTGATGTAGTTTTGTTGCTCGATTTTCTTACACTGTGACCGAAAGGTGACTCAGTTGTTGGCAACAAATTCCAGCTGTGTTGCACACACCCTGGGGGCAGAATTCGTAGCCCAAATCACACTTTTGGATTTATCAGATGTAAAATAATATGTTCACGCAACTCTCTCCTCGAGTTTACGTCTTTTGGTGGGGCTCAGCCTTTCATTTCTTCTTAGGAAGTTAACGATAAAGGCATCATAACACGTCACCAGTAACAGTACTGCATAGGAATGCTCGATGAGTGACCTGATGACGTTCAATAATAGTTACTCTGTTGATTTTTGTTGTTTCGAATTAGAGCATGCAGTACTCCTACACCAGACTTCTGAACATTGCCTGTTGAATGCAAATTCAAGTGGTTCATAATTATTTTAGTAAATTCACTCGATATTTTTATGTCCTTTAAATTACATTTGCTACATGATTCGCATTGAAGACGTAGGAAATGTATGTTATTTGGTCCGGGAAGCACGTTCCAACAGAAACTGATGCTTACATTGACATTTATGTTGCGAATTAGTCGTCTTATCCATCACATGGATAACGAGGATGCTCCGTTTTGCTACAGTTGTTTCATAGCTAACAAGGGAACCTTCCCATCGCACCCTCCTCAGATTTAGTTATAAGTTGACACAGTGGATAGGCCTTGAAAACTGAACACAGATCATTCGAAAAACAGGAAGAAGTTGTGTGGACCTATGAAAAAAATATTCAAACCAAACAAACTGAGTAGTCCGTGTGCATGATAAGCAACATCAAGGATAGCTTGAGCACGGGAGCGCAGTGGTCGCGTGGTTAGCGTGAGGAGCTGCAGAACGAGAGGTCGTTGGTTTAAGTCTTCCCTCGGGTTAGTTGTTTGATTTTTTTTATTTTCAGACAATCATCACCACACGTACTGTTAGTCAACAAATGTAGGAAATAATCATACAAATGTTCGACAATCGTTCGATCCCTTAAGGAACTTTCCGATGCCTTACAGTTCGGAAAATATTCATTGACATTGTTATTGGAGTCACGAGCTATATTTGCTGGATTCATATTGCCCACGCAATGCATCGCACGTATTTAATGCACTCTCGTCCAAAGTAGCGAACAGTTAACTGCCAGCCAGGGAGCCTCATTAGCAGGAATACTCTCTCTTCCGTGCGCTATAGTCGACTGACGTCATGTCTTTCGATGTTTTTTAGGTGTAGCGTCATCATACTACGGCGCGGTTACCTCGCATCGGACGGACGGACGGACAGATAATAATTGTCTGAAAATAAAAATTAAACTTTTCACTCCTGGGAAAATTTGACGGAAGGACCTCTCGTTCCGCAGCTGCGTGCGCTAACCACGGGATCACGGCGCTCCTGAGCTCACCCTATCCTTGATGTTGCCTATCTTGCGCATGGACTACTCAGTTTGTATATTTTGCTTATTTTTTTCATACTTCCACACAACTTCTTCCTGTTTTCTCGATTGATCTGTGTTCAGTTTTTCAAGGCCTATCCCCTGTATCAACTTATAACTAAATCTGAGGGCGGTGCGATGGGGATGTTCCCTTGTTAGTGGTATTGTGTGTTGGTGGCGTTGCCAGTTTACATACTGTGCATGTAACTCACAATAAATGCGTTGGATGCCTCCTGTGATCAGTTTACTTGAAAAACGTTTGTTGTCATCGTAATTTATGTAACTGGCTCTCCGACTTCCAATTTGACAATTTGTGGAAAAATTGTTTACCTCGTTAGTCCTAGTTTCAAACATTGTCTGTCTGACGGAAAACGTAGGCATGAAGGGGTCTGTAAAAAGCAATTAATCGCTATTATAGCAAACTTTTGAATTCACATGATACTTGAATTCTCTATATTGATTCTGAGAGTTTTCTTATTTCTCTTGTTATTTACTGTCTCAATGTCATCCGTGAAAATAAAATTAAAGGCAGTTGGATTAGGTTCCTGATCTATAAACTGTGATTTAATATTCTGCGCTGCTAAATAAATTTTGAAGGTTGTATTCTTTACGTAAAACAGAGTATCGGTGTCAGTCCTAGGATTGACGATAAACTTCAGAAATACAATTACGGAAAAGTGACATATCGATTACGGCTACTCACCATCAACAATAGTTGTTACCCATTGTTTAGTATTTGCTATTTTACCGTCGTTACCCTTTAGAGGCCAACCTGATCTTTCCACAGTGCCATTTTTACTTGCTTCTTAATATGTCCTATAACTACAGATTTGTTGAAAATATGAACTGTTAAATACGCTATTCCACAAATTAAAAACTTCCAGTTATTCTTCATATCTTGAAACTTACTACCGTTGACTTTCACTGGAGAAAAGATACGTAATAATAAAATGAAATCAAAGATTAGAATGTCGAAGCATAGTGTGAATGGTTAAAATGAAATGAACTAAAAATCATCTTCTTGTCTAAAACACTTTACTCTTCCAGAGAACTTCGGTACCTCTCAAAATTTTTTCAGCTCTGATGTTTAGCCACATGTGGAAAAATAGCGGGTCTCATGATGCAGCACTGTTTAGCCGTCACAAAATAAAGCCTCAAAAATCAGTAAATAAAACTATTCTTGTACAGTTGCTCCGAATCGCATATACCAACCGCCCTTTGCTGCGACAACTACTCAAAGTCTATTGGGTATTTGATTTTGTTCTGCTTTTTCGGGCCTCCTTACCTCTCCTTCTAGCCCAACCTTTGTTCTGCAATTACGTCTTCATCGGGGAGCTTCTCCTCAACATTTTTATTTTGTGCTGAACTGTTTTGTACCCTTCTTGCATACACACGTGTGTCACGTATTTTATAGAGACTGAATGAATATATAAGGTGAGTATTTCTTCTCTTATCAAATTAAATATTACATATCTTGCTGTGAATTAATTTGTTTGTCCCCATTCCACTTATTGCGTTTCCTTGAAATTATATAAAACATAAGTCTGTAAAAAAAATCGCGTATAGCCTCCTTTGGCTTCCACAACAGCTGGAAGTCTGTTGGGCATTGAGCCCACAACTCGAGCCACAGAACTAGGAGATTCAAGTAACTCATTCCAAGCTTCATGAATTTGCTGATTTGTCGTGCGTTGACAAATGGGTGGTTCTCACTGAAACGGCGTATCTGCTGATCCTGAGCTTGCGTTGTTTTGCGGCGACGGCCATGAGGCCTCCCATTCAAGTTACCACTCTCTTCCTTTCGTCTGATCCACCTGGCTACCGTCGACTTGTGAAGACCCATAGTTCTCGCTATGTCGGCATTTGAAGATCCCTCTGCATGGAGTATTATAGCGCCCTTGTCTGCCTCAGCCAGATGGGCCATTTAGCGTTGACTGAATGATTCGTCGCGGTTAATATTGGCTGCGGAAACAGCGCTGACAGGAAACAGACTGCCTCCTCCAAGATGGCAGCCGCAACGCAGTGGCCAAGTATGTGTAACACGGAAATCGATGGCATAAAAGACAGATCGCAAGCCCGTGCCCGTGTCATTACATAGTGGAGCAACTTAGAATCTCTAATTTTTCTCAGAAGGGACTGGTCCACTCTTGTCATGTCTTATCCTGATAAATATTACATGAAATGAAATGTTTACGTTTTGCATATGCGGCAGGCCTGAGGCAAGAAACATTTCTGAAATATCTGAGGCAACCTGAAGAACACTTCGTGAATATTATCTGTAGAAGGTTGCCTTATAAGAAGGAAAACGTGTTTATCCCCGCTCGCCGTGTTTCCAGGTGGCGCAGTTTACTCGGAGGCATACATAATTCTCGCCGGGCGTAAGAAGCGACTCGACGAGCGAGGGGAACTCGCCAAATGTCATAGGCTGATTGTCCCGAAACTTTGCTCAGTGAAGGAGAGGACAAAATAAGCGAACATGTGTTTCGGCTTATCTGCAAACACTCGACCGTTTCCGAGAAAACGACGGTCAAAGTTATCAACGCGCTGTTGCTCTAGTGTGGATACCTTCTGCAGCCGAGAACGCAATTGAAGCGGTGGCTACCGTCGTTCCTTCTTAACACTGATTCCCGTGTTCGATACCATATTGGGTTTTTTAATTATTTTATTTTCCTGCCTCTCTATCAGAATTATCTACGAATGTTTTTTTCTAAGTTATGTTGAAATAATGTTGTCATTATTCGCCAATTAACTTTATGTGTAATTAATGAATTAAAAAGTAATAAACGAATGAGACAAGCTGATCTAACATCATCTGGGCTGCCTCATGTATCGTTATAACCAAATATTTTATAAATGTTAATCTACATTCAGATCCGATGATGGCACCTTTAGTGTGTTGAAACCGGTTATCCAGTAAACAATATTTAAGCGATCTTGGCTTCTGAATTATTTCTACAACAGAGTGATCGCCCCACTACGCACTGTGTGTTCCCTTTTTAACTTATTTCTTTACACAGTAAATTAACTGACGAATAACGACAACAGTGTTTCAACATAAATTGGAATAAACATTCGTAGATAATTCAGAGAGTGAGGGGAAAAAAAAGGAAAAACCGGGTTTCGAACTCGCAGCGCAAAGTTCAGAAATCGCTATGGTAGCCGCAGAGCCACCGCTCCAGTTGAATGCTTACCCGCTAAGAGGTGTCTACACTATAGTAACAGCGCATTGAAAACTTTTACCGTCGTTTTCTCAGAAGCGGTAGAGTGTAAGCAGATAAGCCGAGACACGTGTTCGCTTATTTTGTCCCCGCTTTCACTGAGCGAAGTTTCAGCAAGATCGGGGTATTTCCTCGGGAACACAGGAAGAAACCATAGTAATAATGTAATTCAAGGCTCGCAAGAAAAGATTTAAGTGGTCCTTTTTCCCGCACACTGTTAATGAGTGGGACGGTAGAGAAATAACCCTAACCTTCTGCCAGGCACGTAAGTCCGGATTGCCAAGAAATCCTGTTGATGTAGTCATGTAGATGTAACGACGAAATTATGTTTTAATTACGACATGTGACTTTCATTTGATTTAAACATCGAAGTTGTTTGCTGTTTCAAAATGGTTCAAATGCCTCTGAGCACTATGGGACTCAACTGCTGTGGTCATAAGTCCCCTAGAACTTAGAACTAGTTAAACCTAACTAACCTAAGGACATCACACACATCCATGCCCCAGGCAGGATTCGAACCAGCGACCGTAGCAGTCGCACGGTTCCGGACTGCGCGCCTAGAACCGCGAGACCACCGCGGCCGGCTCGTTTGTTGTTTATTTACTTTTTGTTCAATAGTTGCAGGCATATACAAACACCTAGGCGCGTTAAATTGATATTGAAATAAAGTGTCATGCGTGGACCAATAACAATAAATTCCCACCTACTTGTTATAGTACTGCAGTATCTGCCAGCGTCTTCAGGAGTGGATATCGCATACGAAGTTCCTAGGGTGTTTGTAATGGATATTGCAGACGACTTCGACAAAGTTTGAATGTAGCTTCGTAAAAGTTCCGTGAGCAAACGATCTGAGTTGCTGGCGAATACAGTTTATCCTCACTAGACAGTATATATTATCATTATACATGAGGTGAGTAGGGTTTCGCCGCGTTGCGGTGGCCGAGCGGTTCCAGGCGCTTCAGTGACGAACCGCACGGCTGCTTCAGTCGCAGGTTGGAATTCTACCTCGGGCATAGATGTCTGTGATGTCCTTAGGCTAGCTAGGTTTAAGTAGTTCTAGGTCTAGGGGCTGATGACCTAAGCAGTTAGGTCGCATAGTTCTTGAAGCCATTTTTTGACCTTTCGCGTAAATTTTCTTTACATAAACCGTCGTATCTTTTGATTGCGTTGACATAGAAGCTCACTTTTTTACACCAGCATGGGACCGGTTACAGCAAGAAGTGCGATACATTTCCGCTTATTATGTCCACCCGTTCTGGAGGTAAACGGGTTTTAAGGGTTGGGTAGACCGATAGACGGTCAAGAAAGTGAGACTAGTAGGGTTCCGTTTTTACCGGTTTAGGTGACGAAATCCTAACAACGAAAACACTGAAGATGAGGGCCGCATAAATAACACCCGCTACTCTTTATTCGAAATGTTCTAGTTGCTGTCGATACATAAGCATATTAGTCGTAGCTACGTTTTCGATCCAAATCACGTTTACAGGAATTCAAATAGAATGTATTTGCCTATACACGTGGTAATTCACATCCCAGTATTAATGCCACCGCGTTTTAGAAGTACGAACATTCTCATTGCTAGCTAGCTTAAGAAACACTTCTGCTAATGAACGTTTTCTGGCTGTGGCGAGTCTAGTGGAGAATTCGAAACAATGCAGAATACGTTTGGCAGCTATGTAGCCGTTTATTTCCTGGGGTGGTGCAGAATTATCCTACAAAATTTACTCTCTAATAACAGTAATTTGTTATTTCGATAAACATCCCGAATGATTGTCACATAAGCGGTGACATAAAGGAAGAAAATTCATGTTTTTGAGTCCAGAAAGCTCTATGCAACAGAAACTGCAGATTTTCATTTCGAAATTGCCTGCTTGTTCATGTCTGGGGTAATAATAGAGGGCTGTTTGCCTAGGTTGTCTGCTAGCATAGTGAAAGGAAGGTCTGGTTTGTTTTCGGTTCTAATCTCTATGGAGGCAGGTAGAATATCAGTAAAGCAATTTTAAGAAATTCTCGCGCACCCAATACGTTTTATCGCTACCTTTATTCTGTACTGGCGCCCTGTGCATGTCAATATGACACTCTTGTAGAATTTCATACATGTTACTGCCTACTTTTTCCGCTTCTGTCAATAATGGAATTGACTTAAGCGTGGCACTGAATGATTTTTAACTGAATTTCGTTATGAATCTTCACGCATTGCTAAATTTGCACACTTTCATGGTAGGTCAGCAACGGTAATCCAGTATGACTGGTCTGAACGTTGACACAGACCGTTTCGCGGCCGAATGCGGATAATATTTTGCTACTTCGTAACGATCTGGGGTTCTTTGTCTTACTGAAACAGTTATGTCATCTCGATAAGTTGAAATTCATTTTTATTTGTCCAGTTCATACCAATTAGCGTTTGTTCTTTCAGTTCTGTCTTATATTTACGTGTTGTATTTAACACACTAATCAGCATTAATATAGTCTTACAAATTATGGAATACAGTCTAAAAAAGTTCAGATAGTTTGTCAATTTCACGCCTGCGCATAGTATGTTGGTAGCACTTCGTCGCCTTGCCTGTTATGCTGTGTAGCAGACTTTAAAGCCGTGCGGATCAGCATAACGAAAAGGCGAGGGGTCTCGCTCGTTTTGTCCACGACTGTACAGACTCATAGGTAACGTAGCAATAAGCAGTAAGACTGGATGGAGTATTTAACCCATATGGGCAAGCAGCCAGTTTTTTTGGTTTTAAGTTTTCTTTGTATTTTGTAAGAGCATGTAATGTAATAGGAAACTGGTTTTAAGATCGATCCGAGGGACCGTGTCGCATTGGGGGGGAAGGAAAATGTAGTGTACTGACCATATATGAACATAATAGTGTCAGTCGTGCTCTAGTCTGCATGTTTTCTGCAATCTGAGTCTTGTTTCTAAGGAGATACTTTTCCGTAACCAATCACGTTTTGTTTCGATATTGAATCAACTCTGTGGAGTCACCGGACTGCTGATGATTCTTCCTGTTACATCCCTCATTTACTGATCAGTAGTGTGCTCTGTTCAGATTCACACTCTTCTTTTTCATATTATTACAAAATTGTACAACATCGGTTGAAAATGTATTTCGTGTTCATTACCCGTCTGGGCACTATCTTAACCAAAACTGTCGAGCATCATGCTGGTGGCGACCCTAACGACAACTCATTTTTCTGATCTTTGATTTATCTTACTTATGTGAAGTTCATTCTCAGGTTGTTTGTAATCTCAACACTGATGTCTTTTAAGTAATTGCATATTGTTTCAATAAATCTTATGTTCATCAGGTCAACCTGTGCTATTCAGCAATCATTAAAGTAATTCATGCAACTGAAATGCCCAGTCCTCCAACCATAAGCAATAGGTGAGTCCCCTGACGAGTTCAGTGTTTTACCAAATTACATTTCCATTGTGCACGGCAGTTGATTTCTCACTTTGCTTTTTAACTTTGAGGGAGTCATCTATCATTTTACTTGATCTGACTTGAGTTAGCATCAGCCCGTTCTGCATACCTATGGAGCACCTGATGCGTATGTGGTCGTATTGACAGCATACCCGGCTTCTGGCGTGCTACATGCAATTTCAAGGTAAAATACTGACTTTGTGCTGTGAGCAATGAAGTATTCATAGTGTTGGAAGAAATGTCGTCACATAAGAGCATGCGCAGGCGAACAGACAGCTGCGTCCTTTTTCTGAATTCATCATAGCGCAGCATTCGACAACGTCTTCTAGTTATCTCCGGGAGAGCGCTACAAAATAGGTTTTCGTCCGTTTTATTGGCATACCAGTGTACATTCGAAGGGAAAAGGCGCAATTTTAGTGCAATTTCTTGCTCACATTCGAAGAGAAATGGCATAATATTAGAGCAATATTTACAGTGTGCTGTACCACTTTAGCATATGATAACCGTCCTCCACTGCATTTAGAAAAATTCCGCTCACTTTCAACTCAATAACACTACAGTTCTGATCCATATATTCCGTCCTAGGTTAGGAGGGGGGCGGGGGTACCGGTATAGCGACAGGGAAGGCATCCGACGGTCTCTTAATTCAAATATGCCAAACCATTAAAAGCATTATCCACCAAGCTCCGATATGGCATAACGCCACATCAAAAAGAAGATAAAAGAATAACAGAGAATCGCTCTGTGGAGTATGTCAGTGTCGAAAATAATCAGCTATCAGTATTAGTTTAAAGAGAATTAAAATGCATGCTGTTTGTATGTCGAATAAAAGAAACACAAATGAAGTAGTGACATTTTCATACCATGTGCAGTCTTTCATACCATGTGCAGTCGACAATTACCGGAAGGGTGTCATATTTCAGCAATAATTACAAGTATGGTCAACTAACTTGGATCATTGATTCGATTACTGGTTATGTTTTTGATTTAAACGTAAGTTCGTTACTTGGCACTTCGAGCAAATGTATTTTTTTATTTTTTCTTGTCTTGTCTTTTAGTTTAATTTATAATGTTTAGTTTCAGTAGAACTGTTGGCACTACTTGCGAACGTATCTGTTACACCATACAGTTTCGATGTAAGAGTATGTAATCTTTTAAATTAAAGGTTGTACAGGAGTCGAGAATGAGCTGTAGCCAGTGGTCAGTCTGGGTCGGGTTCGTGAGGGTATTGTGCGGCTGCTAGTGGTTTCGTGTGTCGTGACGCTGTTAAAATGTCCAAAGCAAAGAGTGGACTTGGTTATTAGGGACGGGGGGAGGACAGTGGTTAACGGTAAATAAGCTGTGAGCTGTGGCGTTCAACTGCCTGCACCAAAGATAGTTTCGCGAGTACTTCGGCCTGCAGTAGGTAGTCGCAGTTGAAACAATGACTGGACGTCATTAGCAAATCACGATTAAAGTAAGAAACGCACGGAATTAATTGTAAATTAAGTTATAGAACTAAATAGAAAGAAACATTTTCGTCAGTGCTATTGAGTGGGAGAATATATGTGCAGTTATCGCTCGTAATTAAATGATGTGCCATGTATTCAAAATATGTACATCCTGGTACCTTCAACATCTAAATTTCGATGCTAAAACCAAGATAACAATAGCGATTAAAATTCTTCTGGGTATTATGCCGCATCATTGCTAAAAACTAACAACAATAATAAACTAAAACCGTCGTTTCGGCCGAATTGCAACGGCCTTCTTCAGGGCACTACTGGTTTTGCATGGGGATAGGTGCTTCTATTTATTACAGACTATCGACGTCTGACGTCACTGTTGTAAAACTTTTAACTGGCCCTCTAATATGATTGGCTAGTCATGACGTAAGGGAAGATGGAGAGAAAGAGGCTATTCGTGGATGTCCATGCCATCAACGATTGGTAGCTGTCCGCCAATCAGCGTTCGGCTTCTGGTCGGCAAGTTTTCCTCCTGGTGTGCGCGGAAGTGGACTGACAGTTGCTCTACAGCTGTTTGTACAGATACGCCCGTATCCCGTGTAGCTTCTGCCCCGCAACCGCTCGCGGCCCGTTGGACGGGGATGGCCGGCAGCCAGGACGCCGGGAGTTTGTAGCCATCTTCTCTGTTGATGTTGTCAGTCTGTTTCATAATTTCGATCGCCTTCTCGCATCCACGATTCTTTCACTAGTACTCGGGCCTCCTGGAACCTAATAGGTAGTCCACAGTCACGGTGCTGTTCCGCTAACACCGATTTGTTATGTTGTTGTAATCGTACATAGCGTTCGTGTTCTGCTACTCGTAAGCTGACAGTTCTCCCTGTTTCTCCAATGTAGGCGGCTCCGCACTCACACCGTAGTTCGTAAACACCTGCAGTGTTAAGAATGTTGACTACATCCTTGATGGAACTTATCATTTCGTGGATCCTGTCATGACTATATTCCGAAATATAACTTCCTTATTCTTCTCTCATCTTCGAATGTACTTGTTGTACATCTAGTTTTCTTTATGACAAATGAAATAAAACCTACTGCAACTAGCCTCTGCTTGTAAAAAGAAATGAATCGAACACAACAGTATATTAGCGACTGTCAAAAATGCCTTTGCCCCATACTAAATAGATTTTCTACCAAAATTCGGGATTCACCTCTTGTCTGTCAGAGGTAAGCGTAACTGGTACACTGACGAACATCCGCGCGCTCTCTCAAGCATGCTACGCAATAAGATATTCACATAACATGCCACAGTTTTAAAATGAAGGACTGACACAGATTAGTGAAGTAAACTCTGTGATGTTCGCATGAATAAACTTTAAGAAGTATGTAGCCAAAATAGCCCTCCAGGCAGTACTGCCAACATCTGTGTTATACGAGGTGAACAACCAAATCATATACAGCACTCCACGTGCGAGTAAATGTGATTTGGTTGTGCAGTGACTCGTGTTAATAGACGACTGCGAAAGTAATTCCGCATGACATTCAATATCTGCTACTTCAGACCTATTTATCATTAACCGATTTCGATTCTACACTCCTGGAAATTGAAATAAGAACACCGTGAATTCATTGTCCCAGGAAGGGGAAACTTTATTGACACATTCCTGGGGTCAGATACATCACATGATCACACTGACAGAACCACAGGCACATAGACACAGACAACAGAACATGCACAATGTCGGCACTAGTACAGTGTATATCCACCTTTCGCAGCAATGCAGGCTGCTATTCTCCCATGCAGACGATCGTAGAGATGCTGGATGTAGTCCTGTGGAACGGCTTGCCATGCCATTTCCACCTGGCGCCTCAGTTGGACCAGCGTTCGTGCTGGACGTGCAGACCGCGTGAGACGGCGCTTCATCCAGTCCCAAACATGCTCAATGGGGGACAGATCCGGAGATCTTGCTGGCCAGGGTAGTTGACTTACACCTTCTAGAGCACGTTGGGTGGCACGGGAAACATGCGGACGTGCATTGTCCTGTTGGAACAGCAAGTTCCCTTGACGGTCTAGGAATGGTAGAACGATGGGTTCGATGACGGTTTGGATGTACCGTGCACTATTCAGTGTCCCCTCGACGATCACCAGTGGTGTACGGCCAGTGTAGGAGATCGCTCCCCACACCATGATGCCGGGTGTTGGCCCTGTGTGCCTCGGTCGTATGCAGTCCTGATTGTGGCGCTCACCTGCACGGCGCCAAACACGCATACGACCATCATTGGCACCAAGGCAGAAGCGACTCTCATCGCTGAAGACGACACGTCTCCATTCGTCCCTCCATTCACGCCTGTCGCGACACCACTGGAGGCGGGCTGCACGATGTTGGGGCGTGAGCGGAAGACGGCCTAACGGTGTGCGGGACCGTAGCCCAGCTTCATGGAGACGGTTGCGAATGGTCCTCGCCGATACCCCAGGAGCAACAGTGTCCCTAATTTGCTGGGAAGTGGCGGTGCGGTCCCCTACGGCACTGCGTAGGATCCTACGGTCTTGGCGTGCATCCGTGCGTCGCTGCGGTCCGGTCCCAGGTCGACGGGCACGTGCACCTTCCGCTGACCACTGGCGACAACATCGATGTACTGTGGAGACCTCACGCCCCACGTGTTGAGCAATTCGGCGGTACGTCCACCCGGCCTCCCGCATGCCCACTATACGCCCTCGCTCAAAGTCCGTCAACTGCACATACGGTTCACGTCCACGCTGTCGCGGCATGCTACCAGTGTTAAAGACTGCGATGGAGCTCCGTATGCCACGGCAAACTGGCTGACACTGACGGCGGCGGTGCACAAATGCTGCGCAGCTAGCGCCATTCGACGGCCAACACCGCGGTTCCTGGTGTGTCCGCTGTGCCGTGCGTGTGATCATTGCTTGTACAGCCCTCTCGCAGTGTCCGGAGCAAGTATGGTGGGTCTGACACACCGGTGTCAATGTGTTCTTTTTTCCATTTCCAGGAGTGTATTTTGGCTGAAACAAATCATACTGCAATGGTATTAAGCCTGAATCGTTTGTCGAATCCTGTTCCCAAGCTGTAAATTAAATACTTCGTGCGCCTCAAAAGCTGATAACTGCATTTACATCATGTACAAAGCTCTAAATTGCTGCACCGTCTTCTCTTGTCATCGCTGAGTTTCGTCCAAGACGAAAGAGATGTCAGAGATGACGTACCTTGGGATGACGTAACCTCGCTGACGCTGCAATAAAAATCTGTTACTGCTGCTGCATCAAGACCAAATAAATGATCCTGGTAATGGCGTTCTTCCAATATTTATTTTCAGTAAACATTGGACTGAAATTCAGAAAGATGAAACTCTGTGATGGGGAGTCCACCGTTCGACAATTTGCACCACACTCAAAATCCCAATTACGGATTGATGCTGGGATAGGGATTTAATGTCCAATTAGAGCAAATTATTTAATTTCCCATAGTACTCGCCCGTACCAAGTTTATTTGATGGCGGTGTGCACATTTATTTTAGTCAACATACACAGAACACATAAAATTCGTGAATGGTCCATGCAATCGAAAATCAGCATCTTCCGCCTGTTTAAACTGTTCTTTTTTTATGCACACCAAACTGAGTGTTTAAAATTTTTGTATCTCCTTCATACGATCCTGAAGAACAAGTCACAGCTCAGCATCTAATTAACACAGTTCGCACTTCTTATCGGGAATTCTCGCCTTCCACGAAGTTCAAATTCGCTATAGCAGTCTTGCAATAATCTTCGGGTTTAACACTGCAGCCATCAGGAGGATTTCCGGTACACGCAGCGGTTTACCGATAGCAGGAGTGCTGAAACAGGGGTGCCTTCAAACGACGCCCAGAGACATTGCTGTGACGTTGGCCGAGCATTTCGCGCAAACTACTGCCAATGCAAGCCAGGATCCCGCGTTTCGTCGCTACCGTGCAACTGTAGAGAGGGAAAAGTTGGACTTCAGGTCCAACGGTTCTGAGGCCTACAACTTCCCTTTCTCTATGTGGGACCTCGAATCGGCACTGGCTGAGACTGCTGACACTGCACCCGGTCACGACCGTATCCGGTATTGCATGCTTCGACTTTTGCCAGAGGCGTCCTAGGAAATCCTCCTCGACTGTTTTACGAGGGCAGTTCAATAAGTAATGCAACACTTTTTTTTCTCGGCCAATTTTGGTTGAAAAAACCGGAAATTTCTTGTGGAATATTTTCAAATATTCCCGCTTCGTCTCGTATAGTTTCATTGACTTCCGACAGGTGGCAGCGCTGTACGGAGCTGTTAAAATGGCGTCTGTACCGGATGTGCGTTGCAAACAACGGGCAGTGATCGAGTTTCTTTTGGCGGAAAACCAGGGCATCTCAGATATTCATAGGCGCTTGCAGAATGTCTACGGTGATCTGGCAGTGGACAAAAGCACGGTGAGTCGTTGGGCAAAGCGTGTGTCATCATCGCCGCAAGGTCAAGCAAGACTGTCTGATCTCCCGCGTGCGGGCCGGCCGTGCACAGCTGTGACTCCTGCAATGGCGGAGCGTGCGAACACACTCGTTCGAGATGATCGACGGATCACCATCAAACAACTCAGTGCTCAACTTGACATCTCTGTTGGTAGTGCTGTCACAATTGTTCACCAGTTGGGATATTCAAAGGTTTGTTCCCGCTGGGTCCCTCGTTGTCTAACCGAACACCATAAAGAGCAAAGGAGAACCATCTGTGCGGAATTGCTTGCTCGTCATGTGGCTGAGGTTGACAATTTCTTGTCAAAGATTGTTACAGGCGATGAAACATGGGTTCATCACTTCGAACCTGAAACAAAACGGCAATCAATGGAGTGGCGCCACACCCACTCCCCTACCAAGAAAAAGTTTAAAGCCATACCCTCAGCCGGTAAAGTCATGGTTACAGTCTTCTGGGACGCTGAAGGGGTTATTCTGTTCGATGTCCTTCCCCATGGTCAAACGATCAACTCTGAAGTGTATTGTGCTACTCTTCAGAAATTGAAGAAACGACTTCAGCGTGTTCGTAGGCACAAAAATCTGAACGAACTTCTCCTTCTTCATGACAACGCAAGACCTCACACAAGTCTTCGCACCCGAGAGGAGCTCACAAAACTTCAGTGGACTGTTCTTCCTCATGCACCCTACAGCCCCGATCTCGCACCGTCGGATTTCCATATGTTTGGCCCAATGAAGGACGCAATCCGTGGGAGGCACTACGCGGATGATGAAGAAGTTATTGATGCAGTACGACGTTGGCTCCGACATCGACCAGTGGAATGGTACCGTGCAGGCATACAGGCCCTCATTTCAAGGTGGCGTAAGGCCGTAGCATTGAATGGAGATTACGTTGAAAAATAGTGTTGTGTAGCTAAAAGATTGGGGAATAACCTGGTGTATTTCAATGCTGAATAAAACAACCCCTGTTTCAGAAAAAAAATGTGTTGCATTACTTATTGAACTGCCCTCGTAATCTAATATGACAGACAGGCAACTTCCCCAACTCGTGGAGGGAGGCAATTCTGATCCCTCTGCTCAAACCAGGAAAGGACCGCCCGTATCCAAGTACTTATCGGAGCATCGCCCTAACGAGCTATATAGGAAAGACCATGGAGCGAATGGTTAACCGTCGTCCGGTCTGGCTTTTGGAGACCAGGCAACTCCTTAGCAGCTCTCAGTGTGGATTCCGCCTATATCGGTCCGCTGTAGACAACCTGACCTTCCTTGAGGCGGCTATACAGCAGGCTTTCCTCCCTAAGCATCACTGTACTGGCATTTTCTTCGATATAATTAAGGCATATGATACTACCTGGAGACACTGTATACTCGCGCAACAGCATGAGTGGGGCTTTCGTGGACGCCTCCCCATTTCCATTCTGTCTTTCTTATCTCACAAGGGGAGGCCGCCAATTGTGAAATTCAGATTCGATTCATACTGTGCATAATAAAAGCTCATGGCCAGAGGTGTAATGTGGCAAAGCACCAAGATGCACTTCTCAGCCGTTGTCGAGAAAATCGACAGTTAAAAGAAACCGTTGCGGTGAAATACTCTCTACGATTAATGATTTTCAACAGCGTCGTGGCGCAGCGGTAAGCGCTGGAGTTCGTAATCCGAAGGTCGCCGGATCGAATCTCGCGCAATGCAATTTATTTATTATTATTTTTTTGTAATTCAAATATATATATATATATATATATATATATATATATATATATATATATATATACCACCTCCATTTTTCCGTTTGTTTAACAGGGTGTACCAAAGCTCTCCCGTCCGTACTGATTTTCGACGATGTTATAAGTTGCGCTAGGGACCACCGCATCTACCTTCTTTCGAAGTTAGCACGCAACTACGCTGTTATGCGGCGGCTCGTTTCGGCCCATTCAACATCTGTCCTTCAAGTGTAACGAGCGAGTAACGGAGTTTATATTTCATACCTGCCACAGCAAGTTTGTGTTCGTGGGGTCTCTATTCTAATTCGAACGTTTGACTTACGCTATACGTATTCGTTTCGGAATATCGTTTCTACGTCTTCCGTTAACTATACGTGGTTAACATTACGAAGACAATTAATAACATTTGTGAAATACAACTTTGTTTGCGGAAAACGTAATGATGTTCGAAGTCGCCAGTTTTTCCACGACAAACGACTTTCAACAACTTATTATAGGCATAATTGTTGCAACTGATTGCCGGGAATTTTGTATATATATATATATATATATATATATATATATATATATATATATATATATATATATATTTGAAATACAAAAAACAAATACTAAAAAAAAAGTTGAATGGCGCGAGATTCGATCCGGCGACCTTCGGATTACGAACCCGAGCGCTTACCGCTGCACCACGACGCTGTAGAAAGTTACCAATCGCAGAGAGTATTTCACCGCAACGGTTTCTTTTAACTGTCGATTTTCTCGACAACGGCTGAGAAGTGCATCTTGGTGCTTTGCCACGTTACACCTCTGGCCATGAGCTTTTATTTTGCGCAGTATGAATCGAATCTGAATTTCACAATTGGCGGCCTCCCCTTGTCAACTGTTTTTTCGGACCCGAGTTGGTGCCACACTCTCTGATCAATTGGAGCAGGAGAATGGTGTCACTCAGGGCAGCGTTTTAAGCGTTACCCTCTTTGCCATAGCCATCAACAGCATTACATCTACGCTACAGTGCTCCTTATTTGTGGACGATTATGCTGTTTTCTGCTCCTCCTCCAGTGTTGCAACGGCGAGTCGTCAGCTGCAGCTTACAGTGCGGCGGCTAGAGGAGTGGGCTGCAAAGACGGGTTTTCGGTTTTCTGCTTATAAGTGTATGTGTTTTCATTTTAATCGTTCTCGTCGTCTTTTTAATTTGCCTGCCTTGAAGATGGGGAACACCATCCTACATTTTAGAGACACAGAGCGGTTTCTGGGCCTCATTTTTGACTCCAGATTATCGTGGTTGCCACACCTGCGAGACTTAAAAGCCCGAACCCTGAAGCCGCTGAACATCCTCGAGTGCCTTAGCCACAGTTTTTGGGGAGCGGACAGGGCGCGTCTCCTCCAGTTTTATCGGGCTTTTGTGCGCTCGCGGCTGGAGTACGGGTGCACGGCTCTGAGCACTATGGGACTTAACATCTATGGTCATCAGTCCCCTAGAACTTAGAACTACTTAAACCTAACTAACCTAAGGACAGCACACAACACCCAGCCATCACGAGGCAGAGAAAATCCCTGACCCCGCCGGGAATCGAACCCGGGAACCCGGGCGTGGGAAGCGAGAACGCTACCGCACGACCACGAGATGCGGGCACGGGTGCACGGTCTATGGGTCAGCGAGGCCCTCTTCTTTGCAGATCATTGATGCTGTCCACCATGAGGGAATTCGGCTGACCACGGGCGCTTATCGGACCAGTCCCATACTCAGCCTCTGTGCTGAGGCGGGGAGACCGCCACTTACCATCCGGCGCCAGCTGCTCATGGTGAGCCAAGCATGTAAGTTCCTCGCAACTCCAACTTTACCCGCACACCATACTGTTGTTCGTCCACATCTGGAGGGCCTTTTTTCCAACCGTCCACTAGTCACGATACCATTTGGGATCCGTGTGCAGCATGTGCTGGAGCCACTCAATGTGGCGCCAGTGCGACCCCAAGTCCAGGCTTTTAACCCTCTGCCACCCTGGTTACTGTAGCGGCCCAGAGTGATTTTAGATTTGGTGCGGTACAGGAGAGATAGCACTCCTGCTCCCGTTTTTAATGTGGTCTTTTACGCCGTTTTATCTTAGCATCACGGCCACGTAGCTGTTTTTACGAGATGGGTCTAAGCAGGGTGACTCCGTTGGTTGCTCTGTTGTCTTCCCGGATCGTGTCCTCAAGGTAGACTGCCTCCCGAATTTACCATCTTTGACGCAGAATTATATGCAATCTTTCGGGCACTGGAGCAGATGAGACATTCCCCCAGTGTTAGATTTCTCGTCTGCTCAGATTCTTTGAGCGCCCTTTATTCACTCCAGCGTTTGTACCCAGCAGATAAAGTAACTCAGACTCTCCAGGACGCCGGCCGCGGTGGTCTCGCGGTTCTAGGCGCGCAGTCCGGAACCGTGCGACTGATACGGTCGCAGGTTCGAATCCTGCCTCGGGCATGGATGTGTGTGATGTCCTTAGGTTAGTTAGGTTTATTGGACTAATGACCACAGCAGTTGAGTCCCATAGTGCTCAGAGCCATTTGAACCAACTCTCCAGGACGCCCTCCTCCAACTACAGCAACTGGGGAAGGAGGTGTCTTTCTGCTGGGTACCAGGGCACATGGAAATTATGTGGAATGAAAGGGCTGATCGAGCAGCCAAGGAGGCGTGTCCTGACTGTCAAGTCTTTCAGTGTGCTATCCCCCTGCATGCCCTCACCTCGCTGTTGTGTTATAAAGTCCTGTGTCGCTGGGAACACGAGTGGCTAGAAGTGACCGACAACAAGCTCCGTGTCGTCAAGTCCACAACTCGGCCGTGGCGTACTTCCTTCTAGCCGCGTCGACGGGACGAGGTGCTCCTTAATCGTCTTCGCATCGGCCACAACCCTATGACGCATGGATTTTTACTCCGGCGAGGGGATCCTCCGATGTGTGGTGCTTGTGGCGTACAGATCACGGTGCACCACATTTTGTTGGACTGCATTTTATTTGCTGACAGCGGACTGCAGCGGATTTGCCGGTGGATCTGCAGTCTATTTTATGCAATGATCAAAAGAATGTCGTTCTCGTTTTAAAGTGTTGTGAATTGGACCACGTTTTTAACAAGATTTTGGGGAGATGTTTTTAATGTGTCACCTGGGTGATTGACTCACCCAAGGTTTTTGTAAGTGGTCAGAGAGTCACATTTCCCTGTGCTGTTATTTTAGCTCTTATGTGTTTTGTTTTCCCTCTGTTTTAGTTTCTTGTTTAGCTGTTTTGCCTCCTCATTGGTTTTAGTGCATGTGAGAGTGCCTGTGCGATAGAGTAATTGTGTGGTCATTTCGTGTGCATGCGTGTACGACAGCTTTAGTTCTTATCCACATTCATTTATTTTAATCATTGATAGAGCGATGGTAATCTCGCCGTTGGGCGCCCATAAGATCCCCAAACCACACACACATACACACACACACACACACACACACACACACACACACACACACACACACACACACTGCAGTAGCCTCCTTTTCCATAACAACGCGGCGTACAAAATTGCTATTGCATAGCCTTCACGTTGTCTTAATTTAGTCAAATATAATCGAAATTTCCCTGCAGAACCACTTCCGAGACTGCTCACACTCCAAACTCAAATCCGATTCGAAGATGACTCTTAATCAGATAAAAATAACCATTCGCGCGCGTCCTCATACCGACACCGCAAATCACATTTTCTTGTTCCAGCAACAATATCGTCTCAAACTTGATAATATTTTACACACAAAAATACATCCCTAAAGCGGGGTTTACATGGGCACGTATCGTCGGCATACGTTGACTCACACACGTAAAAATGCTTGTGTAAACACATAAAATCTCACGGCATCGCAACTGGCGCACGTAAAAATGGAAGTTGAAGCCGGGTCTACTTACTTGCAGTTTTTGTCTGCCATCGTGCAAATTTTATTTTGTTTCAGAGGTCTGAAATATTATGGCAATGCCAAAAAAGTAGCCTTTGCAGTACACCGTGCAATTTCTGGAACTCTACGAAGAAAATTCGTGTTTGTGGATCATTTATCTTGGTACTTATAAAGACATAAATATGAAGGAATAAGCAATATGAACATTGCAAACGGTTCGAGGGAAAATATACCACATATTGATGAAAATGGAGTACAAGCCAAAATCCGAAGTTTACGAAATGCATACATGATAGAGAACAACATGACTGAGAATAAATTACCCTCAGATGCACTGTTAATGCCTCACATATTGCATCCATGACTCCGGCCATAAACGTGGAAATTGTAGACTTAGGGATGCGATAATCATATTGCAGTGAAGCAGATGAATCGTTCGACGCAATATATGTTATGGCAACTTGCAACTTTAGACGAGTAGGAATAGCATCCCGCATTAGAAAATATCTTCTCTGAACAGAAATGACTACGAGTCTCAATAAATGTTCAAAACTATATCTGTTCATTCGAAAATGGATTTCGAAGGAAGCTCCGTCCCCATTTTCCAACTCCCTAACCAGCGTTCTAGACTCTCCCAACTCATTTCTCCTCGCAATACACTTTCGAACCCCACATCTGCGTCTTCTCTTTTCTCTGTTCAAGCGTCTTGTAACGTTCTGAATTACAGTTAAAGCCACGACTCGAATGCTCGTACGTACTAATTCAGTTGGCGCCATGTTGAAAGGCTAAACTGCACTTACTTGGACTGAAAATTTTCACGCCGTCTGAACCGTCATTCGCACACGTTGAAGTCAGTTGGCGCACTTAACCGAGCCCGTGTTCACCCCACTTAATGGGGCCACTCCAGCCAATGTCGAGATTTATGTGGCAGCCTGTTAAGGAAAGCTATAACTATATCGGTGTTCTGCTACTTTAGTTTCCTTCCTTAATATTGGTTTCCACTGCATAACTTTACTTCGGTGGCAGAATTACATTCACAACGCACAAATAAGCTTAATACTCATACCCAACTCTGGACACCCGTGAACTTTTAAAATCCGATAGTTCTGCTAACTAAAATTGTAATACTACATGCCTTTAAATAGTTTATTACTGGTTCCAAATATCGTATCTCTAACTACAAAGTATTGTGCAAATTATGAAATATGACCGTTTCTTTCTAAACACCTATGATCCTGCACAAACAAATAAATACATCAACTATGCAATTTTTTTTTTGTTCTTGCCATGAGCGTGTGATACTATTTACTTTGTTGGCTTTTGCTGTCAGTGATCTTCAGTGCTAAAGATATACGCAAAAAAGTCTCTCCTACGTGATGGCGGATGGTACTGCAATCTCACTTTCAATGATTTTGTAAGACGACGCGGCTCGTTCCGTGATTTTACACATTATATTTTCAAGAGACAAAGGAATTAAAGACGTTAGCTGCCATTGGGCAGTGATTTATATCAATGGAGCGAGTTGAAAATTTGTGCCAGTCCAGGATCGAACGCGGGTCTTCTGCTTACCAGACAGATGCGCTGACAGTTCCGTCATCCAGACACAGTAATAGCCACAGCCGCACAGACTAGTCTAGGACGTATCCCGTTAGACTAAAATTCTCAACGTATACCACAAACCGCTGACGCAGTGCCCCTGCTCATTATCCTCATTACTTGCGGCATCTCCAATTCCTGTAAGAGTTCGAGCTTGGTGTGCATCTGCAATGAAGGGATCACTGGATGTCATCACCTTAATTATATATATGGGTGTCTGTTCTTCTGGACAGTGTGCACGTTTATTGTAGGCTCATTTTGATCTTGCAGCCACTATGAATCGAGACACAATGGAATTAAAGACATTAGCTACCAGTCAGCATTGGTTTATATCAATGAGGTTAGTGGAAAACTTGTGCCACAGCGAGATTCGAACCCAGGTCTCCGGCTTACTAGAGAGATATGCTGACCACTAAGCCATCCAGACAGAGTTATCACCACAACTGCACAGACTACCCGAGCATGCTTCCCATCAGACCGAAAGTTCTCCACTTATACCACACATTACTGATGTAGTACCCCTGCTCATTAGTCTCAATGTCCAATGGCAGCTAATTTCTTTAATTCCTTTTTGTCTTCATTCAAAGTGGCTGCAAGATATAAATGATGTCCTTCCCACATGTCTGAAAGAACAGACACCGCATATATGCATATCTTCTGACATATTTAACAGCAAGCAGGCAGCCCTAATGGGCCAATCGGGACTGGCCAAGTGCTGGCTCATCCTCTACCAAAGCCGTCATTGGCAGGAGCAAGTGGTTAGCTCACTGGTCTCCTGGACGTCGTTGGCCTTCTTGACCGCCGAATGATGTTTGTGTTGATCTCTATTCCAATTTTCTGTACATGTTCCGGAACTCTCGAAATCGAAGTGATGCAAAACTTTTTTTGATGTGTGTATTATCGAGGTATTCCTTTTGAGTATTGAATATTGCATTACAACGTTACACGTATGTAGGCGAGTTAACCGGCCGCCTAGAGGTGGTACGAGGTGAGGTGAATCTGCGTGTGAAGCTGTATACGGCCCCAGGCTGAGGCAGCGCCGCGACCGGTCCAGCTATGCGACCACTTCCGAGCACCTAATTACAAAGACCATCAACGTGGCCGGAAATGGGGAAAATCCCAGAGAAGGACTTGGACTGTAGTTGCTCACTTAGCAGAATGCGGAATGCACCAGCAATGGTGGACTTTGAGATAATGTGAAAGATGCTAACAAGGGAACCTCTCCATCGCACCCCCCTCAGATTTAGATATAAGTTGGCACAGTGGATAGGCCTTGAAAAACTGAACACAGATCAATCGACAAAACAGGAAGAAGTTCTGTGGAACCGTGAAAAAAATTAGTAAAATATTCAAACTGAATAGTCCATATGTAAGATAGGTAACATCAAGGAGAGTGCGAACCCAGCAGCGCCGTGGTCCCGTGGTTAGCGTGAGTAGCTGCAGAAGGAGGGGTCCTTGGTTCAAGTCATCCCTGGACTGAAAATTTTACTTTCTTTATTTTCACAAAGTTATGATCTGTTCGTTCGTTCATTGACGTTTCTGTTCACTGCAATAAATTTAGTGTCTCTGTTTTGCTACCGCAACCGCAAAACCGTGCGATTAGTAGACGAAAGGACGTGCCTCTCCACTGGGAACCGAAAACATGTGATCGCAAGGTCATAGGTCAACCGATTCCTCCACGGGAAAACACGTCTGATATATTCTATACGACACTGGTGACGGCATGTGCGTCACATGACAGGAATATGTTGTCGACCCACCTAACTTGTACACTAAGCGAATGGGTAAAAAGATTCTTCTACCTTGCCCGATTTATATTTTCTTGTAGGTGTGATAATCACTCCCAAAATAGTGATGAAAACATAAGAGTTTGTCACATAAACTGAAAATAAAAAGTTAAATTTTCACTCGAAGGAAGACTTGAACCTAGAACCTCTCATTCCATAGCTGCTCTCGCTAACCACGGGACCACGGCGCACCTAGACTCCCTCTGTCCTTGATGTTGCCTATCTTCGCATGGACTACTAAGTTTGTATATTTTACTAATTTTTTTCATAGTTCCACACAACTTCTTCCTGTTTTCTCGATTGATCTGTGTTCAGTTTTTCAAGGTCTATCCAATGTGCCAACTTATAACTAAATCTGAGGGGGGTGCGATGGGGAGGTTCCCTTGTAAGTTACAGTTCTTACAATTTCGATTATAAATCACAGTCAAATTACAAAGCATATCTGAATACATCTGTCTATTCTATCGCTTGAGCCTTGTATCGCAGTTACGCAGGGTCAGCCATGGTTAATCGGATTTTCCATGTTAATGGATGGCCGGATGCCCTTCCTGCCGCCACCCCGTACCCCCCGGGACGAAATTAGTGTACCCCAAATCTCTGCGTCGAGTGTAATCCATGGAATAGTGCGAATGTGTTCCCATGTCTGCACGCCGTGTAACTGAGGCGGAACATGGTGACCAGCCCGGTATTCACCTAGCCTAAAAACCACATCCAGGCTGGCCGGCACATCGGCCGTCGTCGTTAATCCGCCGGGCGGATTCTATCCGGGACCGGCGCGCCTACCCGAATCCAGGAAGCAGTGCGTTAGCGCTGTCGGCTACCCTGGCGGTATCTGAATACATCTGTGACCTCGGAGAAATGAAGTGTATTCAATAACACAAACGTATTTTCAATGTCTTTAAAACTGCAGAAGATAATGTTTTACAGTGATAAACGTTTTCACAATGAACCTCTGAATTAACACCTTTTAAACGATATCTCAGATGACAGAATTGCGTGGTAGGTATCATCCCTAAAAATTGCATATCAGTACCTATTTTATTTCTTGGTTTACAATTTTTTATATCTTTTCATTATGCAAAATTCTATCAGAACATCATATTCTCCACAGTAACAAAGTAGATGAATGCAACATGAATACCTGGAAGCTTGCCTTACTTGTGTATTTAATTAATGAATATGTTACTGTTTTTGCCAGGTATACAAACCATGATAATTTCAGAGATGGTCTAATATGTTAGCTGACACCACACTTAAAAACTGGGCCAAAAGACGCTTTTGTCAAGCAGACCTAAAAAAATTGTTAATTTAACGAAAGTCCATTGTCATTTAAAGTAAGTGCAAGAATAATGGCTTATTATTTATTGAGTTCATGCTCAATAAATAATGTTTATAACATTTCCTCATTTAAAAATTGTTATAATATATTATTTTAGTGTGGGAATTGGTCAAGTTGAGTCACGTCACGTTTGTATAACTTACAAACGATGTATTTTTTGATGGGGATGCTCTTCAGCCAATGGAAAATCAGGCAGTGGCGGAACATTACTGGAGCCAAACGGGGCAGACTTTTTTTCCGAGTAGTGTACTCAAAGGAGCGATTCTAGACGCTTTTCGTTTAGGTCTTGGAGGATACATTTTTACGTTCATTCTTGAAGAAGGCAGACCTACCGGTGATATAGTGCGTTTCTCGGTCGAGTGGGTGATGGATTCCGGGCGGCGAACGGCCGCTACGATAGTTTGAAGACTCTTTATGGCCGGCCGGTGTGGCCGAGCGGTTCTAAGCGCTTCAGTCTGGAACGGCGCGACCGCTACGATCGCAGGTTTGAATCCTGCCTCGGGCATGGATGTGTGTGATGTCCTTAGGTTAGTTAGATTTAAGTAGTTCTAAGTTCTAGGGGACTGATGACCTAAAAAAAAAATGTCGTGTGGCTAGGGCCTCCCGTCAGGCAAACCGTTCGCCGGGTGCAAGTCTTTCAATTTGACGCCACTTCGGCGACTTGCACGTCGGTGGGGATGAAATGATGATCAGGACAACACAACAGCCAGTCCCTGAGCGGAGAAAATCTCCGACCCAGCCGAGAATCGAACCCGGGCCCTTAGGATTGACAATCTCTCGCGCTGACCACTAAGCTACCGGGGGGACACTGATGACCTCATTTTTGAATACTGCTTTGATACAGTCTGACGTCAATTAGGAGAATTCAGTATTCTGCACAGCTGGTGGAATTACGTGTATACACTTGCAAAATTGGTGTTTGTCAATTGCAAATTACGAAACAAATAATTTCAAAGCCAAACATAGTGCTCAGAGCCATTTGAACCATATTTTTTTGACTCTTTTTGGAATCCTGCTACCATTATCGTAACGCTCTCAACGCAACTTTACTGAATTTAATAAGATTATTTCTGTCTGTACTACACTTAGTTATTGTAGGACCACTTCCCGTTAATTTGAGTTTTACTTTATTGACTAAACATTATTCAACATAATTCTCTGATGTCTGCATCAATTTCAGACGTTATAATGGAAACCTTTGTTTAATACGTATGTTCATTTTATTAATTCGCAATTCCAGCCAATGTATAGGCAATTTCACTATAGAATCACAGCTACAAATTACTATTTGCAGCGAGTTAGCTACTGGGCATGAGAGAAAACGTCTGCGACTCGACCGTACGACATTATCGAGCTATTCTCCTTAACAGAGTCGTGCATAGCCCAGTTACGTAAAGTACGAGCAACATCAGGTAAAGTCGTAATTGGTATGCTTGTATGGACTGCTGGTTAAAAAGCAACTACGCAGGAGAAAACTGCTTGGTGACGTCATAGCATCGACACCAAATACTGTATGGAATCCTTATCCGCGTCCAGAAATTGGCGCAGTGCAATTTGAGTCCAGAAAATTTCACGTTACAGATTTTCAGTGTCAAGTGTATAAACCATCTGAAATTTGCAGATAGCAAGTGGGCTAAGGATCATCCGAATGTAGTGACAGTTACCCCAAGATGTAGCCTCGCAACGGAGCTAAGTTGTCGACTACTGAGTAAATCGAAAGTGGCGACCTCGCGTTTAGTGCCCTCGCGAGAACACGGCAGTCGGTGGCTGGCTCTAATAATACGCGGCCCCCGTGTGACGTGTCGTGGGACGGAGCGGGCAGTGAGCGGCGAGCGGTGAGTACGCAGGCCGGCTCGCCCCGCACGCGGTGAGATGCTATCTGGCGGGCACGGCGCGGCACAATAGCGCCAAATTACAGCGCCGCGACACCCGCGCCGCGATTTATGGCGCTAATTGCCCACTCGCGGCCGCGTAAATCCGTCCCGGGCGCCCTGCTTACGACAGACACTCCCACTGCTCGCGGTCGCAGGCTGCGCCGGTCTTCTGCCGCCGTCCGGTTCCCAGTGCCGGCCGACCTTGCAGGCTCTCCGATCCAAATCCGTCGGCTCCGCCACACACGGTGTGTTCTCTGAACCGGCAAACATCTCCCAATCACTAACGTATTCAGCTCTCAAGCGGCCCACAGAGAGTCAATATTACTGCGCAATATTTCCGGAAGCGGAACTGAGCTGTGAATTTACTTTCAAAATATTTTCCTAAGAATTTACTTTATTTACTAGCTATTCATCAAGAACGTTAACACATTTCATCACACTACGTGAGCGTGGAAGTGGTTGCCAGTGGGTAACTGATGAAAACAAATTAAATATCTTTCAACAAACGGAAATTATATTCCTAAAAGACCTTTAAAAAAATTTTTAAATTATAGTCAGAAAGCACCCTCAAAATATCAAGTTACAATTTTATTCAGAGGCAGAAAGAACAAATATTGACAGTATCAGATTTCGGGCTGAGAGCCTTACCGCTGCCTTTTGACACGGCCGTAGTCACGACCGCTCACAACAACCTCTGAAAGACTACACTGGTGCAAATTTGCAACACACCAGATTACTTTAAACTAAAAAATATTAACAACTTACACAAGCGCATAAACTATGCACCCCGTAGGAGGGATGGAAATGGTACAAAACACTAACATTAAAAAAAATTAATTTGCCACCGAAGGTGCAACTTGATTAAAAAAAAATCTCTTACGGTGGAAGGGTGGCAACTTTATATACTAAAATGGCCATTTAAATAAAAACCCATGAAATGAAGTCTTACATAAAATATACAAACATGCTCTACATTACACATATACCGCCTCTCAAGATGATAGGCAAGATAAACACATCTTTCAGGAATTCGGCCGTTACACTTCAAGCAATAAATTCGTTAACACCGAATCCGACAAACATGACAAAGGCAGCTATAAACGTATGGCAGATCGACGGGGAGATTACTGAACAACCCGAACCGCAGGTTGCTCTAACCCGCCCCTACTCCACAAGGGAAAAACGAAACACCCAATTCATAAATAACCACCTTCCCGCGGGTGGGCAAACGGAGTAGAATGGTGGGACGACCCCAAAACAAAGCGGCTGGTCACCTCACCAAGAAAACAAGTAGAATTTAACAAGGAAATGAAACGACATATCTCCCATCACTTCTAATAAACTACGATTTCTGGCGCAGCACCCCCAACGCTCTCCCGAACCGTCCGCTGCCAGCAGCTTCAACGGACGCAGGAAGGCGCGCCGATCTCCCGTCTCATGGCGTCGCGGCTCGCACCGGCCAGCCCGATGTCTTGGGTTGACTCCTGTTGCTCTCGTGTCGACCGCGAAGCCACTACCCCTCGCTATAAGGCTCGGCCCACTGGACTCACGTGGCGACCTCACATGCGCCGACGCTCAAGGCGGACAAGTCACATTGTGTCTCAGTGCGCGACCGACCAACCGATCGATACAACCGCCAATGACCGTTGCCCGAGCAGCTCGAGCAGACTGGCGGCCTAACGGGCAGACTCAGATTCAGGAACTCAGCCCCGACCGGGCTATAAGGCTCGGCCCACTGGACTCACGTGGCGACCTCACATGCGCCGACGCTCAAGGCGGACAAGTCACCTTGTGTCTCAGTGCGCGACCGACCAACCGATCGATACAACCGCCAATGACCGTTGCCCGAGCAGCTCGAGCAGACTGGCGGCCTAACGGGCAGACTCAGATTCAGGAACTCAGCCCCGACCGGGCGACCACTAGCTGAGTTCTGTTACTGGCGGAGTGGCAAGACTCTCATTTGGCGGCTTTAAGTTTGATCCAAACGACAGACTTACTAGCACTCCGACGACAGACAGACACTAATTGCCGCACAAATGCGAACGAGAGACAGACCAGCAACTGGTGACGCGAGACTCACCCAGACTCACTCCGACTGACCAACCGCCACTGGCGATCTCCTCGCGCCCCTTAAATGCAGGTGAACAGGCAACCTTTCCTCTTTTCCATCAGAGGGAGACGCCAAAGCTGCGATTGCCACAGCGGCGCCACCGCCAGAAACGGGGGCGACTGCTTCACACTACGCGCTGCGGCGCGATCTTCAAAACAGCAATTTTTACCACGGCTCAGGAACAATATCGATCATGCAAGTGTGAGGTTGACAGGTTGTGTACCAGGAGGCCTATTGAGCCCATCAGAAATATACTGTCCAATCCCATTAACGTGACCTTAGCCTTTGGTCGAAGTCTTCTGCTCACAGACGGCAGGGGGCAGCGCTATTATTGGAGAGGTATATAAAGCTATCGGAAACGCAGAATTCTCAATGTCGAATTGAGTAAACGGAGTGATTTATCTGACGTCCAAAAGAACATGATCATTAGCTTTCTGGCCAAGGGTGGAAGCATTTCCGAAAGGGCTAAATTAGTAAACTGTCCGCGAGCCGCCATGGTTGAAGTATATGGTGCATGAAAAAATGGCGCTATTCAAAACCGGCACCGAGGCAACTGTGGTGCAAAAAATGTTGCAAATGGCTCTAAGCACTATGAGACTTAACATCTGAGGTCATCAGTCCCCTAGAACTTAGAACTACTTGAACCTAACTAATCTAAGGACATCACACACATCCATGCCCGAGGCAGGATTCGAACCTGCGACCGTAGCAGTAGCGCGGTTCCGAACTGAAGCGCCTAGAACCGCTCGGCCACAATGGCCGGGTATTTCCGATTTATATTCAGCCACTGTGACACTTTGACTACTCACACTTCACTGTTTGTTTTTATTCACTCACTGCACTACTTTTTCGGTTCCTCCTTTGGGGGGGGGGGGGCTTATGGGCGCTCAACATCGAGGTCATCAGCGTCCTCCTTTCATCACTGATAAGAAATAAGAAACTGACATTGGAACCCTCGACGTGTCTTTACCAAAGGGTAGACGAATTCCAGAACATACCAAAAATGTTCCAGAATATTCCACAACATTCGGGAGTGTTCTGGAATGTTCCAGAATGATCTGGCGATCGTACCGGGACTCATTTCTGAGTTTTAGTAGCACACACATTGTACACTTATTTTTATAATATGTATTATACGGTTCCTGTGCACCAACGCTTGCAACTTTCACTAACTCAGAATTAAAGAACCTCAGAACACAGTTAAAGTTCACAAAACATGAACGAGCAGGGTAGGTATGAGCGAGCAAATTTGATGGTGGAAGGTTAAAACCGAAAAGTTTGAAAATCCTCGCAAAGTCATTGCCACAGCAGTTGAAGCCGATAGAGCAATCCAGTAGAGAGCCCCAAGGTTCCGGTAGTACATCACTCAGAACAAGTTGTGGCACTACCCCCTATCGGCCAACGAGCAACTTCACAAAAGCGAAAGTACTCGTAAGTTCTGACAGCTGATAGGGCGTGGTTGTTCGGCACGTGCTGCGCATAGCCCAGACCTCGGTCATCAGAAGCGAAGAGGTAACTCACTGTTTGGCCTGCAGAAGAAAGTATTCGTCACGTGCCAATCCAAAGCGTTTTGCTGTCTGATGGCTCCGTAGAGGAAGGAGGGCAGGAGGTGGCCGAGTTTGACCGGAGTCAAGCATCTGCTGCGAATTATGAAAGTATATGGTCACCTAATGGACATTTCAAAATTGGTCAAAATAGAAAATACAGTAGTTGTGAAAAAGCTAAGCATATCAAATCAAAGGTCTCGGTGAGGCTAAACAGATTAGCCTTCATTAATACTCGTAGCACAAGCAGTTTAGAAGCTACAGAGCCACCAAGATGTACATCTACATATATACTCCGCAGTCCACCATATGGTGCGTGGCGGAGGATACCTCGTACCACAACTAGTATCTTCTCTCCCTGTTCCACTCCCAAACAGAACGAGGGAAAAATGATTGCCTATATGCCTCAGTACAAGCCCTAATCTCTCTTATCTCATCATTGTGGTCTTTCCGCGAAATGTAAGTTGGCGGCTGTAAAATTGTACTGCAGTCAGCCTCAAATGCTGGTTCTCTAAATTTCCTCAGTAGCGATTCACGAAAAGAACGCCTCCTTTCCTCTAGAGACTCCCACCCGAGTTTCTGAAGCATTTCCGTAACACTCGCGTGATGATCACACCTACCAGTAACAAATATAGCAGCCCGCCTCTGAATTGCTTCTATGTCCTCCCTCAATCCGACCTGATAGGGATCCCAAGCGCTCGAGCAGTACTCAAGAATAGGTCGTATTAGTGTTTCATAAGCAGTCTCCTTTACAGATGAACCACATCTTCCCAAAATTCTACCAATGAACCTAAGACGACAATCCGCCTTCTCCACAACTGCCATTACATGCTTGTCCCACTTCATATCGCTCTGCAATGTTACGCCCAAATATTTAATCGACGTGACTGTGTCAAGCGCTACACTACTAATGGAGTATTCAAACATTACAGGATTCTTTTTCCTATTCATCTTCATTAATTTACATTTATCTATATTTAGAGTTAGCTGCCATTCTTTACACCAATCTCAAATCCTGTCCAAGTCATCTTGTATCCTCCTACAGTAACTCGACGACGACACCTTCCCGTACACCACAGCATCATCAGCAAACAGCCGCACATTGCTATCCACCCTATCCAAAAGATCATTTATGTAGATAGAAAACAACAGCGGACCTACCACACTTCCCTGGGGCAGTCCAGATCATACCCTCACCTCCGATGAACACTCACCATCGAGGACAACGTACTGGGTTCTATTACTTAAGAAGTCTTCGAGCCACTCACATAGTTGGGAACCAATCCCATATGCTCGTACCTTAGTTAGGAGTCTGCAGTGGGGCACCGAGTCAAACGCTTTCCGGAAGTCAAGGAATATGGCATCCGTCTGATACCCTTCATCCATGGTTCGCAAGGTATCATGTGAAAAAAGGGCGAGTTGCGTTTCGCAGGAGCGATGCTTTCTAAAGCCGTGCTGATGTATGGACAGCAACTTCTCTGTCTCAAGGAAATTCGTTATATTCGAACTGAGAATATGTTCGAGAATCCTGCAACAAACCGATGTTAAGGATATTGGTCTGTAATTTTGAGGACCCGTCCTTCTACCCTTCTTATATACAGGCGTCACCTGCGCTTTTTTCCAGTCGCTCGGGACTTTACGTTGGGAAAGAGATTCGCGATAAATGCAAGCTAAGTAAGGAGTCAATGCAGTAGAGTACTCTCTGTAAGACCGAATTGGAATCCCATCAGGACCTGGCGATTTATTTATTTTCAACCCATTCAGCTGCTTCACAACCCCAGGGATGTCTATCACTACGTCCTCCATACGGGAATCTGTACGAGACTCAAACGGCGGTATGTTTGTACGATTCTCCTGAATGAAAGATTTCTCAAATGCTAAATTTAAAATTTCAGCTTTCGTTTTGCTGTCTTCCGTTGCCAGGCCAGACTGATCAGTGAGTGACTGGATGGATGCCTTCGACCCGCTTACCGATTTTACGTAAGACCAGAATTTCCTTGGGTTTTCAGCAAGATCTTTTGCTAAGGTATGACGGTGGTAGTGATTGAATGCTTCGCACATCGATCTTTTTACCGCAGCACGAATGTCTACTAAGTTTTGCCTGTCCTCATTCTCCCGATCTTTCTTGTACCGCGAGTGCAACTCCCTTTGCTTGCTGAGCATTCTCCGAATTGCGCTGTTAAACCACGGTGGGTTTTTTCCGTCCGTAACCCACTTTTTCGGCACATACTTGTCCAATGCGTGATTTACAATGTGTTTAAAATTTGCCCATAATTCCTCCACGTCCATCGTACCGGAAGTAAATGAAGTCGATTCATTTACTAAGTGGGATGCTAACAACTGCTTATCTGCTCTTTCTAGTAAGAATACTCTCCTAGCCTTCTTGACCGACTTTTGAACTTTCGTAACCATAGTCGTAATGACAACATCATGATCACTATTCCCTGTCTCAACACTGACACCGTCGATGAGGTCTGGTCTGTTCGTGGCTATCAGATCTAAAATATTTCCATTACGCGTTGGCCGTCGATTTAGCTGCTCAAGACAGTTTTCGGATAATGTGTTCAAAAGCAATACACACGACTGCTTTTCTGTACCACCTGTAATGAATCCATAGACATCCAAGTCTATACTAGGCAGGCTGAAGTCGCCTCCGACTAATATAGCACGATTCGGGTACTTCTGCGATACAGAATGTAGACTCCCTTTGAATGATTCTAGAACTGTCACGGTGGCACCTGGTGGCCGGTAATAACACCCCACAATTAACTTTATTTCCCCTAGCCCTGTTAAACGTGTCCAGATAACTTCACAATCACACTCTACTTCGACCTCAGTAGACACAATATTTTTGTCAACTGCAATAAAGATACCACCTCCTAGGGTGTCTAATCTGTCTTTCCGATACACGTTCCAACCCTCACTAAATATTTAGAACGTCCTATCTCAGGGTTCAGCCAGGTCTCAGTCCCGAGAGTAATTTGCACGCCACACGCTTCCTGGAGGGCAGTAAATTCAGGAACTTAATTCCGAACACTCTGAAAATCTACTGTTAGTATCTTGATAGCTGAATTGTCTTTACACTGAGCGCGTCCTCATTTCCCTGCGTGCACGTCGACTGGTGAGTGTTCATCAGGACATCTCGCACTACTGCTTAATCTAAAAAAAAACCCATGTGCACGCCACAAGTACTCTGCTACCCGAGTAGCCGCTTCCTTTGTGTGGTGCACCCCTGACCTATCTAGGGGCGTCCTACAATTCCCCATCCAATAGCGCACGTCTAGAAATCTGCAGCCAAGACCGTCACAGACTCGACGACGCCTCTGGTTGAGGCCCTCCACTCGGCTCCAAACCAAAGGACCCTGATCCACTCTGGGAACGATGCTGCAAATAGAGAGCTCTGCTTGCACCCTGCGTGCGAGGCCAGCGGTCTTCACCAAATCCGCCAGCCGCCTGTACGAACTGAGGATCGCCTCAGAACCCAAGCGACAGGCATCACTGGTGCCGACGTGAGCAACTACTTGCAGACGACTGCACCCCGTACGCTCGATAGCCGCAGGCAAGGCCGCCTCCACATCTTGGATGAGGCCCCCCGGCAGACAAACCGAGTGCACGTTGGATTTCTTTCCAGCCCTGTACGCTATTTCCCTAAGAGGCTCCATCACCCCCCTGACGTTGGAGCTCCCAATAACCGGCAAGCCTTTGCCGCCATGTGCCTGCTCGGGCCCTGCTGAAGGAGCGGCCACCTGCCCACTGACAGGATGAACGGGCGAGGCCAAGCGGCTAGCCCCCACATTGGCCCTCTGCCTCGAGCGACGCCAACGCGTTGCATTCCGCCACTCCCCCTGAGGCGAGGGCGGCCCCAAAGCGCCGGGTACACATATTATCGTAATTTAAGAAAATTAGTAACTCTTGTTATATTAACACCACAGAGCTGAATGATGCCTCAAGAAAAGCATAGTGCAACAAAGAATGATAGTCTGTTGCCAAAAATTAGGAACTAGTATTTACATTTGACTTGTTAGTGTTTATCCTTATTTGGGTTCCGTACCTCACTCAGCAAAAACGGAACCATTATAGGACCACTTTGTTATCTACCCCTCTGTCTTTCTGTCCGACCGTTAAAACCCTTTTTATCACGACCGGGTAGAGATAGCAAGGTGAAATCTATGGCATGTTTTAAGGTTTAATGTCTCTTGGCAGTGAAACAAATGTCAATGCAAACAAAAGATACGGCCATTTTTGTCAAATAGATCCTTAATTATATCCTGGGGAGGCATCGTACTCGAACATAATCCTACTCCCAAATATCTTGGAGCAACTCTGGATCGCGCACTAACATATAAAAAGCGTTGCCTAAATACCAAACAGAAAGCGGCAGCCAGAAATAACATAGTGCGAAAATTGACGGGTACATCATGGTTTGCTAATCCATGCACTGCGCGCTCAAGCGCGCTTGCTCTACGTTATTCCACTGCTGAATACGCACGTTCGGTATGGTACAAGTCTAGTCATGCCACGAACGTAGACGTGGCTCTAAATGAGTCTTGCATCATTCAAGACCTTGTGGGAGCTACACCAAATGCACTTGAAGTGTCCAGTTTTTGGTCTTCTTTTGTGTAAAATTATGTTATTTGTACTTTTGACGTGATAAATGAAGGGCTTATTTCAATAGTGGTACAAGTCCATTACCTCCACTTTTCTGTCTATAGTGCTTCTGAAATTAATGAGCGAAACAAACAGAAAGAAAGGTTCATCTCTAGCAAGAAGCCATATACTTCAATATTTCTGGTATCTCAACTGCAGATTTTTCAGTGCTCATTTAACTTTAGGACTCTGTATCTCAATATGCACAAAAATGGGCTTGTATCACTATTGAAATAAGCCCTTCAAATAATAATAATAATTTGATAGTCGCAAACCCACTAATCACAAACCTGTAAGTTGAACTACAGTGATTGGCAAGAAGCAAGATGTCGCAGTACAAGTAAAGAAAAAATCCGAAAATTGTTCATTTTTAATTATCTCACACGGAAAACATATTTTTTTAGTATGTTATGCACTGTCTGTTTATCGCTCTATTAAGACCCCCTTTCTTCAAGAACGGATTGACGTATCAAGTTGAAATTTAAGTGACATATTAAGGCGTATAGTCGATCGGCATCAGTAAAAGTAAGCTTCTGAGTCAGTGCAATCAAAATATGCGGCCTTTAGGTCACATATGTTGATACTCGCAAATTCACGCATTAAGACCTATAGGGTACTTCCCCTCTGACCTAGAATCATGAAATTCAGTAAGAAGCAAAGTTTCACAGCACAAGTAAAGGAAAAAACCAGAAAATTCATAATTTACAAAATACGACTCAAAATGTAAATGTAGATTTGTTATTGTTATTCGACTTCAAAATTAAAATTAAAAGATTCTCAAAAGTCTTGAACTTCCCGAGACTGATATCTTGCCAGGATTAATGTCGATTACTTGCAAAAATCATTGAGTTTCTCGATTCCCGTGATGGATGAATTATCTTCATGTTACGGATAATTATGTTTGTATAGAAACCTCAGAGCGCGAATCCGACTCGCACCTGGCCAATTTCTTTCTTTTTTCCTTGGGCATAAACTTTTCGTAAATGTAGTATTGTTAGTTATAAATTAGAAAACTGACGCAGCATTGTAAAGCAAGAGTAAAGACGAGATAAATGAGATGCCAAAACCTAAGTGCACACAGTCTGACTGAAGAAAATCGCCATTAAGCTGTATCAAAAACTATGTAAAAATA
This sequence comes from Schistocerca nitens, assembly GCF_023898315.1. Classification (NCBI taxonomy): domain Eukaryota; kingdom Metazoa; phylum Arthropoda; class Insecta; order Orthoptera; family Acrididae; genus Schistocerca; species Schistocerca nitens. Next base: position 676,632,496 of record NC_064618.1, read on the forward strand.
GCACCCACTTAACAATAACACTCAATACACGAAAGCCGGCCGGAGTGGTCGAGCGGTTCTAGGCGCTACAGTCTGGAACCGCGCGACCGCTACGGCCGCAGGTTCGAATCCTGCCTCGGACATGGATGTGTGTGATATCCTTAGGTTAGTTAGGTTTAAGTAGTTCTAAGTTCTAGGGGACTGATGACCTGAGGAGTTAAGTCCCATAGTGCTCAGAGCCATTTGAATCATTTCAATACATGAAAGCTGGCAATTTTCTCTTTCGGCGTACGTGGCAAAATAACTACTGCATACTATTATTATATGACTTCCTTTGTATAAACTTTTGCGCTAATGGCCGGCCGCTGTAGCGGAGTGGTTCTAGGCGCTTCAGTCTAGAACCGCGCGACCGCCTCGGGTATAGATGTGTGTGATATCCTTAGGTTAGTTAGGTTTAAGTACATCTACATCTACATCCATACTCCGCAAGCCACCTGACGGTGTGTGGAGGAGGGTACCTTGAGTACCTCTATCGGTTCTCCCTTCTATTCCAGTCTCGTATTGTTCGTGGAAAGAAAGATTGTCGTTATGCCTCTGTATGAGCTCTAATCTCCCCGATTTTATCCTCATGGTCTCTTCGCGATATATACGTAGGAGGGAGCAATATACTGCTTGACTCCTCGGTGAAGGTATGTTCTCGAAACATCAACAAAAGCCCGTACCGAGCTACTGAGCGTCTCTCTTGCAGAGTCTTCCACTACAGTTTATCTGTCATCTCAGTAACGCTTTCGCGATTACTAAATGATTCTGTAACGAAGCGCGCTGCTCTCCGTCGGATCTTCTCTATCTCTTCCATCAACCCTATCTGGTACGGATCCCACACTGGTGAGAAGTATTCAAGCAGTGGGCGAACAAGTGTACTGTAACCTACTTCCTTTGTTTTCGGACTGCATTTCCTTAGGATTCTTCCAATGAATCTCAGTCTGGTATCTGCTTTACCGACGATTAATTTTATATGGTCATTCCATTTTAAATCACTCCTAATGCCTACGCCCAGATAATTTATGGAATTAACTGCTTCCAGTTGCTGACCTATTATACTGTAGCTAAATGATATGGGATCTTTCATTCTATGTATTGGCAGCACATTACACTTGTCTACATTGAGATTCAATTGCCATTCCCTGCACCATGCGTCAATTCGTTGCAGATGCTCCTGCATTTCAGTACAGGTTTCCACTGTTACAACCTCTCGATATGCTACAGCATCATCCACAAAAAGCCTTAGTGAACTTCCGATGTTATCCACCAGGCCATTTATATACACTCCTGGAAATTGAAATAAGAACACCGTGAATTCATTGTCCCAGGAAGGGGAAACTTTATTGACACATTCCTGGGGTCAGATACATCACATGATCACACTGACAGAACCACAGGCACATAGACACAGGTAACAGAGCATGCACAATGTCGGCACTAGTACAGTGTATATCCACCTTTCGCAGCAATGCAGGCTGCTATTCTCCCATGGAGACGATCGTAGAGATGCTGGATGTAGTCCTGTGGAACGGCTTGCCATGCCATTTCCCCCTGGCGCCTCAGTTGGGCCAGCGTTCGTGCTGGACGTGCACACCGCGTGAGACGACGCTTCATCCAGTCCCAAACATGCTCAATGGGGGACAGATCCGGAGATCTTGCTGGCCAGGGTAGTTGACTTACACCTTCTAGAGCACGTTGGGTGGCACGGGATACATGCGGACGTGCATTGTCCTGTTGGAACAGCAAGTTCCCTTGCCGGTCTAGGAATGGTAGAACGATGGGTTCGATGACGGTTTGGATGTACCGTGCACTATTCAGTGTCTCCTCGACGATCACCAGTGGTGTACGGCCAGTGTAGGAGATCGCTCCCCACACCATGATGCCGGGTGTTGGCCCTGTGTGCCTCGGTCGTATGCAGTCCTGATTATGGCGCTCACCTGCACGGCGCCAAACACGCATACGACCATCATTGGCACCAAGGCAGAAGCGACTCTCATCGCTGAAGACGACACGACTCCATTCGTCCCTCCATTCACGCCTGTCGCGACACCACTGGAGGCGGGCTGCACGATGTTGGGGCGTGAGCGGAAGACGGCCTAACGGTGTGCGGGACCGTAGCCCAGCTTCATGGAGACGGTTGCGAATGGTCCTCGCCGATACCCCAGGAGCAACAGTGTCCCTAATTTGCTGGGAAGTGGCGGTGCGGTCCCCTACGGCACTGCGTAGGATCCTACGGTCTTGGCGTGCATCCGTGCGTCGCTGCGGTCCGGTCCCAGGTCGACGGGCACGTGCACCTTTCGCCGACCACTGGCGACAACATCGATGTACTGTGGAGACCTCACGCCCCACGTGTTGAGCAATTCGGCGGTACGTCCACCCGGCCTCCCGCATGCCCACTATACGCCCTCGCTCAAAGTCCGTCAACTGCACATACGGTTCACGTCCACGCTGTCGCGGCATGCTACCAGTGTTAAAGACTGCGATGGAGCTCCGTATGCCACGGCAAACTGGCTGACACTGACGGCGGCGGTGCACAAATGCTGCGCAGCTAGCGCCATTCGACGGCCAACACCGCGGTTCCTGGTGTGTCCGCTGTGCCGTGCGTGTGATCATTGCTTGTACAGCCCTCTCGCAGTGTCCGGAGCAAGTATGGTGGGTCTGACACACCGGTGTCAATGTGTTCTTTTTTCCATTTCCAGGAGTGTATATTGTGATTAACAACGGTCCTACGACACTCCCCTGCGGCACACCTGAAATCACCCTAACTTCGGAAGACTTCGCTCCATTGAAAATGACATGCTGCGTTCTTTTATCTAGGAACTTTTCAATCCAATCACACAATTGGTTTGATAGTCCATATGCTCTTACTCTCTTCATTAAACGACTGTGGGGAACTGTATCAAACGCCTTGCGGAAGTCAAGAAACACGGCATCTACCTGGGAACCCGTGTCTATGGCCCTCAGAGTCTCGTGGACGAATAGCGCGAGCTGGCTTTCACACGATCGCCTTTTTCGAAACCCATGCTGATTCCTACAGAGTAGAGTTCTAGTCTCCAGAAAAGTCATTATACTCGAAGATAATAAGTGTTCCAAAATTCTACAACTGATCGACGTTAGAGATATAGGTCTATAGCTCTGCACATCTGTTCGACGTCGCTCCTTGAAAACGGGGATGACTTGTGCCCTTTTCCAATCTTTTGGAACGCTACGCTCTTCTAGAACCTGTGGTACACCGCTGCAAGAAGGGGCGCAAGTTACTTCGCGTTCTCTGTGTGAAATCTAACTGTTATCCCACCAGGTCCAGCGGCCTTTCTTCTTTTGAGCGATTTTATTTGTTTTCCAGTTCTAAGTTCTAGGGGACTGATGGCCTCAGATGTTAAGTCCCATAGTGCTCAGAGCCGTATGTACCATTTTTTGACACTAATAAGACAAAACATTGTAACCACTGACCACCGCGACGTTGGATGTCGTCTGGTGTGGTGGCGCTGCGGGCACGTGACGCGGCAGCAGAACTGTGTAAGCGGAGCGGAAATGGACGGCTTGATCTCCCTAGCAAAAGTATGGGCTGCAAATGGTAAATCTATTGAGATGAGCGACTTAACGAAGGGCAGATTATCATTACGCAGAGCCTGTGAGCGAGTGAAACAGTGAAGCTGGTCGAATGTTCACGTGCTACTGTCGTGAACATCTAAAGAAAGAGAAGGAGGGTGAAACTATCACTAGGCGTTAAATGGTTGGACGTCCACGATTCTTCACATAACGTGGGTTTCAGAGGCGTGTCTGCTTTGTAAAGTGGGATAGATAGTGATCTGTGGCATCTCTGTTGAAAGAGCACAATGCTGGTGCACGCACAAGTGTTTCTGAGCACACTATTCATCGTACGTTGTTTAACATGGAGCTCCGTACCAGACCACCCCTACGTGTTCACATGTTGACACAGTGACAACATCATTTACGATTGCAGTGAGCACTGAACCATCGGAATTCGACTGTCGATTGGTGGAAACCTGTCGGCTCTTCGGGTGAATCCACGCTGGCTGGTGAGTGGGGTATTATATTATGGGAGACATTCTCCTGTACTTGCATGGGGCCTGTGGCGGTCACCGAAGACACCCTGACAGCTGCGAACCAGCTGCATCACTTTACTCTTGGTGTCTTCCCCGACGGTGAAGTCATCTTTCAGCAGTTTAGTTGCCGTGTCTCGGAGTCATAACCGTGCTACAGTGCTGTGAGGAACATTATAGTGAACTCAACGCTGATGTCTCGGCGACCAAATTCCTGATGTAAAACCTATGGAACCCATCGGGAGCCATCACACCGTACGCAAATCAGCGACCAGTTATTTACACGAATTACATGACCTGTGCGCAGACATCTAATGCCACATAGCGCCACAAACCCACCAACAAACTGTCGGATCCCTGATACGCAGAATCAGTTATATATTTCGTCCAAAGATAGACAAACAAGCTTTTAGGCAGGTGGTCATAATGTTTTGGCTCATCAGTGTATACTGCAGAGCATGAATTTAATATTGTACAGAGTCCACTAAAATATTAGTCATAGTATATTTATAAACCCATCATGTGGTGCACGATGAAAATACTATTAAAATGATATGTGTGTAGCTCGAAAGAACTTTAAATGGTAAAGCAAACGGAACAGACCTGAGAACAGTCACTTCGTATATAGAGGAGAGTTTGCGGTCAACCTTTTGCTTGGTATGATTGCAGATTGTCACTTTATCGAATGTCGTGAAATGATCGTTGAAACGGCCACGTGTGAACCTAGAAAAATTTTGCTATTTCGATAAGCTGTGCAACTCAGAAATATTGTAGCTGGTGTTGGACTTAAAAATATTTTCTCCCGTCGCCGAACTACAAATTATTTTTGACAGTCATCTAACTTAGTTATGCAAGTTCACAGGGATTTTTACTAAGCATTAGTATTCCGATTATTGATAACTGATTTCGGTTGGCGTAAAAATGAAAGCGCACCAATCATCTCTGTGTCCCCCACACAGTCATAACTGTTAGAGCCTCATTTTTATTTTTTATTGTCTTTAAGCGATGGGCCAGTAACGCTGCGACCTCGTCAAAACTCTTTACTCGGTGAACGAAATGAATGGAGAGCTTCCTACCGCTGTTTTTAAATGCATTCTGGCCATTAAGGTGGCGGGACTAGATGACTCTCTGGGAGAATCGACTATCCTGAGCTGTCGAACAATGCAACCAGTTTGATTCGTTACTGTCGATATCTTCTGTGGTGGAATCGATGTCGTTATTCAGGCGATATACAAGACTTCCCTCTGGTTGTATGTATCCTGAAGCGTCAATAGTCATGCAGCACGAATGGATGAGCTATGGCATTTTGGGAGAATTTTATCTGTGCCTGCGCCAATCTGCCAGCCTGTCTGACCGAGCAGTTCTAGGCGCTTCAGTCCAGAACCGCGCTGCTGCTACGGTCGCAATTTCGATTCCTGCCTCGAGCATGGATGTGTGTAATGTTCTTAGGTTAGTTAGGTTTAAGTAGTTCTAAGCCTCAGATGTTAAGTCCCATAGTGCTTAGAGCCATTTCAACCTTTCTTTTTTTTTTTTTTTTTTTTTTTTTTTTTTTTTTTTTGATCCAGTCTTTGAGTATTATCTTTGTTATTCGCACAGTGTGCTTGAGTCAGAAGTAGTAGCAATTCGGCAGTCGCAAGTTGCTGTTCCAAGTAGTGAATTTGCAGTGGGCTGAAATTTGGGCGTGTTGACAGGTGTGTCACGGCACATTTAACTATTAGTTATGGTTTCATGTGGGATGTTCAGTATTAAAGTAGTTACTCGTTCCACGAAACTCTACCAAGCTGAAATTTCATTGTGAAAAATGGCATCCAGACATATGTGGACAGAGATTTGCTGATACTGGAGATTTTAGATCTGCCAACACAGCTTATACACAGAAAGATTTACCTGGTTTGAAGAGACGGGTACCCTGCCCTTCCCCCACCTCTCAGCCACCTGACAACAACTGTTCACAGGAATGACTGTCAATTCTTTCTAGATGTCCGTCATTCGTTAGCGAGATTCATGCGTTACTGACTCGTGTATTCCTTTCGTTTCTTCACTGTCCATACATCTCCATATTGCTCTTGTCTCTCTTCGAATTGTGATCATATATTTACCTTACATGTCTCCCTTTGTAAAATGAACCAAGAAATAATGTCCCAATTTACAGGGTGCAAAAGTTTGCTATGGGAAGAATGGAATGATGTGAAAAAAATTCGTATGTGTTGTCACTGATACCAGTAAGTTCTAAAACGAGTAAAGAGTTTTAAGAATGAATATGATAGAATTTACAAACGTGTGTCTGTCTCCTACTTACCTTCAGAATAGCTTTGAAGTGATCTATCTTTACCCATTTTTAAAGGTTTATTTTTCATATTTTTCGATGTCCATAATAATTGTTTAGATGACTGTGCACAGTTCGTTTGTTCATCACTTCACATTAATTATACCTGTACGTGTTACTCACGAGCAGTTTTATGAATATTTATCCATATATAGCATGTTAAGTAAGTTGAAACCACCACGAAAATACTGACAAACATGACATAGTGGTTTTTGATATGAAAAAAGGCAGATGGGTCAAGTATGTTTCTCCTGGTTTCCTATTAGGGGACATTTTTGCTAGAACTGCTTCATAACCTAATTAATAGTCCTGTATCCAGATTAAGTTACCCAAATTTAAGTCAAATTGCTACCAAGGCAAGAAAACGCGAATTTTAATGAAACGTGCATCAATGATTTAAAAATCAATAAGTACTTTTGAATTTCATTTCAATTCGGTAAAAGATGGATGGAATGTTTTTCTGGACTGGTAGACTGTGGGAGCGTGATGGGTGCAGCTGTCCAATGGCTAGGACGTCGTAAAAATATTTCTAGGTCAAAGGATGGGTCCTGAAGCAGGCATTCTTGATGGACAGCTGTTGTCAGAGAAAATGTCCTACGTGCAGATAATAATCGCACATAGCACTGAAAGGCACTTTCAACGTGCCTTTAAGTTACATTGTGAGAAGTCGAGGGAAGAATACTTCTGAAAAAGATACGAATCTGTTGGGGAGTGGGAAGATATCACACTGAGTGCAAGAGGAATTTGCTTTACTCAAAGTAGGTCAATACGAGCGGTTGTTTAAATTCCGTATGGCAGCCCCGGTTTGGTTCACTATTATTATTTTTGTATCGAAGAGGAGGATTTGCAGGTGTGTGCCTGCAGCCCTGGTCATTGACTAAAACGTGAAACTAGTCTCATGGTGGGAGAGCGGTTCTGCTTTCCACCCCTTCTTAGACAGAGACATACATTACTGGTTAATCACGGCAGATTATGGAGGAGAAGGGAAATTGTTGTTATTGTCATAAACTTTTCATTGGTTGGAACTCGAAGATCTATAATGAACGGCTGAAGAAAATCCAGTACTAGTATAGCCAGCAAAATGTTTCAATAAGATAGAAGATACACATTTTGTCATAGAACAGCAGAGAGGCAACACTTCGCCTTAAATCTCGAGAGTGCTGATTTTACCTTAGACCCAGAGGTATTACACATGCTGCAGCTGAACTTGTAACTGTACCTATCACTGCAGCCATCTTGGGCACACGAGTCTTGAAGCAATGGTGAGAATAAGACGCATTTGCACGAATCATAAACAGGAGACCACGAAGTTATTTGTTGCAAGTTAAAGTCATGGTTTTCTTGATTAAGTAGTTGAAGTCAAAAGGCTCTCTCTCTCTCTCTCTCTCTCTCTCTCTCTCTCTAATGTGGTGCACCGCAGCCGGGTGGTAATCTCTTTACGCGACTCCATTTAGCCGACATGCATGTCAGTGTTGATGAAACGATGATGAGGACATCATAACACACAGCCCCTAAGCGGAGAAAATCTCCGAGCTAGCTGGAAATCGAACTCGGGCCTCTTTGGTTAGCGATCTGCCGTGCTTAACGCAACTACCGAGGCGAACAACATGTGCTTAGATAAGAGTGATGGTGACATCTTGGGTTGTCGGGTGTTCTGCCGGATATCAGCGTCGTACTTGCACGATATTTCGGTCACGTAGATCGTAACCTTCATCAGGTGCGACCTGAGACTGCTCCTCGAGTGGACCTGGTCCAGTATTTATGCCTATGGCCTTCCCCCACCACAGAGGAAGCGCCTGCAGCTGTTGGTGGAGGGGGAAGGCCATAGGCATAAATACCGGACCAGGTCCACTCGAGGAGCAGTCTCAGGTCGCACCTGATGAAGGTTACGAGCTACGTGACCGAAATATCGTGCAAGTACGACGCTGATATCCGGCAGAACACCCGACAACCCAAGATGTCATTAGATCGCCGGGAAAGCCTGAAGAGTTACAAGAGTGATGGTGCTTATCTTTACTTTTCTGGCCTCTTTTTCGCTAGTTTGTTATATAATTCTGCAATCATTGGGGTTTGAGTGGACTCAGCTAATCTAATTCTACCCTCCTATAGCAAGGTCTTACCATGTTCCTTTTCTAATTCGTTTGAACCTCTGTGCACTTTACTATTAATTGCTTTGTCTGTTGGAATCCAATTAATGCATTTTACTAATAAACAAAATTTTATAGTGGCCTGTCGTCTCATTACGTAGTTCGATGACAATCCTTTCCTATTATATCTGATAGAGTTATGATAACTTTATTACATGTTAAAATGGGACACTCCTGTCTAAATTCAGATGCTTGTTAGTTTCCGTTGTGCGACTTCTTTCTTATTATTCCACATTATCTCATGGGATGCAGCCTTTTACTGTACGGGTCACCAGTTTCAGTCCTTTAGCATCTCACGGGTATGATAAATACTCAAGCGTAGTCTCACACTACAAGTGGAAAATGTTGTTTTGTCTCAGAATGACACGCAGCTTGGAAATATGGAAAAGCTTTGATTTCCCAATTCTTTATCAAGCGTTACACATTTCAAAATTTCATCATCACATGGAAGCTGTTGGAAAAGTAGCCCTTCTTTACGTATTATCGTAATTATGCACAGTAGTGATCCCAAGTTGAGCCAGATCTGAATGGTCGCCTGCCTGTACCATGGCTGTACTATATTTCTAGTAGTAGTAGTAGTAGTAGTAGTAGTAGTAGTAAAGTAGTAGCTTCATTCATCCGTATATCTCTTTTTACAAGGATGTAGGACATGTCAAACTATTTACAAGTTTAGACCAATTTAAAATAAGCTAATTCATATAATCATACATTTACAGACTTCTAGTTAGGGACAATCATTAGATTTAGTCATGTTATACAATACTTTTCTTTTACAACTAACTTATGAAATAATGCAATGCTACACTGCTCACTTACATCTCACTATTAGTCACTGCACACATTATACAGGCATTGTTTCATAACACTTCACTCACTACACATACAGACACACACGCACACTGGTGATCTCTGGGCCATTTTCTGTTCCGCAACTTCCCATTTGCTGTCCTAAAAAACTCAGTCAAAAAATGGTTCAAATGGCTCTGAGCACTATGGGACTCAACTGCTGTGGTCATCAGTCCCCTAGAACTTAGAACTACTTAAACCTAACTAACCTAAGGACATCACACACATCCATGCCCGAGGCAGGATTCGAACCTGCGATCGTAGCAGTCGCACGGTTCCGGACTGCGCGCCTAGAACCGCGAGACCACCGCGGCCGGCTCTGTCAATATTCCTCTATAATGAATGAGATGTTGAGCTCAGAAAGAGGTAGAGGTGTTAGTACTGCGCTATCCACAGTTTGGGGGCAAGTATTTATAGAAAAGGAGAAAAGAATGAAAAAACGTAGTTTTAAGGTGTTATGTGGAATGCTGGATGTTTTATAATCATTATTAATATCATTTGGCCAATGTAACGTTTGTTGCAATGACTGCATGTCATTTATAAAATTACATGCAGTCATTGCAACAAATTGCAGCAAATATTACATTGGCCAAACGGGAAGAAATTTTAAAACCCGCATGAAAGAACATATTGACTGTTTCAGATTTGGTAAACCGGATAAATCAGCTATAGCGAAACATATAAATGAAACAGCACACAGTGTTACGATACACAACGATCTCAAAGTACGTACAATATAATTTAGAAAAGTGCTGAAAAATGGACATCTTGGAAGAAATGGAAATATTCATCCATGGCCACATGGGGAATAACGAGAGCCTGAATGACTTCAAAAATTCACATTTCATTTCCAATTTCACTACAGTACTCCTAGAATAAAAGATACATAACATGACAGTCGTTTGACTCTAGCCCCACTAACAGCTTAGAAATATGTAAAATAAATAGTTTATAGAATAATGTGTTCAATAATATTGTAACAGGTGCTGAATTTGTAATGTATTTCGTCAACCTACATCTGTAATATGATAACAAGACGTGCAGACGACATGTAAACATCTGACTCCACATAGATCTACAAATCGATACTCAAACCGAAACTAGCTGTATTTCGACCTCCATCTTGTCGACTGCACTACAGAACTGTTTGTGATCGTGTTTCCAAGTTACTGCTATGTTAGTGACAATTTGTGAACAGTGACCAACAGAGCCACGGAAATAGATACACCGCAACGTATCACAGCGAGACTGCCACGCCAGAAGAACAAAGTGAGTGGCCGTTACACAACATTTTCGTGCAAACATAAGTCCAGCATCCAAAGTGACATTGCCTCTTACTAAGTTTTCTCTTCTTCCACGGGATGACAACAGCATTTACGAAAAGACTATGTAATATCAGTATGACCCTGTAAGAGGTCCGAGCAGATGTAATTTCGATGTATTGTTCATGCGCTGCCTGCGATGTGCAAGGTATAAGAAAATCTCTGACCAGAGAGCAGTGTTGACTGCAGTAGGAACTGTGTAGCTGTAGCAGTAAGTTGTTGCTAGTCTGGAGTCTGCTCTGGTCTGGTATGGTGTATTGTGTTGGCTGGCCCTGTCGTGGTGCAGCGATGCCGGAGTCTGAGTATTATTGTATAAGAATGATCTTTCAGGGCCATGACGCAGCACTGCTGACGTCCAAAATTTACCAGGTTAAATTCACAGTGGATTATTGAAAAGTCACAAGTGAGCGACAATTTAATTGAGAGGTTAGTTACATTGTTTTATGACCAGGTTACTGAATTCATTTTTTATTGGGACGTTACACTGAATGTGAACGACATAATTATAATTTTTACTGTTGAGAGGTTTAGAAATTTTTCTGTTTTGAGTTTACACTAAACGTGAATATTATTTATGTTAGTATTTTCTGTTTTGAGGTTACGCTAAATTAGAATCATATTCATATTATTTATTTTATTTTGTGGGGAGGTTACACTGAATGACGATATTTATTTATATTAATGATTTTAAATTATTTTGTGGGGAGGTTACACTTGGCGACAACCGGCCAGGATCGTGTTTCTTTGTGAATTTCTGAGAAGTAGTCATATATCTGCTCTTATTTACTTAAATGTAGTTTGCATTTGGCGCAACGCATTTACTAATTTGTCACTCTTTCTTTCACAGATCATCGGCAATTTATTGCTCTTTGTTGTAATTGTGTTTGTTCCATTTTTGCTTTGTCTTTGTTTCATTTTGTGCTTCACTTTGATTAGTGAAAATGCCGCGAAAAACTGTTAACAGTACATCGCGATGTACAATGACTGAAATAGGCGACTCGAATAATTTGACCGATAATACTTGCTACACTCAGTGTAATAATGTTAATTCTCTAATTACAGATAATCAGTGCCTGCCGATCACTAGTATTGAGTTAAATCCTAATGATGGGCAAACAAATTCAATTATGTCCACAGTAAATTTAACAATTGATGACGCGGCACGTTCCGATACAATGAACGCTGCCCAGTTTGACACACCCGGTTTGCAAAATTTGAATTGTGAACAGATAAATTTTTCTCACGAAGATGAACAATGTAGTCAGAATACGTCAGATTTATTTGATTCCGGTGTAGTGACCAACAGTGCACATCCAATTGGCGAACTTTTTCAAGAATCAGAAAATGACCAAATGGTTACACAAAACGCGACAAATACAGATACATCATCACACAGCACAGAGAATAGAGTAGGTAATATTGGCATGGATCAAGTTATGGCATTATTGCTACAAATTAATCAATCGTACAAACAACTTAATAAAAAACTAGACAACAATTACAAACAGTCGAATGAAAAACAAGACAACCTAAGTGAACAGAACAAACAACTTAGTGAACAGATTACAGCCGTTGCCGTGCAATGTCACGATACTAAAGAACAATTACGTGAGGAAATTAAGGCTTGTGCTAGGAACAGTAGTAAAGAAATTAGATCTGTTGCACAAGAATTAAGTAATACACATGCAGCCACAACGAAATTACTCAGAGATGAAATTAGTGCAGTCGCTAAACAATGTTCTGAAAACGCAACACAGCTACGCGACGAGTTTAAATTAATGTCGTCAGAACTTTCACGCACACTGGATGCGAAAATAGATACGAAATTTGAACAACAAAACAGTCAAATTGACGAACGTTTTAATCACCACCTACAAAACAGTGAAACGCGTTACAGTAAATTTATACAAGAACAGAATAAAGTAAAGCAACATGTCATGGAAACAATTACTGCACAGAGACAGGAAGATAAGCGTAAATTGTTTACGAAAGCAAAAACATACGTAGACAACAATATTGCTACAGTATCGGACGAAATCAAACAGTTGAACACCGAATTGCATGATGAAATCTCCGATCTTAAAACAAAAACAGACACACACACATTAGACTTTCAGACAATGATCAACAGACTTGAAAAGTTGGAACTAATACAGGATCCCGATGCCATCAAAGCAGACGTTAAAAAATTGAACAAAACCACACGTAAAATACAAAAACAAATTAATGTTTGTGATACTAAAAACGATGATCAGGTGAAAGAACTGACTGAAAAATATGATGAATTGGCCAGTCGTATTGACGTTATCGAAAGTAATAATGACACCAAATCAGACGATACGTCACCTGTTTCGTTTAATCAAACACCCGAATTCCAAAATTTACAGCAGACGATCAGTGAGATAGATTCGTCCTATAATACATTACGTAGAAAATTGTCAACTTTACAGCACGAATTGACGGAGATGAAAAATATTTCAGTCACTAACACGTCACAGCATACGCCACGTTCCGAACATTTGTCACACCCACACAGCCAGTATAATTTAGGTAATTTACAGAGACTACGTGACGTAGAATCCGAACAGACACAGATAAATAGATTCTCATGCAATCCTGAACCTGTTCACACATTCAGAGAAGATAACGTTGATTATAAGCAATTTTTATCCGTAAAAAATTTAAGGTACTTAATAATGTCAGAACACAGATTCACCCTTTTGACTGGATACGACAATTTATTTTTGTACTTTCACCAGCTTGGCCTGTAATGCAGAAACTAGAATTGGACTGGATACAACAATTTGCTTTTGAAGTTTCACCGGTATTGCCTGTAACGCAGAAACTAAAATTTATTTGCAGCGCGTAAGTGACCTAAGGGGATTCATTACACTTCAATGAATATGTGCCGTAGCGTGCACAGGGCCCCGAGCCGTAGTGGTGCTATTTCATCTTTAGTTTTCTGCACTGCTGCCTTCTCTTCTACTATCCTTTATATCTATCAAAACAGCTCTTCAACTATCGATCTATCTAGGATTAGAAACGTGTAAAGAAAACCTGATATGACAAGTTTTACCTGAAAGTGACAGTTTTCATTAGTGTGTCCCGAAATGACAAGAACTACCAGCATAATTTTAATAAGTGACAAAATTTTTAATTATCAGTATCGTCAAAATTATCAGCAACAGGAACCACATTTTGGTAACAATAAAGATTTTTCCCAACAACAGCAACAAAACCAGCCGGTTAGCATACCTAACCAACAATGTAATGTGCAAGGTCAACGAAGCTTTAATGTTTCGCCGCCTACACGTATAGCGTCGGCTCCGCCAAATAGTAACGCACAGCAACAAGGAAATAACTACGTACAGAAAACACATCATTTCAACTCATATCGCAATGCACCATATAGAAATGACTATCATGACAGACGTAAAAGTAATGAGCACAATTTTCAGCGTAATGTTTAATAACAGTCGGTCTTACCAGCAGCATAATCAACCGCAACAACAGATTATCGTGAATGAACCAGACAGTAGATATCATCCCGAACGTAATACGTCAGGACGAAATAACAGAACAGTACAAATAGTTGAAATACCACAGCATCCTCCCGCGAGTAACCGAACGTCAGAAAGAATTTGACTAGATACAGTACAGGTTGCATCTTTCAGCAACGCAATCAATACTTTTGACACACAGAATCTTGTTCACGAAAATGTTATTACTTTGGACGACATCCGAGACACTCTTTTGCAGGAAAAACCAGTTATTCAAAAAACCATTTCCCACCCCGTCACTGAAGTAAAGATTGGATCATCCAAATTTTCAGCAGTAATCGATTCTGGATCACCTATGTCAGTTATAAACGAAGAAACCTACAACGAATGTAACAAAGAGAATACCTATCCTACGTTACCATTAGGCAAAACTAGAGTAAAACGAGCAGTATCTGGTAAAGAAGTAGACGTAAAATTACAGACACACTTATCGTTTTGTATTGCAGGTCATACGTTTCACTCAAATTTTTGCATTGTTCCCTTATTGACAACAGACGTTATTTTAGGTACGAATTTTGTGGTAGAACACGACGCAATTATTGACTTTCAAATTTCCTATTTAATGTTAAAGGATGAAAATGTACAACTGGCTTTAGAATTTCAGCACTCTTTATCTGCAGAAGAACAAACAATTAATCATACAGAGGTCATTTCTGCATCACGTAACATAGACTGTCATTCCACATTGTTCACAGATACGTACGTACACAACCATAATACTCCAGACGAAGCCGACTATGACGTTATACAGATGATTACTGATAAAATTAAACAGAGCAGTGCAAATATAGACGACGAACGTTCAGAGCTACGCAAAACTCTTTTACAGCAAGCTTCAGCTTTTGACAACGTCCCTGGTACTATATCCGGTTTTATGTATGAATTTCAAGTTAAACAGCACGACACATTTAAAGCCAAACATTATCCCATTCCTTATATTCACACAGAACAAGTTAAGAAAGAATTGCAAGCTATTCTTGACCAAGGTATTATTGAACCGGCAGTTAGTCCGTACATGAACCCGCTCCATATTGTTAAGAAAAAGGATGGTTCACTTCGCCTCGTACTTGATTCGCGTCACGTCAATGACATTATTATTAATGAAACAGATCGCCCACAGACACTAGAAGAACTTCTACAGAAATTTCATGGTACTGCTATTTATTCCACATTAGATTTGAAATCGGGATTTTGGCAAATTCATCTCCATCCGAACTGCAGAAAGTACACAGCTTTTCTCTGTTTTGGTGACTGTTATCAATTTTGTAAATTACCGTTCGGTTTAACTATTTCTTCAGCAGCATTTATTCGCGGTTTGAATACTATACTTCCGACAGAATTCAAAGACAGAATCACAACGTATGTAGACGACATTCTTATTGCAGAAGCTAACTGGTCTGAACACAATCTGATTCTTGAACAGCTGTTGCAAACTTTTCGTGCACAAGGACTCACAGTTAATCTTAGCAAATCACACTTTGGCAAAACTTCTATAAAATTTCTTGGACATGCAATTTCAGCAGAAGGCATTGCGCCTGACACGGAAAAACTTCAAGCTTTACGTGACATTACTGTACCTACGACGAAGAAACAACTACGCACCTTTTTGGGATTAATTAACTTTTTTCGTAAATTTATTCATTACTCTGCTTTAGACACCCCTAGATTATGTCAATTGACGGGTAAAAACACTATTTGGTCCTGGGATAGAGAAAGCACATTCTGAATTTGTCAATCTGAAACAAGCTTTGTTGAATGCACCACTTTTATCACATCCAGATCTTACTAGAAATTTTTCCATTGCCACCGACAGTTCTAACACCGCTTTAGGCGTACACATTTTTCAGGAAATTGAAGATGGTTCTACAGTAATTAAAAACATCGCCTTTGGGAGTCGCATTCTGTCACCTGCTGAACGCAATTATTCTGTCACAGAACTTGAAACATTGTGTGTTGTATGGGCATTTACGAGATTCAGGCATTTTCTTTATGGAAGACATACGACAGTTTTTACTTTCAGCAAAATTTACACATGACAGGTTAAGCAGATGGAAACTTTATTTACAGGAATGTAATTTTACAATTGTTCACATTCCCGGTACACAAAATATTGTAGCAGACGCACTATCCCGTTCTCTCAGCAACAATCAGCAAGACATCGCAACCAACTTCTGCCAAGCAAATTTTAGCGTAATGTATATTCAACAAGTTGCATTTGAAAATTTTATTTCGTCATCATTACGAGAGATAGCACAAAAGCAGCGTAAAGACAACGTATGGAAAGAAATTAAACACCTTTGGCAAGATAGGAATAATGTTACCATTAGAAACCATTACACTGTACGCAATAATATTCTGTTTCGCCGCTCTCACCCTGACAGCAACAATTGGTTACTATGCATTCCTGACGAGCTTGTTAACAAATTAATTTGGTATACTCATTTAAGTCACGCACATTACGGAGCCAGAAAATGTTTTCTTATACTGAGACAGAACTGTTTTTTGCCAACATGGAGAAACGTATTCGACGAGTTTTAGCATCATGTAAAATCTGCCATAAAGCTAAGTCAGACACGACTTCACATATTCCTCCGTTACATCCCATTGTACCTGTTAAATTGAGACACATGGCCGCTGTAGACATTTTTGGTCCGATTCCCAGATCTAATAGAGGTTTTTGCTACATCTTTGTCGCTGTTGAACTCACTTCAAAATTTGTTACCTTCACTCCGTTACGCAAAGCTACTGCTAAATCTGTTTCGAAAGCATTTGTAAAACATTTTCTATTTCATGTAGGGCATGTATTGAAAGTAATTTCCGACAATGGACCACAGTTTCGATCTGCTATATGGACACGTATGTGACGAACAAGAAACATTTCTCCGATCTATATATCCAAGTATCACGCTTCTTCGAACCCTTGTGAACGACTAATGAAAGAAATTGGTAAACTACGTAGAATATACTGCTATAAAAACATATTGATTGGGATACACACATACTGTCATTCCAGGATGTAATTAACTCCATACCAAATGAATCGACTATGTTATCTCCGACAGTTATCCTGAAAAATGTTGAACCACGTAACAAAATTAAAGAATTAGCATCCTTTCCTACATCTCGTCGACTACGACACCATGAAATAATTGACATTGCGCTGAACAACATCAAACGTGCCGCAGAGCGCCGAAGAAGACAGCAAAAACAGGTTTGTACTCGCCGTAAATTTCACTTTGGACATAAGATATTAGTACGCACACGTTATTTATCCAACAGAGGAAAGAGTAGATGCAGTAAATTTGAGCTTCTATATGCAGGTCCATACAGAATTCGCATCATTCCTCACCCCAATGTAGTACACGTCGAAACTTTGAGAAACAGAAAAAGTAAAGGCAATCACCATATCTCCAATATTAAACCCTTTATTGAATGAACATACTTTATGATTTGTCGCACTGTAATGCCATTTGCAGATATTTGTATGAACACTTACTGATGATTATCGTATTTTTTCTTGGCAAGTACCCGGCAAGGTAAGGTTAGCAGGTCGCTTTTCTTGTCGTTACACATCAGACCGTGCACATTTTTCCAGATAAACTTAGATATTTTATGACCACTTATGCAATTCTATCTATGTGACTACTTACTGATGATTATCGTATTTTTTCTTGGCAAGTGCCCGGCAAGATAAGGTAAGCAGGTCGCTTTTCTTGTCGCTATATATCAGACCGACACACATTTTCCATTTTTCGTGTATGTATGATTGTTTTCCTGTTATGTTTGTATGTACTACGAAATCCTTAAGATATAACAAACACCAGTTGACTTTAACATTTTTCCTTATGATATCTCAATATCTTGACTATTCTACACTTTTGGCTACTGCATTATGAGACTGTGTGTACATTTTTGCACCTGAACACTCTCTGTGTTTTTGACATAATACGTTTTCTTTCAACCTATGCTGTATGCTTAATTATACCACTAGAAACAAGTTTTTATTTAATGGGTATATGATTTAAATGCAAGGTATTAATCCTTATTCACCATTTTCAGAAAGCAATAACGAGTAAAAGAAATAAATTAAACAAACCACAATGGATTACTATGAAATGGGAATTTCACCTTCGGAATGAACAAAAGAAAATGGAATACCTTGTGATGAAGAGTAAATGGATCAGAATTAACAAGCATTAACAAGAATATACTATACACATCGTATGATAGCATTCATAACAAAATTTTTTTCTTTCAGAATACGAGGCGATTGATGCAGGCTGTCAGACAGAACTACACATCTTAGTTTTAGTGATGAAATATGCTAGAAATAAGAAACTCTATACTATTAATAGTTGTATGAAGTAAATGGTAATACACTCCTGGAAATGGAAATAAGAACACCGTGAATTCATTGTCCCAGGAAGGGGAAACTTTATTGACACATTCCTGGGGTCAGATACATCACATGCTCACACTGACAGAACCACAGGCACATAGACACAGGCAACAGAGCATGCACAATGTCGGCACTAGTACAGTGTATATCCACCTTTCGCAGCAATGCAGGCTGCTATTCTCCCATGGAGACGATCGTAGAGATGCTGGATGTAGTCCTGTGGAACGGCTTGCCATGCCATTTCCCCCTGGCGCCTCAGTTGGACCAGCGTTCGTGCTGGACGTGCAGACCGCGTGAGACGACGCTTCATCCAGTCCCAAACATGCTCAATGGGGGACAGATCCGGAGATCTTGCTGGCCAGGGTAGTTGACTTACACCTTCTAGAGCACGTTGGGTGGCACAGGATACATGCGGACGTGCATTGTCCTGTTGGAACAGCAAGTTCCCTTGCCGGTCTAGGAATGGTAGAACGATGGGTTCGATGACGGTTTGGATGTACCGTGCACTATTCAGTGTCCCCTCGACGATCACCAGTGGTGTACGGCCAGTGTAGGAGATCGCTCCCCACACCATGATGCCGGGTGTTGGCCCTGTGTGCCTCGGTCGTATGCAGTCCTGATTGTGGCGCTCACCTGCACGGCGCCAAACACGCATACGACCATCATTGGCACCAAGGCAGAAGCGACTCTCATCGCTGAAGACGACACGTCTCCATTCGTCCCTCCATTCACGCCTGTCGCGACACCACTGGAGGCGGGCTGCACGATGTTGGGGCGTTAGCGGAAGACGGCCTAACGGTGTGCGGGACCGTAGCCCAGCTTCATGGAGACGGTTGCGAATGGTCCTCGCCGATACCCCAGGAGCAACAGTGTCCCTAATTTGCTGGGAAGTGGCGGTGCGGTCCCCTACGGCACTGCGTAGGATCCTACGGTCTTGGCGTGCATCCGTGCGTCGCTGCGGTCCGGTCCCAGGTCGACGGGCACGTGCACCTTCCGCCGATCACTGGCGACAACATCGATGTACTGTGGAGACCTCACGCCCCACGTGTTGAGCAATTCGGCGGTACGTCCACCCGGCCTCCCGCATGCCCACTATACGCCCTCGCTCAAAGTCCGTCAACTGCACATACGGTTCACGTCCACGCTGTCGCGGCATGCTACCAGTGTTAAAGACTGCGATGGAGCTCCGTATGCCACGGCAAACTGGCTGAAACTGACGGCGGCAGTGCACAAATGCTGCGCAGCTAGCGCCATTCGACGGCCAACACCGCGGTTCCTGGTGTGTCCGCTGTGCCGTGCGTGTGATCTTTGCTTGCACAGCCCTCTCGCAGTGTCCGGAGCAAGTATGGTGGGTCTGACACACCGGTGTCAATGTGTTCTTTTTTCCATTTCCAGGAGTGTATGAATAATGAATAATGAAGTGTCTTTTTTGCAGATGATAATGAATGATGATGAATAGTTATATGAAGAATATGCTAATATGAAGAAGTTTTTCTTTGCAGCTGATGATAGCGATGAAGTCATGATAATATGAATAATGAAGATTTTCTTTGCAGATGAGAATAATGATGAAGTTTATATATTTACTGTTAGTTACGAAATTCTATGTAGTTATTTAAGTATTTGTTGCAGTTCGTTTTGACAGTATGTCTTATATCGCATGGTATAATGACTGAATGTTTTGGAAAGGACATCTAGAGTAAATACATATTGAGTACACGTTTCATTACCTGTTAATTCAAAGTTCACTACTTTTCAGCATAATATGCGATTCTTCTTTCAGCTGAATAATCCATTTTGTATTTTTTCCTGGAGAAGCTATTCTTGAAATTAATGTGCTATAAGCAGTTAGTTATTAAACCTGTTCTAGTACTTGCATTTTTTTACCCATTTGTGTGTGTCATTCATGAATGTGATCACATATACTCTACTTGTTTCATAACCTTGCTACAGCTGACTCATGACGAATGATGTTACTAATCCTTATTTGTAGCAATAAGTCAAAAGCAAATATTTTCATGCCCCAGCAATTAATTATCGATCCCAACGCAATACATTGCTGGCAAAAAAATGTATTACCAGTCCCAAATAATGCTACTAGTTTAAGAGATATTTATAGTACTAAATATAATGCAGATTTCTCAGATGTATTGAATACATTATGTCTATGTATTATTGGACCACAGACCTTGAGTAATAGTTGCAGTGTGTTGCATTTTAAATATGTCTTATGTCACTTGAATGATGAGTTCTGAGTAATACTGAATGATGTTTTGTAATTATGCATAAATGCTATGCCAACAATTTCTGTAAATAATATTTTTATTATACTCTATAAATGCTATGCCAATAATTAACTCTCATTTTGAATGATGACTTCTGAATAATACTGAATAATGTTTTATAAAACTATATGAATACTTTGTAATTGGCCAATGAATGCCACTGTTTCTTACATTGTAAATTTGTCTTATGTCACTTACATGATATCATATATGAATACGAGTAGCTTAATGCTACACTCATTAACTCCTGTTTTGAATGATGACTTCTGAATAATGCATAAAAATGGTTTGTAACTGGCCAATGAGTGCCAATGATTACTATAACTAGATGAATTATGTAAATGGTATGCCATTAATTAACTCTTGCTTTGAATGATCACTTCTGAATAATGCATAAAATGGTTTGTAACTGGCCAATGAGTGCCAATGATAACTATAACTAGATGAATTATGTTAATGCTATGCCATTAATTAACTCTTGCTTTGAATGATGACTTCTGAACAATGCATAAATATGGTTCGTAACTGGCCAATGAGTGCCAATATTTAGTGTAATCAGATGACTTATGAATACTGTTCTGTAATACTCCATACATAATACAGAAATGTTTAGTAACTAGGCAATGAGTGCCAACAATTACTCAGATCGGTTGATAGACTAGTGTAATTCTCTATGATGAATAGTATAAGACTTAATGTCCTTCACCTTCTGACCTAATTACCAGAAATTACTGTAATATCCGTTTGTCCTGTCTATCCTCATGATCATGGAGCACTATATTTGTTTTTTGCACTAATTCTACGTTGGTGTACCTTACAAGAATGTGGTGTTGACACATCATGCTGTCCACCACCTTAAACGATGGAGATGTTGTTATGGTCCCACTGTTTGGTGTACCTAATGTACTACCAAAATGATAACATTGAATATTAATACAACATTTCAGCGTCTTGGCTACACTGATTAGTACTTCAGGGAAGAGAACTTCAGATTGACTCACTTGGTGTTGTGCTTCTGTAGAAAGATTGGTCTTTCAGTGCAGCTACGTGCAACCTACTGTGCTACAACCATGATGCAATCCTTCCCTTTCCTTTCCTAGTTCTTATAAAATGGTAATATATATATATATATATATATATATATATATATATATATATATATAGTGCGTGTGCACTTTATGTCATTTATTAATATGTATTGTACTCATTGCCTATCCTAGTTCTTGTAAAAAATATATACAGTGCGTGTGCACTTTATGTCATTTGTTAATGTGTTTTGTACTCATTGCGTGTACATTTTATCATTGCTTGATATGTTCTGTACTCAGTGCATGTGCACTCTATTTCATTTCATGTTCTGCACTTATATATATATATATATATATATATATATATATATATATATATATATATATATATATATATACTCTGTGACCATAAACTTAGTTAATTAAGTAGATTTTAGAAAAATTTGTTGCTCATGACAAGTCCAATTGACTCACCATCGCTGCCAAATTTTTGCCCCCCCCCCCCCCCCCCAGTGGAGGGTTATGTAAGAGGTCCGAGCAGCTGTAATTTCGATGTATTGCTCATGCACTGCCTGCGATATGCAAGGTATAAGAAAATCTCTGACCAGAGAGCAGTGTTGACTGCAGTAGGAACTGTGTATCTGTAGCAGTAAGCTGTTGCTAGTCTGGAGTCTGCTCTGGTCTGGTATGGTGTATCGTGTTGGCTGGCCCGGTCGTGGTGCAGCGATGCCGGAGCCTATTATTGTAAAAGAATGATCTTTCAGGGCCATGACGCAGCACTGCTGTCGTCCAAAATTTACCAGGTTAAATTCACATTGAATTATTGAAAAGTCATAAGTGAGCGACAATTTAATTGAGAGGTTAGTTACCTTGTTCTATTACCAGGTTACTGGATTCATTTTTTATTGGGATGTTACACTGAATGTGAACGACATAATTATAATTTTTACTTTTGAGAGGTTTAGGAATTTTTCTGTTTTGAGTTTACACTAAACGTGAATATTATTTATGTTAGTATTTTCTGTTTTGAGGTTACACTAAATTAGAACCATATTCATATTATTTATTTTATTTTGTGGGGAGGTTACACTGAATGACGATATTTATTTATATTAATGATTTTAAATTATTTTGTGGGGAGGTTACAACCTTATTGTAAAGTTGTTCTTGTAATGCCATTTAGCCTGAAAATGACGTTTAACCATCGAAACATGTTGCTAAATAAATAAGTAATACAATAGTCGACAAAGTTTTTGACTGGTAGCGGTAATTTAAAAAAAACCTTTACATAAAAAGATAAGATTTTTAATGGACCGGGTGACTATTACAAATATGAAGTTTGCCACATTACAAACGTTCATAAATTTGGAGATCGTGTTGTTAACCTTTTAAACATTAGATTATTCCGATATGAATTAAATATTGTGAGTGCCGGCTGGAATCGCCGAGCGGTTCTAGGCGCTACAGTCTGAAACCGTGCGACCGCTACGGTCGTAGGTTTGAATCCTCCCTCGGGCATGGATGTGTGTGATGTTCTTAGGTTAGTTAGGTTTAAGTAGTTCTAAGTTCTAGGGGATTGATGACCTCAGAAGTTAAGTCCCATAGTGCTCAGAGCCATTTGAACCATTTAAATATCGTGAGTAAAGGTCTCAAGAATAACGTTGCTACTTGTATGAATAAACTGCCTTTAAAAAATACAATTGCATAGGTTAAAACAGAATGAGAGTATGCTAAGCTTCAAAGTGTCCACAAGCCGAAGTCGCGGTAGCGACAGATGGATACTCAGATGTTTCAGCACTTTACCCAAAAATAGTATACATCGCAACAGCATTTTAAAACAGCTTAATACATAGCTCCATGACGAGTATCTTATTCTCACGAAATCAGATATAGGCAATTCTGTGGTTCTTCTTTCTGACACATATTACATAAAAAGCTGAAAATATCTTCAGGGAAAATTGAGGATTTGAGCTTAAGCACAGAACAGTGAATAAGTTTCACAATGACGTAAAGGTGGTTGTAAAAACTCTATCTTCTTGTTTCAAACTGATTTTGAGGGAAAAAGTGTCATTACGATGAAGCTAAAAATACCAAATCTTATACCTCAAGTGAAGTTACATAGGACACTTTTTACAATAGTGCCGATTGTTAATAACTGTTACTGCTCTAATTATAAACTAATAGATCTTTGAACAAAAACAAGCGTATATTTTCCAAAGACATATTGTATAAAAAAATTCCCTTGAATTGATGGACAAAATCAAAATTCTTCGTGTCTTAGATGGTACCCATTTAGCTTCACTGGACACTGTCAACTTATACACACATATACTATTTAATGGAACTCTTGATACATTTAGAATCATGCTGAGGTTGTGGAATTAATTGAGTTACTAGAATTATATTTGTCTTTCTGTGCCTTTACATTTAATGACAAATTCTATTCACAGCCAAATGGCTTGACTATGGGTGATTCACTTGCTGGTACCCTGGCAGAGATTTATGTCAATTACTTGGTATGCACTTTTTTTAGTCCAGTTCTGAGAAAGTACCAAAAACTAAATCATATTATCATTATGCAGATGACGTATTATTATTGTACGAAGGATGTGACGAGGATATTTGCAATTTATGTACCTACTTCAGCTCCATGCGATGTAACATTAAATTCACTTTTGAAATGGAACTGAACAATTTTTAAATTACTAGGAGTTACTTTTACTAGGAAAGACAATAATCTTCTTTTCGCAGTATTTCGTAAACCAACTTACACTGATATTATTGATAAAGATTCATATCATCCGAATATCTACAAATGGTCGTTTTTTCGCTCTGTGGTACATAGAATTTCGAGGTTACATATAAATCAGGAGACAAAGTATAAGGCACTACAGGTGATTGTTCAAGTAGGTATACCAAATGGGTATAGAGTTAAAAGTATTCAAAAAACTGTTTTATTCAATACATAAAAAGAAATATAAAGTAGTAAAAAAGAGAATAGAAAAGGTCATTCTGTTAATTTAACCAATAATATTCCCCAGTGTGACAAAGCTACGAAAGTATTGAAAAAGACGTTTAAAACGAGAGGCAATTTACACGTGTGATTGAGGCGTGACGTAGGACAGAAACCAGGCAGTATTTTTAGAAAACCAAGATGTATACAATATGCAGTGTGATGATTGCGATAATTTATGTATTGGTAAGAAGGGGAGAGATTTCATTACTAGATAAAGGCTGAAACGTCCCCTTAGACTGTGCAGATAAACCTCTTACATTATTTTCTTTTCAAACAGCTGAGCAAAACTGAACGTGCTCAGACATTTCGCTCTTTACTTATTCTGATCAGCACTAAACTGACACATAATATTTTCAGCGCAACGCAATCTGACTTTCAATAATCCCTACAAAAGAATGGCCCTGACTAACATTAAACTATACCTTTCACAAATCACTTACCTCACAAAAATCTTCGTTACTCGAACTACTACAATACAGCGAGCGCCACTACTGCCAGCTAAATAAAAGATTCAAACTACTGAAGGCACTAACTACTGACAGGCATAGTTAGCAAATGAAATATTTTGATAGAGAACAAACAATGTATTTACCTTAATAGTGTTCAAAAGTTATATATATATATATATATATATATATATATATATATATATATATATATATATATATATATATGATATCGAATGTTACAAATTTACTGTCTCAGATGGACACACGTCCAGATCATCCGCTCTCAAAAATCCGCCATCTCACTTCCCACATCCACCACTGCTGGCAGCTCACCTCCAACTGCGCAACGCTACGCACTGTTAACAGCCAACTGCCCAACACTACAATAGCAAATTCCAACAATGCCACCTAGCCACAGACTGCACACAGCACAGCCAGTGATTTTCATACAGAGCGCTATGTGGCGGTGGCGTTACCAATATAAGAACCTAAACAGCCTACTTACATAGCCCCCATACTCCCCACAAAACATTTTACAAATTGTCTTGGGCAGTGGCCAATACAGATTTGAAAAAATTTTCTTAGTTACAATAACAAAGATATCAAATGCACACACTTATTGATACACTGCTGGTCAAAAGCAAAAATTGTTCTCATAAAGACAGTCCTGATCATTTATCACAATAGTAATTACAGTTGTTTTTTTTTACTAAAAGATTCAAACTACTGAAGGCACTAACTACTGATAGGCGTAGTTAGCAAATGAAAGATTTTGACAGAGAACAAACAATGTATTTACCTTAATAGTGTTCAAAAGTCATAATATATATCAGTCCATGACACCCAGTATTACAAATTTACTGTCTCAGATGAACACACGTCCAGATCATCTGCTCTCAAAAATCCGCCATCTCACTTCCCACATCCACCACTGCTGGCGGCTCACCTCCAACTGCGCAACGCTACGCGCTGTTAACAGCCAACTGCCCAACACTACAATAGCAAATTCCAACAATGCCACCCAGCCACAGACTGCACACAGCACAGCCAGTGATTTTCATACAGAGCGCTATGTGGCGGTGGCGTTACCAATATAAGAACCTAAACAGCCTACTTACAAGGCACAGCATTTAAAAACCAAGAGGCATAGCTAGCTGATGGGCCTGAGGTTTTGCATATCCTCCCTCATAGTCATCTATTAAATATTTTGGAAGAATTTGAAATAAATACACCTAGAATTTATCGCATCTGTTACTCTATGAGCGGGAGTGTTCCAGTAGGAGTTAGATTTTCTCTGTAGATACTATAAGAAATGTATTTCAGACTCGATCCAGTTGTTCTAACTTTACTTAGACCAGCCATAATCGTCTAGTCTTCGTGAGGTGTATACCATGCAGTCATTACAGCTGAATGTTCGTTAGTTAATCTTCCGTCCTGTGGGCTGTTCTGATATTGCTAGCTCGCCAGGATGCCTCAATAGGTTCATTCCACCCAAAGAGATGAAACACTATTGTACGAGGGCGAGTCAATAATTAAGTCACAAACGCCAGAATGCCGGATCGCAGATCGTTTCAAATTTCGCGTCTGCACGTTTCTAGAAGTTTGCAGCACATACCGTATGGAAGGTAGCCAATACACAGTATTCCGCGGCCAACGGTTAATCATCTGCAGTGAGAACAACATGGCAGGTGTGCTGTGAGTGTGTACCCGACTGACTAGAACAGCGCGATTTTTGTGAGTCGAGGGACTGTCTGCAGAGCAAGTCCGTAAAGAAATTTGTCCCATATATGATTGAAACTTTATTTCATAGAAATTGGTGTTCAATTGGACACAAGAATTCAGCAAAGGACGAGAAAAAGTCACAAACAAGGAGTGTCATTGCCTCCCTGGTTATCCAATAACGGCACATCGTTTCCCCGTCTGGGGGTATTTCGTTACGCCCAGGACGTGTGGGTTGCAGCAATTTAAGGAACCAAATAAACTTGTATCCCGAGGGTCACTTGTTAGACGCGAACACTATCACAATAATTCTATGTTGCAGGCTTTTAACACCTTGTCGATAGATGAGATAAGTATTTAAGTTTATAAGGAGAGAATATTTAAAAGGAAAATAAATTTCAGGATGGTACATGCAGCTTTGATCCCTCTATCCCAGTCTGCGACTTATTTATAGACTCACTCTCGTACTTACGTTGCTGAGTTGCTCCATTAATTCCAGATGTTGCATATAGCTGCAGTAGTTCGTATTTCGCTAAAATTAATAATTACTACTATGTATTTGACTTAAAAAACTCCGGCCGAAGATGTCTTCAAAAGCCCAACGGTACCGACCGCCGTGTCATTCTCAGCCACAGGTGTCACTGGATGCGGAGATGGAGGGGCATGTGGTCAGCACACCGCTCTCCCCGCACTATGTCAGTTTACGAGACCAGAGCCGCCACTTCTCAGTCAAGTAGCTCCTCAATTTGCCTCACAAGGGCTGAGGGCACCCCGCTTGCCAACAACGCTCTGCAGACTGGATGGTCATCCATCCAAGTTCTAGGCCAGTCTGACAGCGCTTAACTTCGGTGATCTGACGGGAACCGGCGTTAGCACTGCGGCAAGGCCGTTGGCATGTATTTGATTTACTTAACAATTTTATCGCAAAACGCATATGATCCCATATCCATGAGTTCACATTATGAACACAGTAATGTAACTTCTCGTCTTGCACATAGTTACAGTATATGTACATTACACTGTGGTTAACCTTTGAACGTTTGGGGTTCACTACATTTACAAAGATTTTATTTTTGATACAATATAATTCTGTGTTTCCATACTGTTATACGTATTTGGTATTGCATTATGTATAGTAACATGTACAAATGCAATCATTCACTTTTGAAGGAGTATGACCACTGTTTCAGCATAGTGCAAGCTAAAGCATCAATATTTGACGCCGGCCGGTGTGGCCGTGCGGTTAAAGGCGCTTCAGTCTGGAACCGCGTGACCGCTACGGTCGCAGGTTCGAATCCTGCCTCGGGCATGGGTGTGTGTGATGTCCTTAGGTTAGTTAGGTTTAATTAGTTCTAAGTTCTAGGCGACTGATGACCTCAGAAGTTAAGTCGCATAGTGCTCAGAGCCAATATTTGACAACAAATGATCCGAACTTTGAATTCAAGGCCATAATATGCTTGAATGTTTTTTTGTGTCCTCATGCATCTACTTTACGTTAGACTGTAATTACTGTTTAACATTATACGATTAAGTATTTTACAAAACAATTTAAATATCTTTTTCATTATAATATTAGCTTCCAATATATTTCAAGTCTCCCACTTATCTAGGCTGACCTATATTGTTCTCATCACGAATAATAGGCAGCTACACTGCTCTGTAAATTGTTTTTATTTTATATCATTCACGATGAGCCTATTTGGGCATATTGCCATCATCAGGTCCTCGTAAGGGAGCGATGGTGTTAATATAATGGTTTGTAACTATGATCAGAAAAGCTATAATACATCGTTAGGTGTTCTTCCCTTACAGGTAACATCGTTGCTGTCATGTCCTGTCTTTTTTAGAAATATTACTTTCTCCTAGGTGTACGCTGGAGATGTATATCTGATGACTGCAACTATGTTACATGTAACGTAAAAACACCTAACGATGTATTACAGACCATTATATTAAGACCATCGCTCACTTATGTGTTTACAGAGCACCTGATGATGGAAATATGCCGAGATGGGCTCGTAGTGAACGATATAAAATAAAAACAGTTTACAGATCAGTGTAGCTGGCTATTATTCGTAACAGTCGTGTGATTAGAAGAGATATTTTACGCTGCGGGCTCAAAAGAACAAAACTATACACATATACTGTATATAATTTATTACATGTTTGTTTATTGTAATACGATAACATTTGGTCATACTTACGTAACATTTTAACTAGCGTTGGTTGTAAACGTACCCTTGTAAAACGTACATTTTATTTTTATTTTGCGATTTATATTAGTTTTATGTTTACACTGTACTACCCAAGTCAGTAATTGCAATACACTTCTTCTGCTGCATTTATTGACTATCGAGTATCTCTGTTATGTCTTCTTTGATGTTACCTTTTGAAGCACGTTTCATGCGACGTACATTTTACCTAATGTCAACATATGAGTTTCTTCTTTAAAAATCAAAAATTAAAAAAAAAAAAAACATATGAGCCCGTGCGGTTCGCGTCTTATGGTCGATTTTTATTTTGATATCTTCAGTGTTGTCCCAACTATTAGCAAATACTGTAAGGGGGGGGGGGGCATAGTCACACAAGGTATGACCATGTGGTTAGTAGGACCAGGCAGACAGATTTTTAGGTTAAAACGAAAGTCCAGACAGACAATAAACAAGAAAAATAGAACAAAAAAAGCTTCATGTACAGTGAATAGGGGTAAAACTAAGGATAGTACCAATTTACTTCATCAAAGTATCATGGGAATAAAAAATAAAGTAGATTAGCTGTTAGTGTATTAGTGTATGATCTCAAAAATAAGAATTAGACTGATATACTTTGTCTGTCTGAACACCATGTAACTGTGAGAATGGAAAATGTCAGTGTAAATGGGTATAATTTAGCTTCTTACACTTGCAGATCTAGAATGGATAAAGGAGGAGTTGCAATTTACACGAAACAAGGGTACAAACAGTTAAAGTAAGCAAAATTTGTGTCGATTAGCACTTTGAAGTTTGTGTATGTGAACTACAGCTCGATAAAGTAGTGTTGATATTGGCAACTGTGTAAAGATGCCCATTGGGAGACTGGGAGGTATTCATAAAAAAATTTGAGTCCCTATTATGGTGTGTCTCAGACAAAAATAAGAAGTTATTAACCTGTGGTGATTTCAATGTAAACTTTCTAAGCAATACTGATAGTAAAAGCGAACTAGAAACTTTATTAATGACTTATAACTTAGAATCAGTGATCAGTTTCCCTACAGGTATAGCTCAAGACAGTAGCCCTCTAATAGATAACGTATTTGTACAGCAAGAGGATGTAAAACTAACACACGATTTCCCTGTAATAAATGGATTATCAGACCATGATGTTCAACTGAGTAACTTACAAAATGCAGCAGGGTGTACAGTTCAGAAACCATTAAGTAAAGGTGTACGGCTGGTCAACCCAATATCGGTAGAGCACTTCAGAGAAAGTTTAAAAAATGTTAATTGGGAAGATGTACATAATGAGCCAAATGCTAATGATAAATGCAACATATTTCTTGATAAATATATATCCCTGTTGCCAAAAAAAAATTATGAATGTAACACCAAACAGTTTTCAAAGAAACCTGGACCACTACGGGTATTGAAGCGTCTTCAGAAAGGAAAAGAAAATTGTATGATACAGTAAAGAGCCAGAAGTAATTTTGCACTCTAAAAATTATTGTAACATACTGAAAAAAGTTGTCAGAATATCAAAACATGTGTATATTAGAGATGAAATTAACAACTCCGGCAATAAAATCAAATCAGAATGGAATGTTGTTAGAAGAGAGACAAGAAAATTAACCACTGGGGTAGGTAGTATTACTATTAAAGAGAGTAAGACTATCTTAACCAACAGTACACAATAGCTAATGTATTTAACAACCATTTCTTAAGAGTAGGTGAAAAAGTTGGTGAGAATAGTTGAAAAGAAAAAGCCAAGCAGTATATGGAAGAGTCAATTTTGAGAAATCCTAACCAGATTAATTTTCATCTAACAACCTCTTGTGAAATAAGGAAAATGATTAAATCTTTGAAAAATAAGTGTTCTGTTGGAGTAGATGACATCTCTAACAAGATATTAAACCAATGTGGAACAGTTACAGCTGCTGTTCCGAGTCATATCTATAATGCATCACTAACTCAGGTATTTTCCCAGACAAGTTAAAATATGCCATTGTCAAGCCTCTCTACAAAAAAGGGGAGACCACAGATGTCAATAATTACTGGCCAGTATCCTTGCTTACCAGTAAAGGAAACAAAAGAAAATTCGGAGTAGGTATTAAAATCCATGGAGAAGAAATAAAAACTTTGAGGTTCGCCGATGACATTGTAATTCTGTCAGAGACAGAAAAGGACTTGGAAGAGCGGTTGAACGGAATGAACAGAGTCTTGAAAGGAGGATATAAGATGAACATCAACAAAAGCAAAACGAGGATAATGGAATGTAGTCGAATTAAGTTGGGTGATGCTGAGGGAATTAGATTAGGAAATGAGGCACTTAAAGTAGAAAAAGAGTTTTGCTATTTGGGTAGCAAAATAACTGATGATGGTCGAAATAGAGAGGCTACAAAATGTAGACTGGCAACGGCAAGGAAATCGTTTCTGAAGAAGAGAAATTTGTTAACATCGAGCATAGATTTAAGTGTCAGGAAGTCGTTTCTGAAAGTATTTGTATGGAGTGTAGCCATGTATGGAAGTGAAATATGAACGACAAATAATTTGGACAAGAAGAGAAGAGAAGCTTTCGAAATGTGGTGCCACAGAAGAATGCTGAAGATTAGATGGATTGATCACATAACTAATGAGGAGGTATCGAAGAGAATAGGGGAGAAGAGGAGTTTGTGGCACAACTTGACAAGAAGAAGGTACCAGTGTGTATGACATGTTCTGAGGCATCAAGGGATCACAAATTTAGCATTGGAGGGCAGCGTGGAGGGTAAAAATCGTAGAGGGAGACCAAGTGATGAATACACTAAGCAGATTCACAAGGATGTAGGTTGCAGTAAGTACTGGGAGATGAAGAAGCTTGTACAGGATAGAGTAGCATTGAGAGCTGCATCAAACCAGTCTCAGGACTCAAGACCACAACAACAACAACAATATCCTTGCTTACAACATTTTCAATAATCTTTGAGAAAGTAATGTGCTCAAGAGTGGTTAGCCATCTCAGCTGTAAAGGGATACTTAGTAAATCATAGTATGGATTTCAAGAATAATGTCCCATTGAGACAGAAATATACAATTTCACTGCCAACATAAGTCTTTAAATAGTAAAATGTCACGAATAGGAATTTTCTGTAACTTATCCAAGCGTTTGATTGTTTGAACCATGACATTATGTTACAGAAATTACAATTCTATAGTATAAATGTAAAACCATATAACTGGTTTAAGTAATATCTACAGAACAGGAAGAAAAAAATTCCTTATAAGGTTTAATTGATTTAAGGAAATACACTCATGCTCATAAATCAAGGATAATTCTGATACATGGTGAAACAACGCTCTGGTGGGCGGTTTGCCGGTTTAAATCACCTCGTGGTATGACGATACGGTGCATTTGACCTGCAGTCGTAGCACGGCGGCGCTGGCAGCAGTCCTCATATGCAGAGGTGTGTTGATGCATGTCAGAGTACAGTGCAGTGAGTAAGTGTGCAACCGTTTTCAGACGTGCTAATGGTTCAAATAGCACATTTTGATGACGTTATGAGGGGTAGAATACTAAGGCGACTGGAGGCTGGTCAAACATAGCAGGTCGTAGCTCGGGCCCTCCGTGTGCCACAAAGTGTGATCACAACATTATGGCAACGATTCCAGCAGACAGGAAACGTGTCCAGGCGCTACAGTACGGGACGTCCACAGTGTGCAACATCACAAGAAGACCGATATCTCACCATCAGTGGCCACAGACGGTCCCTGAGTACTGCAGGTGGCCTTGCTCGGGACCTTACCGCAGTCACTTGAACAGTTGTCTCGAGACACACTGTCTACAGACGACTAAACAGATATGGTTTACTCACCCAGAGACCTGCAAGGTGCATTCCACTGACTCCTGGTAATAGGAGAGCCCGTGAAGCCTGGTGTCAAGAACACAGTACATGGTCATTGGAACAGTGGTTCCAGGTTACGTTCAAGGACGAGTCCAGGTATAATCTGAACAGTGATTCTCGCCGGGTTTTCATCTGGCGTGAACCAGGAAGCAGATACCAACCCCTTAATGTCTTTGAAAGGGACCTGTATGGAAGTCGTGGTTTGATGGTGTGGGGTGGGATTATGATTGGTGCACGTATACCCCTGCATGTCTTTGACAAAGGAACTGTAACAGGTCAGGTGTATCGGGACGTCATTTTGCACCAGTATGTCCGCCTTTTCAGGGGTGAAATGGGGCCCACCTTCCTCATGATGTATGATAACGCACTGCCCCACGGAGCTGCCATCGTGGAGGAGTACCTTGAAACAGAAGATACCAGGCGAACGGAGTGGCCTGCCTGTTCTCAAGACCTAAACCCGATCGAGCACGTCTAGGATGCTCTCGGTCGACGTATCACTGCACGTCTTCAAACCCCTACGACACTTCAGGAGATCCGACAGGCACTGGAGCAAGAATGGGAGGCTATACCCCAGCATCTGCTCGACCACCTGATCCAGAGCATGCCAACCCGTTGTGCGGCCTGTGTACTTGTGCATGGTGATCATATCCCATACTGATGTCGGGGTACAAGCGCAGGAAACAGTGGTGTTTTGTAGCATATGTGTTTCGGGAGGGTTTTCTCAACTTATCACCAATACCGTGGACTTACAGATCTGTGTCGTGTGTGTTCTCTATGTGCCTATGCTTATTAGCTCCAGTTTTGGGTAGTGCCACGTTGTGTGGCACCACATTCTGCAATTATGTGCTAACCATTGCGCCACCTCGCTCGGTAAGAGTTCAACTGTAATTTGGTTTGTGGCTGTTCTGGCTCAGTGATTGTGTGGGGAACCTAGTTGAACTGTCTGCTGTCCCAAGCCGGCAGGTCCGTTGCCTGGGCGTGGTCCGATGTTTGTACCGGACATTGCGGCCCTTGTCTACGTGGGTTGGCCCTTGAATGAACACTTGTGGATGCACTGTTAAGCGCAGCCTTAAGTTATGTTATTCACTTTCATTGTTTTCTTATTGTAGTCTTAAGGTTTGGCTCGTGTATTAAGTTCTGTAGCTACTGTAATTTTGTTGTTTTGATGTTTGACTGGTGTCCGATGTTATGTTTTCACTGTGATCTGTGGCCTTGTCCTGAAGATAAAGGCGGCTCCGGTCAACAGGAAACGGTTATCTACACTCATGCTCATAAAGTAAGGATAACACATACAACTAGAAAATATTTCTTACGGTTTAAGGCTAGACAAAATTTTCAACTTTTGATTCGAAAAGGCTGAAAACTCGCCTGAAGCCACATATCAACCTGAAACAAATTTAGGGCTTAAGGCCTAGGCACAAGGAATTTACAATTTTCAGTTTGAAAGGCTGAAACTCGACTGAAGGCCGTACAGAGTACTTAAGACTAAAAGGAAAATCATTATGTAAAACACAAGGAGCTGCGCTCAGAAGGTTCCAAGAATCAGCGTGGGAAGGTAACACTAACGCACGTTTAGGTGAGACAG
The DNA here is from genome assembly GCF_023898315.1 of Schistocerca nitens. Classification (NCBI taxonomy): domain Eukaryota; kingdom Metazoa; phylum Arthropoda; class Insecta; order Orthoptera; family Acrididae; genus Schistocerca; species Schistocerca nitens. The sequence goes on from NC_064618.1 coordinate 676,667,336, forward strand.
GCACCCAGATCGACAACCTCTTAATCGGAAGGCAACCCAACCGAAAGCCAGGCGACGAACCAACCAACAAGATCAGTTCTGCTCCACCCGACCAGCAAAACGACAACAAGATGTCAATAGCACAACGTTCTAAATACTGGAGCCCAATCCAGCCAAATCAGAATAAACGCCCAAAACTATCAACAACACCTCAGCTGTCGAACTACACGCCGTGCTAGACAGCATCAAATGGTTCAAATGGCTCTGAGCACTATGGGACTTAACATCTGTGGTCATCAGTCCCCTAGAACTTAGAACTATTTAAACCTAACTAACCTAAGGACATCACACACATCCATGCCCGAGGCAGGATTTGAACCTGCGACCGTAGCGGTCACGCGGTTCCAGACTGAAGCGCCTATAACCGCACGGCCACACTGGCCGGAAGGACAGCATCAACACGACGAGGAAAAACACTGCCGAAAACTACATCAACCCCCAGGGTAGGTAACTGGAACGTCAACGGCCACAAGGCAGAAGGTACCGGTGGTACGCTTCATTAATGGAGTGAATTAAATTAAGTTAAAGACCACACAGGAAGACGGCTGCAATTCTAGCTAACTTCCACGCACACACATTGTTGCTCGCGGGAATCTCCCAGAAAGTGACAACCAGAATCAAACGAAGATATGTGATAGCAGTTGAGGCTTGATAGTAGGTTATGTGAGCACTCAACCCTTCACAACCCTCGCAAGAAGCGCCTCACAACTCCAACTGGGCGCACGCCGCCAGTGGTTCCGGCCTGACTACGCGCCATGGAGACTTCCTCGCTGTTGTGCCCCAACCGACCAACTGCTTCACACACGGAAACGGTCAAAAGACCAAATACACGTCGGCCGATGAGACGACCGACCGTACGACCAACCAACGGTCGTTCCCTCTCCAGTCTCCTTCCGTCGGACAGTGCATGTGTGTCCCCAGCGGTCGGCAAGTACTGTCTGTCAGCGCCTCACTGGCGCCCCGTCGCCGACGTTGCTCTGTGCCCAACTGAACTCCTGGTCCGTCTCCAACTCGGACACACGACGGCCCGGGACACTGGCGCGGACCCAGCGATGCAGAGGGACACCACGTGACATCTCTGCACAGGAAAGAACCGACCGACGTTCCTCAAGATGACCAACTGAAGGGGCCGAGAAACCGTCGGGCGAGTACCGGCTCGCCGGCCCTCACTGGTGCTCCATTCCCGACTGCTGCTCCGTCCCCGACTGTCTTCAATGCTGCTGCGTCCCTGATTTCACTGCTGCTGCCTCCCAACTGAACCGTCGTCACACGACGACCGGAAATACTATCGGTCGCTCCAGAGATGGTACGGCAATGCACTTATCGATAAGCGCTGCTGCTGCCACTCACGGGAAGGTAAGGCAGGAAGTTAGTAACGCCAGTAAATGGAATAAGAAATGAGGCGGCAATACCTTAAGAGAAGATAACAAACAATAAACGGCATGAACACGAGCCGCGCACGGCTCAATGTATACTCAGATAGCAACAATGAACCACAAATAAAAAATGACGTTTGATAAGTAAACCCATAACAACGGGAATACCAACGTGCAAAACAAAAACGCTACGAACTTATGCACCAACCTATTAGTTGCAGTGCTGCCCCTGCAGAGCCACCGCGGCACCTAGCGGCAGGTGTCAGCACAGCCGGCGCCCCGCCCACCAGCAGGCACTCTCTCTCTCTCTCTCTCACATACACCGGGCTTATTCCATTAGGCGGCGTCGGTCCACGCCGTTCGGTCCCGCGCCGTTCGGCGACATAAGGCGACGCCGGCGCGGCGATCCGCTCACCCCCTCCCGCCTTCTTCTAATTTATTGCGCCGCCTTACGACAATGGTTTGGCCGCGGCGTCCTCGGTGATTTATGTGGGGAACATAATTATTGTTTCTCTCTCGGCTGTTCCACCGGTCACGATTATAATAAAAACGAGAGGCGCGCCTTGTGTTTGTTGCTGTTGCTGTCGCGGGCGCCTTCTCCTCTCTGCGTGTGTGCGTCGTCCACTTCCTTTCCCCGTCCGCCTGCCATTCGGGCGTTTTCCACGGGGAGAGAAACGGCCACGCCGTACCGCCTGACGTTAATCAGCGCCGCCGAGAATTGGACGCCGCCGTTTGGGCACTCACTCGTCGATTACCGGAATTGCAGCGTGCGCCGCAACTGTTGAGCACCTCTCGGAGAGGTACCCGTCCCTAACGAGTCTCCAGATTTGGAAACCACTATCCTGAAAACACAAGTTACTCTTTTTAGCGTCCTGTGGTAGCTACAGAACCTCTGAACAATGCATACCCAAAAGTACATCAACTAATTTCTTCAACCGTGCACACTACCCTTCCCGATCTGACTCACGTTCGCCGGCCGCTGGTGGCCGAGCGGTTCTGGCGCTACAGTCTGGAACCGCGCGACCGCTACGGTCGCAGGTTCGAATCCTGCCTCGGGCATGGATGTGTGTGTTGTCCTTAGGTTAGTTAGGTTTAAGTAGTTCTAAGTTCTAGGGGACTTATGACCTCAGCAGTTGAGTCCCATAGTGCTCAGAGCCATTTGAACCATTTTTTTGACTCACGTTCAGGAAATACAAGGGGACGTGCTGAAAAGCAATGCCTCCGAAATTTTTATGTGAAAATTGCATGGGATTTAAATCCGGAGACCTTGGATGCCATGGCACAGGCCCTCCTCTACCTGTCCATTGTTGACCATATGTCCGAGTTAGAAGCACTCGTAAATGAAAATGTGCTGGTGTACTGTCATGCACGAACCACTTGTTTAGGCGTTGGTTCAGTGAGACATCATCATGTACATCTGGAAGTACAGTATGCAGAAACCACATGTACAACTGTCCAGTTAGTCTCTGTGATAGGAAGTGTGACCCTATTATGTCGTCTCCGAGCAGTCTTGCACAGACTTTCAACGGATTACCCTGCTGATGTGATACGTATGTTGCATTTGGATTGACATCGGCCCAAATGTGACAGTTATGATAGTTAAAAGTACCATCATCGGTAAATCCAGCCTCATCCGTGAACAAAACACTGCTCACAAACAGGGAATTCGGGGTTCACTGATGTTGCTCTCATTGGCAGAATTCTCCCAAGAAGGGAAACTGGAAATTTATGGCAAGGTCCTACGGGACCAAACTGCTGAGATCATCGGTCCCTAGCCTTACACACTGCTTAATCTAACTTAAACTAACTAACTAACATGCCCGAGGGAGGAATCGAACCCCCGACGGGGGCAGCCACGCGAACCGTGACAAGGCGCCCGAGACAGCGCTGCTTTCCCGCGCGGTTCCCTAGGAGGGAAATCTGCATTGCTGCGGGCTTGTGCTCGCTGGAGATGATACGGATAGAGCGCTTGCCGATGTACAATCCTCCACCCACTACTATTACTCAGGACACGCTCTTGCGTAGCATTCCTCATTGCTGAAGTACTCGGTCGTTCGTGTACAATGCGTAACATCCTTTCCTCAACATCGGGTATAACGGATCTGGGTAGACCTTTTCGTAAGAGGTGTGCGAAACTTCCGGTTTCTCTAAGGCGCTGATGTAACCGGCTAAATGCACGCCTGTCGGGCTCCCTGCGGAGAGGAAAAGCTTCTTCATACAGTTGTGCAGCCTCAAGGGCACTGCCATTCGCTTTGACGTACATGAACTGTATGTCAGCGTACTCTTCATTGGCGTAATCTTTGTCCATGGTGCTCTCACGTCAGTAAGTGTCAGGCAGGTACGACACAGTGAACGGTGGGAGGAAGGGAAGTAGTTGCGCGTGCGTAAGCATACACAGTCGATCCCAAACCTTGAGATACCAACGCAAATAGTGTGGTATCCACAGGGGTTTACAGTTTGTTCCCAAGTCCAATTATTGCGATACCTCGGCAACGATTGATTTGCGGACCTATTTTCATTGGAGCTTTTCAACTACTTTCGGCCTGTACTTTCCATGTGTGATTCATTGACCATCACTTCTGAAAGACACTGTGTGTCTCAATTCAAGACAAGATCATTTAATGTGCCAACTGAGAGGCACAGCAAGTAGAATAATATTTCAAAACTAAATTTAGAATTTAAGACCAATAATAATAATAAATTTTTTTTTGACAAAGTCTACAGAGCCAATGAACGTGTCTAGATTTTGCTTCTGTATTTCTTCCACTATCAGCCGCAACGTCAGAACTGCCTCTCTGGCGCCTGAGCTTTTCAAAAGCCAAAATGATCGTAATCTAACACATCCTCAGTTTTCTTTTCTATTCTTCTGAATTTTATTCTTGTCTGTAACTTGGATGCATGAGCTGTTAAGCTGATTGTGCGATAATTCTCGCACTTGTTGGCTTTTGCAATCTTTGAAATTGTTTTCATGACGTTTTGCCGAAAGTCAAATCGTATATTAACAGAGTCATACATTCTACACAGCACCGTGAATACACGTTTTGTCTCACTTTCCCCAATGACTCCAGAAATTCTGATAGAATGTTATCTATCCCTTCTGCCTTATTTAAGTCTTGCAAAGCTCGTTTAAATTCTGATTATAGTATTGGATCTCAATCTCTTGCCTACTGAAACGTGTTTCTTCTTCTTTTTCTACCCCACCAAATCCTATTTCTTCTTGTATCATATCATTAGATTGGTCCTTTCCGCACAGAGGCCCTCAGTGTACTCTTTCCATTTATCTGCCCTCTTCTCTGCATTTAAAAGTGGAATTCCCATTGTACTGCTACTGTTATTTCCTTTCTTTTACTTTTATCGAAGATTGTTTTCACTTTTCTGTATGCTGAGTCAGTCCTTCCGACCATTATTTCTTTTTCGAGTTCTTCACATTTTTCATGCAGCCATTTCGCCTTAGCTTCCCTGCACTTCCTGTTTATTACATTCCTAAGTGACTTGTATTTCTGTATTTCTGAATTTCCGTGAACATTTTTGTACTTCCTTCATCGATCAGCTGAAGTATTTCTATGTTACCCATGGTCTCTTCGCAGTTACCTTCTTTGTACCTACTGTTTTCTTTCAAATTTCTGTGATGGCCCTTTTTGGGTATGTATGTTCCTCTTCACTTGAACTAACAGCCTAATGAGCCATTCATTATCGCAGTATATACTAAGAGAACTTCAGTTGTACCCTTTCATTCCTTAGTACTTTCGTATCCCACTCCTTTGCGCATTGATTCTTCCTGACTAGTCTCTTAAACTTCAGCCTACTCTTCAACAAAACCACATTGTGATCTGAGTCTATATCTGCTCCGGGGTACGCTTTACAATCTGGTGTCTGATTTCTGAACATTTGCCTGGCCAGCATGTAATCTAACTGAAATCTTCTCGTTTTTCCATGTATACCTTCTCCTTTTGTGATTCATGAACAGAATGTTTGCTATTACTAGCTGAAATGTATTGCAGACTCCGTTAATCTTTCTCCTCTCTCATTCCTAGTACCAAGCCCATATTCCCCCGTAACCCTTTCTTCTACTTCTTCCCCTACAATCGCATTCTAATCTCTGATGACTATTAGATTTTCATCTCCCATCACGTACTGAATTAACCGTTGATCATCCTCATATACTTTCTCTACCTCTTCAACGTCGGCTTGCAACGTCGACATGTGTACTCGAACTACCGTTGTCGATGTTTGTTTGCTGTCGATTCTAAAGAGAAAAACGCTATCACTCAAATGTACAGAGTAACTCAGTCTCTGTCCTACCTTCCTATTCATAACAAATCTTAGTCCCGTTATACCATATTATGCTGCTGCTGATAATACCCTACACTCATACGATCAGAAATCCTTGTCTTATTCCCACTTCCCTACCACGTTCAGACTTCTGATATTCGACGCCCCGAGTAGTAGAACGTTGATAATTCAACCTTTTTCTCATTGTCACCTCTCCATTGGCAGTCCACTCCAGGAGATCCAAATGGGGGTTTAGTTTGGAATCTTTTACCAGTGGGGAGATCATCACGATCAGTTAAAGGCACCATGTCCTGTGGATACACATTAACTGTCTTTGTCTTTAATACAATGATTCCCATTGGCTTCTGCATCCATCTACCGTTCATCATTGTTGATTCTTCCACGATTGGGGCAAGAGAGTTCTCTGAACGTCTGTCCGCTCCTCCGCTCTCTTTAACAAACCCGATGGCTGAATGAGGAGGACTTCTTATGCCAGTCTTCGGCCGCCACTGCTGATAATTTTTATTCAAAATGTGAGCAGTGGTGCGGCTGGTGCCGGCGGAGGTTCGAATCCTCCCTCGGGCATGGATGTGTGTGTTTGTCCTTACGATAATTTAAGTAGTGTGTAAGCTTAGGGACTCATGACGTTCGCAGTTAAGTCCCATAAGATTTCACACACATTTGAACTTTTGTGAGCAGTGGCGGGGTTCGAACGCTTACCGAGGACATTTTGATTACTAATGAAAGACGCTATCAAATGACCAAACATTGTGAACTATCAACACAATACAAATAAACTTTGAACTAACAAAATGGTTCAAATGGCTCTGAGCACTATGGGACTTAACATCTATGGTCATCAGTCCCATAGAACTTAGAACTACTTAAACCTAACTAACCTAAGGACAGCACACAACACCCAGCCATCACGAGGCAGAGAAAATCCCTGACCCCGCCGGGAATCGAACCCGGGAACCCGGGCGTGGGAAGCGAGAACGCTACCGCACGACCACGAGATACGGGCTTTTGAATTAACCACAAACTGCCAATGCAAAGACTGTTTTTAAAATAAAGCCCAGTACTGGCAAATGTTCCGGTTCATATGATCAACATAATTCTATCTTTAAACTGTCACACAAGAAACTGAAAATTAATGAAACAAATAATCTGCCTTTTTGCGTACCCACAATCACAGCAGGCAGCGGATCAGTCCTTAATTACATAAGAACAATTCACAGAGCAGAAGCCAATTAAGAAGGAGACTAGCCTAAGTAATACCAATTTGCTGCAAGGTGAAACATACCTTTGAAATCTTACAATGATTATAATGGCAGTTCCGAATTAAAAGCAGTTTAAGAACTCGCCAAAATTATTGGTAGTTAGAACTTCAACTGGCTTCACACAAGAACATTTTAAATAGTACGTCACTCCCACAGCAATTGCGAAACCATTTAGAAGGCACAACTTTTAACACTGGCCACATCCACAAGCACAACCAACCGGTTTAAGTACACTCCTGGAAATTGAAATAAGAACACCGTGAATTCATTGTCCCAGGAAGGGGAAACTTTATTGACACATTCCTGGGGTCAGATACATCACATGATCACACTGACAGAACCACAGGCACATAGACGCAGGCAACAGAGCATGCACAATGTCGGCACTAGTACAGTGTATATCCACCTTTCGCAGCAATGCAGGCTGCTATTCTCCCATGGAGACGATCGTAGAGATGCTGGATGTCGTCCTGTGGAACGGCTTGCCATGCCATTTCCACCTGGCGCCTCAGTTGGACCAGCGTTCGTGCTGGACGTGCAGACCGCGTGAGACGACGCTTCATCCAGTCCCAAACATGCTCAATGGGGGACAGATCCGGAGATCTTGCTGGCCAGGGTAGTTGACTTACACCTTCTAGAGCACGTTGGGTGGCACGGGATACATGCGGACGTGCATTGTCCTGTTGGAACAGCAAGTTCCCTTGCCGGTCTAGGAATGGTAGAACGATGGGTTCGATGACGGTTTGGATGTACCGTGCACTATTCAGTGTCCCCTCGACGATCACCAGTGGTGTACGGCCAGTGTAGGAGATCGCTCCCCACACCATGATGCCGGGTGTTGGCCCTGTGTGCCTCGGTCGTATGCAGTCCTGATTGTGGCGCTCACCTGCACGGCGCCAAACACGCATACGACCATCATTGGCACCAAGGCAGAAGCGACTCTCATCGCTGAAGACGACACGTCTCCATTCGTCCCTCCATTCACGCCTGTCGCGACACCACTGGAGGCGGGCTGCACGATGTTGGGGCGTGAGCGGAAGACGGCCTAACGGTGTGCGGGACCGTAGCCCAGCTTCATGGAGACGGTTGCGAATGGTCCTCGCCGATACCCCAGGAGCAACAGTGTCCCTAATTTGCTGGGAAGTGGCGGTGCGGTCCCCTACGGCACTGCGTAGGATCCTACGGTCTTGGCGTGCATCCGTGCGTCGCTGCGGTCCGGTCCCAGGTCGACGGGCACGTGCACCTTCCGCCGACCACTGGCGACAACATCGATGTACTGTGGAGACCTCACGCCCCACGTGTTGAGCAATTCGGCGGTACGTCCACCCGGCCTCCCGCATGCCCACTATACGCCCTCGCTCAAAGTCCGTCAACTGCACATACGGTTCACGTCCACGCTGTCGCGGCATGCTACCAGTGTTAAAGACTGCGATGGAGCTCCGTATGCCACGGCAAACTGGCTGACACTGACGGCGGCGGTGCACAAATGCTGCGCAGCTAGCGCCATTCGACGGCCAACACCGCGGTTCCTGGTGTGTCCGCTGTGCCGTGCGTGTGATCATTGCTTGTACAGCCCTCTCGCAGTGTCCGGAGCAAGTATGGTGGGTCTGACACACCGGTGTCAATGTGTTCTTTTTTCCATTTTCAGGAGTGTATATATAGCACTCAACCAGAACAGTAAAATAGTGCAGTCACAGCACGGTGCCATTTCTAACAGAAAATGGGCGGACAGGAACTTAATAGTTCTGAGCACAGTAGTTGTAGCAGCAAATAGCTCACCTATGAGAAAGGGTGATGTCGGCAGCAGTAGCGAAAAGAATGAAGAGACTGCGCGGTGCCACAGGACAGGACACGGCCTCGCGCAGGCATAAACCGTCCACGTACAGCATCGGCTTCCATAGCGGACACTGCCAACCACAGCGTCGCTACGAGGAGGCGGCTACGCGCCGCGCCGCGCAGTCCCACTCGGCTGTGCCGCCACTCTGCGTCGTGTCGATCCAACAGCGGCCCCGCCCTACTCCAGCGCTGGTTGCCAGTCCAGGCCAAAATAGTTTCATCACTTTCGACACACGGGCGTGCTGCCCTCTCCCGGTTGTTCCCGTAACTCTGTCAAGTCTCGCTGAAAACTGACTGACAACATGAACGCCCTAGCCCGCTCCATCAAAGCCCTCTGACGCCAGAGGACTCCGAACTGCAGCGTCTAACATGGCGATGTGTAATGAAATGTCGTGTGGCTGGCTAGTGCCTCCCTCGGGTAGACCGGTCGCCTGGTGCAAGTCTTTTTAAACTACTGGCCATTAAAATTGCTACAAAACGAAAATGACGTGCTACAGACGCGAAATTTAACCGACAGGAAGAAGATGTTGTGATATGCAAATGATTAGCTTTTCAGAGCATTCAAAAAGGTTGGCGCCGGTGGCGACGCCTACACGAGGAAAGTTCCCAACCGATTTCTCATACACAAACAGCAGCTGACCGGCGTTGCCTGGTGAAACGTTGTTATGATGCCTCGTGTAAAGGGAAAATGTGAACCATCACGTTTCCGACTTTGATAAAGGTCGCATTGTAGCCTAACGCGATTGCGGTTTATCGTATCGCGACATTGCTGCTCGCGTTGGTCGAGATCCAATGGCTGTTAGCAGAATATGAAATCGGTGGCTTCAGGAGGGTGAGCCGGCCGCGGTGGTCTCGCGGTTCTGGGCGCGCAGTCCGGAACCGTGGGACTGCTACGGTCGCAGGTTCGAATCCTGCCTCGGGCATGGATGTGTGTGATGTCCTTAGGTTAGTTAGGTTTAAGTAGTTCTAAGTTCTAGGGGACTGATAGCCACAGCAGTTGAGTCCCATAGTGCTCAGAGCCATTTGAACCAACCAGGAGGGTGATACGGAACGCCGTGCTGGATCCCAACGGCCTCGTATCAGTAGCAGTCGAGATGACAGGCATCTTATCCGCATGGCTGTAACGGATCGTGCAGCAACGTCTCGATCCCTGAGTCAACAGATGGGGACGTTTGCAAGACAACAACCATCTGCACGAACAGTTCGACGACGTTTGCAGCAGCATGGACTATCAGCTCGGAGACCATGGCTGCGGTTACCCTTGACGCTGCATCACAGACTGCGATGGTGTCCTCAACGACGAAGGTCGGTGCACAAATGGCAAAACGTAATTTTTTCGGATGAATCCAGGTTCTGTTTAAAGCATCATGATGATCGCATCCGTGTTTGGCGACATCGCGGTGAATGCACATTGGAGGCGTGTATTCGTCATCGCCATACTGGCGTATCACCCGGCGTGATGGTATGGGGTGCCATTGGTTACACGTCTCGGTCACCTCTTGTTCGCACTGACGGCCCTTTGAACAGTGGACGTTACATTTCAAATGTGTTACGACACGTAGCTCTACCCTTCATTCGATCCCTGCGAAACCCTAGATTTCAGCAGGATAGTGCACGACCGCATGTTGCAGGTCCTGTACAGGCCTTTCTGGATACAGAAAATGTTCCACTGCTGCCCTGGCCAGCACATTCTCCAGATCTCTCACCAACTGAAAACGTCTGGTCAATGGTGGCCGAGCAACTGCCTCGTCACAATATGCCAGTCACTACTCTTGATGAACTGTGGTGTCGTGTTGAAGCTGCATGGGCAGCTGTACCTGTACACGCCATCCAAGCTCTGTTTGATTCAATGCCCAGGCGTATCGAGGTTGTTATTACGGCCAGAGGTGGTTGTTCTGGGTACTGATTTCTCAGGATCTATGCACTCAAATTGTGTGAAAATGTAATCACATGTCAGTTCTAGTATATTTGTCCAATGAATACCCGTTTATCATCTGCATTTCTTCTTGGTGCAGCATTTTAATGGCCAGTAGTGTAGTTGACGCCACTTCGGCGACTTACGCGTCGATGGGAATAAGATTAAGATGAAGACAACGTAGCACCCAGTCCCTGAGCGGAGAAAGTCTCCGACTCATCTGGTAATCGAACCCGGGCCCCTTTGCATTGCATTCCGTCGCGCTGACCAGTCACCTATCAAGGTGAACGATTAACGTAACTATCTCTGTGTGTGAGAAACAGCGTGCTATAATCGAGTTGCGAATTCGAAGAGTTCGTCCACACATGGTGCACCTTCTCCTTCATCATGACAATACCAGACCATGCACGAAAGTTACGACTTTTGAAACAATCAGACGCTTTGGAGTCACTGTCATCGATCACCCTCCATAAAGTTCAGGTTTGGTTCCATCCAATTTTCATCTGTTTCCAGAACACCTTCGATTATTTAACTTTGATACTGTTGATGGGGTGCAAGCAGAGATGACGTTGTGGCTCCGTCAACAAAGTTCCCACGGTGACGGTTTCAACAAACGGGTTTCATGTTGGGAGAAATGTATCCGTTGCCAGGGTGACTGCTGAGAAATAAATATGTAAAAGTGAAGAATAAAGATGTAGAGTGTCTTTAACATTTGTTTTATTTTGAAAGTTTTAAGAGTATTCAAACAAAAAATTAGGAGGCATTACTTTTCGCTCCCCCCGTCGTAGGTTCGAGTCCCCCCTCGGGCATGGGTGTGTGTGTCGTCCTTCGCGTAAGTTAGTTTTAAGTTAGATTAAGTAGTGTGTAAACTTAGGGGCCGATGACCGTAGCAGTTTGGTCCCGTAAGACCTCACCACGAATTTCCAATTTTCCATAACTTCTGTGTGGCCAGGTTCTTAAACACTGCCAGGCCTAGACCTCAGATGACATTTCACTCCAAGCCAAGTCGCTGGCACAATTAAAAGTTTCTGCCCGAATCATAAAGACATTTCAATAACTCTGAAACATAGAATCACTGGGCAGAACCTTTGACTCACTAACGCGTGGACAACTGTATTAATAGAGTGCCGGCTTTAAAAGCAGCAACATAAAATCATTTGATTGCAAGAGACACAAAAAACTTCTGAGAAAATTTTCAAATAACGGCCTCCATTTAACTAGGCCAAGAAAGTCTCCCATAATAATAATAAAGTTTAAAATCTCTGAGTGCGTCGGTGAACAAACAATTACGACGACTTACTCCATATCAGGTACACAATACGAGGGAGCGGTTTCCACAGCTTCACCGCTTCCCTTCAAATTTTGTTCCCAGCGAAGTCACAGAACTTGTATCTGCAAGCTGCCCATGTCGGCAAAATGCCCACCCAATTTCACACCACAATGTGTAACAGTCATCACACTCTTTCGGCAGCCGTTGTCACTCGTCTCCCCCGCGAATGACACGAGATCTCGAGGGTTCCCGTCGAAGGCTAACAATCAACTCGCTTCGCCTGCGAAGCCACAAGATAAGACACGCGAAAAGCAAAAATAGCTTACCCCAACCACAATCGATCTCAACGTTACATGAACCAAATAAGACTGGCGCTAGCTCACCAGGGCTCAATGAGGTCTTTCAGTAGAATTTGCTTCAAACCCCATATCGCTGTAATACGTTTAATTTTGGAAACCACGTTAATTACGCCACATTTCCTCCACTGCACAAATTTCAGGTAATATAAAGTTAAATACGCTGCACGGTCACACTAACCTGACCACCTGCCAAAAGCCTGAATAACCACCTTCCGCAGCGCGAACCGCTGCAAGACGTGCAGGAAGAGACCCAGTGAGGTTCTGGAGGGTACCGAAAGGGATGTGGCGCTATGCCGACTCCACAGCCGTGGCCAGCTGCGCTAGGTTTCTCGGTTGATGACCCGTGGCGCGAACAGTCCGATATAGGTGGCCCCACAGATTCTTGACTGGGATTTAAATAGGGGAGTTTAGTGGCCAGAGAAGTACAGTAAACCCATACTGGTGCTCTTCGAACCACCTGCGCACTCTGCGATCTGCGTAACACGTCGCACTGCCCCGCTGGTAGACGGCATTACATCAAGGAAAAACGAAGTGCATGTAGGGATGAACACGGTCCCCAAGGATAGACGCACACTTGTGTTGATTCACTGTGCTTTTCAGAATGACAAGACCATCAAGGGTATGCCACGAAGAAGTTCCCCAGGCCTAAAGCTCTCTGTCCCGCCTGGGCCCTTCCGACGATTGTTGCAGCGTATTTGCACGTTACACGCCGAACACGCCAACGGCCATTTGTCTTCGAAAACAGCCACCTGTCACCACTCATTGGACATCCAATTGCGGTATTGGTCTACAAATTCCAGCCTTCGTAGCCGATGAATAGCATTCACCATGGTGCATGAACAAGGCGCCTTTTGCAGAGGCTCATACGCAGCTGCGTTCTCTGAACGGTTGTTGAAGAGACACTGTCTGTAGCCCTACGGTCCATCTGGGTGGCCAACTGCTCAACAGTTGCACGTCTATCACCCGTACATATCGCAGCAATCGTTGATCGCTACTGTCATCTATAGCCATCTGTGCACGACAGTCGCCGCGGCGCCGGTTTTGGATAGCGCCATTTTGCTATGCACGGTATACTTTTACCACGGCGGCACGCCAACAGTTTACAGACTTTCCCGTTTCAGATATGTTTCCACCTGTGGCGCCAGCCGCGGTGGTCTAGCGGTTCTGGCGCTGCAGTCCGGAACCGCGGGACTGCTACGGTCGCAGGTTCGAATCCTGCCTCGGGCATGGGTGTGTGTGATGTCCTTAGGTTAGTTAGGTTTAAGTAGTTCTAAGTTCTAGGGGACGTATGACCTAAGATGTTGAGTCCCATAGTGCTCAGAGCCATTTGAACCATTTGAACCACCTGTGGCCCCAAAGACAATGGTCATGCCCTTTTGGACGTTAGGTAAATCGCTGCGCTTCCGCATTACGACAAACGATTGAATTTTTTTCCGTGTTCCTTCCGACACGCTTTATATACCCTCCACTACTAGTGCTACCACCTGCCATTTGCGAGTGGTTATTGCGAGTTGACGTCAAACATGGCCGTGGTCACGTTAATGTCACTGGACTGTGTATATAGATTAAACGAACCGATAACGGACTTGTTGTGGGTACGTATGCGAAACATCGGTTGTGTGATGTAAGTTGCCTAAGCTGAGAGGTACAGTGGGATGTTCCCTGTCCACGCACTTCACAGTGGTATGCAGAGTGTGGGTGCGGATGTACCAAAGTCATACAGTTAAAGAGTTACATTTCGATTTCGCATTTGTTCAGCAGACAAATTGCGTATGCTAATGTCAATATCGAGTAAATTATAGGTCAAGTCTTTGACGCTAGCCCGTGATAGGGGCTACGTAGACTCCCGTGGCGTTTCCGACCCCACTGTAGGTACCGCACGTACCGTGGTACTTCCGACCAACTGGCATTGCACATTGGTATCTCCGATCAGAGTCTTCCCCAGTGCTGATTTACGCCTGTCTTTCACTGGTAACAGCTGTGTTGTCATTGTGAGTTTGACAGTGCCTTCGCTGATAGCCTTCGTTTCCGCGCACAGTATGCAAGCGATTACCCGACATTACGGGAAATTTTAAAGAAAATGTAAAAAAAAGGAAAAACTGAATCGTGGTGTTAAAATGAAACATACTCTTTCTTCACAACATCTGTTTTACTATTGCAGAGTACAGTGTAGGAAGTTATGTGGAGATAGAAGGAAAAGTGAAGCTAAAAATGTTTCTCATTCCAAGCAGAATGTGCTTCTGGGACTTGTTTTATCATTCTGTTGCAGGCATTATTTCAAGATCGAATAACAATATCTATTAGGTACTACTCAAAAAAATTAATATGTCAGATAAATATAGTATTACATCATGACAGTGCACAGTGTAGATACAGTTTATTTCGCTTGGGAAAGTCCCTTCTTTAACTTTACTACCAGTAAATAAGTGAAACGGTTACCTGCGTTTCTCCTCTGCACATTTGTGGTAATGGATCGATTTACAAGCAGAAAGCTGTCTACTGACACATGAGGAACTTAAGATTTCTTAAAAAATATTCTTTTCGTGTTGCTGGCTAGCACCTCACACGAGAACCTATAGAAACAGATACATTTTGTGTGTGTGTGTGTGTGTGTGTGTGTGTGTGTGTGTGTGTGTGTGGAGGGGCGGGGGTATCTGTTCTTTCGGGCGCCATTCATGATCCTGCAGCCTTATGTACAAGACAGAAGAGAAATTCCGACATCAGCTGCAGTAGGGCATTGGAAAAAGTGCAGTGTGGACAGACGAAAATTCATGCCACAGCAGGACTCGAACCTGGATGTTCCGCTTATCGTGGGCGGTCGTCTTAACCCCTTTTTTGCATTTTGTTCGTTTTTTTTTGTAACCATCTATATTTATTTCAATATATTAACAACGATACATTAAAAAAATCATTCTAATAACCTATTATATTCCTAGTGTTGGTTAACATTACTGTCATTTTATAGGTTTTCGTTTGTATATTCTTTTCTTTTTCGTTTTTCCCTTGTTGTTGTTCCTTGAACCCTTTTACATGGTCATTTGTCGTCTTTTTTGGGGTAAAACATTGCAGGACAGGCATAATAATTTATATGTAGCATCGACACATTGATTTTGAGTTCAAATTTGTGTATGTCATGCACTTGTGATGCCACAGGCACATTGTGAATTCTGGTTTGATCTCTTCCTCTAGTTTGCACTGTTAGGTGGGGCAGTGTGAGGGAAACATCAGCATGATAGATGGAGCAAAAGTGGAAGAAAACTTTTTTATATATACTACAGATTATACATAAATTGAAGGAGAGAGAAAAATTATGTCATGTTATATAAGAGAAGCAGAGAGGAAAGTGTAAGCAATATAAATTTTATAGGGCACATAATAAAGAAATCATTAAAAAAACTATGAGTAGTTGGCACTTTCCACTAAGTAATGCTTGTATCCTAGACAATATGGTACAAATAACGAAAAAATAATGCTGTTAGTACTACCGGGCATACTTTTGACACTGATTTGGCTGTGAGCATGACAGTTGTTTGGTGAGAAGCACTTTGCATCACTGATTTCACTAAGAAGAAACACTTTATACTACTATACTTCACTATTTGAGACGAGAGGAGAAAGCGCTTTATCTTTCATGTTGCACTTATTCACTATCACTGCACACCTTCTCCTTGTGGTGAGTGTGGTGAGGTGGCTGGTGGCGGTGCTGTATTTGATCGTAGCGGACGTCACATGACATCCGTTGAAGTTCGTTGTTGATCCCTTCCGTCAGTTTTTTTTTTTTTATTACAGAAACCAGCTAACTCTCTGACCGAACACGTTGAGGTACCGTGCCGACAGCCCCGGAGGCTATTTGAGTACTCTCTCCGCCCAACCTAAAATCTCATACGTCACACACTACACACGGGGATGTATTACCCCCTGTCCATTATCCTCCTTGCTCGCAGCTGCAACTGATTCCCGCAAGAGGTCGAAAGAAAAATGAATTTGCCACTGAAGGTATCATTACTTACCTTCGGTGCGGATGCATTCTTCGTTCCACCTTTTGCGAGAATCAGGTGAGGCTGTGATCAACGAAAATAATGGACAGGGTATACTACGCATGTAGTGTGCGACATATGGGAATTTGGAGTGAACTGGAAGCGTCATCGGATAGCTGGTTAAGGCAACCGTGCGCGATAAACGGGAAATCTGGTTTCGATTTCCGCTCTGGCACAAATTTTCACTTGTCGTTACTGGATTTGTTTCAGTGCCCGAGTGCAGCTGATGTCGCAATTTCCGTTTCGTCACATGTACATTTTATATGCCTACAGAGTGATATATATCACACTATGGCCTGGAGGCGACGCAAAAATTTAAAATCTCGGCATCTAGTCTCACAGCATTCTCAAAAGTTACCAATACAAACCTGACCACTACAACGAAAGAAAAAAAAAAAAGGAACCACCTGCGGGCTGATATCGTCGATCGACTCGCTAGCCTATGGGGCCAACGCCACCCGTCATCTCGAAATGAGGTGATCTGTAGCACATGCACTGGTCAGTAATGTCACTAACTTGGACAAAATTAAGAAGGAATTCAAGTCAATGATCATTGAAGAATTAAGTGTTTCTTTTTTTCCTTGTTTTATAATAGTCTGTTATCACTCATTCTTTTCGCATTTCCTTATGAGAAAGATGATGTGGCGATCCAATGAGTATTTCATTTTATTTGTCGTCTAAAAGTGAAGCTTTTGCATCTAGCATAATACGTGATTGTCTGGTGAAAATAGTTGTAAAGGGTGTCCCACTTAACCGTTTGAAAAATAGACTAATAATAACTGTCGTAAACATGTTTTGCATGGTTCCATTGATGGTTCAGTTTTGGGTGGCAGAAACGACAAAAACATCTCGGATCATTGAGGTGAAACTCTTACCTGGTTCAGCATAGTAGAACATTTCTCCAGTTATTAGCCCAGAAAGTTGGTGGAATGGTTTATTCTGAACCACAGAGGAAACAGCACGTCCACAGCGTTTCTCACCTTATTAGGTAAGGTATCTGGTCGACAGAAGGAAAACACATCTACTAATACAGTTCTGTATACAGGGTGTTACAAAAAGGTACGGCCAAACTTTCAGGAAACATTCCTCACACACAAAGAAAGAAAATATGTTATGTAGACATGTGTCCGGAAACGCTTACTTTCCATGTTAGAGCTCATTTTATTAATTCTCTTCAAATCACATTAATCATGGAATGGAAACACACAGCAACAGAACGTACCACCGTGACTTCAAACACTTTTTTACAGGAAATGTTCAAAATGTCCTCCGTTAGCGAGGATACATGCATCCACCCTCCGTCGCATGGAATCCCTGATGCGCTGATGCAGTCCTGGACAATGGCGTATTGTATCACAGCCGTCCACAATACGAGCACGAAGAGTCTCTACATTTGGTACCGGGGTTGCGTAGACAAGAGCTTTCAAATGCCCCCATAAATGAAAATCAAGAGGGTTGAGGTCAGGAGAGCGTGGAGGCCATGGAATTGGTCCGCCTCTACCAATCCATCGGTCACCGAATCTGTTGTTGAGAAGCGTACGAACACTTCGACTGAAATGTGCAGAAGCTCCATCGTGCATGAACCACATGTTGTGTCGTACTTGTAAAGGCACATGTTCTAGCAGCACAGGTAGAGTATCCCGTATGAAATCATGATAAAGTGCTCCATTGAGCGTAGGTGGAAGAACATGGGGCCCAATCAAGACATCACCAACAATGTCTGCTCAAACGTTCACAGAAAATCTGTGTTGATGACGTGATTGCACAATTGCATGCGGATTATCGTCAGCCCACACATGTTGATTGTGAAAATTTACAATTTGATCACGTTGGAATGAAGCCTCATCCGTAAAGAGAACATTTGCACTGAAATGAGGATTGACACATTGTTGGATGAACCATTCGCAGAAGTGTACCCGTGGAGGCCAATCAGCTGCTGATAGTGCCTGCACACGCTGTACATGGTACGGAAACAACTGGTTCTCCCGTAGCACTCTCCAAACAGTGACGTGGTCAACGTTACCTTGTACAGCAGCAACTTCTCTGGCGCTGACATTGGAGTTATCGTCAACTGCACGAAGAATTGCCTCGTCCATTGCAGGTGTCCTCGTCGTTCTAGGTCTTCCCCAGTCGCGAGTCATAGGCTGGAATGTTCCGTGCTCCCTAAGACGCCGATCAATTGCTTCGAACGTCTTCCTGTCGGGACACCTTCGTTCTTGAAATTTGTCTCGATACAAACGTACCGCGCCACGGCTATTGCCTCGTGCTAATCCATACATCAAATGGGCATCTGCCAACTCCGCGTTTGTAAACATTGCACTGACTGCAAAACCGCGTTCGTGATGAACACTAACCTGTTGATGCTACGTACTGATGTGCTTGATGCTAGTACTGTAGAGCAATGAGTCGCATACCAACACAAGCACCGAAGTCAACATTACCTTCCATCAATTGGGCCAACTGGCGGTGAATCAAGGAAGTACAGTACATACTGACGAAACTAAAATGAGCTCTAACATGGAAATTAAGCGTTTCCGGACACATGTCCACATAACATCTTTTCTTTATTTGTGTGTGAGGAATGTTTCCTGAAAGTTTGGCAGTACCTTTTTGTAACACCCTGTATAGAATAGAAGGAGAGGCACACAGCAGTCAGCCGCAATCCCATTAGCTTTTATTACTATCGCAAATCTAGAATTCGGCTGTGAATAACCATATTCAGTGCATTTTGTTACAAATCAGCAGACACTGGGTGTCTTCCTGCCTATACACCTATAAGAACATATGGTGACATGAACTGCCACGAGTCTGATGAATTGTAACGAAAATGCACTGAAAATGCCTATTCATAGCCGAAATCTAGACTTGCAAGTATAATAAAAGCTAGTGGGATTACGACTGACTGTTTTGTGCCTCTCCTTTCATACAATCTACGGCCGCTGTGCACAACTCTTCCTGATGCAATCAAAGTTAGCTGTATATACACTGAAGAGCCAAAGAAATTGGTACACTTGTCTAATATCGTGTAGGACCCCCGGGAGCAAGCAGAAGTGCCGCAACACGACGTGGCACGGACTCGACTAATGTCTCAAATGGTGCTGGAGGGAACTGATACCATGAATCCTGTAGGGCTGTCCGTAAGTGAGACTGCGGTGGTTGAAGATCTCTTCTGAACAGCACGTTGCAAAACATCCCAGAAATGCTCTATAATGTTCATGTCTGGGGAGTTTGGTGGCCAGCGGAAGTGTTTAAACTCAGAAGAGTGCTCCTGGAGCCACTCTGTAGTGATCACACAGGATGCTTACGTACGTGTACCTCTCAGAGGTAGAGGCCTCCCAGCCAATGACGCCAGTTGCTCATTTCTATTTCACCTGTCAGAGTCGTATCTAGACGTATCAGGGGTCCCGTATCACCCCAACTGCACGCGCCCCACACCATTACAGAGCCTCCACCAGCTTGAACAGTCCCCTGCTGACATGAAGGGTCAACGGATGCGTTAGGTTGTCTGCATACCCGTTCACGATCATCCGTTCGATACAATTTGAAACGAGACTCGTCCGACCAGACAACATGTTTCAGGTCATCAACAGTCCAATGTCAGTGTAGGCGAGTCCGTAAAGCTTTGTACCGTGTTGTCATCAACGATACACGAGTGGGCCTTCGGCTCCCAAAGCCCATACCGATGATGTTTCGTTGAATGGTTCGCACGATGACACTTGTTGATGGCCCGTCACTGAAATCTGCAGCGATTTGAGGAAGGGTTGCACTTCTGTCACGCTGAACGATTCTCTTCAGTAGTCGTCGGTCCTGTTCTTGCAGGATCTTTTTCCGGCCGCAGCGATGTCGGATATTTGATGTTTTACAGGATTTCGAAAATTCACGGCACACTCATGAAATGACTTCATCGCTACCTCGGAAATGCTGTGTCCCATCGCTCGTGCGCCGACTATAACACTTCGTTCAAATTCCCTCCAATCTTGATAACCTGCCATTGTGGAAGCAGTAACCGATCTAACAATGTGACAGACACTTGTTGTCTTATATGGGCGTTGCCGACCACAGCGCCGTATTTTGCCTGTTTACATATCTCTGTGTTTGAATACGTATAACTATACCAGTTTCTTTGGGAACTGACATTGACTGTGTTCTTTGAATTGATATTGTGTAAGTTGGTTTTGGTTTGATGAGGACGTATCTAGCGAAAGCTTTTGTAGTCACCGAGTAGTAATGTATGAACGCTGTGGACACCCTTCCGCTCTAATAAAATAACGGGAAACTAGCGAGTCTGTCGTAACTGTCAAGTGTGAAATGTTAGAGATTTAAAGGGTAAAAGGACTTCGACGAAATGCACTAGGAAGGGTAGATATTTTTGGACTAAAGTTCTCGATTAACTCAAGCTTTGACTTATTAATTGTCTCAGTCGTATGGCAGTGGTTTCTTCTAAATAGAATTCCTGGTTCTTTTTTTTTTTAGATGTACACAATGAAACCACGCCAATAAATAAAAATAAAAAAACGCTGCACAAGAAAAGCAGATGTGGAGAATGGGATTCTGTGGATGAGACGGGGAGCAAGGAAGGTGCCTCCACGTGTGCATTTTACTTATATGCTCCCCGAAAACGTTGCCCAATAGGACAACGGCCAGACCGTCCACGACCGGAAACCAATGCAATCAAAAGCCAAAAACAAAAACAGGTCCTCTTCAGGGCCAACCCTGACGATAGTCAGCCTGAACGTCGAGGGAATCACCAAGAATAAGAGGATGTAATATCGCAACTAAGCCAATCAGAAATGTGGGACGTACTGTGCCTGCAGGAAACGCATAGAGATGAAACAGCAAACAGGCCCAATATCAAAGGAATGCGTCTGGCAGTAGAAGCACCTCACAGAAGGTATGGGAGCGCAATATTTACCAGACCCGAGATGCTGCTTCCACAACATTGAAGTGTTAGCCATAGAGAGTGGATCATTTACAATATGCTCCGTATATAAACCCTCCCGGCCAGAAAGCTTCAACAACCAAAAGGACACACTTCGTTGTGGGCGACTTTGACAGCGACAGCACCACCTGGGGCTACGACGAGACAGACGCCAATGGTCAGCTGCTAGAACAATGGGCTGAGGCAAATAACCTCTCACTTCTCCACGACCCCAAGCTCCCCTGCTCCTTCAACAGCAAAATTTGGAAGCGAGGTTCCAATCCCGATATTTGCTTCGTCAGCGGGTGCATCTACGACACCTGCTGCAAAAGAGTGTATGATGCAATCCCAAAGACACAACATCGACCTATTGGAAGCCAAGTCTACTCAACAATCAAAAAAACCAAAATACCTTTCCGTAGGAGATTCAACTTTAAAAAGGCTAGGTGGTCAGAATATTCCCAAGCGCTGGATGAGGAATTAGCCAGTCTGACCCCAACACCAAATAATTATCTTATCTTTGTTGAGACTGCGAAAGGTATCTAGACGCTATATTCCTAGGGGCTGCAGACAACACTATATCCCAGGGCTCTCAAATGCCTCAAAGGACATCCTGGAGAAGTATCAAGTATTGTTGGCGGAAGACCCATTCAGCGACGAAACCATCGCCTGAGGCACAGCTTTAATGTCAGCCCTCAGCGAGGCACGCGAGAAGAAGTGGATAGCAACCCTAGAAAGAATGGATATGTCCCACAGTAGCAAAATAGCCTGGAACCTGATTAAGAAACTGGATGGTGACCCAAGGCTAAGCAAGGCCCCGGCCAACGTAACTCCAAATCAGGTGGCCAACCAACTCCTTCTAAACGGCAAGTTCAACTCCAAACGTCAGGAAACTAAAATCACACGCCTACTGCCAACGGTAAACACCAACTTCCAGAAACCATTTACCATGAGAGAGTTGAACAATAGCATAAATACCATGAATAATGGGAAAGCCGCTGGGTTTGATGATATTTGCGTGGAACAGATTAAAAACTTCGGCCTTGGCGCCAGGGACTGGATACTTGGACTTTTTAACGTGTGTCGTGAAACCTTTCAAGTCCCGAAACTGTGGAGGAAGTCAGAAGTGGTGGCTCTCCTTAAACCCGGGAATGACCCAGACTCTCCGAAGAGTTATCGACCCATGACCCTTCTCTGCCACCTGTTTAAGCTCTATGAAAGATTGATCCTCAACAGAATAGAGAAGATCGTTGACTCGAAGCTAATTCCAGACCAAGCAGGTTTTAGACCTGGAAAGTCCTGTACCAGTCAAATTCTGGCATTGACGGAACATATCGAGGATGGGTTTGAGAATAAACTAATCACCGGGCTGGCACTAGTCGATCTAAGTTCCACCTATGATACAGTAGATCACCGGACTCTACAGCATAAAACCTACGAGACCCTGAAAGACTACCACCTAGTCAAGATAATCGAATCCCTGCTCCAAAATAGACAGTTCTTCGTAATGCTTGAGGGGAAAAAGAGTCGATGGCGGAATCAGAAAAATGGGCTCGCCCATGGGAGCGTGTTGGCGCCAATCCTATTCAACATGTATACAAATGACCAACCAACTCCAGACAAAACCAAAACTTTTGTATATGCAGACGAACTGGCAATAACAATTCAAGGCAACAAGTTTGAAGCCATCGAGGAGAAATTAGAAACCGCCCTTTCTACAATGTCAACCTACTACAAAAAGAATTCTCTAAAACTCAATCCGTCCAAAACTCAAGTGAGTGCATTCCATCTGAACTCGAGGCAGGCAAAGTACAGGCTCAATGTTACCTGGGATGGGACATTACTAGAACACACAGATACTCCCACCTACCTTGGCGTTGTGCTGGACAGAACATTGACATACAAATATCATTGCGAAAAAACACGCAAAAAAGTAGAAGCACGAAATACCATAATAAGAAAGCTGTAAAATAGCAAATGGGGTGCCAAACCTACCGTGGTCAGAACTTCAGCCCAAGCTTTGTGCTTCTCAACTGCCGAATATGCCTGCCCGGTATGGTGCAGATCCGCCCACGCAAAAAAGGTAGATATTAGCTTGAATGAAACATGCAGGATAGTGACAGGCTGCATGAAACCAACCCCCATAGAAAATATTCACAGGGCCGCAGGTTTCACTTCACAAACCCTGACTCACGTAGGAAAGCCCATGAACATACCGAGAAGCTAAAACAAACCTTTGATGCCCGTCACTCAATATTTGGCCTAGAGTGTAGCCCTAGCAGACTCAAATCCAGACGCCGTTTTCTAAGTTGCGCCTTAGATGAGCCCCCCATCTACTATCCACTAAGAGAGGACCCAACAAGCGGCGTTTCTGCTGATAGGAAAACCTGGAGAATACTTAACCGCATCAGAACTGGGGTGGCTCCTGTGAAATCTAATCTGATCAAATGGGGTTTGTTGGACGAAAATGACGACAAATGCGACTGCGGCACTCGACAGGACATGGAACATTTCCTACAATGCCCTGCCTGGCCCCACAGTTGCACCCTCGACGATCTATGGCTGGCTAAAGAAGAAGCATTGGACATTGCCCAATACTGGGCAAACAAATTGTAATTTCCGGACACGAAAAAGTAAAGTAAGTGTGGATGAGACACACGAGAATGTCAGAAAGTATTTTGATGACACGAAACTATACCTAAGGGCAGCAAAGCTACTCGGAGAGGACACTAATGGTCCCTTTCCTGGTGTATTTATGGCACCATTGCTTTCCAGTTCTTTCTAGGCCGATACGCAAGTATTTAGTTATTCCTGTAACAATTAGCTAAAGAGCTCAGACGAAATCTGACCGGTTGCGATGACAAACTAGACCTCGTAGCGACAAACATTTCCGAGCAAATACACTCCTGGAAATTGAAATAAGAACACCGTGAATTCATTGTCCCAGGAAGGGGAAACTTTATTGACACATTCCTGGGGTCAGATACATCACATGATCACACTGACAGAACCACAGGCACATAGACACAGGCAACAGAGCATGCACAATGTCGGCACTAGTACAGTGTATATCCACCTTTCGCAGCAATGCAGGCTGCTATTCTCCCATGGAGACGATCGTAGAGATGCTGGATGTAGTCCTGTGGAACGGCTTGCCATGCCATTTCCACCTGGCGCCTCAGTTGGACCAGCGTTCGTGCTGGACGTGCAGACCGCGTGAGACGACGCTTCATCCAGTCCCAAACATGCTCAATGGGGGACAGATCCGGAGATCTTGCTGGCCAGGGTAGTTGACTTACACCTTCTAGAGCACGTTGGGTGGCACGGGATACATGCGGACGTGCATTGTCCTGTTGGAACAGCAAGTTCCCTTGCCGGTCTAGGAATGGTAGAACGATGGGTTCGATGACGGTTTGGATGTACCGTGCACTATTCAGTGTCCCCTCGACGATCACCAGTGGTGTACGGCCAGTGTAGGAGATCGCTCCCCACACCATGATGCCGGGTGTTGGCCCTGTGTGCCTCGGTCGTATGCAGTCCCGATTGTGGCGCTCACCTGCACGGCGCCAAACACGCATACGACCATCATTGGCACCAAGGCAGAAGCGACTCTCATCGCTGAAGACGACACGTCTCCATTCGTCCCTCCATTCACGCCTGTCGCGACACCACTGGAGGCGGGCTGCACGATGTTGGGGCGTGAGCGGAAGACGGCCTAACGGTGTGCGGGACCGTAGCCCAACTTCATGGAGACGTTTGCGAATGGTCCTCGCCGATACCCCAGGAGCAACAGTGTCCCTAATTTGCTGGGAAGTGGCGGTGCGGTCCCCTACGGCACTGCGTACGATCCTACGGTCTTGGCGTGCATCCGTGCGTCGCTGCGGTCCGGTCCCAGGTCGACGGGCACATGCACCTTCCGCCGACCACTTGCGACAACATCGATGTACTATGGAGACCTCACGCCCCACGTGTTGAGCAATTCGGCGGTACGTCCACCCGGCCTCCCGCATGCCCACTATACGCCCTCGCTCAAAGTCCGTCAACTGCACATACGGTTCACGTCCACGCTGTCGCGGCATGCTACCAGTGTTAAAGACTGCGATGGAGCTCCGTATGCCACGGCAAACTGGCTGACACTGACGGCGGCGGTGCACAAATGCTGCGCAGCTAGCGCCATTCGACAGCCAACACCGCGGTTCCTGGTGTGTCCGCTGTGCCGTGCGTGTGATCATTGCTTGTACAGCCCTCTCGCAGTGTCCGGAGCAAGTATGGTGGGTCTGACACACCGGTGTCAATATGTTCTTTTTTCCATTTCCAGGAGTGTACGAAATCTGACACAACGTGTGAAGTACACCAGCGGCAAGACACATTGAGTACCTTCACTGAATGAAGGCACTGGAACACTACCGACGCACCTGTAACACAGAGGTGGAAAGGTGTACCGTCGCACCAATACGTAAGAAAAGAAGTAAAAGAAAACCGCTGAATTATAGAACCATATCATTGACATTCAATTGTTCAAGGATTTTGCAATATATTCTGTGTTCCAACATTAAGAAAGAAAATGATAGTTGACAAATAACCAGCACGGATTCAGAAAATATCGTTCTTTCGAAACACAACCAGCTGTTTATTCGCATGAAGTAATGAAAGCTATTTGTAGGGGATCCAACGTTGATTCCACATTGACAAAATAGTTCACAGGTGTACGGCCGGATGTCAGTGTCCAACAGACACAATTTTTTGGAAAATGAGCACGACGGTATCTTAAGGAGTGGTGATGAGCTGACTGCATGCGGGCTGCCGCGGAGCATTTGTCTCTCCCTGCCATTCTATCCGCAGTTGGCACCTAGCATCTCCTTCCCCACTCCTCTCGTCGATACTCTGCTCTGCCCTAGGTTGTCGCCCAGGTACGTTTGTCGGTGATATCTCTGCTGTTCCTCCAGCTACTCCCGAAATCAGTTTGTTGTGGATTATCTCCTTCCTCTTCCTAGATTAGTTGCGGGTTCCCAGGGCTTAGTAAGGATGCGGCCGCTATCATGATTGATCAGCAATTCCCTTACTCGAATCCCAATAGATTCTTTAGTGCCACAGTCCGAGAAGTTAGACATCTATTTCAGAACCTTAGTATGGTCGTAAACCATTCGTTAATTCCGGTAGGCGATATTTCGCGACTACTGGCTGCTGCAATCTGTTGTGCTGTCTGTGTTCTCGGTGACGATCTTCGACAGTACGAATGGTTCAAATGGCTCTGAGGACTATAGGACTTAATATCTGAGATATTCACTCCTCTAGACTTAGAACTACTTAAACCTAACTAACCCAAGGACATCACACACATCCATGCCCGAGGCAGCATTCGAACCTGCGACCGTAGCAGCAGCTCGGTTCCGAAGTGAAGCGCCTAGAACCGCTGGGCCACAGCAGCCGGCTTCTACAGTACGGAAAATGTGACCTGTATATGTCCTGTCACATTGGCAGGGTACTGATAGGATTCGGATTTCCGTTGTCCGAAGTCATTCTAGACATTACCAAGTAGGGCCAGTGTTTTAGCTGGTAGGCAGAAGACGGTTTTCACTTGGTGCTTCTGGAGAATTGGCTTTATCTTTCTGCATAATGTGCCACAAAAAGGAATAAATGCAATGGCCGTGCTCCCCTTTTTCTTCTGCTTCCACCAGTTGTGCAATTAGCGTAGAATGCGACTCTCCTAATTTTCCATTCCTTCTAGCTATTCTTACGGAACATCGTCCTGTGATGTTCAAATTCCTGATTGATATTTTCATTGTTAGACTGGGTGTGAGTCCTACGTGCCAATGTTTCGAGCTCACCACTCCTCTGTACCGTGTGATGGCAGCTATCCGCATGTAAGTATGCAGCAGGTCGGTGTGGGTCTTCTAGTACACGCTGTAGCCCAAGGAATATCCAGAAAGGGGAGAACTCCATCCACTTCTACTTCCGAGGTAACAATGATGTTTCTGGTGTATGGAACTGAGATGAATGAGGAAATCATTCAGCTTGCTGTGCCACAAATAAATACAGGCGTGGATTTGGGGAATTCTTATAAATATCGCGCAGCTATGGATGGTGGGCAATAGTTAAAGAACCGATCGGCGCATCGCATGTTAGATGCGGGCGATGTTGATATTTTGCAAAAGATTCTGCGAGGCAGGTTTACGACACCGCCCTCAGGCTAGAAGGCACGGCCCGGCGGGCAGAATACACGAATGTGAAGTAATGGCAGCACAAGGCACCGACGTGCAATTTCAACAGCGCCTAGTGATCTGTGCGTAGGGGCTGATGCCGTAATTATCAAAGAGCACTCCACTGTTCCCCTCCATAGGAACTACGTCAGAGGCGCAGGCAAAAGAGTATAAATAAGTGAGCTCGGAGGCTCAAAGGGGCAGTCAAGTCGCCACTTTGTGCGCATCTAAACTCGGAGATAATGACGATTGTTTAAGTTGCAGGCCAACCACGACGACCTTCGGTGATGGATGTCGGCAGCCAACCGGCCTGCTGAGGCTTCCTCCAACCTCCATTGCGTGGACATGTCATTTCTGTGGCGGGGCGTGATGCACCTTAGAATTGCACCGGCGCAACGAGCAAGAGTGCTACTAGCCTCCGCTCTCTGGGTGGCATCTTCCGGTGGACTGCAAGCCGCCGTCCGCAGGGGCGGGGCCGGGGTGCGAAATCGCGGTCTCCCGGGTGCAGAGCTATCTGCGGACACTGAACATGCTGTCCTGGGCGGACGGCCAGAGCTTCTAAGGCCCACTACAACGACGGTGGTTGGCTGCTTCCCTTCGGCGCTCTACTTGGGGTCCAGGAGTCGCGCTTGTGGGACAGTGTGCCGTGTTCTGGCCACAGGCACAGTAAACGCACGCGGTGGCCATTTAGGCCTGGCGCGAGTAGGATAGCCACGTCCACAATGATGGGAAACCGGACGCCGATGCTGCAGATTCTGACATTCGTCTGGCGCTGACCCACGCACGCTGCGTGGCTCCATCGCCGATTCCAGCGCAAGATCGGCTATGTATCTTTGATGTAATAAACTCAATGACACACATATCTGTGTTTCTCTGCACGCTTCGGTGTGAGGCATCCCTCTCTCCCAAATCGTACCTACATATTACAGCCCCTTAACTCGAGAGCTTATTACAGTTTATATGACGAAGCCATTAGCTGCATACCGGAAGACACAGGTAGGTTTCCACTGGCCTAATTCAAGAGCTTCCTTCTCGAAATGTTTCATGTACATGTTGGCGGCAACAGGTGAAAGTGAACTGCCCATGGCTACTCCTTCCGTCTGCTCATAGTAGCTGTTGTCAAAAAGGAAGTACTGTATTAAAAAGTCTATCACGTGTCAGTGTTTCTTAAAAACCACATGAATGTTGTGTTGTTGATGTTGCTGCCTTCAGTCTGAAGACGTGATGGATGCAGCTGTCTACACAGATCCTCCGCAAGCCATTACCAGAAAATCCAACATACTGGGACGGAGATTTCAATTTAAACAAGGCCTGGGATCGAGCGCGCACTTTATTCAGATCTCGCCGACTATTTTACCAGAAGACTGAGAGAAAGCGCGTTTCACGAAATATCAGTGTGGGCTCTAACGAACAAATGAGACTATAAGGGCATTGCTGGGACCGGGAGTTGAAGTCGGCTGTAAACAGGGGAGGGACACCAACAATACTTCCAGTCAGGTTGGAGTCCAGGCAGCGAGTACGCATAACAACATAGCTCGAAGCACATGAAAAGACAGCTAGGTCGGTCGTTGCATTATCGTGTATTGAATGTCATGAACCACTCGGCTCAACATTCGAAAGCACACCATCAGTTAACGGGGGACATTTTCTCTCCCTTTGCTGTTAGGTATCTCCCCATGATGTGTTTTTTAATTTTTTGATTTTTAGCTTTGGGCAGCAAAGACCATATACCCAACAGTAGTTACAAAAGTGCAGTATTAACATAGTTGTAATGTCCACAGTAGAACAACAAAAAGGTTCGATGTACAAACATAAGCTCCTGCTGCAACATACAAACGCTAAAAGACGAACACCAGACAGCCAGCAGTACTTACAACAAAGTCAAGTTAACATTAGCGCAATTTTCAGACAGAACAATGATAAGAGTGTTAAGTACAAATATAAATTAAAAGAATACACAAAAAGCAACTACCCAGGTTTCGAACTGGGCCAATTCCTGAGGAGAATGATATCCACAGCAACTTATAATTAAAAGCTGGACAACGCCATCGTGTTACCAGTGTTGTTGTTGTTGTTGTTGTGGTCTTCAGTCCTGAGACTGGTTTGATGCAGCTCTCCATGCTACTCTATCCTGTGCAAGCTTCTTCATCTCCCAGTACCTACTGCAGCCAACATCCTTCTGAATCTGCTTAGTGTATTCATCTCTTGGTCTCCCTCTACGTTTTTTACCCTCCACGCTGCCCTCCAGTACTAAATTGGTGATCCCTCGATGTCTCAGAACATGTCCTACCAACCGATCCCTTCTTCTAGTCAAGTTGTGCCACAAGCTCCTCCCCAATTCTATTCAATACCTCCTCATTAGTTATGTGATCTACCCATCTAATCTTCAGCATTTTTCTGTAGCACCACATCTCGAAAGCTTCTATTCTCTTCTTGTCTAAACTATTTATCGTCCACGTTTCACTTCCATACATGGCTACACTCCATACAAATACTTTCAGAAACGACTTCCTGACATTTAAATCTATACTCGATGTTAACAAATTTATCTTCTTCAGAAACGGTTTCCTTGCCATTGCCAGTCTATATTCTATATCCTCTCTACTTCGACCATCATCAGTTATTTTGCTCCCCAAATAGCAAAATTCCTTTACTACTTTAAGTGTCTCATTTCCTAACCTAATTCCCTCAGCATCACCCGACTTAATTCGACTACATTCCATTATCCCCGTTTTGCTTTTGTTGATGTTCATCTTATATCCTCCTTTCAAGACACTGTCCATTCCGTTCAACTGCTCTTCCAAGTCCTTTGCTGTCTCTGACAGAATTACAATGTCATCGGCGAACCTCAAAGTTTTTATTTCTTCTCCATGGATTTTAATACCTACTCTGAACTTTTCTTTTGTTTCCTTTATTGCTTGCCCAATATACAGATTGAATAACATCGGGGATGGGCTACAACCCTGTCTCACTCCCGTCGCAACCACTGCTTCCCTTTCGTACCCCTCGACTCTTATAACTGCCATCTGCTTTCTGTACAAAATGTAAATAGCCTTTCGCTCCCTGTATTTTACCCTTGCAAATATATATATATATATATATATATATATATATATATATATTCCTTGCTTCCTATTATTGGTGGATACTAGAATTGGAATATTGGGCGGGATTCGATCCTGCGACCACTCGGTTTCCAAGAAGTCCTTATATATATATATATATATATATATATATATATATATATATATATATATATATATATATATATATTGAGAGGCACCCACATGCCTTGCTCATACTGTGGCATCAAGCAGTCAGGCCTGCAAGATGAGTGGTCTGCCAAGCGAGTGGATTCATTCTTATTTATCGAGTAACATGAACTCTCGTACTCACAATTAAGTTATCAATTATCCTCCTATATGAATAATACGCAACGGAAACGCACATCTGACTATCAGTAATTTACAGAACTCTGACTGTTCACTATGCACTGGCAATACCACATTTTCTTTCTTTTTTTTTATTTAACGGCTTTTATCAACACGTGGCCATCGCACTGAATATGAGTGGCGCACACATTATAAATTCTGGATATCACGACAACATACAATTCGAAGGAAAAGGCCACCAATCTTTTTCTTCTCACTATCTTATTTATTCCGATAAATTCAATAACCTAAACACACAAATTCTATAACCTACAACAATAACACATGAGAAATTCCGCCCAGTGGGCATGGCTTTACATTGGTGAATCTCTATCTTATGGTCTCGTAATTATTTAACGCTACAGTGCACTTTCTGGATAGGATGGTGGATCATTTATTATTTCTCACACTTCGACTCTCACAATCATCATCACGAAACTTTCCTCCAGACCGAGCAGTACAAAAGGAACACGCATAACCCACTACCTCCGCAACTACCTAGCTACTCTCCCATGCAAACCACACATACCCAAATTACATGACATACACCACACTACAACATGAAATACAACACAATAAATAGTCACAACACTATCACTTTCAGCTTTCCCACTTCACATGACACTGCCCCACTTCGTAATTCTACTTTCCTACTATGAACTCTGGAGATATATGCACGTCTTCCTGTGCAATGCAATACAAGTGGCGTTGCTGGATAGACGGCTGACTCACCTTGTTTCTCTCTCAGAGTATTATAGTTTGAATCAAGCGTCACACGGAAACATATCTCGCAAAGTAATGTTAAGAACATATTCATCACACACACGAGTCCTCGACTGATACCATGGACGAGTACTTCTCTTTATACTTTGTCTCATACACAGATTGAGACTCACACAGTACTCACCACGTGGAAGTACTCGCCTCTAATTTCAAGTCCTGCACACGCTATTTCTTAAATATTTCAACTTATAGTTAACACGCTAGTAATTCAGCTTAACTTAAGCACACAGAAGTATTTCAACTTATTGCTACACGTGGTTTCATTGTGACCGTTGGTCACTTCCGAAGATTACTATGATCCCATTAATATTACCTGCCTGACATTTAATTCTCCCCACAAAACTTCCTGAAATAGAGAACTTATTATTTCAAACTACTCTTAAATATTCCACATGCATACCACGTCTCCACTCTTTTGTCTTTACGGAGCACAACTAAGACATGTCTTAACAGCACAAGATCCAGCGGCAGAGTGCTGAAACATGACCGTTCTTCAGGTTCTCTCGCACCTCTGTCGAAGTGGGGGAGCACCTTGCTACCGTATTGGTCAGTCACATTTCAGGCGCTCAAAGCTCAGGTAAATTTCATCTCTTTGGTCCCACCAAAGGTGGCCAAAGGATCGTCTCAAAGATGATCATATATTCACATTCACTATCTGCGGTTAGCAGACGACCATACATTCATTCATTTCACAGATCTCACCAAAGTGGATGTAGGGATTTACTTTGTGGGAGTGCACAAGTGATCAATTAAATAAATAAATTGTCATTCTTTCCCACACTGGTATCCGGCATCGCTGTATTAATTGAAACTGAGTTATTTTACAAAAAAAAAATGTGTTGTTCTGACAAAAATAATGAAGTATGTTGTACCTATTTTCAATGTCGGGCGGTACTGTACCCTTTCAGTATATATCGAATCGGTGAAGTAAAGCAGTGACACTTTCAGGAGGGGGAGCCCCTCACAATCAATTTTTTGTACAAGACCACCTGTGTCGCTGTGTAGTTGGTACACGCCAAAATGACGTGATTCAGATCCGCCACCGCCGTTGTGTCCTGATTAGTGTCAATAAGTGATGATTTTCAGCTTACTTAGGTGGGTGTGATAACATCCATGAGTAGTAGACTAAAGAGAGCGTGAAGGAATTTCAGTGATGTGGCTTCCCTACATCAGGGGCAAGCATACATTCAGGGGCAAACCCATTGTTCCACTCCATGTCAACCCTTAACGTGCTGTTCTGCTGACTGGATTAAGAAACCTTGGGTAATCTGTCCTTCTGAGAACCCCCCCCCCCACACCTCTAGCCCTCCCCCTCTTCATCTCCAAGCCCTCTGGACAACTCCAATCTCCCTCCCCCCCCCCCTTTTCACCAGTTCAAAAATGTTCAAATGTGTGTGAATTCCTAAGGGACCAAACTGCTGAGGTCATCGGTTCCTAGACTTACACACTACACGAATTAACTTAAAGCTAAGGACAACACACACACCCATGCCCGAGGGAGGACTCGAACCTCTGGCAAGAGGGACCCTCTCACCAGTACAAGTACACTTTCACACCTGAGTTGCCGGCCGCTGGTGGCCGAGCGGTTCTGGCGCTACAGTCTGGAACCGCGCGACCGCTACGGTCGCATGTTCGAATCCTGCCTCGGGCATGGATGTGTGTGTTCTCCTTAGGTTAGTTAGGTTTAAGTAGTTCTAAGTTCTAGGGGACTTATGACCTCAGCAGTTGAGTCCCATAGTGCTCAGCGCCATTTGAACACCTGAGTTATTCGAATAGCCCCCTCCCACTCTATCAATTTGATTGACTAATTAATTAAATCGATTAATTAACTAACCCCTCCCCCTCTGGGAAACCCCCAGTCCCCCCCTCCCTTCCCCCATCTGGAAATTGGCGACTCTATGCTGGAGAGGAGGGATCTCATAACAGGAAATTTAGTTACATAGTAGGGGGTGTACTGTTTATTTATAAAATTCAGTTTGGGGGAGGGGGGGTTGAATATATCTTGCACATCATTCTTTGCTCTTTGGGAGGGTGCAGGTCTTGTAAAATATAGCAAAATGTAGTAATTAAATCGATCGCTTTTTTTCATTACGATCGCACAAGGAGTACCGTCAACATTACTCACCACACTTAATTATACTGTTAATATCTTTCACACCGACTGCACGGCAATTCGCGTCCTCACACCGGCTGCACCATACGACAGTCACTTCGCGTATTCCCGCATACACAAGTTCCACAACTGCTGTCGGCTGCCACAGCGCCGGCTGGAAGTCGCGCTAATCCAGATGGCGGCAACCATTTGATACCTGAGAAACTTCTGTCGAAACACATGCACTCTCTCTCTCAAGTGGCCACATCGTGTTGCGTGCCAATGCCGGGCCTGCACGTGCCATCGGTCGTGGTCGGATCAAACCACAAACAAAGCAGCATTTACGTGGTAAGTCCTCAGTTGCAGATGTCTTGTAAATATTCCTTCACTCTATAAGATTGATTGACTAATTAATTAAATCTATACCCTTTGTGTGGGACCGACTTTCCTTGCTTCCTGTTATTGGTGGATACTAGAATTGGAATATTTGGCGGGATTCGATCCTGCGACCACTCGGTTTCCAAACCCTACTGGATTTTTCTTCTCTTGCTTCCTGTCAGTAGATGCTGTCACAGTTAGGTCATTTGGTAGAAGTCCATTACGTTGGAGAAAATCTCAGATTTCAGATCAGTTGCATGCTATGTCCTTAAACAATCTGCAGAGGCATTGGACTGGTGTGTGCTCACAATACAACTACCGGAAACAACAAATTGATCAATTGGAAATTTAACATTGCGATTGGGTTTTTCAAGCGCTATAGATTTCCTAAACTGGTTCTCTCCACCACGTTTAGAAAGAGGAGGAAGGGCCTCCTGCGTGATAAGATAGAGACAACAACAACAAATACCTTTGGGAGACAGTGTCAACTGTGATGTACTGAGAAGCACTAAACACGACACGCTTAAACCATGATCCAATCCATAGTAGTAGTAGGTGTCATGGATAAATTTCGGAGATCGCTATCAGTCGGGAGTTTGACATTGTGATTGGGTTTTTAAAGCACTATAGAATTCCTAAATTGGTTCTTGCTGCTACACTCGGAAGGAGGAGGGGCAAGGGCCTGCTGCATTATAGGATACAAACAACAACAAATACCACTGCAAGATAGAGTCCACTGCGATGTAGAGAGCAGTACTAAAACACGACCCTAGTAGACGTCATGGCTACATGCCTGCGATACATACAGCCCACTCACCTCTCAGATGTCCACATGCAGCGTGCCCGTCTGCTCATACACCGCCAGTGACAACGTTCAGAGACTGGAGAAAACTGCCACAGTCGTGGATGTGCCATATGCTAGAGTGCACCATCATGGTCATGGAGGCTCCCCATTGATGACTGGGATGGTAGGAATATGGATGTTATCAATATCTCCATCGCCAACACTTGGCAGTGACTGATATTGACTCACTCAATTTTCTGTGGAGAATATGTGCAACACACGCTATCATGAAGACAGCCCAACATGTATATACTGAGTATTAGTTCGCTATTCAGCTATCCAGAGGGCGCCACCGTAGGGACTTGCCCTGCAACTGCAGGCAAGAACCGACTAGCTGGCCGACCGGAGCTTTTCTTTGTTACCGCCGCTCGCGAGAGCCTTAAGCCTGAATGCCTTTCGTTCCAGCCACAGGCTACCTCCGCCATGAGCCCCACACCCCAAACAGTGTCGTCCTAGGAAACTAGGCAGATATTTATCACTGTAATTAAAATTAAATATTATGATTGCAGCCCCAATCTGGTTCCATTTGACAATGAGAGAAGTATCAGAAATACCTCCTCCTGATCGCTGTGACTCTGAAAATATCAACATCTATACTCCTCTTAAGACTGGACATAACTTTCCACATAAAGTCGTTCATTCCCTTTACGGCTATTGGTGCACTGAAATCGCAATCTCCCACATGAAATCCATACCTCCCTTACAACAGGGCACTGTCATTTTCTTTGCAAACGTCGGAACAATGACCACAGTAACTTTAAACCTCAACACAAACTTCATAAGCTTCCAGATCACAGTGAATCTACCACACATCCGCTACTAAGTATATTACTTTGCCAATAACTGAAAGCTGGTGGTACCGAACAATATTGAGCAAAAATTCGACACGGATGGACATGCCTCATTTGTTTTCCTTGCGAATGGTACCAGTGTCTCTCAGAGAGAGAGAGAGATGCAATTGTCTTATAAGCGACCAGATGTTAAAAACACGATCGCAATGACCATGTTATTGCCACCCTGCCTAAAAAGCAGTCTTGAGGCAACAAAAGTATTGCTAGCGATACCCATGTCAAAAACTGTACATGCTTTATAAATCGAGACATGGTATTGCTTCCAAATAATGTGGTCGTCCATACAAATACAGTGACACTGAATATAGACGGTGATCGCAATGTGTCAATTATGACACCAAAAGTGAGGGTGCACGCTGCCAGGGGTGTAAGCTCGTAATAAAATCAATCTTATTACTGAATTTAGAAAGCGATTTGGCTAAGGAACGTGGTATTAAGCTAATATTTGCAACTCCCTCTTTCCACTGCTAGATATTTCCTGTGTTAAACTCAGTCAGCAGTGTGTTTGCATTTCGCAGCGTGCGGTTGCAGCTGTAGCGGTACTTAAGCACTGACAAAGTTGTTTGTGTTCTGTTATACAGTTATTAAATTTATTAGTTTTCAACGGTGTCTCGTGCTGTTTGTGGCGAAATAACGGTTTAATAAACTTTAGGAAAAGTTCGCCCACTGTGCTTTTTAGAGTTGTCTGTGAGCTGAAGTCGTTTAGTAAATGTCTTTCGGTAGGTTTCAACCGATATTTCTTATTTTCTAGTGAAATACTTCTGTAAAATTTTCATTTACTGTTTTAATTTCATTGAGTAATCCAGTGGCCGCTTGAATTTTTGGTTTTATTTAAGAAATTGTGTGAAGTTCTGGTGGTATTGGTATTAGTTGTCGTTTAGTAGTATTAATAAAAGTTGTTGCTTTCTTAGTAGAGAGAGATTTTGGAAACCACCATTGTTAGTTTTTTAATAGTTCTGCTGTTGTAAATGACCTTAGATAACATAGACGTTTAGTTTTTTCAGTAACTGTTAAAATTTTACCATGAGTGAGAAGTACGTGCTTTGTAGTAGGTTTCTAGTATCGGATTTGTTCAAAGTATTTTCATTGGTGGGAATGCAGTGGGCAAGCCAGTGGGCATTCTAGTGAGATCCTCTCCTGGTAATGTGTAGTAAAAATACCCGTTAGTTGATAGAGGAGCCGGAGCGTAAGATCTGTGCCCTTCAGATGCAATTACAAGACGCAAAGGAGGATCTAGATAGGTTGAGGAGGGTGAAGGGTACTGGGAAATGGGAACTGACAATTGGTAAGAAAGCAGCTAGAAAGAGGAGATATTCAAACAGTTGTGCTTTGCATATACAGGGTTATTACAAATGATTGAAGCGATTTCAAAGCTCTACAATAACTTTATTATTTGAGATATTTTCACAATGCTTTGCACACACATACAAAAACTCAAAGAGTTTTTTTTTAGGCATTCACAAATGTTCGATATGTGCCCCTTTAGTGATCCGGCAGACTTCAAGCCGATAATCAAGTTCCTCCCACACACGGCGCAGCATGTCCCCATCAATGAGTTCGAAAGCATCGTTGATGCGAGCTCGCAGTTCTGGCACGTTTCTTGGTAGAGGAGGTTTAAACACTGAATCTTTCACATAGCCCCACAGAAAGAAATCGCATGGGGTTAAGTCGGGAGAGCGTGGAGGCCATGCCATGAATTGCTGATCATGATCTCCACCACGACCGATCCATCGGTTTTCCAATCTCCTGTTTAAGAAATGCCGAACATCATGATGGAAGTGCGGTGGAGCACCATCCTGTTGAAAAATGAAGTCGGCGCTGTCGGTCTCCAGTTGTGGCATGAGCCAATTTTCCAGCATGTCCAGATACACGTGTCCTGTAACGTTTTTTTTGCAGAAGAAAAAGGGGCCGTAAACTTTAAACCGTGAGATTGCACCAAACACGTTAACTTTTGGTAAATTGCGAATTTGCTGCACGAATGCGTGAGGATTCTCTACCGCCAAGATTCGCACATTGTGTCTGTCCACTTCACCATTAAGAAAAAATGTTGCTTCATCACTGAAAACAAGTTTCGCACTGAACGCATCCTCTTCCATGAGGTGTTGCAACCGCGCCGAAAATTCAAAGCGTTTGACTTTGTCATCGGGTGTCAGGGCTTGTAGCAATTGTAAACGGTAAGGCTTCTGCTTTAGCCTTTTCCGTAAGATTTTCCAAACCGTCGGCTGTGGTACGTTTAGCTCCCTGCTTGCTTTATGCGTCGACTTCCGCGGGCTACGCGTGAAACTTGCCCGCACACGTTCAACCGTTTCTTCGCTCACTGCAGGCCGACCCGTTGATTTCCCCTTACAGAGGCATCCAGAAGCTTTAAACTGCGCATACCATCGCCGAATGGAGTTAGCAGTTGGTGGATCTTTGTTGAACTTCGTCCTGAAGTGTCGTTGCACTGTTATGACTGACTGATGTGAGTGCATTTCAAGCACGACATACGCTTTCTCGGCTCCTGTCGCGATTTTGTCTCACTGCGCTCTCGAGCGCTCTGGTGGCAGAAACCTGAAGTGCGGCTTCAGCCGAACAAAACTTTATGAGTTTTTCTACGTATCTGTAGTGTGTCGTGACCATATGTCAATGAATGGAGCTACAGTGAATTTATGAAATCGCTTCAATCATTTGTAATAGCCCTGTACATATGTAACAGATTTGACCAACTGTCAGAGTTGGGTGGAGAGGAGTCTCTTGTAGAAGCAAGTTTAGGAAACATGTAGCAGTCCTCAACAGTCAGTAAACCCTAAGTTAGTTGCAAATTCTAACAGAAAGAAGAAAGTTTTGCTGCTAGGTAGTTCGCACAGTAGAGATGTGCGCCAGCAGTTTCAGGAAGTGTTGGGCAGTAAGTACCAGGTCACCAGCATTTTGAAGCCTAGTGCAGAGAGGATCAGGTGATGATTGTGGGTGGAGAAGGGAATAGTGTTGATAGGGAAGGGGAATATGATGCAGACGGAGACCTGGTACAGACACCTACTCAAACTGATGGCACTTAAATGCACTTCATGCAACTGTTTCAGTGTCATGATTGGCCTCATCTTATTGCTCTTTTAGGCATGTTAACATGGGACTAGGGAAGGCACTGACGGCAGAGGGCGTGGCTCACATTGCAGTGGTGCCAGTTGAGTCTGTCAGTAGATCAGGTTTCACTAGGCATGGCCTGCACCTCACCAGATTTGGGTTGGGCAGTCTGGAAAACTTATAGGTGACACTGTAGTGGTTGGTGGTGGGATCAGCCATTAAAAAATTCCTGTAGTAGTTGGTGTTGAAGCTGCACCTTTCTTAGATTGAAGTTAGCTGATAGGTATACCTCGTTAAAGGAAGTCCCTCTGACAAACGAATCACCTTCAGAGGAGGTCAGGCATCCAAATGGAGAAGGTATTAGCCTATTTCTTCAAAACGTAAGATGTATTACAGATAAAGTTAATGAACTGCTTATAGATGTTGGCTGTGACATTATTGGCATATCGAAGCACCACTTAAATAATTTAGAGGTTTCCTTTAGCAGAATACAGGTTCGCTGGCTGGTTTCAATGAGTTCTTTGCTGAGTGGGGGAGTGGCCATGTACATAAAAAAAACAGTATCCCCAGTATTCCATTTGATTCTGTAGACATATCACGGCAGTGCACTGAAGAGGTATTTGATCACTGAGCAGGGGCAGTTGTATTTAGTTAAATTGAGTTTCTAATTGTTGTTGTTCATAGGTCCCTTAATTCTGACTTCAAAGCATTTTAGCTCAAGCTAGAGAGGGTACTTGGTTCACTTTATAGGAAGTACCAAAAATTACTTATATGTAGTAACTTCAATATCAATTTTGTATGTGATTTTGCAAGAAAACGGACGTTGGTAGACATCCTAAACTCATATGATCTGATGCAGATTGTGTTTTTTCCAACCAGGGTGCAGGAGAACAGTAGCACAGCCATAGACAATATTTTTATTCATTCTTCATTACTAGATTGGTGTTCTTTTAGCAAAAGAGTGAATGGCCTTTCAGACCATGATTCACAATTTTAACACAAAAAGACTTTTGTACTCAAACGAATGTTATATATAATTACAAACTATGTAGGAAAGCTAATCCAACAGTAACAGAGCTTTTAAACCTCATTAAGGAACAAGAGTGGCAGGATGTTTATAGTTCCAATAACATAGTTGATAAATATAATGCTTTCCTTAAAGGGACATTGTATGTCCTATGCCACCAATGTTAAATTATCTAATTTTGTGACCCAATATCTTGGAAACTTTCTAAGACACCAACTTACAATTTTCCATAATTATTGAATGCACCTTCCTAGATACACTGAACTACAATTATTACTAAAATTTTACTGTGGAGCATGTCATCTGTTTTTTCAAACACTCAATTTTTTGACAGAATTTTGTAAATAAATGAACATAATAACAAAACAACTCAGGATATTTTAATTATTCTAGTTCCATATGTGTTGAATCTCACACTTGGCATGCTATGAAAATTTCATGTCTCTACCAGGAACTCTTTTAGAAAATGAGTCATTTGTTGCAAAACATGTAGCTCACAGATATTGAGATTTAAAACTTTTTTATTACAAATTCTTATACGGAGTTACATTTCTGCGCGTTTTATGCACTATAATTGCCCTGGCCCATAGTCTGTGTCTTCTTCAGTGTCACAACAGCCCAGTGCTTGCCTCCTCCTTTCCTTTCTTGCTTCTTTTGTCATTTGCTGAGCAGCTAACTCTGCTTCACGTACATAAGCTCATCCGGTTCCCACAGTCCTTTAGCTGTGTTCTGTCCAAATCTAACCCCTAACTTCTCCAGAACCTTAAGTCTTTCATAGTTACCACCATTAAAAGTTATTACAGTATCAGACACTGCTAACTTTAGAGTCATAACGCCAACAAATACATTTTTAGGCCCACGACATCACACAACATTACTGAAGAACTCATTCACATTCTGTTCCTTCCCATGTAAACACTTCTTTAGTAGCTCAGGATTTGCCAGAGCTCCCTAAAT
Source organism: Schistocerca nitens (assembly GCF_023898315.1). NCBI lineage: Eukaryota > Metazoa > Arthropoda > Insecta > Orthoptera > Acrididae > Schistocerca > Schistocerca nitens. The sequence continues at coordinate 676,708,261 of NC_064618.1, forward strand.
AGATTTGATTGCCTCCATTACTGCCAAAGGAAGAGAATGTTCATGTGTAAATTCATGCAGGGAGCCAGAAAATTCAGTTTGGTGGAGGTGGACAGACAGTATGACATGGCTTTTCATCAGCTGACATTCGAAGAAAGAAAGTGCTCCACAAAGCTCTTTTCGTCTTCTCTAAATTGTCACAGTTATTTCTAATGGCCTTCCCATAACATTCCTGTAATTAATCAATTACTTTGTCTGTTGGTCTTCCAGCACATTTTATTGCCTTGCCATCAGACAGTTTTGTGTTACCCAGCTTGTTTTTTTTTTTTTTTTTTTTTTTGTTATGCAGACGTGTTTCCATCCTTTTCTTGACATATCCTACACACCCTAGTTTTTGTATAGGAACATCATATGGATTACTGTTTCGTACTGCAATGAAAGTCTTGCTGTCTCTATCACCTACGTAATTCACGTAGCTGACACCTCTCTCCTTCTGTTAACGCTGGAAAACGTTATCTGCTCTATTGCTCCATTCCTCCACTTGTGCCATCATAATTTTTATGCACTGCTGCTTATCAAGTAATCTGTTCTTCTGGTTCACCGTACAACCTTGGCAGTAGTTACTGATAACTTCAGAATCCAAAACTTTTCCAATGTCAATACTTATCGCAGATGTAAACTTTTTTAGAACCAAACCCACGCTTTTGTCAGGATCCATCCAGAGCAATGCTAATGTCTGTGTCACCCGCATTTTGTTCAACAGTTTCTGCTGTAGCAGCAACCATTGCATCTTCAGCCACAGCATTTACAGAGTCCCCAGTTGCTGTTACATATTTCGTATACCTAGAAGGTGGTTTTGGCAAATTCAACACAGTGCAGAAAACATTACCAGCCCTCGCACCTTTATCAATGCATCTAAGGCCATAGAACAGTCTCACGTTAGATTCACACAATCCATTACCTGAACGCTTTGATGAAGTATGAAGCGCTTTTTCGTTTTTACTCTTCTAACATTTAATAATTAATTTAGACCTAACACCTATTCTAGCTCTAGTATCCTCATAAGGTTTAACAGCACCACAAAGACAGCAAGAGACACTTCCAGAAAGAACTTGTGCAAGGATTTGCAGATCAGTAATGACGTTGTCCATAGTATCACTACTTTTACCACTGTCACCCATTTCTAAAGTTACTTTCCTTTTCGATGCTCTATGGGGCGTTGTCACTTCAGAAACTTCATCGTGGTTTCCTTCACTGCTAGCACACGTGTTTTCGAGTACTTCAGAAGAAAATGCAGGTCACACATATCTGTTAGCCGCAAATTTGCGTGGCACAACTTGACTAGAAGAAGGGATCGGTTGGTAGGACATGTTCTGAGACATCGAGGGATCACCAATTTAGTGTTGGAGGGCAGCGTGGAGGGTAAAAATCGTAGAGGGAGACCAAGAGATGAATACACTAAGCAGATTCAGAAGGATGTAGGTTGCAGTGGGTACTGGGAGATGAAGAAGCTTGCACAGGATAGAGTAGCATGGAGAGCTGCATCAAACCAGTCTCAGGACTGAAGACCACAACAACTACAACATATCATATGGTATTATATTTTGGGGCAACTCTTTCCATTCTCAAAGGATATTTTTGGCCCAGAAATGGGCAGTTCTGGCGAACCTCTTGTCGACTCCTGTTCATTAGTCTGGGTATTCTGATATTGGCCTCTCTATATACATATTCTTTACTGTCGTTTCTTGTTAAAAATGTCTGCTTATTCCCAAGAAGTAGCAGCTTTCACTGAGTTAATATTAGGCAGAAATCTGATCTGCATTTGGATCGCTCTTGCTTGACTCTTGTGCATAAAGGTATGCAGTATACTTTTGCATCCATTTTCAATAAGGTACCACAATAATTCAAAAATCTTAGTAGTAATCTACGCACTTTGAAATCCAAACTAAAGAGTTTAAGAGTTTGCTCATAGGTCACTCCTTCTATTCTGTCTAGGAGTTTCTTCAAAAATTAAGCTGATTCCATTGTTATATTGTTAATTGCATTCACTTAAACTTATGGCTTGTCATTTTTTGGGCTAATAAACATTTCATTTTATCTGTTATTACTTCTATATTGTAATTTCTTGGACTGAAACATTTCATGACCTTGGAGATTTGCTCCTCAGTTTGGTCCTACGGAACTAGACATGTGAAATAAAATAAAATAAAATTATTTGTAATGCATCCTATCTCAATACCGTGCAGATAGTGTAACAGAGGCTCTGTGATATATCCATGGGGTTCCCGGCGAGAGAAGATAATGGTTGATTGGGAATGATAACATATGTGAGAAATCACTTTAAAAATGCCACGCTGGATTGAGGTCATAAGAAATGTACAAAATCCTACGACCAATATACTAGGTTTTCAGATCAATAGTATTACGCTTTCTGGCGGAAATGGAGTCTGTGAGTTGGAATCAAGTCTTTCCATTCAAACACATACTTGCATTGGATCATATGGAGATGTCTTTTAATGACTACAGCCACTCCTGGATCATATTCATGGCACTCTCATATCTTGAAATGAGTCACCTTTTCCGAACCTATCTGCTAAGGGTCTTGTACGTGGTTTTAGACAGTCCCTCTGGTTTTAGACAGCTGTTCCTCGGTCTCTGTCTTGCCCCCCTACAGCTTTGGTCATGTAATTGTTCAAAAATGTGTCAGAACTGAGCAGAGAGAGCTATATCTAAGTCCTTCTGCATCCCATGGAGAAACAGGGTGAGCTGAGTTAATGTGACAGGACCATGTTCTGATCACTCGGCAGAAATGAGAACACATTGTCATAGCTCCACCAGCTGTGTACAATGTGTATGGCCAGTGCCAAATAAAGCTTTCTCCTGCAACACAAGGTAAAAGAAAAGACAGTACAAACAATTACAGTAGTGTCTCTTAACAAAAAAATTAGGAAGTCTCCACATCCTATGGGAACTGTAAAAAGGACAAGGATTTTGTAACTGCATTGTGATGCATCCTCAAACTACATAATAGTACTGCAGTCCAAAGGAGATCTGCATCCCTCAGGGTCCATTCATGTGTCACCCAAACATTCTCTCTATCCTCGTTATTTTGTACCATCCAGAAGAGAAAAGCTATGAACTACGAAAACTCCACTAATGTCACCTAGTAGAGAACTCAATAAGATATTACTACATCCCTCTCTTCAGATATATGGAAAACAAATACTGTCTGCATGCTGACATAGAGCATATGTGGTGATCCCATGAAATGTACAGGTATCAGTCTATTGGAGCAGTTGTCCACTGATGAAATTACTTGCACAGACCACTGTAAAATTTCGTCATCTGTACTGTAGGAGGACCATATCCCACAGATTATCAATCGAAAGAGACAGTCCCTTTGCTATTCTTTCAAAACCAGATTGATACATTGTCTTCTCTGCTACAACACATCCAAGCAGTGTATGACTACAGCTTTGTACACTGCCATACATGTTGTTCTTCCAGCATGACTTGAAGGCCTGTGCCAGCTGCTAAACTGACATTGACATGATTCAATCCAGTGGCTCTCACAGAAAGCTGGACATCACAGAGTATAAAATATACTGCTCCCACAACACATAGGATGGGTGAAATAAAAGACAGAGGTGGTGTTTCTTATCAACAAAAATGTGGAAGACATTGCAACGTATGGAACTGGAAGAGTTTGCAACATTCGAGAGCATTTCAACACAACGGTCCAAAGTGAGAGGGTAGAAGATGTCTACGAGGTGTGGCTAGAAAAAAACCGGACTAGTACTGGTGAAACAATAAAACGAATGCAATAAGGCTGAAAGTCGCGTGGCCTGTCACGTGACTCTCGCTCCGCCTACTGCTCGAGTTTCATCTGCCTCCTGCACTCAGTCTGCCCGTGGCGTCTGTTTTAAGTAGTTGACGTTTTGTCTGTGCGTCGGAAAATGTTGAGTGTACAGAAAGAACAGCGTGTTAACATCAAATTTTGTTTCAAAGTAGGAAAATCTGCAAGTGAAACGTTTGTAATGTTACAACAAGTGTACGGCGATGATTGTTTATCGCGAACACAAGTGTTTGAGTGGTTTAAACGATTTAAAGATGGCCGCGAAGACACCAGTGATGACACTCGCACTGGCAGACCATTGTCAGCAAAAACTGACATCAAAGGTATTGTGCACATTGACTGGGTACCAGAGGGACAAACAGTGAATCAGCATTACTACATTAGCGTCCTGGCTACCCTACGTGAGCGAGTACGGAGAAAACGGAACGATTTGTGGAGAAAAAAGTCATGGATCCTTCACCAAGACAATGCCCCAGCTCACAGTGAGTTGTCAGTGAAGACGTTTTTGGCAAAACACAACATTCCCATCTTAGATCATCCACCCTACTCACCTGATTTGGCCCCCTGTGACTTTTTTCTTTTCCCTAAAGTCAAGTCAGCTTTGAAAGGAACTAGATTTGAGACTGTTGAAGCAGTAAAAGAAAAAGCGACGGAAGTAATGTATGGACTTACCGAAAATGATCTGCAGCATTGCTATGAACAGTGGAAAATTCGTATGGAGCGGTGTAGAGACCGAGGAGGAGAGTACATTGAAGGAGATAACATGAAATTGTAAATAATTGTAAATAAATGTTTTTTCCAGCATCAGTCCGGTTTTTTTCTAGCCGCACCTCGTAGGTGTTCTGTTTTGAAGAGATCGAAGGTGTTGATTCCTTATATTGTAGACATATACATGGTCACTGTTTCAGTCCTGGCCATCCCCTGGAAGGTATTGTAACCACCAAGGCTCTCTCCATCTCAAACAAGAGAGTGCAGCGCTCTTAATAGTCTAATACAGGATAGATATGTCCAAGATCTGATATTCACCCACCCTGCAAGTTTTCTATCCCATTCACTAGAGTGACAAACTTTAAGATGATAAAACGACTTCCTTCCACACCAAAGGAAAACATGGTTCTTTGTCGTACATGCTCAATACAGCTTTCCGGAGGTGCGTAGCACTCACTGTTCACATCCAGTTATGGTCCAGAAATTATACTATGCTTGTTTCAGTCTTATAAATGATCATCAGCAACAGAAAATGCCTCTTACAAGGAAACAGACATGCGAAATTACATGCAATGTTGCACTAACTCGGTAAACAGCACAACAGACAAGCAAATGTATACAGACGGTTTGCAGTACCTCATAAATACCTGTCACTAACTTAGGATCACTGCAGGTATGAAACTAAAGACTTGATTTACGTCAAAGATGTGGCAGAGAAAAGAAGTACTTCACATACATCACTGTTAGTCTACAGGAGGGTATTGAAAAAGGTTTTCCATCGATCAACATGAGAGTGATCACACATGCATTAGAAATCCTCTGCTGGCTGTGGTATGGAGACGTTTTCCGTTAACAATTGCAGGTTGATAGTGCTCTAAGTCACACATAGAACACGCAAATGAGTTGATTGCAAGTTATACCATGCAACTGATGCACCCTGTAAGATCAATGCAAAAAATGGTTAAATGTATGATAAATGACATACAGCAACATCTCCCTCTCTCTAGAACGCATCATCAGTCTTCCATTAAATCATACCTTATTACAATGACCACTCTATCTACTTTCTGTCAGTCTTTAATGCAAATCCATGTCAATTTAGACACAGATGGTTCTCTTTCTCAGGAAAGCATCAAAGACAGCAGTCAACTTGCATGTGTCACTATTATCTCAAGAAAGATGCAATAGAATGTTGTTAAAAATCCATGCAGCAACTATTATCTAAAGTACTCGTTAGCTGACACTGAATGGTTATGATTGGTTGACAGTGCAGAGAAGCACTTTGTAAATTCTGTTTGTTAGGATTTAAAACACCTAAGTAGTAGGGTAAAGCCAGTGCCACCCCACACTACAGAGTTGCCAAATTTATCCAAGATGACAGATCCAAAATAGCAGTCATTGATGTGGCAACTTTGCAGTGACATCATGGTGGTAAAGTCAAATTTTGGCAGGAAAATGGGTCAACTGGGCTATCTCCACTAACCTGATCCCCTCTCCTCCCCCTCTCCTCCCCTCTCCATCTGGAAACTAGTGGGAAAAACTCAGTCTGTGATGGGCTGCCAGATAGGATGGACATAAGTATGCATTCTTTATTTAAACAGTTTGAGTTGTCGTAGGCAGTAACTTCATCCAGCGTGTTTACCATGAGGTCTGGAGACCAACCGACCTAGTTCAGAACAGCTCTACCAGAGGGCACTATCGTCCCTCTCCCCTCCCGTGACATAATCCAAAATGTCGGTCTGGAGAAAAAGTGGCGGGAAAAGGACTCAGTCTCTGTCTAGCTGCTGGACTAGGAGGATGGACGTAATTGTTTACTGTCTTCAGTGGACGAGATGTCTATGCTGGAGAAGGAGGAGTATATTAGCATCTGAGGATTGTGTTGATAGCAATGATATTTGGTGAAGACGAATACGCTTCATGAAATAATGAAGATGAGGTTAAGTTATGCTGATAAACGCGTGTGCTGTAACCAGTGAGTTAGTCTTCCAAAGCACAAGAGGGAAGACGTGCTCCCCAGAGTCTCTGTGCCCCACTGGAAGAGAGGCAACACGCCAAATTATGGCACAGCCAGGGAGTGCACCAGCTTATGGCACAGTCATGTGGTAGCCACTAAGCACTTCCTGTTGCATTGGAAATACCCATGGCCTTCCTCTTTCCCAACCCAGGCTCCCAGGTGCACAGATACTGTTTTTCGATGAACACCAATTGCTTCAGCAGTTATTACATCTGGTGTTGTGGAATACTGTCACATACATAACTTGAATATATCACAGGAACAAGATGTACCAATGTACAAAGAGAGAGACACAACATTGCATATGATGCGAGAATATTTAAGTAAGTACACTTTTTATTCTTAGGAATACCACTAACATCACACTTGAACACAGACTTCAAAAGAAAAAGATCGCGACACAGTTCTGAAACCATCCCAGAGACACTTCGTGCACTTTTGTGGGAAATACCTTTGTTCTTGAGGACAATCTGTATCAGTAGTTACTAAATCCACCTGAATACGTCTCTAAATGCACTTTCAAAAAGATCACTGTGCAGTATTTTGCATCCATTCTGCGATGTATACTGCCACACTTGAACACACTCTAAAAAAAGATCGTGGCACACTTGTGAAACCACCCCAGACACACTTCGTAAGCTCTTGTGGGAAACAGATCCCAAAGCCGATATCAGCTGCCATATCTGATTTTACACACGAAACGATGATATTTGAAAGTCAAAATAACTATCTCTGTAACTCTAAACAGAATGCTCACCACGCTCTGAGTTTTAGCTGCTTGTTTGAAGGCACTGCCAGAGAGAGAAAGAAAATCTTCTGAGACCTACAGCTGCTGTGGTGTTCATCAATTTTCTGAAGCGGTGACCGTGGCTTAGTTTTTTATTTACTGCTGTTGGATTCAAAGAAGTTACTTTTCTCACTTCTCGAAGCACTCTCGGCAAAATCAGAAAAATTACACAAACAAAATTCGAAGCACTATCCTACAGATGAGAAAAATAGCAGGAAATTTGGTGAGTTTTCGATGTCCCACAACCGCTGGTCACAAGATGCTCTAAAGCCAAAATGGTGGTTTAGGGACAGCATACCATCAGAGGCGTATAGTCTGCTTGGACGTATCTCTGAACATTCGAGCAAAGAAGACATGACGTTACTCTCAGACATCATAGATCTTTCCATCGGTACCTTGCCCCCGTCTTGTTTGAACCAGTGTGTAGAGGCTCATATGCCCTACAAAAAGGTTGCCTTGTGAATGGAGCATTCTAATTGGTTCTTACTAAATTTATGCATCAAACTGCTGCTGCTGCTGCTGCCAGTGTAGAAGGCTTTTGATTGTGTAAATCATGAAATTCTGCTAGACAAGCTCAAGTATTGTGGCATGAGTGGGACAGTGCACAAATGGTTTAATTCGTACCTAACTGGAAGAGTGCAGAAAGTTGAAATAAGCAGTATGCAAAGATCAGCACATTCCTCAAACTGGGGAACTATCAAGAATGGGGTTCCACAAGGGTCGGTCTTGGGTCCTTTGTTGTTCTTAATATATATTAATGGCTTGCCATTCTATATTCATGCTGATGATAGAAGTATAGTAATCACATCTGACAAACAAGAATTACCTGATGAAATTTTCAATAATGTCTTTCAGAAAATTACTAAGTGGTTCCTTGTAAACGGACTCTCACTGAATTTTGATAAGACACAGTACATACAGTTCCATACAGTAAATGGTATGACACCATTAATAAATATAGACCTTAATCAGAAGTATATAGCTAAGGTAGAATATTCAAAATTTTTAGGTGTGTCCATTGATGAGAGATTAAATTGGAAGAAACACATTGATGATCTGTTAAAACGTTTGAGTTCAGCTAATTATGCAATAAGGGTCATTGCAAATTTTGGTGATAAACATCATAGTAAATTAGCTTACTACGCCTATTTTCACTCATTGCTTGCATATGGCATCATATTTTGGCGTAATTCATCACTGAGGAATAAAGTATTTATTGCACAAAAGCGTGTAATCAGAAAAATAGCTGGAGTCCACCCAAGATCATCCTGCAGACATTTACTTAAGAATCTAGGGATATTCACAGTAGCTTCCCAGTATATATACTCTCTTATGAAATTTGTTATTAGCAACCAAACCCAATTCAAAAGTAATAGCAGTGTGCATAACTACAATACTAGGAGAAAGGATGATCTTCACTATTCAAGATTAAATCTAACTTTGGCACAGAAAGGGGTGAATTATACTGCCACTAAAGTCTTTGGTCATTTACCAAATAGTATCAAAAGTCTGACAGATAACCAACGAGTATTTAAGAAGAAATTAAAAGAATATCTGAATGACAACTCCTTCTACTCCATAGAGGAATTTTTAGATATAAATGAAGAAAAAAAGAAAAAAAAACAAACAAAAAAATTATAAAAAAATTAAAAAACAACAAAAAATAAAAAGTTGTTATATTAACTTAATTATGTTGTTACATTAACTTAATTATGTCATGTATTGGAAATTTTGACTCGTTCCCCATCATTACGAAATATCGTATTCATGATCCATGGAACTAGTATTAATGTAATCTAATCTGATCTAATCTGTCTGCCATTTTTTTCTGCAGACGAGACTTTCAGTGACTAAACTATTTTGTACAGATCCCCATATTGCAGTGACTGTTAAACTCTGCAGAAGTGGTCTACAGATCAAGACACTTCCTCAGTTACCCTGTTCTGCTACTGTCGAAGAAAGCTTGACTTTTTTCAGCATGAAATTGATCTCCGACTGGGCTATATCAGCACATACCATACTGGTGTAGCAAACACAATTCGTATCCTGAACCATACAAACTCATCACTTCTGCAGCCAGCATGAAGCTATCGACCACTAGATACTCGTACGTATACTGTGAAGACACATCCCAAAAAAAAAACATAAGCATTTGCACTGTGTATAGTCCTTGCAGCACTAGATATGTCCCGCGAGGTTGGTCGGTCATCCACTGTGGCCAGTGTCATGGGTCAACAAGCCCCTGCACACGCGTTGGGCGCTGCAGTTATGGACTGTACCGCTGGTCCCGGCGGAGGTTCGAGTCCTCTCTCGGGCATGGGTGTGTGTGTTTGTCCTTAGGATAATTTAGGTTAAGTAGTGTGTAAGCTTAGGCAGTTAAGTCCCATAAGATTTCATACACATTTGAAAATTTTTGACCACGCGTTGGCCAGAAGCATAATCAGGGTGTCCTCAGTGGACTGCGGTCGGTCTCCAAACTGGAGTACAAAGGCTGGGCTGGTTCCCGTCGGCGCAAACACTTTACTGTTTGTGGTCCAAAGTGCTTGCTGCCGCACTTTCTGCACCCATCTCCGTACTCTGTTATTACAAGGACATATGTATTTTCACATAGTTTGCCAGAATATCACACTATTTACGCGATAGTTCTCGATATAAAGCACATACTAGTATGCTACCAATTGCATGCATAGTATGATTCCAACTAAGGTCATATCTAGAGAACCAGTGAATATCTCTTCCACTGGACTTTCACTGTCTAGGTGTACACAACACACACCACAATCTATATTCTCTCAAAAAAATAAAGACGGGATATATGTAGAAGGATTTAACCAGACAATTTACATGGGAGGGAATAACTGCCCAGCGCAAACACACGCCCCTATTGAATCTTATCAATTTCCACGGAGAACTCACATGATCACAAAGGCTGCCCAACACATACATAGTTCGCTATTCACCCGCCGAGATTTCGATACGATTAGGCCAGCTGCATTCCTGTACCCCAACCCAGTTCTCCAGTCCAGACAGCTCCCGCCATTGCTGGAAGCGTCAATCGTTCTGGCGACAGGCCACTGCCGCAATGCGCGCGCTCCTGGACACCAAGCTGAATCGTCGTAAGAAACCAGCAACATGTACATTATGTGATCAAAAGTATCCGGACACCCCCAAAAACATACGTTTTTCATATTAGGTGCATATTGCTGCCACCTACTGCCGGATACTCCATATAACCGACCTCACTAGTCATTAGACATCGTGAGAGAGCAGAATGGGGCACTCCGTGGAACTCACGAACTTCGAACGAGGTCACGTGATTGGGTGTCACTTGTGTCATACGTCTGTGCACGAGATTTCCACACTCCTAAACATCCCTAGGACGACTGTTTCCGATGTGATGGTGAACTGGGAACGTGAAGGAACACAAACAACTCAAAAGTGTACAGGCCGACCTCGTCTGTTGAACCACTTACAATAGTTCAGAGCAACACTAAAAAAACATGTCAGTGCAACAGCACACAAAACTTGAAAAGTATAAATGATGTAAGTCCATTTACAAATGAATTTAAAGGCTTATCATATACTTGTATCATATGTACCACTGTATCACTTTTATACTTGACACACAAGGTATATTCAATAAAGCAATTTCATCTTGACGTAATAGTAGGTCCACTTGCAATAATACAGTGCAACAGTGAAAAAAATAATACAACAATACACACAATTAGTTTGCAAGGTAAAAACTTCTATCAGAGTCCTTACAAAATCTGAAACGAATTTAAAACCAGAGTAACTATTATAGAGCTTACTTATAATGAGCCAGTTTTTCTGAATTAAGATTTTTGAAATCTTTGAATACATATTCAGCTATCTTAAATTTGGTTAAAATTTAAATTGAAGACAGTCTTGATCGCAATCTTGTTAAAATATTTTTTTTATTGGAGTGAGTGACCGGTTGCGACTATGAAAGAGTCATCTTCCGACTCCGGAGCGGTGGATGAACACTGCTAGATGAGTACCGTCGACCCTCCACGCTTTATGAGCAGTTACACGAGCGTCGAGAGTGGACGGAACTCATCTAGCAGTGTCCATCCACCGCTCCGGAGTCTGAAGATGACACTTTCATAGTCGCAACCGGTCACTCACTCCAATAAAAAAAATATTTTAACAAGATTGCCATCAATACTGTCTTCAATTTAAATTTTCTGCATTATTCAGCTTTATAAATAACACATAAATTATTGTCTAATAATGCGAAACAGTAACATTAATTAATACCGATATATATATATATATATATATATATATATATATATATATATATATATATATACTCTCCTGGAAATGGAAAAAAGAACACATTGACACCGGTGTGTCAGACCCACCATACTTGCTCCGGACACTGCGAGAGGGCTGTACAAGCAATGATCACACGCACGGCACAGCGGACACACCAGGAACCGCGGTGTTGGCCGTCGAATGGCGCTAGCTGCGCAGCATTTGTGCACCGCCGCCGTCAGTGTCAGCCAGTTTTCCGTGGCATACGGAGCTCCATCGCAGTCTTTAACACTGGTAGCATGCCGCGACAGCGTGGTCGTGAACCGTATATGCAGTTGACGGACTTTGAGCGAGGGCGTATAGTGGGCATGCGGGAGGCCGGGTGGACGTACCGCCGAATTGCTCAACACGTGGGGCGTGAGGTCTCCACAGTACATCGATGTTGTCGCCAGTGGTCGGCGGAAGGTGCACGTGCCCGTCGACCTGGGACCGGACCGCAGCGACGCACGGATGCACGCCAAGACCGTAGGATCCTACGCAGTGCCGTAGGGGACCGCACCGCCACTTCCCAGCAAATTAGGGACACTGTTGCTCCTGGGGTATCGGCGAGGACCATTCGCAACCGTCTCCATGAAGCTGGGCTACGGTCCCGCACACCGTTAGGCCGTCTTCCGCTCACGCCCCAACATCGTGCAGCCCGCCTCCAGTGGTGTCGCGACAGGCGTGAATGGAGGGACGAATGGAGACGTGTCGTCTTCAGCGATGAGAGTCGCTTCTGCCTTGGTGCCAATGATGGTCGTATGCGTGTTTGGCGCCGTGCAGGTGAGCGCCACAATCAGGACTGCATACGACCGAGGCACACAGGGCCAACACCCGGCATCATGGTGTGGGGAGCGATCTCCTACACTGGCCGTACACCACTGGTGATCGTCGAGGGGACACTGAATAGTGCACGGTACATCCAAACCGTCATCGAACCCATCGTTCTACCATTCCTAGACCGGCAAGGGAACTTGCTGTTCCAACAGGACAATGCACGTCCGCATGTATCCCGTGCCACCCAACGTGCTCTAGAAGGTGTAAGTCAACTACCCTGGCCAGCAAGATCTCCGGATCTGTCCCCCATTGAGCATGTTTGGGACTGGATGAAGCGTCGTCTCACGCGGTCTGCACGTCCAGCACGAACGCTGGTCCAACTGAGGCGCCAGGTGGAAATGGTATGGCAAGCCGTTCCACAGGACTACATCCAGCATCTCTACGATCGTCTCCATGGGAGAATAGCAGCCTGCATTGCTGCGAAAGGTGGATATACACTGTACTAGTGCCGACATTGTGCATGCTCTGTTGCCTGTGTCTATGTGCCTGTGGTTCTGTCAGTGTGATCATGTGATGTATCTGACCCCAGGAATGTGTCAATAAAGTTTCCCCTTCCTGGGACAATGAATTCACGGTGTTCTTATTTCAATTTCCAGGAGTGTATATATATATATATATATATATATATATATATATATATATATATAGGTGAAAAAATATAAGACCAGAGTTACAAAGACTGTAACATTATGAAACGTTATCTCGCGCATTTTCATCGTGGGTTTTCGCTGACTGCTAATGGACTGAAATACACAACGTGATCAAAAGTATCCGGACACCACAAAAACATACATTTTTCATATTAGGTGCATTGTGCTGCCACCTACTGCCAGGTACTCCATATCAGTAGTCATTAGACGTCGTGAGAGAACAGAATGGGGCGCTCCACGGCACACAGGGACTTCGAACTTAATCATGTGATTGGGTGTCACTTGTATCATATGTCTGTACGCGAGATTTCCACTCACATAAATATCCCTAGTTCCACTGTTTCCGATGTGATAGTGAAGTGGAAACGTGAAGGTACACGTACAGCACAAAAGGGTACAGGCCGACCTCGTCTGTTGACTGACAGAGACCACCGACACTTGAAGAGGGTCGTAATGTGTAATAGGCAGACATCTATCCAGACCATCATACAGGAATTCCAAACTGCATCAGGATCCACCGCAAGTACTATGAGAGTTAGGTGGGAGGTGAGAACACTTGGATTTCACACATCACACTGGTAAATGCCAAACAACACCTTACTTAGTGTAAGGAACATAGACATTGGACGATTGAACAGTGGAAACACGTTGTGTGGAGTTACGAATCACGGTACACAATGTGGCGATCCGATGGCAGGGTGTGGGTATGGCGAACGCCCAGTGAACGTCATATGCCAGCTTGTGTAGTGCTAATGGTATAATTCGGAGGCCATGGCCTTATGATGCGGTCGTATTTTTCATGGAGGTGGCTTGCACCCCTTGTTTTTTGCGTGGCACTATCACAGCACAAGCGTACATTGATGTTTTAAGCACCTTCTTGCTTACCACTGTTGAAGAGCAATTTGCGGTTGACGATTGCATCTTTCAACATGATCGAGCACCTGTTCACAGTCCACGGCCTGTGGCGGAGTGGTTACACGACAGTAACATCACTGTAATGGACTGGCCTGCACAGAGTCCTGACCTAAATCCTATAGAACACCTTTGGGATGTTTTGGAAAGCCGACTTGGTGCCAGGCCTCATCGAACGACATCGATACCTCTCTTCAGTTCAGCACTCTATGAAGAATGGCTGTCATTCCCCAAGAAACTTACCAGCACCTGAGTAAACTTACGCCTGCAAGAGCGGAAGCTGTCATCAAGGATAAGGATTGGCCAACAGCATATTGAATTCGAGTTGAATTACCGAATTACCGATGGAGGGCGCCACGAATTTGTAAATAATTTTCGGGCGGATGTCCGGAAACTTTTGATCACACAGTGTATTTTATCATTGTACTTACAATTATATGTTACGATTGCAGCCTCAATCTTGCGACATCCGACAATGAGCAAAGTATTGGAAATACCCCCTACTGAAGACAGTGGTTCTGGAAATATACACAAACATCTGTAGCATTCTTATAACTGGACATAGTTTTCCACGTAAAAAAGTCTTTCATTCCCGTTATGGCTATCACAATTTTCCACGTCGAATGCATACCTTCCCTTACGACAAGACAAAGCCAATTTTTTTTTTTTTTGCACCTGTGGAAACAACCACATACATTATAAGCTTTCTCATCACAGCGAATCTATCACATTTGCCCTACTACTAAGTATAATACTTCCCCAGTAACTGAATGCTGGTGTCGCCGAACAATACAGAGCAAAAAAACTGCGATGGATAGATATGTCTCATTTGTTTTTCTTGCGACTGGTATCTGTGTGTCTTAGGAAGAGAGACGTAATCGTCTTATAAGCGACCAGCTATTAAGAAACATGATCGCAACGGCTATGTTACGTTCACAAACGGTCGACGCACGCAAATATCCACGTTAAAAATTATACAAGCCTTATAACTCTATACATATGTTATTGCTTCCGAATGAGGTGGTCTTGATACAAATACCGTGAGACTGAATATAGACAGTGATCGCCGGACTGTGTATTAACAGAAAGAAAGTGCAGGTGCACTTCATTGACGGAGTAAGCTCGTAACAAAATCACCGAATTTAGAAAGTTATTTGGCTAAGGAATATGGTACGAAGCTGGTATTTGCAACACTCTGATGCTGTCGCTAGATATTTCTCCATAATTTGTAACGCATTCTACCTCTATGCCATGTCAGAGGTTCTGCAATATATCCACTGGGTTATAGTCGGTGACTGACTGAGAATGATCACATACAGTAGATGGTGTGCAATGCAACGAATCACTTTAAAAAAATGCAACACTATATTGAGGTCGTGAGAAATGTACACTGGCTTTTCACATATACACTCTTGGAAATTGAAATAAGAACACCGTGAATTCATTGTCCCAGGAAGGGGAAACTTTATTGACACATTCCTGGGGTCAGATACATCACATGATCACACTGACAGAACCACAGGCACATAGACACAGGCAACAGAGCATGCACAATGTCGGCACTAGTACAGTGTATATCCACCTTTCGCAGCAATGCAGGCTGCTATTCTCCAATGGAGACGATAGTAGAGATGCTGGATGTAGTCCTGTGGAACGGCTTGCCATACCATTTCCACCTGGCGCCTCAGTTGGACCAGCGTTCGTGCCGGACGTGCAGACCGCGTGAGACGACGCTTCATCCAGTCCCAAACATGCTCAATGGGGGACAGATCCGGAGATCTTGCTGGCCAGGGTAGTTGACTTACACCTTCTAGAGCGCGTTGGGTGGCACGGGATACATGCGGACGTGCATTGTCCTGTTGGAACAGCAAGTTCCCTTGCCGGTCTAGGAATGGTAGAACGATGGGTTCGATGACGGTTTGGATGTACCGTGCACTATTCAGTGTCCCCTCGACGATCACCAGTGGTGTACGGCCAGTGTAGGAGATCGCTCCCCACACCATGATGCCGGGTGTTGGCCCTGTGTGCCTCGGTCGTATGCAGTCCTGATTGTGGCGCTCACCTGCACGGCGCCAAACACGCATACGACCATCATTGGCACCAAGGCAGAAGCGACTCTCATCGCTGAAGACGACACGTCTCCATTCGTCCCTCCATTCACGCCTGTCGCGACACCACTGGAGGCGGGCTGCACGATGTTGGGGCGTGAGCGGAAGACGGCCTAACGGTGTGCGTGACCGTAACCCAGCTTCATGGAGACGGTTGCGAATGGTCCTCGCCGATACCCCAGGAACAACTGTGTCCCTAATTTGCTGGGAAGTGGCGGTGCGATCCCCCACGGCACTGCGTAGGATCCTACGGTCTTGGCGTGCATCCGTGCGTCGCTGCGGTCCGGTCCCAGGTCGATGGGCACGTGCACCTTCCGCCGACCACTGGCGACAACATCGATGTACTGTGGAGACCTCACGCCCCACGTGTTGAGCAATTCGGCGGTACGTCCACCCGGCCTCCCGCATGCCCACTATACGCCCTCGCTCAAAGTCCGTCAACTGCACATACGGTTCACGTCCACGCTGTCGCGGCATGCTACCAGTGTTAAAGACTGCGATGGAGCTCCGTATGCCACGGCAAACTGGCTGACACTGACGGCGGCGGTGCACAAATGCTGCGCAGCTAGCGCCATTCGACGGCCAACACCGCGGTTCCTGGTGTGTCCGCTGTGCCATGCGTGTGATCATTGCTTGTACAGCCCTCTCGCAGTGTCCGGAGCAAGTATGGTGGGTCTGACACACTGGTGTCAATGTGTTCTTTTTTCCATTTCCAGGAGTGTATATGTACACACACACACACACACACACATATATATATTCCACAGAGTGTCAGTCCTGTGTTGTTGTGTGATACATTTCACTATGTACACTGCCATATATATATTTTTTTTTTCCGTCACAACTTCGAGGTCTGTGTCAGGTTCTAAACAGACATTAACATGTTACAATCAATTGGCTCTCACAGAAAACTGGACATTGTGCGGTGTAAATCATGTTGCTGTTGCTCCCACAACACACACTGGATGATTGAAATAAAAGACGTAAGGAAACTGGAAGAGTTTTACGGCATTGAGGGACGTTTCCAAATTGCTGTCCAAAGATGACTGACAACCTCTACATTTGAACTCATCATTCAAAGTGATGGGATAGCTGATGGCTCAGTGTTCCATTTCGGTTGATTCCTCATATTGCAGTCATGTACGCGATCACTGTTTCGGTGCTGGCTATCCCCGTATGATGTTGTCCCTCCACCGAGGCTCTTTCTCCATCTCAAACAAGCGATGTCAGTCAGTCATTATGTGGTAACCAACAGTGTTCCAGTGGATGGATGGAGTGGGAAAGACACCGCCAACGTACTGTAATAAGCATCGCAGCTGTTAGTGCGATCAATTTTTGCAATTTTAGCAGTTTTTTACAAAGCTGACCAGTGACATGGCAGCATGCTTCCTAATTTCTGTATCATTGCTAAACCGCCCCTCATCTATTTTGCGAGTACCATTACGAATGTAGATAGATGGCTGGGCAGTACGTGCATTCATTGTTAATTCTCGAATATATACACCAAAGTA
This sequence comes from Schistocerca nitens, assembly GCF_023898315.1. Lineage (NCBI taxonomy): Eukaryota > Metazoa > Arthropoda > Insecta > Orthoptera > Acrididae > Schistocerca > Schistocerca nitens. The sequence continues at coordinate 676,725,943 of NC_064618.1, forward strand.
TACCAGACAGCGATCAACATATTTCTGGCACTTCAGTCATAGTGTGTAATTTACGATCTTTCTCTCTGCAGATGGGAGTCACAGTGCATTCTCGCATTCTTCGGATAAAGTTAGAGACTGAAAGATCTCCTCGCATTGTCTTTGACCAACCCTCCCTGCAACACTGGCACCGATTTAATCTGCAGCTGATTAAGAGTAGACCACTACATTCCGTGTTTCGTGAAGGAACAGAGTGAACCAAGTCCTTAATTGCTGTCCCGCACCCATCCAAGGGCACAAGATTTCTCCAGGTGCGCGAATGTCGAGGAGGTTAGCACGCCTTATCGGTGTATAGTAGATGTGAAAGTGCTGTGATGATATAATAGATGGTTAAGAACAAGGAACGAGGGTTTTTATGCATGATGGAACTCCAGACGGACAGAGTTTGAAGTATTTTACGTAAATCAATTGCGCCATCAATTCTAAAATATTGTTCTAGTGTCTGGGGTCGGTACCAAGAAGGTTCTGGTAAGAGGGAACGTAGTAACATCCACTCCTAAGGCTACATGGTTCTGCACTTAAAACAGCTGTAATGTTAGATCCTTGCGGTTTCCGACGTATTAGTCATGTGAAATGCAACGCTGTTACCATTCCAGTGTGAGAAATATATTTCCAGCGCATGACATCCATCCTTCTTGCAAGTTTCTCTTCGATAAACTATGGTAACAAACTGTAAAATGAAAGAACTACTTCCTTAAAACATATATTATCTGTGGTACATGCACAATGTAGCTTTCCAGAGGTGTATACAACTCCATCTCAACGGATCACTCAATCTACTTTCCGTCATACTTTTAAGGCAGATGCAAGTAAGTTTAGAGGTGCCCGCCTGGTTGGCCGTGCGGTCTAAAGCACTGCTATCCGGGCGGGAAGAAGCGCCTGGTCCCCGGCACGAATCCGTCCGACGGATTTGTGTCGAGGTCCGGTGAACTAGCCAGTCTGTGGATGGATTTTAGGTGGTTTTCCAACTGCCTCGGCGAATGCGGGCTGGTTCCCCATATTCCGCCTCAGTTACACTATGTCGGCGATTGCTGCGCAAACAAGTTCTCCACGTACGTACACCACCATTACACTACCACGCAAACATAGGGGTTGCACTCGTCTGGTATGAGACGTTCCCTGGGGGGTCCACCGGGGGCCGAACCGCACAATAACCCTGGGTTCGGTGTGGGGCGGCGGAGGGGCGAAGGGGACTGCGGTAGTCGTCGTGGGGTTGTGGACCACTGCCCCTGCAGCGGGGATGGAGCCTCTCCGTCGTTTCTAGGTCCCCGGCTAACATACAATACATTAAAAGTTTAGAGGCAGATTTTCTGTTTCTAAAACTCCAAAAGTGGCGAGCGTCCTGTTTAGAGTTACAGAGATATTTATTTCGGCTTCCAGATATCGTTGTTTTGGCGTGTAAAATCAGATATTGCAGCTGATATCGGTTTCGGAACCTGTTTCTTACAAAAGCATGTGAAGTGTCTCAAGGAGGTTTCACAAGTGTGCAGTGATCTTTCTAGAAGCCACATTAGAGTGAGGCAGTATACATTGCAAAATATCTTTTTGAATGTGCATTTAGAGACATATTCAATTAGGTTCACTAACTCCTGAAGCAGACCGTGCTCAAAGACAAGTGTATTTCCTACAAAGGCCTGTGGGGTGGTTTCACAAGTGTGCCACGATCTTTTTCTTTAAGAGTCCGTGTTCAAATATGGCGGTAGCGGTATGCCTCAGAATAAAAGAGTAACTGTTTAAATACTCTCACGTCATCTAAAACGCGCGCTCTCTCTCTCTGTTTGTGAAGTTATACATTCAGTTCCTGTGGTATCCTCAAGTTATATATGTGACAATATTTGCAACACTAGCTGTAATAACTCCTGAAGCAGTTCGTGTTCAATGACAAAGGGTATCCGTGCACCAGGGATAGGAATGAGGAAGGCCGCAGGTATTTCCAGTGCGACAGGAAGTGCTTAGCAGCTACCGTGTGACCGTGCCGTAAGCTGGCGCGCTCCCTGGTCGGCGCCATGCCTCTCTTCCAGCGAGGCTTGGAGGCTCTTGGGTGCATGTTTTGCCTCTTGTGCTTTGGAAGACTAACTGACTGGACTTTTATCAAATGATCTACGGTTACAGCACACATACACTCCTGGAAATGGAAAAAAGAACACATTGACACCGGTGTGTCAGACCCACCATACTTGCTCCGGACACTGCGAGAGGGCTGTACAAGCAATGATCACACGCACGGCACAGCGGACACACCAGGAACCGCGGTGTTGGCCGTCGAATGGCGCTAGCTGCGCAGCATTTGTGCACCGCCGACATCAGTGTCAGCCAGTTTGCCGTGGCATACGGAGCTCCATCGCAGTCTTTAACACTGGTAGCATGCCGCGACAGCGTGGACGTGAACCGTATATGCAGTTGACGGACTTTGAGCGAGGGCGTATAGTGGGCATGCGGGAGGCCGGGTGGACGTACCGCCGAATTGCTCAACACGTGGGGCGTGAGGTCTCCACAGTACATCGATGCTGTCGCCAGTGGTCGGCGGAAGGTGCACGTGCCCGTCGACCTGGGACCGGACCGCAGCGACGCACGGATGCACGCCAAGACCGTAGGATCCTACGCAGTGCCGTGGGGGATCGCACCGCCACTTCCCAGCAAATTAGGGACACAGTTGTTCCTGGGGTATCGGCGAGGACCATTCGCAACCGTCTCCATGAAGCTGGGTTACGGTCACGCACACCGTTAGGCCGTCTTCCGCTCACGCCCCAACATCGTGCAGCCCGCCTCCAGTGGTGTCGCGACAGGCGTGAATGGAGGGACGAATGGAGACGTGTCGTCTTCAGCGATGAGAGTCGCTTCTGCCTTGGTGCCAATGATGGTCGTATGCGTGTTTGGCGCCGTGCAGGTGAGCGCCACAATCAGGACTGCATACGACCGAGGCACACAGGGCCAACACCCGGCATCATGGTGTGGGGAGCGATCTCCTACACTGGCCGTACACCACTGGTGATCGTCGAGGGGACACTGAATAGTGCACGGTACATCCAAACCGTCATCGAACCCATCGTTCTACCATTCCTAGACCGGCAAGGGAACTTGCTGTTCCAACAGGACAATGCACGTCCGCATGTATCCCGTGCCACCCAACGCGCTCTAGAAGGTGTAAGTCAACTACCCTGGCCAGCAAGATCTCCGGATCTGTCCCCCATTGAGCATGTTTGGGACTGGATGAAGCGTCGTCTCACGCGGTCTGCACGTCCAGCACGAACGCTGGTCCAACTGAGGCGCCAGGTGGAAATGGCATGGCAAGCCGTTCCACAGGACTACATCCAGCATCTCTACGATCGTCTCCATGGGAGAATAGCAGCCTGCATTGCTGCGAAAGGTGGATATACACTGTACTAGTGCCGACATTGTGCATGCTCTGTTGCCTGTGTCTATGTGCCTGTGGTTCTGTCAGTGTGATCATGTGATGTATCTGACCCCAGGAATGTGTCAATAAAGTTTCCCCTTCCTGGGACAATGAATTCACGGTGTTCTTATTTCAATTTCCAGGAGTGTATTTATCAGCAAGAGTTGCAAAGCATAATTTAGCCACAAATTCATTAATTCATGAAGTGTATTCATCTTCACCAAATATCGTTGCTATTGACACAGTCCTCAGATGCTAATATACTCCTTCTCCAGCACAGACATCTCGTCCGTTGAACACAGTAAACAATTGTGTTCGTTGTTCCAATCCAACAGCTTGACACAGATTGAGTCCTTTTCCCGCCAATTTCCAGATGGGGAGGGGAGGTAGGGGAGAGGGAGGGGAGTTAGTGGACGTAGCCCAATTGACTATCTTCCCGCCAAAATTTGAACTTCCCGCTAAGACGTCGCTGCGACATTTCACATCTATGGCTGCCATCTTGGATCCACCACCTTGAATAAACTTGGCAACAATACAACGCTCTTTAGCTAAGGACACTTTATAACAATCTATAAAGTGGTTTCTGAACTTTGGGTTGACACCTGGGCCTGTGATCCGACATTCATAAATTTATTACTGGACATTTGGTGGCCAACCACGTTAAACATAGTAGTCCAGCTACCTTATCCCTGTTGATGAAAAATGACTTTTTCCCTGGTTCCCGGGCCGGCCGGTATGGCCGAGCGGTTCTAGGCGCTTCAGTTCGGAACCGCGCTACCGCTACGGTCGCAGGTTCGAATCCTGCCTCGGGCATGGATGTGTGTGATGTCCTTAGGTTAGTTAGATTTAAGTAGTTCTACGTTCTAGGGGACTGATGACCTCAGATGTTAAGTCCCATAGTGCTTAGAGCCATTTGAACCTGGTTCCCGGTGCCACCATGCAAACTTTTCCTCTTTCTGTCAATTACTCGTACCCATGTACAAGAATTTTCCTGCACCAAGCAGAAGACATGAAAGTATTTCCTCAATTCTCACATTTTGAAGTATTTTCCCTCTATTAAAACGTATTTTCCGTCAGTTTTCGTAATTTTATCGATTTTATGTCACTTCTGCCCATGCGATCATGACATCACTTCTCGCCTCATATTCTAAAATTGCTTGTAAATGTACTACAGTTGTCAACACCTAGAGCAAATGTACTATTTTCCGGTCAGACAGTATACAATAGCACTGTACTCGAAAGCTTTTAGTCACTTCTAACCACATGTTCTACAGCTGCAGTGCATTTGCTCTGTTTTCTGTATGTCTGTGTCTGTGCCCATGACCTAGTCCTCCCGATAGTGGATCCATGTTCGGACACAGAACACATCTCCAGGCGTAACGCTTGGTGAATTCACCTTCGAAGCCTATCCTTGATGTAGCGTATTGTGCATCCACCTCTGAACATCGCTCCAGATATTATGCGCGGTGGATCCAACTTCAAACCCTATCCCCGGTGTAGCATAATGTTGATCCGCATTCGATCATCACTCTGGATATGAAGAGTAGCGCATCCATACTCGAACACTAAGTTGGGTCTACTCTGGGTCATGGAAGCCATCCGCAACACTTACACAGACACAGACATTCGGAAAAAATACACCATTTGACCAGAAAAATAGTGCATTTGCGCTAGCAAGGGAATTTCGAGGCTTGTATGACTAGTTGTAAAAGATGCCATTTCTCTTAGCTATGAGTCAGTAAGGGAGTTCGGTTTGTCCTTCGTCTGTGAGGTGCCTGTGTCCGACGACTAAGGAGAAAATTATCAAAACTGGCTCTGAGCACTATGGGACTTAACTGCTGTGGTCATCAGTCCCCTAGAACTTAGAACTACTGGGTGATCAAAAAGTCAGTATAAATTTGAAAACTGAACAAATCACGGAATAATGTAGATAATTAACACAAATGCTTGGAATGACATGGGGTTTTATTAGAACCAAAAAATTTAAAAGTTCAAAAAATTTCCGACAGATGACGCTTCACCTGATCAGAATAGCAATAATTAGCATAACAAAGTAAGACAAAGCAAAGATGATGTTCTTTACAGGAAATGCTCAAGATGTCCACCATCATTCCTCATCAATAGCTGTAGTCGAGGAATAATGTTGTGAACAGCACTGTAAAGCATGTCCGGAGTTATGGTGAAGCATTGGCGTCGGATGTTGTCTTTCAGCATCCCTAGAGATGTCGGTCGATCACGATACACTTGCGACTTCAGGTAACCGCAAAGCCAATAATCGCACGGACTGAGCTCTGGGGACCTGGGAGGCCAAGCATGACGAAAATGGCGGCTGAACACACGATCATCACCAAACAACGCGCGCAAGAGATCTTTCACGCGCGATCTTTCGGACATTTTGTGAACTTTTTTTTTTTGTTCTAACAAAACCCCATGTCATTCCAAGCATGTGTGTCAATTTTTACCTCTCTATCTACATTATTCCGTGGTTTATTAAATTTCCAAATTTATACTGACTTTTTGATCACCCTGTGCTTAAACCTAACTAACCTAAGGACATCACACATATCCATGTCCGAGGCAGGATTCGAGCCTGCGACTGTAGCGGTCGCACGGTTCCGGACTGTAGCGCCTAGAACCGCTCGGCCACCCCGACCGGCTGAAAAAATTATCGGACAAAATCTGCCGACGTATGATGAGCGTCACTGCAAACGATACCACTAACAGTGCGTTGGTAGGCGCTGATTTCATGGTCCCAAGAACATGACGAAGCACCCCATAAGGGAGAACATCGAATTTATGCGAAGTCGATTTCGTCGCGTTGCCATAGACGATGCTGCCATAATCGAAGATGGAACGTATCAAGATCTTATACTGAGTTAAGAGAACTGTCGGTTCCACTTCCTACCAAAATCCAGCAAGCGTCTCAGTATACTCGCATCTTGACTACGAGGTACTCAACATGACGCGCCCAAGCCACTTAGCTGTCAAAGAAGACAAGTAAACAATGATGTTTACCTGCGCCCTTGCACTGCAGGCACACCTGGACGCTCTGTAGTTTCCATATTCCGCCTAGTGCCGTGCTGGGGCAACGCCACCTTCTCTCTAGGTGGCGTTGGCTGGGGCTGGTGGCTGGGGTCGTAGTTAGCGGCGGTGCAGCCGCACCTGCCTGCCCGTATTGTGGCCGGGCGACACGACGCGATGCGGTCCTTTGTGGCTGTGGGCTTTGTGATCGCGGTACCTGCTGCTCTCGCCGCTGGCGTCACACCTGCTCAGCAGTCTGCTCTGCTCCCCACTAACTCCACTTTACCTTTTCTTCATTGGCCACTTCATTCCCGTCCCCCATTGGACAATTGCCTGTCAGCAGCAATATTGCTGGTACTTAATCCTGCATTTGTTAAAAGTAGTACATTCAGTCAATGACTTCCTTACGGACCTTAGGACTCACCTCAGAAGATATATTCGATCGTAGATATCAGTGTACGATGAATCATTTCAGCTGCATCCATAGCCCTAATTACCAGATCTACCTTTAACCACACAGAGATCCTGTGGCTAAAATTCGACCTACAGCCTCTCAAGAAACAGCAGGTTGGTTTTAATTTTCACTCAACTTTGCGTAGAGACAGTCTCGGAACGGAATTGCAAAATATTTCCACCCCAAATAAATCAAAAACTAATCTAGTCTGTAGTCCTCCCATGTCTTTGCTACTGTGATGTAGTCCAACACAGAACAAATAGTGAAACCTCCAGACGACACGACCTAGCCATGAATGTTTCCGTAAGATGTGTAACATTCGGCTGTTTAAAATTGTTAAGAAGTTCATGGCCACTTGTTGGCAAATTGCCTGTTGGCTTCTGCCTCGAGTTCTTCGACCGACGTTCGTTTGACAATTTTTATGATGTTCAGCTACCACCAGTGGCTGGCATTGTCAAAGCTTCACCCTCCATTGCTGGGGGTGGACTGGAGTGAGCTCGCGGCCCTGAGTAAATTCATTGAAAGTATAAGAAACAAATTTGCCCGTGAAAACACGTACGAAGATCCAAACATGCGGACAAATACAGCTGACAGAAATGGTAGTTCCAGATAAAGGTGTAAGATAATGAATTGGTGAAGTCGAAATATATCAGAAGACCAATATAATTTACAAAATTTACAAGCAAGTTAGATACAGTTTTTGCCACGGCAACTGTGAAGGAGTACCGAATCGGAATAGGTAACCCAACAACATCTCAGAATCATAAGACAAATAACGTTACAAGTCGCTTGATATCAGACTCAGGACTGAGAGTAGCTGCTTGCAAGTCACTTCAAATTACACATGACCAGCTCATGGGCGGATTCAGATCGTCACGTGTTCTGGAGAAATTGAAAATCTGAACAAACACCCAGAATTCTGCACGTGGATTCAATGAGTAAAAGACAACGCAGAAAGACAGTACTTTATTTGAGTGCTGTCGTAGGTCTCAATCATATGAATGCAGCTCGAGGCCGACGAGAAAGACAGGCCGCGGCTCGTACGTCGCTCGCTCGCTCAGCTCAGCAGGAAAAATGCGTTTCTAAACCTGTTAACTCGCAGCTAGGCGTGTAAGTACTAACAAGAATTGCATCTTCCACTGGAATCTGCTATTATGAAGACTTACTGATTAACAGTACTACAGCAAAATTTAATTTAAGATCAATACTCGATATAAATGGTATAACGGTTTGTTTATAGCATTTAGTCTCTTCTGCTTAATAGTACTCATTACATGATGGAAGTGGTGCCTTATGCAACTGATAATCATTTTAGCATGATTTTATTTTATTTTACGCCAGTACAGCCGTAACAAATTTTAAGTAGGCCCATGGACTTCCCATCATTATATGACTAATAACACTAACAGTAACAGTAACAGATACTAAAAGGTATCAGATAGATTATATAATGGTAAGACAGAGATTTAGGAACCAGGTTTTAAATTGTAAGACATTTCCAGGGGCAGATGTGGACTCTGACCACAATCTATTGGTTATGACCTGTAGATTAAAACTGAAGAAACTGCAAAAAGGTGGGAATTTAAGGAGATGGGACCTGGATAAACTGAAAGAGCCAGAGGTTGTACAGAGTTTCAGGGAGAGCATAAGGGAACAATTGACAGGAATGGGGGAAAGAAATACAGTAGAAGAAGAATGGGTAGCTTTGAGGAATGAAGTAGTGAAGGCAGCAGAGGATCAAGTAGGTAAAAAGACGAGGTCTAGTAGAAATCCTTGGGTAACAGAAGAAATATTGAATTTAATTGATGAAAGGAGAAAATATAAAAATGCAGTAAATGAAGCAGGCAAAAAGGAATACAAACGTCTCAAAAATGAGATCGATAGGAAGTGCAAAATGGCTAAGCAGGGATGGCTAGAGGACAAATGTAAGGATGTAGAGGCTTATCTCACTAGTGGTAAGATAGATACTGCCTACAGGAAAATTAAAGAGACCTTTGGAGATAAGAAAACGACTTGTATGAATATCAAGAGCTCAGATAGAAACCCAGTTCTAAGCAAGGAAGGGAAAGCAGAAAGGTGGAAGGAGTATATAGAGGGTCTATACAAGGGCGATGTACTTGAGGACAATATTATGGAAATGGAAGAGGATGTAGATGAAGATGAAATGGGAGATACGATACTGCGTGAAGAGTTTGACAGAGCACTGAAAGACCTGAGTCGAAACAAGGCCCCCGGAGTAGACAACATTCCATTGGAACTACTGACGGCCTTGGGAGAGCCAGTCCTGACAAAACTCTACCATCTGGTGAGCAAGATGTATGAAACAGGCGAAATACCCTCAGACTTCAAGAAGAATATAATAATTCCAATCCCAAAAGAAGCAGGTGTTGACAGATGTGAAAATTACCGAACCATCAGTTTAATAAGTCACAGCTGCAAAACACTAACACGAATTCTTTACAGACGAATGGAAAAACTAATAAAAGCCAACCTCGGGGAAGATCAGTTTGGATTCCGTAGAAACACTGGAACACGTGAGGCAATACTGACCTTACGACTTATCTTAGAAGAAAGATTAAGGAAAGGCAAACCTACGTTTCTAGCATTTGTAGACTTAGAGAAAGCTTTTGACAATGTTGACTGGAATACTCTCTTTCAAATTCTAAAGGTGGCAGGGGTAAAATACAGGGAGCGAAAGGCTATTTACAATTTGTACAGAAACCAGATGGCAGTTATAAGAGTCGAGGGACATGAAAGGGAAGCAGTGGTTGGGAAGGGCGTAAGACAGGGTTGTAACCTCTCCCCGATGTTATTCAATCTGTATATTGAGCAAGCAGTAAAGGAAACAAAAGAAAAATTCGGAGTAGGTATTAAAATCCATGGAGAAGAAATAAAAAGTTTGAGGTTCGCCGATGATATTGTAATTCTGTCAGAGACAGCAAAGGACTTGGAAGAGCAGTTGAATGGAATGGACAGTGTCTTGAAAGGAGGATATAAGATGAACACCAACAAAAGCAAAACGAGGATAATGCAATGTAGTCGAATTAAGTCGGGTGATGCTGAGGGAATTAGATTAGGAAATGAGACACTTAAAGTAGTAAAGGAGTTTTGCTATTTGGGGAGCAAAATAACTGATGATGGTCGAAGTAGAGAGGATATAAAATGTAGACTGGCAATGGCAAGGAAAGCGTTTCTGAAGAAGAGAAATTTGTTAACATCGAGTATAGATTTAAGTGTCAGGAAGTCATTTCTGAAAGTATTTGTATGGAGTGTAGCCATGTATGGAAGTGAAACATGGACGATAAATAGTTTGGACAAGAAGAGAATAGAAGCTTTTGAAATGTGGTGCTACAGAAGAATGCTGAAGATTAGATGGGTAGATCACATAACTAATGAGGAAGTACTGAATAGGATTGGGGAGAAGAGATGTTTGTGGCACAACTTGACCAGAAGACGGGATCGGTTGGTAGGACATGTTCTGAGGCATCAAGGGATCACCAATTTAGTATTTGAGGGCAGCGTGGAGGGTAAAAATCGTAGAGGGAGACCAAGAGATGAATACACTAAGCAGATTCAGAAGGATGTAGGTTGCAGTAGGTACTGGGAGATGAAGAAGCTTGCACAGGATAGAGTATCATGGAGAGCTGCGTCAAACCAGTCTCAGGACTGAAGACCACAACAACAACAACAACAACAACAGTAAGAGTCCATAATAGCGGATTCCAGTAGAAGATTCAGTTTTCGTTTGTACGGACACGCCTAGTTACGAGTTAACAGGTATAGAAACGTAGTTTGTCTGCTGATTTGAAGCGAGCGAAAGACTACCTTCGTGACGTACGCACCGCGGCCTGTCTTTCTCGTAGGCCTCGAATGCAACTTAAATGCACGCGGCTTACTGCGTTCTCATCATCACACCGAAGGCTGCTGGTTGAATGCGTCCATATCACCTCAAGACAAATGTCTGAAGTATCGCTTAACACAGCCTGCTGACTAGGGCAGAGGAAGAGACGAGAGTGTCTTTATGTTTCAAAGCATAGAAGTACTGACGTTGGTGACACTTGCACGGAGACGGAATGTGTTGACGTTCCTACAGAGCCCAAGACACTTCAGGTTGCAATGCTTCAAAACAGGCTGTTCCAGAAGTAGGAACACACACACACACACACACAGAGAGAGAGAGAGAGAGAGAGAGAGCGCTAGAGAGCTATGCTCTGTGGATACATCGGCCTGCCAGCAGCTGCCTGCTGCGTACTACTGGAAAAGTCCACTTCCTGCTGTAAGAACCCTCTCTCCGCGTCGCCTAATTGACAGACTAGAACGGCTGTGGTGCGTTCCATACTCCAGTTGATCTCTGCCTTGTAAGCAGTGTTCCGTGTTCTTAGTGTTGTGGAGACAGGGTTCACCGAGACCACCAAAGAGAAGCCTCTATTCATTTACAACGGGCATCAGTATTTTGTGGACTATACGAACCGTTAACAGGTAACATTCTGATGTTGAGTAAACTATAGAAAGAATAAGTCCAAAGAGAGACTGTCTATTAAAAATACCATATCTTAGGCAAAGGTAGCCTTCTTTGTATTTCGGATGAAGCAGCGAATGGAGTGCGAAAGCATTTTATAATTGCAAAAATGTGTGCAAAAGAAACTACGATTTCATCAATTTACACTGTAGTAGTGCAGTTGTTCAATCGAGACTAGCAGTTAGTAACATTGTTACCGTCACATAGAAGTCGAAACAATCGCTGCAACGCATAAGACGAAAATACATGGTACCTACCCAATATCTGATGGATGTTGGCGGAATCTTCTTCCAAGAAAATAATTTACTGATGAACTATGGCAGCAAATGTTTGCTTGTAGATGGGAACAGAGAAGCGAATGACAGAATATTGTCATTTTTCTCAAAGAAAACGGAAAATGATGTTTATAATGCCAGGATTACTAAATCCTCATAAAATTTACGATTGCAACAAGGTATAGAACAAGGCATTTTGTACTTAATTTCGCATGTAACATACCATTGGAGATGAACTAACGCATAACATATGAAGTATGGCTACCTTTGAAGAAAATGTGAAGTAATAAACTTTACGATGGATTAGTAGCAAAGGTAAATTTCCCTTCCTTTTCTGTTATAGATTTAAGCTGTGAATCATTCTTTGTGGATAGGACGTTGAAGAGTTCGAGCAAGCAGTTTCCGCAGTTGTTTCTACTTCAAGGCCATATTAGAAATACTTGGGAGGAAACAAACACTGTTCAGGCTGTCTACACTTTACTGCCGAACAAAAAGCGAGAAACATATGATTGTCTTTTAGAGCTGTTAAATCCGAGGTGCCTGGATGAAACCCTGGGTTTTTCATGATGGATTTCGTAATTGCTACTGTCTCGTCCAAACTGCCACAAGTTTATTTCTTGAAACAGAGACTGCAAAATCCAATTATCATTTTAATTAGTGTTTCTGGAAACAAGTTCAGTGCAGCGGAGTTGTTGCTGCCTGTAAGTAAAATGAATAGATTCACTGTCACGTAAGAATGTCTTCAGCTGTAGCACACCTTCCTCTGGAAATGTCGGATGACGGTTGGTTTTGTATTCAGGAGAGCACGCCCGAAAACCGAAAGCTTCAAGAGTTCTATGACCATTTTGTGGACCAGTGGCTCGACAACTTAGCACGCGCCAAGACAAATGTGGAACAGCAGTGGAAGGCAGCATCGCACTAGCAGCGTCTCTGAAGGATGGAGCCGGACAATAAACACATTACAATCAAAAGTTCATCCAAATGTTTACTCTATGAAAAAATCTTCAGGAGACTCAAAGTACCACACCCACCAGTTTTAACAATTAATTTTAAATATCGGTGGGAAAAGAAGAAGTTAGTAAGTAAAACTGACGAGACTATTGCAAAGGCTTTAAAAACACTAAAAATTCACGGTAACATCAGATCATTTCTAACTTTCGTGGCCTACACACAGAAAGTACAGTGATGGAGACAATGTCAAAATCACTAGAAATTACGTATGTACTGAAAAGAATGTAATGCACAACATACTAATAACCAATCTTGTAAATACCGTAAATAAACGAGCTTAGCACCCCCGGCACCGCTGGCGCAGACAGTATGGCCTGCACCGACACTTTTTTTAATCGAATTTCATGTTCAAAATGGTTCAAATGGCTCTGAGTACTATGGGACTTAACATCTGAGGTCATCAGTCCCCTAGAACTTAGAACTACTTAAACCTAACTAACCTAAAGACATCACACACACCCATGCCCAAGGCAGGATTCGAACCTGCGACCGTAGCGGTCGCGCGGTTCCAGACTGTAGCGCCTAGAACCGCTCGGTCATACCGGCCGGCGAATTTTATGTTTTTCACAATTTGCAACATCTTCTAAACTTTTCATGCTAATTAAGGCCATGATAATTAAGGTCATAGAAGCATTGTCTTTTCTGAAAGTACGTCTGACCAAAAAACCATTTGGGATGCTGCAGTCAATCCTGACTTTTCATCCCCTAACTCATATTTCTTTAGAATTCAAATACCAATTTTCATAGATTTAGTTTTAAATACTGTATGTTTTAATACAACGAAATATTTTCATTGAAATTTTCATCCTCTTTTTTGAATTTCCAAAAATGCTGAAGCCTGTATTTCCTTATTTCTAACCGAAAAACCAAACACCAATTTTCGTAGTTCTAGCTTCAAAACTGCCTTAATAGAGACAATTTCGAACGGTCCCTTATCAAACGATGCCTACAGCATAAGATGAACACCCTCTCTAAATTACTAGTTACTACCCTTAGCAGTTTCTGCAGGACGATAATGAGTCAGTGAATCATTCAGGTCCTATTTCGCCTCCTTCGTGGTTGAATTAAAAAAAAAAAAAAAACACTAGAACATGTATTTCGTTATTTGCAACCGACACATCAAATACCATTTTTCAGAGATGTACCTTTAAAGAAGCTTTAGCAGTTATTTACTTTTTTAAAAAATTCACTCTCTATTTTACCCCCTTGAGGGTCAAATTTCCAGAAATGATGAAAGAAGTATTTCTTCATTTGTGAGTGAAAATCCAAATACCAACCTTCGTAATTCTAGCTTCAAAATTACCTTAATAGCGACATATTTTCAAGAAACTTTTCATTCCTTGTTTCACCTCCTTACGGATGGAATTTCTAAAAAATCCCTTCTTAAACGGCGCATCAAGTATAAGATCCTCTCCAAAATTGAAGTTTCGATCGTTGTCGGCATGGGCTGGGCGATGATGTGTTAGTCAGTCAGTGAGTCAGTTAGGTCATTTCCTTCTATACATACAGAAAAATTTTATGGGCGACAAAAAGATTCTACCTCCTTATGATGTTCCTTAGAAACGACGCAAAGTCAGCTAAACGTTATTTTACCCATGTTAGATGTTAGAACTGATGATATAATGAGAGGTCCCGGGATCAACAGTATACGCAAAACTGATGTCTTTATATTTAAGTGGTTATATGTAATTGCTCTCTGAAGATGACCTAGAAATAATTTTGTTCAACATTTCACCAGATATTAAAACAAGTTCCTAGTATCATGTGACGTAATACTGCAGCACACTGTGCTACACCGCAAGACAAGAAAGAAATACGTAGCGTGCCTGTACTCGCCTGAATAGCAGAGTTACTGTAAGTTCATCATGGAGAACGAGGTCAGTGGTGGTGGTTAAGTTCCTATGGGACCAAACCGCTCAGGTCATCGGTTCCTGGGCTTAGGCACTACTTAATCTAACTTAAACTAACTTACGCTAAGGACAACACACACACACACATGCTCGAGGGGGGGGGGGGGGGGGGAGCCACGCGAACCGTGGCAAGGCGCCCTAGATCGCGCGGCCACCCCATATGGCAAGAGGATAATGCGTATAAGAACAAGTACATACATTATCGATAAAATCATGCGGTTTTCAATTTAAAAATAAGTTATCTGAAAGTACCGTGATTATTTTGAGACTAAACATGCAGTACCATGACAGTTTATTCATCATTACAACACTCGGTTGCCTCATTGTTACCCATCTGCTACGGTGTCAAGGTATTGTATTAGAAGAGAAAACACTTCCGTAGATCGATGGTTGTTTTCATCTGTTGGAACACTAAAGCAAGAAATGCCATTCAGCAGATCTACAGTAACGTCTGCTGCTGGGGATGATGAAACAGAAGTAACAACAACTTCAGCATTGGCGCTAGCACACGAAACTTGCTTAAATAGCAATAGTCTTTGTACATAACTGTGTGTAAGTTACTTATGCACCCCGTTGGCTTAAAGCTATGATGGTGACGAACTACATGAAAAACCAGAGTACCATCGATTGCACACACCAAATCATTCTCTTTGTTTTGATTTGGAACAAAAAAGTTTGTAAGTTACGATGAGCTTACACCTTGCCGATGTGTCTTGGTTTAGAATTGTGTCTTTAGACCCAGTGTGCCTGAAAATAACGTGGGGGTATTAAACGATATAATTATACAAGGTGGGGCAAATAATTGTCCCGGACGAGTGGATACGACTGGAAGTGAATTTGTGACAGCATTAACGGAGGAAGAAGAGACATACGGTCACTTCCAACAGAATGGAGCATCTGCCCATACAGCCAGTCGAACTTTGGAGCACATTTACACGATCTTTACGACTGGCTCTAAGCACTATGGGACAACATCTGAGGTCATCAGTCTCCTAGACTTAGAACTACGTAAACCTAACTAACCTAAGGACGTCGCACACATCCATGTCCGAGGCAGGATTCGAACCTGCGACCGTAGCAGCGGCGTGGTTCCGGACTCAAAGCGCCTAGAACCGTTCGACCACCGCCACCGGCGATCTTTACGCCTGACAGAGTTGTTTGCAGAGGTCAGTCAGGTTGTGGCCCTAGCTGTCCACCCAGGTCACCTGATCTGTCAGCGTGCCATTACTTTGTGTTGGGAAACCTCAAGGCTACGGTGTATCGCAAGAAGCCTACAACAGAACATTTCGGATGAGACTGCAGCAATTCCAGCAGTCCAGCTTCGAACCGCCTTCAGTAACTTGCTGACCAGGGCCCGAAAGTGCCAAGAGATGCATGGTGGTCACTTTCAACATCTATAACGTCAGGTTAGTACGGTATTTCCTTTCCTCTGCTGTGTTTCTTTGTACCCTGGAACTCTGTTGTCTGGGCCACTTTTACTTGCTCTACCTTGTAAATACCTATTCAGTTTAATACGATCCAATTTTAGCCCTTTTTAGCTTACCTTTATTAGCAACTGATACGTATGTTCCAGCAGGGAAAACGAAACATTGTGCCTCGTTATCGTTTCTTCCTCTTTTGAATCATTTGCAGTTCTCCATAAGCATATCATTGAACTCTGACTTTCTTTTCGGCATTTTGTATTTTAGTTCGTAACTTAATTTGATGCGAAAGGCACGCCACTATCTCAAATGAACAACACAACTTTAACCTCAGTCTCCAAGGCTAGCAGAAGCAACAACAAAGGACACAATGCGGAAGTATTATACGTAAACTGAAGGGGGATCAGTGCTGTCAGCTGCAGTGGGACATTAAACAGAATGTGTACTGGACCGATATTCGAACCCGGGATCTCCTGTTTACTGGGCCGGTGCGGTAACCAATGCGCCATCTTTTTCTTTTATTGCATTTTGTTCGTTATTCTTCATTCTACACTACTGGCCATTAAAATTGCTACACCAAGAAGAGATGCAGAAGATAAACGGGTATTAATTGGACAAATATATTATACCAGAACTGACATGTGGTTAAATTTTCAAGCAATTTGGGTGCATAGATCGTGAGAAATCAATACCCAGAACAAACACCTCTGGCCGTAATAACGGCCCTGATACGCCTGGGCATTGAGCCAAGCAGAGCTTGGATGGCGTGTACAGGTACAGCTCCCCACGCAGCTTCAACACGATACCACAGTTCATCAAGAGTAGTGACTGGCATATTGTGACGAGCCACTTGCTCGGCCAACATTGACCAGACGTTTTCAATTGGTGAGAGATCTGGAGAATGTGCTGGCCAGGGCAGCAGTAGAACATTTTCTGTATCCTGAAAGGCCCGTACAGGACCTGCAACATGCGGTCGTGCATTATCCTGCTGAAATGTAGGGTTTCTCAGGGATCGAATGAAGGGTAGAGCCACGGGTCGTAACACATCTGAAATGTAACGTCCACTGTTCAAAGTTCCGTCAATGCGAACAAGAGGTGACCGAGACGTGTAACCAATGGCACACCATACCATCACGCCGGTGATACGCCAGTATAGCGATGACGTATACACGCTTCCAAAGTGCGATTACCACGATGTCGCCAAACACGAATGCGACCATCATGATGCTGTAAACAGAACCTGGATTCATCCGAAAAAATGACGTTTTGCCCTTCGTGCACCCAGGTTCGTCGTTGAGTACACAATCGCAGGCACTCCTGTCTGTGATGCAGTGTCAAGGGTAACCGCAGCCATCGTCTCCGAGCTGATAGTCCATGCTGCTGCAAACGTCGTCGAACTGTTCGTGCAGATGGTTGTCGCCTTGCAAACGTCCGTATCTGTTGACTCGGGAATCGAGACGTGGCTGCACGATCCGTCGCTACGGTCGCAGGTTCGAATCCTGCCTCGGGCATGGATGTGTGTGATGTCCTTAGGTTAGTTAGGTTTAATTAGTTCTAAGTTCTAGGCGACTGATGACCTCAGAAGTTAAGTCGCATAGTGCTCAGAGCCATTTGAACCAATTTTTTGCTCGATCCGTTACATCCATGCGGATAAGATGCCTGTCATCTCGACTGGTAGTGATACGAGGTCGTTGGGATCCAGCACGGCGTTACGTATTACCCTTCTGAACCCACCGATTCCATATTCTGCTAACAGTCATTGGACCTCGACCAACGCTAGCAACAATGTCGCGATACGAGAAACCGCAATCGCGATAGGCTACAATCCGACCTTTATCAAAGTCGGAAACGTGATGGTACGCATTTCTCCTCCTTACACGAGGCATCACTACAACGTTTCACCAGGCAACGCCGGTCAACTGCTGTTTGTGTATGAGAAATCGGTTGGAAACTTACCTCATGTCAGCACGTTGTAGGTGTCGCCACCGGCTCCAACCTTGTGTGAATGCTCTGAAAAGCTAATCATTTGCATATCATAGCATCTTCTTCCTGTCGGTTAAATTTCGCGTCTGTAGCACGTTATCTTCGTGATGTAGCAATTTTAATGGCCAGTTGTGTATTTGTTCGGGGCAGACTTCCCATGAGTTCATCGTTGATCGATTAACTGAGTTTATTTATTACAGAGGGCAGATAACCCTCTCACCGTGCACGCTTGAGGCACCGTGCCAGCGTACCATCGGGGACACAGTGCCAGCGCAATTGCACAGAATACCTCGGCACGTCTCTCACTGCCGATCCACACTCCCACCGAGCGCCACCTATCCACTGCAGCTGACAGCAGTGATTCTCCTTCAATGTACATATAATGTTTCACAGCTGCAGATTCTGTGTGGTCCCTGTTCTTTCGGACAGACACCGCGCATTCGTATAATTGATAATCCTTGCTGGGCAACAGGTCCCCTTTCTTCAGTGCGAGTGCACAGATACGTCCGAACTCCTGTAGGAAACTTTGAGAAACGAACAGGAGTCTAATGGACAGGGACTGCGGGTAGGTGGCGCTCGGTGGGAATGTGGATCGACTGTGAAGCGCGGCTAGATGTTCGGTCCAGTTGCGATAACACCGTATCCCGGATGCCGCAGTGGTTCTCGCACCTCCCTAGTAAGTGGTGAATCCCAGCTAAGAATCCCGCCGCGGTACACATTTTATCCCGTCGCCTCTGATTCCTCTAAATCTCCCACTGCAACTGATAGCAGTCATCCCCCTACAATTTACATGTAATTTTTCACAGCTTCAGATTCTGCGTGGTGTCTGTTCTTTCGGACAGACACCACGGTTTCATTTAATAATGCGGAAGACTGAACATACTGGTTGAATACACGATAGACAACTTCCTGATGTCACCAATGATACAAAAATGAACTCACCAAATCAAAGATAGATTCTTTTTGGCAAAAGTATTACAGTTGCATTTATTTACGATTAATTACAGCGGCAACCTTTGTACAAAACTCGCTTTTTTTTCTTGGAGCCCAAAAAAGAAAACATTTTGTAGTTTTCTATGAAATCCACCCGGAAAACATTTTCTTGCCTCAAAAAGTGGACGTGCCCAGCAAAAAGAGTGAAGCGCCTTAGGCTCCGTGAAAATGTGTCCGCGCACGTGTCACTCCGTGCAAGGGTTGCAACCGCGGAGCTGAAACGAACTCTGCCACTTCGGGTTCTCATTGGCCGGCTCTTGTCAAAGCACTGGCTTCGCTTCGCTGTAACGTAAACCAGCACTTTATGGTCAGACGTGACTCGTGGCTGACTGTCTGCGGATCAACAAGTAACTTATGCCGATCGTGGTGCAGTTCTGCTCTGCATGAAAGGCGCTCCTAATGAAACGGCTGCCTTTTACTGCGTCACAGGCATATCTAATTTTTTAAAAAGAAGTCTCCAATAGGTTCAATTCTATTTCAAAATTCTCTTTGCTTTCCTTTATTGCTTGTTATGCACACAGACTGAATAACAAGGACGCTTTCGACTTACCAGGTGTACCGGTATGAAATGAGCGTTAAGATACAAATGTCTCGATAGGGAACATTTGTTGTGAACGAGCCTTATTTGTTTTTTTTTTTTTTGTTTGGATGCTATGACATCTGTCAAAGATATTTAGTATACATCAAGTCATGGAACAAACAACATCATATGTTTTCATCGTGTTAACAATGTCGAATTTTGTACCAGAAAGTGATGATTTGCGGAAAGCATTATTTCTTTACTTTCATTTGAAAAAAAGTGCTGCAGAGTCGCATCGGATGCTTGTCGAGGCATATGGTGATCATGCTCTATCAGAAGCAACATGCAAAAGATGGTTTCAACGATTCAGAACTAATGATTTTGATGTAAGAAATGAAGAACGTGGAAGACCACCAAAAAAAGTTCGAAGACGCCGACTTGCAAGCAATATTGGATGAAGCTGATACTGTGAGTCAGAAACAAATGGCAGCAATGCTAAATGTTGCACAACAAACAATTTCCGACCGTTTGAAAGCTATGGGAAAGATCCAAAAGTGTGGAAAATGGGTGCCACATGAATTGAACGAAAGACAGATGGAAAACCGAAAAACCATTTGTCAAATTTTGCTTCAAAGACATGAAACAAAATCAATTTTGCATAGAATTGTTACTGGCGATGAAAAATGGATTTATTTTAAGAATCCTAAACGGGAAAAATCGTGGGTTAATCCGGGACAACCATCAACATCGACTGCAAAACTATATCGATTCGGCAAGAAGACAATGCTCTGTATTGGTGGGATCAGAAAGGTGTGGTGTATCATGAGCTTCTAAAACCCGGTGAAACTGTGAATACTAATCGCTACAGACAACAAATGATCAATTTGAACTATGCATTGATCGAAAAAAGACCAAAATGGGCCAGAAGATATGGCAAAGTAATTTTTTTACACGACAATGCACCTGCACACAAAGCAAAACTGGTTCAGGATACAATCGAAACACTTGGCTGCTACCCCACCCGCCGTATTCACCAGACTTGGCCCCTTCCGACTACCATTTGTTTTCAGCAATGGGACACACATTGATTGAGGAACACTTCGATTCCTACGAAGAAGTAGAAAATTGGGTGTCTGATTGGTTTGCTTCAAAAGACGAACATTTCTACTGGCGTGGTGTCCACAGATTGCCAGAAAGGTGGTCAAAATGTATAGAAAGCAATGGTCAGTACTTTGAATAAAATGTTTTTACTTTTAAATTCAAAATTAGTGTTTCATTTTCACAAAAAAACGCTCATTTCATACCGGTACACCTTTTGTCAATGTTGATTGGAATACTCTCTTTCAAATTCTGAAGTTGGCAGGAATAAAATACAGGGAGCGAAAGGCTATTTACAATTTGTACAGAAACCAGATGGCAGTTATAAGAGTCGAGGGGTATGAAAGGGAAGCGGTGGTTGGGAAGGGAGTGAGACAGGGTTGTAGCCAATCCCCGACGTTATTCAATTTGTATATTGAGCAAGCAGTAAAGGAAACAAAAGAAAAGTTCGGACTGGGTATTAAAATCCATGGAGAAGAAATAAATACTTTGAGGTTCGCCGATGACATTGTAATTCTGTCAGAGACAGCAAAGGGCTTGGAAGAGCAGTTGAACGGAATGGACAGTGTCTTGATAGGAGGATATAAGATGAACATCAACAAAAGCAAAACGAGGATAATGGAATGTAGTCGAATTAAGTCGGGTGCTGCTGAGAGAATTAGATTAGGAAATGAGACACTTAAAGTAGTAGATGAGTTTTGCTATTTAAGGGAGCAAAATAACTGATGATGGTTGAAGTAGAGAGGATATAAAATGTAGACTGGCAATGGCAAGGAAAGCGTTTCTGAAGAAGAAAAATTTGTTAACATCGTGTATAGATTTAAGTGTCAGGAAGTCGTTTCTGAAAGTATTTGTATGGAGTGTAGCCATGTATGGAAGTGAATCATGGACGATAAATAGTTTGGGCAAGAAGAGAATAGAAGCTTTCGAAATGTGGTGCTACAGAAGAATGCTGAAGATTAGATGGGTAGATCACATAACTAATGAGGAGGTATTGGATGGAATTGGGGAGAAGAGGAACTTGTGGCACAACTTGACTAGAAGAAGGGATCGGTTGATAGGACATTTTCTGAGACATCGAGGGATCACCAATTTAGTATTGGAGGCCAGCGTGGAGGGTAAAAATCGTAGAGAGAGACCAAGAGATGAATACACTAAGCAGATTCAGAAGGAGGTAGGTTGCAGTAGGTACTGGGAGATGAAGAAGCTTGCACATGATAGGGTAGCATGGAGAGCTGCATCAAACTAGTCTCAGGACTGAATACCACAACAACAACAACAACAACACCTGGTAACACTCTTACCAACAGATGCACGCAGGTGGGAGGGCGTGCAGCATGTGACGTTTTGTGACAAGGGGAGTAGCCCGGCCGTGACACGCACTGCCGGCGCAGCAGGACGGGCGCCCCTTTGTGCGGCGCTGTCGCGTCGCCGCTGATAAGCGCGGCCCGGCGTCACTTATCGGGCGCAGCGGGGGAGGCGGCCGGTCCAGTACTGTGGCTCGGCGCGTCCCGCCCCACCCCGTCCCGTCGCTTATTCAGCCGCCGCCGCGCCAGGGGGCCCGGAGTGGGTGGCTGGCGTCATAACTCTGGCCGACAAATGACACGCGACACACACAAAAGACGCCAACGCCGCTATTTACGGCGTCCGTCCGAGGAGAAGTGCCCGCGGCGATGCGGGCGACGGTCGCAAGGCTGCACTAGCGCCAGGAGGGCGCAGTAAACGCTGCGCAGAAGCAAACGCTTTTCTACCATTGTCGCACGACGTCAGAGAGGAACACTTCGCGCCCTTATCGGTATTTTGGAGGATGTGAAATTTTGTGAATCTTGTTTTCGCTTAGTTAACTTTCGTGTAATGACTGATTAGCTGAAAGCGTTTTGAGTGTGTGTGAGGAATGCTAGGTTGTGCTGTTGCTGGTTGTGATATTGTTGTTGTTTTGGTCTTCAGTCCTGAGACTGGTTTGATGCAGCTCTCCATGCTACTCTATCCTGTGCAAGCTTCTTCATCTCCCAGTACCTAGTGCAACATACATCCATCTGAATCAGCTTAATGTATTCATCTCTTGCTCTCCCTGTAACCTCCCCCTCCCTTATCGACCTTAATGACAGTGAAAAATTAAACCGCATGTACCTAATGAAAATTTGGGAAAAGCAGTCTTCACCGAAGTTAATCTGTCGGTAAAGAGGGAGGAAGCGTTACATCAAAATTAAAGGAAAAATGCAAATGAAATGGGTGGAAATTAATTTTGAAAAAGGGTAAAGTTAATAAAGAAAGTAAATGTGCGTCGTTACGTTGACAATTAACTGGTTTAATAAGATATTTGAGATTTGGGGAAAATACGGTCGCCAGTCCTATGGACAACTACTATAATAACTGAAAAGGAAAGGTTAATGCACATATAATTAGCACTAAAAGCGCGGCAACTGAAGGTTGATATGCGTTGTGTGAAAGCTGAATGTTTGTCAGAAGTAATAAATTTTGCGACACTCTGACTTAATTTAGCAAAAGAATTAATAAAAGAGGAAAACTGAAAGTTAATTTAGTGACTGAAATTAATTGTGGACTTTGTTTCTGAAGCACTACGAAATAAAATTAAATAAGGTTAGTCTTGGGCTACCTCAACAATCATCTCAAAAGCAACATGAATCTATGCAATTTCGAAATAAGAGTTTTAACTTTGAACTTGAATTAAATGATTTTGAACAATTAACAATAGTAACATTTAGTAGGTACCAAGCTGAGCTGCAGCCACAAAAAAAAAAAAAAAAAAATCGCTCTGAGCACTATGGCACTTCTCAGGTCATCAGTCCCCTACAACTTAGAACTACTTAAACCTAACTAACCTAAGGACATCACACACATCCATGCCAGAGGCAGGATTCGAACCTGTGACCGTAGCGGTCGCGCTGTTCCAGACTGTAGCGCCTAGAACCGCTCGGCCACCCCGGCCGGCTGCAGTCACAGATAAGCTAAAATATGGTAACAAAACTCGCACTCTTAATTTGTGCTTGTGTAATCTAAATATAGTTCTGTTTGGTTATTGTAGCCAGCTATGAATACTTTCAAAAATGGTTCAAATGGTTCTGAGCACTAGGGGACTTAACTTCTGAGGTCATCAGTCCCCTAGAACTCAGAACTACTTAAACCCAACTAACCTAAGGACATCACACACATCCATGCCCGAGGCAGGATTCGAACCTGCGACCGTAGCGGTCGCGCGTTTCCAGACTGTAGCGCCTAGAACCGATCGGCCACACCGGCCGGCTATGAATACTTTAACTGAACTTTGAAATTAAAGCAGTGAAATGGAATGATATTACTTTAATTCTATCGTTTGAATTTCAACGACACTCGGGTTCATTTTGGAAAAGGAAGGGACCCTGCTTGGTAATGCAATTGGGACAGTGAGCAACAATGGTTCATGCTAAGTTGCTGTATTTTAGTGATGCAAATGGAACAGTTTGAAAAGTTGAGGTCTGCTATACAATTCTAAAATTTGATGTGCTTTCAGTCTTCCTTGTTGGTTGATTGTAGGTTTGAAGTCGTCGATCGAGGAAGTGGCGAAAGTCACTTATTGCCGGCCGTCGCTGTTGCAGAAGCTGGATGTTGGTGCACTTTCTTCTCCACACGGTCACCAGGCGAAACGGGCTCTTGATGTGTGCCAGCTAATGTTTCCCGTCCGCGACACCTTGCCCGAAACTAGCATAGCAAGTCGAGCGCAATTACATGCTGTCAAACCCCGAAAGCGCGGCAACTCGTGGGAGCGTCACTCAATACACTCATACCTCACAGACAGGAGTTTCAACATTGACGTGCAGGGAAAACAATCAACACGACACGGTATACACGCGGGAGTACCCCAGGGAAGCATCCTAGGGCCCCTACTGTTTAACCTCTACATAAACGATCTCCCAACCACACACAACACAATGATGGCAATCTACGCGGATGACACAGCCATCCTTGCGCAAAATTGGAAACCATCAAACATTACGTCACGCCTACAGACTGCACTCAGAGTGGCCGAGCCTTGGTTGGAGAAATGGCGTGTTAGAGTAAACGTCGACAAGTGCGAAGCCGTTCTGTTCACTAGAAGACGGAAGCAACTGCGCAAACACCGCTACTGCAGACCAATAACCCTACATGCACGTCCAATACGTTTCCGCGAGAAAGTCAAATACCTCGGTGTCTGGCTGGACCGGAAATTACTCTGGGGGGGACCACATACAACACATGACCAACCGAGCTAGCGCGAGGCTCAAACAGCTCATCCTATGCTCAACAGGCGTAGCACACTGAACAGAAGGGTGTCGAGGTCCATGTACATGACACTTATCCGACCCCTGATGACGTACGCAGCTCCTGTCTGGGGATACGCTGCGCCTACACGCCTGCGCCGTCTGCAGCTCATACAAAACAAAGTACTCAAAATCATAAGCAATGCTCCACGATACACAGGCATCGCGGACCTTCACCGGGAATACCGACTTGAGACTCTCACGGAGGTAATCCACAAACTCACCACAAGACTATACAGAAACTCCAGACATTCGCAGAACCCGTTTATTCTGAATCTGGGGAACTACGACCACAACCATAGATGGAAACATAAAAGACCAAAAGACATACTTGTAAGGGCATAACATCTATGGCCAAGCATACGCAAACATAACGGCACAGGCGAGCCCCTGTTAATCAGACGCCATTACTGGATATCCAGCTGAAATATACTGCCGAATAACTGGCACCACACAGGGAAGCCGTACCGTACACTGCATGCAAACAAGCTCCACACATCCCCCACACAGTGAGACGATCTATGGCCGATCTCCCACTACTGTATAACGATCTCGATTGTTCCAGGAATGTAGCAGCTGCAGCCACTGGGACACATCGCCATCGCTTGTCACGGTAATGATGCATGATACCCATACTAACAAATCCAACCTTGCATGAGCTATCGCAGCTAGTAAGCCACTACTGCTCTTACTACCCATCCCACTGTCGCAGAGGTTTTTTTCCCACGGCACGAGCCATGGCACTTTTTTCCCTCTGCTCTTCAAATCGCTACCCTCACTCGCGTTTCGTCCACTATCTATCACCTGATGGACCGTGTTAATGCGTAGTCTTACCCAGACGCACGGACAACATCACAGCCCAGCATCCTGTGATCCACTTACTAGATGACTAACATGTTTACGGAGGTGACAGTAGAACTTTCGGTTTGGTCACCACGTTGGTGCGGGCGTGGAGGGGCCCCATCTCTATTTACCGCCCTACTCCAGCCAGACTCTCCTCTGCCCGCGCTCCACGCGGCAGAGTTAACACTACCCAAGATCCTAAACACTTTGGTTCTCCAAACGACCTATCGATGTAATCGTTCGATAGCATAGTTTTCCCTAGGCAAGACCCAGCGTAAAAATACAAATAATATTTACAAAACAAGCCAATTATACATCGACATAAATGCATAAATATATATATATATATATACAAATTGTAAAACAATTACAATATATAAAGACGCAGAAATTTCATATCTTCATGTAACAAAATAAGGAAAAAATGTATAGTACAATAGATGAAAATAGGAGGATATGCATTTCCGGCGTTACATCCCTCTACGATTTTTACCCTCCACGCTGCCCTCCAGTACTAAATTGGTGATCCCTTGATGCCTCAGAACATATCATACCAACCGATCCCTTCTTCTAGTCAAGTTGTGCCACAAATTTCTCTTCTCCCCAAGTCTGTTCAATACCTCCTCATTAGTTGTGTGATCTACCCATTTAATCTTCAGCATTCTTCTGTAGCATCACATTTCGCTTCGACCTCCCCCCACGAACCATGGACCTTGACGTTCGTGGGGAGGCTTGCGTGCCTCAGCGATACAGATAGGCCTACCGTAGATGCAACCACAACGGAGGGGTATCTGTTGAGAGGACAGACCAACATGTGGTTCCTGTAGAGGGGAAGGAGCCTTTTCAGTAGTTGCAGGGGCAAGAGTCTGGATGATTGACTGATCTGGCCTTGTAACACTAACCAAAACGGCCTTGCTGTGCTGGTACTGCGAACGCCTGAAAGCAAGGGGAAACTACAGTTGCAATTTTTCCCGAGAGCATGTAGCTTTATTGGTTGTGACACTGTAGGTTGTAATTCTCAGGTGCAGCATGCTTTCCTTCGTGGTGAAAGCCGGCAAAGGATTTGCCTATCGAAATGCTGTAGAAACGACGCTGACTGGGGATGCTTGAACATGTTCTCGTCTGTTCAGAGAAACTGATAACGTAGATGTAGATGTTAATAGATTTTCGTTTCGAACTGATACATTAACCACGGAAACGCGTGCTTAAGAGAGATGCATTTCCTTCGTCTAATTTTCCTTGCACATCACGTGCAACAGGAGAGAAGAAGAACATTTCGTTAACCGTGAGATCCATAGGAGAAGCATAAAGACTTCAGAATAGCTCCCATCACGGTAGGCGAGTGAAGATAAAAGTAGATTAACGGATGAAGTCGTTTGTAATTATTGGCGAGAATTATGTAGCGGCATTACAGAGAAGAAAAGCTCATATGAAAACATGTGCGCGAAATTATGGGCACGCAATAAAAATGTTCGAAGTCCGTTGGCATCAACAAAACGACGTCTGGACGATGAAGAAAGTAATAAAACTTGACTTGTTTCTCGTGAAATTAATCGAATACTAAGGAAAATATTTTCACTCAGTCAAACCAGAAGTTTGTTACATGGATCAAAGCAGGTTCGATGGGTCAAAGTGGATACTGACAAGTTGATAACTTTGCGCGCCTTTTTGCATAAAATTTACGGTTTTCTCAGGGAAAAACTCTGATATCCTGTACCTGCTTTGTCAACCTTGTTTTCTTCAATAAACAGGAGTTTCAGTCAGCACCCAGGTATTTTGAAGGATGCTTTACTCAGATTAGCTAATTCACATGTTTTCTAAAATAAGGTATTTGTGTATTTGTATACTTTCTAGAGTGAAAGCGAAAATGTCCAACTATTAGCTGAAGTTCCTGTAGACTTGAGATAAACACAAAATGATAATGAGGCTTATATACATATTGTTCACTCGTTAAAACTTTTCTCAGAGATAACTAGCAGTAGCAGTAGAGCAATTTACATTTTATTATTTCAGCAAAAACTAAAATATACCACAAATCCAATATCATAAATCAGCGACCCTCACGAATACAGCACAATTCTAGAGGCAAACGCTGTTCCTTGGTGACGGCCAATAGCAGCACAGAACGCGTGATGGCTGACTTTCATTTTTCTACGGACCTTGGCTAATGGCTCGAGTGAGCACGTCTCGAACGGTTCGAGAGTTCACGTAACGGCTCGCGATATCTCGTTCGTGCTTGACCCAGGCCCGGTTGTACTATCCCCCTCTCACCCATCCCCCCTCCGCAGATATGGAAGAATAATGTTGTTTGAAAACTATGAGTCTCTAAAATGGCAAGGAGCCCTATCATTTACGAGCTATGCTTAACACATGATACTCCTCAGTCGCTTGTCAACACACACGGAAAGGCTTGGCGGCCTGATGCAGCCAGGTGAAGGCGCATTAGCACAGACTGACGCACCAGCTGTGAAGGTATATCAAACGTCGTTCGTGAATCCACACAAGTAACTGAGTAAGGGCAGACAGAGAGGGCAAGAAACATCGCTAAAGAAGAAACGCAGAACCGAATTTCTGTATCTATGAGGAAACGTCTGAAAGCAACGGCATTCTCCTTGGGGACAGTTTGCAGATCCTGATAACTGTGAAAGTACTCTTCGGTTTTATATTGTATAATGTTTGACGTTATTAAATTGTGAAAGTTTGTTCCTATTATACTTCTTAAAATAAATGTGACACATCAAATACTCAGATTTGAAATATACACGGGAATAACTATCACAGTCCATTTCGTATCGAATTTTAGCTTTCAATGCTGTTTGTAGTAGAAATGAAGAGCTTCTAGACTGTGAAAATTTAACCTCGGAAAAATGACCGATGTCCACGTATTTCAGGCTCAGACTCGTTGTGTACTTTGAAAGAATCATCAAAGTTACATTGTCGTTTTGGAGGGCGATCAGAGTGGACACACTCACGTGCTGATTATTCACTATTTTTCGTTGTTCTAATCACAGTCTTCGAATAACAATGTTAGTGCCCTGTTAATTGAGCTGTAGCTCTGTGTTGAGACTGTGTTCGAAAACATGCCCATTGTCGAGCTATAGTTGTGATTAAAATTCTATTGCAAAACCTGGAACCAGTCAAAAACGAGGAAGGTTCATGGACGAGTTTCAGATTCTTCAATTTCAACATTCATTCGGGCCATGAGTCACGATACCAGCAATGAATGTAAGTTTTTACGCTTGACACATTTTTAAATACAACTAGCACAGAAAGAAATGCATTGATTATGGAGTTTAATGAAACAGCTTACTACGATAAACAAAATCCATATCAATCTGGTCTAATCAGCAAACCAAGGCAGAATTATGATGAAGCATAATATCGTGACAACTGTTACAGTTACAAAGTTTGTTACGCAGCACTTCTGTCAATCCATGGCATTACAAAACGACGCCTCATCACTCTGAAACGCTCACAATCCACCACAGGGAAAGCACACATCGTGACCAGCGGTAAACATGATAACAGGCCACACAAACGTCAGGGTGAAACAACGGCCATACTTCATATAAATACACAACACCTTAAAAGGTGTACTGCCCGTTAGAGCGTGGTGCAAATTGTTCAAATGGCTCTGAGTACTATGGGACTCAACATCGGAGGTCATCAGTCCCCTAGGACTTAGAACTACTTAAACCTAATTAACCTAAGGACATCACACACATCCATTCCCGCGGCAGGATTCGAACCTGCGATAGTAGCGGTCGCGCGGTTCCAGACTAAAGCGCCTAGAAACGCTCGGCCACACCGGCCGGCTGTTAGAGCGTGCATAACCGTCAGAGACTCTGTTTATCTGAAGACCTTAATGTCGAGAAGTTACCCAAGATGTACTTAAAGAAATTACCAATATCATATGAACAATATCATTTAATTTTTGTGACGAAATACAAGTTTTGGCTACCCAAGGTCTGATACTTGCAGCGTATGCGATAAATTTCAAACCGATGTTGCTCAAGTTGATTCACAGATAGCTAGCAGCCATGACATTTCTCTACAGGACCTGATTAAGATGACAAAATACTTATCCATTCAAAATGAACTACACGAAAGAAAGGCTGACGGGTTTTATGAAAAAAAGTGGACTGCACGACGGAGGCGTAGAAAAATCGAAAACAGAGTTGCAATTACGATGGATTACCAGAAAAATCTATTTGTCAACATCTCAGCAACTGAGATTAAGAACCGACAGCAGCTGTTATTTTACTCGTTTAATATGCATTGCCTTGCTACATGGAACTCCCTGTTCTATACTACATTCAAACCACTCAAACGTAAATTCAGATGAGCTTGTCCTACGTTATGGCATTATTGTACTGAACTCATGTCCAGCAGCTATGTGAAAGCAAAATTTCGTGATTCTTGCTCAGAACAGAACAAAAACTATAGTTTATTTCATTCCTGTCATTTCTTGGTGCATGCTAAACGAAGATTAGACCGTATCCAAATAACTTTTCCGCTGAACGGTCGTTCCTGTCTTGAATGTGACAAAAATGTGGGCCGCCCAGTAAACGAGACAATACTCGAAATCCCAAATGACTGCAGTCAAATAATTGAAAATTCAAGAACAGTTCCAGAATCTTTTGTTGTAGTGGACTGCAAGCATGACATTTGTCTTCAGAGGGGAAATTTTCTGAGTGAAAGTTATAAGGAGAAATGTCCTTTTGCTCAAAGAATTATCTCATAGTTCCTTGTGATGCAGAATGACAAACTGGCCCACTTGTAACGGTCCATATGAAACCTAAAAGATGACTGATGCTCCTCAACATCAAGAGTTAAAGGAGAAGCCCCCACCTCTGTAAAATCACCTACAACTTCTCGGTCCGTCTCTAATGATCTCGACGTCGAGGGGACATAAACCCAATCTCCTTTCCTTCTTCCTTCCTCACAACGTCTTAGCATCCCTAAAGCAAAATATGACGATTGGCAAATCTTAAAGTTGTTTTGTGAACCAGAAACTCAACAAAACACTATGTGATCAAAAGTATCCGGACACCTGGTTGAAAATTACTCACAAGTTCGTGGCGCCCTCCATCGGTAATTCTGGAATTCAATATGGTATTGGCCCACCCTTAGCTTTGATGAAAGCTTCCACTCTCGCAGGCATGCGTTCAATCAAGTGC
Organism: Schistocerca nitens; assembly: GCF_023898315.1. Taxonomy (NCBI): domain Eukaryota; kingdom Metazoa; phylum Arthropoda; class Insecta; order Orthoptera; family Acrididae; genus Schistocerca; species Schistocerca nitens. The sequence continues at coordinate 676,756,902 of NC_064618.1, forward strand.
TGGAAGGTTTCTCGGGGAATGGCAGCCCATTCTTCACGAAGTGCTGCACTGAGGAGAGGTATCGATCGGTCGGCGAGGCCTGAGACGAAGTCGGCGTTCCAAAACATCCCAAGGGCGTTCTGTAGGATTCGTAATTCAGGAAAACTGGCTCATTATAAGAAAGCGAAAGCTCTAGAAATAGTTTCTCTGCTTTTAAATTCGTTTCAGATTTTGTAAGGACTTTGATAGTAGTTTTTACCTTGCAAATTAATTACGTGTATTGTTGTATTATTTTTTTCGCCGTTGTACTGTATTATTGCAAGTGGACCTACTACTATGTCAAGATGAAATTGCTTTATTGAATATACCTTGAGTGTCAAGTATAAAAGTGATACAGTCGTACTAGTATTTATAAAAAAGAGTAGTTTCTAGGCTTTTAAATTCATTTATAAATGCACTTACATCATTTTTACTTTTCAAGTTTTGTGTGCTGTTGTGCTGACATGTTTTTTCAGTGTTGTTCTGAACTATTGTAAGTGGTTGTTCTAGAATAAAAAAAAATTAGGGAAGAAAAACAGATCTCAAAGTTTAAAATTTAATTTTTTGTGATATTCCAAGCTGGACTTGGATCGTTATCCTCGTGTAACACTCATTTTCAGATGTGTACTTTTCAAGAGCAGCTCCTGAATTGCAGATTCTTGGACATTATGCTGGTGTAAACAAATTATTGCTATTAAATTATACAAAATATTTTAACATAATTAAATGATTCATTATTATTATACACGTTCCAGTCAAATTAATGTTACCACCACCTATGTTCGACGTCAACGTGCAGTAACCACTCACAGGCAGCGGGTAGCAGCAACAGCAGTGGAGGTTACATAAAGTGTGTCAGGAAGACGCGGGGAATAGTGCATTCGTTGGCGAATTGTGGAAACGGAGCGATTTATTCGTCTTCTGAAAGAGCATGATTATTGGCATTCGGACCAAGGATGGAGGCTAAGTTTCTGAACTGATCGCGTTCCGCCGTCGTTAAAATATACCGTGCATGGAAAAATGGCGCAAACAGAAACTGGCGCCGAGGCAGCTGTGGAGCACCAAGGGCCACAGACGATAGAGATGAACGACGGCTGCGGAGATGTGTTCGGGCGAATAGAGTGCAACTGTAGAGCAACTGATCGTCCAGATGAACCCACGGGTACCACCAGTGCCTCCTCAACGTCCGTCCAGCGGCCGTTGCTGTACATAGGCCTCCGCTGCAGACGCCTGGATCATGCATCCCTGCTGACTGCTGTTCATAGGCTACGAAGGCTGGAATTTGCACGCCAGTACTGCAACTGGTCCCCTACTGAGCGGCGACAGGTGGCCTTTTCAGATGGCAGATGGCCGTTGGCGCGTACGAGTTGAAACGTCTGAAAGTGAACACCCTGCAACAAACGTCGGAAGGGTCCAATCCAGAGGAGGTAGCAATGTAGCCTGGGAAATGTTTTCGTGGCATTCTCTGGATGATCCTGTCATTCTGAAAGCCATAATGGATCAACACAAGTACGGAATTATCATTGGGTGCCATGTCGAGCCCTACATGCAGTTCGTTTTCCCTCTACCAGCGGGACAATGCGAGGTGTCTCACAGCTGGCAGTGTACATGCATGGTTCGAAGAGCACCAGGATGGGCTTACAGTACTCTCTTGACTACCAAGCCTCCGGATTTAAACTCAATTGAGAATTTTTGGAATCCCTTCGATCGAGCTGCTCGCGGCATCAATCTCAACCGAGAAACCTTGCGCAACTGGGCATGGTGCTGGACTCGGCATGGGTCCACATCCCTATTAGAATCTTCCATAACCTCTCTCTGCTCTCTGGTATGGACAACCTCCCCTGAGGTGGTCTACAATATCGGAGTCTGTTGTCTATTGACATTCACTCCACGAATATAAGATAAAATTGACTGGTATTAAAAGGATTAGGTAAAACTTGTCTGAAAAAATGGCTCTGAGCACTATGGGACTCAACTGCTGTGGTTATCAGTCCCCTAGAACTTAGAAGTACTTAAACCTAATTAACCTAAGGACATCACACACATCCATGCCCGAGGCAGGATTCGAACCTGCGACCGTAGCAGTCGCACGGTTCCGGACTGCGCGCCTAGAACCGCGAGACCACCGCGGCCGGCAAAAACTTGTCTGAGCTCGACAGGATGAAATGCAGTGGGTGCTAGGAAACTAGCGGTGCGAGGAAGAGGAATGTTTGTTCTTCTTCTTCTGCTTAACTCTTGGAATAGCAGCGATTATGCGCTGCCAGTCATACGCGGTAAAAACAGGGAAGCGGTTTATAAGGTCCAAGTCCTTCTTAGGAACGACGGCAGTTTGATTTGCAATTGCCCAACCAAAAGCCGGCCGAAGTGGCCGAGCGGTTCTAGGTGCTACAGTCTGGAACCGCGCGACCGCTACGGTCGCAGGTTCTAATCCTGCCTCGGGCATGGATGTGTGTGATGTCCTTAGGTTAGTTAGGGTTAAATAGTTCTAAGTTCTAGAGGACTGATGACCTCAGCAGTTAAGTCCCATAGTGCTCAGAGCCATTTGAACCATTTGAACCCAACCAAAATCACAAGGCTTATGGGGCAGAGGTGGTTTAGGAACATTGGAGTCGATAAAAGGGTACTAGGTATTGTGATGCGCGAACGTCTTGTCATGCAATGATTTTGCGACCATCTTCAGTAGTCCTGGCGAAGTCATCTCTGTCTCTGCTGGCGGCGTATTGACTGCCTCTTCTGTGTCTTGTTCTTGGATGGGCGCATAGTTGTGTCCTCGGGAGGGCGGGCGGTTCGATGCCTTTGGCCACGTCATCACGTCATCCCGTGTTACTGGTGGAGCTGGCTCGAAATCTTGTTTCCGCAGGCCCTCCCCTATCGAGGAGGGAGCAGACATCTCATTCGCCACCTCCGTGGGCACCCCCCTAGCGCCCTGCATTACCGCAGGAGTCCGGGAGAGTGTCCATCTGCGTGGCGATGCTGGCAGTCGTAAAGTCTCGACCCTTGCGAGACTTGCAGGCCAGCAACTCGCAGAGCTGCGCGAGCTGGAGGTGTACCTCGTCCACGTCGGCCCGAAGTGCAGCCCTCTCCTCTGCCGTGGCAGATTTGAGAGCGGCAACTGCGTTGGCGACAGCATCATCGATCTTGCGAATGCTGTCGGGATTGCAGCAGCACCAAATTCCACTTGCGCCAGCACCAGCAGAAGTGCCAGTGACATGAAGCGCGGGCGGAGCGTTTACCGCGTCTTGGTTCATTGCCACCTCTTCTTGCGTGGTAATTCGCCGTCGGCGTGTGTGCCGCCCTTTCCCGCTGCCACAGCTCTTGAGATAACTGCAGCCACGGTGGTTGGCGGCGTGTGAACCGCTGCTGTTGGAACATGTAGCGACAGCGTCCCTAGGCTTCGTGCACTCGCATTTGAGGTGCGACTTTGCACACTTCATAATCTCGCTGACTTTCTTTCTTCATGTTTCGCAACAGCCCCTACTGCGGAATGTGGTTATTCACGCTTTTTCCAAGTGGTCAAACTAATGTGATCGGACAGTGTATATATTAACAGACATTGATCTGTATTCAAAATAAACTAGGGCAGCAGCTTTAAAGACTGTAGTGTCCTGCGGTCGGCAGAAAGAACTAACAATCAAGTTTGAACACACTTTATTATAACTAAAACGCCTTCTTGGCGTGCGCTAATTGCCAAACGCAAGAACAACAAGAAGCACAACAATTCTTATGGTGGCAAAAGTCAGAAAAGAGCATAAAACAATGAAAAAGAAATAATAACCAAAATATTACTCTACACAGTTACAAAGATACAACTTTCTACTGAATGTTACGTCGTGTGTCTACTAGGCTAGAACCGGTATAGGTATTGGCTCGAGCTGTCCTAGGTATAGGTACACACTGCCGGTCTGACTCTGCTGGCGTGCTTATAACGCCGATTCGGGGGAGTGCTACACGTAGTCACATTAGTTCCAATTGGTGGATCTCTCTCACGTGGTTTTTCACGAAGTAGTGCCGTGTTTATGCAGAAAGTCTGTTGATGTTTACAGCCTCTGGCGATGTTTTGACCTGAGCTCTTGAAGGGAGGTCAGCAGTCGCCCTTTCTTGTCTGTTGTGCGGGCCCTCTAATTGATAAGGGGCCGCTACGACAAAGACCAAAATTGGCGGTGAAGTACGGAAAGCTTTGTGTATGTGTATGTGTGTGAGCATTCCTAAGGGGCCAAACTGCTGAGGTAATCGGTCCCTAGACTTACACACTACTTAAACTAGCTTAAACTATTACGGTATATTGATAATTTTTACTTATGGACCGTCTGACAGCAACTGAATAAAACACAATTTTAGTGCCATACGCGTTTCGCCTTTATTTTCTGCATCATCAGTGGCCTAGAATATGTACATATGTTTGCTATTTAATTTACATATTTGTCACTGTACCTATAGGTTATAAACAGTTTTGGTGGTTGGTATTTCCTATTAAGTAGTAATGTTTTGAACTGTACTTACAAGTAGCGTGGACAATTTCTTACATATTACCCTCCTGTTGCATTTTTGGTGTTGTTCTTCTTCTTATGAATGCCAATTTGCGGTTTTTTTCGCACATTCATGTCACATATGTTCAATACCTATGCCGGCTCTAGCCTAGTAGACACACGCCGTAACATTCAGTAGAAAGTTGTATCTTTGTAATTGTGTAGAGTAATATGTACATATTCCAGGTCACTGATGATGCCTTGCAGAAAATAAAGGCGAAACGAGTATGGCACTAAAATTGTGTTTTATTCAGTTGCTGTCAGACGGTCCATAGGTAAAAATTATCAATATACCGTAATATTACACGCAACTGAGGAAGACAGGACTACAAAAGTTGAAGATGTCAATATAGCATAAACTAGCTTCTGCTAAGAACAACACACACACACCCATGCAACAAGGAGGACTCGAACCTCCGGTGGGAGTGGCCGAGCAATCTGTGACATGGCGCTTCTAATTGCTCGGCCACTCCACGTGGCTCGAAAGCTTTCAAAAGCTATACAAAATTAGAAGGAAAGGTCCTGCACTGTTGTAAACAGATCCGGGTAAATAATTTTACAGTTCTAAATTTATGCCTTTAATGAAGAGACAGAATGTCCTTAACTTCTGTTTTAATTCTAATTTGAAGACTTCGTTCGTGGAACGACTTCAGAGAACTTTGAAGGGATTAATATTCACAGAATTTACAGTTACAGATTTTCTTCGCTAGATTAACCTCCTCCCACATTTAAGTGATAAAATATAATAGAAAACATAGCTTTCTAAAGTAAGATATGACCTTATGAAGTTAACGATAATCACCTATTATCTCCTTCATAGAGTAAAATACGGACTGTAGACCAGTCCAAAAAGATGTGTAAGGTATGAGATTTTGTACGAATCAGTAAACACAAAGTGGTATTTGATAAAGGTGAAAGGTAACAGGGGATAATATGGAACTCTTTCAAGTAATTTAAAATTTAAAGCACAGCAGCAGATATAATATGCTGGGCAAAATAGACCGGAAAATACTTGTTTTGTGTTTTGATGGGCGTTGTAGTTCCGTTGCATAGTGTTTTGGTTTTCTTTTAATTGCAACGAATTATATAAGTGTGGTGATAATTCGTAAAATTATATAATGTATTTAGATTTAAGTATTTAAATATTATAAAATATTGTAAACGAATTGTGGCCATGTTTAGCGATTATTTGGGCTACTGTGGTGTCATGTGACCCGACTCAGTACTGTGGATGTGAGCGGGAAAATCGGGGTCTTTTGTCGTTGACCGTTGTGGTGGCGAGTTGGGAGCGGCAAAGTGCCGCGAGTGCAAGCATGAACGCGAGCGTATGCGAAGGAACAAAGTGAAAGCGTGTGGGTGTGAGACAAACAGTGTACGAATTGCACCGATTATTATTTGTGAGCTTAATAATGCATGGTCACAACGTTAAAGTGTTTCTTTTGAATAAATAAGTTTCAATCTGAACGTGTATATTTCAATTCATTGCTGTTCAAAAGCCAGCCGATATCTGACTCAATAATAGGGGCGCAAATGCAACCGTTTACTACCAACCCCCTTTGCAGATGATACACGTGAAAAAATAGGTAGTAAACGAGCCCGAGTTCAGTTGCAATTGGGGGCTCGTCCGGGATAGGACTTTTCTTCCATATTCTATAGTATTTCGGAATCGGATGTCCGTCTGATGTTAGCCTTTTGAACAGTCAGTGTGGGGGCTCTGAGCTAAACCGGTGCATTAGCAGTACCGGAGTGTTTGTGCTGGACAAGATACGCGCTGCCCCGTGGTTACGCCGATATAAGGCCACCACGATTGTGAAGCAGTCAGTTACACAGTCTGATGAGTCGACCACGTGTTGCCGCGGGTAAAACCGCCGTGCTTACCGTGTCCATGTGTTGTCGCGGGTAAAACAGTCGTCCGTGCCGCGACGCGTGCTGCCGCGAGAAAAAAAAACCGTCGTCCGTGCCACGTCCATGTGTTGCTAAGGGTAAAGCAGTCGAAGCTGTATCCACGTGCTGCCGACGATCAACGCCGTCGTCCGTGCCACCGACCAACACGACTACATGCTGCCAGGGGCCTACGCAACGTGTTCTCGCTCCTGATTGAGTTTGCTGTGTGTCCACGCCGCCGATTACGGTTCATTGCATAGGTGTGCTGCGGAGCTCACTGCTGAAGTCGCGTCACACGAGTATATAAAAGATAAGTAAAGCCAGCAGCTACATTGCAAAATTGTGTCCTTTCATTAGCCATGGCCGATGAGACGCGTGAATCTCAAAGTGAAGGCGAATCAGTGGATGTTAGGAGTACCTGTAGTAGCCCTAGCATGCCAAAAGAAATAGGCTGGGTACCAGGAAGTGACCTCAGTACATTTTTTGTAAAACTTACTAGTAAAGTAGGAGAAATAGACTCGAAAATAGGAAATATAAAAACTGCAATAGTTGGAGAAATGGATTCGAAAAGAGGGCATATGGAATTAAGGCTTAGTGATAAAATAAAGACAGTGAGTGAAAAATTTGATCAGCTAGATCTCAAATTCACTCAAATTACAGATAAAGTCGAAAACACAGTCAAAATTGTTGAGGGAATTATTGAGAGAGTTGATGAGGTTGAAAGAGGCCTAGTAGCCAAGGTGGACACTGTGCAAAGTAATCTTGTGGGGCAGATTCAGGTACAGGAACAGAAATGCACATTATTTCAAAGACAAACAGAGGCAGACATTGAATCCTTTAAGATAGGAGTACTGGATTGCCATAAGGGAATTACTGACAATAAGAAGGAATTAGAAGGGGAAATAAATGTCTTGAGGGAAACAGTTAATACTGTGGCAGCAGGGAATGGAAATTTATTGTTGGGATATCCTCTTGGGCATGGATTTCAGTCAAAACCTTTTAATGGGGAGAATAAATACCATGCAGTTGACTTTCTAGCTGCGTGTAAGGATAACTTCGTGACAGGGATGAGTGAGCAGGCAAAAATTAAATATGTTAAGAGGCAGTTGGAAGGGGGAGCTCAAACATGGGCGAACCAAAATGATGATAAATTTTGTGATTTTAAAACCTTCGAAAACCTGTTCTTGAATAAATACTGGGGTCAAGCAAAACAATTAAGATTGCAAAACGATTATTTGAATGGATCCAGTTACAAGAGTGGAAAGGAAAGTATGAGAGAGTTCTGTGTTAGAGAACTGAATAAATTAAATCATCTGGATAGGCCACTGGGCGTATTAACAGAAATATCTACACTAAAGAGAAGATTACCAGAGCATTTGCAATGGGGTTTGATTCACAGTGCAACAGATTCAGTGGAAGAATTTCTTAATTTTGTGGATAATATGGACAGGGCATTGTGTTACAGACCTAAATACATGGAACATAGGGAGAGTGGAAGGTATCATGAAAGGGGAAACAGTATTAATTATGAATACAGTAATAATCATAACAGGTGGAGAGAAGATAGAAGTGATCAGAATAATCAGGATAGAGATTGGAGAAGCAAGCCACAAAGGTATAACAGAAATTTTGGGGGGAGAAGAGACAATTTTGATCAGATGAGGAGTGATATAGAAGGTATGAGAGTAGGAATGCCAGATGCAAATGGACAGGGTAGGCAATCAAAAAACTAATTGATGCCTCACTTAAGGTCCGCAGGGGCGCTGGTAATTATGTGAACAGGGCCAGACAAGGACATGATGGGATGAGTAATAAAGTCAGAAAGGAAAATAGGGAAATTGGGATATGTCATGTGGATGCTGTCTTAGGAAATGAAAATCTATGGGGAGGTTTTAACAGTTATAGAAATACAGATAAAAGGTATAAGAGGAAAAAAGGGAACAAGGCTAATATCAGCAATGAACAGTGTGAGTTTAAGATTGATGACATGTTTAAAAGGGAAGAGAAATTACAAGCAGAGGAGGACAATATTGATTTGTGTGCAGCAAAATTCATTGAAAGATCAGAGACAGAGGTAGTTTCATCAGAAGGGGGAACAGAAGTGGATATGGAATTAAGAGGCAATGTTCACAGTAATAATGGGTGTGATGAATGGGTAGAGATGTCTATTGGAAGTAGTATGGAGAATTGTTGAAAAGGTGAGGAGAGGGTTATTCAGTGTGATGTAAAGGCTAATAAGAGTGGTGTATTTGACAATGTGGAAAATGCTAGTAAATTACCTACTGATAAGGTTACTGTGCTTGTGGATGCATGTGTTAACTGTGGTAGTGATAATGACTTCAGTGTGGATATGGAAATGGGTAATGATATGGAGAATGATGCTGTAGGTTGCCCAGAAGATAAAATTGAAACCTATGTTTTCTTAACTGATGATGCAAGCCTGAAAGATGTTAATTGTGGATGGTTAGGAAAGGAGGAGGCTGATTATGATTTGAGTGATTGGGTGTCCTATGCAAAATTACATAAAGCTTTGATGCCTGAAGAATGGGGTAAAATAAAATTTAAAATTGCCAGAAAATTGGAAGAATTAAGTAAAGAAGAGAATGTTGAGTTTGCTATTAAGGATCTGTTTGTAGGGCATACTGATGTATGTTTTGGAGAAAGACCTAAAGATATTTGCATCATGCAAGAGGAAAGCAGGAGAGAAGTAGAAAGAGATTTATTACAGGAATCAGGGCTGAACAGAGTAGAAATAGATGTGATACAGCCAATAATTGATATCAATGTGGGAGGAATTACAGATATAGCATTATTAGACTCTGGCTCAAGTTTATCTGCAATCTCTGAATCTTTCTGGCAGCAAATTAAAGGTTTAGGATTAACAGAATTACCAGTTACAGGAGTCAAAATTAAGACAGCAACTGGGACATGTAGCAAGCCCATCAGCAGGGAATTATTACTGGAATTTAATAGTAATGAGTATTGTTTTGATATTAGTTGCTTTGTGGTGAAGGGTTTGGCATTGAATGTAATTTTGGGTATGGACTTCTTGTACAAGTATGACTGTAGCATTTTTGTAAAGGACAGAGTAGTAGAATTTGATACTGGTGGAAATAGACGAAGAATAAAATTTAAAGGGGAATTGAAAGGAGGTGAGACAATTACTCATTTACAAAGGATAGAAGAGGTAAGTGATGAGATGTGCAGTGAACAGCATATACATGACAAAGTAAATGAAATGAGGAACAAAAGGTGCAGCTTACAGATTTATTGTGTAAGCATAAGCATGTGTTCTCTGACAGACCTGGAAAAGTCGTAGATTTCAGTTATGTTTTGAGGGTATTGCCACATGAAGTGATAAGGGCCAAACCTTATCCTATAGCAATAGCTAATAGAGAGGCTCTAAGGGCAAGGACACAGATGATGATGAAGTGGGGCATTCTGGAAATGGGGAGGAGTGAGTATTGTAATCCAATAGTAGTGGTGAAAAAGAGGGATGGTTCTATAAGAATAGTATTGGATGCAAGAAAGCTAAATAAAATAATAGTCAAAGAAAATGATCAGCCAGAGAACATGGATGAGCTGTTGCAAAAATTTTATAATGTTAAAATTCTGTCAAGTGTTGATTTGACTTCAGGGTTCTGGCAGGTTTGGCTGAAGAGAGCAGAAAGTACATAGCTTTCTTATTTGAGGGCAGGACTTATATGTTTACAGTTGTGCCATTTGGTTTATCAATATCTGTAGCAGTTTTTGTAAGGGCTTTAAGTCATGTGTTGGGTGATGAACTAATGAGAAAATTGACAGTGTATGTAGATGACATTTTGATTACGAGTAGCAATTGGCAAGAGCACTGTCAGCTGTTGGAGGATGTATTCGAGGCTATATCTAAAGGGGGGATGACCCTTAAGTTAAGTAAGTGTGAATTTTTTCAAGCAACAGTACTATTTCTTGGTCATCAGTTAAATCCTGATGGCATTCTGCCCAATAAAGAGAAAATCAAGGCTATTGTTGACTGCAAGGTGCCAACGAACAGGAAACAATTGAAATCATTTATAGGACTATGTTCATTCTACAGGAAGTACATAAGTGATTATAGCATGAATTCACCTAACTTATGTAGACTATTAAAGAAAAGTGTAACCGGGTGCTGGATATCTGAGTGTGACAGGGAATTTAAAGCCATCAAGAATAGCTTAAAAAACAGCAAAATTTTGTTCTATCCAGATTTGTCTTTGCCTTTCTGTATTGGGGCAGACAGCTCAGATTATGGGATAGGGGCAGTGCTATTTCAGGAGAGGGTAGTAGATGGGAAGACCGAGCACAGGGCAATCGCTTTTGCAAGCAGAATGCTGTCCAAACATGAATTGATGTATGGTATCTCAGAGAAGGAACTTTTAGCCATAGTTTTTGGATTTCAGAAGTTCAGGATATATGTGGAAGGTAGGAAAGTGATTGTTTACATAGACCATAAGGCTCTGAGCTATTTGCAAGAATGTAAGCTGTTAAATAATAGACTCATGAGATGGGCCATGTTTCTGCAGCAGTTTAACTATGAGATAAGGTATGTTAAAGGCACAGACAACAATATGGCTGATGCCTTATCAAGGTTACCTTACATTGGAGAAGAACATGAAGGCAATGGAGATGAGAAAGAACTACAGATATTGTATATGAAAGGAGTGGGTGGAGAGAAGGAAATCAGATCCATCTGTAAGGACATGAGGCGACTTCAGAATGGGGACCAAACCTTGAAGTTTATCAAAACAAACTTTGGAAGTAAAGAACATGAAAAAATAGCTAAATATTATAGAATTTATAAGGGTATTTTATTTAGACGAAGAAATTTGGACAAAGAGGAGTGGAAGGTATGTTTTCCAGATGAGCATGTGGAAAAATTAATCAATTACATCCACCTTAGCCATGGGCATTATGGGGCTCAGAAATGTTTGGAAATACTGCAGGACTATGTTAGTTTTAAAAACATGGCCAGGAGAGTAAAGAGACAGTTGGCTTCTTGTGACAAATGTCAAAAAGTGAAGTATAATACTATTGTAGTACAAGGAAAGATGCAGAATATTGTTCCTAAAAGAAATGGTGAACTGCTGGCTATTGATTTATTTGGGAGGCTGCCAACAGGTCGAGGGGGTATAAAGTATGTTCTTTTAGCTGTTGATGTATTCTCAAAGTTTGTAAGGCTGTATGCACTGAAAAAGGCCACTAGCCAGAATATAATTAACAAGCTAGAGAAAGATTACTTTGTGAATATTATAAAACCAGAGAATGTTCTGTCTGATAATGGAGCACAATTTGTATCTAGTGTGTGGGGGAAGTTTATGCAAAGATCTGGGATAAAGCATATAAGGATTTCAGTGTATCACCCTGCGGGAAACATGGCTGAGAGGTATATGAGGGAGCTGGGTAGGCTATGTAGGACATATTGCAGTAAAAAGCATAGTACTTGGGTACAATACATAACTGTGTTTGAGGATCTTATGAACACAGTGAAGAGTTGTGCGACAGGATTCTCACCCTATGAGCTCATGAAAGATATCAAGCCAGACAATCTAATAGCAGAACACATACATTTTCCTCCATCTCAAGGCTTGACAAGTCAAGAGAAGATGCAGATAGCCAGACAGCAAATGTTAAAGAAAGGGCATGAGAGACAGAGGAGGCATGGAGAAAGGTATAAGACAAGAAAGTTCAAGGAGGGAGATAAGGTGCTGGTGAGCAACAAGAAAAAATCCAGTGACATTGATGGCGAAATCAAAAAGTTATTTGAGTTATACCATGGACCCTTTGAGATAACGGGTTGTCCACACCCTAATGCATATAGGTTGGTACATCCAGTGTCTAAAAAGCCATTTGGACTGAGAAATGTAACGGAGTTGAAAAAATATGTGGTGAAAGAATAAAGGTAAGGAAGTGATATTCTCGTGTATACAATTGTCTAGTTAAAAAAAGTGTGGTATGACTATTGTATGCAGCTATAAAAAAGATTTATTGGGGGCTATGTATATGTGTATTTATAATAGGAGTATTATTTGTGTTACTGTGTATGTTGTGATGCCACTGTTGGTGGTCAACAAACTTCATTACTGTATGTATTTGCAATAAGGGAGTCTGTTGTCCAATGGATTTGCACAACTGGTGTGGGTGTGATAGAAGCCTTGTGAAAGTCATACAGGAACTGAAACCTACTGTGTATATATGGTCTTTATTTCTGTATAAATGTGTGGAGAGTATAGGAGGGAGGAAATATGCAAATAGCTTGTTTAATAAAATAGTTGGATTTTATTAAAATTTCTAATGTATCTGTGGCACCTGGTGTTGATACTGGTGCGTGGGGGTAAGATTGTTGCTGGGACAGTCATGTAGAGCAATCACTAAATATGCAAATTGTAGAGGCATATGGGAAATAATTAACTTGCTTATTATAAGATGTTCGTGAGGGAAGTGAGGGAAAGAACACAATGGCTAAGTGGATGCTTGTAAAAGTTTGACATTGGTGAGTTTGTTTGCCATTAATGAATGAATCTAGTTAGCCATGGAAATGGCATAAAAGAATGGGTTTCAAGATATTGCCAAATATTATGTGAAAATTTATATAGGAATTCATGGAAAAAATTGAGCGTATTTATGTACAGTGATATAGTTGTATGCATGCTTAAAAAATATAAGAATCTGCATCTGGGAATAAATTCTCTTGGTGCAGGGGGTAGAAGTGTCGGAGCTCCTGATCTGGGAACATTTGAAGGGTGAAATAGAATATATTTAATTATGCTATGTTTGTGTTGATTTGTGTGCATGTTTGTCATTTGTACAAACCTCAATAAGAACTGATCAGTGAACACAGGATGTTCCAGGGAGGGTTTGGATAGCCTGACTCCTGGGAAATGTGGGTCTGCATGTCTAGGCAAGATTTACGAGGATCTGATTAAATTTTGATAGGATGGTTTGGCTAATGAGAGGAAGCACAGTACTGCTGTCTGACAAGTTAGGAAAGCCTGCATTCCAATGCATAAACATGTGAACACAAGGATCTGGTTACAACAACCTCGTGCAACTTACAGAAACAACTGTGTAAAAAGTGAAAGTGTTAATGTGCAGCGAGTGTGCAACCTACAGTGTGTTTCAAAAATGACCGGTATATTTGAAACGGCAATAAAAACTAAACGAGCAGCGATAGAAATACACCGTTTGTTGCAATATGCTTGGGACAACAGTACATTTTCAGGCAGACAAACTTTCGAAATTACAGTAGTTACAATTTTCAACAACAGATGGCGCTGCGGTCTGGGAAACTCTATAGTACGATATTTTCCACATATCCACCATGCGTAGCAATAATATGGCGTAGTCTCTGAATGAAATTACCCGAAACCTTTGACAACGTGTCTGGCGGAATGGCTTCACATGCAGATGAGATGTACTGCTTCAGCTGTTCAATTGTTTCTGGATTCTGGCGGTACACCTGGTCTTTCAAGTGTCCCCACAGAAAGAAGTCACAGGGGTTCATGTCCGGCGAATAGGGAGGCCAATCCACGCCGCCTCCTGTATGTTTCGGATAGCCCAAAGCAATCACACAATCATCGAAATATTCATTCAGGAAATTAAAGACGTCGGCCGTGCGATGTGGCCGGGCACCATCTTGCATAAACCACGAGGTGTTCGCAGTGTCGTCTAAGGCAGTTTGTACCGCCACAAATTCACGATGAATGTCCAGATAGCGTGATGCAGTAATCGTTTCGGATCTGAAAAATGGGCCAATGATTCCTTTGGAAGAAATGGCGGCCCAGACCAGTACTTTTTGAGGATGCAGGGACGATGGGACTGCAACATGGGGCTTTTCGGTTCCCCATATGCACCAGTTCTGTTTATTGACGAAGCCGTCCAGGTAAAAATAAGCTTCGTCAGTAAACCAAATGCTGCCCACATGCATATCGCCGTCATCAATCCTGTGCACTATATCGTTAGCGAATGTCTCTCGTGCAGCAATGGTAGCGGCGCTGAGGGGTTGCCGCGTTTGAATTTTGTATGGATAGAGGTGTAAACTCTGGCGCATGAGACGATACGTGGACGTTGGCGTCATTTGGACCGCAGCTGCAACACGGCGAACGGAAACCCGAGGCCGCTGTTGGATCACCTGCTGCACTAGCTGCGCGTTGCCCTCTGTGGTTGCCGTACGCGGTCGCCCTACCTTTCCAGCACGTTCATCCGTCACGTTCCCAGTCCGTTGAAATTTTTCAAACAGATCCTGTATTGTATCGCTTTTCGGTCCTTTGGTTACATTAAACCTCCGTTGAAAACTTCGTCTTGTTGCAACAACACTGTGTTCTAGGCGGTGGAATTCCAACACCAGAAAAATCCTCTGTTCTAAGGAATAAACCATGTTGTCTACAGGACACTTGCACGTTGTGCACAGCACACGCTTACAGCAGAAAGACGACGTACAGAATGGCGCACCCACAGACTGCGTTGTCTTCTATATCTTTCACATCACTTGCAGCGCCATCTGTTGTTGAAAATTGTAACTACTGTAATTTCGAAAGTTTGTCCGCCTGAAAATGTACTGTTGTCCCAAGCATATTGCAACAAACGGTGTATTTCTATCGCTGCTCGTTTAGTTTTTATTGCCGTTTCAAATATACCGGTCATTTTTGAAACACCCTGTACATATAGACAAACATGGGCATTTATATAAGTTTCTTTGCATTTTGCCTGCCCAATCAGACTCAATAGGAGACTATCTAATTGTATATTTGAGTTGGATACATTGTTGGATAATGTTTGTATGTTTTGTGATGACAGTACTTACAGTGATTAACTCGCCACTATAACACTGTTCTACATGTTTTGGTGCCATTATAGTTATAATTAAAATGTTTAATATATAAAGTAATATGGGTTGACTCCATTTGGTGCTACTTCATGTTGCCATTACTAAGGTAATGTCTCCATGAAGTGGGGGTATGTAAGGTAACAGGGGATAATATGGAACTCTTTCAAGTAATTTAAAATTTAAAGCACAGCAGCAGATATAATATGCTGGGCAAAATAGACCGGAAAATACTTGTTTTGTGTTTTGATGGGCGTTGTAGTTCCGTTGCATAGTGTTTTGGTTTTTTTTTTTATTGCAACGAATTATATAAGTGTGGTGATAATTTGTAAAGTTATATAATGTATTTAGATTTAAGTATTTAAATATTATAAAATATTGTAAACGAATTGTGGCCATGTTTAGCGATTATTTGGACTACTGTGGTGTCATGTGACCCGACTCAGGACTGTGGATGTGAGCGGGAATATCGGGGTCTTTTGTCGTTGACCGTTGTGGTGGCGAGTTGGGAGGGGAAAGTGCCGCGAGTGCAAGCATGGACGCGAGTGTATGCGAAGGAACAAAGTGAAAGTGTGTGGGTGTGAGACAAACAGTGTACGAATTGCATCGATTATTATTTGTGAACTTAAAAATGCATGACCACAACGTTAAAGTGTTTCTTTTTAATAAATAAGTTTCAATCTGAACGTGTATATTTCAATTCACTGCTCTTCAAAAGCCAGCCAATGTCTGACTCAATAATAGGGGTGCAAATACAACCGTTTACTACCAACCACCTTTGCAGATGATCCACGTGAAAAAATAGGTAGTAAACGAGCCCGAGTTCAGTTGCAAAGGGGCACTCCAAACTGATCAACTATTTAAGGGACATATGTTATAGACGACAGCTAATCGCATAATATTACTGGCTCAGTTTAAGGACATAAATTACAGAAAACTAGCTATCCACAAACTAGTGGAGAATACGTAAAGGAAGAAGGTAATTAAGGAACTTGTGACATGATTGTAGCGCGAAATAATAACACAATTGGATTGTTGTACCATAAAATTTAATTTGGTTATCACTGTTAGCATTCAACCGCGATTCTTATACATATATTTTAACAACGCGTTTCAAGAGACAATGCTCTCATCATCAGGTTGTAAAGTCTATGTCATGAAATTATACGGACTAAAAAGACAAAATACCATCACAAATAGTTGGGAAATCCATAGAGCAAAACAGAATTAAAAGTATATTGGACTGTGGGTCCTCGTCTTACATTGAAGTTGTTGACACAAGTCGATGGCCGTCCCATAGCTACCAAATATGCTGTCGCAGTGTGCCGGCTCGGGAGCTGTTGTGGACTGACGTGCCTAGGTGTTGCGGCGTGGTTGCAGCCGTGTGCTTGACGGTAACGCTATGCTATTGGGCGCCTTATTTCCTTATTGCATTGGTCTGCCATCGTTAGCCTTTCGCAACTCCGTCAGTGACATGCTACCAACTTAAAGTGGCATACCTACCCTAAAATAATTCTAAAAACCCGCTAAAAAATCTCATTTCTTTAAAATTATCTTGTGCATTTAGAATATTGCTTTGTTTCTTTTCATGAATAGCTATCTCGAATTCCTCTAGTAAATCAAGATTCCTCCCTTTCTTTTCTACATGCAATATTTCTACGTTGTCTTCTATGCTATTAAGGGGATGGCCTGTTTCATATATATGGTTCGCAACAGCTGCTTTGTCATAATTTCCTAACCTGAACGTATCTTTATGTTCTTTATACCGGATCGCGAATGATCTTCCTGTCTGCCATATATATTTTGCATCACAAGTTCTGCACTGAATCTTATAAACTCCCGATCTTTCAAACTTATTTCTCTTCTCGGCAATATCGTGCTTAAGGCTATACCTCACTAGGTTATTAGTCTGAAAAGCTATTTTAACATCGTATGGCTTAAAAATATTTGATATCTTTTGTGAGACTGTTCCGTAGTATGGCATCGTGATAATTTTCACTTTCTCTCCATCACTCTGTTACTTGTCGATGGTTCCCGTGAGGACATTGAGGAAATAGTAAAAAAGTTCAACGACGCACATAATAAAATAGAATTTACCGTGGAGTATGAAACTGACAATTGTTTACAGTTCCTGGACCTGAATATAAAAAAGCAGGGCAACAAACATGCGTTCTCCGTTTATAGAAAACAAACTACGACTGATGCCGTGATCCCGAATGATTCATGCCATCCGCAGGCTTATAAAGAAGCTGCTTTCCGTAGTCTCGTGCATAGGGCAGTCAATATACCTATGAGCGAAAAAGATAGGGAGACTGAAATTAATACCGTTAAGATAATAGCGATGAATAACGGTTACAGAATAGATATGGTTAAAAAACTGTTACGGAAAAGTAATAAGCGCAAAAAGAAAAAACCTGATGGAGAGAAAGTGAAAATTATCACGATCCCATACTACAGAACAGTCTCACAAAACATAGCAAATATTTTTAAGCCATACGATGTTAAAATAGCTTTTCAGACTAATAACCTAGTGAGGTATAGCCTTAAGCACGATATTGCCGAGAAGAGAAATAAGTTTGAAAGATCGGGAGTTTATAAGATTCAGTGCAGAACTTGTGATGCAAAATATATAGGGCAGACAGGAAGATCATTCGCGATCCGGTATAAAGAACATAAAGATACGTTCAGGTTAGGAAATTATGACAAAACAGCTGTTGCGAACCATATATATGAAACAGGCCATCCCCTTAATAGCATAGAAGACAACGTAGAAATATTGCATGTAGAAAAGAAAGGAAGGAATCTTGATTTACTAGAGAAATTCGAGATAGCTATTCATGAAAAGAAACACAGCAATATTCTAAATGCACAAGATAATTTTAAAGAAATGAGATTTTTTAGCGGGTTTTTAGAATTATTTTAGGGTAGGTATGCGACTTTAAACTTGTAGCAAGTCACTGACGGAGTTGCGAAAGGCTAACGATGGCAGACCAATGCAATAAGGAAATAAGGCGCCCAATAGCATAGCGTTACCGTCAAGCACACGGCTGTAACCACGCCACAACACCTAGGCACGTCAGTCCACAACAGCTCCCGAGCCGGCACACTGCGACAGCATATTTGGTAGCTATGGGACGGCCATCGACTTGTGTCAACAACTTCAATGTAAGACGAGGACCGACAGTCCAATATACTTTTAATTCTGTTTTACTCTATGGATTTCCCAACTATTTGTGATGGTATTTTGTCTTTTTAGTCCGTATAATTTCATGACATAGACTTTACAACCTGATGATAGAGCATTGTCTCTTGAAACGCGTTGTTAAAATATATGTATAAGAATCGCGGTTGAATGCTAACAGTGATAACCAGTATAACGACAACTGCTACCTCGACTCCATAATGGATTATATTAAATTTAGTTTGATTACGTTGTCACACACTGTACGGGTAATAAATGCTACTCGATCCTTTATGAAAACACTAAAGTGTTATTGTAGCCACCACCATCAAAAACAATAATTCTATAATAACAGTCGCTGCATTACAATGCAAGTTTATATAACATAACTCCCAATGTCATTGAACATCGACTAATATTACACTACTGGGCATTAAAATTGCTACACCACGAAGATGACGTCCTACAGACGCGAAATTTAAGCGACAGGAAGAAGATGCTGTGATATGCAAATGATTAGCTTTTCAGAGCATTCACGCAAGGTTGGCTCCGGTGGCGACACCTACAACGTGCTGATACGGCGAAAGTTTCCAACCGATTTCTCATACACAAACAGCAGTTGACCGGCATTGCCTGGTGAAACGTTGTTGTGATGCCTCGTGTACGGAGGAGAAATGCGTACCATCACGTTTCCGACTTTGATAAAGGTCGGATTGTAGCCTATGGCGATTGTGGTTTATCGTATCCCCACATTGCTGCTCGCTTTGGTCGAGATCCAATGACTGTTAGCAGAATATGGAATCGGAGTGTTCAGGAGGGTAATACGGAACGCCGTGCTTGATCCCAACGGCCTCGTATCACTAGCAGTCGAGATGACAGGCATCTTATCCGCATGGCTGTAACGGATCATGCAGCCACGTCTCGACCCCTGAGTCAACAGTTGGGGACGTTTACAAGACAATAACCATCTGCAAGAACAGTTCGGCGACGTTTGCAGGAGCATGGACTATCAACTTGGAGACCATGGCTGCGGTTACCTTTGATGCTGCATCACAGACAGGAGCGCCTGCGACGGTGTACTCTACGACGAACCTGGGTGCACGAATGGCAAAACGTCATTTTATCGGATGAATCCAGGTTCTGTTTACAGCATCATGATGGTCGCATCCGTGTTTGGCGACATCGTGTTGAACGCACATTGGAAGCGTGTATTCGTCATCGCCATACTGGCGTACCACCCGGCGTGATGGTATGGGGTGCCATTGGTTACAAGTCGCGGTCAGTTCTTGTTCGCATTGACGGCACTTTGAACAGTGAACGTTACATTTCAGATGTGTTACGACCCGTGGCTCTACCCTTCATTCGATCCCTGCGAAACCCTACATTTCAGCAGGATAATGCACAACCGCATGTTGCAGGTCCTGTACGGGCCTTTCTGGATACAGAAAATGTTCGAATGTTGCCCTGGCCAGCACATTCTCCAGATCTCACACCAATTGAAAACGTCTGGTCAATGGTGGCCGAGCAAGTGGCTCGTCACAATACGCCAGTCACTACTCTTGATGAACTGTGGTATCGTGTTGAAGCTGCATGGGCAGCTGTACCTGTACACGCCATCCAAGCTCTGTTTGACTCAATGTCCAGGCGTATCATGGCCGTTATTACGGCCAGAGGTGGTTGTTCTGGATACGTATTTCACAGGATTTATGCACCCAAACTGCGTGAAAATGTAATCTCATGTCATTTCTAGTATAATATATTTGTCCAATGAATACCCGTTTATCACCTGCATTTCTTCTTGGTGTAGCAATTTTAATGGCCATTAGTGTATGAATGCAAACTTGCAGATTTCTCACTGTAAAATGCTAGTTACACCATTACTTACCAAGCAGCTGCATGGTCGCTGCTTTTGTATTTCAAAATGTGATGATGCACATAGTGTAGCGTACAGCAGCTGAACTCGATAGAGGATGTCTGTGGTAAAGCGTTGAGCAACACAACTGGATTGAGAGGTGAAGGATCCCCATAATAATGCACTAAGGAACAGGAGATGTCGATGGAGAGGTAGTGGGATGTGCATGTTAAGCTTAAGATGTCCTCATAATAGGTTCTCTGAGAGGAAATTATTAGGTGTCAATTCATCATTTCCCTAATATTAAGTAACTTGAAGGTGAAGGGGGAGAAAGGAGAGACAAGTTGCATCAGGACTTTATGCCAAATCAATGGTGACTAGTGAAAATGTGTGCTAGAGTGGGATTTGAACCCACGATCCAGTGCTTATTAGTCAGCTGCATTAACCACTGCGCCATCTGGACAGAGTGTTTGTCGCAAATGCCTGGATCTCTCGGGCGACCCACATTCCCACATAGTCACCTATCTGCAGTCCCCCTCCTTGTCCTCCATGCACGCTACTTCGAGATTACAGGGATATAAGCTACACAATCCTTAATATTGTTTTGTTCATACAAATGATGACAGAAAATTTAATACTCCACAAGTATTTTGCGTGGTTTGCATCTATAGTGTGTATAACCTACAGGAAACTATCAAGAATTTGTAACACTATTCTTGAAATCCACTCTCTGACAACTTGTATATGTTTCTGTGTTGTCGAACTACACCACGTGTAGTACACAGAAGTGCACATAGTTTTGCTGAAAACTCAATATTTAATTTCCTATTGAGTGACCACATTCGCAGAACGTGTCTTTATTTCTTCTATTGGCAACATAAATACTAGTAGGAAATACATCGCTCCAGAAACCAAGGATGTAAAACCAGTGGAAAAATGCTGCTATTGGAACATAAAAAAGGCGAATATGTTCCAGTTTGTTTAAAAGACTTTGAATGAAAAGTGGAGTACCAGTTGCCACATTCTACCTTCTCAACACTTTTGAAAATTTTCCCAAACATTTTGATATGTGCACATATTCGTCCTTTTTTTAACTTGCAACTCACTGTAAACTCCCACAAGCTCCCCTAACTCTCACATCCACTAGTCTATCACTGCAAGTCGCTCATACCCATCTGCTCCCAGTTGACCTCTGACTCACTCATTCAGCCCAACTCATTGTCATTGTCTCTTTGTGTGTCTCTGGCATTGTCTTCTGTCTCACACACAGACCTCTTCGTTCTGTGCTACTGCTGCAGCCTCCATTCACTGTCTCCCTCTTGCTCTCTGTTACTGCCAGTATCTCATTCCCTCCTTTCTACTACTGCTGACTCTTCTCAGTGTCATTATCTCTCTCTTCCTCATTGGCATTGTCATATATACTGTCTCTCATTGTCACTGGCTCTCACTCACTTCCAATTTCTCTTTCTCTTTATTCCGCCCTCCCACCCTCCCCCCTCCCCCTCCCCCCTCCTTGTCACTGTCTCCTTCACTCTTTTCCTAGCACTGTTCTGTCAGTGTCAACTATGTTTAACTGTTACTTTGTGCCTCTCTTTCCCTCACACTGCCATTGTCTCCTTCATTCTTTCTATAACACAGCTTTTCCACAGCTTTGCCACTGCCACTTCCTTCTTCTCCTTCAGCATAAAATAGTGTGAACATGTTTGCACACCCAAAATGTTTGGGAAAAATTTAGAGGTGCCGAGGAATGAGAAAGCTAGTTCCTCACTTTTCAGTCAGAGTCGTTTAAATAGACAGGCACATACTCGTATTTTTTGTGCTTCGGTAGAATTATTTTTCCGCTGGTCCCTTTCTTTTACCTGCTGCAGCAGGGCATGTAACTCAGAAACGAAATGTAACGGTCAATAAAATTTATACAGTTTACTTATGTGATACTGAAATATCTGAAAGTATTTTACAACGCAGTACTACAGCTAGTGTTCCCAGATGATAACGGAGAGACTGTGGCTTATTTCTCCATGCTACGTCACTTTATAAACTACGACTACGTTTTCGCATCACACCGGATTTTACGTGTGCTTCGGAAACGAGTAAAGACACGAAGAAAATTTTCAAGGCTGTTCGAGATCGGGATCTTAGGAATACGTCGTACAAACTGCAGCCATTTACTGTGCATAGCTGTCCCGGAATCCCCGGGTGGGTCTTGGTATCCAAAACACAAGTATTTGGGGTGTTTCTCGGTAATGGATATCGATTTTTGAAAATGAGGAGATGGCTCTTCTAGATGAATGCCGGAGAACGCAATTAAAATTTGATGAATTTGCTGCTGTTTTCTATTATTTAGATTTCGCCTCATACCGGATGTCATGTGTAGAACTAGGGTAACTCTGTGTCTTGGAAATGGATAAAGATATAAAGAAAATTTTCAAGACTGTTCGAGATTAGGATCTTAGATATAAATCGAAAACATTTCAGCCATTTGCTGTGCATAACCGTATTGGAATCCTCGGCTGCATTTTGGTCCACTGGTGACGGCAGAAATATAATAAAAAAGATCTTTTGTAAGGGGTTTCCGAGGAACTGCCAATGAACTTATGGCGCCTCCGTAAGTCCCATCAAGCCCACCGTGGGGCCACATCAAATGCAAAAAGAACCAACAGATTTGTTCTATTTGCTTAAGCATGAAGAAGCGTGTAATATTCATATTTTGACCCTTTACTGTAGTACAACAGTGACACTAAGACAATCCTTCTGTTGGGTATACGAATGTTCCCTAGCCCAAGAGCTGTCCGAAAGACTTGGCCATACCTTTTTATCATCAATGAAACCGAGTTATCATCAACGGAAAACTCCGTTTTTATGCACGGCGTTTTGGAACATATACCGATGTATTTCGATTTAGATTGAGAAGTAGGTTCCGCTTCCTCTGCACATATCAGTTTGAGATTACACTTAATGAGTACCTTTTAGATCTTTCGTATCTTTGGCTATCAGTAGTGCCACGCCTAAGCCATCGATAGTAACTTTGTTCAAGCGGGATCTGCATTATTTACAATACATCTTTTTACGAATTACACGTACCTGCGAGGGGTAACATCAGGTTGTAACTATCAGGTCGAAAAAATAAAGTTACGCAGTTAATTTATTTGTTTGTAGATACACGTTTGCAGCCCTGGTGCACATGACAGCCCCAGCGCCATCGTACCATATTACTGCACAATATTTCGCTTTATGAATGGGCTACATCGCTTTGTTTTGACTCCTCTAATGGCGTGCTATGATTCTGTGACGTGGGGATTTCAGTGTTTAGCAGGACTACAGACATGTACCTACCGACAAACAAAAATTAATTGTGGCATCTCATAGCATTGTAGTGGTATTTAATAGCGGAATGTATTTGTAAATCACAAATGAAACAAACCAGAATCAGCTTTTGGTCAGCCTGTCAATAATTGTTTGACACTACAGTTCTGAAATAGTTCATAATATCTATCACATATTTTAGAGTGGTTTCAAACAGTTTACTTTATTCTTCTCCACGTTCCTCGTACATCTGAAATAATAGGATCATGTGGGCGCAGAACGAAACGTACACTTCATGGCCGCCAAGTTCTAGTTAGGGAAGAAACGAAGTATAATGATCTTTGACGAAGAAAATAGATAAATGTCGTGTTGCTTCTAAGGAGAGAAGACCAGACAGCTGCAGCTTGACATCCAGCTTAGATATATATCATAGGGTAGCAGTCATCAGCAAGGATGATACATGAACGGCTCGAAGACTTCTTAGGTAATAGAAACCAGGATGTTGTCCTCGAGTGGTAGTGTTCATCAGAGACAATGATATCGTGAGGAGTTCCCCAGGGAAGAGTGATAGGACTGCTGTTGTTCTGTGTATACATAAACGAATTGGCGGACAGGGTGAGCAGCAGTCTGCAGTTGTTTGATGATGATGTTGTGGTGTACAGCAAGGTGTCGAAGTTGAGTGACTGCAGGAAGATACAAGATTATTAGGACAAAATTTCTCTTTGGTGTAATGAATGGCAGCTAGCTCTTAATGTGGAAACATGTAAGTTAATGTGGATGAGTAAGAAGAACAAACCTGTAACGTTCGGATACAGTATTAATAGTGCCCTGCTTGGCACACTCAAGTCGTTTAAATATCTGTGGATAACGTTGCAAAGTGATAGGAAATGGAACGAGCATGTGAGAGCTGTGGTAGGGGAGGCAGGTGGTCGACTTCGGTTTTTGGGAATCTTGGGAAAGAGTGGTTCACCCGTAAAGGAGACCGCATATAGGACGCTGTTGCGATATATTCTTGAGTACTTCTCGAGTGTTTGGTATCGTTACCAGGTCGGACTGAAGGAGGACATCGAAGCAATTCAGAGGTTGGTTACTACATTTGTTACCGGTAGGTTCGAACAACACATAAGTGTTACGGAGATGCTTCGGGAACTCAAATGGGAATCCCTGGAGGGAAGGTGACGTTCTTTTCGAGAAACACTATTGAGAAAATTTAGAGAATCGGCATTTGAAACTTACTGCAGTACGATTCTACTACCACCAAGATACATTGCGTGTTAAGGATCACGAATATAGGTTACGAGAGATTAGGGCTCATACGGAAGCATATACACTCCTGGAAATGGAAAAAAGAACACATTGACACCGGTGTGTCAGACCCACCATACTTGCTCCGGACACTGCGAGAGGGCTGTACAAGCAATGATCACACGCACGGCACAGCGGACACACCAGGAACCGCGGAGTTGGCCGTCAAATGGCGCTAGCGCAGCATTTGTGCACCGCCGCCGTCAGTGTCAGCCAGTTTGCCGTGGCATACGGAGCTCCATCGCAGTCTTTAACACTGGTAGCATGCCGCGACAGCGTGGACGTGAACCGTATGTGCAGTTGACGGACTTTGAGCGAGGGCGTATAGTGGGCATGCGGGAGGCCGGGTGGACGTACTGCCGAATTGCTCAACACGTGGGGCGTGAGGTCTCCACAGTACATCGATGTTGTCGCCAGTGGTCGGCGGAAGGTGCACGTGCCCGTCGACCTGGGACCGGACCGCAGCGACGCACGGATGCACGCCAAGACCGTAGGATCCTACGCAGTGCCGTAGGGGACCACACCGCCACTTCCCAGCAAATTAGGGACACTGTTGCTCCTGGGGTATCGGCGAGGACCATTCGCAACCGTCTCCATGAAGCTGGGCTACGGTCCCGCACACCGTTAGGCCGTCTTCCGCTCACGCCCCAACATCGTGCAGCCCGCCTCCAGTGGTGTCGCGACAGGCGTGAATGGAGGGACGAATGGAGACGTGTCGGCTTCAGCGATGAGAGTCGCTTCTGCCTTGGTGCCAATGATGGTCGTATGCGTGTTTGGCGCCGTGCAGGTGAGCGCCACAATCAGGACTGCATACGACCGAGGCACACAGGGCCAACACCCGGCATCATGGTGTGGGGAGCGATCTCCTACACTGGCCGTACACCACTGGTGATCGTCGAGGGGACACTGAATAGTGCACGGTACATCCAAACCGTCATCGAACCCATCGTTCTACCATTCCTAGACCGGCAAGGGAACTTGCTGTTCCAACAGGACAATGCACGTCCGCATGTATCCCGTGCCACCCAACGTGCTCTAGAAGGTGTAAGTCAACTACCCTGGCCAGCAAGATCTCCGGATCTGTCCCCCATTGAGCATGTTTGGGACTGGATGAAGCGTCGTCTCACGCGGTCTGCACGTCCAGCACGAACGCTGGTCCAACTGAGGCGCCAGGTGGAAATGGCATGGCAAGCCGTTCCACAGGACTACATCCAGCATCTCTACGATCGTCTCCATGGGAGAATAGCAGCCTGCATTGCTGCGAAAGGTGGATATACACTGTACTAGTGCCGACATTGTGCATGCTCTGTTGCCTGTGTCTATGTGCCTGTGGTTCTGTCAGTGTGATCATGTGATGTATCTGACCCCAGGAATGTGTCAATAAAGTTTCCCCTTCCTGGGACAATGAATTCACGGTGTTCTTATTTCAATTTCCAGGAGTGTAGATAGTCGTTTTTCCCTCGCTTTATTTGTGAGTGGAACAGGAAAGGCAATGGCTAGCAATGGTACAGGGTACCTTCCGACACTCCACACTTGAGGAGTATGTATCTAGATGCAAATGTAGACAATTGTTTCTCCAGTGTATAACAGTGTTAATAGCATCACTGGCACATATCAAGAACAATATTGGTCTTAAGCCACCCTGAGGAGTTTGTATATTAATATATTTAGGTACTGATAAATGCTTAACTAAAATTTTTATACCACTGGAGACTGCTGCTGCCTCTATCGTTTTATCCTGGTATTAAGCAATGATTGGAGCAATTCACTGGTAATCTTCTTTTCCTAATGATTCCACCTTCTTTTGTAGACTGAGTAAAACTGATTCGATAGACCTTGATCGTGAGCTGCATTCCGACGCCACACCTCTGACAGCCTGGCCGCGTCCCACCCCACCTCCCTGCATTGTCCCACGTCACCCTTCCAGCTCCGCTTGGAGTGACAACGGAACGGGTCTAGCCGCCAGTCATAACTCACCTGTGCTCGTTCCCTCGGCTTATGGCTTTCAAAGGGAAGACGGACGGCCGACTCGCTGGCGCCAGCTGAGTTACTGCCTCCTCCTGTCCTGCCAGAACAGATAAAGGAGAGCCCTGCTCGATTCTCTGTGAACCTTCCAACTGCCGAACAGTTTCGTATTTCGTGATGGTGTCATCCTAAGCGCACTGCTTACGAAAATATATTTGAAAGTATAGCACTCTGATACTGTAGTGTATTGTATACCGGGAGATGGCACAACATACTATTAAACATAATGTTTAAGCTCATCGGTGTGAGTGATCACTGTATCTTTCTCTTCCTTCAGCAAAGTGGTTCAGATGGTTCAAATGGCTTTGAGCACTATGGGACTTAACTTCTAAGGTCATCAGTCCCCTAGAACTTAGAACTACTTAAACCTAACTAACCTAAGGACATCACACACATCCATGCCCAAGGCAGGATTCGAACCTGCGACCGTAGCGGTCGCGCCGTTCCAGACTGTAGCGCCTAGTACCGCATTTTTAAAATGTGACTACGCCTGTTCAGGCTGCTTTAGTTTTATTTCTAGACAATGCCCTCCTAGACAAATTATAGACTCAGGTATACCTTCTGAATAAGGCCCAATTATTTGGGCTGAAACCCAGGTAAAGATTGGTTTCATTACCGCAATCGAGGATGATAGTTTATTATATAAAAGATCAGAAAGAAAACGAAAACATAAACGCAAACAAAATTTAAACAAGGAGATACACCTCAGGTATGACCCAGGAGAAGTTAATGATATACAGAGGTTAAAAATCTGTTTGATTATATCATGGACCTCCTGCAGTAGTGGAGTAACCACACCGAAATCCATTGGTTTACCCTATATCCATGAATCTATTTGGTCTAAGAAATGTCGCGAGATTAAGATAATGCGATGAAAAGCAATTAACATAGTTATGACTTGGTTCAAATGGCTCTGAGCACTATGGGACTCAACATCATAGGTCAGAAGTCCCCTAGAACTTAGAACAACCTAAACCTAACTAACCTAAGGACATCACACACACCCATGCCAGAGGCAGGATTCGAACCTGCGACCGTAGCAGTCCCGCGGTTCCGGACTGCAGCGCCAGAACCGCTAGACCACCGCGGCCGGCTAACATAATTATGCTACGATGCATAAAGTGCATATATATTTATCATATCTTTGGGGGTTTTATTCTGTGTAGTTGTATAATAGGAGCAGTTGGAATGAAAATAATGATTGAAGTTAACTGATTGAAGGTGTGAAGTGAGCCATTTAAGCCTGTGTCAATCAGACTATGTGCCTATAGTATTATTTTGTGTGACTGTAATATGTTTGGGATAAATTTAGTATTTGCTGGAATATACATAAGAAGACATGTGGGAAATGAAACCTGATATATGTAGCAGTGTGTACAGGTTGCCATATAATTTAGGATTGAGGAAATGTATCGATTTAACTTGCTGGAAATTGTGTGTTGTCCCAAGGACCTATAATAGAGTCGAGTTAGTGTTCGAGTGTGGATCTGACGCACACTATTCTGAGGTGTGGGGTTGATCTGTTATTCTGTTATTCTGTGCAACGGATTAATCTGAGATGTACCCTTTACCCTGTGGCTCCTGCAAGATGCAATTTCCACCCCCACACTACTACAGAAGTCAGACAAACGCTCCTAACGTTCTAAAGAGAAATGCCTGAAAAACTTTCAGGAATAAATATCTTCTGGAGTCGTCCGCTGTAAGGAAATGACACAAAAATTCACAAAATTTCTTACGCAACTAGTGGGATACTTGGGTACTGGAGTAGTGCTAGTTAGTGTAAGAAATACAGGAAACTAACGAAATTCGTTATTTATTTTGCAAAAAGTCTGAGAAATCACAATGGCACTTTTAGTTATGAATCGAACAAGTTATATCCAGGTTCTTTTCGGAATGTGAAGTTACCTCTCAAGGATAGGATTCACTAATGAAATTTCTATACAAAGTTTAAGATGGTTGTTGATTTGGCAGAATGGCTGAGAGGCGCGCCTACTCAACTTGAATAATTATCCTTTAGAATTTTGCTAGGTACGGTCGAGGCTGTCACATGTGAAATGCAGTGAAGTATACTGTTGTGGAGGAAATATGGGACTCGCAATAGCTGTAGCGCACAATACCGTAAGCTGCGATGACTGCTGTCTGCGCCGCTCGCAGCTGACAAATAAGATAACTCTCATTCTATCTGGATTGACCTTCGCCAATCATACTCTCCCTATACCTTGATGAAGTCAAGGATTCCTATTCGTCCCTAGTCTAACTATTGGCGTGGTACACCGGTCAGATAACCAGTCCGCCGTGATGCCACTCAAAATTCGCTTGCAGGCGTTTAACTATAACTCTGTCTGTTCACACCGCACAATAAGTGTGTCGGCCAACACAGTGAACAACGCTTAATCGCAAGGACTCAATATAGAGTAGCACTTCGATTCGCTCTCGACAGAGGTGCTCTCACAGTGAAGTACTGAGGAGCGACTTGTTCCTCGCTCCAAGAGCGACAACGGAACGGCGCCTCTCCATGCCATACGTGAAGGGGTATATCTTTCGGTCTCTTCCATTATTCCTTCAGCTCAAGGCGTCAGAAATATCGTCTGCCAATCAGTATTGCTCTTCTAAACCGGGAGAATGACGTTTCGTTTAAGGCGACAAATACGGAAATCTGTAGCATTGGCGTTTGGCGTTTGCTGTCTCCCTGTGAAAATCTCTGAAACTACGTGCTATGTGTAAAGAATGCGTAGGCTGGCTGCTCCCACACAATGTAGCGGAATTTGTTTTTAAGCCGAACACGGGGTTGTTCCCCCCTTTCACTCGGGCCTACACTGTCCGCTACACGGGCGGTCACCGGCCGACATAGGCTGGGTCGTCCTCTGAAGGGACCGGCGTCCCGTTGTGCGGTTTCTCTCCCGAACTAAAAGCTTCTGTGACCATCGTGTCTGGAATGTACGTGTGTGTGCCAGCCTCGAGTATTTCAACCACGGTACACTTGTTAATTGCATATCATTTACATGAATTCATTCAACATTGACTTTATCTTATCGAGTTTGGGTTCGAATGAAGCGTCTTCATGTGTGGAATATGATTGTGAGGGCGGAATATGTAAGGAATGAAGGTCAGGAGACCACGATGTCTTACACTATATATATTCGGACCGATGTTGAGAGGCGGATCCAACTTCAAACCCATATCGTGGATCCGTACCCCAACATTGGTCCAGATATAAAGCGTGGCCAGTCCACATTCGAACGCTAACTCAGCTCTACTGCGGGTCCTGGGGACCTTCCGCGACACATAACATAGTTTATCCTAGAGAAACAGGGAAGAAGGGTGTATGTCATGCGCTTGAAATACGAGGGCTATCCACAAAGTACATTACGTTTTGGAATTAAAAATAAATAAAGCATTGGAAAATTTTTTTGTTATATACAGATGAAAGCCACACTTCAATACTACCTTTCTACATAGTTGCCATTTAAATTAAGGCGCTTATCGTAGCGATGGACGAGCTTGGAAATTCCTTCGTCGTAAAATTCGTCCGCCTGCACCTTCAACCACGTGGTTACCTCTTCTTGAAGCTGTGCGTCGTCATCAAAACGCTGCATAGCCAACCACTTCTTCATTGCTGGGAATAAGTGGAAGTCGCTCGGTGCCAGGTCGGGACTGTACGGCGGATGAGGAAACAACTCCCACTTAAAAGATTCGAGAACTTCACGAGTGGCATTTGCCGTGTGGGCCCGGGCGTTGTCGTGAATCAGCAAGATCTTTGAGCCCAACTTTCCCCTGCGCTTGTTTTGTAATGCTCTTCTGAAGTTGTGCAGAGTTTGGCAATACCTTTGAGAGTTTATTGTAGTGCCTCTTTCCAGGAAATCCACAAAAATCGTATTTCTACCGGGTTACTGATTAACAACGTCGTTGAAGGCGCAGGCGGCCGAATTTTACGACGAAGGAATTTCCAAGCTCGTCCATCGCTACGATAAGTACCTTAATTAAAACGGCAACTATGTAGAAAAGTAGAATTTAAGTGTGGCTTTCATCTGCATATAATAAAAAAATTCCAATACTTTATTTATTTTTAATTCCAAAACGTAATGTACCCATACGAGTGATAGGTTGCAAACATAAGCGATCTAACATTATAGCCTGTTTTAAGTGAGGAACGTTGTAGCCTTAGGAGTGTGTGTGTTTATTTTCTCTCTCTTAACAATACCTTCCAGCTACCGATCCTAGACTCTGGAATAATAGTTTAAAATTGACGGCGTGGTTGATTTACGTAAAAATGCCTCAAACTCCATCTGTCTGAAGCTCCATCGTGTATAAAAAATCACCCTTTTCTAGTTCTTCTTCTTCTTCTTCTTCTTCTTCTTCTTCTTAACGGTCTGCCATTAGGTGACAACACTTTCAAATCTGTTACTATACATCGATAAGGAGTGCTAACATCCTCGACCTGGACGCCTCTCGAGCAATCTTATACACTTGGATGGGCGAGGACTCAGCGAGCTCCACCCATTCACAAGACGTGAAATATAGTTGACTACTTCTGGTCGGTTGCATATTAAATAGTTACCAGTGCCGCAGGGCGAGTTGGTCAATGACAGTGTGAGGGTGTCTTTCAGTCTCTAATTTTAGCATAAGACTGCGCGAGTGCTCTGTGACTCCCATCAGCATAGACATAGATCATAAATTAAGCAATATGCTGTAGGTGTTAGAAATATGTAGAGCGCTGTCTAATATACTTTGGTGATGTATGTGTTCGAGAATTAACAATGAATGGATGTACTGCACAGTCATCTAACCAGATTCGCAAAGTGCACAAGGGGTGGTTTAGGTATGATACTAAAATTGGGAAATATGCTCTCACATCATTGGTCGGAGTTGAAATTAATTTAGAATTGGTAGAATTGTTCATATAATCAACTGTAATGCTTATCATTTCAGTAGATCGGTAGTGTCTTTTCTGTCCACTGGCACGTTGTTGGTTATTGACTGACAACACTTGTTCGAGTTGGAGAAAAATCTTAGTTTTGTTAATGAAAATACTGGCCCAAAATAGTTTTGATTTGTACTTCAAAAGTCGTCAGTACTCGAAAAGTCGCGAGATAAGTCGCTAAATAATTTTTGTCGCTAAAAAGTTTTTTTTGTCGCTAACACGAAGGCAAAAGTCGCCATTTCTAGCGACAAAGTCGCTAAATTGGCAACACTGCTGCGCAACGCTACGCGCTGTTAACAGCCAACTGCCCAACACTACAATGGCGAATATCACTCCCACAATGCAAACCAACCACAGCCTTCACAAAGCACAGTCAGTGATTTTCATATAGAGCGCTACATGGCGTTACCAACATAAAAACCTAAGCAGCCTACTTACACTTTTTAAATTATAGGGCGTGATTTGGAATCTGGTAAACCAAGGAAATCTGTAATCGTGAGTGGAAATATCGGTTTAGACGAAAATGTGTTAGGAGAGTGATGAGTTTCTAAGTCGAACGTGAAAAACTGTGTAGATTTTTGCTCATAAAACTTGGACTTTGTCTATTTTCGTGAAAAATAGGACATTTATTATGATCGGAAATGTTTTGCTTTATTATAGGAGCGAAGTTGATTTTAAATAAATAATAATCGAACGCTGAATGGTGACTCTCTTCCAGTCCTGCTCGAGCATACTACGTGACGTAAAAACAAAGTTTGTGAACGCGAGGCGTTGTGGGGCTGTGCCAGCGATGATTCGTAGGCATTAGGGACGAAGAGGATGCACTTTAAGGGGAAAGCAGGGCTTTCGCGGCGGGGCACTTCGGGCAGGTAGGTGCCGTGAGACTGTTAGCGTAGTAGCTCAATCACGTAGTTTGTGATTGTATATGGATGAGAAGGCAGTCTTTTCGGACGAGGATCTCCGATTGGCTTCGGTTAGGGTGATTTTTTTAGTAGGCGTGTGTAGTGAACTCTGACGTCAAACAGGGATAGATGGTATATGCCTGGAGCTAATAGACTTTTTTGAACTCATATCAGTCGAATAGCAGGATCTAGTGAGTTGAACGTTTTTCCCCTAGCTTGAAGGTGTAGTGTAGAGTTTGAGAGTTTGTGTGGCTGGTTTCAGGTGATATAATTCTTTTTCGAAACAGGATAACACGATTTGTCAGTTTTTTGCGTAGTACTGCAGTTCTTGTGCAGTGCTATGCATATATTTGTGTAATTAAAGCATCATAAGTTGAGTTGTATAGTTAGTTTTTGGGATTTTAAGCCGACATTATGCTCCGCTATGCATATAGTTGTGTAATTAGGACCGATCTTTGTGATTAATTATGTAATTAGGATGGATATTTGAGTCAGTTTCCCGCATCTGGAGAGTTTCCATGCGTTAGGCTTTCCATCCAGTAGAATCGGGGTTCGAGTGGTTGATAGGTTTTACTTGCACTGAGTGTTTGTGCACTGAATTATTTTCAGGTGTTTAAACGTTGTGAGCGTGTTTGCATGCGTTACTTCAGTGATGTGCATGGTGTGTACTGGATTATTTCGGTTGGGTTGTTTGAGGGAGGAGACCGGACAGCGAGGTCATCGGTCTCATCAGATTGGGGAAGGACGGGGAAGGAATTCGTCCGTGTCCTTTCAAAGGAACCCTCCCGGCATTTGCCTAGAGCGATTTAGGGAAATCACGGAAAACCTAAATCAGGATGGGGGCCCATTACAATGATACAAAAATTGTGGCTCAAACATCAAATTTCTGGAGTTCAATTATAAATGAATCCATAGAAATAAAATTGTCAGACAGCGAGACTCTTATCAATCGAGATAGCGGTTACCAGTTAAATTCCGCTTGGAATCCTGTTGTAGAGAAACTTCGTAGTCAA
The DNA here is from genome assembly GCF_023898315.1 of Schistocerca nitens. Taxonomy (NCBI): domain Eukaryota; kingdom Metazoa; phylum Arthropoda; class Insecta; order Orthoptera; family Acrididae; genus Schistocerca; species Schistocerca nitens. The sequence continues at coordinate 676,790,671 of NC_064618.1, forward strand.
CGCAGTTATCGGCATAAAGATGAAGATCTATCTCATATCGAAATGCCAAGTTTTCACCGCGGAGGGCGCCAGGCGCAGCACACGGAGTTGTGAACGCGCACGCTAAACAGTACATGCGCAGCGCATGCGCAATGCAGCCCCCTTTGGCTTTAAATAGCAGAGCTCAGCGCGTATTCGCCCAAAACCCAGGCGATCATTGTAGGCAAAACCACCCCTTCCTTCCGCCTCCTTGATTTCTACATCACCATCTATGGCCGTCCCATCGCCCTCACTCCCACCCTTAAGTACCTTGGCGTCACCCTCGACCATCGCCTCTCCTGGACTCCCCACCTCCGGACAATCCAAGCCTAGGCACGCTCCCGACTCAGTCTCCTCAAGCTCCTCTCCGGCCGTACGTGGGGTCTGGACCCCTCCACCATCCTCCACACCTATAAATCCCTCATCTGCCCTATCCTTTGTTATGCCCATCCGGCTTGGATCTCCGCCCCCCCTCCCTTTTATAAATCCCTCCAAATCCTTGAACACCATGCTCTCCGCCTCGCCTATCGCATCCGTCTCCCCTCCCCCACGCGGATCCTGTATGATCTCATCCCCTTCCCCCACCTCCTCCTTTTCCTTGAAAGGATACGGATCCTGTACACCTCCCGTAAACTCGACCCTCCTCACCCGCTCGTCTACCCGATCCTCACCCACCCCCGCCCGCTGCCGCGCCTGTATTCCCATGTCCCACCCGGTCTCCATCTCTCAACCCTCATTACCCTCTCCCAAGGTGGCTTCCGCCAGCTCCCCCTCCCTGATGATGTCCTCCTCCCCTGCATCTACCCCTCCTATCAACTTTGACCCTGCCCCACCCCCCACTTCCGGTGTCCTTTCCCTTAGGCACCCTCCCTCCCTTCTCTTCCCTTCCCTTCTCTTTCCTTTTCCCACGTCCCCTCCCTCCACCGCTCTTCCCCCGGGCTTCCCCTCCCCCTTCCTCCCTCCCCCCTTTCTCCCCTGCCCGTGGCATCTCTGCTCTCCCCTCTCGCTCTCCCACTCCCCTTCCTCCTCCTCCTCTCTTGGCAGGTCCCCGGACTCGCACACGCATAGTGAACATTCGCGCGCCGGAGGTCATCGCCACTAGTATCTCGTGTGTGTGTCTTCGTTTGTGTTTAGTGTTTGTTCGCCGGAACGCCGCCACTGTTCACGTGTACCATCGCCATCATCCCTGTTTTGTGCGCCGTGTCCACTAGTGTCAGTGATGTTTTCTCATCAGGCATGAACAGCTCCGTGTTTTTGGTTTTTTGGTGTCTACATTGTTTTGCCCGCCATTTTTGATTGTATTCTCTGTGTCCCCTCTCTTTCTTACTTATTGTAAATCTCAAGGCTGAAGAGCGGCGTACTCAGCTGCTGACAGCCCGCCTTGTGTAAGGTGATAAAAATTACAATAAAGAAAAAAAAATCGTATTCGCCAGTACTTCTACAGCTGTACTCATCTAAAGATGGCCAAAAGACTTTGTGCCGAAATATCGTGGCAAGATGTTACTGACTTACGGCAGTTCTCCCGTGTTTTTATGGAACAAAAGTTTTCATCACTATACATAATTTCATTAGTAAATGATGTGCCACCGAAAACAGAATGAATAGAGCTATATAATGAGCCCATGTGGCTTGCTATTAAAGAAATGAGGAATTTGTTATAAACAAAACGCCATATTACTGTTATTGGCTGCCAGTTACACTGAAAGGTTAGCCTGTGATGAACTATTGATTCTGCTTTATTGTCTATGTACATGAATAAGAAAATTAGTAATAAAATGCTGTAAGAGCACTAGTTGACTACAGTAGTACCGCGGTGTCATGCAGAAGACAATCATGGTTTTGGGTAGATTCACCTGGTTCCTACTTGCGGGGTAAAATAGTTATCTAAAAGACGTAACTGTAAGTATATATAAATTTAATCTGTACGTTAACGGAACGTAAACGAATTATCAAATTGTATGCTGTATGTTGAATACGAAATATGTTCAAATATGGTAAATACCTACCCCCGTGAACCATGGACCTTGCCGTTGGTGGGGAGGCTTGCGTGCCTCAGCGATACAGATGGCCGTACCGTAGGTGCAACCACAATGGAGGTCTATCTGTTGAGAGGCCAGACAAACGTGTGGTTCCTGAAGAGGGGCAGCAGCCTTTTCAGTAGTTGCAGGGGCAACAGTCTGGATGATTGACTGATCTGGCCTTGTAACACTAACCAAAACGGCCATGCTGTGCTGGTACTGACAATGAGAACGGCTGAAAGCAAGGGGAAACAACAGCCGTAATTTTTCCGAGGACATGCAGCTTTACTGTATGGTTAAATGATGATGGCGTCCTCTTGGGTAAAATATTCCGGAGGTAAAATAGTCCCCCATTCGGATCTAGTGGCGGGGACTACTCAACAGGACGTGGTTATCAGGAGAAAGAAAACTGGCGTTCTACGGATCGGAGCGTGGAATGTCAGATCCCTTAATCGGTCAGGTAGGTTAGAAAACTTAAAAAGGGAAATGGATAAGTTGAATTTAGATATAGTGGGAATTAGTGAAGTTCGGTGGCAGGAGGAACAAGACTTTTGGTCAGGTGAATACAGGGTTATAAATACAAAATCAAATAGGGGTAAAGCAGGAGTAGGTTTAATAATGAATAAAAAATAGGAGTGTGGGTAAGCTACTACCAACAGCATAGTGAACGCATTATTGTGGCCAAGATAGACACGAAGCCCATGCCTACCACAGTAGTACAAGTTTATATGCCAACTAGCTCTGCAGATGATGAAGAAATTGATGAAATGTATGATGAGATAAAATAAATTATTCAGGTAGTGAAGGGAGACGAAAATTTAATAGTCATGGGTGACTGGAATTCGACAGTAGGAAAAGGGAGAGAAGGAAACAAACTGGGTGAATATGGATTGGGGGAGAGAAATGAAAGAGGAAGCCGCCTGGTAGAATTTTGCACCGAGCATAACTTAATCATAGCTAACACTTGGTTCACGAATCATAAAAGAAGGTTGTATACATGGAAGAATCCTGGAGATACTAGAAGGTATCAGATAGATTATATAATGGTAAGACAGAGATTTAGGAACCAGGTTTTAAATTGTAAGACATTTCCAGACGCAGATGTGGACTCTGACCACAATCTGTTGGTTATGAACTGCAGATTAAAACTGAAGAAACCGCAAAAAGGTGGGAATTTAAGGAGATGGGACCTGGATAAACTGACTAAACCAGAGGTTGTACAGAGTTTCAGGGAGAGCATAAGGGAACAATTGACAGGAATGGGGGAAAGAAATACAGTAGAAGAAGAATGGGTAGCTCTGAGGGATGAAGTAGTGAAGGCAGTTGAGGATCAAGCAGGTTAAAAGACGAGGGCTAGTAGAAATCCTTGGGTAACAGAAGAAATATTGAATTTAATTGATGAAAGGAGAAAATATAAAAACGCAGTGAATGAAGCAGGCAAAAGGGAATACAAACGTCTCAAAAATGAGATCGATGGGAAGTGCAAAATGGCTAAGCAGGGATGGCTAGAGGACAAATGTAAGGATGTAGAGGCTTATCTCACTAGGGGTAAGATAGATATTGCTTACAGGAAAATTAAAGAGACCTTTGGAGAAAAAGAGCCACTTGCATGAATATCAAGAGCTCAGATGGAAACCCAGTTCCAAGCAAAGAAGGGAAAGCAGAAAGGTGGAAGGAAAATATAGAGGGTCTACACAAGGGCGGTATACTTGAGGACAATATTATGGAAAAGGAAGAGGATGTATATGAAGATGAAATGGGAGATACGATACTGTGTGAAGAGTTTGACAGAGCACTGAAAGACCTGAGTCGAAACAAGGCCCCGGGAGTAGACAACATTCCATTGGAACTACTGACGGCCTTGGGAGAGCCAGTCCTGACAAAACTCTACCATCTGGTGAGCAAGATGTATGAGACAGGTGAAATTCCCTCATACTTCAAGGAGAATATAATAATTCCAATCCCAAAGAAGGCATGTGTTGACAGATGTGAAAATTATCGAACTATCAGTTTAATAAGCCACAGCTGCAAAATACTAAATCGAATTCTTTACAGACGATTGGAAAAACTGGTAGAAGCCGACCTCGGCGAAGATCAGTTTGGATTCCGCAGAAATTTTGGAACACCTGAGGCATTGCTGACCATACGACTTATCCTAGAAAATAGATTAAGGAAAGGCAAACCTACATTTCTAGCATTTGTAGACTTAGAGAAAGCTTTCGACAATGTTGACTGGAATACTCTTTCAAATTCTAAAGGTGGCAGGGGTAAAATACAGGGAGCGAAAGGCTATTTTCAATTTGTACAGAAACCATATGGCAGATACAAGAGTGGAGGGGCATGAAAGGGAAGCAGCGGTTGGGAAGGGACTGAGACAGGGTTGTAGCCTGTCCCCGATGTTATTCAATCAGTATATTGAGCAAGCAGTAAAGGAAACAAAAAGAAAAAATTCGGAGTAGATATTAAAATCCATGGAGAAGAAATAAAAACTTTGAGGTTCGTCGATGACATTGTAATTCTGTCAGAGACAGCAAAGGACTTTGAAGAACAGTTGAACGGAATGGACAGTGTCTTGAAAGGAGGATATAAGATGAACATCAACAAAAGCAAAACGAGGATAATGGAATGTGGTCGAATTAAGTCGGGTGATGCTGAGAGAATCAGATTAGGAAATGAGACACTTAAAGTAGTAAAGGAGTTTTGATATTTGGGGAGCAAAATAACTGATGATGGTCGAAGTAGAGAGGATATAAAATGTAGACTGGCAATGGCAAGGAAATTGTTTCTGAAGAAGAGAAATTTGTTAACATCGAATATAGATTTAAGTGTCAGGAAGTCGTTTCTGAAAGTATTTGTATGGAGTGTAGCCATGTATGGAAGTGAAACATGGACGATAAATGGTTTGGAAAAGAAGAGAATAGAAGCTTTCGAAATGTGGTGCTACAGAAGAATGCTGAAGATTAGATGGGTAGATCACATAACTAATGAGGAGGTATTGAATAGAATTGGGGAGGAGTTTGTGGCACACCTTGACTGGAAGAAGGGACCGGTTGGTAGGACGTGTTCTGAGGCATCAAGGGATCACAAATTTAGCATTGGAGGGCAGCGTGGAGGGTAAAAATCGTAGAGGGAGACCAAGAGATGAATACACTAAACAGATTCAGAAGGATGTAGGTTGCAGTAAGTACTGGGAGATGAAGAAGCTTGCACAGGATAGAGTAGCATGGAGAGCTGCATCAAACCTGTCTCAGGACTGAAGACAACAACAAACAAACATTGTAAATAATCACAATGGTGGTATAGAAGGTAAGAGCTGAGGTGACTACGGTACATGAAATGTATTCGCAACTGCAAATATGGACAACCATCAGCTGTACAAGAGAATGACCACAATGAAGAATTGTGTCCGTCCGGGACTCGAGCCCGGAGTTCCCACTTTACGCGAGCGGTCAGCTTAACTGCTTTGGCTATCCTTGCACGACTCACGACCAGACCCAGATTTCCATATGTCTTCGTTCCTGCGTCACAACCTACACTCGTACACACATTATGTAATTCCCTTACAAGTGACGACATTTTAGTTGAAAGAATTTCTTAAGTGCACAACTCAACAGTACATAACCAGACCCCTATGTTAGCAGACGGGCCACTATGTTTGTTAAACTGTCGTGTGCTTGCCACTGGTTGTTAGGTACCAGCAAATTAATTAATTTTATAAGTAATTATACTTCATTTTTTCCCATAAACCAATTGGTACGTTGCAGCTTCTCAGCTTTCATCAGAAGATAAAACACCGATTGTCCACGAGAAGTTTGCACTGCGTCCTCATATGTTACCTCTAATGCGGAAGTATCGCGGTGCCATTTTTATACAGGACTGCGCTCGTCCACACACAACACGTCTCTCTATGAACTGTCTGCCTTATTTTGATGTCCTATTGCCAGCAATGTCTCCGATAGAACGTGTGATGGGCAAGCACGGACGTCTGCTCCATCCCATGCCCGTACCCAGGATATCAAGATGGTCCGTTTAAATTTTAACGCTACTAACTCAGGAGACGATACAACGGCTTTATGATACCCTCCCGGCCTTATCTGTGTAGGCACTGAGGTCAGAACGGGTGCAACGGCTTACTCTAAGTTCTTTGTAAATATGACTCGCTACTGTAATCACTTAAATAACGCTACTTACCCTCTATACCCCCTAGCAATACCACCACTTGCAAAGTAGGTTAGATATCAGATTAATAATGTTTCTCGCGCAGCATATGTCCGCTTTATGGGGGAACAACGAAGTTATTGACTGTGGATGGTATCGTCAGAATGGAAATAATGAAGTCACTGTAAAAAAGTCATTAATTTTGGAACTTATCTTGAATGGATTCCCACGTAGATTTCGTCGAAGTTGTTATGGCTCATCTTGTTGATTCTAGGGTGATTCCACTTTGACCGCTAGAAGGTCCAGATCTGCATTTTAGTAATATTTGAAGACCTAAAAAATGCGTTTTTCAGGAAATTCTTAATGATCAAACAATCCCAGATCAGAACAATGGTATGGTAAAAATAATTTTTGACTTGGCGTTCACGATCCACATTTTTATTAAACTTCTTGTAAATTCACATATACTTCTTCTTAATTGTCACATCATCAAGAAAACAGTTTTGTATCAATCTTCATATATTTAATTTCTACTTTAACCAAACACAAACTTGACTGTTCTTTTACGAAGCGAAATAACAACTTAACTTCTGCAAAGTGAAACAAAGACTGCTCTGTGTGCATTCGCGCCAAAAACGGTCACAAGTAAGTCGAAGATTATGACAGTCTCATAGAAATGAATACACACAAGAACCATATCACTGTAATATATCGATACATCGGAGTACCTATACATTAATAAAACCAAATGTGAATATTGTCACAAAAATATGTCTGTTACTTCGCAGAAAAGTAGTACGATATTACTGGTATCGAGAACTGGGGTTGGAGTGCCGTAATGGTCACGTAAATAAAGAACCATTACAACCCGAGAAGTTTCATTTTGTCCTCCTCCCCTTCTGAGTGCATCGTGTTTTTAACAGGGGGACAAGGAAGGAGCCTCCACGCGTGCACTATCTGAGATAAGAGACCGAGAATCATCTGCCAGATAATGCAGGCGTCCACCGGAATCGTTGCAATAAAAGACAACGGCCAATCCTTCCAACACCGGAAAAGCAAAAAGAATGGGCCCTTCTCAGAGCCAACTCTGACGATTGCAAGCCTAAACGTAGAGGGTATCACCAAAAACAAACAACAAATCATATCACAACTTTGCCGCACGCACAAATGGGACATACCGTGTATACAAGAAACACACAAGAAAGAAGGGGCAATAAGACCAGAAATAGGAGGAATGATATTAGCCATAGAAAATCCATATCCTAAATATGGCAGCGCTGTCTTCACAAAACCTGAGATGGCCATAATATCAGATAACAGAACTACATACAATAACATAGAATTACTGACTGTCGAGTGTAGCACCTTCACCGTAACGTCAGTATACAAGCCGCCCGGAGAGAAGTTCAACTTGACTTTGCCGCCAAACTTCAACAACCAGAAAACACAGTTCATCTTAGGAGACTTCAACTGCCACAGCACATCATGGGGCTACAAACATAGAGACGACAACGGACATAGATTAGAGCAGTGGGCGGAAATAAATAACTTATCCCTGATCCATGATCCCAAGCTACCATGCTCGTTCAAATCTGGAAGCGCGAATGCAACCCTGATATTTGTTTTGTAAGCGCAAACGTGGAAGACCGATGCTTAAAAACTGCATACGCACCTCTTCCTAAAACACAACACCGACCTATCGGAATCCAAATATACGCTGCTTTGAGAACAACGAAAATCCCATTCCGCAGACGCTTCAACCTTAAAAAAGGTAAATGGACAGAATATGCTGTGGAACTGGATGCAGAAATAAAAAATCTACACCCAATTCCAGAAAATTATCGAACTTTCGTAGAGACCCTCCAAAAGATTTCTCGAAGACACATACCCCGAGGCTGCAGAGAGCATTTCATCCCAGGTCTCTCTGACGAATCCTGAGGGAGTACGAAATGCTTTACGAAGCAGTAGTCCAATGTGGAGAAACACTAATGGAAATGATTAGTGAATCAAGACAAAGGAAATGGGTCGAAACTCTGGAAAGAATGGATATGACCCACAGTAGCAAAGTCGCTTGGAACTTAATAAAAAAACTTAATTGTGACTTTGGGACAGCTAAACAATGCTCTTCAGTAACACCCAATCAAATTGCCCATCAGCTCCTACTAAATGGAAAACCCAACAAGAAATGTCATAAAATAAAAATCAGCAGAATTCAGAATCAAGAGTCAAGCATGTCCGAAATACCATTTACCATGAAAGATCTTAATCATGGAATGAACTCAATGAAAAACGGGAAAGCAGCGGGAGTCGACGATATATGCGTGGAACAGATCAAACAGCTCGGACCTAGTGCCAAGCAATGGATCCTGCAGCTCTTTAATCATTGCTTAAAAACGTGTAAGATCACAAAGATGTGGAGGAAATCAAAGGTAGTGGCGCTACTAAAACCTGGGAAAGACGCAGGTCAACCGAAGAACTACCGCCCAATAGCACTCCTGTGCCATCTGTACAAACTGTACGAACGAATAATCCTAAACCGCATAGCAAATATCGCAGACCAAAAGCTCATTCCCCAACAGGCTGGATTCAGACCCGGGAAATCATGCGCCAGTCAAATCCTAGCACTCACAGAACACATAGAGGAAGGGTTTGAAAACAAACAAATAACAGATGTAGCATTGGTGGACTTAAGTTCTGCATACGACACCGTCAACCACAGAAAGCTGATGGAAAAACTGTACTGTACATTTAAGGATCATCAGTTCACAAAAATCATTGAATCTCTGCTGCAAAACAGACAGTTCTATGTAATGCTGGACGGAAAAAAGCCGATGGCGTCGACAAAAGAACGGTCTCGCCCAGGGCAGTGTGCTGGCCCCCTTACTATTTAACCTACACACCAATGATCAACCAACACCGGAACGTACTACCCATTTCTTGTATGCCGATGATCTGGCCATTAAAGCGCAAGGAAATAGCTTCGAGGAAGTAGAAGGGAAATTAGAAAGCTCGCTACACGTAATGTCTGAATACTATAAAGAGAACTCCCTCAAACCAAATCCATCAAAGACACAGGTTAGCGCTTTCCACCTCCGCACAAAACAGGCAAACAGGAAGCTGAACGTCACCTGGAATGGCAACACACTGGACCGTACGGACAAACGAACATACCTTGGCGTCGTGCTGGATAGATCACTGACGTACAGATATCACTGTGAAAAAACCTGCCAAAAAGTTGTTGCCAGGAACAATATTTTAAGAAAACTCACGAATAGTAAATGGGGAGCTAGTCCGACTGTACTACGAAGAACTGCTCAAGCACTTTGCTTCTCCACGGCAGAATATGCATGCCCTGTATGGTCTAGATCCACACATCCTTAATGAAACATGCAGGCTAACAACAGGATGCATGAAACCCACTCCAATTGGGAAAATACACAAAGCAGCTGGATTCTCATCTTCTGAATCCCGAAGAATTGCGCAAGAACATACAGAAAAATTTAAAAAGATTTTTGACGAGCGCCACCCGCTGCATGGTTCTTCATGTGGACGTAGCAGACTTAAATCCCGCAAGAGATTTCTCGCTAGTGAATTGAACGAGCCTCCGAGGGACTTCCCTGCCTCACGAGAAATACCCAGCGGCAGTACATCAAGCTGGAAGATTTGGAGAACACTGAATCGCATCAGAACAGGCGTAGCACCAGTTAAAGCAAACCTAGTCAAATGGGGCTTCAAGGACGAAGTAGACAACTAATGCGACTGTGGTGAAGTTCAGGATATGGAACACCTTCTACAGTGTTCCATCTGCACCACAAGGTGTACCATTGACGAACTATGGCTTGAGAAGAGAGAAACATTGGACTTGGCCCGACATTGGGCTGAAAGGCAGCGTGTAACAATTTATAACACTTCTTTATTCTTGTACTGGTGACTCAGGATACGAATAGGGACCAAATTACCCTATTCGTAGGTTTATTCACTTAAGGGGACCACACCCTGGCTATCTAACTAATGTTAATTTAGGCGAGTATTTGACCCATTGCTGAAAAAACTATTTGATACAGGACCTTAATATTTTTACTGTACGTTACATGATGCTAATAAAGTCAACTGTACTAATATCTACTTTATCCATTTTATAGTTTTTAATAAATACTTTTTTAAATTTAGTAACAAAAAATATTTTTTTCCGCAGAAACTATTTTTTGTGAACTTCCTAATGGGGGAATATTAATGAATGTAGTACCAGAGGTGGCTTTTTATGTTATGCAGAGTCTCTGAAAATTTCATTCATTTGTCTATGATAGTTTCTGATATAATGGGGCATATGTTCTGAAAATTTTAGTTTGCGGGAAATTGACTTTAAAGAAAAAACTTTTGAAATTTGTTACTTACAGTTAATTAAAACTGCCCTGCTGCATATGATGGCCCTTCTTTGGCCTCTAGCAGGTCTTCCAGCTTCTTTTTCACCTTCCTGGAAGTTTGTCTTGCTTTCTTGGCCTAATTAGATGCAGACCTGTCTTCATCGCCTATCCTCATTTTAAAGCAATGTTGCAGCCCAGTGATCATATTTTCACCAGGATTAATTCCCAGCTTTTTCAGTACCCAACACTTTCCAATATTACCACAACTGAATGTAATAACAGCATCATAAACTCCTAGTTTCATTGTATGCACGTCTACAAATACAGTTTTAGGAAAGCGGTTCCAAATTATGCTGTTGAAATATTCATTTGGGTTCTGTGTCTGCCCATGCAGACATTTCCTTAGAACGTTAGGATGAGCCAAGTCTCTGAAAATAGGTTTAACTGCTGTAATAACAGTAGCAGGAATAGAATGCTGGTGAGAATAAGATTCTCCATTTGCCTAAGCCCTATTGTATTTTGCACCAAGAATTTTCTCCTGATGGACACAATCCATGACATGGCTTATCATCAGTAGAGGACTTTGGAAGAATATGGCCCAAACATCTCTCTTCATTGCCTCCAGATTTTCATTATGTCTCCTAACTGCCTGCCCATAGTATACATGCAAGTTTTCTATAACAAGTACTCGCAATCACACTTGAACAAAACTAACAGCGTGTTTGAAAGTGTGTTGTTTACAAACAGCAGAAACAAAAGAATATCGACTGTAGCATTCCAAGGATAGCCAACACACTAAGGAGTAAAAAAAAAAATCCCTAACGTGCAATGAAGGGGATATAAAGATGTAAAATATATGCAGAAAAGTGGGTGACGGAAAAGTGGGCGTGGCACATAAACACACGTGTTACGAAAATGCTCTTTAAATGCTCGAAAACAACTTTTTCAGCAACATCCTTTTCAGAGTACTTAAATAAAGCCTTAATCTATCGAAATATGATGAATACCAAAAATCGATTTTTTTTCGAACTGAACCACGGTGTTGTCCCCTTAACGAACGAGAGCAGCGGCGTTTATGTAGAATTGCCAGTGCTAACAGACGAGCAACACTACGTGAAACGGCCGCAGAAATCGATGTGGGATGTACGACAAACGCATCCGTTAGGATAGTGTGGCAAAATTTGGCGTTAATGGGCTGTGGCAGCAGGTGATCGACGCGAAGCATGACATCGCCCGCAGTATCTCTCCTGAGCTCGTGACCATATTGGTTGTATCCTATACGACAGGAAAACCGTGGCCTGGCCAGATGAGTCCCGACTTCAGTTGGTAAGAGACGATGGTAGGGTTCGAGTGTGATGATGACCCCATGAAGCCATGGGCCCGAATTGTCAACAAGACACTGTACTAGCTGGTGGTGGCTCCATAATGGTTCGGACTGTGTTTATTTGGAATGGACTGAGCACTCTGGTCCAACTGAACCGATAACTGACTGGAAACGGTGATGTTCGGCTGCTTGGAGACAATTGCAGCCATTCATGGACTTCATGCTCCCAAACAATGACGGAATTTTTATGGATGACGATGTGCCATGTCACAGGCCATAATAGTTCGCGATTGATTTGAATAACATTAAAGACGATTTGAGCGGATGATTTCGCCACCCAGATCATCCGACATGAATCTCATCGAATATCTGTGGCTCATAATCGAGAGACCAGTTGGTGCACAAAATCCAGGCATGACAACACTCTCGCAGTTGTGGACTGCTATAGAGGCATCATGGCTCTATATTTCTGCAGTGGTCTTCCATCGACTTGTCAGTTCATGCCACGTGTAGCTACTGCACTACGTCGGGCAAAAGGAGATCCGACACGACTCAGAAGGTATTCCATGACTTTCGTCACCTAATTGTAAAACTGTTAACACGGGCTGTAATAATCTGTAACATTCTGTTTTTTCTACCCATGCAGTCACATGAAATGTTATCAATCTGACGCACAGATCGTGTAGCATTTGCACTTAATGTGGTCTGTTTATGTTATAATACTGGTACTATCTCAGCGTAATTCTTAGGTCCCCCACACAAGAGCGACGGATGTCAGCAATCTGTCGGCAGGTAGCAAGTGTGTGGGCAAATCGCAGATCTCGGCCGTCCATCGCTGATAGTTGGGAATTCCAATGCACACTGATGAATCGCACACGGCGTGTGACAGTATGGTTACCTGGCTGCGATTCGTTTGTCTAGGTGTTAAAAGATTTGTGTCGTTTTATTTCATTTTGCTGTGCCCATGTAGAGTAAGAACTTCACGTTCCGGGGAGCACAGCCCATTCTGAAAAGTAAAGTTGAAGCCAGAGCTGTCACATTAAGATGAAATATAAATACAAAACACTGACGATTGTAGAAGTATTTGCAAAATACAGACAGTTAAGACGTAGGCTACACAACACATAATGAAAAAAATAATGTATTGTGTAAAATGTAAAAAATGTAATGTATTCACAAGAAAATTATTTCAAAACAAGTTTAATAAATGACAATATACTTTTTTTTAACTTTTTTTGTTGCAAGTGTAAGTGACAAACGGAGATCATTTGCCACTGTTGATAAATATTTCAGTTTATTTCACATAGTAGACCTTCACGACAGCGGGGTTCGAAATTCTGGTTGAAACTGTTTGGTTAACCGCTCGCGTATTTCGGGATCGAAGTAAGCGACCAGTTGTAGTCGACATCGTCACAGATCCGTCGCTCGTCTGTGGGGCCCTTAACAGTTGCAGAGTGTGGGTTGTTTCTTAATGCCTTATTAAGTAAATGCGTTATTACTGCCAAGAATTAGTGCAGCAGTCACAGACTTATTTTGGTATGTGCACGCATATAGGTATACGCAGTCTAAGCGATGTAGCGAATGCTGAGTTTTACCCGTTCGCTGTACGTAGTCTGACGCGTTGTAATTTTCGAGCTTGAAATCTCAGGAAGTTTCAACCGTGGACTTAAATTGTCTTCCCCTTTCCTCTTTCTCCTTTCCTCGTGGATCTCGGCACTAAATTTCAGATGCTGGAGATTATTACAGTCAGTATTATCGTTTTCGAGTAAGAGCGTTAATGCCATCAGCTCAGAACAACTTTATTCAGCCTACAATTCAACAATAACACCCGACCGATGTGGCCGAGCGGTTCTAGGCGCTTCAGTCTGGAACTGCACGACCGCTACGGTCGCACGTTTGAATCCTGCCTCGGGCATGGATGTGTGTGATGTCCTCAGATTAGTTAAGTTTAAGTAGTTCTAAGTTCTAGGGGACTGATGACCTGAGATGTTAAGTCCCATAGTGCTCAGAGCCATTTTTTTCAACAATAACAACAAAGAATTTGCATGCATGTACTCTACCCTCTACATTGCAAAACATTGTCTGTTTGCACGGTACAGTACCATGTAGGGTGCATGCAGGTAAAAAAGACAAGGGAGGCGTCATTACATCACAAACTTGAAACTGCTGTCCTCCACCCTAACTAGCCCAAAAAATTATGTTCGCCGCGTTCGTACCTCCATAGTTCACCGCGGTAATACTTCCCCGTGACGTCACTCTAACGTGCTCATGCCCAGGTTCGACCGTGTTGGGTGCATTGAATGTGTGGAGACGTAGTTGTTTCATCAAAAATGCCAGTTTTTACGGGTATACTAAACGATACCATCGTAATCTTAAGTTTAAAGGAATCACATTTCATTCGTTAGTGGAGCAATTCAAGAAATATTTTCTTTTGTATACATGTATTCTTGTTGCACTGTTTACTTTTATTGTAATGGTTTTATTTCTGTCATTTGACTTTAGATATGCCTTTCTTTACTCAGCGTCCATACTTTCTCTTCTTTCCTGTATCTTTCATTGCCTTCCAAGTCGCAAACGTTACGACATCCGAGCCGCACTGTTATCAACTGTCTCGTACCCGCACAACACAGGTTTACCGCGCCGGTTGTTGGGGGTCATGCCCTAAATTCCTCTCGCCGATAATTATTATTCATTGTTCACATTTCCTCCACCCCTTTAAAAAGATTCTGGCTAGAACAGCCGGAGACAGCGATGATGTATGCGTGAGTTTTGTCTGTGCGATTGTATGAATGTGTATGGGTACTGCGCTTCCTTTCTGTAGCAGGCTTTGGCTGAAAATTTATGTGAACACTCTTTTCGTTGCGCCTACCTTGTGCTCGACGTGTGAGTAGCAATCCATCCGTTTCACAGTATAGTTATGAACTTTGTTGTAAATAATCCACCGCACTTCAACAGGAACAACGATGTACACAATCCCAGAAGAAAAAAAGGATATTCATTCCGCCACATTAAGGTTGTCTGTAGCACGAACAGGTGTTCACAATGATGCAATTAAACGTTTTGATCACTTATCCATTCATATAAAATACATGACACAGCATAGTAAAATTTGAAACTAAACTGAAAATGTTTCTTTTTGATAACTACTCCTCTTCGGGGAAGATTATCTACTACTGTAATGTGTAAAATGGTGGTGGGTAGCAGTTACTGACTAACAACTGTCTGTCTTTGATTAAAAAACGTAAAAACTAATAACTGATCAGCGTGCAAGCATATTTACAAAAATAATTATGTCAGTATATAATGACTAGTTCCATATCAATAGATTTAACTAAGCAGCTAACTATTGCTATATCACCAAGCGTGGTATAGACTGATATACTTTGCAAACTTCAAATGAAATCAAAAGTAAAATGAAGCAGATGATCAAAGTAGACGTAAATTATAATTGTGCTGTCTTTGGTTATTCCCGAAAAACTGACAGTTACTGGCAAGAAATATTCCAGGAAAAGAATCAAATAGGCTAGTGTTGAAGTGTTAGGCCTACATCTTACACGGGTTAGGCTATCATTCCTAAAAAGTTACTCACTTACATGTTAAAGCAATATATCCATTTTAAGCGGTCTTAAGCGTTTGAGACCATTCCCTTAATCATGTTTATAGCATTCCACAATGGTGGAAAATGTTTAAAAAGTTATATCGTATTTTTACCCTGTAGGTTGCTATTATGGGCCACACACTAAATAACGCATCATAGTTAATGTTATTCTTCTTCATCATAGTTAAGATTTCAAAGTGACAAAATGGATAAACTGCATTGAGATAAATGCACTGACAAAGTAATAAAACAAAAACTCTGTTCTGTATGGAGGTATACCTCTATGCAGTTCTGTTTCTTTGTCATTCCAATTATCATCCACTTCGTTGACAAGCACAAGATACGACAGCATGCCTTGCTTCTTTCCTTATTGCACACGTTTATGGGCTAGCTAAGAACACGTAGGTAAGTTTTTTGCAAACTTGATCACTAAAAATGTTGTGCTTACGAACTGAAACCTGAAAACGTAACGAACAAGAAGCAGTCCCGATACCAGTAAGTAAACATGCGTTGGTTTCGGAGTTCCAGTTTCATTTGCTATGGATACAAATACAGTAAAAGTGGAATTAAATGGATTACGAAAGCATGCTTTTCACATCACTTCCTTCTGTTTCTGGTCGTCCTAAATATTGCAGCAAAAAACAAGTTACGTTAACGAGGCCAAATGTGTCGTATTACATGAGCAAAGGCACACTCAAGAACAGCAAAACGTTAGAAATTGCCTTCCTTATATTATGTTGTTCACGTAAGTACTGTAATTTTAGTATTTAAAACAGCTGTTGCGCGCACACGACGGAAATAATGAACAAGAAGCAATCGTAAACAGTAGTCTGCCAATGTTTTGGGCTATTTAAAATGACGGCAAGCCCCGCCCACTTTGGCTTCAAAACAACGTACAGCTTAAGTCTCTTCTTTAAACCTTTTATGTCTTTTTTTACATCCATGGTAGGGTACCTGTCATCTCACAAGACTCTCTGCAAACGTCATGTCATTTTGAAGTCACACGCAATATCGACAATCATGGCTTCAGGCCTCATGTTCATTTTGGCATATTTTGATGTTTTGTATTATAAATTCGCAATAGGTCTTTTCAAAGCAGTGACATTGAAAATTTATCACGAACACGTCACCATTTTCACTGAATGTCAATTATTAATGCATCAACGATATAAGCATTCAAGAGATACTATAATAACCAAGGCAGTAAAGTTAAATCTCATGACCAAGTTGCCGGTTGCGGTGGCCGAGCGGTTCTAGGCGCTTCAGTCCGGAACCGCGCGACTGCTACGGTCGCAGGTTCGAATCCTGCCTCGGGCATGGATGTGTGTGATGTCCTTCGGTTAGTTAGGTTTAAGTAGTTCTAAGTTCTAGGGCATTGATGACCTCAGATGTTGAGTCCCATAGTGCTCAGAGCCATAATGTCGTTGTTTACAGAGTCGAAGGATGTACGTCCGCACCTCCTACTTGTAAATTTTTTTTTCATTTTAGCGTTGTTCACACATTCTGGGACTTTGTTACAAATGTGACACAAGTAGGTTCTGCACTATTCGATGTTATTTAATTCCCGACTATTTAAAGAACGAAAGATGAAAAAAAATCTGTCGATTCCTGAGAGTGTGATTTGGCAGGAAGCTAACAGCACAGCTTAAATTTCTTCGACTGCAACGAGAAGCAATAAAATTCATACTCTTCCTTCTCACAAATGATTAGAATGTGCGGTTAGGCAGGAACAAAAACACAGCTTAAATTGCTGTATTGAAACGAGGAACAATGACGTTCATATTATTCCTTGTCGCAAAGTAGAAAGCAACTGCAGTTGTCGATATTGCGTTATCCTGCAAAAATCGACCAGCTAATCGTAGATGACGTTGAGTACTCTTTCATATTTTCCTCAAAAAGAAGCTGCCCAAAGGATGCTTCCATTATTAACAATGCAGTCACACATGATAGGCAACAGCTAATTGTCAAATGTAATCCGTAGAACGGTCACAGACACAGCCTCATAAGAAATGTTCACGGATGCAGTTCTGAAGTCCTTTAAAGTCAATACAGATGTAAGAAGATGATAGTTTATCTCCAGTCCTCTTTAACTGTGTGTTAGAAACAAATAGTAAGAATTTCAAATGAAAAATTAAGGGTACCATGTATCCATATAAAAATGCGAAGAAAGAAAGTCTACTGAGATAAAGCCTAGCACTGTATTATAAAGTACACAAACTAGAATTGTTACGGTTAAGAATCGTCAAGAAAAATTTCTGTCCTTTAACAAGCAGTGATGAAATATAGTAAAACCTTGAACAAATAACCGACGCAATGATGAAAAGAAGACATATTTTATTGGACGTTTATACAGGGTGAACAACAATGAACTGACAAAACCGATCTTCCAGGGCCGCGGGTAACAGAAATTAACATCAAACTGGATCCTAAAAGTTGAAAAAAATACAAACACACAACATTAAATCACAAGAAGCACCAGAAGGAGATATTTTTCAAAGAAAGTGATATGTTTACAAGAATTTCGAGGCAGAAGCAGCAAGAGAACAGATGTGAAGTGGTCTCAAGAAAGAAAAAAAAAGACACATTGCAAAATACAAAAGAATATTGTAGGAAAAGGAAAGGGCAAATGAAAAGACAAAATCGTCTCGTGGTCGTAGACGAAGCAAAGTCGAGTGGTTACGTAATCTCACGCCTTAAATAAGCATTTTTTCCTTTCTGACACCATGCTTACATACAATTTCAAAATTCTTATTCACGCTGTACTTTACTAAACGTTATAAAACATAATAGCTTTGTGTTTTGTAATGTCTGTTCTACGGGCGTCTTCCAAAAAAAGGGTCACGCAAAAAACTACCGTCAGTCGGAGGAGGGCACTCAACCGGTGCAAGCACTGTCATTCAGTGCATTCAGTATGTGGCCGGTGGTGTTACGCGTTAGAATATTTGTTTAGCTAACTCGCAAGCACACTCAGTTAAGATGATTATTACAGTGAAAAATATGTTATCCAAACACTTGTATTGTTGTGAATGGTCACTTGTTAATTTCGCTCGGCTGCTTACTATTAGAGCGCATGTGTCTGTCGACCTGTTTGGTAGTGCCTAACTGAAAGCTGATCATCCCGTGTTTAAAAACAATAAACGTAAATTAAGTGAAAAGTAAAGTCGACTGTGTTGTGTTGAATCAGTGTTAACTGTTTAAAGCAACCAATAATTCTCGGAAGGAGATGAAATTCTACGAGACTTCTTGTTGTTAGCGTGGACTTCAGTCCGAATACTAGCTTCATGCAGCTCATCACGTTAGTCTATCATGTGCAAGCCTCTATATCACCGGATTACTACTACAAACTTTTTTTTTTTATCTTCAGTCTTCTGACTGGTTTGATGTGGTCAGCCGCGATTTCCTCTCCCATGCCAACCTTTTCATCTTTGCAATCTAAGTCCTTAATTATTTGCTGGATGTATTTCAGTCTCTGTCTTCCTCTACAGTTCTTACCCTCTACAACTCCATCTAGTACCATGGGAGTTATTCCGTGATATCTTAACAGATGTCCTACCATCCGGTTCCTTCTTCTTGTCCGTGTTTCCCATATATTCATTTCCTCACCGATTCTGCAGAGAACCTCATCATTGCATACCTCATCAGTCCACCAAATTCTCAACGTTCTTCTGTAGTACAATTTCCGAAATACCACTGCCACTCAATGCTGTGCCCAGACGCACACTGTTAAACATTTCTTCCTCAAATTAAGGCCTGTGTTTGATATTAGTTATCTTCTCCTGGCCGGAATGTCCTTTTTGCCAGTGCTAGTCTGCTTTTTATGTCCTCCTTGCTCCGTCTATCATGGGTTATTTTGCTGCCTAGCTAACAGAATTCTTTAACTTCATCTCCTTCGTGATCACCAATTCCTGTGTTAAGTTTCTTGCTGTTCTCATTTCTGCTACATTGGATTATTTTCGTCTTTCTTCGGTTTACTTAAGTTCATATTCTGTGCTCATCAGACTCTTCATTCCATTCGGCAGCACCGGTTGAAACTTGATTACTGTGTTCATACCTTGGCCTCACTTTAAAATTTTGTCACCCCTCCTCTCACACACACACTTTCTCAGTATCAAACTGTCGATTCCTTGATGTATCAGAATGGATTCTATCAACTGACATCTTTTATATTTTAGTTGTTCTGTAAACTTCTTTTCTCCCCAGTTCGATTCAGTTCCTCCTCCTTAGTTACGCTATCTACCCAGCTAATCTTCGCCATACTTCTATGATACCACATTTCAAAAGCTTCTGTTCTCTTCCTTACCGAACCGCTTATCGTCTATCTTCCGCACGTGGAAACACTCCAGACAGATACCTTCCGAAAATACTTCCTCAGATTTTCATTTGTATTCATTGTCAACAGATTTCTCTTTTTCAGAAGTGCCTTCCTTGCTATAGTCAGTCTGCATTTTATATCCTCTCTACTTTTACTATCATCAGTTAATTTGCTGCTCAAATAGCAAAACTGTCTACTACTCTCATTGTCTCGTCTCCTTTCGTAATTACCTCAGCACCGCCTGATTTTACTCAACTTCATTCCACTACCCTCGTTTTACTTCCGCTTACTTACACATCTCATAACCTCTTTTCAAGCGACTATCCATTCCTTTCATCTGTTGTTCCAAGTTATTTGCTGTCTTTGTCAGAATTACATTGTCTTCGACAAACCTCAAAGTTTTTATTGCTTCTTCATGAACTTTAAATTTCTTCTTCATATTTTTCTTTAGTTTCCTTTACTGCCTGCTCAATGTACAGGATAGGCTACAAGCTTGTATCACTTTCTCATGAGGCACAAAATAGGGCCGGTAGGCTTGCAGCCCCTAGTTAGCCGAAACGAAAGGAAAAAAAGTCGACTGATGAGCGTGATTAATCATCTGCACTGATGTGCAGTCAGTACGCGAACGAAACCAGTAAGACAGCAATTGTCCCTCGCTCGGCGCCTCGTTTGGCATCGGAGGCTACTATTGTCCGCGCGGCGTCGCAGTTAAAAGAGGCCGATTTTGCGACCGGCGCGAGCTGCAACGCCCGCGAGTGGGAAGGAGTGACTCCCGGCTTCCGAACCGAAATCTTGATTACGGCTGACACCTGAATGGGAGGCCACGCGCGGCGCTGGTTTTGGGCCACTACTCCTCTCGGCGATAAGCTGACAACGGTCCCGTTGTTTCCTGGCGATTTATGAAGGCGAGACAACTCTCCGCACGCAGTCCCTGCACGGCACAATAAACTTACTTTCGAAGGAATTATTACCGCGATAGCAGAGAGGGAGGCCGCACTTTATGTGCGCCCGAATATTCCTCCCAACATGAAAAAGCTATGCTCGGTGGAATTGTTTTTGGCCACCAGACTGTACTGAACTCGGCTTCCTCCTCCCTCCCATCTCACGCCACGCACACACGCATACACACACACGCGGGACAATTCTCTTCGGGAGAAATGATGAGGATCAAGATATGCTGTACAGCCGATCTGTATCGTGAATACCAAGCTTCAAACCTTGTCCGAATCCCTGACGGCCATTGGAGCTGTATGCGCGTTACAGGCTCACAAGAAACAGTCCGGTGCAGCTGCTCCATCATACCAATCGGCCCTGTCCAGAACGGAATGCGTGGAATGACGTGGGCATCTTCCCGCATCGTAACTCACCAGAAACTTTCGCACACTACCGTAGCTCATATATAGATAGTGTGCACGAGAGCGATTAGATACAGTTTCTGCCGACTATATAGGTTGAACAGCATGTCTCAGGGAGATTATGCGACAGCTGAGAGAGAAAAAATATTTTTTCATCTTAGATTACATTAGATTATTTCCATAGATCCGTGCTGAGGAGATCCTCGTGGATGTGGAACATGTCAATTTTTTTTATGAAAAGCTGAAATAACAATACTAATAGTATGAATATATATATACAATACATCTTTGTTTCTATTAAAAAATTCGTCATTGGAGTAGAATAGTATGAATATATATACAATACATCATTTGTTTCTATTAAAAAATTCGTCAATAGAGTAGAAGGAGTTGGCCACTAGTAAGTTTTTCAGGCTCCTTTTAAACTGATCTTTATTTGTAACTAATTTTTTTTATGTTTGCTGGCACATTATCGAAGATGAGTGTTCTTGAGTAGTGGACTCCTTTTTGAACTGAAGTAAGTGCTTTTAAGTCCTTGTGCAGATCATTTTTGTTCCTGGTATTGTATGTATGAACTGAGGTGTTTGTTGGAAAAAGAGATATATTATTCAGGACAAATTTCATTAAGGAGTAAATGTATTGAAAGGCAGTAGTTAGTATACTCAGTTATTTGAAGAGGTTTCTACAGGACGTCCGTGAATTTACTCCACAAATAATACGTATTACACGCTTTTGGAATCTGAAAACTTTTGTTTGACTTGAAGAGTTACCCGAAAATATTATACCATATGTCATTATGGAATGAAAGTAGGCAAAATATACAAGCTTTTTCATTTTTATGTCGTCTATGTCTGCTAACACTCGAATTGCAAATACAGATTTGTTAAGGCGTTTCTGCAGTTCTTTGGTGTGCTCCTCCCAGCTGAATTTATTATCAAGTTGTAATCCTAGGAATTTAAGGCTGTCAACCTCTTCTATCTGCTCTTCTTTATACTTTATGCATATGCTGGGTGGAAACCTCTTACAGGTTCTGAATTGCATATAGTGAGTCTTTTCGAAGTTTAATGTCAGTGAGTTAGCTTTAAACCATTTATTAATATCAATGAAAATATCATTAGCAGATCTTTCTAGAACTACACTCGACATACTATTTATTAGAATATGTATGACAGAGACATGAACCTGAATTTCTATTCCTTATAGTCAGTTTTCTGACATTTCAACTACAGGGTGAATCGGGAGGAAAGGTACAGGCTTTGAAGGGTGACAGTATTTGTGATTCTGAACAAAACACTTCAATTCCGAATGGTTTCTGAGTCAGAACACATTTAATATCACTTTTGTACGTTTTTCTTGAATAACTCGAAAACCGCACTCTCTAGCGAAAACGTGTCGCAGTACAAAATTTTATTACATTAAATTTACCACAAAAATGATTTATTTATTTTTCCTCTAGGATTAATAGTTTACACGAAGAGCGCGCAAGATTGCTGAAAATTTCGCTCGACGATCATATTCTGAAGCGTAGGTAGTTTTTGTAGGTCAGTTTAAGGCAGTTTTCCGTCTTCACAGACTACAAGTGTACTGCATCAAATTGTTCGTTTCAGCCTACTGTACATTATTGTGGTACGATGTAAACAATGACAATGTTTGAATAATGCCGAGAATAAATAACAACGCACATTAGATGTGTTTTACCTCAGAAACCATTCGGAACAGGACTTATGTCCACATGACGTTTTTTGTTCAGATCACTAATACTATCACCCCTAAAAGCATGTACCTTTCCTCCTCACTGACCCTGTACGTTTCCTTCTGACTCACCTTGTATGCTATCGGTCCTTACACAAAGTTTCGTTTCGGTATCAACAATTTCCTACCTTCCAAGTCCGTTGTCTTGCCGCCACTGCTAGACGGAAGTCACGTGACAGGCTATGGAAGGTACCTGTGCATATACCATACATATTTCGGAACGGATATCCATTTCCATATTTATTGTTGGAGCTGGTGGTCTAATAGCGCCGGAAAAAAAACCGTAATTTTTTCAGTCTGCCTTGATGTGAAGACATGCCAGGAACGACAAGTTGGTCCGCATGCACGTTCAGCTGTAAGTCCTCTTTTTCCGGGTAGGATTATTTGGATAATTTAATGGCGCGTAAATCACCGAAGTGGCGTCCAATTGAAAGAACTTGCAAACGGGTTGCTCGACGTCCATTTTTAGGGACAGTGATGCCATACAAATTTACCATTTTTACATCCATACTCCGCGAGTTGCCATACGGTGCCTGGTGGAGGGTACCTTGTACCACTGTTATTAATTCTCTTTCCTATTCCACTCGCAAGTGGAATGAGGAAAGAAACAACTGTTTATATGCTTCCATACGATCCTTGATTTCTGCTGTCTGCCCTGTCCTTACGAGATATTGTGTCAGTAGAATACAAGGAGCGTCTTGTCAAAAAAAATATTTTATTGAATTTTTTCAGCCTCACACAAATGGTGTCAGCAGTTTCCACTTCTCAGCAAGCCATCATCAGATGAGCTGCTTAAAAGCATAGTAAAAAACGAAAGTGAAATAATAGGAAACCAAATTGAGTCACAACTTGAAAAATAGTGCCCCGTCTGACTTACGACAAATAAAGAGGCTCTGTAAATTGGAGTAGAAAGTCAGCACAGAGATAATGAATATTATGTTCAATGGTACATACCAGACTAGGATAAAGCGAACATTAACCAGCATTTGGCCTTTGCACGTAGACTACTAAGAAGAGCAGCTTTTGTATTACATTTTCAACTGAGCAACAAGCTTTCTGTTAGTCACTTTCAGTTTGTATGCTAAGAAGAGAAGAAAAGTTACAAACTGACCTAAATGAAATGGTAGATAGCTCCGAATTTCTTCTTAAGTAATTTGAAAGTAAATGGCCCATAATAATTGGTTGTTTGGGGGAAGAGACCAAACAGCGAGGTTATCGGTCTCATAGGATTAGGGAAGGATGGGGAAGGAAGTCGGCCGTGCCCTTTCAAAGGAACCATCCCGGCATTTGCCTGGAGCGATTTAGGAAAATCACGGAAAACCTAAATCAGCATGGCCGGACGCGGGATTGAACCGTCGTCCTTCCGAATGCGACCCATAATAACGAATACTAAATTTCCTCGATATTGCTCTTAACTTGAAATACACGAAGTGATATTCCTGTTCGCCGGCCTTTGTGGTCGAGCGGTTCTAGGTGCTTTAGTCTGGAACCGCGCGACCGCTACGGTCGCAGGTTCGAATCCTGTCTAGGGCGTGGATGTGTGTGATGTTCTTAGGTTAGTTAGGTTTAAGTAGTTCTAAGTTCTAGGGGACTGATGACCTCAGATGTTAAGTACCATAGTGCTCAGAGGCATTTGAACCAATGCTGTTCGACTAATTGTGTACAACATGTTACCACCAAGCTATAGACTGAATAAGTTCCTTAACAACAAACTTAAATCGGTTTATACTTATGAAAAAGTGGTCTTGGTATGGGTAATAGCCTCGATGGTACTTTAGCAGATATTTTTGTGAATGATTATGGACGTAATCCTGTGATTAAACATAGAAATTATGAAGTTCAGGGATCACTGTCCTTATTGGCGAATATGTTGCAGCACATAAAGTCCCCTTTTTTCTTTCTTTTAAAGGAAGTTTAGGGTTTAACGTCCTGTATACGACAAAATCATTAGGGACGGAGTACAAATTTGGACTGGGAAAGGATACGTTAGGAAATCGACCATATCCTTTCAAAGGAAGTGGCCCGCCATTCGCCTTAACTGCATTCGGCAAATCATGGGAAATCTAAATCTGGATGAACCATCTTCTACCCGAATACAAGACCACGGTCTCGCCATTGCGCCATCTCGCTTGTCTTTCGTTTTACCCATATCGTCTGATGAAGACTTTCTGAGATTATGATAACATGTGTGTGACGCGAGGCTGGAGAAATACGTTAAACCGTAGGACAGCTTCCTGTATGTGTATAACAAGGGTTGGAATTAAGCCGACTTATTATGTACAGATGTTCTTGTAACCCTACAATCCAGTGCCTCACATATTTTTTGTGTACTTGATTTCATTAGTTTAACAACCATTTTATATAACTATATGTATTATGAATTTTGTCGGTAATTAGTGTTCATGGAAATATAATGTATACTGAAAATAAGAAAGAAATACTTACGTCAAATGGATATAGTGAACACGCTGGCAAAGTCAGGGAATTTATATTACACGAAAAATAAAGAATATCCTTCATGTAACACTATCATCGTTGGCGCGAGGTCGCGCAGTGACAAAGGTGACGCCAGAGACGAGTTGCGAAGCGTCCGTGGTCTGGTACAGATAAGTGTATTGCAGCGCATATGCCAAATGGAGAGTGTCCTGCAAATGATGTTATAATACGTGGCAAGGAAAAATATAAGAGAGCGAGCACGTGTATGGACACAGTACATGGCCACAAAAAGGTTTTTAAAACAATTACGAATACTGTGTGCTGCTTGCTAATTAAGAAGAGCCTATTGAAAATATCATCGCTAGGTAAGATCCAGTTGGTATTTATGTAGTTGTACAATAAGCATTCCAGCGTAATAGTAACTATTTTGGAACATTAGAGTGCGTTTAGTCAAAGCATAAACTTTACGACTGAAAGTCTATTGAAACAAGTCGCTAATTATCAACAGGATCCTATCTTCCTCACTATAACTTCCGAGAAAATCGTGAAAGAAATAGTTAAACGAAAACAGACTCAGTTATATTTACAAATGATTTTCAGTCACGTAATTATTGTAATAAAAAAGCAGTAGTAACTATAGTTAGTCATGCGCTACTACTGCAGACAATCAATTCAGACTAAAAATGATTTTAATACAGTTCATATTTCTATGAGCAAAGTATGCTGGCTCTCTTGTAGTCAAAATAATTTTAGGGCTTTATGTTGTGTTCTGTAAATGATAATATACGCATACGTCTACGTAACATTAGTATTAACAGATAGTTGTTCCATGAATGGAAGTTTTTACGACATCACTTGAAAAATAATTAGTAAAGAACATTAATTAAATTTGATCACGATTATGCAAAAATCCAAACAAGACTGTATTGCGGTGATTTACATAATACTATATAGTTTCTTTGAAGTGTTGGTAGCCGTTGTTATTGGTTGTCATAATTATAATTAGCATCATTGCATTCCAAATTAACGTCCTTGGTGTACATGTTACACGCGTTTTTGCATCTAAACTCGCCCGAGTGCATTTTGTTTAGTTGGCGCATCATCATTCTTGCCCAGTATGTGCATGATTTCAGAGTCATTACAGTCATTTGCCAAATTTAGCTTTTGCTCGTTTTGGAGCTGGCGGACGTTTTTATTCCGCAGTCTCAGTTCACTCAAACAACGTTTTACGAAATTACGGCAAACTACAATGACTCTTCAACTTATTACCATCGTTTTTTTTTTCGTTTCGATTGTTGTTGTACACAGTAAACAGTCATGCGATCAGGTTTTAACTATCTATATTCTACCGGTAAGCATTGACCTTCGGATTCGGTGCCTCTTTTCTGTTAATTACGGTCCATTAGGTACACACTTTTCACAAAATCTTTTTATACATGGGCAGCATAGGTATGTTAATATGCTGGCTAAGCAACTTTCAAATTCTAAAGGTGGCAGGGGTAAAATATAGGGAGCGAAAGGCTATTTACAATTTGTACAGAAACCAGATGGCAGTTATAAGTGTCGAGGGGCATGAAAGGGAAGCAGTGGTAGGGAAGGGAGTGAGACAGGGTAGTAGCCTCTCCCTGGTGTTATTCAATCTGTATATTGAGCAAGCAGTAAAGGAAACAAAAGAAAAATTTGGAGTAGGTATTAAAATCCAGGGAGAAGAAATAATAACTTTGAGGTTTGCCGATGACATTGTAATTCTGTCAGAGACAGCAAAGGACTTGGAAGGGCAGTTGAACGGAATAGACAGTGTCTTGAAAGGAGGATATAAGATGAACATCAACAAAAGCAAAACGAGGATAATGGAATGTAGTCGAATTAAGTCGGGTGATGCTGAGAGAATTAGATTAGGAAATGAGACACTTAAAGTAGTAAAGGAGTTTTGATATTTGGGGAACAAAATAACTGATGATGGTCGAAGTAGAGAGGTTAAAAATGTAGACTGGTAATGGCAAGGAAAGTGTTTCTGAAGAAGAGAAATTTGTTAACATCGAGTATAGATTTAAGTATCAGGAAGTCGTTTATGAAAGTATTTGTATGGAGTGTAGCCATGTATGGAAGTGAAACATGGACAATAAATAGTTTGGACAAGAAGAGAATAGAAGTTTTCGAAATATGGTGCTAAAGAAGAATGTTGAAGATTAGGTGGGTAGATCACGTAACTAATGAGGAGGTATTGAATAGGATTGGGGAGAAGAGAAGTTTGTGGCACAACTTGACTAGAAGAAGGGATCGGTTGGTAGGACATGTTCTGATGCATCAACGGATCAGATATTTAGCATTGGAGGGCAGCGTGGAGGGTAAAAATCGTAGGGGGAGACCAAGAGGTGAATACACTAAGCAGATTCAGAAGGATGTAGGTTGCAGTAGGTACTGGGAGATGAAGGAGCTTGCACGGGATAGAGTAGCATGGAGAGCTGCATCAAACCAGTCTCAGGACTGAAGACCACAACAACAACAAGCAACTTTGACAGAATGTGGAGTAGAGTGATCTGCAAAGATGTCGTTGACTAGTGGTTGAAATATGGATAATCCACAGGCGACCAGTGCCTGAGGTACCGAAGATGATCTGCAGTGTTCACGAGGGGTGATCTTTAACTGTTTCGTCGTAGACACCAGACAAGAGATAGCGAGTACCTGTACGAACACTGCACAGGACAAAACATAAGTAACCCACTTAAAAGTGCATGTTGGTTGCTTTGGAGCGTTGTGGGCGGTGTAGAACTGGTACCAGGCAGCGATGTGATCGTTCACCATTGACGTCAGGACAGTAAAGTGGTGTACCAGTCGAATCAATGCAGTAGGATGCGTCGACGTGGAGGAACTATGGTACTTGGACGTGTCAACGTGACCCAACGTGTCTACAAGGAATGGGGCAGCACTCTTAGCTATGAAACACTTCATAATAACAGTGGTCGTTAAAAGATCCTTACCTAGAGGGACCAGAAACAAATGTCACGTACGATCCTGACGCAGGCCACTGGGCATAGATACACAGATACGGCAAAATGTTATGACCACTGCCCACCGCGAGATTGAATTCTCCCTGGCGGGGTGAAGGACACTAAAACCACAAACTGACGACAGTAGGCTTGTCATATCTGTAAAGTATGATAGTCAGCGATCTGTGGTACATTGGCGATAGAGTACAGACAGTCACTATGACATATGCGAACTACGGGAACATTATTACGGACCAATCCATCCCCTCTGGCCTGATGTCTTCCACGACGACAATGGCATCTTCCACTAGGATAAAAATCCGTGTCACAAGACCAAATTCGTGTTACAGTAGTGTGAGCAGATTATAGTAAAATCACGTTGATGTCTTGATCACCAAATTCGCCTGATATGAGTTCCATGGAACACATCTGGGCCACTGTCGGGCACCAGCTCTGCACTCACAGACCAACACTCTGTAATTTACAGGAATTGTGTGACAAGTTGTCAGGGTCCAAAATTACTGAGAGCAAATTTTACATTCGATTTAGTCGCCTCAACAGCGTGGGCAGTTAGCTGTGGGTAAAGCAGAGCGAAATAGTTGTGTTATCTGTAAAAACATACATTGAGTGACTTTGTAAGATGACAAGAACTATGCCCCTTACATGAAGTGATTAGAGATCACCTAACTCACGTTGAGCGAACAGTAGGGCTGAACAAAATGACTGACAAG
Source organism: Schistocerca nitens (assembly GCF_023898315.1). Classification (NCBI taxonomy): domain Eukaryota; kingdom Metazoa; phylum Arthropoda; class Insecta; order Orthoptera; family Acrididae; genus Schistocerca; species Schistocerca nitens. The sequence goes on from NC_064618.1 coordinate 676,819,727, forward strand.
GCACAATGCATCTTTTAGATGGTATAGTATGGACATATTGGTATAATCACTGTCAAGTGATGGTTTTAAAGTAACTCACACGACATGAAAACTTTGTGGAAACGCATCGATTTACTGGAGGCTAATTTATCCCTGGGAAGTACCCAGAAATGACCGCGGCGCGTGGCTGGGAGCAGCGAAGGGAAGCAACAATAGGCAGCTTAGGGCGGCTCAAGCTCTGAGAAGCGGTAACGGGGCGTGGCCTCCAGCTGCCTTAAGATGAGTGACAGTGAGTGGGTGGTTGACCCCATGCTGGTGTACCGGGAACTTGTACGCCTATTGATAAATGTCCGTCGTCCCATTTTCAGTGAAACATGCGAGAAAGTCGCACAAAGCTATGGTGGTGCGGTCAACAGAGGTCAAAATATGTGTGTTCGTGACTATAGCAACTTCACGCTGAATTCAAGATCCGCACAGTCTGAAGTAAATCAGGTGAAGAGCGACAGAATGAAAAACGCTGGCCTCCGATGGGAACGTAGGACCAAGGAATCTGAAGTACTCTCCTGGGAGTCAGAATTCCGGAAAACTTGGTGTTTGTGCAGACGCTAACCTTGATGGGTGGCCTGGGAGGAGCTAAATAGCAGAAGTTGAGAGGAACGGAAATTTTGTGGGAATTTGTTCACTTCCCAGACCAGGCATTGTTCAGCACTGGGAAGCGACGCATAATTAATGCGACTTGCACTGCAATTGGCGTAAGTGATTTTGCTGGAGGGGAAACCGAAGTGAAGAGCGGACTGGGAGAAGTCTCCATAGGGACTTCCGTTCCCAGCTTGCCTAGAGTGCGGATGTGGTGTTCTTTACTCAGCTTGCCTGGGAAAGAGTGAGCATCTCTGCAGTTTAGGACCTAGCAAATGGAACGATTGAGCTTGGAGATGGGAAGTTTTGGTTCAGCTATGTACTGAGCAAGATAGCTAGGAGTGAATAGATGAGCGCAGCCTTGCAGCACCACGAGGTCGGCCGACGTATGCACAACGACGCCGCTCCGGCACGCTGTATTCGGTGATATTGCGCCCTCTCCAGCCACTGATTAATTTGTTGGATCACGTCGGCAAAGTTTCCACGAGGGTTTCATGGGCCGTGTATTGTAGAATTCTTCTCGCACTTCACATTACGCCTGGGTCAGTCGATAGGAATTACTTTTTAGCTATCGCGCTTTACTCCACGCATACGCAATTTATTACCACTGCCTGTTAGGAGAGTCATGTAATGTGATGATTGAAGGTCGTGAGTTAAAAATAAATCTGTGCTAATCGACAGCATCTGTTTTCAATCAAGTAGTTGAAATCCCAAGTCACTTTCTTAATTAATTTTATGTTCAACATTTGCATCTGCTGTTCAATAGCTGAATATAACATCAATGTGCACCCCTTTTAATTAAAAGGGATCAGTTAATGTCAACACTGCCACCGCAGTTCAATCAGGAGTCACAGGGCCTTATTACTTCCTTTGCGTTATCCGACATTGCTGCAGTTTTGCACTCTCTGTTGATCTGTTAGTCAATTACTTGGGGTGAACACACACCAAAACCAGATAAGTGACAGATGGGGTGTTACAGCTTTTACGTTTCTTTGCTCGCTCTTCTGTAGTAGTGGAGGAAACTTAATGCAGTAACACACTGGCGAGAAGGCGTTTTGCGGCAAAGCAGAATCCAAAACCGCACAGAGTCAACGACAGTGCATCTGTCCATTTCAGCACCAGCGGTCAGTGGCAAAGAGTAAAAACTTGCTTTTAAGGTCTAGAGGAACGTTGTTCATTTGCTTAGAAAATGGTTCCGATTCAAATTAAACCAAAACGCATAGTCAGTTTAGTTTTGACACGAGCGAAGAGCAGTTCAGTTTTGACTCAAGCAAAGAGCAATACACGTCTCACTTAGAGTCAAACGTTCGTAAGTACACACTGGCCATTAAAATTGCTACACCACGAAGATGACGTGCTACAGACGCGAAATATAACCGACAGGAAGAACATGCTGTGATATGCAAATAATTTGCTTTTCAGAGCATTCACACAAGGTTGGCGCCGGCGGCGACACCTACAACGTGCTGACATGAAAGTTTCCAACCGATTTCTCATACACAAACAGCAGTTGACCGGCTTTGCCTGGTGAAACATTGTTGTGATACCTCGTGTAAGGAGGAGAAATGCGTACCATCACGTTTCCGACTTTGATAAAGGTCGGATTGTAGCCTATCGCAATTGCGATTTATAGTATCGCGACATTGCTGCTTGCGTTGGTCGAGATCCAATGACCGTTAGCAGAATGTGGAATCGGTGAGTTCAGGAGGGTAATACGGAATGCCGTGCTGGATCCCAACGTCCTCATATCACTAGCAGTTGAGATGACAGGCATCTTATCCGCATGCTTGTAATGGATCGCGCAGCCACGATCCCTGAGTCAACAGATGGGGATGTTTGCAAGACAACAACCATATGCATGAACAGTTAGACGACGTTTGCAGCAGCATGGACTATCAGCTCGGAGACCATGGCTGCAGTTCCCTTGACGCTGCATCACAGACAGGAGCGCCGGCCAGTGTGGCCGTGCGGTTCTAGGCGCTTCAGTCTGGAACTGCGTGACCGCTATAGTCGCAGGTTCGAATCCTGCCTCGGGCATGGATGTGTGTGCTGTCCTTAGGTTAGTTAGGTTAAAGTAGTTCTAAGTTCTAGGGACTGATGACCACAGAAGTTAAGTCCCATAGTGCTCAGAGCCATTTGAACAGACAGGAACACCTGCGATGGTGTACTCAACGACGAACCTGGGTGCACGAATGGCAAAACTTAATTTTTTCGGATGAATCCAAGTTCTGTTGAAAGCATCATGATGGTCGCATCCGTGTTTGGCGACATCGCGATAAACTCACATTGGAAGCTTGTATTCGTCATCGCTATACTGGCGTATTACCCGGCGTGATGGTATGGGATGCCATTGGTTACACGTCTTGGTCACGTCTTGTTCGCATTGATGGCACTTTGAACAGTGGACGTTACATTTCAGATGTGTTACAACCTGTGGTTCTACCCTTCATTCGATCCCTGCGAAACCCATTTCAGCAGGATAATGCACGACCGCGTGCTGCAGGTCCTGTACGGGCCTTTCTGGATACAGAGAATGTTCGACTGCTGCCCTGGCCAGCACATTCTCCACATCTCTCACCAACTGAAAATGTCTGTTCAATGGTGGCCGAGCAACTGGCTCAACACAATACGCCAGTCACTACTCTTGATGAACTGTGGTATCGTGTTGAAGCTGCATGGACAGCTGTACCTTTACACGCCATCCAAGCTCTGTTTGACTCAATGCCCAGGCTATCAAGTCCGTTATTACGGCCAGAGGTGATTGTTCTGGGTACTGATTTATGAGGATCTGTGCACCCAAATTGCGTGAAAATGTAATATATTTGTCCAATGAATACCCATTTATCATCTGCATTTCTTCTTGGTGTAGCATTTTTAATGGCCAGTAGTGTAGTAGTGGGCAGTCGGCAGTTGGCCATCAGATGCACGGCAGCGCGCCAACAATGTGTTGAAAGTTACAACCTGTCAGTGTAGTATGGTGTAAACGGTTTTCCATGAGAGTATTTAAGCTGATGTGTATCAGAAATTTAAGTGTCGGATCTGAGTCTATTGAAGGTTAACGTGAAGGTAATTCAGTAAGATTTAACTTAACAAGTACTGGCAACATTGCAGCTGCTGTTGACCTTGTGTGTTTTTTAAGTGGTTGAAGTGGTGATAATTGGCTCAGATCGGAGACGCAACTGTTCCACAGTTAACAAAAGTAGTTCGTCTGTCCAGCTCGCTCAAGGGTACTTGAGTAGAAGCTGTTGTGTACTGTTGCAGATTTGTGGGCAATATGTGAGACAGTTGATCCACTGCATGGTTAGGAGATTTTTGGCAGACACGACACATGTGCTGGTGGAACATTCTATGGTAGCAGAGGTTAGTACAGTAATTAATTAATTGTGCCACTCAAATTTCCAGGTTTAACTTTGCTCCTCACTGGAGTTGAACCATTTGACTGAGCAGATGCAGCTATTGTTTTGGTTGGCAGGAGAGCCAACACCGTGTTACTAGAATGAGGCCGAAAGGCACGCGTTTTAGCTCACGCAGGCTGGCGTGAGGTCTGGAACAGGACAAGGAAATTAGAATTTAGAAAAAAGGACGTAGCTGGTGGAATACTTAACTGTAATCCATTAATGAAGAACGTCGGTCTTGACGGTACATGATTCATAATATCAATAGTAACAGATAATGGCGCCTTGCTAGGTCGTAGCAAATGACGTAGCTGAAGGCTATGTTAAACTATCGTCTCGGCAAATGAGAGCATATTTTGTCAGTGAACCATCGCTAGCAAAGTCGGTTGTACAACTGGGGTGAGTGCTAGGAAGTGTCTCTAGACCTGCCGTGTGGCGGCACTCGGTCTGCAGTCACTGATAGTGGCGACACGGGGGTCCGACGTATACTAACGGACCGCGGCCGATTTAAAGGCTACCACCTAGCAAGTGTGGTGTCTGGCGGTGACACCACAGCTATCTTATCCAGTTCAAAAGGAAAATTACGAGTGGCTTAAATCGGTGGCGATCGGTCCAACATCTGAAGCATCTCTGTAGCCCATTACGTTAAATGTCAGAGTTTAAGTTGTGGGGTCCTTAGTGGTTTATTTTTGATTTACTTTATTAATCTTCATTCCGCTGAGTAGGGAGTTGGCAGCCCTCGTAACATATGAACCTAGACTGTACGGTAATTTGAAAGAGAAATAAAATATTATTCAAAGTGAAGAAGCAAAATGTCCCGACTTGTTAATCTCACCTGCTGTCTGCTATTTAAAGACAAGGAAAATAAATGACTAAAAAAATTAATGAGTTTGAAGAAAAGAACACACGCTGTAGACTAAATAACTTTTTAACCTTCATTGTCTCCTGTTATTATTTTCTTGTGTTCTCCTTGTTATTGCCTTTTATATATATTGTTTCATCTTTTTATTAACTATATCACTTCCCCCATGAACCATGGACCTTGCCGTTGGTGGGGAGGCTTGCGTGCCTCAGCGATACAGATGGCCGTACCGTAGGTGCAACCACAACGGAGGGGTATCTGTTGAGAGGCCAGACAAACATGTGGTTCCTGAAGAGGGGCAGCAGCCTTTTTAGTAGTTGCAGGGGCAACAGTCTGGATGATTGACTGATCTGGCCTTGTAACACTAACCAAAACGGCCTTGCTGTGCTGGTACTGCGAACGGCTGAAAGCAAGGGGAAACTACAGCCGTAATTTTTCCCGAGGGCATGCAGCTTTACTGTATGATTAAACGATGATGGCGTCCTCTTGGGTAAAATATTCCGGAGGTAAAATAGCCCCCCATTCGGATCTCCGGGCGGGGACTACTCAAGAGGACGTCGTTATCAGGAGAAAGAAAACTGGCATTCTACGGATCGGAGCGTGGAATGTCAGATCCCTTAATCGGGCAGTTAGGTTAGAAAATTTAAAAAGGGAAATGGATGGGTTAAAGTTAGATATAGTGGGAATTAGTGAAGTTCGGTGGCAGGAGGAACAAGACTTTTGGTCGGGTGATTACAGGGTTATAAATACAAAATCAAATAGGGGTAATGCAGGAGTAGGTTTAATAATGAATAAAAATATAGGAGTGCGGGTTAGCTACTACAAACAGCATAGTGAACGCATTATTGTGGCCAAGATAGACACAAAGCCCATGCCTACTACAGTAGTACAAGTTTATATGCCAACTAGCTCTGCAGATGATGAAGAAATTGATGAAATGTATGACGAGATAAAAGAATTATTCAGGTAGTGAAGGGAGACAAAAATTTAATAGTCATGGGTGACTGGAATTCGTCAGTAGGAAAAGGGAGAGAAGGAAACATAGTAGGTGAATATGGATTGGGGGGAAGAAATGAAAGAGGAAGCCGCCTTGTAGAATTTTGCACAGAGCATAACTTAATCATAGCTAACACTTGGTTCAAGAATCATAAAAGAAGGTTGTATACCTGGAAGAATCCTGGAGATACTAATAGGTATCAGATAGATTATATAATGGTAAGACAGAGATGTAGGAACCAGGTTTTAAATTGTAAGACATTTCCAGGGGCAGATGTTGATTCTGACCACAATCTATTGGTTATGAACTGCAGATTGAAACTGAAGAAACTGCAAAAAGGTGGGAATTTAAGGAGATGGGACCTGGATAAACTGAAAGAACCAGAGGTTGTAGAGAGTTTCAGGGAGAGCATAAGGGAACAATTGACAGGAATGGGGGAAAGAAATACAGTAGAAGAAGAATGGGTAGCTCTGAGGGATGAAGTAGTGAAGGCAGCAGAGGATCAAGTAGGTAAAAAGACGAGGGCTAGTAGAAATCCTTGGGTAACAGAAGAAATATTGAATTTAATTGATGAAAGGAGAAAATATAAAATTGCAGTAAATGAAGCAGGCAAAAGGGAATACAAACGTCTCAAAAATGAGATGGACAGAAAGTGCAAAATGGCTAAGCAGGGATGGCTAGAGGACAAATGTAAGGATGTAGAGGCTTGTCTCACTAGGGGTAAGATAGATACTGCCTACAGGAAAATTAAAGAGACCTTTGGAGAGAAGAAAACCACTTGTATGAATATCAAGAGCTCAGGTGGCAACCCAGTTCTAAGCAAAGAAGGGAAGGCAGAAAGATGGAAGGAGTATATAGAGGGTTTATACAAGGGCGATGTACTTGAGGACAGTATTATGGAAATGGAAGAGGATGTAGATGAAGAGGAAATGGGAGATAAGATACTGCGTGAAGAGTTTGACAGAGCACTGAAAGACCTGAGTCGAAACAAGGCCCCGGGAGTAGACAACATTCCATTAGAACTACTGATGGCCTTGGGAGAGCCAGTCATGACAAAACTCTACCATCTGGTGAGCAAGATGTATGAGACAGGCGAAATACCCACAGACTTCAAGAAGAATATAATAATTCCAATCCCAAAGAAAGCAGGTGTTGACAGATGTGAAAATTACCGAACTATCAGTTTAATAAGTCACAGCTGCAAAATACTAACGCGAATTCTTTACAGACGAATGGAAAAACTGGTAGAAGCCGACCTCGGGGAAGATCAGTTTTGATTCCGTAGAAATGTTGGAACACGTGAGGCAATACTAACCTTACGACTTATCTTAGAAGAAAGATTAAGAAAAGGCAAACCTACGTTTCTAGCATTTGTAGACTTAGAGAAAGCTTTTGACAACGTTAACTGGAATACTCTCTTTCAAATTCTGAAGGTGGCAGGGGTAAAATACAGGGAGCGAAAGGCTATTTACAATTTGTACAGAAACCAGATGGCAGTTATAAGAGTCGAGGGGCATGAAAGGGAAGCAGTGGTTGGGAAAGGAGTGAGACAGGGTTGTAGCCTCTCCCCAATGTTATTCAATCTGTATATTGAGCAAGCAGTAAAGGAAACAAAAGAAAAATTTGGAGTAGGTATTAAAATTCATGGAGAAGAAGTAAAAACTTTGAGGTTCGCCGATGACATTGTAATTCTGTCAGAGACAGCAAAGGACTTGGAAGAGCAGTTGAATGGAATGGACAGTGTCTTGAAAGGAGGATATAAGATGAACATCAACAAAAGCAAAACGAGGATAATGGAATGTAGTCAAATTAAATCGGGTGATGCTGAGGGGATTAGATTAGGAAATGAGACACTTAAAGTAGTAAAGGAGTTTTGCTATTTAGGGAGTAAAATAACTGATGATGGTCGAAGTAGAGAGGATATAAAATGTAGACTGGCAATGGCAAGGAAATCGTTTCTGAAGAAGAGAAATTTGTTAACATCGAGTATAGATTTAAGTGTCAGGAAGTCGTTTCTGAAAGAATTTGTATGGAGTGTAGCCATGTATGGATGTGAAACATGGACGATAACCAGTTTGGACAAGAAGAGAATAGAAGCTTTCGAAATGTGGTGCTACAGAAGAATGCTGAAGATTAGATGGGTAGATCACGTAACTAATGAGGAGGTATTGAATAGAATTGGGGAGAAGAGAAGTTTGTGGCACAACTTGACTAGAAAAAGGGATCGGTTGGTAGGACATGTTTTGAGGCATCAAGGGATCACAAATTTAGCATTGGAGGGCAGCGTGGAGGGTAAAAATCGTAGAGGGAGACCAAGAGATGAATACACTAAGCAGATTCAGAATGATGTAGGTTGCAGTAGGTACTGGGAGATGAAGAAGCTTGCACAGGATAGAGTAGCATGGAGAGCTGCATCAAACCAGTCTCAGGACTGAAGACCACAACAACAACAACAACAACATATCACTTGGCTGATGCGGTCACTCCATTTGCTATACATTGATCACATCAGTCATACTTTCGAAAATGCCACCAAGTAAGCTTGCTGTTTATCACGATATTCTAGAAGCCATTGCATTAGTGTAACGTCATTAGATTGTACAGCTATTGGCTGCAAGTGGAAAACAAACACCCGAGATATTACAGATTTTAAATATGCAAATTCTTGCTAAACTGCTTAATTGTTCTGATCTCTTAGATTAAAAATTTTGTTTAATGCTCATGTTAAATTATTTTATGCAACCAGCTGCAGTTTAAACCATGTTAAACATTATTAAATAGTGGACTATTTTAAAGTAGAAGAATTGGTCATGATGTTAGACAGGGTTTTGATTCAAAAATTTTGCTTATTCCATATAAAAACTCCATTGCATGGGTAAATTATTATATTCCTGGATTTGAAATTATTATGTTAACAAAATGAAGATGCATATACATGAAATGTCAAATTATACAGTTTTGTAATCTTGTAAATGAATAATACATGTGAAAGGAATAAACAGAATTGTAAATATAATAAAAGACACAATGTAAGTGGCTGAGTTACACTGGGCACTTACTTTAGTAACACTAACATCATTTACATATGACTAAATTTTCTTTGGCTTTTATGGAAGATCTGTTCATAATATTCTGCTGTGGTAGTTGTTGACGACTTCAGGTATTGCCCTCTTGACAGCCAAATGCATTTCATTCAGCGTCTCATATCTATAACCAAAAGCTTTGTCTTGCACCTACTATGCAAGTAGTCTCTGTTGCTTTAGAAGTTTCATTACATTGATTGTATACCATGGAGGGTCCTTCCCACCATGAACTGTTCTACTTGATACATGTCTGTCAAGTACATGGTGAACTGTTCTTTTCAGTCTCAGCCACAGTTTTTCTAGACGCTCCCCTCCAGAGGCAAATTTTTTGAGTTCCTTATTGAGGTACAACAATACTGTTTCTTTAACTAGTTTCCTGGATGTATTAATTCCTTTTACTTGTTTCAGTTGCTCTTTGTCCTTTGGCAATCATTGCCACCAGTCTCCATACTGGTTATTGTTTTGGAGATGTCCAGTTATGTTTGGGTCACAATATGTTGTAGGATTCTACAACAATTGATTATCAATTTGTAGATGGGTCTGGTCTAGGTATTCACACAGCCACAGGTCACAGGTTTTCGTTAAAGCAAACTACAATAAGTTGGGGTTAAGAGGTTGACTGCTTTGAGGCCACTGGCAGCCACAGCAGAGCTCCAGTCATGCCTGTCACATGCCTGCCCACATGGCAATGAAACATCAATCAGTATGTGTGCAGCAGTCAATGTTTCAAAACAGGAGCTAAGCGAGTTGCAAATTTTGTATGGAATCTGACAGCTATCAAACCCTGCAGCTTCATTAATTTTTAGTGTTTCTTGCTGTGTCTCAATGCCTCTCACATTAAAATCCATCTATATCCCTCATCTTTGCAATGCAGTGAAAATCTTTAGCAGTACATCTGTATCCTTCTCAACAAAGGAAGGTCTGGAAAAGGATTTATTATTTCTGCTTTTGTTTTGCTATCCTCAATTCCAGTTCCTGTCCTACATACATGTATTTGATGTAACATAACAACTCTAGATTTTTGAATAGCGCTTGTCAATTTACACTTTTAATGAATAAAATGATAAAATGTAATTTTAACTTTTACCAATTTTTGTTAAATATTTGTAGCAACATATAATGGACAGTAAAAAAATACTTTAATGAAATTTACAACTAGGCCCTGTAAGATGACACAGTTCAGTGCTCAGTTTCTGAACATATCTTCAACATCACTTTTAATAATGTTTTCTGTATAAAATGATAAATCTTTAGCATTAGAGTCACAGGTATTGTGGAAAGCTTAAGTACATAATTGTTAATCATTTTATGACATTTAGCATAGAAAACCTTTGCATTAAAATAATATTTTAAATATGTTATTATTTCCTGCTGAATATGTTGTCACATTTACATGAATTTAACAAACTAGTTTTCATTGCTTTTCAAATGAAACTTTAAGTACAATAATATTGTAAGAAGTGTCAACGGCCAATAACCTCTATACAGGTATGAGCTGATGTTGGGACAAAACAGTTGTCACATAGCTGCTATGAGTTGTTAGTGGTTATTAATACAAATCAGAAAGATGGAAGTTGATGGGAGCTGAAGCTGTAACAGTTGTGAGATGTCTTGAGTGAAATCTCTATATATAAGGGCAATGCCCTGACTGACTGACTGACTGACTGACTGATCACTGCCCACCCCAAATTGCTAGGGACAGAACACTGAAATTTGGAGAAGGTGTTGATCTTATACTGTGGATGTCATTTGCAAAAGTATTTTTCGAAATTCCAACACTAAGGGGGTGAAACAGTGGATGAAGGCTTTTTTTGAGAAATGTCACTATTAAGGCAACTTTAAAGCTAGAGTTTTGAAAATTTGTATTTGATTTCTCGGTCAGGACTAAAGAAATATGTGTTTCATCATTTTTGGGAATTTAACCCTGTGGGGATGAAATAGCAGGTGAAAGCGTTTTTTTAAGTATATCATTATAAATGAACTTCAAAATAATTTTTGAAGCTGAAAATACATCATCTTCTCCGTTACAAATAAAAAAAAAAAGTACTTGTTCAGCCTTTTTGGAAATTGAACCGTTAAAGGAGTGAGGGATGAGATTTTTTTATGAAAATATTTCATTATGAAAACATTTTTAGTGTTAAATGAATGAAAATTTAAATTTAGCTCCTCATGAATAAAACATGTGTTTCACTGAAATTACTACTAATGGACTTTTAAGGCTACATGTATGACAGTTAGTATTTGTCTTCTTGGTTAGAAATTTAAAAAAATACTGTTTCTGTATTTCTGGGAATTCAACACATAAGCGACTGCAATAGGAGACAAAAATTTCCAGAAAATATTGCATTAACATTAAAAAATTTTAAAGCTAAATTGATGAAAACTGGTATTTCACTTCTTTGTTAGATATAAAGAAATATTTGTTAGGGGGCGAGAGTTGCTATGGACATGTCTCTGCAAGAAAAGGCACAATTATAAGATCATGTGTTGGTTTTAACATATATGTTGTTGTGTTCTGTTCTGTACATCAAATGGCGTGCATTAATTGTGTTTACTTGTGCTTTCATTAAACTGTATGATTTGTAGGCATGTACACATATAGTTACACTTCAAATGACACCAAACACTAAAGTGACAACACAACTTATCACAGGCATATTACAGAGTTCTTTTTTTATGGAAATAATATTTGAAGGTTTAATGCCTGCAATATGAAACATTTAAAGAGTGGTGTGTGAAGCACCATACTAGCTCATACATTAAAAATATCTTAGGTTCTTTTTGTGTTGCAATTTCATTGAAAGTAATACTGCTTTAATGTCATGGGTTCATGTAGAGAAATATTATTGTGTGGCATATTTATCAATAATCATTTCAGAGTAGGTTAATTTCTGTGAATTTATGTAGCTGAGATAAAAGAAGGGTGTTATGTGGCATCTACAAGAATTTAATGAAAATTGCTATTAATCTTTGGAAATAAATTAATATGACACTGAAGTGAAATAATACAATTAAAACGCACACTTTGTAAGTTATTTTCGCAGCTCTGTGCCATTTTGTATTGGCAGTATTCAAATAAGATGTTGAGGGTGTGCAAATGGCTGACAATAATCGGCCATAGGCTTGCACTGTATTGCACGTTCTGATACTCTGAAGAAATAATTCATTGGTTTCTTAACATGGAGGGATGCTAAAGATACATAAATAAAGGTTTTAAGAGCAAATAAACACATAAATTTAACCAAAATGCAAGTAAGTAAAGTTACAATGTGTCTCACATCTATCCTCATCCAAGGTCAGGACCAGAGTAGATAATTACATAAAATCATTCGACCGTTCACAGTTATTAATTTTTAACATGGAACAAAAAATAATATACATAATAAATCATTATTGTTTTAAATACTATTACATTGAATGATAAATTATTTTAAGTACATTTTTATGTATGTCTTTCAAGAATCATAAAACTCTTAATTCATTGTACTATTCGTAAACCCATATCAATAAATGTTGTTCTCCCCAAGGCAATCAATGCATCACCCTCCTGGGATTATTGTCCCACAAATGCACATTGTTTTTGTGGACAGTAGTTCCACTAGTACTGGTTCTGCACCACTATTCGTAAACCCTTATCAATAAATGTTGTTCTTCCCAAGGCAACCAGTGCAACAGCCTCCTGAGATTATTGTCCCACAAACGCACATTGTTTTTGTATACAGTAATTCCACTAGTACTGGTTCTGCACTGTCACAATTGATCACCTTGTTCACTCTTGTGAAAGAGACACTATACATTACTTTGAGTTCATTATTACAGTTTGTATCATCTCCTTTTCATAACTCTTATGATTAGTTACAATTATTACATTAACCAAGTTTTTAAAAAGTTTTTAAATATCAGATGACATTGGATATTATTGGTTAGGGTATTATATTCTTGACTTTTGGCCCCCTTATACATTATTGAAAACAGTCTGGCAATTTTATGTGCCCCCGGAAAGTTGTTGACTGATTCCGCCATTTGGGTTACAGGCAATGGGGAAAACTGTGTACTACTAAAAAACCTGCCCGGAGTCTTCGGACTGTGGATGACTGAACTTTACAGAATAATTACCAAATGCTTTACAGGTTATGTTATTTTAATTCTTCTAGTTTTACACTTATTTGTACTGATTCAATCGGCAAAATATTGTCACATGCAGGACAGCGCACTTCACGATGAGGAGGCTGGGTGCAAGTGCATCTCTAGCCAGATCTGGGAGGGGCTTGTCAACTACCAGTGAGCACCAGCTCTCAGTATTCACATCAGTATGCATCTGTCGATGTTAGTAAACATATCCCTCATTTAGTTCTCATAATTTATATTTTTTCTTGTTTTGTAATTAACTGTTAATATGTTTTCACAGTTTCACCACTAACTTGAAAACTATTACAGTTGTCATTATTCTGATTAGAGAACTGGAAAGAGGAGGAAAAATCCATCAAGAAAGTGGTTCTGTATCCATAATTATTGTAATATTTTATGACACTGACAGTGTGAACTGATTTTTAGCACTGCAACAGTTTGCTATTTTTTAAATTTTAGGTGAACAATTTCACATAAATTTAAGTGTGAAACATTGGTTTTTAGTGGAATTTTCATGTGCAGCTAGTGGCACTATCAGATTTTGTATATCAGTTATGTATAAAAAATTGTGTATTAGGCTGGTGAAACTACAAGATCATTAAGTGAGAGAGAAGCTCGCTTTTCTGTGGAATGGCGGTACCAAGCCTTAAAAAGGGCAACGGCCATCTTGCAGGTGTCACTGTTAGGTACTGTTTGGTTGAGGCAACATCTGTGATATCCTGAGTGAGGACAGAGTTTCTGCATTATCAGGCATGACACTTAGATTTATTCTGCACTATTCATGATTCAGTCTTATTTCTGCCAGCAATTCAGCAGAAGTTTTATTTGGCATGTGAAGTGGTTTGGGACTATGAATATTTTTTGCTACTATTCGACACATGGATTATATCATTGTGTGTCAGACTGATCAGATTTGAGGCATGGAGAGCTGCATCAAACCAGTCTCAGGACTGAAGACCACAACAAACATGAGATTTAGCTTCATTTAACTTTTAGCTCGGAACACAGTGTTTACCAGCTCTTTTTATTTCTTTATTTTTAAATAGTGAGTTCACAGAGCCACATTAAAGTCACAGCCACTTAGTCTCTTTCACCAGTCTCTGGAACTGATGTGTGTTTTTATAAGGACAAAAACTTCTATTATTTAAGATTTGAACATCATAACTGCAGTTCATTGATTAATGTGAATTGCACCAATGCACTGCCTAGTAATCATTTATCGGTCTGATTAATTTCATTAGAGGTGAATTTGTTGTTTCTTTTTTATTTTTATTTTGAAAAGCATACAATAAGGAGGTGCAGATGAATTGTATCATCGCCGGGAGAGACAGCAAGAGTTGCTGGCATTTATTTTTAGCCCCCTCTGTCACAAACAGGATTGTTACACTGCACACTAACTATGTTGCCATTAACAGTCTTTACATATGATCAGAACTTCTTTGGTTTTTGTGAAGAATCTTTTGATAAGATTCTGCTATGGTACTCATTGAAGGTTTCACATTACTCTGCTTCCCTGCAGTGGCTGTTTAACAAAGAGGGTCTCTCGTATCCTGAAGTGTTCTACTACATACATTTTTATCTCATGTATAGCCAAGTATTCTTTTAAAGTTTAAATGCAGTTCTTGCACATGCCTCTGTTCAGAGAAATGACATGACTTTCTTGTTATCTAACTCATGGAACATGTAAATCTTACTATTTCTTTTAGCTGCTCTGTATTGATCAGGTTAGCTTGTTACCTTTAGGTCTAATACACTTCCATCACAAATGGACACCCAAACTATTTTTCCTAGGTATATTTTAGCAAAGGAATTTTATAATATTTTGCAGGTTGTTTTGTCATGCACATCACATTCAAAATTACAATTTCCCCGATTGTTCACCGCATGGCTAAAGTCTCCTCTGATGGTGGCAGTATTGTCAAGGAACAATCATATTGTGAACTGAGGTTTTTCCTAAAGTTCTCAGTTATATCTTGAGGATGTTTGTGGCGACTGATACAAAGGTCAAATCAAAAGTTTTATCCAAACTTGATACTGTGTCTTGTCCACCCTCTCATGCAGCTTCAATTTATATCTCAATGGATTTGTTTCTTATCTGCCGTAACCAATAACTCCATTAGCATATCTTTTAATAAACTTAAATTTATTCCAAAAAATTTCGCTTCCATCAGTTTCAAGTTTTAGCCAGATTTCTATACCTAGGTATTATATCAGCTCCACTGCTCTTTAGGACTGTTTCGAACTCTGGTACTTTGTTGTTAATGCTTTGACAGGTATCACTACAATTTTATTCATTTCATTTGTGGGGGGCCACAGATCTTGTCCTAAACTTCGCTGTCTGCTATCATCATTTAGAATCAACAGAGTATTCTAAGTTTAAAGAAAGACCTTGTGTGCACTTCACACACTATCAGCCATTTGGGTACCTACTTCTGTGTAATGCTCTCTTAACTCAGCCACTGGGGAAAAGTCCAGAAAGTCTAGCCTAGTTTGTCACAGAAGCTTTCAAGTTTCTTGTTCAAATTTTCTCTTCAACTCGGAATCAGATTATCCCGATCAGTTCTGAAGCCAGTGCTATAGATTACAAACTCTGTTGAATTTCTACGAGCAAGACTGATCTTCTCAACCCCCTGTGTTATAGCAACCACTGTTTGTTGAGTGCCATCTGTTTTCTTGACTGGCTGCTTGAGAATGGAAGCAGAGGAGGCAGCGAACATGGATGGCTGCATGGCCTTTATCTGTTTGGTTTCACCGTACAGAATATGCTTTGTTGTTTTCATCTCCTGAATCCTGTGTTCTTCAAGGAAGACACTGCAGCCCCTATTCCAGTCAGGGTGATCCTTGACACTTTGGAGGAGAGGAACAACCAACGCCATTGGGGCAGCTTTACTACTTTTGCCCCAAGTGGCTTCTATCTAACAACCAAGAGTAATGTGCCCAAAGTCCTGGCATTTAAAACAGCGCATTCAGTTTGGAGAAAAAGGCTACATGCTGATGTGAAGGAAGCCATTCATAATGTGCCCTGGAAGTTTTGTGCTGTTGAAAGTCAGTATAAATGAGTCCAATTTCACCAGATCGCCATCCACCCTTTTCATAATGTTTCGCACATCAACAATGCCTCCTCCAGACCACTCAGCTTTCAGTTCTTTTTGAGAAATGTTGACTAGATCCCAGCAAGTCACAGCAGCTTTACTGTAGTCCAAGATGTTGTGCAGTTCACCTTCAGTTGCGTACTCCCCGAAGCACTGAGCTTTCTGGTGGTTCTTCACTTTTTGGTGACTTGATGTTTCGACCAACAGGGTCCCATTTCACAAGTGCTTGGCAGATTTTAATGTTCAAGCAGAGCTCTCCAAACCTTTTCGTATGTAAAATGGAGAAATTTTATCAAAACTGCCCTCTTTTAACTATTATAAACACATTCTGAGAAACAGCATTGTTCTGTTACAGTTGACTAAGTCAGGAAGTCTGGCTACATGAGACCTCTCGTTAAACTTGTTGTTTGTACTTTCCAATTGTCCACCCTGTCTACTGGCAGGAGGAAGGGAAATTTTCAAAAGAACCATACCGGGCTCACAAGCAGCTAGGAAAATAGAAGTCCACCTAGAGAGAGCCCCATGTGTCTAGGTAAGCCTTATACAACTGAGGTGGAGCAGGTTTCCCAGAGACTTCCTGCTAATGATTGTTCCACTTCAACAGCCATGCATCTCATCAACACTTCAACAGCCATGCATCTCATCAACGTGCAGCACACCTTGAGATTGAGTGTTTTTTTATAGAGGTTTTTACTGTCCTCGTGATTCTTGATCCCTGTGACACACAATGTTCCAGCACCCTGGCCACTGAAGCAAGCCCAGTGTCTACAGTGACAGAGGACAGGTTGTGCTCACCAGTCCCCAGTTCAGGAACCCTTGGATCACCATGCTTGTACCTAGGAAATGAATGCTGAGCCCCTGAGGGAAATGTAGACTTTTCCACATCTACATAGCACTTGGTATATCCACATCATCACAAGTGGGTCTCTTTTCTCCAATGCTGACCTGAGGCACTCTTTGATCTTTTTTTGTTTATAAATAGTGTTTACACTGTGATTGCACAATATATCACCAATTATGTCTGTTACTCTGGGAATGTATGGCAGAAAGTCCTTACCCAACATTTCTTTTTCTGGTGTATCTCATCCCCATGTGAATGATTCTGACACTCCTTGTGTAAGTGATGAAGTACCCATTGCTCCTCAGAATGCTTTATAGTTGTCGCATCTTGCATCTGAGGTGTTGCAGCTCACATATTCATCTTGGTTGCATTATGAGCATATTAATCACACCTCTTTTCTGGCTCGAGTGTTGATTTAACAGTTTATGCAGATCCATGTGTGTATTTTCGATACACACCATGTTCCAGGTTTTCACTATCCCTCATGACCAGCACGTCTAGAAAGGATGGCTGTTGGTACTTTCCTACATCCCTGGTAAATTTTATGTTGGAATGGAGACTGTTCCGATGCCTTAGGGAGCTGTTCCTCACCATGGCTCCACAAAACACAGGTCTAGTCGATGTATCTATACCACACCTTAGGTTTACGATGTGTTAAGTCCAGTACCTGTGCTTCAAAATGTTCCATGAAGTAGTTGGCCAACACTGGAGTAAATGGACTACCCATGGCAATGCCTTCAAGATGTCAGTACAAGTTGTCATTCCACATGACATAGCTCATGATAAGACATGCGTGAAATAGCTTTGTGGTGTCTTGTGGCAAAATGGAACCTATTATACTCCACAGAATCACTCAGTGGACCTTTTGTAAATATAGAAACAACATCAGAGCTGATCAAAGTGTCATCTGTTCCAAGTTTTAATGTTTTCACCATCTCAGTGAAATGTCTGGGGTCCTTGATGTATGTGTCAGTCTTTCCCTCTTGCAGCTGGAGCAGAGAGGCCAAATGTTTCACCAATTTATACATTGGTGAGCCAAGAGCACTAACAGTCAGTCTTAATAGACCACTGTTCTTATAGATCTTTGGTAATCCAGTCAGCTTAGGTGATAGGGTTTCTGTGCTGTGCAGGTTCCTCTGTATGCCCACAGAGAGAGAAGACACCTTGATTAGCCGATTCATATTCCATGTGATCTGTTGTGTTGGATATTTGCTTGGTTTTCGGTATGTTATCAGATCTAGTAGGTCCCAGATCTTCTGCTCATAATCATTGGTCTTCATTATGATGGTCCCATTTCCCTTATCAGCAGGCAGTACCAATATACTCTTGTGGGTATCAAGACTCGTGATAGCTTTTAACTCTCCTTTCATCAGGTTGCAAGGTGGTGGTTTTGCTCGGTGCAGTATCATGACATGACAATACCTTCAACAGGAGAGAAGAAAGTCACAAGGTGAATGGGTCCTTGTTTCCAGGGCTGCAGTGAACAACCATTGCAAGTAACAAGGGGAGAACTGCAGCAGCAATGACCACAGGAAACCCCTTGGATGTTGGTGCACCAGGTACATATAATCTGTGGCCACGAGCTCGACTCCAGTTCACTACCAGCAATGGAGTATGATACTTTGACAGTGCCAGCTACTCATGGTGGCGAAACATCAAAAAAATCATCAAACAAACATCGGCAGAAAAACCCCAGACAGAAGCCAACAGGCAGTATGTCAACAAGTGGCAACAAAAGCCTTAACAGTTTCATACTTACTGATATTGTTTTTATTTCAGGATCTGTTACACAACAAGTACTGCAAGTTCCTTTTAAGATCTGATGATACAACAACACAGAATGTGACTTGTATATATAGAGTAAGGAAAATCTGGGATAAAATTTACAAAAGTGCTTGAAGATAACTTTAAACTTTTTTCGGAGTTGTGCTCACTAAGAAACTTGTGTAAGAATGCCAAAAACAGTGTTAATAGATGAAAAAAATCAACAATATCAATTGCTGGTAAATGAGAAACCAAATGGAACATGATGCAACAGTACAACATGTGTAAAACAAAATATTAGAACAAAGTGGTTTCTCCTATTGTAAAATAGACTTAGAAGAAACAGGTCAATGAGCAGAAAAAGTGCAAATATTGCAGTAATCACAAAAGTATCTGTACTGTAATAAGATGGAAATGATTTTCAAAGTGCACATTTTTTTACCAAAGTTCAAAGAAAAGAAAACAACATTTCACAACTTACTAAAAAACACATTAGGCACAACACCAGAAAGTATTAAAAAATGGTCAAAAATAATCCTTTTTCAATGTAAATGGCCAATGGAATCAGCGATTTTTTTTTGTTTCGAAAGAGGCGTACTGTTTCCAAAAGTACAAATTAGTTTATAATTCATAATATAACTGAGTGTGAATTTTACACAGCACTCACAGATGTTCGAAAATACACAATATACCATACCATGACTGACACCAGCCTTGACACAATCAATGAAAGATTATGCAAAAACTGCAAGAACAGTAAAATATTAGAATCTAGAATTTTGAATCTGACTATCTGGTACATTCAGTCTCAGGCAAAAGAATATCCAGAAGTCAAATTATACAATGTGAGTCATGCAAGAAGTAATAGCCATTTTATTTCATAAACAGTTCCAGATATGGAAATGAGATTTTCAGCAAATGATAGTACATTAAGGGGTATGTACTTCGGTATGTGATAGTGTCTCAACTCCTGCATTGATTAAGATATTGAAGCAAGTATGGTTTTTTAAGTAGAATAATTTTTTTTAAAAGCATTTGAAAGTGCCTGGAAAGACGAGTACTGTGATATGATGCTTGTTAATGTTGAGGTTGAAATTCTTCACACAAAAATACAAGAAATTCACTAAAATAGGAAAGCAGTGTGCCCAAAGTCAGCTACTCTGTATACACCACCTAACAAAGCTCTCATGCAAGGCTCCATTGTCATATGCAGAAAACCAGGTCTACACTACAAAGATAAAACCTTATTTTATACATGACATAACAGAGTGGCAGCTATGATTTTTGTACATGGAAGTACACCACACGATTGCTTCTGGAACATCAAATAGGGCTTTGGAAAACTATTTGAAATGTATGAACTTTTCCAGGTTTTCATGTAAGCAACTACAGTTTTGTCATGCATTTTACATTTTACCCCCCCCCCCCTCCCCCCCTCCCTGCCCTGTTGTACTGACAACCAACCATATTCAAGGGAAAAAGGAAACTTTCTTTTGACTAATTTCCTTTTATTGGAAAAAAACCTGACCTGTCTTTGCCTGGAGACACCTGAATGCTTCTTAAAGTAAATCACTCACTGTTGGACAAAGGTCGTTATATACACTGCTCGGAATCGTAATTAGACAGAAATTAACTAAAATGTTATTGAGAGTGACTAATGATGCATACCTGCCTCCATAGCTGTGGTTGCTAACATATGTCATTGTGATGACCTTGACCCAAAGGAAGTTGGCTCAACTCCCGGGTGGGTGAAATTTTAACTGCCAGTTGCCTGGCAGGCAAGGGGAGGAGAGGTGTTGGCATAAAGCTTCTGATCACCATTCTTTGCTCCAATGTCCTGGATTAAATTCACATGCTCTCTGCAGTGGCTCATGAAGTGAGGGCATGTGGCACTGTTGATAGTGATCCATTGGTCAGATGGGGATATTAAGATTGGCGACCCTCTTGGTGCTTTTTGAGAGAAGCAAGCTACGAGACAGCATCAGGTTTCACTGCCTCCCTTCTCTCATTATCTCCAACACAAACACGACACTACACTACAAATGCACACCATTCACTATCACTTACACATACCAGTTACACTTACTTAAAGCTCTCATACTTCACTAAGAAATGGTGCTTGGAGGTGCAAGGTCTAAGAAAAAAACCTTCCTACTCAGACAGATGAACATCACTTTGGGGTTTCTCAACCATTTACGCCATACAAATTTATTTTGCTTTGCTTACTGACAACATATCATCCACAAAATAAATACTTTGTTTAAGGAATCTTAGTTTTACACTTTAACTTTACTTACATACGTGCTCAAATTATTTACCATCGAGTGCAATGCACATTTGCAATCACAGTTTGAGAGCTAGACAAACAGATGAAAGTACATTGGATGATATGCTGTCCATTACATGCTGTGGTGATTCTACAATGCATATTGTCTAGTGTACTTAGGGCTTCATGAGAGACTGCATCTTTCAGTGCTCCCCATAGAACGAAATCGAGAGGAGTCAAATCAAGAGACCTCATCAGCCACTGTACTGTAGCATTCTGTTTTATCCAGTGGTCGGGAAACTTTTCATTCAGTATTTGTGTCGCAACACAGGAAGAGTGAGCTGGGCAGCTGTCATGCTGGAATCACATACACTGTCGTTTATCCAGTGGTACCTCTTCTAGAACAACAGATGGAATGTTTGTATGAAAGTGTGGATACATATTTCCAATTAGCATCCCTGGGATGAAATAAGGTCCCACGGCAGATGCTTCACAGTCATTGTTGTTGTACCTGACACAGCCAGCTTGGATTTTCAGCTGCACATTTACATTGCCATGGTTAGTGAATGTTGCTTTGTTGATCATGAGCACACACTGGAAAAATGCAGCATCATCTCCCAAGCAATGCAAAGCAAACCAATAAAATTCTATATGCCTTTTGAAATCACATTTTCCAAGTGCCTGATGTAGTAACAGATCATAAGGGTGGAATTTAGGCTGATGCAAAATGTGAATGACAGTCCTTTGGCATTATGTCTTGTGCCACCATTCGCCATATAAAGATAGTTTCTTTAACTTTTATCCTCGTCGGTGTACATCTCTGCGTGCCGGTAGTGGGAATATTTACAATGCAATAGCCGATTCAGGCCGACTTGCGTTTCTATTTTAGAATATTTTTTGAATTTTTTTGCCAAGTGTCTCAGTTTCAACATTAACAAGAGTCACTGTACTCATATTTTCAAGAGCTTTCAGATGCCATTAAAAATGCACCATCCTATTGCTTAAATATCTCAAATGATACAAGAGTTATGGCTCTTTACCACATAACAAGTACATGTCCCATAGGATACTATTGTCTGCTGAAAACCTTGTTTCAGTACCTGGAACCATTCATGAAATAAATGTGGTGTTATGTCTTATGAGATTCACCCTGAATATGTAAATCAACAAGTGAAATGAAAATGCTACACTCGCATGCCAAAGATGAATACTTCAGTCCCAGATTATCACAGAAATATCAATCATCTGTTATCATAAATGGAGCAAGTCTTCCATTTGGGGCAGCTGACAACGCATCCTGCAGGTGAGAGACCTTTTGCTTCTTTGCTGATGTTGCCATTTTGCACAATGCTGGTGAGTTAATTTGGTTTCCAGTTAAAACTGTGTACTTTTTCTGTTCCATTATGTAATTGAAATAGTCGTCTGCATACCATTTTGCTGCTTCTCTTGTAATGTCTAGACATCTTAACATACTAAATCACTGTGTCACCCTTAAACTTAGTAAATTAACAAATTTTAATTAAGATGTTGAATATAATCCTGAAATATGATTATTTCTTTACTTGGGTGAGATATGAGACTGTCAAGCATTTATCAATAACCTTTCTATAATTTCGACACAGAGAGAGAGAGAGAGAGAGAGAGAGAGAGAGAGAGAGAGAGAGAGAGAGTGCTGGGAACATTTTTCATGCAATATGTATAAACAGAATGATCGAAAGTAAAGAACAACAATTTCAAGAGATCTCTGATGATAAAAATGAACTTTTGCATCTAGATGATACTCTTCAGTTGCTACAACAACAACAACAACAACAACAACAACAACAATTGCAGTAGCTAGGCACTGACGAGCTGATAGCCAGCAAACCATTAACCCATTCGTCACATAATAACCTTCATTTAAGTTTAAAATTGATATGGATTTTTTAAACATTTATTCTACGTATGCTGTGGCAAGTAGTGATGGCTCAAGTGTCACATTCAGAATAGATGTAACACTGATATTAGAAAACAGCAAAAGTCATAAAACAAAGGAAATTATACTGTTGCATAAAAATTAATCACAGATGGAACAGAATGTGCATAACAATTTGTTTTATTAAAACTGCAAATACAGTATACAAAGGTAAACAACAAGTCAGTCTATAGCAGAGCTGATCAATACTGAATTGGGCACCAACAGCTGAATTATAGATACTGTACAAACATCACTTCTGAGCAGAAGTTCTCAATGAGGCATCCATATAACACAAAAAATTCTTACATGAACCAGCAAATTAAAATTTTGAGGGTAGGGGTATAATATTTTATACATGTTAACTATTACAGTTCTCCCCATATCTATATACGAGGGCACACTGGAAAGTAATGCCTCTGAATTTTCGTGAAAACTCAAAGCTTTTTAAATAAAATAAATGTTATTAACACACTAAATCTATTTTCCATGTCTACATATTTGCAGCCCCCTGCTGCAATAGGGCTTTGAATTGCAGTGTGTAACTTAACTATGTTAGTGCATGAGAAACAGCATACTGTAAAAAAAAAAAAAAAAGGAAGGAAGGAAGGAAGGAAGATTGAGTTTAATGTTCCATCAACACTGAAGTCATTAGAGGAGGAACACAAGCTTGGATTGTGTCAAGGATGGGGAGGGAAAAGAGCCGTGCCCTTTTGAAGGAACCATCCTGGCATTTGACTGGACTGATTTAAGGAAATCACTGAAAATTTATATCTGGGTGGCTTGACCCGGGTTTGAACTGTGCTCCTCCTGAATCCAAGTCCAGTGTGCTAACCACTGTGCCACCTCACTTGATAGCTTGCTGTAATCAGTTTTCGAATTTGAAGACTTTGTCCACACATGGAGTACCTCTGCTTCAGCATGACAACGCTAGATCTCGCACAAGCACTATGACACCTGATACAATCTGACACTTGGGTTCACTTTCATTGCTCATTCTCCATACAGTTCCACCTTGGCCCCATCCGATTTTCACGTTTCCAAAACTTAAAGAACACCTTCAAGGAGTTCACTTTGCTAGTGGAGAAGTGGTGCAAGCACAGGTGGAGTTACTGCTCCGTCAACTGACATTCTACAATGATGCTACCAACAAACATATCTCATGTTGGAAGAAGTATTAACTGCTAAGGTGAACATGTTGAGAAATAAATATGTAGACATGAAGAATGAGGATACAGCATGTTAATAAAATTTGTTTTATTTAAAAAGCTGTAATTTTCACAGACGAAATTTTGAGGCATTATTTTTCAGCATGCCCTCTTAATTTTGTACTGTTTAATGAACGAGGAATTAATAGTCACTCATGGAGGTTATGTAAGTATCACAATTCATCTTCTAATGAAACACCACAACCCCCCCCCTTTTTTTTTCTTTTTACATACAGTAATAGGCTCATTAAACATTGGTTAAAAAAGAACAATAACTTTTGACAATAATTCTTTTGTTGCTGCTATCTTTAAAGACACACACACACACACACACACACACACACACACACAAGAATTTATAGTTAAATAATGCTTTCAAAATTCGTATAATTCCAATATCTAATTTCGATGTATATAACAATGGCAAATAAATACTGAAAACAGTAATTACAACAGCAGTACCAACAGCACAATAAATAATAATAATAATAATAATAATAATGATGCAGTAAATACATTTCTGATTATGGCATTTAAATTGATTGTTGGAACAGAATCTGATCATTGTACATGCAAGTTTATACTTTCTCATCTTCTTTGACAAAATAAGAACCAATGGAGGAAACGTTAAGTCAAACTTCAGTTAACTGGACACAACACACCACACAACACACAACACCCTGTAATTGTATACAACATGGGGAACTCTCACGGGTCAATACAACACTACAAAGTTAATGAAGAAAATGTACAATACATGATTGGACAGTTTTGTAAAATATAATACTTCAAAATAAACAAGATCCCATTGCATAAAAAAGGTACAAATTTTCAGTTGTCAGTCAGTCTACAGTACCCATAAGAAGCTATGTGCAACCACTATCCTCACATACATACTATAAATGAAGTTCATACATCAGAAGAAATGAAATGAACACACTTAACAAGCAGATAAGAATAATGCCAAGTAGAAAGAACATGGAGGATGGTGCATACAACTTGACTCAGTAAAGCCAAGTGACAGAGCTAATAACAAAACCATTGTGAACAGACAAATTGGAAGTAATAACTTCACAGAATAAGTGACTTCGATGAAGGAAAACCAATAATCTATGGATAGAACAAAGTTACAGCATACAAGGAGAAAAAACGGAAGAGGATTTTTTGGAATACTGCTAACACATTATCTGCACAGACATAATTTTAGAACACCAATTATTATCTCTCCGTTTGGCCTCTACGTAGATTCACAATGAGTGAAACAATACATAATAAACTAAATGAGATTTTCCTCAAAGAATACATCAGAGATAGGTGGTGACATGAATTATGAGTTGGTAAAATTTGTGCCCATTGTGAATTGTGAAACTTAATTTCACAGGCTTTAACTGGGTTGCCAATTCTTGTCCTGCTGCCACAATACTGTAGTGAACTTTCGCTCATATTTAATGTATTTGATACAATACTGGAGGTAGGCTCTTAAACAGAGCACTGAAATTAGTATAATACAATAATGTAATAAATTATAGTAGTATCAGATAACTTCATAACTTTTGAGAAAGTAAGTTAATGAACACAAGAATGACCAAATTAAGTTTTCTTAAATCATGAAAACTGGGCCGTAGATTCACCACAGTGGAAGGAGAATGAAAACTACTTTAAGTATATTACACAAAGTCCTTAATCTGAAATGCACTCCAGCTTTTTCTTGTCTATTAATTACTACACACTATTATTTGTGTGCACTACACTTAAAAAAGCCTTGTAAGCATACTTGGGTCTTCACAGCATTCAATAGGACATGCAGTTCTGTTCATCCAACTAGTATCCTGTAACAGTTAAGCAAGCACAATTAAAAATTACAGCAAAAATGTTTAATGTTGGTACTTACATGGTATGATTTCAGTTCAAGAATCATTTTTTGTTGTGGTCTGACCTCTTAGGCATATCACTCAACCAGTACAGAGCAGAGCTCAAGAATGTAATGAACATTTTTACACACCAGTAAACCTACGTTTTTTTTTTTTTTTTTTTTTTTTTTTTCAGTGAAAGTTATAGCCATGGGCACAACATAAATGAAGTACCTCCAAAGTAATTTTAGTACAACAGATAGGTTTTTTGGGGGGGATGGGGGTGGAGAGGGGGGGGGTTGGTAGAGGTAGAATATGAATGTTTTCTTAGTATTAAGCAAAAAAAGAATATTTTTACAGCATGGTTATTATAACCAAGATGGTAGAATGCTTATAATTAATTATAAATCAAATTTAGTGTCCTACAAGGCACAGAAGATGGGAAGATGCCTTTTATAATATCCAGGAGGCTATCATAAATTGCAGGGTCTTCATTGTAATTACTGTCTTTGAATAAAAGTTCATTTTTGTTTGTTTCATTACTTACTACAGTCAATAATTTTTTGTACTATAATGCAGCAATTCTTTTGAGGTGTGGTCCAAATTTAACTGAGATATGTTGCTTGACAGTGACACATCATGCTGAAGTTGCTTTGCTCCTAACATTTTGCACAACAGTGTATTTTCCGTTGAATTCAGCACTGGGCAAATGGACTTTGTACTTCTTGGAAATGTAACTTAACCTGATTAGGGCTTTGACACAAAATGATTACTGTAGGACGATTCAGAAGTGATGGTCAATATTCAGGGACATGCCAGGAATACCATTTGGAGCAAACAATTCAACGTGGGCTCTAAAATGCATACCTTACAAACTATGAGCGATTCTTGATCTTTGATACCGTGAAAAAAATTTCTTCTACTGCAAGCTCTTTGCTTTCCATATTTTGGGAAGTGGAAGTATGGACCAAAACAAGCAAAAATGTCCAGTAACCATGTGCTCTAAAATGTTTCCTGGACTTTTTTTCTTGTTTTGGTCCATACTACCACTTCCCAAAATATAAAGTAAAGAGCTTGCAGTAGAAGAAATTTGTTTCACAGAAATGAGGATCAAGAATTGCTCTCTTAAGGTATGCACTTTTAGAGCCCATGTTTATATGAATTTTTTGTTTCGAATAATCATTCCTGTCATATCCATGAATATTGACCATCATTTTCGAAACACCCTGTACACATATATATTTGCCATAGCTACTCTGGAACATTCTACTTCTCACCAAATTGCTGGATTTTTGTTTGGTTTCTTTTATATTTTCTCCAACGGGATTGTTTCAAGACCTGCATCTATTTTAGGTTGATGAATGTTTTATAATCGCCCTCCATATTGTGGCATGTTCTTAGGCCGCAAATTAGGTACTGAGCCCATATCTCTTAGTCTTCCTGTTGCGCTTCTGTTATTCTCAGTTTTCCACTTATCTCCACTTCACTGTCTGATGTAACAGTTATTCTTGGTTTAATTTCAGTTAGGAGGTGAGATGACCCAATTGTGTCACATTGATCTGTCCAATGGGCTAAAGCGGACAAATCCAGAGAGTATATGGTCAGGTATACCGCTGTTTTTCTTCCATATTGAATATATACTATAGTAGATAACAAAATAAAAAAATCAATTGACACCTTTAAGCTCTCAGGTTTTCAAATCTAATCCGATGCAGTCCCCAACAATTAGTCTTTCCTTTTCATCCCGTACGGTAAGTCTTCTGTGATCCACAGTTTTGGCTGACTTTCCCGAAATTTACCCCTTTTCCTAGGTCTCTCCAGTCCTTTTCCTTTACCCTTCTTCCTTCCCCTTCAGCATTTCTGCCTGAAGAATGAGCTCCAAAAGCTTGTCGATTACAATCGTCTGTTATGTGTGTGTTCTGCCGCCACTTGGCAAGTAGATTCTTTATCTATTCAATTAAATAATTTTTTCAATAATTGATTGTTTTCATTGTTACATTATAATAAACTGTATTCTAGACTTAATAAAATTTGCTGTCTCAGTCATCATGTGGTGGTCTCTCATGGGAGAAGAAAACATTGGCAATGAGTAGGATTGTATCTGCATGTGATTTTTCATTGTGCAGTTGCTTTTAGCATTTTGCTTGACATGGAGGCTCACTGTTGCAGCAACAGAAAGAACTCATCACAGTCATGCAATGAACTTTGCTGGCACTGATCTCCAACAATTTATCTCTGGCTCCATTTCCTGCTCAAGTACTGCTGTTCAAACAGGCAGGAACACTGTCTGCAGCAGCGTTTTCACATCTTCCACATTATAGATAAGAATGTATGTCATGCACTGTTTTTGTCATGGATTTCTGCTGCCTAGTATCAGGTGTTGTGAAAATTGGCTCCATTACAAGGACCTTCCTCTTTGTCATTTGACATCTTATGTTCATTGTCTTTCTATTTATTGGTGCTGCATGCAAATTGTCCTATTGTGCTTGGGCTGCAACTATCCACAGCCTTAGTCGCAAGTCATAAAAGTAACAGAATCCCTCCATCGAAGAGGTTGTGTCAATTGCCCAGTGTTACAAGGTCTGACAAGCTGCTGGCCAGCAACTGGAAGCATGGTGCAATGGTGTAACAGTGTAGGGTGGTCCAGCTGCATCCACTGCATCTGAAAAAGATCATGAAGGGGTAAGCCAGCTGATCCAGCAGCTCCTGCACAGGGCATATAAGGTGTTTTGACCATCACTCCCTGTTATCATGTGCACTGTAGTATTCCAGGCATGACAAGAGTGTCCCCAGCATTGGGATGTCTGTCACATGTCAGAAAAAATGCCACACTGTGGAGTCTGCCACTGAACAGCACACAACGCAGCATCCGAGACTATGGATATGGATATTTAGGTAGTGTCATTGTCAGGGCTGGTTCCCCGTGATGATTCCAACAAATTTTTTATCAAAGTTTCGGTGCTCCCGCAACAGCTGTACCTGCAGGTAGACACTAGTATGGCAGTTTCCTTGCTTAATGCCCAGTCATAGTCAGACCTCGGCTCTCCACAGTTGTCACAGGTGCCTCAGAGGATATAGTAAACAGCAAATAACCAGTCACCTATAAATCAGCAACTCAACCTATTATCTTATTGTCATCTATGACACTAGTTGAGCAAACCTTTTTGGGTTTGATGCCTTTCAGTCATGGACTCAATACAACTAGTATCTGCTGAGGTCTCATATTAGTCTTGGCAATCTAGAAGTTCACTATATTGTTGCGAAGACTAAGAGTGTGCCAATGACTTTCAAGCCCACCTTATCTTGAAGTAGTCAGATCGTCCTAGATTTTTTGTGGTAGGCAGACTCCCCTGGTCCTCCACTCCCAAGTCAAGGTAGAGCTGGACCAGCTTGCCTCTCTCGGGTTGTGGTTACCATTTCCTCTAGAGAATGGCCCACAGCCCTCACCACTAAGAAATCCTCTGGTACATAGCACTTTTGTGGCAATTTTAACACCACAGTCAATTCACAGTCTGATCGACACATACTCATTGCCACATCCTGACAAACTGTTCACACACTTACCGAGTTCAATTCTTCTCCAGACTTTATCTGTCCAATACCTGTCATGACTTACCCCTGGATGATGAGTTCAAATGTATCATGGCCATTAACATGCCATTCGGCCTTAATCAATACCAACAGTTGATATTTGGGGTGACCTCACAGTTTTTTAACACTATCTGGGACAGGTCACATCCAGTATCAGCACTACCTCAGGATGTACAATGAGCAACCACCTCCACAACCTCCAGGACCCCTTTGAGAAACTCCAGGCCATGCATCTGCAGAAATCCAAATTTTTCCAACCATCTACTGAGTATCTGGGTCACGTCATCTATAGGCAGGATGCCTGACCCTTGGAAGTGCAGGTGTCTCTCTCTCTCTCTCTCTCTCTCTCTCTCTCTCTCTCTCTCTCTCCTCCTCCTCCTCCTCCTCCTCCTCCACCCCCCCCCCTCCACCCCAGGTAAAATTTCGTGTCACCAACAGTTCATTCCTGGGGCATACTCCACCGTGCACCCAATGCACCACCTCCTATGCGAATGTGTCCCCTTTACCTGGTCTCCAGTGTGGAACCAGGCCTTCACCACACTGAAGGAATGCCTCTGGTCAGCACTGTGTCTAGCTAACTTTAATCCCAACAAACTACTGGTTTTAGCTATGGATGCCTCGAAGCATGTCGTCGGGGTGACCCTTGCCCATCAGAATGCAGATGGCTCAGGGCAGCCACCGATGTTCACATCCAGAACTTTCAGTACAGCAAAGGTCCAGTATTCTCAGGTTGAAAAGAGGCTCTGACCATTGTGTGTGCAGTCACCAAATTTAACCTTCTCTTGTATGGCACCGAATTCCAACTAATTACAAATGACAAGCCCTTAATTTCAGTATTTAGTCCATCTGCTCTAGCCCCCAGTAAGGTGGCTCACATGTTGCAGCTGTGCGCCTTGTTCCTCTTCAAATACATCTATGAAATTCACCCCGAAGGGGGCCAGGCCATTGCGGACATCTTATCCAGACTACCTGTCGGCCCAAGACCGAGTTCAAATGGGAAGAGCTCATGTGTTTTCATTTGGATGCCTCCACCCGCGCAAGCAGTAGGCAGTTTTCTAATCACTAGTGCCAGAGTCACCACGAAAACACCACCCAATCCCGTCCTCAGACAAGTAATCCACCTTGTCCAACAGGGTTGGTCTCCTTGTCCTCCAAGCAGCTCATCTGATCTGCTTCACAATTACTTTGTCTTGTGCTATTGTCTCTCAATCTTAGATGGGGTCCTCATTACGTATGAAAACAGTTCCCCTGGTGGTCATTCCCGGAAGTTTGCAGGATATGGTTTTACAGCTGTTACTTGTGGGGCACTTTAGTATTCCTCAAGCCAAAGCCTTGGCTTGTAGGCATTTTTACTGGCCCAGAATTGACCAAGAGCTGGAACACTTGGTTGCTATGTGTCCTCAGTGTGCTAGTCAATATACAGCTCCCAGGTCATCATTCTTTGCATGGCCTCCAGCTACTCAGCCCTGAGAACACATCCATGGTGATTTCACAGGTCCTTTTTTGAATGTGTTCTGGCTGTCAATCACTGATGCATTTGTGTGTTTTATGTACATGTCCCAGTGCCCATCGGCCACTACTGAGGTCACTATTCAAGCTTTCTCCAGAGTTTTTTCTGTGGAAGGTCTTCCAATTACCTCATTTCTCACAATGGACCCCAATTCCTGTCTTAGGAATTTCATGATTTATATGTGCAGTCATTCATTCACCATGTTCACTCCCGTCTCTTTCCCCCACAATCTAACTGGGAGGCCAAGTGCACGGTATGCACCTTACAGCGGCATTCTGTCACCCAATACTACACTCTTCCTTGGATCTTGAATTACCCATCATCATTCCCTGAAATTAGGGACATCCTACCTAAGGTCCTATCCACCTGTCCTGAAGTGGTGTTCCATTGCCCACCCAACCTCCACAGTATCCTTGTCCAACCCTTTGCCACTCCCAATCCCTATCTGCTGCCACAGGGATCATATCTCTTTGGAAGAGCCAGGTATTAGACCTACACAATCTACTCAAACAACACTTTCTACCATTCCAGTTCCATCACAGGCTTTATCTTATCCCATCAGAGGCTGGTCCAACTGAAAGCAGCTGTCACATACCAGCAATGTTGCAATCTTGTGTAAATTGAACAAGTAATGAGGAGGGGGGGGGGGGGGGGGAGAAGAGAAGGAAATCATGATGTCAGCTACATCGGGATTTTATGCAGAGTTAGCTGGCAATGAGTGCTAAATGTGTACTGGACTGGAATTCGAACCACTGCATCACCCAGACACAATGTAAGCCCCTCGGCCCACCAACATTCCCATCAAGTGCCACCTACCCCCAGTCCCCATCCATGTCTTCTTTGCCCACTCTAATTCCTGCAGGTCAGACAAACAGGAGATAGGGTTCAAATCTTGATCTGGCACATTTTCACTTCTCACCACTGACTCTGCATGAAGTTTAGATTCAGGAAGACACCATGAATTCCTTCCTTGTCCCCTTCACCTTCAGTTTACATAGTATGTATCACAGCTACAGCTTCTGTGTGGTATCTGTTCATTCAAACATGTCCAAAAGAAAGAAGGGCTACTGACACACTGTGGCAAAGTAGACCATTCCTTGGCACAACATGCAGCTGAACAGAACATGCTTAATTTCAATGGCTGCTTCACACAACCTGGGCCATCTGTATCATCCACTCCACCACTAGCTTTCCTGAACTGTGCAGACATATTTTCTGCCCACCAAAATTATCCCAGCCTCAACCTATGGTAACCTACTGTCCCCACACTCTCCACTCAACAGTGTCCACCCTCTGTCAGCTGTCACCTCCTCCCTATCCCCTCACTAATTTTTTGCTGTCCTCTGACTACACGCATGTCCATCTTAACTTTCTCCCTTCCCTGATCTGATCCTCTCCTTTACAGCAACCTCCCCACCCTGCCCTACAGCCTCCCAACACTGAGCCTGGTGGCAGTCCTTGCATGCTCTACCAGGCAGCCCTCTCCTCTCCCCCACCCCTACCTTGCTATCCATTTCCCTTTCCTGCCCCTCCAGATTGTTGCTTTTGTTCAACATGACAGTTGCATTCCAATCCAAGTTACCAGAGATGGCAGTAGTGTATGCACATGTGTCCAAATGTGTAAAGTCTTTTCATTGCGCCCATTTGCAACTCAGTGTGTCATCTTTACAGTGAGTAGCAATCTAATTCTTTTCCTTACATTGTTGATATTCCAAAATGGTGTTTTCTATGTTTAATTTCAATGATGATCATTTTAACATAAATTCATAAGAAGTTGGGAATATGACTAGCATCTTCCTGTTCCCTGAGGTTTTAAACTTCATGGACTTTTGCATGAGCTTTTTGTCTGGACTGTTTTACTAGATAGTTGTTCGAAGGAACTGGTGGTGAGATCTGTTCAGCTTTCAGGAAGAGTTCAGCTCATTCTCTGGGCAGCAAATCAGCTCCACACTTTCCACACATTAAGATTTTATGGGTGATAGTGTGTGGTGTAATGGTACAGACTAGTGTAGAATCTGATCCCCTTATTTTACTGAAGAACCCCATAACACAATCTAAAATATGTCAACTTTAGTGTGTACTTTGAACTCTGGTCATCTTCCAATTTCAAAATTTCTTTTTAGGGTGCAAATGTAACAACTTAAAATTAAATTAAAAAAACATGTACAAACATTTCTGTGAAACATTTGACTACAAATCTGTTAATGTTGTGTCAAATAAACAAGAAGAAAGTAACAAAGACACATGTAATTAAAATGTAAATTAACAGTTTACAAAATGTATTTCTCTAACTTTTAAATTATTAACTTACTGCTAGCTAATTTCTGCTTACATAACACTTGTAACCATATTTTACAGTAACAAATCCTGTATTCAAATTCTCAGAGATTTATAAATATTCCAACTATACACTCGTCTAAAAAGGTGTTAAACTGTCTGTTGTTCAAAATGGCTCTAAGCACTATGGAACTTAACATCCGAGGTCATCAGTCCCCTCGACTCAGAACTACTTAAACCTAACTAACCTAAGGACATCACGCACATCCATGCCCGAGGCAGGATTCGAACCTGCGACCGTAGCAGCAGTGCGGTTCTGGACTGAAGCGCCTAGAACCGCACGGCCACAGCTGTCTGTTGTTAAATGTCTGTTTATATCATGGTAGAAGTGCTTGCCAAGTTAGTCTGTACCTTGTCTTTGCTGAGTTGAAGTCTATGTTTGGCAGATTGTGCTAAAATCAAAATTGTGTTAAACTGTGAACTTATTTGACTAGTGGAATTGAATACAATAAATTATGAGTAATATAAAACAGATGTACAGCTGTTAACACAATTTGCAAATATCCTGCAAATGACAATTTCTGTTCCTGCAGTTAAGCACATTTTTAAAACTCTTCTCAGTTGTGCATTTACCATTCAAAAGTCTGATTTGCATTTGCAATTGCTCCAAATTTTCTTTTCAAACTCTACTTAACAATTTATTAATTTGTTATTTTATGAATTTTTGAATGGTAAATGACACAGTGGGGTGATAACGATCCTGGGTTTAAAGGGACTAAACTACTCTGCTATCAGTCCCATGATTCACAGGAAAACAATGTAAAAGGACACACAATGAGATATGGTAAATGTTAGCACCAAGGTCTGTAACCATGTCATCGTGGTTGAAAATGTATGCGACAGTGTCTTTACACAGCTAAAAATGAGATCAGACCCAGGCAGCTAAAGACTAGCTACTCACTGAAGGATAGACCACGACAGGTCATCAAAGTCACTACAACTAACTGAGGCAAGAAACTAGAATGAAGTGAGAAAATGCAAACTGTTTGGACTAGAGAGCTAATTAGCTTGATCAGTTAGATAAATAAAATGTGGACATGAAAGTTTCAAAATGTATGACAGTACCCAGGGAGAAAGACACTTGTGGCCGCTTGGGACACACGCCGCAGCAAGAAGTACCCCCCCCCCCCCCCACCACCCCTCCACAACCACATCTGTGACACCAAACCTGGAGGTGGATTAAACTGTTATGAAATCTGCTTTTTGTTAGGAAGAGTAGGACTCTTAACTGCTAACCCAACGCCCACAAGTATCTCAGGTAAAAAGTCAGACAGATTAATTACCCATCCCAGATCAGTCAGAGTACGATGGTATCTTTCCGTGAGGCCAGGAGAGGTGTATGCCACACTTTGGTGTTCTCTCCCCAATTGTCCTCAGCTTGTTGAGGATCATGGTAGCCTGCCATACCATTCCCAGGTTTTCCAAGTTTGACGTAACAGTTAAGATATTAAGCCTGTACCCAGTTGTCACGTTCAAGTTTGTCTCCTGTGGTCACTTTTGCAACTAATTTGTCAACGAGTTCAATTCCCAGAATACCCTCATGGCTCAGTGTCCAGATGAATGTTATGAGCTATGGAGTTCAACTAATAGGTCTTGGAATATAGTGAGCAACAGGTTTTTGGGGTATCACCAAGGTATGTCTTTTAAGAAGCTCACCTAGTCTCTACAAACCAGGAAATCATTTATGACAATAAATTTTATGTTCTACAGAGTCTGTGACATGGTAACAAACAGACTGCATGCACTTGGCAAAGAATACTTCCCATGGCCCTTGCCTGTGCAAAAGTAAAAGCAAAACCTGTCACAGACTTTCGATCCATTGTTGTTGCTGCATGTTTTATTTCAGCAGACATGGAGAACTGACAGGACAGGCATCTGAAAATGGTGGGGGTCAGCATATTTCTTAGGTCACAAAAGAGGTCCACCCGAATTGTAGGACTGGATACATATCATAGAAGTGCCGAGAGGGAACTTTTGAAACACGGACGAGAGCACAGTTTGAAGTCCTTGCCTGGAACTTCCAATCATATCCCAGCTGGTCTACCCATTTTTGGGTGATTCATTAACAGTCTGGTTGTGAAACAGAGTTGAGTAACACAGATGGATAGGGACTATTAAATAGTTCGCTCACCGAGAGTTTCTAGTGTCTGACCCTCTGTTGTGGGACACCAGCTTTGATCAGGAGACCGTCTACAGGGCTTGTACAGAAGGCTCCAGCTACCAACTGCACATAAGTTTGGGGGACTAGGTCTAACAAGTTCAGTACTGATGCTGCTATTGACCTATAGGCAACACATCCATAGTCTGTTGGAATAAAATCATAAGTTTATAAAATCACAGAACTATGCCCTCCATGTGCCAGGAGTGCTGCTGATAAATCTGAAGGTATGAAGGTTCCTCACACAATTTGCCTTGTGCTGGCATACATGTTGTACCTTAATGTCATGAAAGTTTCAAAGTTTCCGTGACTTCAAGAAACTGGTTATCAGGAAATTTCTGAACTTGTATGTACAGTCCTGAGTTGACAAAAGTGCAAGATGTGAGATTTAGTGAGAGAAAATCGATATCCAGGATTCACGACCCAATTAGATTCTTTCTGTATGGCCCCCTGATGCTGGTACTTTGCAGTGCACAATGACAGAGCTGTAATGCAGGCAAAGGTAATCCACACAGTCACGATACCAATGACTGCAATGTCAAATAGGGTTATGGTCAGAGATGATCCCACACAAATCCCAGTTTCCTTTATGTATTGGCTGCTGAGGGTCAAACCTATCCAGACCTGAAATTGGAGGGATACAAAATTCTGGATAAAAATGGGCAAGCGCACCAGAAGCCCCTCTCATGTAGTGTATGAATGATGTGATGTGCTAGGCAGTATTGAACAGCTTCTATAGGCCAAAAAATATAGCAGTCAGTTGCTGGTGATGTGCAAAAGCATGTGTACTTCATATTCCAAATTAAACAGTTGGTCTATGGTAGAGTGGAATGCCTGAAAGCTATTCTGAACCTGCAATATATGTCCTACTGCTTCCAGGCACCGAAACAGTTGTCTTTTGAATAATCTGCAGTCTATTCGTAAGCGAGACTGATCCATAATTAATCACAACTAACCATCTTCTCACAGTTTCAGGATAGGAATGGTAATACCTTCCCACAAGTGGGTCCGAAACTCCCCTTTCCACCAAATATGATAGGAAAAAACTGAGGATGTGCATTATGCTATTGTTGCCAAGGTGTATAAGCATTTTATTATGGATTTCAGGTCCAGGCACTGTCTCTTGACAATAGTAGGCAGGACAACTGGGTGGAATTCTCACTCACTAAATGGAACATTGTACGATTCAAAACCTGGAACATGGAAGGATAAGGAGTTTTGCTCCACCAGGCATTTCTGGATCAGGAAATTAGGCAGTCAGTTAGTGCTTGTGGACACTTTGGTGAGGTGTGCTGCAAAGAATTTCAGCCATGACCACCGGATCAGTGCAGATGTTATGCTACCACCAAGGGAGATGACAGGAACTGATGTGAATGGTAGGTGGCCACAAGGCGGGGGGGGGGGGGGGGGGGTTAGTCCATACTTGAGACAACGGCAGTGTGGACTTCCACAGATGATAAATACTGGTCCACACACCCCCATTTTGATCTTCTTTATTGACAGTGCTTTCGTTCGAAGTATCTTGAATGCTATTAAAGGTTCCATGCATGGATGGTATTTGAGTCGCTGGGAGTGCCCTTCAATGCTCTACAATAGATGCAGCTATTTCCTCAGACCATATAGCACTGATGTCTATCTGGAAGAGCCCAAAAGATAAGGTATTGTTGCTCCCATAGCATGTATAATCCTGTCATCATCATCATCATCATCATCATCTTGTACTACTACTTCAATACCCTTCTCTTGACTGGTTTTAAAAGTTGCTTTGGAGGTGGAAGCTTGCCAATTTGTTTTCCTAAGTGACCAACGTGGTGCATTTTCCTATTGGTCAATGGGTTAAGATAGAGTGATAAGAGTTGTCACAGAGGTCACCATGTATGCCCCACTGAATTAAGGGTAAGATGCCCATGCTGCAGACTGTAGTATCTATGGCACATATGTTCCATGAGCCACGCTGAGATTTGTTGCAGCTTAGCTCTTGAGATGGCCTACTTCCAGTTTCTGAAATTAGCTGCTCTATTACTTGGGCCCTGCTAGATTTGGTTTGGCTGCCCCACAGAAGATTGTGGGCATTCAAGTACCCCAATAGAATGAAGGGTGGAGACAGCTGTTCACTAGCTCCATCACCTCTGGGAATGATATAGATCTGTCTGGAGGTAGATACATATTATATGCTGTTACCTTAATTGACTGATAGACATGAACAGCCACAGCATCTAATGCTGCCGTTAGTGGCACCGGGTCACTGAAAGTATCAGATTGAATGAGTGTGCAAACTCCTCCAAATTCCAGTGTTAATATGATTTGTACTGTAGGAATTTTGATTTTTAACAGTAGGGAGTTAGGTTTCTGAGCATGTGTCTGCTGAAATGCCGCAACAACTGCTGAACAAGTAGCCACTAAGTGACAGATTTCAGTGTATGGTGATGGTAGCCATTTAATTTCCATTGAAGGAACATCAGATTGGGAACTGAGAAAGAAGCAAAGGAAAAACAAGAGTACAAATTACCTTCCTGCTCAATCAACCTAGGGTGTGGGGGGTTTGACCAGGGCAGCAGAGTTCAATTTATCCTTAACGTCTCTATGAGATTTCAGTTTCTGTGAAGATTTTCTTGGCTTGACTTCTGGGAAATATATGACCTGCATCTTGTGGCTCTGTTGGCTACTGGATACTGATAGACAGCTGGTCTGTGTTGTCCTGGGGGCCTTGGCACCTTGTCAAGTGCCCCCTTCCCTGATGATGCTGGAGGACGAGGCATCTCTGAAGTGCCCTATGGAGTGGTTACCACTGGTGCTGTGGAGGAGGGCAATACAACTAGGGTCATACACACCCATGTCAAAAATGCAAAAATATGAAGGCAAAGAGAAGAGTAAAAGTGACTACATGTTAATTATAATCAACAGAAGACGAGACAGCTAAAAACAGGGACATGGTGAAAGGTCTGTAAAATACGCTATAGAGAAACAGAGGTCCCGAAATAAAAATTAAATGGCCTTTGCCATATTGCTATGACAAAAAGTAAAACGCAGTCGACAGCCTGCGTGTTGTTCACTAAAAATGCCAATAACGCAGACAGCAAACACAAATGGGAACATAAATGGATAAAAGAAGGGCATTTCGTCAGAAAATTAGTGAGTAAATGGTGAAATTCAAGCCAGCACACCAGCCGGGCATGAATCATACGTTCCATCACCTTGCAAACGCAGCTGGTAAGAGAGATGGGGCAGAAGCTGGAAGGAGGGTTTTTATCCTTACTGCGCTTAGATATGGGTATGACTGTGGCTTCACACCAGTGTCCAGGAAATGTGCCCTCTGCCTAGACGCAGTTGCATGTCTTAAGCAGAAAGTGCTTGCCAGCAAGAGAAAGGTGCTGCAACATCTGAATGTGGATGGCGTCTCGCGCTGGGGTGGAGGATCGGTATGAACTGAGAGCATGATCGAGCTCCCTGATGATAAAGGCAGCTGCACTTTAGCACTCACGATTCAGGGAAGAGAAGGTTATCGCCCAAGCCTCCTCTGCTCATTTCCATTGGAGGAAGGCAGGTTGATAGTGGGAAGAATTCCTAACTTCCGCAAAATGGTGGCCCATGTGTTGGAAATAGCAATAGAGTCCATGATGACATTTTCAGTGACTGTCAGGCCAGAAATTGATGAATGGATCTTCGTTCCAGAGAGCCGTCAGAGGTTGGTCCACATGAAAGATGAATGTGTGGAACTGTTAAAAGAACTAGTGAATGAAATACAGCTAGCTCTTTTGCTATCCCAAAGAACACAACAACACTTTGGACGCATCCGTTTATAATGAAACGTGGAGAGCACATCTCCATGTATGAATTGCGTTGCGGCATGCCTCAGTCCACCAAGGGACGGGGACATGATGTGGTAGAGAGGAAGTGCGGGGATGGAACATTCTGCAGCAGTAATGATAACACTCAAGGTATGAATTAAAAAATGCCTTCAGTCACAATTTTTCATGTTTTATTCAGTACACGATGCATATGTTAATACAAGGAATACACCTGCTTCCAAAGTCTCCCAATTACTGAACAAAATTCTGAAACCGTACTACACATTTGATAAATCATACTCAGTTAAGATCACAAAGGAATTAGCAACTAAAATTAAATACATAAATATTCCTGCAGGTGACAGGATTGCCTCTTTTGATGTAACTAACCTATTTACAACTGTACCAACTGAAGAAACAATAAACATAATTTTTGAGAACTTAATGAAACATAAAAAATTGTCAATTGCAGAAATATCAGAAGTCAAGGACATGTTGCAGCTAATATTGTCTCACAATTACTTTACATTCAATGGAAAAGTTTACCAATAGAATGAGGGTCTTGCCATGGGCAGTAGCACATCAAGTTTTCTGGCAGATATATTTCTCAATCATCTAGAAAGTAATTTCAAAAAAAGACATAGATTCAAAAGTAAAATAATATATTACTGGAGATATGGTGATGATACCTTGCTTCTATTTGATGGAACAAAAGATGTGATCAAAGAACTACTAACAGTATTCAATTCTTTCCACAAAACATAAAATTCACAATAGAACATGAGGACAACAAAAGCATAAATTTCCTGGATCTTAAACTCTCCAACCATCAACAAAAACGTAAGTTCAGCACACACAGAAAACACACATACACAGACATAACGCTGGATAACTCATCATGCCATCACACAACACAGAAACATGCTGCATTTAGGTCCATGCTACACACAGTACACGCTCTTGGTCTAGAAGGAAACGCCCTCAATAATGAGATAGATACAATGAAGAGCATTGCCATAAGCAATGTCTACACAGCCAAAACAATTGACAATTTAGACAGACAAATACACAAAAGCAAGACAACGAATGAGAACACTATGGAAGAAGAGAAAATATTCACCAGTATCCATACCTGGGTCCCATATCACAAAAAATAGCTAACCTTTTCAAAAAAACAAATGTAACAGTTTCATTCTCAACTAATAATAAATTAGGAAACTTACTCATCCATAACATAAAATTGAATACGCAAGTATACAACAACAGTAGCATGTACGAAGTATCATGCCCCAGTTGTCCTGCCTACTATGTAGGGAAAACAGGCAGAAACTTCAAAACCCGTTTTCAGGAACATGTAAAGGCTTTCAGGCTCAACCACTTTGAAAAAAATCAGTCATTGCACAACATATGTTGTAAACGAAACATGTCATCAACAATCTAGAAAACAATTTGCTAGTATTACATAATGAAGCCAATGGTAACACCCTAAATCTGTTAGAACAACTGGTGATACGCCTCCACAAAATCAAACAACCAGAATCGATGTTAAATGAACAAACAGATTTCACAAACCACAGATATTTCAGTAATTTTAAAGATCCAGTCTAAAGTTATTTCCTGCATATGTCAATTGTTTAATAATTATATCTTTAGCACTATGAAAAATTCATCTTTGACCACACCATGTACATAAACATCTGTGAAGTGTTCAAAACATGTATTTGTGAATGTGCCTCTTGAATGAAGTGATATGCTAGAAAATGATGGAGGAAAAAACTTATGCTGTTACTAAAACTTTAAAAAAGCTGTTCTTGAATTATTTGGTAAGTCTACACTATTCATCTTTTCCACCATTTCACACATATTTTCCGCGTCTGACTTATGAAATTCATAACCTAACATCAAACCTTTCTGTGAAAGGAATATGCATTTCATCTCATTCAAGAGAACAAATAAAGCATGTATTAAGATGAATTACACCTGAAGATGGACCCAGAGGGTC
This sequence comes from Schistocerca nitens, assembly GCF_023898315.1. Taxonomy (NCBI): domain Eukaryota; kingdom Metazoa; phylum Arthropoda; class Insecta; order Orthoptera; family Acrididae; genus Schistocerca; species Schistocerca nitens. The sequence continues at coordinate 676,861,168 of NC_064618.1, forward strand.
CGAAATCCATCGTGTACCGAATAAAACACAGAAAATTGTGACTGAAGGCGTTTTTTAATTCATACCTCGAGTGTATTGAGCACAGTCACATTTGAAGATACAAAATATGGATAAAATTAAATTAAAAGTAATGATAACATTTGTGAGATATTCTACCTGTTCGTCACAACTGGGGAAATCTTGTTCTTTGAAGGTCGCCAGATAGGAGTAAAGCTCCCAGTCAGCCTTCGGAAGCTGCCATTTAGGCATGCACACAGATGGGGTAGGAGTCAGCACACAGGAAATGGTCAGTCGAGTAGGTGTCAGAAAGAACGGACCACTCAAGACGAGGGGGCAAGCTGGGCAGTGCACAAGGTGAGATCGAAATGGTAATAGGTGTGCGAGGAGTGGAAAGGTAAGTGGGTGCTCCAGTGTTAATGCAGAAGACGTTAAGTTGGTTAAGAAGGTCAGCCAAGAGGACACCTCTTTGGCAAGTCCTGGGAGAACCCAAAAGGGGAGGATGTGCATTAAAGTCACTGAGCAGCAAAAATGGGGGAGGTAGCTGTCCAATAAGTTGAAGGAAGTTGGCCCTGGTGACAGCGAATGGTGGAAGGACATATATGGTGCAGAGGGGAAAAGTCAGGTGAGGAAGGAATAGGCGAACTTCAAGAGCTTGAAGATCAGTAGCCAGGGAGATGGGTTTACTATAAATGTCATCCCGTATGAGCAGCCTGAAACCCCCATGAGAGGGTAAGCCGACCTCAGGGGAAGGTCAAAACGAATTGGTAAGAAATGTGAAAGCACAAAGCAGTCATGAGGGTGCAGTTTAGTTTCCTGAAAGACAGAGTATAAGTGGGTGCTGTGATACTAAAAGCACCTGTAAATCGTCTTTGTGGGACTGAAGGCTGCAAACGTTCCATTGGAGGAGAGCCATGATGAGGAAGAGACCTAGGGGTGTCACCTCAGCGGCTACTGAGTGACAGCTTGGGTAGAGGCACAGGTAGGAGGATCCTGTTCCATGGGGTCCACAGAAGTATCAGCTCACTTGTGAGGTCAGTCTGTGAAGTCCTACAGTGAAAAATGGTTGTTGGTGTGCACCAGCGACACGCAGGCTAGCCGGGCTAAAGTATCATGGGCGACACCATCAAAGAGGAGAAGACTGTTTGCCTTTGGTGCACTTCTTCGAGCCTTTCCGGTTAGATGAAGACTCTGGTGTTGTTTGGCTGGAGGAACGGAACAAGTCTCACGGGAGTACTCCTTCTGTCCTTTCCAGCCTATCGGTTGTGTAGCTGGAGGCTTCACCCCTTGAGACGAGAGTTTGACAGCTTGTTGCACAGCTGGACAGGGGGATGGCAATGCTACTTGACACTGGGCGATTTCACAACCTCAGAGCTGATTTGGAGTTCGCATGTCTGTGTCGCCATGTCCTTCATGGAGCGAGGGGTAACAAGAACAGAACTATAGGTACCAGATGGGAGAACCCAGGGTTTGCGACTAGCCAGTAACTTGCAAGCGACTGGATGAGGCACCTTTTCCTTTACCTGAATTTCTTGAACTGCCTGCTCATCAACATACACTGGACAATCGTGAGAGGAGGCGGCATGGCCACCATTGCAGTTGATACAGGGAGAAGGAGGTGGACAATTACCCTCGTGCACACCCCTACCATAGGTTACACATTTGACTGGGTGTCAACAAGACATTCTAGTGTAGTTGAAACGATGACACTGGTAGCAATGCATTGGGTTCAGAATGTATGGCCGGACGGTAGTAAGTTCATAGCCTGCTTTGAGCTTGGAAGGAAGCACCAAAGGTGAGAAAGAGAGTGTTGGTGGGCACTAAGGAGGAATCTACCTTTTTCATTACATGATGGGGGGCAATGACACCCTGATCAGAGAGGTAAGATTGTATTTCAGTCTCAGTTAGATCGTCAAGAAGCCTGGTGCAAATTACACCATGAGAAGAATTCAAAGTTCTATGGGCCTCGACACAAACAAGGTAACCATGGAGAAGCGAGGCAGCAAGTAGCAGTTGTGCTTGAGAATCAGAAGTGGTCTCCAACAGCAAAGTGCCATTCTGTAAATGAGAGCAGGATTTCACAGGGCCAGCAATTGCATCTACACCTTTGTGAATAATAAATGGATCTACTGTGGTGAAGGACTGACCGTATTCAGCACGTGAGACCACGATGAACTGTGGTGCAGTGGGAAGGGTCTTTGAATCATTAGCCTCTTTGTGTTTACGTTTTGAAGACATTGAGTGTGAAGATGACTGACTCACCGTGAGGAAATCCCCCACGATTGCCAGCTTCTCTGATGGCATGCTCCTTCCAACTACAGGTCTCCTTCACAAGGGGGAGCATCTGCCTTAGGTGATTGTTCACACCTCAGGTCACACCTCCCGAACACCTGACAGAGGGACCAACTGGAAATTTTAGAAGGTTACAGCAGAGGCAATCACCCCTCCCTAGGCCTGGCCTGTACCAGGGGGTATGTGTGAATCCTACCTGTCGACCCAGGGCTAGGAATTATGCATTACCCTGTCACCTGTTACACATCAGACACATGGGCCGGCCACATCAGGAGCGCACAGGGAGGAAGAAGAAAAAGAGGATCCCAAAACGCTGAAGCGGAGGAACGAGAGGAGAAGGGGAACAAAGAAAGGAAAAGGTAGCGAAAAACAAAGGTGAAACTGTTCCCTCATCAGTGACAGAATGCAGAACATTCCCAATAATACCCTAGATATGTTCCCCCCAAGGGAGGGTAAAAAGAATAGCAAGAGGATAGACATGCAGCACAGAAGGGAAAAATTGCTGCCTAGGCTGGGGCCCCTTGGTAGTCAAAGAGTGGCGAGCCCCCTGGGGAGGACACAGCAGTAGAACAGAGGTAGTTCGGCAGCTTCTGCATAGACACACTCAACCGGACTAGTGTAAAAGGTGCCAGTGGCAAAACGGATGCCACGATGGTGGATAGTATTGAGATGGCATAAGAGGGACAGGCGGGCAAATGCATAAACGAAATACCCATAGTCTAGATTCGAATGGACAAGAGACCGGAGGGTGGATCGATTGCATCCCAGGAAATGCCATTGAGGACATGTAGGACACTGAGGGACTACATACAGCGGGTTGCCAGGTAAGGTACGTGGAAGGACCAAGAATGTTCCTTATCAAGTATGAGCCCCAGGACTTTCGTAGTTTCAATGAACGGAAAAACAACAGGCCCAAGATGTAAGTACAGTGGAGGAAATTAATTGCACTGCCAGAAATTCATAAAAATGGTTTTATCAATGGCGAAATGAAATCCATTGTCGATGCTCTACAAGTGAAGACTATCAAGATGCCGCTCAATGAAAAGTCCATGGAGAACTGCAATAGATGGCAAAATAGTCAACAAAATGGGAGATACCCAGCAGGAGACATGCAATTATAGGGTTAATGGTGAAAGCAAAGAGGTCAACACTCAAGACGGAACCATGAGGCACACTGTTTTCCTGGATAAAGGTGTCCGATGAGGCAGACCCCACGCGTACCCTGAAAAGTCAGTCTTTTAAAAATTCCTGAAGGAAACGGAGCAGGCAGCCATGGAAGCCCCAACTGTAGAGAGTATGAAGGATACTAGCCCTCCAGCAGGTGTCGTTGGCTTTCTCCAAATTGAAAAACGTGGCCACAGTCTGGGATTTCTGCACAAAACCATTCATGACATGGGTGGATAACGTGATGAGATAGTCAACTGCAGAACAGTATGCTCGAAATCCACACTGTGCAGCAGTTAGTAAATGGTGAGACTCAAGCCACCATACCAGCTGGGCGTGAATCATATGTTCCATCACCTTGCAAACACAGCTAGTGAGAGAAATAGGATGGTCGCTAGAAGGAAGGTATTTGTCCTTACCGGGCTTAGGTATGGGTACAGTGGCTTCACGCCAATGTCTGGGAAATGTGCCCTCTACCCAGATGCGGTTGTACATATTAAATAGGAAGTGCTTGCCTGCAAGAGAAAGGTGCTACAACATCTGAATGTGAACAGCATCTAGCCCTGGGATGGAGGATCGGGATGAAGTGAGAGCATGATCTAGTTCCCTCATAGTAAAGGTGGTATTGTAGCACTCATGATTCTGAGAAGAGAAGGGCATCACCTGAGACTCCTCTACTTGCTTCCTATGCAGGAAGACAAGATTATAGTGGGAGGATATCGAAATCTCTGCAAAATGGTGGCCCAAAGTGTTGGAGATAGCAACAGGGTCCACAATGACATCATCTGATACCGTCAGACTAGAAATTGGGGGATGGATCTTGGTCACAGAGAGCCGTCGCACATTGGCCCACATGACGGAAGAGAGAGTGGAACTGTTAAAAGAACTAGTAAATGAAGTCCCGCTAGCTCTTTTCTATTCCGAAGAATGCAACAATACTGTGCACACATTTGCTTATAATGAATGCAGTTTGCCAAGGATGATGTTTAAAAAGGCGGAGAGCATGTCTCCACATGTGAATTGCATTGCGGCACACCTCAGTCTACCAAGGGACTGAGACAATGTGGTAAGGAGGAAGTGTAAGGAACGGAACATTCTGCAGTGGTGAGGAGAATGTTTGTAAGATATTCCACTGAACATCACAACTGGGGAATCTTGTCCATCAAAGGTCACCAGGGAGGAGTAAAGCCTCCTGTAGACATTAATAAGCTGCCATTTGGGTGTGTACGTAGGTGGGGTAGGAGTCAGCAAATGGATAAAACAGGAGAAATGGTCGCTCGAGTATGTGTCAGAGAGAATGGACCACTTGAAACAATGGGCAAGCTGATCAGTGCAGAAGGATAGGTCAAAATGCGAATAGGTGTGCAAGGAGTCTGAAAGGAATGTGGGTGCTCCTGTGTTAAGGCAGAAGAGGTTAATTGATTAAGAAGTCAGCCAAGAGGGCACCTTGTGGGCAGATTCTGGGAGAACTCCAAAGGGGATGGTGTGCACTGAAGTCACCGAGCAGCAGAATGGGCTGAGGTAGCTGCCCACTAAGGTGGTGAGGTAGCTGCCTAGTAAGCTGGAGGAAGTGTGCCCTGTTTGCATCGAATGATGGCAGGATTTAAACAGTACAAAGGGAAAAGGTCAAGCGTGGTAGAAAAAGACGAACTGCAACAGCTTGGAGAGGGTATTCAGGGAGATGGATTGACTATGAACGTCATCCTGTATGAGCATCGTGACTCTCCAATAATATGGAATGCCAACTTTGGGGTGGGGGGTTGGGGGGTGGGGGTGGGGGGGGGGGGTTGGGGGGAAGGTCAAAATGGACTGGTAAGGAATGCGAAAGGTCAAAGAGGTCACGAGTATGCAATTTTCTTTCTTGAAGTCATGGAACAAGTGGACGCTGCGAATTTAAAAGCACCTGTAAATCCTCTTTGCTGGATCAAAGGCCATGAGTGTTCCATTGGATGGAGAGTCATGATGAGGGAAAATGAAGATGTGTCACCTTGGCAGCTGCCGAGTGCCAGCCTGCGAAGACTCACTTCAACAGTGCATTGAGGCACGAGTATCCTGCTCTACGAGGCCCACAGAAGCATCGGCTTTCTCCTGCTGTCACCCTGTAGAGTTCAGCACAGAAAAATGGTCGGTGGTGCACACCAGCGACACGGAAGCCTGATGGGCGAGGGTGTCGCCATATCACATGGTGACACGGTTTGAGCCAGCAAAGGAGAAGACTGTTTGCCTTTGTTTGACTTCCTCAGCCTTTCTGGTTAACAGAGGAAGACTCAGGTGTTGGTTGGCTGTAGAGACGTTGGAAGTCTCCACAGGAATAATACTTCTGTCCTGTCCGGCCTGCCGGTTGTGTAGCTGGTGGCTGCCCCATGAGGCAAGAGTTTGATGGCTTGTTGCACACCTGAACGAGGAGCTGGCAATGCTTCCATGCCACTGGGCAATTTCACAACCTCGGAGCTGAATCTGAGGTCACATGTCTGCTTGGCCATGTCCTTCAGGGAGCGAGATGTAGCAAGAACAGTACTGTAAGTGCTAGTTGGTAGAACACAGAGTTTGTAACTAGCCAATAAGTTGTGAGCAACCGGGTAAGGTACTTTTCCCTTTACCCGGATCTCCTGGACAGGCCGCTCATCAAGATACATGGGACAATCTCGAGAGGAGGCAGCACGGTTGTCACTGCAGTTGATACAGTGAGGAGATGGAGGCGGAAATCGCCCTCATGCACGCATCCCTACCACAGGTTAGACATTTGGCCAGATGTTTACAAGACATTCGAGTGTGGTTGAAATGGTGACACTGGTAGCAGCGCATCGTGTTCAGAATGTAGGGTCGTACTATGATAACTTCATAGCCTGCTCTGATCTTGGACTGAAGCACCACTCTATCAAAGATGAGAGAAAGAGCGCTTGTGGGCACTCGGGAGGAATCTACCTTTGTCATCACCTTATGGATGGCAATGACACCCTGATCAGAGAGATATATTTGTATTTCAGCCTTGGTCGGATCATTGAGCAGCTTAGTCTATGAAACATCCCGGGAATAATTCAGAGTGCTATGGGCCTTGACACGAACAGGATAGCAGTGGAGAAGTGAAACGGCAAGCAGTTGTTGTGCTTGAGAATCAGAGGTAGTCTCCAAAAGGTAAGTGCCATTGCACTAACAAGAACAGGATTTCACAGGGCCGGCAATTGAATGAGAAGCTTTCTGAATTATAAACGGATTTACCGTTGCAAAGGACTGACCATCTTCAATACATGAAACCATGAGGAACTGTGGTGCAGTTGGGAGGGCCTTTGAATCTGAAGTTTCATTCTGGTTATGTTTGGTAGATGTGGAATGCAAAGATGGGATGACTGGCTCATTGTGAGAAAATCGCCCATGATTGCCAGTATCTCTACGGCGCACTACTTCCAACTGGGGGCCCCCTTCACTGGGGGCACACCTACCTTAAGTGACTGTCCACACCTCTGGTCACACCTTCTTAATACCTGACAGAGGGACCAATTTGGGAAGATAGCAGCTCAGGCAGTCACCCCTCCTTGGGTCTGGCCTGTACCATATAGTACGTGCCAACCCTACCTGTTGACCCGGGACTGGGAATTCTGCATTACCCAGTCATTTGTTATGCATCAGATGCATGGTCCAGCCTTCAGGAGCACACAGAGAGGAAGAAGAAAAAAGAGGAGCCTCAAACACTAAAGCGGAGGATGGATAGGAGAAGGTGAACAAGAAAGGAAAAAGGAATGAAAACAGTGGTGAGACTGTTCTTATTTCAGCTACGAACAATGCAGAACATTCCCGAAAGCACCGCAGACATGTACCCCAAGGGAAGGGAAAAAGAACAGCAAGATGACCGACATGCACAGAAGGGAAATGCAGAGAAGGGAAATATGCTGTGGAGGCTGGGGCCCTGTGGTAGCCAAGCAGGAACCCACCAAAGATAGGCGAGCCCCCTGGTGGAGGGAGGGCTGGACAGAATTTGTGCATGTAATCGATGCTTACTTGATAACGCCTATTTCTGACAACTGGTGCTGTTAAAAGGGTACAGGTGCAGCTGTGGGCAACCCATCCCCATGTCTTCAGGGTCATATGATGGCCCAAAACCCAAATAAAAGCCTGTAGTTTCTTAATAGGTGAGATCAGCTTGCAGGAGTATAGATTGAGAGTAAACCCTGTAATGAGGTGTACTAGCAATGAGATTAGCGTTACACTTGACATCAAAGTTTGTATTATGTACTAGCCGAAATGAAGGAATATTTTTGTCTTTGCAGTAAAATAATGCATGGTGTATGAAGAAAGCATAACACAGAAAGCTAATGAGCACAGGCAAATACAGTATTTCTTGCTAAAAGAAGTTTAGTAGGACCAAATATAGGTCTTCATTTTATAAAGAAATTTCCAATATATCTTTGGAGCACTGCATTGTAGTGACTGGGGGCATATGGGAAAGAAAGGAATCCAAGCATTTGAGACATTGTGCTACAGTCAGACATTGCAAATTTAGTGGACTGATAAGAAATCAAGAAGTGAGGAAGATAGGGTTAGAACTGGCGTTACGTGTCCTTGGGTATCGCCACCCACCTGGCCTTAATTTATGTTAATTTCTTTGGTCTCAACATTTCTTTTCAGTAACTATTCCTTTCTTCATTACCATTTAGTTTTCTAAATCTCTTATTTTAAGAATTGCCTATCCCCTCCTCCTCCCCATCTCTACCGCATATGATGCGCTTTGCCTTCTGCTCTTATTAACTTGTGCACAATGTTCTGTTAGTGATCTCTGTCTTGTGTGTTATCCTATTTTCCGCTTTCAAACTCTCAGGATTTTTAATCTTGTCCAGTGCGGTCCTCAACAGTCAGTTTCTCCTTCTTATCCCATCTGGTAAGTCTCCCCTGATCTGGTTGACATTTCCAAATGCTCCCCATTTGCCAAACCTTACCAGTCCTTTTCCTTCACTCCTCTTTCTGCCCTTTCAAACCTTTAATCAGAGGAAGGAGTCACTGGCTCCAAAAGCTTGCATATGTTCTCCTGCCACCGCTTGGTGAGTAGTTTTTTATTTATCCAATTACTTGATTTTGCTGGAGAGACACAGAACATCATTGTACCAATTCTACAGTAATCAGTGTGTGCTCTTCAGGGGACTTCTTTTAAGGGGGTAATTAATATTTTGTATGGTAGGCTTAGTTATTACTGCAAGCAATTATGCTAATGGGAAAAGAAATTGGAGTTAAGACGATGATGACTACAAGTAACCATCAAAGGTTTCCAGGTAATACACAATACTTGAAAAAAAAAAAAAAACTACATTATTATGTCAAATGTTTAATACCTTCCTGAAGATGTGTGTCCATTTTGTTGTAGAAGCAAAACTTTTGTTCAGAGCTGGAGTTTGCAACTAAGCATTGCTCGTCTTCAGTTTCAACCATGGCCAGAACAACAAAGTTCCACCCATGATGTACGTAGGTGTCGAACCAATACTCCAATACCCTAAATCAGATAAAAATAAATAAAAACCATGTTAACATAATAGAAACTGATTCTAAATTCAAGCAAACATATGTTCAGTGCATGAAAATGCTTGTTAAATACAATTATTGTGTGTTAATGCTGCGCAGATGCTAGGCAAAACAACTCTCAAAGAAACATTGTTCTTAATAAGAATACAAGGAACCTTTTCTTCAGGGAGAGTAGACTGCAAATCTTTCAAACTGGAGGTATTTGCATACTATATACTATACTTCACTATCTTTGTTCTTTTTGAGACTGCTGTATTCCCTGTGCATTTGACATGTATGCTTCTACAGTACTGAAGTTAAATTGTTAACATTAACAGCGTGTATCTCTGGCTTTACATGCAAAATTTTCCTAGCAGTAATACTTTACCTATTGATGCAATTATAGGTCCAACAGCTCTGGCTAATGCTCCTAATGATCTGAAGATGCCCATAACAGTCCCTTTCTGGTCATGAGACCCATATTTTGAGGCCAGTGTCATCATGCAAGGGACAACCATTGCTGTGGCTGAAATTAATAGGAACGTGTAAACCAAACAGAAATGAAATGATTGATAGCTTAAAGTACTAGGTACATCAGCAGGGTGTATACGTAGACAAGGAAAAAAAATTCCTGGATTTCCCGGTTAAAAATACACTTTCTCCCAGGTGAAAATTCACTTTTTCTGTGTTAAGTTATTCCTCAGCACTGTAAAACTCATTAATCCTTTGAATGTTTATGGTTTTATATACCGGCATAGAATTTCCCAGCACTTTAGAAAACGACCTTTTTATGTGCAGCAACATGTACGCTACATATTTTTGTATTACGAAGGTATAAATTTGAATTCTGCCAAACAATGCATATCACTTTCCAAAGCATTGAAATCGAGATTATGATGCACTTTTGTAGACCAGTCATAGCTCATGTCACGTGATCTCGCCAGCTGACAGCATCGGTCACGTGATATAGTCAGCCAATAGCAAGATCACTCTTAAGTAGCGCGAACACACAAATAAGAAAAGTTAGTGGTTTAAATTTATATACATAGCACTCACATACAATATTGGTCTCTAAGATTAATAAGCTGGAAGAGAAGTTAAGCTTCCACATATAATGTTGATCTTTATTGCGCGTGATACACTTTAAGATACATCACACAAATGTGCCAGTAAAATTTTTAGTTGCGACGTAAACGTTTGATCTTCTGGGCTCGAAATTCTTCTAAATGGTCGTCCTCAAAGAGTTGATTTTTAAATCAGAGTCAAACACTTTGTGATTTAAGAAATTCATCGTGCATTCTCGCACATAGTTCATATTGCGTAAAAGGAAATTAGCTTTGAATGTAACACTTTTGAAACCACCATTTGCAATATTTTCCCGCAACCTGTTAGAAATAGGTTCGTTTCAGCAGTTGCAAGAGAGCACCAGATAACACACGTTACCGTGCTTGCACAGCCATGATGACGCAGAAAGCCCATATATATATATGTTCATATGTGTAAAACATTAAAAGATCTTACATTATGTCATAAAAGAAACAAGACCTCAGAGGATACTTCAAGAGAATCGGAATTTCGTGAACCATACTAAAATGCATAATTCGGCTTAAAATGCACACTCGAGTGTTTGGGTGAGGTTGCATCTGAAGGCCACTTCTATACTCTTTCTTGAATAGCTGAAACTGCAGCCATTAGTGAAACGGTATCCCAGTATGACATAAAGCTACTTTAAAATTCCTAAAGAAAATGTCTTGTCCATTTTGTTCTTCAGGACCAATAGCTGGCATGCAGAGCGCGAGATAACAGTGAAAAACCACGCGCACTGGGCACATGCTATAGCTTAGGTGGTTTCTGTACGCTAATTTGTGGCAGGTACCTGACTCCATGGATCACAAGTATCCTGTCTCATTGTTACTCATTGTTGTTTGAAATGAACTTTATGTAATCAGTATTATGAAGTTTAGCTAGTGCTACAGATGCTCAGCCTGAAGCTACTCCAGCTCAAATCATGTTACAAAAATAAACAAATATACACGAAGACTTCCTTTTCTCATTGCAACTACAAAAGATTTAAATGAAGCCATTACTTCTGTTAACTGCTAAATAGCAAAATAACTTGAGTGACCCCACTGGCCGAGTATTTGATATTCATCAGAGTTCAAGCTTCCATTATTCAAATGCATCAAGTAACTGAAGGAAGAGATTTATTAAGGCCGGATTACATTAAAACCTGGACAGAGAGAAAGTTGATCATGATGGGACAACATTTCAAAATTACAAGAGCTGTTCCACTCGAAAACAGCACGGGGCAAATGACTGTCTATAAGCCTCCATATTAGTCCTAATTTCTCATATCTTATCTATGTGGTTCTAATGTGCAATGCATATTGGTTGCAGTAGAATGATTTGGCAGTCAGCTTCAAATGCCAGCACTCTAAATTTTCTCAATAGTGTTCTTCCTTCCCTCCAACAATTCCCATTTCAGTTCCTGAAGCATCCCCGTAACACTTCATTTGTTGTTTGAACCTACTGGTAACAAATTTAGCAGAAGTGCTTCAGTGACCTCCTTCAATCTGACCCGGTACAGATCCCAAACATTTGAGTAGTATTCAAGAATAGGTCACACCAGCAGCCTAGATGTGGTCTCCTTTACAGATGAACTACACTTTCCTAAAATTCAATAAACTGCAATTGATCACTCGCCTTCCTATCAAAGTCCTCACATACTTGTTCGATTTCATATTGCTTTGCAATGTTACGTCCAGATATTTAAACCATATGACTGTGTCAAGCAGTACACTACTAACACTGTGTCCAAATATTACAGGTTTGTTTTTCTACTCATCTGCATTAACTTTCATTTCCCCACATTTTAAACTAGCTGCTATTCATCACACCAACTAGAAATTTTGTCCAAGTCATCTTGTATCTTCCAATAGTCACTCAACTCCAACATCTTACCATAAACCACATCATCATCATCATCATCATCATCATCATCATCATCATCATCAAACAACTGCATACTGCTGTCCACCCTTTCCGCCACATGATTTATATATATAAAGAGAACAGCAGCAGTCCTATCTCACATTTCTGGCACACTTCTGACAATACCCTTGTCTCTGACAAACAGTTGCCTCCGAGGGCAACATACTGGGTTTTATTATTTCTTACTTCAGAAGTCTTCGAGACAATTCCATATCTGTGAACTTATTCTCTATGCTCATGCCTCTGTTAACAGCCTGCAATAGGTCACCATGTCAAATGCTTTCTGGAAATCTAAAAATATAGAATCTGCCTGCTGGGCTTCATCCATAGTTCACAGTGTATAATGTGAAAAAAGCGCACAGTGAGTTTCGCATCAGCAGTGCTTTCTAAAACCATGCTGATTCATGGACATAAGCTTCTCGGTCTCAAGAAAATTTATTATATTCAAACTGAGAACATGATCAAAGATTCTGCAGCAGAATGAAGTTAGGGATACTGGTCTGTAATTTTGTGGGTCTGTTCTGTTGACTTTCTTATACATGAGAGTCACCACCTGCACTTTTTTCCAGTCACTTCGGACTTTGTGCTGGGTGAGTGGTTTGCAATAAATACAAGCTAGGTAAGTGGCCAGTGCCATTGAGTATTCTTTGTAAAACCGAACTGAAGTTTCATCTGGACCTGGTGACTTATTGGCTTTCAAATCTTTCAGTTGTTTATTTATGCCAAGGGTGCTTGGTTACTGTGTCGTCCATAAAGGAATCTGTCCAATGTGTGTGTGTGTGTGTGTACACGATTTCCTGCATGAAATTTAAAACTCTTGCTTTCATTTTGCTACGTTCAGCTGAAACACCAGACTTGTCAACAAGGGACTGAATGGAAGCCTTAGACCTGCTCAGTGATTTTCCATAGGACCAGAATTTTATCGGGTTCTCTGCCACATCTTTTGCTAAGGAATGACAATGGTAGTTTCTGTATGTTCCACACATATATCTTTTCACAGATGCACAAATCTCTACTAACTTTTGCTTGTGTTCATTTGAGCATTCTCTTTTGAACCAAGAAGGTAACAGCCTCTGCTTCCTCAGCATCTTTTGAATTTCATTATTAAACCATGGTGGGTCTTTTCCATCATTTGTCCACTTTCTAGGTGTATAACTCTCCTGACCACGATTTACAATCTGCTTTAACTTTACCTATAATCCCCCTACATCCATTTTATTGGAACTAAGTGATATCAATTACTCTGAGATTCTAACAACTGCTTATCTGCTCTATCTACCAGAAACACTCTCCTAGCCTCATTGATTGATTTATTAACTTTCATAACCATAGTTACTATAATGACATCATGATCACTAATCCCCATTTCTGTACTAGCATTGTCAGTAAGATCTGGCCTAATCGTGGCTGCAAGGTCTAAGATATTTCAGTTGTGTGTGGGCTGCTGAGCTACCTGCTTAAGACAGTTGTGAGAATTTTTTTCATTTTGGAAAGGAAGATAGAAGATAAAATAGTGAGAAGATATTTACAATCACATATATTACAACTTAATTTTTGCAGCAGAGTAAATAACACAGAATCAAGTAATTTATTGAAGACAGATAAGCTTTGTGTAGTTGTGGCATTCATAGTGTGAAAAGGGGTAATAAGTGGTACAGAAGCTATGAAGGTTTAAGTCAATAATCAGTGAAGGATTGAAATAGTTATTGAACGAAATAATGTGATTATACAGAAATAATTTGTCAATAAGAAACAGCTGCTCAGAAATGCGTTATAAACTAAAGAACAAATCTGTTTGTTGATTGGCGACTCCATAGTGTCCTGTGCACTATGACCAGATAATGGGTATACTTGGAAGGATAGACAGCATTGGTCGTATATTTTTGTTTATTATGGCAAAATCGATTTTTGGTCACTTAGTGACCATCTTCAGTGCTGTAATATATAACTTAAATTAGTAAGCACTGGTGTCAATAAGCTTATGGTGATCACATAGAGTCTGGTAATCACTGAGCTAGCCAAGTATCCCAGACAGTATGCCAAGGCCACAAAAAGTGATCCAGCCCCACACTGATAGAGACGCACAGTTACTGCGTAACATTCACAAGAGATTTGGGGATGGAATGGGCACCTGGCAGCCTGTATACCAGGTGGTTATAATTAAACTTTCAATATTTAACATGTTGTAGCACGCAAACTAATTACCATGAGAGTGTCAAACTTGGTAGTATTAATGTCAAGGACATCAGGAAGAGAAATAATGCAGAATCATTTCAACTGAAACACTTTTAATGTGCTACTACGGTACATTGTACCATTACATACCAGTACTGCTACAAAGGGCACTCAATGACACCCAACAGAGTCCATAAGAGTCTGAAAGCACAGGATTGCATTCTGCATAGCAGACGAAGCACGTCCATAGTTATGCTGGCTACCTCTCTTGATAAGCTGTGCTTCAGATCAGCAAATGTGTTTTCCCCTAGTGAACCTTTCAGGTAAGCTTATTGACACCAGTGCTTACTAATTTAAGTTATATATTACAGCACTGAAGATGGTCACTAAGTGACCAAAAATCGATTTTGCCATAATAAACAAAAATATATGACCAATGCTGTCTATCCTTCCAAGTATACCCAAAAATCTGTTTGTTGTAGGCCTTAAACTGAAATCAAATCAAGTTATAGAAGAGGCTATTAAAAAAAACCACTGAACCGAAGAAGACTAACACAGTTAAGTGGTTTCTGAGGCGTGATAAATTATAGAAGATAGTGACACTATTTAAGATTAGTTCAAGTAAAAGAAAAGAATGAGATACCAACCACCCCTCAGTCTCATCTTTGCAGATGTGTCTTATTCACTGTCCACATCTGGCTTTTCTCATATCTTATTCGCAACTACTTAGATAGTAGGAAGGGGTGTTGTGGCTGTATTGGCTGTGTCAACTTACTGAGAACCTATGGATTCAGTACACGTAGTAGAGATTAGGTGCACAACAAAATGTGCACAAACTACCACACAGGATGGAGCAGATCAGCAGTGGGCATGCACAATAGACATGTGCTGTGAAGATGTGCAACCTACTAGCAAATTATATCATTGCTACTGATGCACTAATGAGACAGCAAGCACACACATCTAGTGGGAACAAAGCAACTCATTTGGTGTTTTATAATTTGTGTTATCAAGCTAGCAGGTCAATTTGATAATAAAGGATTGTATTTCAAAATGGAGAGCAATAATTTGGCATTTAAAATCTTACTGAAAAAATACTGTTAGTATGTGCACTAACTTTGGCTGTGTGTGTGCTAATAGTAAATCAACTGGTATGCTTATGCAGACTACAGAGAGGCTACGGACAACATTAAATGGAATTCGTTTCTAAAGAGCCAAATGGAGAAAAGAGAATCTCTGGGAGAATCAATATGTTGTAACAGAAGTTTGATTATTGATTAAACAAATTACAGAAAATATATGGTAGAGTGCAGGAAGTAGAAAACTTTGTGTCTATAAGTGATGAGAGGTTACACAAATGTGAGGGGGGGGGGGGGGGAAACCAACTATTATTATTAACTGATTAGACCGAGTTAGGAATGAATTGGGGAATCACTGGATGAGTTGAGTAAAATTGAATGATTAGCGAAGAGTTTTTTTTTTTTGTGGTTTTCGGGCGCACAACTTCAATGGTCATTAGCGCCCTGACTACTCTAAGAATGCACCGCGAGGCACAAGTTGACAACAACAACTAAAAGGGAAAACACAATAAAAGACAGACTGACAGGCATAGGATTAAAAAACATCATCAAATGTCCTTAGCGAGGTTTGTCAAATTGATAAAACAAAGAACACGAGCAGCTGCTCGTGGGTCATCCGCTAAAATGGCATCTAAAGTAGTACGCAGGTTAAGATCGAGGCGCAGTGTTTTAAGATCGGGACAGGACATTAAAATGTGACGAACTGTCAGCAAGTGCCCACATGGGCAGAACGGCGCCGCGCAGCCGTCAGCAGATGGCGATGGCTGAACCAGCAGTGTCCAATTCTTAACCTTGCTAAAACGACCTCCTCCCGCCGAGAAGGGCGTGAGGAGGACGTCCAAGCCACGGGAAGAGGTTTTAAGGCCCGAAGCTTGTTGTCGGTAAGTGCAGCCCAATCGGCATGCCACAGCGACACAACGCGCCGACAAATGACCCTGCTAAAATCGGACGAAGGGACACAACAAGAAGCTGTCCGAGGCTGGAGGACCGCAGCCTTGGCCGCGGCATCTGCAGCTTCGTTCCCAGGGATACCGACATGGCCAGGAACCCACATAAAGCTAACCGGCGTACCGACGTCCACCAGCTGCTGAAGAGAGCGTTGGATCCGGTGTACGAAAGGGTGAACCGGGTACGGATCACTGAGGCTCTGGATGGCGCTCAGGGAATCTGAGCAGATGACATAAGCAGAATGTCGGTGGCGGCAGATGTACAGAACAGCCTGGTAGAGGGCAAAGAGCTCAGCTGTGAAGACCGAACAATGGCCATGGAGCCGGTATTGGAAACTTTGCGCCCCGACAATAAAGGAACACCCGACCCCATCATTGGTCTTAGAGCCATCTGTATAAATGAAAGTCATGTTGTTGAACTTCGAACGAAGTTCCAAAAAACGGGAGTGGTAGACCGAACCGGGGGTGACCTCTTTTGGGAGCGAGCTGAGGTCGAGGTGAACGCGGACCTGAGCCTGGAGCCAAGGTGGCGTGCGGCTCTCGCCCACTCGAAAGGTTGCAGGGAGTGAAAAATGAAGGTGTTGAAGGAGGCGACGAAAGCGAACTCCAGGGGGTAGCAAGGCAGAGACATACAACCCGTATTGAAGGTCAAGAGAGTCGTCAAAAAAGGAACGATAAGAAGGATGGTCGGGCATTGACAGTAGCCGACAGGCATACCGACAAAGCAGTATATCGCGCCGGTAGGTGAGTGGCAATTCGCCAGCGTCAGCATGAAGACTCTCTACGGGACTGGTATAAAATGCTCCGATCGCAAGTCGTAAACCCCGATGTTGTATGGAGTTGAGGCGGCGTAAGATGGATGGCCGTGCAGAGGAGTATACGAAGCTCCCATAATCCAGCTTGGAGCGGACGATCGACCGATATAGACGAAGTAGGACGGTTCGATCCGCTCCCCACGACATACCACTGAGAACACGGAGGACATTTAAAGAACGGGTACAACGGGCGGCCAAATATGACACATGTGGAGACCAGCTAAGTTTCCTGTCAAAGGTAAGGCCTAAAAATTTGATTGTCTCCACGAGTGGGAGAGCAACGGGACCGAGTCGTAAGGACGGTGGGAGAAACTCTTTGTAGCGCCAGAAGTTAATACAGACCGTCTTCTCAGCAGAAAAACGGAAGCCATTGGCGACACTCCAGGAGTAAAGACGGTCAAGAGAACGCTGAAGACAGCGCTCCAAGACACGTGGACACTGCGCGCTGCAATAGATGGTAAAATCGTCCACGAAAAGGGAGCCTGATACATCAGCTGGGAGGCAATCCATTATTGGATTGATCGCAATGGCGAAGAGAGCGACGCTCAAAACTGAGCCCTGTGGCACCCCATTCTCCTGGCGAAAGGAGTCGGACAGGACAGAACCCAAAGGAACGAATAAAAAGAGGGAGGCGACCGCGAAAGCCCCACGTATGCATGGTGCGGAGAATGCCCGCCCTCCAACAGGTGTCGTAAGCCTTCTCCAAATCAAAGAACACAGCCGCGGTCGGGCGCTTCCGTAAGAAGTTATTCATGATGAAGGTCGACAAGGTAACCAGATGGTCGACAGCAGAGCGGCGCCTTCGAAATCCACATTGTACATTGGTAAGTAGGCGTCGAGACTCGAGCAGCCAAACCAATCGAGAGTTAACCATTCGCTCCATCACTTTACAGACACAGCTGGTAAGCGAGATAGGTCGATAACTGGAAGGCAAGTGCTTGTCCTTCCCCGGCTTAGGAATCGGGACAACAATAGACTCGCGCCAGCATGCGGGAACATGTCCCTCAATCCAGATGCGATTGTATGTACGAAGAAGAAAACCTTTACCCGCAGTTGAAAGGTTCTTCAGCATCTGAATATGAATAGAATCAGGCCCTGGAGCGGAGGACCGTGATCGGCCAAGTGCGGTTTCGAGTTCCCGCATGGTGAATGGGGCATTATAACTTTCACAATTCGAGGAGCGGAAGTCACGTGGCCTAGCCTCCTCGGCCTGTTTGCGGGGGAGGAAGGCAGGGTGGTAATGAGCGGAGCTCGAAACCTCGGCGAAAAAGCGGCCGAAGGCATTGGAGACAGCCTCAGGGGCCACAAGGACTTCATTTGCGACCTTCAAGCCAGAAATTGGGGAGTGGACCTTAGTGCCAGATAGCCGGCGCAGGCTACCCCAGACAACAGAAGAAGGAGTAGAACTGTTGAAGGTGCTGGTGAAAGCAGCCCAGCTGGCTTTCTTGCTTTCTTTAACAATACGACGACACTGAGCACGTAATCGTTTATAATTAATACAATTCGCCACTGTAGGGTGGCGTTGAAAGGTGCGTAAAGCACGTCGACGAGCACGTATAGCGTCCCTACATGCTGCGGTCCACCAGGGGACCGGTACGCGACGTGGAGAAGAGGTAGGGTGAGGGATGGAATATTCAGCAGCAGCGAGAATGACTTCCGTGAGGTGTGCGACCTGACGATCGCAGCTTGTGAAGGTTTGATCCTGAAAGGTCGCCCTGGAAGAGAAGAGCCCCCAGTCTGCCTTGGAGATGGTCCAACGAGAGGAGCACGGAGAGGGAGTATGCTGCAGGAGATGGATAATACACGGGAAGTGGTCGCTCGAATATGTATCAGCAAGGGCATACCACTCAAACCGGCGTGCAAGTTGGGGAGTACATATAGAGAGGTCTAAATGGGAATAGGTATGAGATGTGTCCGAAAGAAAAGTAGGGGCGCCAGTATTGAGGCAGACAAGATTGAGCTGGTTGAAAAGGTCTGCTAACAAGGAGCCCCTCGGGCAGGATGCTGGAGAGCCCCAAAGAGGATGGTGGGCATTGAAGTCTCCAGTTAACAAAAATGGTGCAGGTAGCTGAGCAACAAGTTGCGTCATGTCTGCCCTGGTAAAGGCAGATGACGATGGAGCGTAAACGGTACAAAAGGAAAACGTAAAAGTGGGGAGAGTAATGCGGATGGCAACTGCCTGCAGGCCGGTGTGCAACGTGATGGGATCGTAGTAAATATCATCCCGGACCAGCAACATAACCCCTCCATGAGCTGGGATACCTACCACAGGGGGTAGGTCAAAACGCACAGAGGTGTAGTGTGCCAAGGCAATTTGATCGCATGGGCGTAGCTTCGTTTCCTGGAGGGCTACGACGAGCGGACGATGCGAGCGGAGCAGCAACTTCAAGTCCTCTCGGTTGGAGCGAACGCTGCGAATATTCCAGTTAATAAGTGCCATCGGAAGAAAAGGAAGATGAGAGAAGGGGTCACCTCGAAGGCCGCTGAGGGCCTGGCTTCGAGCGAGCACTGCCGCCGCTATCAGTAGGCGGACAGTCATCGTCCATTGGTTCTATAGGTTCATCGGCCATCTTGGGAAGATGGCCGGGAGGGGGAGCTTCCTCCGCCGGTGAACGGCCAGATGTTCGGCTACCAGCGGTGCGGCCAGGCGAAAGGGACGACGGCCTGGGGCGGCAACCGCTGGGTGGCGCAGGAGAAGAAATGCGCCGTGGCGGAGAAGGAGAACTGTGCTTCCTATTAGCCTTCTTGGATGGTCGTTTGGTGGAAGTACCGGACGAAGGCTGGGAGGTCGAGGTACGTAGGAAGTCTGCACGGGACGGTTCCTTCTTGAAGGCCCGTGCATCTGACTTCTGGCTCTTCGTCTTACCAGAAGCTGATGAAGGGGCTGGTGTCTGTGGGGTGATGGGACGAAGAGGAGACGTCTACCGCGCGATCTTAGCACTGGCCGAACGGACGACCGTGGTGCTGAAGGTCAGATCGCATGTCTGGGTTGCTACCTCCCGGGTAGTCCGAGGAGAGGCGAGGACAGTGCTGAATTTCCCCGCTGGGAGCAGCGTGGGCTTCCTACTAGCCAATAGCTTGCGAGCAGCCGAGGTGGACACTTTCTCTTTGACTCGAATTTCCTGGATACAGCGTTCTTCCTTATAGACAGGACAGTCGCGGGAGGATGTGGCATGGTCACCCTGACAGTTCACACAACGAGGAGACGGAGGTGGACAGTCACCCTCATGGGCATCCCTGCCACAAGTGACACATTTAGCCGCATTGGAACAAGACTGTCGAGTGTGATTGAAACGCTGACACTGGTAGCAGCGCGTAGGTGTCGGGACATAGGGGCGAACAGAAATAACCTCGTAGCCCGCCTTGATGCGCGATGGCAGCTTAACACTATCGAAGGTTAAGAAAAGTGTCCGGGTCGGTACAAGGTCATTGTTGACCTTTTTCATGACCCGATGGACAGCCGTCACGCCCTGCTCAGCGAGGAAAGATTGAAGCTCCTCGTCAGTCAATCCGTCGAGAGAGCTACTATAGGCTACACCATGAGACGAATTCAAAGTGCGGTGGGCCTCCACCCGGACAGGGAACGTGTACAAGAGTGTGGCCCGAAGCAGTTTTTGTGCCTGAAAGGCACTCTCAGTTTCTAGTAATAAGGTACCGTTACGCAACCTGGTACAAGATTTGACAGATCCGGCTATGGCATCTACGCCCTTCTGGATAACGAAAGGGTTGACAGAGGAAAAATCCTTTCCGTCCTCAGATCGAGAAACTACGAGGAACTGTGGGGCAGGCGGTAGTATTTTTGTCACTGTTGGCTGGTCACGTTTCCGTTTGTGGGTCGAAGTCGAAAGCGATGGAGTAGAATCCATTGCGGAGGAATCCCCCATGATTGCCAGCGTCTCCGATGGCGCGCTCCTTCCTTGTGGGGACCCTCTCAGAGGGCACTCCCGCCTTAGGTGAATGTTTACACCTCAGGTCACACCTCCCGAGAAACAGACGGAGGGACCAATCGGCATGGTCAGAAGGTATCAGCTCAGGCAATCACCCCTCCCCGGGCCTGGCCTTTACCAGGGGGTACGCGCGTGCCTTACATGTCTACCCAGGGCGGGGACTTACGCGTTACCCCGTCACCGGCTACGCGTGCGAACGCGTGGGTCGGCCTTCAGACACGCACAGGGAGGAAGGAAGAAGAGGAAAAAGAAGAGAGAGGGAGAAAGAGGACAGACTGTCTCAAACGCCGAGGCGGAGACCAGAGAAGGCAAGGAGAAGAAGGCAATGAGAAAGCAAGGAGAAGGAGGCAAGGAGAAGGCAAGGAGAAGAAGGCAATGAGAAGGCAAGGAGAAGTCAAGGGAAAAAGTAAGGAAGACAGTGAAGTGGAGAAGAGCAAAGAAAGGAACCAACAAAAGGAAGGAAGAAACGAGAAGGAAAAACCAAAAAGACCACGATTATAGGTCGTGAAACCGTCCGTCTCCGGACGCAGGCGCTAACTACCCCCGTGAGGGGGATGGACTCCTTTTAGTCGCCTCTTACGACAGGCAGGAATACCTCCGGCCTATTCTAATCCCCGGACCCGCAGGGGGGTTAGCGAAGAGTAGTAGCAAGGACTTTATGAACACATGTGAGGAAACTGGATTCAGTATTAGGTTTGAATGATTTAGGAAAAGTAATTATGGTGAAGGAAAGTGAAATGTTGCAGTTACAAGATGTATTCGTGGATGACGAAAAAAAATTCCGGGATTTCCTGGTTAAAAATACACCTTCTCCTGGATGAAAATACATTTTTTCCGTGTTATACTTTTCCTCGAAACTGTAAAACTTATCAATCCTTCAAATGGTTGTGGTTTTATACACCGGTGTAGAATTTCCCGGCACTTTAGAAAACAAAACTCCGGGGGAAAAAACACATTTTAGAAAGATGTCTGATGTGCAGCAACACATACACTGCATATTTTCGTATTACGAAAGTATAAATTCGAATTCCACCAAATATTGCAAACTACTTTCGGAAGGATTGAAATCGAGATTGCGATGCGCTTTTGTAAGCCAGTTGTAGCTCATATCAAGCGATCTCGCCAGCCGATGACAGCGGATATTCAGATCACAGGACACGTGATGTAGTCAGCCAATAGCAACATCATTGTAAAGTAGCAAGAACACACAAACAGGAAGAGGTAATGGTTTACATTAATATACATATATACATAGTGTTGCTACACAACCTTTTAAGTCACTAAGATTAATAAGCTGCAAGAGAAGCTAAGATTTAACACACAATGATCATTTTTACACGTGTTACACTTTAAAGATACATCATAAAAATGTGCCAGTAAATTTTTTTAACGACGTCATAAATGTCTGATCTTCTGGGCTCAAAAATATTCTAAACGGTTGCCCTCAAAGATTTGATGTTTGAATGAGAGCCAAATGCTCTGTGGTTTAAGAAATTCATCAGACGTTCGCGCGCACAGAGTTCATCTTGCGTAAAAGGAAATTTACTTTGAAAGTAATGCTTTCCAAACAATCATTCGCAATATTTTCCTGTGACCTGTTAGAAATTGAATCGTTTCAGCAGTTGCCACGTATGTTCGTACGTGTAAAACATTAAAAGATCTTACATTATGTCATAAAAGAAACAAGACATTAGAGGACACTCCAAGAGCATGGGAATTTTGTGAACTATACTAAAATGCATCATTTGGCTTAAAGCGCACATTTGTATGTCCAGATTAAGACGTAAATTTTCTTGGAGTACCTGTACAGTATTATCTCATGTTTGGTTCTTTATTAAGGCATAATGCCAAACATGCTAGAAGATGAAAACGTGAACTTTAAATGCAGTGAACAGTTGAAACTAGCCAATAATGTGGAATTAAACACTTCGTTTCAAATAAATTGACTGCCTCAGCAGAAAAGATTAGTAAAAGTCAATTTTTTTTAACCAACCGACAAAAATAACTTCATTGTTCTGCAAGGCGAATGTCACAAAGGTGGAAACAAAATAAAATCTGAAACTAATTACATATTTTAGCATTCCATACTTATGTGAATGTATTTTAACTCACTTGATAGCTCCCGGTCACAGAAATCCATTTTGTTTTCATTTGAAGTGAGAGCAATAAGCGAAGAGGAAACAGCAAAATCACTTAATGTAAACATGGGTCACGCAGAGACTACCACCTCCCACTAGAACTGAGACTGCTCTGTAAATCAGGTCCAGATCTAGGATATTTCCGAACTGGGGCAATATTAGATAGTGGCGCTCCCCCCTCCCTGGAGCATTTGAGGTAGGACGCCAAAAATTTAAAAATCAAGTTTTCAAAAATATCTTCATTTTGTAGCACACATATTTCTGAACAGTCTGATACATAAAACATATATATTTGAGGGAACGTAAGACATGTTATTTGGTCTTAAGTGTGGCAAAGTGCAGTGCCACACCTCTCCACACAGCACTCTTCCATCGCACGTCTCTTATTTCGATTTGTGGAATTCAAACATGTAATATTTTGTGATGGAATGGGTGCCATCAAGCTATATTCACGCCAGTGAAAATTAAAATTTCCTGTGGTGCCTCTCCTGCTCCCAGTCGGCCGGTTTGACATCCTACTCCTCTTTAAAAAAATCTCTGAATTAATACTGGTTGGGATTATTTGTAACCGGCAGAACAAGAACTCTTCAGAAAATTTGCAGTCTTTACTGCCTATTAGCTAATAACTTGCTGATTTGTGTGACATAAAATTAAATATAGGATACATAAAATGAGGAAAAACAAGAGAAAAGCAAGACAGTACACTTTTCTCCAGTCATTAAGTCCTAGCTTCTTTTCTCTCTAATCTTGCCACAGCTTTATATGGCGTATTTTCCTTTCTTGGAAAGAATCTACTACCTCATCAAAGTTCGTCAACATTTTGATACATGAAAAAACGAAATGTCATTGTCTAATACTGGGTGGCACTCCGGGAAGAGGCCGACGACTGTTTGCACCACAGGTGATTGATGAAATCGCAGTTGCTATGGCAGACAAGGCTGCATGCAATTCCCAATTGTCGAGCAGTGCAAGTGCTGTGTCATCACAGTTGAACGTAGTCCATTGTATGAAAGGTGCTTCGAACCATTCTCAAATGGTACCCTTACAAGATCCATATCGTACAGCAGCTTGCATAACAGGGCGCACGGTGACGTGTTGAATTTGCTCTCCACTTTCTAACAAGGGCTGAAGTTGACTATGACTGGCTCTGGCCCATCCTGTGGACAGACAAAGCTCATTTTTCTCTGACAGGTGAGGTAAACAAACAGAATTGCGGACTGGGGGATCTACACCTCCAGCCACTGTGCATGAAGTTCCACTGTATGGTGAACACGTCACCATATGATACGGCTTCTCGGCTACCTGAATGACAAGGTTCACTAGGGGAAAACACATTTGCTGATCTGAAGCACAGCTTATCAAGAGAGGTAGCCAGCATAACTATGGACGTGCTTCGTCTGCTATGCAGAATGCAATCCTGTGCTTTCAGACTCTTATGGACTCTGTTGGGTGTCATTGAGTGCCCTTTGTAGCAGTACTGGTATGTAATGGTACAATGTACCGTAGTAGCACATTAAAAGTGTTTCAGTTGAAATGATTCTGCATTATTTCTCTTCCTGATGTCCTTGACATTAATACTACCAAGTTTGACACTCTCATGGTAATTAGTTTGCGTGCTACAACATGTTAAATATGGAAAGTTTAATTATAACCACCTGGTATACAGGCTGCCAGGTGCCCATTCCGTCCCCAAATCTCTTGTGAATGTTACGCAGTAACTGTGCGTCTCTATCAGTGTGGGGCTGGATCACTTTTTGTGACCTTGGCATACTGTCTGGGATACTTGGCTAGCTCAGTGATTACCAGGATACTCATTTCATAAGCAGCATTGCTGCGACAACTGTATTCTAAGAGAATAATGTTTCCAGGACAACCAATCAGCAACAGTGTAGGGATGATTTGAAGAACAGAACAAAATTGGTCATTTGGCCGATTGAAAATGTATAGGTAGGAGTGGAATAGATGGTGAAGAAACTGGCCTCACCTCGTGCTGGGAACCAGACATGACATTTTAAACTCATCCGTTGCTGGTTGGAGGAGATGGCATAAAATGAACTGCTATCCACCTTGAAACCTCATTGAGGGCCAAAATATCTTAATGAGAACTGTAATCTCTACAGTTTGTAAATTTCGTATTCTTTATAGGTGTAAAATGTTAAAGCACATACAAGAAAGAGTTACAACAGTCAGTAATGCCCTACTCTTTTGAAAAACCTACTGAGCTACTTAACATCACACTGGTTTCATCACTAATGACACATTTATTCCCACTGTTCCACCTTTGACTCTACCTCATCAAATTTATTCCCAGGAACTAGATAATGCAATTTTTCTCAGATCAAATTTTTGCTGCATCCTTTCACATTCTTTAGAAGACATTACCATATATTTTTGTTTAACTCAGCATTTGCTTGAGATTTGTATATGTAGTATACCTCCTTACTCTTAAATTAGTCATCTTAATCTATCTGCAGGAATCACAATAATTCCTGGTGCTGCTACATAGTTTCCCTCCTTGGTTGAAGGACTAGAATGGAGTGCACTCAGCCTTGTGATGGCAGCTGAAAAGCCACTTGAATGAGGAATATTGGCTCAAAGGTTTGGAGAGCTGGCAATGGGTGGGAGAGCAGTATATTGACACGATTCAGCCTCTTCTTCCTCTATCAGTATTACAACTGATTTAATGTAGCACATTATCCCTTTCTATCCTGTAGCAACCTCTTCACCTCAAAGTAGTACTTGCACCCAACATCCTCAAATATTCTTTGGATATATTACAGTCTCTGTCTTCTGCTACAGTTTGTACCCTCTGTGGCTCTCTATGAGACCATGAAGGTTATTCCTTGGTGACTTGAACAGATGTCCTATCTTCCTATCAGTGTTCTCCATACATTCCATTCCTTTTAGGTTCTGTGGAGAACCACCTCATTCTTTACCTTATCAGTGAACCTAATTTTCAGTATCCTTCTGTAGTGGCACATCTCAGATGCATCAGTTCTATTCGGTTCCAGTTTTCCCTCAGTCCATGATTAACTATCACACAATGCTGTGTTCAAAATTTACAAAAGGTGTTCAAAAAGTTTTGCAGAGTTGTGTCTAGTTTCATTTTTTATTTATTTATTTATTTATTTTTTGCAGGAGGAGAATTAAATTTTTTGTGAACATACTTACAACATTTCCTGGCAAATTTCAAGTCTGTGTGCTTTCATTTCAGGAGTCAGCATCTGGGGTATCCATTGTGCACAGATCTTTTGAAAGCCAAGCAAATCAATAATGTGACCCACGCGTTCTTGTGAAATGCTGATTGTGCTTGCACTTTCTCTCTGAGTGATACAACGATCATCCTGAATCAATCTGTCAAAATTTTGCTTGTGAAACTTGGTGGTTGCTGTCACAGGATATCCAACCCTTTTTTGTCACGCAGGTCAGATGTTCCCGCCTCAACATCTTTAAACTTCTTCACCCAATGATGCGCAGTACTCACATCAACACTATTACCATAAACTGCTTTCATTCTCTGATGAATGTCCTTTGGGGTTGACACATTTTGCTGACAAGAATTCAATGACTGCACCTTGCTTAAATCACATTGACTGACCATCTGCACAAGGTTCCATACTTTACACTGTAACAACACAACCACTGAATACTAAGGCTCCCCGCTACCTGGACCTGTAGATAACAGGCTACGGAACAAGCCAGTACCTGCCACATACCAATGCTGCCAACTGTTGAAGAGTTACGAAGATGGAGACATCACTTTTCAGTCAAACCTCGTACATCCATAACTATCGAGGGTTGGGTTCACTTGGTCATAACTTTTGAGGATGCTTTCAATAATGTGAAATTGAATGAAATATTTTCCGTCCATTGGCAATGTAGCATTAGCTATAGGGAGGGTAATCCAATCTTTATGACAAGCAAAAGGCAGTAATAGGCACTGACTGAATGGTATAGGAGATCAAGATGTAAGACACAGTTGCTTATTATCACCACTAGTATTCAATTTGTCTATGGAGAGTTGTTTGTCAAAAACAAAAAATAACCACAGTACGACTCTCAGATGACACAGCAATAGTCAACAAAGTTAACAGAAAGTGAGGCAGAACTTAATGAAATAGAGCACATTAAATTTTTTTTTTTTTTTCTAACTAGTCATATGTATCATCTAGTGCGGTCAAGCTGTGTCAGGGTATACTTATGTCAGGTGCAGTATTATGGGCAATGGGTTACAGCACGCTGAGACATGCAATATTGTCTTGTAGGGTGACAAGTTTTCTTGTCTCCAACTGACAGATTAAGTGACTTGAGTTTACAACACATCACCATGTACAGAACATTAGCCCTTTCCTTGCTTCTGATTGGCTGTGGAAGATCGAACAGATCCCCTATTAAACAGACTGACCAAAGAGAGCACATATCAAGTTTCGCAGATATGCTAGGCATAGCTGTCCATCTCCAAACAGTGCAGAATAAAGCACGTAAGAGCATTCATATTTTGTGTAACACCACTGTTTAATTTTCTGTGAACTTGTCAATTACTGATGATGTGAAGTCAGTCATGACAGTTGTGAATGGTTTTTAAGCATCTCAGATGTTAGGGTGGTTGTTGAACTCAATTCAAAACTGTCAAGGTCCTAAATGGTTAGGTAAGAAATCAGTGCCAACAGCCATGTAGCTCATTCCTTTGTAGCAATCAAATGTAGCACCAAGTGAGTGATAAATGAACAAATAGCCATATGCTGCCTTCTGTGACAATGTGACAAAGGACATCATAAAGAACAATAGAATTTAGCAGCATGTGCCTGACTTAAATGTTCACCGGTGACATCCCATTACAACCAATCACACTGTCATGTCCTTCGCTGTAGTATCATATGGTGTTACTTGCGAGGCTGTCTCACAGCTTCAAAATATACTTAAAGATCTTTGTCAGAGAGAGAGAGAGAGAGAGAGAGAGAGAGACACAGAGAAGGAAGAAAATTGGCAATCCGAGCCTCCATTTAATATGAGGTGGTTGACGTATTGGATGAAATCTAAAATACACAGGGAATGGGTGTAATCAGCAGCAGAGATGCACACACATGCATGGTTTACAAATCATGCTCACTTTAGTCACTATTATTATTACATCCACTGATAGTCAGCCAGCCAGTGTCTGTTCAGGCTCAGTGTAGTGTTTGTTGCTGGTCATCTTTGTTCTGGGCATTTTTTCACCAATATGAGATGCCAACAAAGTGTTAGTGATGGAACGGCAGCATTAGAATTACCTCTGCACTACAAAGGGCAATTGAATGCTGCGACATGAGCTGACTTTTTGCTTTTACAAAGATGGCAGGACTCTGCTACCACGAACAGACTTTCTTCACACACACACACAGAGAGAGAGACACACACACACACACACACACACACACACACACACACACACACACACACACACACACACACACACACACACACAACTACTGATCCTTTTTTCTAAGGATAAAATATGTACAGTAGTAAAAGTTGTGCAGTATTTTATGTAATATGTACGTGTTTACAGTAAGTGTGAGTTTCTACTAGAACATGATTTCTAAAAACAAACTACGTAATCATTGATTCATTAAAGAACTTTCTTTACTGTAATAATACTGCCAACATTAAGCTCTGAATCTATTTTTAAATAAAAGTTCTCTGAAATTGTCATTCTTCTTGTAACTCAAGTTTCCCCAAATTCAAGCTCTAGTCAATCTCAATTATCTTGTGTTACTGGGATTTTACTGTGTTATATGAAGATACTTGTGTATCTTCGATCACTGTGCATTGCTCATTGGACTACCACTGACAGACACGAACATTTCAGCTATGAAAGCCCCTATGAGAAGGAACTTTGGTGAAGAAAACTTGTTAATGTTTAATAATAAACTAGGAGAGAAAAAATGGCCTTTATTATTGTATCTCGAGTAATAAAAACATTGAAAAATTCATAAATAGTTTTTTAGCTGCAACATTTCCACCTGGAAACTGGGGCAATCGGTAAAAAGTTTATTAGAATAGATCACCAAGGGCCTAACTTTCAGTGTATGGAAATGGCAACTGCACAGTGAACTAAAAATTCCGAATTGTCTGAATATGTTAGACTTTAAAAAATATATATTTCAAAAGAGTTTTTCAATGCAGCAAAACTGTTGGGAAATAATAGAATAATTTTAATCTATAAAATAAGACAAATGCTGTGCAGTCTAGTGTTGAAGCATGTAACCAAAGAATTTTGAAAGATTAACCTTGAAGCAAATGCTATTATAAACCCACCTCAAACACCAATGAATTCTCTACAAATGAAACAAAGTCTGACATCAAATGTAATAGATTATCAGAATGAAGTAAGACTCTTATGTCTTAATGAAAAGTCCGAATATGTTACAAAATTTTCAGAAGTTTCTGTGAAGGACATAGAAAATCAATATTGTTAAAAACAAATTCTGCAGGAAGGGCTGGGATCCACTGAAGTTATTAAAGCATAAAGTATGGGTAAGGTAACCACACACCTACTGCTAACTTGTGTATGGAAGCACTACTCACACTTGCTTATGAGCTCTTGCTCTTAAGCAGTAAACAATGTAATTGCATACCAACTAGCTAAAACAATTGATTAATTGTTTGAAGAGGGCTACTTCCCATAGGTACTGAAATATGCTGAAGCTACACCACTTTTCAAAATGGGATCAAGGAAGGTCACAGTAAGTTATTGTCCTATCTCAGTTTCATTCTCCCCGTCATATCTAAAATGTCAAACAGCTGCTGTTAACCAAATCCACAACTTCATTGGAAATAATTCTATTACCTTAAACAATCAGTTTGGTTTTAAACAATGGAAAAAAGATGCAGTGAACAGTTTTGTTAAGAAAATAAGCACATCATTAGACAAGAGCAAGAAGGTGGCAGGGATTTCCTAAAAAAACAAAGACTTGCTTACACATAAACTTTACTAGTACGGTGTTGGGGGCAGTGCCTTACAATGGCTTAAAACCTACTTACAGAATGAAAGGCAAAAAGTTAAATTACCTTAAATTTAGCAAATGAACCACGGGCAACGTATGAGTGGCCAAGTAAGTGGTCCCGACAGTCGGGATACCAGTTACTTTGGAATAAGGCTGGGCATCTCTGACATATTTCGAGTCGTGGTCACCTTTGTGCTCATACGGCAAAGACTACCAAATCCACCGGTTAGTCCCTCAACCGTTAGGGGTAAAACTCAATGGGACTCATGGCAAGTAAGGCTAGCAACCTGCTTCCCTGGTACTTTAAATATGATGCTGGCAACAATCAGAGCAAAATGCCTCGGACCTTTAGAGGTGACGGAGTCCCATCTCTAACTGACAAACCAGGGACTCCTAAGATACGACTTGGCAAACAAATGGTAATGAGATGGGGAGCTGTTAATATCAATGGGGGCTGCTCTGGGAAGAAGGTAGAGCTGGCAGAGGCTGCAAGTAAGATGTGGCTGGACTTTTAGCTGTTAGTGACATTCGGGTAAGGGGTGAGAAAGAAGAGGAAGTTGGAGAATACAAGGTCTACCTGTCAGGAGTCAAAGCAGGAATAGCACAATGAGGTGTAGGGCTTTACATCAGGAAAGAAATGGAACCCAGCGTAGTTGCAAAAAGGTATGTAAACGAACGACTGATGTGGATAGATTTGACAGTGTCTAGAAAGAAAATTAGGATTGTGTCAGTATATTCGCATTGTGAAGGGGCAGATCAAGATAAGATGGATAGTTTTTATGATGCACTCAGTGATGTAGTTGTTAGAGTAAAGGACAAGGACATTGTTCTGCTCATGGGTGATTTTAATGCCAGGATTGGAAATCGAACAGAAGGGTATGAAAAGGTTATGGGTAAATTTGGAGAGGATATGGAGGCCAACAGGAACGGGAAACAACTCTTGGATTTCTGTGCCAGTATGGGCTTAGTAAACACAAACTCCTTTTTTAAACATAAGAACATTCACCGGAATACTTGGGAAGGCAGGGGAACCAGATCTGTCATTTACTATATAATAACAGATCAGGAGTTCAGTAAGACTGTGAGGGACACACGTGTATTCAGGGGATTCTTTGATGACACTGATCATTATTTAATCTGCAGTGAAATTGGGATTGTGAGGCTGAAAGTGCAGGAGGTCAGGTCCATATGTAGGAGGATAAGAGTGGAGAAACTTCAGGATAAGGAAATCAGGCACAAGTACATAACAGCGACCTCAGAAATGTACCAGTTAGTTGAATGTAGTCAATTACAGTCATTGGAAAAGGAATGGACAAGGTACCGGGACACAGTACTAGAAGTGGCTAAAGAATGTCTTGGAACAGTAGTGTGTAAAGATAGGATGAAGCAAACAGCTTGGTGGAATGACACAGTCAAGGCAGCCTGTAAAAGAAAAAAGAAGGCATATCAAAAATGGCTACATACTAGAACTCTGGTAGACAGAGAAAGATGTTGAAGAAAGAAACAAAGCCAAACAGATAATTGCAGCATCCAAGAAGAAATCTTGGGAAGACTTTGGAAACAGATTGGAGACATTGGGTCAAGCTGCTGGAAAACCATTCTGGAGTGTAATTAGCAGTCTTCGAAAGGAAGGTAAGAAGGAAATAACAAGTATTTTGGAGAGGTCAGGAAAACTGCTGGTGAATCCTGTGGATTCCTTGGGCAGATGGAGAGAATATTTTGAAGAGTTGCTCAATGTAGATGAAAATACGATCAGTAATGTTTCAGATTTTGATGTACAATGGGACAGGAATGATGATGGAAATAGGATCACATTTGAGGAAGTGGAGAAAATAGTCAATAGATTGCAGTGCAATAAGGCAGCTGGGGTGGATGAAATTAAGTCGGAACTCATCAAATACAGTGGAATGTCAGGTCTTAAACGGCTACACAGGATAACTGAAATGGCCTGGGAGTCGGGACATGTTCCTTCAGACTGGACAAAAGCAGTAATCACACCAATCTTTAAACATGGAAACAGAAAAGATTGTAACAACTACAGAGGTATCTCTTTAATCAGCATTGTGGGTAAAATCTTCTCAGGTATTGTTGAAAGGAAAGTGCGAGTATTAGTTGAGGACCAATTGGATGAAAATTAGTGTGGGTTTAGGCCTCTTAGAGGTTGTCAGGACCAGATCTTTAGCTTACGGCAAATAATGGAGAAGTGTTATGAGTGGAACAGGCAATTGTATCTATGCTTTATAGATCTAGAAAAGGCATGTGACCGGGTTCCTAGGAGGAAGTTATTGTCTGTTATACGAGATTATGGAATAGGAGGCAAACTTTTGCAAGTAATTAAAGATCTTTACATAGATAGTCAGGCAACAGTTAGAGTTGACGGTAAATTGAGTTCATGGTTCAGAGCAGTTTCAGGGGTAAGACAAGGCTGCAACCTGTCTCCACTGTTGTTCATATTATTTATGGATCATATGTTGAAAACAATAGACTGGCTGGGTGAGATTAAGATATGTGAACACAAAATAAGCAGTCTTGCATATGTGGATGACTTAGTTGTGATGGCAGATTCGATTGAAAGTTTGCAAAGTAATATTTCAGAGCTAGATCAGAGATGTAAGGACTATGGTATGAAGATTAGCATCTCCAAAACTAAAGTAATGTCAGTGGGAAAGAGATATAAACGGATTGAGTGCCAAATAGGTGGAACAAAGTTAGAACAGGTGGACGGTTTCAAGTACTTAGGATGCATATTCTCACAGGATGGCAACATAGTGAAAGAACTGGAAGCGAGGTGTAGCAAAGTTAATGCAGAGAGTGCTCAGCTACGATCGACTCTCTTCTGCAAGAAGGAATTCAGTACCAAGACTAAGTTATGTGTGCACTGTTCAATCTTTCGACCAACTTTGTTGTATGGGAGCGAAAGCTGGGTGGATTCAGGTTACCTTATCAATAAGGTTGAGGTTACGGATATGAAAGTAGCTAGGATGATTGCAGGTACTAGTAGATGGGAACAATGGCAGGAGGGTGTCCACAATGAGGAAATCAAAGAAAAACAGGGAATGAACTCTATAGATGTAGCAGGCAGGGCGAACAGGCTTAGATGGTGGGGTCATGTTACACGCATGGGAGAAGCAAGGTTACCCAAGAGACTCATGGGTTCAGCAGTAGAGGGTAGGAGGAGTCGGGGCAGACCAAGGAGAAGGTACCTGGAGTCGGTTAAGAATGATTTTGAAGTAATAGGGTTAACATCAGAAGAGGCACCAATGTTAGCACTGAATAGTGGTTCATGGAGGAATTTTATAAGGGGGACTATGCTCCAGACTGAACGCTGAAAGGCATAATCAGTCTTAAATGATGATGATGATGATGAAGATAATAATTCAGAGTGTCTCACAATGCTTCATACTAGTCACAGTCCTATTTCTGTTTTATGTGAATGATTCACCATTAAATGACAACTCTGCCTGAACAGGCTACGAAGGCCCAACAGTACCAACTGGCCATCATGTCATCCTCAGCCCATAGGTGTCACTGGATGGGGATATCGAGGGGCATGTGGTCAGCACACTGGTCTCCCAGCTGTACATCAGCTTACAAGACTGGAGCCACTACTTCTCAATCAAATAGCTCCTCAATCTATCTCACAAGGGCCGATTGCACTCCACTTGCTAACAGCGCGAGGCAGACCGGATGGTCACCCATCGAAGTCCTAGCCCAGCCCGACAGCACTTAACTTCGGTGATCTGACAGGATCCATTGATACAACTGCGACGAGGCTGTTGGCACATTAAATGACAGCTCCCCATTAATTCTGTTTGCAGAAGATACTTTCCTGTTAGTTCAAAATCAGGATGCACAGAAAATTTCCTGAATCACCAATCAATGTTCTCAGTACCTTAAAAAATTGGTTTCAGCTAAATGGGTTGAATCTAAATTTATCTCAGACTCACATGATATAATTTAAAAACAAATTCAAAACCAAACAGTCAAAATGTGAGCAGATTAAAATTATTCACAACAACCAAGATCAACAGGAATCAATTGCCAAACTAGTACGATTAAATTTGGATAGAATCTGAGCTGGCAGGAACATATTGAGTACCTAGCAAACTAACTGAGCAGCTTACATTTGAAACACAAACACAGGGCATTTCAAAATGAACATACCAGTTTTAAGGCATTGTAGCATTTATTAAATTCAACTTACAATGGTAAATAATACACCAAATGGAAGAGCAACTCAAACAGTTTTGTTTGTATACCTGTGCGCAATGGGAAGAGTATGGAATGACAAAGAGTGACTGAAAAACATGTTGAACGAGTGCGAGTCCTTCACGCTTAGCTCCAAGAAATATCCCCGTGGAAAGTTTATGGGCCTTTCCTTTTTGGTGAATCAACTGTAACTGATGTTTCCTATCTTCATGTGCTACAGCTATGCCTGTGCCTCAATGGGTAGAAGCTGAACAACACATCTTTATTTGGGAGGAAGATGGTGCACCGTCTCACTGGCATAACTGAGTATGCGACTAGTTAAACGATGTTGTATACGAATGGTGGATTGGGTGCAAGGGGCTGGTTGATACAGCATTATATGCATGACCTCCACATTCACACACAATCTGACGCGATCATGTGTATGTACCTCTGATACCAGCTGATCTGTCTGTCTTTAGAAACAGCTTTACAGCAACGGTTACTCCTGACACACTGATCAAGGTTTTGGAACAACTCACCTATTGACTATGTGTGATCAGTGTTCACATTGAATAACTGTAAGGAAAACTGTGTTGCTCTTTCATTTGGTGTATTATTTATAATCGTAAGGTGAATGTAATATGTTCTACAAAGCCTTAAAACCTGTATTTTCATTTTGAAACACCCTGTATTACTGAAATGCACACAAAAGTAGCATTTACTATTAGGTTGATATTGCTTTCTGGGGAAACTTGGCTAACATATTGGAGATACTAGAGATACGGGGAAAAAAATAGTTTGGAATATGTACACTGTATATCATGAACAACCACGTCACCAATTATTTAGAAAACTTCAATTAGTAACTATGTCTATATATTTAGGGTTTATTATCTTTTTGCACATCAAACATAAATACAAAAATGCTTCCCACACACCCATTCAAACAGTATGCCCATGCACCTTATTAAATTGAAATGAAAATTTATAATATACTGAACGAGAGCAAGTTAATGCAGATTTTTATTTTCTTTTTCTTTTTTTAAAAAAAAAGAGGAAGAAGAAGACGAAGAAGACACTATACGAGGCACTGATTCTGAAATGTTAGTACTCATATGACGAATTCATGCAGGATGACCTGTTAATTCGAGCTATAAATGACTTCTTGTGTATTGGTTGGTTGGTTTGGGGTATAAAGGGACCAAACTACAGGGTCATCAATCCTTTTTTCCTGATGCAAACAAGGCTCAAGGTACAAAAACATCCAACACCACACCCAAAGAAAAAAAATGGGGAAAACATACACCACAAGGAAAAGTAGAAGAAGGTATTAAAACCATAGAGCAGATGGTCTGGACTGGCTGATAACAATAATAAAAGAGGATGAGCCAGCCACTCTGCAGCACATTAAAATGTTCACCCGAAAAGGCACAAGGCGAGGTGAATACATATAGGGAAAAGATGACCACCAAGATGAAAAAATGCAAAGAAAGTGTGACAGAGTTAAAATGGTGACCTCAGAGAGAATGCTAAATGCCCACCCTTAGATGGTATGATACACCATGGAGGTGTACGTGAATGGACCTCAAGTATAGGTGGTGAAGGCAAGGACTCCACTTCAGACACAAGAGATCGGACACGAACCGCAATCGTAAGCCCTGACCTGGGCCTCCCATGCGGTTGATGAACCACCATGGATGGGAAAAGGAGATGGTAATTTGGATGCTCAGGAGAACTGTGAATGTGTCAAACTTAACTGGTGAGCAGTTGTGCACGCCTAACCTTCGATGGAGGGACTCCGGCCTCCATCAGGACACTGGTCACCAGACACAGCCTAAAAGCTCCTGTTGCCAGTCTAATGCCACAGTGGTGCACTGGGTCAAGTAAACGCAATCCTGAGGGTGTCGACAAACCATAAATCAGACTCCCATAGCCAAGGCGAGATTGAACAAGGGCTTGTAGAGCTGCAGCAGCGTAGAGCAATCTGCATCCTAGTTGGTGTTGCTCGGGCAGCAGAGGGCACTGAGTGCTGGAAGCACTTTTGCTTAAGTTGATAAAAATGAGGAAGCCACATCAGTCGGGCATTGAAAAACAATCCTAAGAATCGATTTGTCTCCACCA
Organism: Schistocerca nitens; assembly: GCF_023898315.1. Taxonomy (NCBI): domain Eukaryota; kingdom Metazoa; phylum Arthropoda; class Insecta; order Orthoptera; family Acrididae; genus Schistocerca; species Schistocerca nitens. Next base: position 676,897,498 of record NC_064618.1, read on the forward strand.
CAGTGAGTGGATCATCATTGAGATATAGTTCTGGTTCCGGATGAATGGTAAAATGCCAACATAAGAGCATGACACATGATTTAGCGGCTGACAACTGGAAGCCGTGGGCTAGAGCCCACGGCTGTGCCTTGTGGATGGATCCCAGTAGGCACTGCTCAGCAACAGCAGTACTGGAGGAGCAGTACGAAATGCAGAAGTCGTCTGCATACAGAGAAGGTGAGACCGAAGGCCTGACAGCTGCTGCTAGACCATTAATGGCCACTAAAAATAGAGAGACACACAATACAGAGCCCTGCGGGACTCCATTCTCCTGGGTATGAGGGAACAATGGGAGACACTAACTTGGGCATGGAAAGTATGGAGCAATAGGAAATTGTGGATAAAAATTGAGAGTAGGCCCCAGAGACACCACTCATATAATGTGGCAAGGATATGATGTCGCTAGGCCGTGTTGTAAGCTTTTCGTAAATCAAAAAAAGACAGCAACCAGGTGTTGACAGCTGGAAAAGGCTGTTCGGATGGCAGACTCGAGGGAAATTAGATTATCAATGGTAGACTGACCCTGGCATGGAGCCAGAAGGCCATGTGCCCCTGTCAACTTGCCATACATTCTCAAAGAGCTTACAAAGGACGTTGGTGAGGCTGATGGGCCAATAGCTATCCACATCAAGCGGGTTTTCAAGGGGTTTGAGCATTGGAATTATGGTGTTCTCCCGCCACTGTGATGGAAAGATGCCATCGCACCAGATCCGGTTGAAGATAACGAGGAGATGTTGCTTGTAGTCAGATGATAGGTGTTTGATCATCTGTCTGTGGATCCGATCTGGCCCAGGACCTGTGTCAGGGCAATGAGCAAGGACACTGAGGAGTTCCCACTCTGTAAATTGAGCATAATAGGGTTCACTGTGATGTTCAGTGAATGAGAGGGATTTCCTTCCCATCCGCTGTTTGAGGGTGCGAAAAGCTGAGGAATAATTCTCTGACATGGAGGCTCAAGACCAGTGCTCAGCAAAGTGCTCGGGCAATTTCGTTTGCATCGATAGATAACATGCCATTGATGTTAATGCCAGTAACACCTGTCGGGGTCTGGTACCCAAAAACCATCTGATCTTCGTCCAGACTTGGGAAGGTGACGTATGGTGCCCAATGGTCGAGATGTACCTCCCCCAACACTCCTGTTTCAGTCTTTTTATAAGCTGGTGAATGTGAGGTACTGACTTTCGCCAGGTGCACCCTATATAATAAGGGATCATATTTGCCACTGTAGAAATAATCGCTCTAAGTGGTCACTGCCACACAAGTCATCGTGGGCTCTCCTATGGACAGATTGGAGAAGTCCTGGGCTGCAGAGGGATAAATCAGTGGCCGATTAAGTGCCATGAACCACACTGAAATGTGTGGGGGTCCCAGTATTTAAGAGGCAGAGGTCAAGTTGAGATAGTAAATTTCCAACATCTCTACCTTGGGCAGTAAGCACAGTGCCACCCTACAAGGGGTTATGGGCATTAAAATCTCCCAAAAGTAGGAAAGGTTTAGGGAGTTGGTGAATCAGTGCAGCCAATGCATTCAAGGGTACTGCACCATCTGGAGGAAGATATACGTTGCAGACAGTTATTTCCTGTGCCGTCCTTACCATGATAGCCACAGCTTCAAGAGGGGTTTGAAAGGGCACAGGTTCACTGCATACTGAGTTCAGGACATGGACACAAACACCATCTGACACACTATTATATTCGAGACGGTTCTTGTAATATCCCCTATAGCCATGAAGGGCAGGGGCCTGCAATGCTGCGAATCAGGTTTCTTGGAGGGCAATGCAGAAAGCAGGTGTAAAGCTTAACAGTTGCTGAAGTTCAGCCAGATGGTGGAAAAAACCGCACCAACTCCACTGGACGATGACATTATCGTGAGGCTGGGAGGGCATGAAGCAAGCGAGGAGACAGGTTGCACCTCAAGGTCACCTGCTGCCACCGACTGCGTATTTGTATCCATTCCTATTATGGATGAGGCATCAGTGAGCTCCAGGTCCTCAGGGGACACCGAGATCTCCACCTCATCCGGCACAGAATTGGTTGGAAGTGGCGGTGCTAGGGCCACCAAAGGGTCCTCCTCCTCCTCAGACTTCTTTGTTTGCTTGCCACCTCACTTCTCTTTAGGGGCTTGCTGGGAGGACTTCTCCAAAGTATCTTCAGGCACGGAGGAAGACCATGAAGCTCTTTGTCCAGCAGCTTTTGGCTCCTTTAGCCACTGGCAAGTGTCCGCTGTGGCATTAGTGGAGACCTTGTGAGAGAGGGTCCCAAGGGACTTCTTCCACATGAGAGGAGCTGGAGGAGGCTGTTGCTTCTCTGGCTGGAGGGAGGGACCAATGTCCCCTGCATTTGGGGGGTCCTTGCTCCCAAAGTAGATACTTTTGGAGCAACAGAGGATTTTCTCCCTACCACCAAGGGGGTAGTTATATTCTGGAGGCCCGGAGGGCCCACTGTTCATGACATAGAGTGTGGTACGACTGGTACTTGTGATGGTGATGGTAATGTAGCTGCAGTGTATGTGGACGTCAACTGATTGAGGTGTAATCAGTCGAATTTACGCTCAGCCTCGTGATAAGTCAACCGGTCCAGGGTCTTGTACTCCATGATTTTATGCTCCTTTTGGAGTACTGTGCAGTCTGGTGAGCAAGGGGAGTGCTGCTCTCTGCAGTTGATAGAAGTGGGAGGAGGCGCACAGGGAGTTATCTGGATGCAGTCGATGTCTGCAGTCTTGACAGGTTTGTTGGAAGTGCTGTGGGTAGACATGTGCCCGAATTTCCAGCACTTAAAGCATGCGTCTGATGAAATGAACACCCCGACATTCTAAATTGGTGCAGAGTTCATTGTCAGACTGCAAGAGGAGGTCACGTTGGAAAATAATCCCCTGGACCATGTTGAGGCTTTTATGGGGAGTGACAGAAACAGGAATATGACCCAGCCAGTCACAAGCGAGTAACACCCAGGATTGGGCTGGGGATGCTGTCTGAATTGACTGCAATGCTTCTCATCTTGGACAGCACTGCCACTTCCCCAAACTTATCCTCAACATGTTCAACAAAAAATTGAGGCTTCATAGGTACAAACGAGTCCCCATCCATTCTGCTACAGACTAAATACTGAGGCAAATAAGGATCTCTTCTTTCTGTGGCCCTATGTTCCTCCCATGGTGTAGCGAGCGATGGAAATGATTTAGGGTCATATCTGTCAGCACTGTACTCGATCTTGCCTTTCTTAGAGACTGCTGGTGCCATACAGTCAACAGCAAGAGACGACTTAGTCCACTTCATTGCAGGTCATCCGCCCTGATACCACCCACTCTGATCAGGGGCTGTCCCCACAGGTGCCACCCAGCCACAGCAAATGCCACCTGGCATGATGACCATTGCCTGGAGCCCTGATGCCTCAAGGAAGACAGGCATCTGCTCCTTGGCATACATGGGGAGTTTAAAGCTCAGACATCACAAGTGCAATCCCTATGTTGTCAGGGGGCTACCCCCAAATGGGGTACATGATGGCCCCACCACAACGGACTGGCTACCATGCTGGATGTTGGGTGCAGAGAAATCCAATACTGTCATGGGGGCGAAAGAGGACAGGAGACGACAGAAGAAGATGACATACCCTGAAAAGTATCCTTGCCCAAATAGTTGAATTGCAGGTGGAGATGCAAAGCCATGAAAAGAGGTTCAGGAGATCTAATCTAAGGGCACTATGGATAACTCATGTACCACGTAAGGTGTCCTTCCTCATAAAGCCTGCATTTCTGTAGAATTTGTAAAGTGGCAGGTCAAACCATAAAATGGGAACTGAACTTACAGGGCCAAAAAGTGAGAGACTCCTTTTAGTCACCTCTTACGACAGGCAGGGATACCTTGGGCCTATTCTAACCCCCGGACCCACGGGGGGGCGGGGGGGATTCTTGTGTATCCATGTATGTATATATAGCTGTTTGTCAAAATATCATTTTATTGTTTTATTATTATGGATTGCAAATGTACATTGTGCGGTGAATAAACAGTTCACAAAGAGGGCTACCATATGCACAAACTAAAGTAATGAGCTTTGCACAAGCACATCAGCTAAACATATAACTTGGAAAAGTGACTCCGAGGTGGGCAAATTTTGCTACCTTTGGAGAAGAGTACACACAACAGAAAAGTTCACAAAGACAAAGTAGCAAGAAGAACTTTCTATAAAAGTAAACACCTAACATTTAAAAATATAAATCATTGAAAGTTATGTCTGACTGCAAAACATCAACAGTGCAGAAGGGAGAAATGAAACGATTAGATGTCTCTGAAAAGTAGTCTTACAGGACACTAAGATCAAACGGATGGACTGAGTAAGGAATTGAGATGGCCTGAAATCAGTCAAACACAAAATATTCTTAATAAAGAACAAAATGAATCTACGAGAAGGGCCTACATGTGAGCATACAATATTTATCTTCTGATGTAGCAATTACGCTGAAATAAAGTGGGATAGCTAACAAGTGAGAGGATTAAAGAACGTTTGTGTCAATGAGAAAACTATATTTTCAGAATTATGAAGCACAGTCCTGTCATTAATTGTCAGTCAATTAGCAGTAGAAGATGCTGTCATTAAGTTTCTAGATTGCCAACAGTTATCATCCTCACCTCAGAAAGTGACCCCCCTCCAACACACAATCTCATCTATATTTTTTATCAAATAAACTGGCTGATGTATAGTCATTGCCAAGACTAATTAGACATACACCAACTCAACAACAGCTACTGCGATTATGAAGATCGGCAGGCTGCACCATTTCCCAACACCGTAGACGGCAGCCATACGTAATCAAGCTCTCTGGTATTCTAACAGCGAGCTGCTGTAGCTGCTTGTCCATCCTCCACTGGATTATTGTTGCACCATGTGAGATTCTTACTGGGTAGGATTAACTGAGGACATTTAGAAAGCTCAAAGAAGGGCAGTTCATTTCGTATTTTGAAACAGAGGATATGGTAAGCGAGTTTGAATGCAATCATTAAATCATCCCCATTGCAGAGAGATCTTTTCACGTAGTTACAATATCAACTTTCTCCGCCAAATAAGAAAATATTTTGTTGACTCACACCTTCTTAGGGATAAATGATTGCCATAATAAATTACAAGCTTGCACAGAAAGACTTAGGTGTTCATTTTTCCCCAAATGCTATTCAAGCGTAGAACAGTAGAGAAATAGTCAATGTGATTCTATGACCCTTCTAAGAAATACTTGAGTGCAAATTGCAGAGTAATCATGTACAGATAGATTTAGTGTAATATTAAATGCACTACGTGAGTGTCTGAAACTAATCATCATCTAATATTTTCACAGCCGGCGTTTCATTTGTTAGCTGAACTAAACACAGTTAAAATTTATTCCTCTTTCTGGCCCAGCTGTTACAATGGTTCCATCCTAAAATACTCTGTAACAGGTGTATTTGCTGGTTATTCAGCTCTAAATACATTGTGCTCCACAACATCCATCAACAAGGGTGTTCTCTTCTGATCGTAACTACTGTGTCCGATTCGCAGTGCCTGCTTCTGCTTTCTCTCTCTCTCTCTCTCTCTCTCTCTCTCTCTCTCTCTCTCTCTCTCTCTCTCTCTGGTAAGTATAAAATACTTTATGGTTGTGCAATTTTCCTTGAAAAATGTCTACTACAAATAGATTGAGTGTCGTGAGAAGCACATTTGATGCAAATAAAGAACCATCATTCACTTAGAAGTATGAATGGATAAACAAAGAACTTCAGCTGATAAAGTGAGCGTTTATGTATAATATACCCAGAATTGCCTTTTTTTGAAACAACCTAGTGCATGGTGATGTGAAAATTTGAAGGCTGTTAATGCCAATTTCAGCAAATTTTGACATACATATGGAAGCATTACTGCTAATACAATTTATCACAAGATATGACGGGAGAAATTTTGGAGCATTCACTCAACCGTCATGATTAGTGTTTCCTTTAAAATCCTAATGAATCACACATTCATCATTAGCTAATACTGTAAGTAGCCGAGAAAACACGTCACAAAATAGTATGGTGATGTGCACATTTGACCTGAGAACAGACTGCGCGAAAGTGCAGTTTTGTCTCATACATGAAGAGGAATTCAGAATAACTACAAAAATACAATTATGCTGACAAGAGAAAGCATACAAAGATACACAGTTTTCTGATGGCACATAGTACATAAACCAAAGTATTCACTTATAAAAAAAAAACTGAAAATTTTGCTAGCTGATATGCGTAAATTTTTAATTGATTTACTGCAGGGAAATGACACAAATTAGACTGTCCACTGCCTTTTTTTCCCTTCTGTAACTGACACAAATCTAAAATTCCTTTCACTGTTAGCACAGTAAAGTCTTTTCATGTACTACTACTTACCGAAGTGTCTCGGTGTTACTAAAGAAGATATCTATGACTATTCCTGCAAGCTAGTGAGTCAAGGTTGACAGAAGGCTTATGGACTGTATTGTAAATAAAATGTCACAAGAGGAAATTACTTGGTATATCTTTTAACTGTTTTACTGATAGCAACATGAAGCTAATAAGAGTTGTTTATTCAAACTGTACCAGTGAAGAGTGTTGCACTTGTCAGAATTCAGTTATAGCAATTCAACAACATTTGGTATAATCAATGACACAGTTAACATTCAGATCAGAAACTCAGCCACAGTTGACACACTACTTGAGGTACCAGTCTTCCCTAAAAATAAAGGCAAACTTGTTCTCACCTTAAAGGTTGGTTGGAAAATCTCAGTGCTGTGCTATGAGTGATCCTATTAGACATCATGTGTCCTTTCCTTCCTCAACATTACAAATTGACCGACCCAGTCATTTATAGGGGGGTTTATGCATGGACATCATACCACAGTGTGACAGATTTTTCACATTAACAGTCCAATTCAAAATGTATAATACTATATGAATAATTTGGCAGAACAAAATGCGTTCATGCGAAACTATCAGTAGTTGAGTTAGGAACAAACTGCACTAACTGCTGCGAGGTACTGCATGGAGACCACATGCACAGCTCAACTTAGTAAACTACTTTCTCTTTTTTATGGCATACATTTCCATCACTGTAGCTAAACATTATTCCAAACTGGAAAAGGCAAATTACTCCTGTGAATGGTTTACACAACATGGCAAAATGTTCAGAATGAAACGTTTCCAGTCGCTTTATACTGGTGGAAAAAAGAAACAAACTGAAACTTTTGTACTCTCATGACAGCAAGATCAAATGAAAGAACATGTAACCAAACACATTGCAGTGAGCTCAGCGATTCCACAGACAGCAACTAGCTTGGCAATTCATTGTAAGTGAAACCGTGTCAGCAGTTTCAAATGTTCTCCTGGTCCATGACAATACACTCTCATTCAAGTAATGTAGATCAGCAGCCATTCTAAGGGGAAGAGATTTCAGAGCAAGTTGGAACCATCCACTTGTTCTTACGTCATTACTAACAGTCATTATATTTTTTTATTATCTGATCTCATTTTATGAATGACATATGACTTTTCTACAAATTATCTTCTTTATTATGCAAGCAGTCTGCAGCTTGTTGTCTTGCGGTAGTTTTTTCGCTTTCCGAGCATGAGGCCCCAGGTTAGATTCCCGGCGGGGTCAGGGATTTTTACTTGGCTCAATATGACTGGGTGGTGGTGTGTCATTGTCGTCATCACCCCCCCCCCCCAATTACAGCCTGAGGAAGGCTAAGGCAAACCACCTCCACTAGGTGGTGGTGGTGGTTAGTGTTTAACGTCCCATCGACAACGAGGTCATTAGAGACGGACCACCTCCACTAGGACCTGGCCTAGTATGGCGGTGCGGTTCTCCTGCATTGTTCCCCTATGCTCTGTCAAGAAGCATGGGACTTCATTTCCATTTCCATTATGCAGTCAGAGACACTCAAAATCTTATAGTTCAGTGTAATCTCCATGTTACTAATACTTATAGCCTAACTGGTTTGTACAGAAACCATTTTTATGAACAAATATTCACAATTTAAGTCTCAGAGGTAACATGTGGAAACAAAATTTTGAGTGACCAGAAATATCCTATTTAAAAAATTATTTGTTATCGAAATTCTCATCTTTCAAAAGATTCACTTTAACTTTTAATTATTTTTAACATTTAACATTATAGTTTTGTAGCCCTGATCTTTCCAATTTCAAAAACATCCCCTTGCACTAGTAAACAAGAAAACAAGTTAGTTCACTAATTATTCGATCTAGAAATTCCTTAATTTAGTCAGGTCTGGCAGGGATTGAGAATCCCCATGGTAGTACGCACAGTATTCACAATATAGTCCACATAACATTGTTAATTTCTCAGTTTTTCAACCCATGGTTAAACCACATTACTCCACGAATCTTGATTCCATTTCAGAGTTATTCTGATAGTTTTCCTATTATAAATAAAACATGCTATCAAATTTCAGTTATTAATCATACGTGTGTCTATAAATGTGCATAATGAACAATGCTTCTGTCAGTCCTTTGTGGGTTCTCAACAGGGGACATTTGTGTGTCAATGTTTTTGTGGAGCTTCTTCATGCTGATGACGGTTAAGTAACCAACCAACATCTTATGATAACTCCAAAATTTTAGTGTATCATCAGTCAGCCAAACAATTCCAGTCAAATGTACTATTAAGATGGGACTCACTCTATTATAAATATTACTGTACAAGCATTATGAATTGTACATGTGTGAACATTCAGTATATGCAATGACTATGTGACCATGTTTAATGGTGAAATTGGATCACATTTTGCCAATGTTAATACGTGTGAACTCTTGGTGCCCATGAAATATGAATTAGGCAAGCTTTTAGTGAGAGCTGATCATCATCATGTGCCAACTATCAATAAAGTGAAAAGACTTCCAGGTAATCTTCACAGTGTTGTTACCATTTAACAATCAAATTATTAAACCAATTAATTTCAGAAAGAGCAGCTACCAAGGTCAAATATATACAGGTCAGTATGCTTACAACTATTATACAAATTTGGTACCCAATTATTATTTTACTCAGTCAAAACTACAACAGTTTAGGATCAATTTGTACATCCCCTTCTAGTCCTAGCCTCTTTAATCACTGGAAAAGAGGAATAATTTGGAAAATTATCTATCCACAGGCCTGATTTACAGACATAATAAGCTAACTATTTAAACCCTTTGCAAATTTCTTTCTGCTGTTGCCCTGCCATGACTTGTCATTTCTAATGATTACAAGCATCTAAGCATCTTTATTTCCACATAAAACATTGTATCAGGGCATGAATAGCCTCTACTTTGCAGAGCTATTATACTACCTCATTGGTTATGGCAGCTAATGCACATTGACTTTAGTATTATGAACAAATTTTATTTGCTTCTCATAAGTTATCAATAGTATACAATTTATCAATTAGAAATGAAAAACTGGCTATAATCAAGACTTGAGATAATGTGTGTATTTATTACAATTTTACATTGCATTTCCTTGTTTTGATTATACCACAGAAGTCATGTTTTATCAGCTGTCTTGTATTCCATCAACAAAATGGCTAAATTTGACAGTCTGCTTTCACCCATACTTTTATCTTAAGTATTTTTGCATTCAAAAGATGCCACCAGCAGTGGCATTGGCTTAATTATCATCAAAGTTGTTTTAATGAATATCTATTAAATTATATTCTGGAAAAAAAAATCCAAATGGAAAGCTGTGCCAATGCTGTTAGTCAGCTCTTTCATCTGAAACTCTGACACAGTTATTTGCAACCTATATGAATACCTCTGCAATATATGGTACTAAAACTACCTGAACATTTCTCAAGATATAGTACCAACCTTTCATTTAAGATGTTCCTTGACAGAAAATTATTATAAGATGAAATAGTGTGCTGAAGATACCAGATACTTGAGTAATGCAGCCAATGAACAGTGGAGCATACATTTGTTTACACAAGTGTTCAACTTAAGATTAACACATTACAGCTGTGAATAGGCACAATGACTAACAACTTTCATAATAATATTAATCACCCACAGAAGCAATCTTTGGAGGTAACAGCTGTGTGAACCGAGCGTAATGTTACCAAATCAGCTGTGTTAGGTATGTCTGTTCAGTAGTAGCTCTCTCTTTATAATACTACTGGGACAACGTGGCACTGTAGATATAAAGCTGACAATGTGTTGATACAGATACGGGGAAAGGCTTCTTCTTATATGAAGAAGAAAGAAATACAAGGGCTAGGACAACTGAAGTACTTTACTGACTTAATTCTTAAACTGTCTTTCTTTCTTTCTGTTTTTGCACTCCATGTATGCCCATATTTTTGCCAGGAGCCTATGTCACCTCCCTATAACACAGTACATCTAGGAAGTTTGATCCATTTACTTACAGACAGCAAACAGCAAGAGCCCAATGTACAAGCCTATGACAGATGTAGCTAATCCTGTGACGATGAATGCTGGTACAATTAGTAATAGGCCCTGTAAAGGAAACAAGTTACTATACTTCATTACACACCTGTTGAGTTTTACAATAAAATCACTACAAATGCAAAGAAATTAATTTATATGTACCACATGAAGTCAATTTCTTGCTGATGTAAATATTTTTAAATACAAGTTTCATTTTTCACAAAGCCTTTTGGGTGCTTTCATAGCTCACTAGTACTACAGTTTGGGAAGCTCTGTGACATACTACTCCCAAATCGATTATGAAACCTTTGTCAGATTATAGAATTTCTCTAGGAAGACATTACACGCGTAGACCACAACTATGTTTTCTTTCTTCTTACTTTCCACATTGTTTTCCATCCACATGCATTTCCTCCCATTCTGTGCTAACATTCACTGCTTATTCAAATATCTCTCTACCTCTCCAATGCCCACACTTGCATCCTTTTTGTTGTTTTATTCCTTACATCTCTCAGTCCTAGAACTTACTTACATTTTCATATCTTACTTATATCATTGCCCATAAGCATTGTGGGCATAAATTTTGCAACAATTTTAACTGTAGTACCTTGTTGCACCCCAAACTAAATATTTTCACACTTCTTTACTCAGATAAAACAATGCTATTAAATGCACCCTTTCTTTCTACTAATGATAATTTTTACAATAACAATGATTGCAAGTGCATATCTATGTTGCATGCAGAACTGGTATTCTTGAGATGTTCACTATGCTCTTTTGGTCTTTCACCACTTGCACTAACTATCATGTCAAGTTCCTCACAGATGGCACAGATTTTTATTTACCTCTTTTTCAAGTGGCTCTTGTCATATTTCACTTTAGCTAAAATTTCTATTTCACTTTTTCCAAAATGAAAGGATCAAAGTTATAAATACACTGACAGTACAAAATTACAACACCTAGAAGGAGTTGTGTGTTTCTAAATCTGAAAGATGATGCCCATTCAAATTCCGTGCCAGTCACATAGGAGTGACAATAGCAAAACTATGAGGATAGAAATCAGGTTTGCTTTACATAAACACTGTAAAGGTCATGAGCATTAAATACCCCTGGGATTGGATGTGGCAAGTTGATGATAGTCAAGAATACTTTTAAGGTGGCATATACCATTATCAATGAGTTTGAACGAGGTAATGTAACTGGGCTACGACAGGCCGGATGTTCCTTCTGAAATATTGCAGAAAGATTTGATAGAACTGTTGCCAATGTCAGCAGTCATCACAAAAATATAGTCACAAGAAGACCATGCTCCGGACGGTCACGTGGCACTATTGAGAGGGAAGATCAGCATGTTCGACGTGCAGCTCAGGTGCACCGTACTGCATCTGCAACAGCAATCTGAGCAGCAGTTGGCACCAGTCACACAACAAACTGCTACAAATTGGTTACTTCAAGGACAGATATGAGCCAGTCCCTCTCTAGTGTGCAGTCCACTGCCATATGTGACTTCAGTGGTGTCAAACGAGGGCTCACTGGAGGGGAGGGTGGAGGTCTGCATGAGTTTTCTGATGAAATCTGGTTCTGCCTCAGCGCCAATGAAGGCTGTTTGGTTACAAGGAGGCTGGCTGAGGGCCTGCCACCAACTTGTCTGCATGCTAGACATGCTGAATCTATATCTCGAGTTAGTGTATGGGGTGGTATTTTGTGTGATGGCAGGAGCACTCGCATGGTTATCCCATGCACCTTGGCTGCAAATATGTACATCAATCTGGTGATTTGACCTGTTGTGCTGCCATTCATGAACAGCATTTCAGGGGGTGCTTTCCAACATGATAACACACACACATACCGCTGTAATAACCCAACATGCTCTGCAGTGTGTCGAAATGTTGCCTTTGCCTGCTTGATAACCAGATATGCCTCCAGTCAAGCATATTTGAGACACCATCAGACGACAACACCAGCATCATCTACAAACAGCATTAACCATCCCTGGATTGACTGACCAAGTACAACAGACAAGTTCCACACGACAAACTGACATCTGACACCTGTACAATGCAATGCATGCGCATACCCATACTTGCATTCAACATTTGACAATTACACTGGTTATTTATGTACCAGCATCTCACATTTGCAACAGCTTATCTCTCACTTACTTTAATCTGCGATTTTACAATGTTAATCACTTGTTACCTAGACAAATGTATTCCCTAAATTTCAGTACACTACATTAATTATTTTTTGGTGTTGTGATTTTTTTCCTCCATCAGTGTACATAAAGTTCAATATTCTTAACATACTTAAAGTATTCCAAATCTCAATCGATAAAAGCTGAACCTTTACAGGATCCCTTTGTTGTCTATCTGTCTGTCTGTCTGTCTGTCAGTTAAGACCCCTTTACTCAGAAACAGGTACTAGGGCTATGGTTCCTCGGCAGTGTAAAAAAATATAGGCTTGTAAATCAATGCAGCCAAAAGATGTGGCCAATTATGCCAAACTTTGATACTCACCAACACACCCATCAAACCCTATTATGAACTATCTACAGGATGAGGCATTTAAAACTGTTTGTCAGAATATTTGGTGAAATACACATCGGATTAAAAAAAAAAAAAAGTGGTAATAAACATTGTTCACCTTGAAGAGGGACATCCAGTAACATAACGCTCAATCCCCCTGCACAACCCCCTGGGGGTGGGAGGTGACTTTGAAATCTTAAGTAGGTACCCCTATTTTTTATTGCAGATTTGGATGCTCTATGGAAGAACATGCAACTTTTGTATGAAACATTTCTTTTGTTTCACGATAGATGGCACTGTAATCAGCAAACTTGCAAATGAGGTGACAACTGTCCTGAAACGGTATTACCTGAAACAAATACACATCCGATTAAGACAATCTGAGTACTTTTTTGATATTTTTGATAATGCTATCATGTGGCACCTCCCACAAACACCGACTGCGATCATGCGCTCAGTCCACATTCAGACTGAGCATCATAGAAATGACGACAAAGCTCATCAAAGGTATGCTACTCTGTTCTCAGATAGGAATAGTCATCTGCAATGACATTTCAAAGTGTTGTCTGTTTGCTGAACTGGGAATCATTAAACCTAGAGAAAAGGTCCAACTGTGGCCTGTGGCAAACGAAAATAACACTGGTAATGTTTTAGCTGTGGTAGCTGCAAATTCTCACATTAGTTCTCTGCAAATTGTGCAAGGTTCAAGAATTTCACAAAGAAGTGTTCTATGCATACTGCATGCATACAAATGGCATCCATTTCATTTATCGCTGCAAAAAGAACTGCAAGGCGATGATTTACACAATCACCTTCATTTATGCAACTGGATACAGGAACATCTGGCAGTCAATGATAATTACATTACACAGATATTTTTCTCCGATGAATCACATTTTACGAATTGTGGGCACGTGAATCGATATAATATGCATTATTGGTCAATGGAGAATCCCCACTGAGTAAAGCAAGTTTAACATCAATGCCCATGGAGTGTCAACATTTGGTGCGGCATTTTAGGTACGCATGTAATTGGCCCATACTTCATAGAAGGTAATCTGACTGCTCTAATTTACAGCGCCATTGTGGATAATGTTTTACCCATACTAACGGATGATGTTCCGCTTCAAACAAGACTGGATATGTGGTTTTAACACGATGGAGCTCAGTGCATTATTCACGACTAACTCAAGAAGTTTTGAATCTAAACTATCAAGATTGATGGATTGGATGAGGTGGTCCTCAAATGTGGCCCGCTTGTTCATCTTATTTGACTACTTCTGATTTTTTCCAGTGGCAATGGCTAAAAGAGAGCATTTACATGGATGTACCAAAAACCTCCGAAGATATGTGGCAGCAAATTCGCAATGAATGTGCAAACATTAGTGCAGACACACTAATACATGTCAGATTGTCATTCAGATACAGAGTTGCAATGTGCATTAGAAACAATGGACAACATTTCAAACATTTGCCACCTTGAAACACTTGAGAGGCAAGGGAACTCATAGTAATCTAGCACCCCAAGATAATGAGAGGCAAGGGGCTCACCAAAATCAAGCACCCAGAAGGGAACACACAACTACTATGTCCATGTCGTCATTCCTGGGTAATGCTAAATCTAGTCTAAGAATGCATCGTGGGAGGGTAGACTGTGTCACATGATAGCATTATACCGACCGTTTTGCAATAGTTGTCACCCCACATTCATGTCTGTCGATTTCAGCACCATTTATCATGGAATGAAGGAAATGTTTCATACAAAAGTTACATATTTTTACATGGAGAATCCAATTCTGCAATAAAAAAATAGGGGTTCCTATTTAAGATTTCAAAGTCGCCACTCCCGCCACCGTGAGTGGTGCAGAGGAGTTGAGTGTTATGTTAATGGATGACCCATTTTGAGGTGAACAACATTCATTACCACTTTTTTTAATCTAATGTGTATTTTGCCACATGTTTTGGGCCTGGTGGTTTTGTGGTTAAACATGTGCCTGGAAACCGAGAGATCATGGTGTCTTATCTCTTTCGGACAACAGATTTTCCAATCTTCATTTTTATCTGTCAACCACATCAAGAGTGGCCAGAAACAACACATGGTTCAGATTATACGTTAAACTATAGGTCCCCTATTGCCAGTTGGATAACTGGCACAAGAGATATGCGAGTCACCAAAGTGGCATCCAAGTGAAACAATTGCACCAGGCCATTGAACCACATAAAAATGTCAACATTATCAATAAACATGATTAAGTTTTTATGGAACCCTCAGAGCTCAAGTCCTACTTGCACTTCTCTGGTTTTTCTTCTTGACCTCACAACAGTCCTGCTATACAAAACTGACTGAAAAATACAACTGGTCAAGTACCTGAGCACTTACTTTGAGGAGGAGGTGCAGGAAGAATTTAACACATGCAAATTCATACTTTTGTCCTATTTGAAACAGCCTGCGCACTTCCTCCTCTGTCTTCTCCCCATCACCAATGGGAAGAGTAAACATGGTCATATTTAGACTGTAACCAGTAAACTAATGTGTCCATTTGATCATCGGGTTTTGGTAAATGACTTTTTCTTTTTTAAATAAACTCATTCAACCTTAAACTAGAGACACAATGTACACTGACAGTTGTTATATTAATGATAACTTACCAGCACTGCTGTTGGCTTGATTTTATGTTCAGGTAATTTGCGAACGTAGCTTCCTTGCATGACGGCCATTGTCAAACCAATGACAAAAAACATCCAACCTTGTTGCATGGAAGTGTAATTGAACTTATGATGGGTCAAAAATGTCAGAGTAAACTCCAAACCAGAATACAAAAACAGATATACGAAGTAAATAAGACCCAATGTTTGTAGCTTTCTTAAATCTGAAATGAAAATTAAACTATCACGTACTTCAAAACCAAAGCATTATTTTAACAGGGCATATTAACTAACAAAATAAATTTCAATATTATTTGTAATTAGACCTAATGGTATCTCCAAACACATAATAAAGCCAACTGTAAGCGATAACCTTGAAGGCCATCAGTGAGTATGAAATCCTGATTGACTCAATTTTCCTTACCCCCTTCCTGCATGTGTGCTGTCCTCATCACCAGGAGAAATTTTAGTGTTTTAACACATTTATGATTTAAGAAGTTTCTTCAAATTATGGTTCTAGTGCATGCAGTTATCAAGGACATTCGTGGCTAGGTGCAACCACAGTAGGAAGTAACATATGGAGTTATCTCCCCCTATCCATAAGGAGCTACGGACGCTTTCCTCAGTTTTGCTGATGTGTGAGCGAAACACACAGACAAATGAAACAACTAATGTTAGCAGTTATGGTTTAAAAACACATGTAACAGATACCAGTATTTATAGTGAAAAACCTACTTTTTATTCTTCCAGAATGCTCTATATCCAAGAATGATTACTCTGTATGAAAAACATGAAGAATCTATTAATTGTGAAATGTCAACTTTCTCGGCCAGAAATGTCACAATAAAATTTTCTGGGCTATTATGCTGTGACCGAATGGATTTCACATATGAACTCAATGTTTTGTCCCCATTTGCGGAAGACATTTCCGAGGGGGATTGTAGCTGCTTCGAGTGCCCGATTCACACCCTGGGTTGCTACCGAGTCTGGTGTGAATCAGACACTCAAAGAAGCTACACTCCCCTTTGAAAATGTCTTTCACACATGGGGACAAAGTATTGGGTTAAAATTCGAAATCCATTCAACAATGGCATAACAGCCCAGAACATTTTAATAATTGTGAATCCATCAATTTTGGCAAAAATAGGCACTGGGCCTCCCAGTGTATAACATACTGGCATCATACAAAAAGTTTATTTCCTTTCAAGAAATCCTCTAGAAGACCACCCTTGTATATACCACAGTATTTGACAAATTTCAACTTGATACCTCTACCAGTTCCTGAGAGAAAGGGGGCCTCAACAGATGGAAGCCGAGTTATCATATAAGGGTTTCGCTTTTACTGAAAGGCATGGAAGCCTAGACAAAGAGAACACAGTACTGACAAACAAATACCTTGTAGAATGAAGAATCCATAGCAGGAAAATTTCAATTGACAGAGACAATTGCTCATCATATCAGGTCATTTGTTGTCATTCTTCCTGAAGTTTTTTCGTAACACCTTAACATCTTGTTACGATACTTCACAGAACAACACACAAATAACATTATCCGATTTCAGGAGATCTGTCAAGCGACAAATAAACCTGTTGTCAGAAATGAAGATAGAGACTTTTTCCATCAATATCCACATGACATTCAGTATTAATCCCAGCCACTATTGCCATATTCCTCAAAACTGGAACTGATCTCTAAGAGAGGTACCTAAAGTAGTGCAAGTCTTATTGCATGCTGGTAGTGTCAAGCGTGACGTCATTATGATGTGTACATGCTGTATCGAAGACGACAGAGACCATATATTGATTTCCGTGGTCATCTGAGGTGCTAAACTGTGGTAGCCATTTTTGCAGACAAATTAAAGGAGCAGCTGATTATATCATCAATTGGTATATTCACTGCAATTTTGGAAGCTATTTATGTCTTTATTTTCATTGAAAAGGTGAACCTGCAAACTTTTGGGAAAAAAATGAATTCAATATGCTTTGTAATTAGTAAATTTGATAGTCCATGTATAAGCATCTCAGTGGCCAGTCTGCCAAGTGAAGTTATTTGGTGAAAGAAGTCCCATGTTTGGAACTACTGGGTTTTTTTTTTTTGTTTGTTTGTTTTTAATGCAAAAAATTGCTGCCAAGTAGCAGTGTGGAATGGAGTCTACATTAAACTCAACACAAGTAGGGAACTGCCTTTAGAAATGAATCAGTTGTTAAAATTAAAGACAAATGTTTAACACCAAGCTATATATTCTCCCAATTGTTAACCAGTTACACACATCACGTACGTAAATACAAAGTTTTGTTAACATTACTTATCACACTCCTAAAAGCTTGAGCATGACTAATGACAATGTGTTTGAGAGAAGTAGTCTGCCCTGACACATGAAACATGGATGCAGAAGGGCACAACATGCCACAGATTATTTTTCCAGGTAATTTAATATATTCACCCAATTTTCCTCAGGAACAGCATAGTTCATACCCCTACTCATCATCATTTGGCAACTGCAAATTTTAAAATGTATTGAATGTTAAATGAGTAATCTTAACAAAACTTTGCATTTTACTGATATAAGAACCATTTGCAAATATTGTCAGCTCAGTGATCACTTCAAGCTGGTATTTGAGAAAAAAACTTCTGTCACCTATTTTCTGCAAAAATGCTACACCTATCATGTACATAGGAACTAAATGAGATGTTACATTTAGCATTAGATGAGACTAATGACTTCTCTGATGTCTCACAGCAAGTAAATCGGACTAGCACCAGTCTCTCTCCACAACGAGGCTGGAAATCTCAAGTGTGAAGTGTGCTTGGAGATCAGATTCAATACCTCTTACTAATAAACTAACAGTACTGGGACAACTTCAGACACTGATGCAGCTCTTCAATGATATTTGTACTTGGTTGACAATATGGAGGATATACTTTGGTGTTAGATATTTCAATCTTTAATTTTGACAACTGAATCTTTTCTGAAAGTAATTCCCTACTTGTGATGAGGTAAGAAAGAACATGGTTTCCATTCCATGCTGCACACTGCTACTTGGAGACAAGCTTCACCTTTAAACGAATTTGACACTCAGTAGCTTTGAACTATCATTGCAAAACTCTGTTTAATTGACAAGGAAATGTGAAGCTGATTGAACTAGCTCTCAAATTTACAATTTACAAAGTGTATTGTGAGCTCTTTTTTCCAAAATTTGGCAGGTTCGTATTCTCAAAAGGAAATAAAGACGTCAATAGCTTCCAAAATTGCAGTGAATATACCAACTGAGGATATAATCAGTTGCTCCTTTAATTTGTCTGCAAAAATGGCTACCGCAGTTTAGCATCTCCAACAATCATGAAAGTCGATACATGGTCTCTGTCGTTCTTGATACAGCATGTACATATAATAATGACATCACGGCATGGCTCTGCCAATGTGAAATAAGATTCAACTACCAGAAGTATCACAAAAATTTAAAAACATAGACTCGGGTAGCAGTAGTAAGTGCTGACTGTCTTACTTGCTAGGTTGTCACCAAGGCTGTAAACTATCTTGTGGAATGCATAATTCACGTAAAGCAACAAATATAATTATTTCTATTGAAACTTCAAATCAGGACTATTTTTGGGGATAGAATAATGCTACATTTCCCACTTTCCAAGATCTTGGCAATAGAAGTACATGGATAAGATGACCTGGGCCTCTTCGAGCCAGGAGCCTACAACATCCTCTGCCAAAAAGATGCATAGGCACAATATCCATGACTGAGGAGAGGTGCCTTAAAAATTACACAGAACTCTGCCAGTTCACCAAGTCAGTATTGCTTAAAAACTGACCATATTGAGGACTATGAAAAGCCAAAGGTACTTCAACAATCCTCCTCTTTCTGAGACTGTGTGTACCTAAAGAAGGGAAAGAAATTAATCTTGAGCAGTATCAGATAAAGACAGTCTTCGCAAGACATGATATTCTATGCTTGAGGGCACAATGTGAAGTGGTATGAGAGAGCTCGGTGCCATTTTCCCACGTGCAGCTCATATTTTTCAAACTGTGGTGAAGAATAGCACAGTGAGCACCAGGTTTCTGGGTGCTGAATTAGGAATGCCCCAAAGATCGATAGTGCAAATACTGCACAGACTACCAGCAGAGCTTTTACTTCTACAGCTACACTGTATGTCATGAGAAGCAAGGCCCATCATTTTTCAAGTACAAGAACTAATGGAGTTTCTTCAGCAGGGGGATGCAGAACATTCTCACAATACACACGTGGGCAGAAGAAAACTCTCACAGCACAAAAGTACAGAAGCACGAAGAGAAGTATGGTGTCAGCATCATCGTTCAATTGGGCCACCTGTGCTACCACCAAGTTTGGCCCAATTTTTGTAGTTTATGTACAAGAAAGCTTCTGTCCCCTTCTATGGGTCAAGACAGTGCCAACTGAACAAATAATTTCCTTTTAAGTGGATCTGTAGTGAGGGCCTTATGGTAAGCCAAAGTACCCGAATTCATTTATTTTCTGTAGGGCTACTCGAAAAACCTAATTTATGAACATTTCTGACATTGTCAGTATGGGAGTGGAGACGAGGGGCTGAGGGATCAGAGGGATGTGAGCAGCTGTGGTGGGGGAGGGTGTGAGGGAGGTGAGCGGAGGGGAGGATGTGAAGCAGCGGAGGGGGCGGGGCGGGGCTAGGGAGGGAGGGGAGCGGGCGAGAGAGGGAGGGGAGCGGGCGAGAGAGGGAGGGGAGCGGGCGAGAGAGGGAGGGGAGCGGGCGAGAGAGGGAGGGGAGCGGGCGAGAGAGGGAGGGGAGCGGGCGAGAGAGGGAGGGGAGCGGGCGAGAGAGGGAGGGGAGCGGGCGAGAGAGGGAGGGAGGGAGGGGAGGGGAGCGGGCGAGTGAGGGAGGGAGGGGAGGGGAGCGGGCGAGTGAGGGAGGGAGGGGAGGGGAGCGGGCGAGTGAGGGAGGGAGGGGAGGGGAGCGGGCGAGGGAGGGAGGGAGGGGAGGGGAGGGGAGGGGAGCGGGCGAGTGAGGGAGGGAGGGAGGGGAGGGGAGCGGGCGAGTGAGGGAGGGAGGGGAGGGGAGCGGGCGAGTGAGGGAGGGAGGGGAGGGGAGCGGGCGAGTGAGGGAGGGAGGGGAGGGGAGCGGGCGAGTGAGGGAGGGAGGGGAGGGGAGCGGGCGAGGGAGGGAGGGAGGGAGGGGAGCGGGCGAGGGAGGGAGGGAGGGAGGGGAGCGGGCGAGGGAGGAAGGGAGGGAGGGGAGCGGGCGAGGGAGGGAGGGAGGGAGGGGAGCGGGCGAGGGAGGGAGGGAGGGAGGGAAGTGGGCGAGGGAGGGAGGGAGGGGAGCGGGCGAGGGAGGGAGGGAGGGAGGGAGGGAGGGAGGGGAGCGGGCGAGGGAGGGAGGGAGGGAGGGAGGGGAGCGGGCGAGGGAGGGAGGGAGGGAGGGAGGGGAGCGGGGGAGGGAGGGAGGGAGGGAGGGAGGGAGGGAGGGAGGGGAGCGGGCGAGGGAGGGAGGGAGGGAGCGGGCGAGGGAGGGAGGGAGGGAGGGAGGGAGGGAGGGAGCGGGCGAGGGAGGGAGGGAGGGAGGGAGCGGGCGAGGGAGGGAGGGAGGGAGGGAGCGGGCGAGGGAGGGAGGGAGGGAGGGAGCGGGCGAGGGAGGGAGGGAGGGAGGGAAGCGGGCGAGGGAGGGAGGGAGGGAGGGAGGGAGCGAGGGAGGGAGGGAGGGAGGGAGGGAGCGGGCGAGGGAGGGAGGGAGGGAGGGAGCGGGCGAGGGAGGGAGGGAGGGAGGGAGCGGGCGAGGGAGGGAGGGAGGGAAGCGGGCGAGGGAGGGAGGGAGGGAAGCGGGCGAGGGAGGGAGGGAGGGAGGGAGGGAGGGAGGGAGCGGGCGAGGGAGGGAGGGAGGGGAGCGGGGGAGGGAGGGGAGCGGGCGAGGGAGGGAGGGAGGGAGGGGAGCGGGCGAGGGAGGGAGGGAGGGGAGCGGGCGAGGGAGGGAGGGAGGGAGGGGAGCGGGCGAGGGAGGGAGGGAGGGAGGGGAGCGGGCGAGGGAGGGAGGGAGGGAGGGGAGCGGGCGAGGGAGGGAGGGAGGGAGGGAGGGAGGGGAGCGGGCGAGGGAGGGAGGGAGGGAGGGAGGGAGGGGAGCGGGCGAGGGAGGGAGGGAGGGAGGGAGGGGAGCGGGCGAGGGAGGGAGGGAGGGAGGGAGGGGAGCGGGCGAGGGAGGGAGGGAGGGAGGGGAGCGGGCGAGGGAGGGAGGGAGGGAGGGAGGGAGGGGAGCGGGCGAGGGAGGGAGGGAGGGAGGGAGGGAGGGGAGCGGGCGAGGGAGGGAGGGAGGGAGGGAGGGAGGGGAGCGGGCGAGGGAGGGAGGGAGGGAGGGAGGGAGGGAGGGGAGCGGGCGAGGGAGGGAGGGAGGGAGGGAGGGAGGGAGGGAGGGAGGGAGGGAGGGGAGCGGGCGAGGGAGGGAGGGAGGGAGGGAGGGGAGCGGGCGAGGGAGGGAGGGAGGGAGGGAGGGGAGCGGGCGAGGGAGGGAGGGAGGGGAGCGGGCGAGGGAGGGAGGGAGGGAGGGAGGGGAGCGGGCGAGGGAGGGAGGGAGGGAGGGAGGGAGGGGAGCGGGCGAGGGAGGGAGGGAGGGAGGGAGGGGAGCGGGCGAGGGAGGGAGGGAGGGGAGCGGGCGAGGGAGGGAGGGAGGGGAGCGGGCGAGGGAGGGAGGGAGGGGAGCGGGCGAGGGAGGGAGGGAGGGGAGCGGGCGAGGGAGTGAGGGAGGGGAGCGGGCGAGGGAGGGAGGGGAGCGGGCGAGGGGGAGAATGAGCAGAGAGGAATGAGGAGGGGGGTTGGCATTATCTCTTGATGATTTTTTTTGTTGGGGTTTAAGGGCGCTCAACTACTGAGGTCATTAGCGCCCAGTCATAATTGTTAGAGCACATAGAATCTAGTAAAACTCAAGGGGAGGGGGAGGGGGGGACACCAGAAAGTCCTTACAAAGATGCAGATAAAATAAGTAAAAGAGTTAGATGTCTTTGGACAAGCCAGTCAAAGTTATAAAATGAAGAACACGAGCAGCTGCTCGACCGTCATCAGCTAAAATATCCGGTAAAGTAGATGGCACGGACAGGACAACACGCGATTGACTAAAGCGGGGACACAACAATAGAACAAGGCACACTGTTAATGCTTGACCACAAGGGCACTGCAGGGCTGGGTCTCCGGGGAGCAGCTAGCGGTGGCTAAACCGGCAATGCCTAATCCGCAACCTGGTCAGAAGGACCTCTTCTCGCCGAGATGGTCGGGAGGAGGTTGTCCAAGCAGTCAGTATGACCTCTTCTCGCCGAGATGGTCGGGAGGAGGTTGTCCAAGCAGTTGGGAACGGTTTTACTGCCCGGAGCTTGTTTCCTTGAAGGGATGACCAAGTATCCCACCACAACGACACAAGCCTCTTACAAACAACCCCACTAACGTCAGATGACGGGACACAATGGGAGGCTGGCCGAGGCAGGAGGAGTGCAGCCTTGGCTGCAGAATCAGCAGCCTCATTCCCAAGCACTCCTACATGGCCGGGAACCCACAGAAAGCTGACAGGAGAGCCACCCTCAGCGAAAGAATGGAGGGACTCCTGGATCCGTTGCACCAAGGGATGGACCGGATATGGAGCTCCAAGGCTCTGAAGAGCACTGAGTGAATCAGAGCAGAGTACATACGATGAATGGCAGAGGCGGCGGGCATACTGAACAGCCTGATGGAGAGCAAAAAGCTCGGCCGTAAAGCTGGAACACTGGTCGAGGAGCCGGTATTTAAAGGTGACGGCCCCGACGACAAAGGCACAGCCAACACCATCGTCAGTTTTGGAGCCATCAGTGTAAATAAAGGTGTGACTGGCAAGTCGCGCACGAAGTTCGACAAACCGTGAGCAATACACTGCAGCCGGAGTACCCTCCTTCGGGAGCGAGCTGAGGTCGAGATAAATATGAACCGGAGCCTGGTGCCAAGGTGGTGTCGGGCTCTCACCCTCTCTGAAGGTGGTGGGGAGGGCAAAATCCAATTGTCAAAGCAGGCGACTGAAGCGGACTCCAGGGGGCAGCAGGGCAAACACATACAACCCGTACTGACGGTCAAGAGAATCGGCGAAGAAGGACTGATAAGAGGGGTGGTCGGGCATTGACTACAGCCGGCAAGCATACCGACGCAGCAGTACGTCGCGCCGGTAGGTGAATGGTAATTCGGCAGCTTCAGCACAAAGACTGTCGACGGGACTAGTGTAGAAGGCTCCGGTCGCAAGACGTAACCCCCGATGTTGGATGGAGTTGAGACGGCGTAAGAGAGATGGCCGAGCAGACGAGTAGACGAAGCTCCCATAATCCAGCTTCGATCGGACTATGGACCGATACAAGCGAAGCAGGACAGTGCGATCCGCTCCCCAAGATGAACCACTAAGAACTCTGAGTTGATACAAACCATCTTCTCTTCAGAGAACCGGAAGCCATTTGCCATGCTCCATGAGTATAGGCTGTCTAGACAACGCTGAAGGCAGCACTCCAGGAGGCATGTTCTCTGGACACTGCAGTAGATCGCGAAGTCATCGACAAAGAGAGCCTGAGACATTAGGTGGAATACAATCCATAATTGGATTGATCGCGATGGCAAAAAGGACTACGCTCAAGACGGAGCCCTGAGGCACTCCGTTCTCCTGGAGGAAGACGTCGGATAATACAGAACCCACACGTACCCTAAACTTTCGATCTGTTAAAAAGGAATCAATAAAAAGGGGCAGGCGACCGCGTAGACCCCCACCTGTGCATAGTGCGGAGGATACCTCCTCTCCAACAGGTATCATAAGCCTTCTCCAAATCGAAGAACACGGCTACCGTTTGGCGCTTACGCAAAAAGTTGTTCATGATGAATGTCGAGAAGGTCACAAGGTGGTCAACAGCGGAGCGGCGGCGACGAAAGCCGCATTGAACATTGGTAAGTAGCCGTCGAGATTCAAGAATCCAGACTAACCGAGCGTTAACCATGTGCTCCATCACCTTACAGACACAGCTTGTAAGAGAAATGGGGCGGTAACTAGAAGGAAGGTGTCTATCCTTCCCAGGTTTGGGTATAAGAACAACGACGGCGTCACGGCAATGCATGGGGACCTGACCTTCGGTCCAGACGCGATTGTAGGTACGAAGAAGGAAGCTTTTGCCTACCGGAGAAAGGTGTGCCAGCATCTGAACGTGAATGGCATCTGGCCCCGGAGCAGAGGACCGGGACAGTGCAAGCGCACTGTTCGAGTTCCCGCATAGTAAAGGGGGCATTATAAGTTTCCAGATTCAGCGAGTGGAAGGAAGGTCGCCGAGCCTCTTCTACCTCTTTCCTGGGAAGGAAGGCAGGGTGGTAATGGGCGGAGCTTGAAACCTCCGCGAAAAAGCGGCCGAAGGCGTTGGAGACAGCTACAGGATCAACAGGGACCTCATTACCTGAGGTCAGGCCAGGTACCGAGGAGTGGGCCTTAATGCCCGACAGCCGGCGCAGGCCACCCCAAATGACAGAAGAGGGAGTAAAACTGTTAAAGGAGCTGGCGAAAGAGGCCCAACAAGCTTTTTTGCTGTCTTTGATGACTCTACAGCATTGCGCTCGGAGTCGTTTGTATCCAATACAATTCGCCAATGTAGGATGGCGGCGAAAGGTGCGCAAAGCACGTCGTCGAGCACGGATAGCGTCTCTACAAGCCTCATTCCACCAGGGGATGGAAACGCGACGTGAAGAAGAGGTAGTATGAGGAATGGAACCTTCGGCAGCATTGATTTTAACAGCCGTGAGGTATTCGTCCTGACTGTCACAACTGAGAAAATCGTGGTCCGGAAAGGTCGCCAGGGAGGAGTAAAGTCCCCAGTCAGCTTTTGGTATGTTCCAGCTCGAAGGACGTGGGGATGGGGTGTGGTGCAGGAGACGAACGACACAGGGGAAGTGGTCGCTCGAATAGGTGTCAGAAAGGACATACCACTCGAACCGACGGGCAAGAGTGGTAGAACAGATCGAAAGGTCCAAGTGGGAGTAGGTATGAGTAGAGTCCGAGAGGAAAGTCGGGGCGCCAGTGTTGAGGCAGACAAGATTGAGATGGTTGAAGACATCCGCCAAGAGGGAGCCTCTCTGACAGGATGCAGGAGAGCCCCAAAGGGGATGATGGGCATTGAAGTTGCCCAACAATAAAAACGGCGGAGGAAGCTGAACAATCAGGTGCATCATGTCAGCCCGACTAACTGCGGATGACGATGGAGTGTAGACGGTACAAACTGAAAAAGTAAAGGCAGAGAGAGTAATACGGACAGCTATTGCTTGGAGTGGGGTGGTCAATGGGATGGGATGGTAATAGACATCGTCCTGAACGAGCAACATGACCCCACCATGAGCTGGAATAACGTCCACAGGGATGAGGTCATACCGCTCCGAGGTATAGTGGGTAAAGGCAATACAGTCAGTTGGGCGCAACTTGGTTTCCTGGAGACCAAGGACGAGCGGACAGTGCAGGCGGAGGAGCAGTTGTAATTCCTCCCAATTAGATCGAATACCTCTTATGTTCCAATGTAACAAGGCCATCGCTAGTCAGAAAAAAGGGGAGAACGAGACGGGGGAAGAGCTCGTCACCTCAACAGCCGCGGAGGGCCAGGTGTCGAGGGAACAACGCTACAACCGGCGGGAGGCGGATCCTGTTCCATCGAGTCGTCGCCAGGTGCGGCCGCTGTCCCGGGTTGTGTAGGAGGGGCAGCATCATTTGCCGATGAGAGGCCAGCTGAGCGCCTGGCAGCAGAGCATCCCGGCGAAACTGAGGACGGCTGGGAGCAGCGACTCACGGATGGAGCGTCAGACGAAACGCGTCGGGGTGGAGAGGGGGATAGAGACTTCTTCTTGGAGGCCTTCTTGGAAGTCCGAGGAGGCACAGGGATGGTGGGCTGGACCCGAAGAAGGTCCTCACGTGCGGGGTCCGTTTTGGAACGCCGGACCTCGGAAGCCGGGGTCCGGAACGTTTCCCCGATGGACGCCTGAGAATAGGATCGCTTCTCAGGCGGCGGGTGGGAGGAGGAGGAAGGGTGGCCCCTGGGGCAGAGGGGGCGGGGGCCGCGGGGGAGGAGGATTTGGAAGGGAGGGACTTGGGAGGCGGAGGCATAGACCCCGGATGGGGGGAGGAGGTGGAGGGGGGACAGGATAGGGGTGAGGATACTGTGGAAGGAGTGGACACGACTGAGGCAAATGAAGTTGTCAACGTCATGTGATGGAGGCGGTCATACTTCTTCCTGGCCTCAGAATAAGAGAGACGATCGAAAGTTTTGAGTTCTTGAATCTTCTTCTCCTTCTGATACACGGGGCAGTCTAAAGATCTAGGCGAGTGGATGCCAGGACAATTAACGCACCGAGGTGGTGGGGTGCATGTATGTTCCTCACGAAGAGGACGTCCACAATCGCCACAAAGGGGCTCAGCCTCACACCGTGACGACATGTGCCCAAAGCGCAAACACCGAAAGCAGCGCATAGGAGGCGGGACATAAGGTCGCACGTCGCACCGGTAGCACATCACCTTTACCTTCTCCGGGAGAACGTCCCCCTCGAAGGGGAGGATAAAGGCCCCGGTGTCGATGCCACGATCTTTGGGGCCGCGCTGGACTCGCCGGACGAAATGCACGCCTCGGCGCTCCAGGTTGGCCCTGAGCTCCTCATCAGATTGCAGCAGGAGGTCCCGATGAAAAATAACCCCCTGCGTCCTATTCAGTGCCAGATGCGGGACAATGGACACTGGGATGTCCCCTAGTCAGTCGCACGCCTGGAGCGCCGCTGACTGTGTGGCAGAGGTGGTCTTTATAAGAACGGACCCCGAACGCATTTTACTGAGAGCCTCGATTTCCCCGAAGATGTCCTCGATGTGCTGAACAAAGAACATGGGCTTGGAGGTGGCGAACGTCCCCCCATCGGTCCGAGAACAGACCAAATTGCGGGGGAAGTACTTCGCCCCAAGCCAGCGGGCCTGTCCTTCCTCCCAGGCAGTGGCCAAGGGGGAAAGGGCAGGAGAACCAGAACCAGAGACAGTACCTTTCTTTTTAAAAGACTTGGCCGCAGAGCGACCTGATACATGTTGACGTTTCATCTGCGAAACGTCCGCCCCGATACCACCCACTCCGACCAGGGGCTCTCCCCACGGGCGCCACCCAGCCTCAGCAAGGGCCACCTGGCAGGATGACCGTTGCCGGGAGGCCTGATGCCCCAAGGAGACGGGCATCTACTCCTTGGCTGACGTGGGGAGGGTGCAGCTCAGGTATCGGCAGTACGATCCCTGTGTTGTCAGGGGGCTACAACCTAGAGGGTACATGACGACCCCACCACAACGGGCTGGCTACCATGCTGGATTTCGGGTGCCATGGAAAGTCCATCATGATCGTAGGTGCAGATGGGGACGCACTATGGGCGTAACTTGTACAACCCATTAGGCGTTTAGGCCCAATTTGAGGAATAGTGGGTATGGTTACAACGCCGTTACAATGCTGAGTGCCAAGGTCGTAGTGCACGGAGGACCAGTGATACACCACGGAAGGCGTCCTTCCCCAAAAGGCTCTTACTTCTGTAGAATTTTGAAAAATGGAGGTCAAACCCCAAGGGGGACCATCACATGGAAGGCCGAAATGGTTGAAACTCCTTTTAGTCGCCTCTTACACCAGGCAGGAATACCTCGGGCCTATTCTTACCCCGGACCCGCAGGGGGATCTCTTGATGATCATAACGTGATAAAAAACTATTTTATGAGTTGTGTTTGTAACTGCATGTATAACACTAGGCATTAAACATTTCTCCTTAGAACAATAATCACTCCAAGCACCCAGTGGAGAGTGATCTTAGGGATGTAGAAAGCTGTCAGACATATATTACATTTAATTATCTGTTGTATACTACATTTAATTTAAGTGTAGTACAATTAAATCAACACAATCAGAAAGTCATTTAATTCAGTTTAAAACTTCAATAAATTTCTTACATGACATTTTATATGCTCTGGCAAGGTGTTGGTATTGAATTCACCATATCATCTTTCTTCATACACAGCTCTTGTCTACTATCTAGAATATTACCATACAGAATTTCATTCTGAACTTATTGAGTTCTTTACCTTCTTGTGAGATGTTTTTAACAGCTCTGAAGAGAAATAAATCCGGAATGCTGATGTATGCAGCTGCTTGGCTTAAGCTTCCAGCCACAGAACTTGCCCTTTTGTTCTGATGAAAAAATAAAAAACACACAATCCTAATGCATTCTCAAATAAGAAAGTAAAATATCTACAATGCCCTATTTTTTTAAATGAAGACTGATCATTAGTTATCTCATCACTGTTATCAGTAGCAGCAGCTGATCAAGTAGCATAATCCACATGTATTATAAAAATATACATATACTTTGTGATCAAAAGAATCCAACATTTGGCTGAAAAGGACTTACAAGTTAGTGGCACCCTCCATCAGTAATGCTGGAATTCAATATGGTGTTGGCCCACCCTTAGCTTTGATGGCAGCTTTCACTCTCGTAGGCATGCACTCAATCAGGTGCTGTAAGGTTTCTTGGGGAATGGCAACCCATTCTTCACAGAGTGCTGCACTGAGGAGAGGTGCCGATGTCTGTCGGTGAGGCCTGATACGAAGTCAGCATTCCGAAACATCCCCAAAGTGTTCTATAGGATTCATGTCAGGACTTTGTGCAGGCCAGTCCATTACAGGGATGTTACTGTTGTGTAACCACTCCGCCACAGGCCTTGCGTTATGAACAGCTGTTCGATCGTGTTGAAAGACGCAATCGCCATCCCCAAATTGCTCTTCAACAGTGGGAAGCAAGAAGGTGCTTAAAGCATCAATGTAGGCCTGTGCTGTGGTAGTGTCACACAAAACAACAAGGGGTTCAAGCCCCCTCCATGAAAAACATGACCACACCATAACACCACCACCTCCGAATTCTACTGTTGGCACTACACAAGCTGGCAGATGACGATAACTGGGCATTCACCATACCTACAACCTGCCATCGGATCGTCACATTGTGATTCGTCACTCCACACAACGTTTTCCCACTGTCCAATCGTCCAATGTTTATGCTCCTTACACCAAGCGAGGCGTCGTTTGGCATTTACCGGCGCGATTTGTGGCTTAGGAGCAGCCGCTCAACCACAAAACGCAAGTTTTCTCAACTCCCGCCTAACTATCATAGTACTTGCAGTGGATTCGGATGCAGTTTGGAATTTCTGTGTGACAATCTGGATAGGTGTCTGCCTATTACACATTACGACCCTCTTCAACTATCGGCAGTCTCTTGTCAGTCAACAGATGATGTCGGCCCGTCCGCTTTTGTGCTGTACGTGTCCTTCACGTTTCCACTTCACTATCACATCGGAAACAGTGGACTTAGGGATGTTTAGGAGTGTGGAAATCTCGCGTACAGACATATGATGCAAGTGATACCAAATCACCTGACCATGTTCGAAGTCCGTGAGTTCTGCACAGTGCCCCAATCTGCTCTCTCACGATGTCTAATGAGTACTGAGGTTGCTGATATGGAGTACCTGGCAGCACAATGCACCTAATATGAAAAAACATATGTTTTTGGGGGTGTCTAGATAATTTTTATCACATAGTGTATGTATGTATGTATGTATGTATGTGCGTACGTACGTACTCCTAAACCACTGGATCAATTTGAACCAGATTTTGTACACGTATCACTTACTGTCTGGAAAGAAATGCTGTGGGGGAAGAACCACCTACTTATCAAAGGTATGTGTGTGGAAAAGATTCTCGCTGATGCCCCCTCCCCCACAGCGAACATTATCACCACAATGCAGTAAAACTGCCACATCAGGCATAGTATTTTAATTTATTGCTTCTTTACTACTAACTGTTCATGACACCTTTTGCAGACAGTATTCACATATACCATTGAATGTACATGCAGAATCATAGGATTGAAGACACACAGCTCAGGAGATAAGATATCAAACATTGAGCTATGTGAAAACAAAACTGCACAGCAAAATTTGCTAGTGATAGCTGAAATATGCATACCCAACAGCTGGGTCTCCCCCCCCCCCCTCATCCTTACCCCCCTTCCCAGTCCACACATTCTTCTAAAGAAAAACTGACAGTTCCAAATAATAGAACATTTTTTTTTTTTTTTTTTTTTTTTTTTTTGTCTACCAGCAGTACTTTGAATACCTACCTCCTGAAAGTAAGTACTGGCGAACCATTGTCTCTCTTTGTAATGTTACAGTTTTCTCAAGTGATTGTTTTTGTTTGATACAAATAGCACAACGAACAGAAACATATACATACCAAGACAAACCTCTCAATAGGATGAAGTGGCAATTAAAAACTTAGTGGAAACAGAGAATTCAAGCTCAGAATGAGAGAGTAAATCAGCTGTGACGTTTTCAGAGGAATCATTATGACTTTTGCCTTAAGTCATTCAGAAGACTCTTTAATCTGGATGACCAGTTAAGGATTTGAAATGTATTCTTCACAAATGTGTGTCTGATTTTCAGATGTTACAACCACAGTACCACCTAGCTGTCACAATAGAATAACTATTTGATACAATTTACTTCAGACAATTCTAACAGACAATAAAGAGCTGAAGTATCTACTAATAACTGAAGCTAATTATTTAGGTACAAGGCAAGCAACTTAGCACTGCTGATGTAATTCTTCATGCTTTCCTGGCGATCTGATGTCAACTTAGCGCTCTTCTACAAATAAAAAGACTAATACAGAATCAGGGTTGTAGCAGATAGAATGTACATCAATGATAAAAATCAACACATTATGGACTACTGAAATGATACGGCATTTTAGAATCCAGTTTATATAGTTTTAAAATATTAGTAAATATATGGAAAAATAGGAAGCAAATTCCATACGCTAAGGCTACATGGAAACTACAAGACGAAATATGAATGCTGAAATGATAGCACAAGTCATACTATCATATTTACTAAACTGTAGGTTTCATAATGAAATAAATGAAACTGTGGCTGAGCAGTTTTAAATCCATTCTAAACTCTCCAACACTTACAATGGCTGTCAATCTTCACACCCATCTGAATTCTCTACTCTGTCTGATGTCAGTAAATTTAAGACTAATGCCACAAAGACAGTGATACTGCTACGGTCGCAGGTTCGAATCCTGCCTCGGGCATGGATGTGTGTGATGTCCCTAGGTTGGTTAGGTTTAAGTAGTTCTAAGTTCTAGGGGACTGATGACCATAGATGTTAAGTCCTATAGTGCTCAGAGCCATTTGAACAGTATACTGGCATCAACATTAATGGTAATGTATTATTGTGATTTACTCAAGAATGTGGCTCTTTTCACTGCACTATTGGCTGGAGAATAATTTTTATTTACCTTATTCCATGCAATAAAACATTATGAGGTGAACCTTTAAAATTATTCTTTTGAAAATATTCATTTTGTGCTAGATAAATAGGGTAACAACAAACACTAGTGTGTTAAGGGCACCAAAATAGATTGCCTTCAGAATCAACAAGGCTTAACTTCGAAACACTACATTTGAAGTAAATGAAAGTAACAAAATTTCTATAGGCTGGCAACAACACATCAAAATATGAAATGAAACAATAAGATTCAACCACAAGTGAAAATAGTACATAGAACGTGAAATATTTGTGTGATTCACAGTTGAAGTGTCATAACAGAAAAAATAAGGTCATAAGGAGGATGCAGCCAACTTGCATTGTAGTTGGTCTGCAAAGAAGGTGTAGATGTAACATACAAACATGTAACAAAGCAGCAGCAGGATAAAAAAAATGAAAGGTGTGAAAATGCACCAGCTTTTGGGCCCAGTGGCTCCTCCTCTTGGCAGAAGGGTTGACGGGAAAGGAAAAGGAATGAAGGAAAAGGACTGGTGAAGTTTAGGAAGGGGCAAGAGTTATAAAAAAATCACCAATAAATCTGGGTCAAGGGTGACTTGCTCAATGAATAATCTCCCCTGATCCAGTGTTCTGGGCAACATTTCTGTAACTGGCCCCCTTTCCTAAATCTCACTAGTCCTTTTCCTTCCCTTCAATCCTTTTGCCATGAGGAGAGGTGGTGAAAGTCTGTACCACTGATACAGAAATAGTTATGTGTATATTTGTATCGTACGGCGATGTTGTTAGTGCTCACTGCAATGTATGATGGGAAGGGAAGAGGGTATGTCAACTGTTGGCTCCATGCAGCCAATGAAGGAGCAGTTGACAGAGAGAACTGTCACATTTTCACATCAATGTATCACAATCTCTGAAATTGTAACATTCTGAAGAAATGGGCAAATATTTAGACAACCAAGATTATTGATTTAATTTAAGCTGTGCTAGTATGTACCAACCTAAAAACAACCACATAATTTGTGACATTCAAAAGAAACAAATATAGGCAACAACAAAGTT
The DNA here is from genome assembly GCF_023898315.1 of Schistocerca nitens. Lineage (NCBI taxonomy): Eukaryota > Metazoa > Arthropoda > Insecta > Orthoptera > Acrididae > Schistocerca > Schistocerca nitens. Next base: position 676,930,535 of record NC_064618.1, read on the forward strand.
CATTAATTTAATTTTTGTGAGTAACACTATCTTATTCAAATTTAGCCTAAAACTTGGGATAAGCTACAAATCAGTATCAGCACAACCAAGTTTTTTTAGCTTTCACATTAATTGGCTTCACCAACACACCAATCCTTTGTTCATTCCATATTATGGTGCAGACATTGATTATTTTTGTTCACAAACAAAATAAATATTTTTTCCACAAGACAATTGTATGTTCACTCACAATGAAAAACAACTTTTACTGATATTGCTGACTGCAATATATATACTGCCACTCTTTAACAATCTGGGGCGTCTCCTTTAGTAATCTTCTGAAACCACTGGTCACCTTCTGACCAGCAACTGAAATTTAACTGCAGCAGGCTACCAAAGTAAGCATCCCCAAACACATCAAGAGCCACAATAGGGCTGATTATCTAATCATGACACAAACTTTGAAACCAGTTAACAGTTGAACAAGTTTCTAGTGATTGTTAACTCGATATTAAATAATCTTGTAAAAACTGACAAAAATTGACCCCACAGTCATTTGGCTAACCTACAAAAATTGTTTTTCTTTTCTAAGACATAAGTGCCTTACCATTTATTCATATTCAGAGTCACACAACTACTGTATTTGCTGAGAAAAATGAACCCAAGAACCAAAACTCCAATACTCCAATACTCAGCAATTTTACACATAGTTGACTACAATTTTTTGGTGTACACTGCCAAAGTACATTTATTTTGTAGTTTCAACTTTTTCACGAAGTGTTTATCATGCAGCATCTCTGTAATCATAACTGCTCTTTTAAAAAGTATTTAATATCTTTAACTAATAAGAGTCGCTAAACCTGAAATGGGAACAGAGCATGCAAGTACCATTCTCTTTCTATAACCACACTGATTTCTAGGAACACACTTCAACAGCTTAGTTGCAACATCCAAGCCACAAAAGTAACAATTCTCACTCTGCACTGGTATCACTGAGCTCCAATTTGAAGAATTCACTGTACTGCATTGCAGGTTCCTACCTCCCATCGAAAAACAATACAAAAAGTACACTGCTTCATAACTTCTAAGGAACAGAAATGTTGTTCAGCAGGAATAATCACAGGTAATGATGGCTGACATGAAACACAGTAGATATGTAATAGAGATGCAGTGATATATTTACAACAAAAAATGATACAGTTTCACTACGAGGGCAAGCAGGATAACAGGCGTAAATAACCTTGATATTCGTCACAGGAAAACCCCTAATGTTAATGTCCTTTTCAGACTGTCTGTGAGGAATGTGTGCTCCTTGGACACTAATGCACATTTTGTACCTGTTTTTCATACTGGCCACCAAACCATTAACTGGAGGATATTGCCCCAATCTTCAGTTTTCAGTTCTTGCATGGTTCAGGGAGTGGGTGTTCATTGAGAACCACATCTACCAAGAGCACCCCAGGCATGCTTTATAGGGCTTAGGTCCGGGCAGTATACAGGCCATGCCACACTTTCAATATCTGCATTTTCCTCTGCAACCAACATCAGTGGTCCTGTTGTGACAAAGCAAGCTGGGATAATTTTACTTCCCCCCTTGTTTTGCCATCTGCCACCTCAAACTCATTTTTTCACTTTTAACTAATTAGCATTAACATATGTGAGAATAATCTGCATTTTCATAAAAGGGAAAGGTTGGTCCTCAGTTTTAAAGAATATAACACCAGATCTAATTTTGTGCTTAGTTTTATGTATGTAATTGATTTTCTAATTTATTTTGGTTATGCCTAGTTAATACTTTTGTTATAGAGTGAAATTAGTAATTGTTTCATACCTTAAATTCTATTTTGGGTTATAAAAACTATAAATTCCATACTGATTATAAACATTTAGAGGAACAACTAATTGTATTCTTAAAGGATCTATTTGGCTCTATTCGAAAACATGTTAGCAAAGCCAGCCCTTAATTCCAAAGTAATTAACAGTTTTGTCGAAAGTATTGTTTGTGTAATGATATTTGTTAATTTCATGATTTAAACAAATAACTTTGCCTAACTCTTGTAGTAGAACAAACTGTTAAAAAGAACCAATTTTTTGATGTGTTCAGTTAATTTAATGAGTTACGTTTTAATTGTAATTTCGGTTAACTTCAAACAGTGTAGTGTCAGTACCTATGACTGTGAGGATACATAAGGGCCCGATTTTTAGTCCTGAGACAGTCAGTCCACGGCCGAGTTTCTGATGAAAAAACTGTTTTGGTTATAACAACAATCCATCAACTTAGCTGCAAAAAAAGTTTAATACAATTAGTCCGTGAGTTAAAACAATAACAGTGTCTGTTCCATACATACCCAATTATTCCGAAAGAAGTGCAAATTATGTGGTTATGTTTCTTACTGTTCACAGATATTCAACAGTAAACTATTGTATCAGTATGTGGATGTTTGGCTACAACCTATTAATGAGGTTTATTGGAAGTTAAATAACAGTGCACTGGCCATATAACTGTGTATTATTGGGGGGTTGTGAACTGCGAAAGTGAAAAAGTGAAGAAATGCGAAAGTGAAGAAACGCGAAACGCAACTGTGCACCTGTCACCTACATTATTTATGGTAGTCAGTGTCAAAATTACAAACACCATTTATCAGTCAGTGTAGCATCGCAGTATGTTGACACTGAGGACAATCAACGAAGAAATAAAGAAGGCAAACGCCACACTGTGTGGTAGGACACTGTCGCCCATCAACAAAAGGTCAGGTCCTATCGTACATACAGACAGACAGATATGATCCAGAATAATTTCCCAGCATTACCGCTATGCTGTAATGATACCTTGCTCAAAGATATGCGATGGTGTTTGCTCATTGTACATAATGCCTGCCCACATCATAACACCTAGGCCATACCAACAACGTTCATGAACATTCTATGGTATGGTATGGTTTGTTGTTGCTGTTGTGGTCTTCAGTCCTGTGACTGGTTTGATGCAGCTCTCCATGCTACTCTATCCTGTGCAAGCTTCTTCATCTCCCAGTACTTACTGCAACCTATGTCCTTCTGAATCTGCTTAGTGTATTCATCTCTTGGTCTCCCTCTATGGTTTTTACCCTCCACACTGACCTCCAATGCTAAATTTGAGCTCCCTTGATGCCTCAGAACATGTCCTACCAACCGGTCCCTTCTTCTTGTCAAGTTGTGCCACAAACTCCTCTTCTCCCCAATTCTATTCAATACCTCCTCATTAGTTATGTGATCTACCCATCTAATCTTCAGCATTCTTCTGTAGCACCACATTTCGAAAGCTTCTATTCTCTTCTTGTCCAAACTATTTATCGTCCATGTTTCACTTCCATACATGACTACACTCCATACAAATACTTTCAGAAACAACTTCCTGACACTTAAATCTATACTCGATGTTAACAAATTTCTCTTCTTCAGAAATGCTTTCCTTGCCATTGCCAGTCTACATTTTATATCCTCTCTACTTTGACAATCATCCGTTATTTTGCTCCCCAAATAGCAAAACTCCTTTACTACTTTAAGTGTCTCATTTCCTAATCTAATTCCCTCAGCATCACCACACTTAATTTGACTACATTCCATTATCCTCGTTTTACTTTTGTTGATGCTCATCTCATATCCTCCTTTCAAGACACTGTCCATTCCATTCAACTGCTCTTCCAAGTCCTTTGCTGTGTCTCACAGAATTATAATGTCATCGGCGAACCTCAAAGTTATTATTTCTTCTCCATGGATTTTAATACCCACTCCGAATTTTTCCTTTTGTTTCCTTTACTGCTTGCTCAATACACAGATTGAATAACATAGGGGAGAGGCTACAACCCTGTCTCACTCCCTTCCCAACCGCTGCTTCCCTTTCATGTCCCTCGACTCTTACAACTGCCATCTGCTTTCTGTACAAATTGTAAATAGCCTTTCGCTCCCTGTATTTTACCCCTGCCGCCTTTAGAATTCGAAAGAGAGTATTCCAATCAACATTGTCAAAAGCTTTCTCTAAGTCTACAAAAGCGAGCAACGTAGGTTTGCCTTTCCTTAATCTTTCTTCTAAGATAAGTCGTAAGGTCAGTATTGCCTCACGTGTTCCAATATTTCTACGGAAGCCAAACTGATCTTCCCCAAGGTTGGCTTCTACTAGTTTTTCCATTTGTCTGTAAAGAATTCACGTTAGTATTTTGCAGCTGTGGCTTATTAAACTGATTGTTCGGTAATTTTCACATCTGTCAACACCTGCTTTCTTTGGGATTGCTATTATTACATTCTTCTTGAAGTCTGAGGGTATTTTGCCTGTCTCATACATCTTGCTCACCAGATGGTAGAGTTTTGTCAGGACTGGCTCTCCCAAGGCCGTCAGTTTTTGAGACGTTTGTATTCCTTTTTGCCTGCTTCATTTACTGCATTTTTATATTTTCTCCTTTCATCAATTAAATTCAATATTTCTTCTGTTACCCAAGGATTTCTACTAGCACTCTTCTTTTTACCTACTTGATCCTCTGCTGCCTTCACTACTTCATCCCTTAGAGCTACCCACTCTTCTTCTACTGTATTTCTTTCCCCCATTTGTGACAATTGTTCCCTTATGCTCTCCCTGAAACTTTGTACAACCTCTGGTTTAATCAGTTTGTCCAGATCCCATCTCCTTAAATTCCCACCTTTTTGCATTGTCTTCAGTTTTAATCTACAGTTCATAACCATTAGATTGTGGTCAGAGTCCACATCTGCCCCTGGAAATGTCTTACAATTTAATACCTGGTTCCTAAATCTCTGTCTTACCATTATATAATCTATCTGATACCTTCTAGTATTTCCAGGATTCTTCCATGTGTACAACCTTCTTTTATGATTCTTGAACCAAGTGTTAGCTATGATTAAGTTATGCTCTGTGCAAAATTCTACCAGACGGCTTCCTCTTTCATTTCTTTCCTCCAATCCATATTCACCCACTATGTTTCCTTCTCTCCCTTTTCCTACTCTCTAATTCCGGTCACCCATGACTATTAAATTTTCATCTCCCTTCACTACCTGAATAATTTCTTTTATCTCATCATACATTTCATCAATTTCTTCATCATCTGCAGAGCTAGTTGGCATATAAACTTGTACTAGTGTAGTAGGCACGGGCTTCATGTCTATCTTGGCCACAATAATGCGTTCACTATGCTGTTTGTAGTAGCTTACCCGCACTCCTATTTTCCTATTTATTATTAAAGCTACTCCTGCATTACCCCAATTTGATTTTGTATTTATAACCCTGTATTCACCTGACCAAAAGTCTTGTTCTTCCTGCCACCGAACTTCACTAATTCCCACTATATCTAACTTCAACCTATCCATTTCCCTTTTTAAGTTTTCTAACCTACCTGCCCTATTAAGGGATCGGGCATTCCACGCTCCGATCCGTAGAATGCCAATTTTCTTTCTCCTGATAACGACGTCCTCTTGAGTAGTCCCCGCCCGGAGATCCGAATGGGGGACTATTTTACCTCCGGAATATTTTACCCAAGAGGACACCATCATCATTTAACCATACAGTAAAGCTGCACGTCCTCGGGAAAAATTACGGCTGTAGTTTCCCCTTGCTTTCAGCCGTTTGCAGTACCATCACATTTTCTTTTACTATCACTGGCCAGGTGGTCTGTAGCAATTATAGGTTGTTCCATAGCAATTTAGAGTCATTCCTTAGCAACTGCCAGGCAGCGTAATAATGTGTGACAAAAAGTCTGCTATATTAGTGCTACCAACTACTACCTTTCCTCTCACCAAACTATTAAGGAATCACATATCCCAATAACCATTATGCACTCGCATAGCATTCAGTATATAAATTTTATAAGGGCAAGAGAAACAAAAGTTAAATATCTCTCTCTCTCTCTCTCTCTCTCTCTCTCTCTCTCTCTCTCTCTCTCTCTCTCTGCAATGATGTGTCTTCATTTCAGGAATGGATCACTAGCAGGAAGAAATATTACACATTTTGAAAGCTATATTGCAACAAGAAGTTACAAGAAAAATTCAAGATGTGTACCTTTGGCAGAGTCTCCTTAAAAAACAGCATAACAAATAACACATCAAGCAGCGATAATCCAAAAGCAAACAGTGCTGGAGTGACAAACCAGTCACCAGACTGGCCTTGTGCCCATCTTGCAAACATGGCTCCAATCACAGGACCAACTATGAAACCAACAGAAAAGGCAATACCAACAAGGGCCTTGAACAGGAAAAAAAAAGAAAAAAAATCACATACAGATGTCATGAAACATTCTACAACTAAGACAAAGCAATAAAAATTCAATTACCATCCCGCGTCCTCTAGTAGCAGATGATGATATGTCAGTAATGATTGCCATAGACAGACTAACATTTCCCTTGCTTATTCCTCCGATAATTCTTGCAAAAACAAAAAGCAAAAATGAGCTCGACAAGGCCCACAGCACGTAAGAAAATGAAATTCCAATCTAAAACAAAAATTACAGAAGTTGAAAAAGAACACTTGCAGTACCTGAACATTAAGCATTTAAATTTGTTTCTACATCTAATTAAGCAACATTATAATTATTTCCTGCTCTTAATAATACTTGCAATGTCTTGACCACTCTAAATAACTGTTTGTACAGATGCAAATTACAAAATGTTTCCAGCAAATGTTATTTAGCCGTCAGGGGGACATCAGTTGCCTTCATTGTAGCATTGTTTTTTACAAAGATATGAACAGCAGTATGACTTTTTTAAATGGCACCCTATATTTTTTATTTGGCAATTCATTTCCTCTCCTAAAGACCTATTCAAAAATGTATCACAGTGTACCATTTACTGAAACACAACATTATTAATTAAATAACACAACAATGACGTTCCTAGCGTTTAGAGCAGGTACTCGGGGTAATGGAACACATCCACTTGCTGACGATGACAGGACAAATATAAACACAAGTCGAATGCACACCCATCATTCCATCAACCATCGTCAGTTCAAGAGTTGTGCGAGTAGAATGTACACCAATGAAGAGAAGACTCATCTATGGGGAATGTAAGTTGGCAGACCAGTAATTGCAATACTGTTTTCTTATGTACAGGTACATTTAGTACAGTAGTTAGTCCTTTTAAATACTGTTGTGTAGAGTAGGCATACAGTAAAGGCTGTCCTCCTTACAAACTGCATCAACATGTTGTTGAAGGTAGGCGAAATGCTACACAGGAAGTGGGACTGTACAGAGAGCGATATCTTCACAAGAACCCACCTTCCTGATGGATGTTTTCTCATCTTGTTGCGATGCTTCAGGAAATGGGAAGTTTCAATCTACAACAATGCAATCGTCGTAGTACTCACACAGACGAAGCTGCCGAAGTTACTGTTCTCGCTTCTGTTGCTATGAATCCACATGTGAGCACACGACAGCTTGAACACGAGATTGCCATTCCTAAAACCAGTGTACATCGTATTCTTACACGCCACCAGTTACATCCTTGCCATGTACACCTACATCAAGAGTTGCATGGGAATGGTTTCCAGAATCGTGTAGTTCTGTCAGTGGGCACAGCAGCTAATACTTGCCAACCCAAGCTTCTTCTCCAATTTACCGATGAATGTTCCTTCTCAAACAAAGGACAGGTAAATAGAAGGAACGTGTATTAATGGTCCAGTGACAACCCACAATGGCTTAGACAGGTGGAACATCAGCGTCAATGGAGAGATAACATATGGTGTGGGTTGCTTGGTTCTACAATTATTTCATCAACGGTAGTCTAAACAGCAAAGTGTATGCCAACTTCCTCAGACGAATTGTTCTGCTTCTGGATGAAGTGCTGCTAAGAACCAGAATACTTATGTGGCATCAACACGATGGATGTCCAGAACATAATGCCTCACGTGCGTGTCGTGTTCTGAATGGATGGTATCGTGCCAGATGGATTGGTCTAGGAGGAACAGTTACTTTGCCTGCCAGGTCTCCCGATTTAAATCTTCTGGAATTTTTTTCTTTGGGGATGCGTTGAAGATGTTGTCTACCGCCATATTCCAACAACTCCAGAGGACATGCAGGAATGTATTGTGCCTGCTTGTAATTCTCTTTAGCAGGCAACACTGGAAAAAGTAAATAATTCTTTCAGTCAACAAGTACACCAGGGTCACCACTCTGAAGGAGTGGTACAGGAGAGTCAAAGTCAATTTTGTGTTATGTTTTTACTTGATTTTCATTTGTTTTCTGACAACTCCAGCAAATGGACGTTTGTGATCCCGGGCTCAAAGTCAGTGCTGTGTTATGTAATTAATAATGTTGTATTTCAGTGAATGATACCTGTGTTACATTTTTTAATAGGCCTTTAGGAGAGGAAATAAATTACCTAATAAAAAATACAGGGTGCCATTTAAAAAAAGTCATACTGCTGTTCATATCTTTGTAAAACACAAAGCTACAATGAAGGCAATCCTGCTGAATGAAGTCCCCGACGGCTAAAGAACATTTGCTTGAAAACTTCTGTAATTTGCATCTGGACAAACAGTTATTTAGGGTGGTCAAGATAAATGGGACACCCTCTATAGCCAAGACGATGAGTTGCAGATAGGCACAAAAAGACTGTCACAAATTAGCTTTCAGCCAGTAAGGCCTTCACTAACCCCCCCCCCCCCCACACACACACACACACAAAAACTGCTGTCTCTCGCAACTGAAGCCACACTGTGGCCAGTAGCACAAGCGCACGATGAGAGAGGCAACTGGGTGGGGGGGGGGGGTGGTATTAGTAGGAGGCTGGGGCAGGGAGAGGGAGGAATGGTAAATTTAAGGGTGGGGGACAGTGAAGTGCTGCTGTTGAGCAAGCAGGGATGAGGTGGAGAGAGGGTAGTACAGCTAAGTGCAGTCAGGAGCTTAGTCGGAGGGCAGGGGAGAGGTGGGCCGGGGGTGGGAGTGGGGGGTGGGGGGCGGAAAAGGAGAGAAAAAAACGGCTGGGTGCAATAGTGGAATGGGGTCGTGTAGTGCTAGAATGGGAACAGAGAAGGGGCTGGATGGGTGATGACAATGACTAACAAATGTTGAGGCCAGAAGGCTTACGGGAACATAGGCTATATTGCAGGCAAAGTTCCCACATGTGCAATTCAGTTCCCATGACCCTCTTGGCCTCAATCTTCAGTAGTCATTGTCCTCACCCATCCAGCCCCTGCCCTATTCACATTCCAGCGCTACACGGCCCTCATTCCACAGTCACACCCAGTCTTTTTACTTCTCTTCTTTTCTGTTCCTCCTCTCCCCACCTCTCCCCTGCCCACTGTCTAACCTCCCGACTGCACACCCCCATCCCTGGGCACTCCCCAGCAGCACTTCACTATCCCCCACCCCTACCCTACTATTCCCCCTCCCCCAGCATCCACCTTACCCCCACCCAGTCACCACTCCCATCACACAGTGGTGCTGCTACTCGCAGTGTGGCTTCAATTTCCAGAGCCTGCAGTCGTGTGTGTGTGTGTGTGTGTGTGTGTGTGTGTGTGTGTGTGTGTGTGTGTTTTATGAAGGCCTTACTGGCCCAAGTTAATTTGTAACAGTCGTTGTGCCTATCTGCAACTCAGCATCTCCACTATATGGTGAGTGGCAACTTTCCTTTTCATAATATTGTTACATTTGATCCTGGATTTTCCATTGTTTGACAATAACACTTTCTACTGTTTGATAAAACAAATGATGAGTAATGTATTTACAGTGATTATTATTAAAGAAATCTATTAGCTTAATGGTAAAAAAAAATACATTTTCAGTTTTTAAGCCTCTAAAATAATTTGCCAGTTTCTGTTTCGACTGGTAGAAAAGTTTTTCAGCAATTCTAATACGAAATATTTTTATTCTGTTTTTCAAAATTGTATGTGCAGTCAGGAAAGATACACAACTTCTGATGTGTTTTTATTTTGCATTTCCCAAAACTTCAGACAATGAAGGGCGTGAATTTCACTCTTCTGTTGCAGAAACTTTGGTCATTTGGTTGGGACCTTTATCGCAGCAACTAGCTGTGTTTTTGATCTGTGAGTTGGTGTTTTGAGTCATGAGTGCTGTTTGTGCCCGATTCGGGATTCAGCGTAATTTTTATTGTCACTTTTAGAGATTATGATGATGTTTTTATTTATTTTACCATTTATTTATTATCATTGTGCATCTAATATGGAAGATTACGGTACAAATGGAGGCATGGAGACTGCAACTGCTATGAAATTTTTTAACAAATCAGGACTGGAATGGAGAGAATTTTATACCAAATTCCTTAGGAATGGTGACTCCAAGGCTTACAGAAGTGTGATACAATTCATACCATATGTCAATAAGACAATATCTACACTAGAATGTATTTGTCACATTCAATAAAGACTGGGAACCTGTCTAAGGAAACTGAAGCAGAATCTAAAGGATAAAATTTTGTCAGCTAGTAAAAACATTAGAGGTCACTTGTCAGACTAAACTATAAATGGAAATTCAGCAGTACTATGGTATGGCAATAACAGAGTAAGTAATCGCAGGAAATAAGGAACGCCCTATGGATAACATATTTACATTAACCATTTACTGACAATAACTCTTCATTTTACTTGTCAGTCCTTAGTCATTGCACACACATGGAAAAGCTCAAGTTACTGGAGTTTATCACAAAAAATCCATCCCAGTGGCTGTTATTGAAGCAATTAACCCATTATACAGGGACTTGGGGCATCCTGACTTACACAGAAAATATCTTCATGGTTGTAAATACCACAAGTCTTTGATCGCCCATATTTGTTAATTCAGTTACCAGTTTCAGTCATTCTGATCATCTTCAAATATATCAATCTTCATAAAGTTAAAAGATTAAGCAAATAATATATATATAGCTGTAAGTGGCATAATCACAGAGTAAAATCATGATAAAATGTGACACTCAAAAATCATAACATCAGGTTGTTACTAGCATAGTATCAGCGTACAGTATGCCAGCGATGATCGGACACTATGGTTCATGAGTATTTCCCATTTTATCATAGTTTTATTCTATATGATGATGCCATTTATGACAATATATTTCATTTGATTACTCTGTTAACTTTACAGAGGCAGATCATCTGAAAATGGTAACTGAATGAACAAATATCTGTGATTAGAGACTGTTGTGGTATTTACAAAATTTCTTAACACTGGATTGCTTTCACCTTCACCTTCAAAGCGAGTATTTCAAACCTCAAGTTTTCATGGTTATACCCAGATTCTACAAAACGGGTCATTCAACACCCTCGTATGGACTTTTGTGTGTAAGAATGTCTTTGTTGGGATAAAAGATTTGAAATGGGGAGTCAATGATGCTGTTATTTCATTTAGTGTTGGTCATCTAGGTAGATTAAAGGTCATTGTTAGGCTTAGCATAGTTCCTGATGTTATCATCAAAGGTCTTCAGCTTCTGGATAAACTGAGTCAACATGTCTCAGTATGCAGTTGAATCTAATACAAAGAAAGGAAGAGCAGCAAGAAGGAGAAAGAGTCTAGATGAATAACAAGAATCAGAAGAGGAGTCCCAGGGTTACTCTGCTGAACTTTGATAAAAACATGAGGAAACCATAAATTTTTAATAATAGATTAGTTTAATCATATTTTCTATGATTTGACATTCAGTAGCCTACTACACTAGACACTTGGTAATCCGACCCTCAGTAGTCTGGCCTCTCAGTAATCCGGCGCACATCCGAAAACATGTGCACAGTGAATTATCGTGCACAACAATGCTTAGTTAAACAATGCTTTATATACTGTATTTGAAATTTTAGCTTTTTTACAGTTTGGAATCATGTTTTCTAAAAAGAAACACGTTATGCTAGACCTCAAGCAGAAACTAGAAATTTTAGGTAAGTTAAATCAAGGTTGTTCGCAGAAAGCCATTGCTGCTGAGATCAGTGTTGGATGAGCAACTATTTATAACATCAAAAAGAAAGAAGATGTTATTCGACAGTACTCAACACAAATGGATAGCAAGTTGGGAAAATGGAAGTTTATGCGAAAGAGTGAGAATGAAGAACTGGACATGGCTGTTTACAGATCGTTCATACAACAACGCAGTGAAGGAATTCCAGTCAGCGGCCCAATTATAAAGGAAAAAGCAGTTGCATTTAACGAACAACTTTGTGGTAGTAACTTGTTTGCAGTGAGCGAAGGTTGGCTATCAAACTGGAAAAAAAACGAAATGGCATTCGGCAGCTGACAGTCACCGGGGAAAGTCGCTCAGCTAATAACAAGGATGCTGATGAGTTTGTAAGCAAGATATGGAAGATAATAGAGGAAGAAGATTTAACTGCTGATGTCTTGTATAATGCTGATGAAACAGGGCTCTTTTACAAGATGCTTCCTTCAAAAACATTAGCTGCCAAGAACAAGAAGGAAGCTTGTGGTTACGAACAACAGAAACAGTGGGTAACATTAATGGCATGTTGTAATCCAAATGGGAGTCATAAACTACCACTTATGGTGATTGGAAAATCCCAACATCCACGTTGTTTTCAACACACAGACATAAATACTCTACCAGTACAGTATTGCATGCAGAAGAAAGTGTGGATGGACAGAAATATTCTCTCGGTGGCTCCATGAAATGTTTGTACCAGCAGTGAGGAAAGAGCTATAGAAGAAAAAGCTTCCACTGAAAGCTATCCTTATAACTGACAATGCTCCCAGTCATCCTTCAGATGATTCTCTAAAGTCAGATGATATACATGGACCAGGGAAGTTTGGAATCAATCAACCATCATTATCGACAGTCACTTCTCATCTCCTTGCTGAATGAAAGTGAAAATGACTATTGATACTATGCTGAAGGCGTGGAAAGCAATTAACATACATGTCATTTTCCAAGCACCCGAAGCATGGGATAAAGTGGAGAGTGCTAACATAATGAAGAGCTGGAGAAAATTGTGGCCATCCATTGATGTTGTTATCAGTTACTTTGTACACTGCCATGTTCCACAACCTTCCAGGAGGAGAAGAAATTGATGATGATGTTACTAAGTGGCTGAATGAGGAAAACCGTGATATGGACCAAACTTTAACACATGAAGAAATAATCAAAAGTGTACAAAAAGTAGTGATGAAGAAGAGGAAACAGGAGGAGAGAGCATGAAGATTTCTCACACTGCTGGTGCTGAAGTGGCCGAGGTCTTCCTGGAGTACATCATGGAACAATTAGATACATGCAATACCGATGTAATACTTGTAAAGCAGTTGTGTGATAAAGCAGGCCAACATCGTGTATCATCATTGCTACAGTTAAAAATTAGGGACACGTTTCATAGTGAGCGATACAACTGTTCAATTGTGTACAGTATACACTCAAGGACTAAGTTTTCTTTGAAAATTAATGTATTTTTGGATTTAATAAAGTATATCCCCTATGTTTTAAAATTGAATCCTTCGGTTTAATAAAGTCCAGTACACTATATCCACTATGTTTTCAAAATAAGTAAAAAACGAAATAAATGAATAAAATAAATTTCAGGCACTCAATAATCTGGCACCCATATGTACCAGGAATGGCCGGATTAGTGTGAGTCTAGTGTACATGCAACCTCTACCTCACCAATCACTGCACATGACATTCAAATTTTCAGAAATGCTAAAAAAACAGTTAGAAGGCACCACTGAACTACAGTAACGGCAAAAAATCAGGGAGATTTATATGAAATTTTCTCATAGTAAAAATTACTTAGTGGTAAAAAAAATTAATAAATATTATACCGAGAAGAAAGAAACATTGATTCTGCTTCACAAAGCTAACAATACATGCTGAAAGCAGCTGACAAAATTTCAAAGTTCTAGGTGTATCAGTTCCCGAGAAGACAATACACAAAGTTTGCAAATTTAACATTGGCAAGATGGGCAGTCTCACTCCCCTTAATAGCCTAAATAGCGGTGTCAACATTGACCCTGCACACTAATTTGATGTTTATTTCTATCTTTTTCCCCCTGTGTAGCCTGCAGTCAACATTAATACTGACATCAAAGTGTATATTGCACACTGAAATGTAGTTGGTATTAACTTCTTCACCAACTGAAAATGAAACGACTATATGTCAGTCCCAATTGACAAAGAGAAGATAGCTAAAAACAGGCACGTGGAAAAAGGGCTAAAAATGACATGATACAGAAATGGACATGCAGAACTAAAAATTAAATGGCCTTCACCATATTTCTTCGGCAGATAAAAAGTAAAATGCGGCTGACAGCCCGTGCGTCATTTGCTAAACCAGCAGATAAATCAAACGGCAAACCCAAGGTGGAATGCAAATGGTTAAAAAAAAGGGCAGTCCATCAGGAAGTGGCAGACAGTCAAAATTTGGGTGCAATATGTACAAAGTGGTGGGGTAGTGCCACTTAGCCAACGACAATGGCTAAAAAGGCAGTGCCCAATACGCAGCCGAGTTAATACAAGCAGCATCAGTAGCCTCGTTTCCTGGCAGCCCGACATGACCAGGAACCCACAGAAACACGACACTGGCTCCACCAAGAGTGAACAAGTGACACTTTTCCTGAACCCGCTGCACTAAGGGATTGGCAGCGTATAGCACACAGTCTTTGAAGGGAACTGAGTGAGTCTGAGCAGAGGACACAATTGAAAAGCCTGTGTCGCCGGATGTACTCTGTGGCCTGATGCATGGTGAAGAGCTCGGTTGTAAATACTGAGAGCTATCAGTGTATACAAAGGTAGTATTGCGAAGTTCCATGTGAAGGTCGTGAAACTGAAGGCAATAGACCAAGGCTGGAGTAGTGTCCTTAGGAAGCGAATGAAGGCCTAGGTTAACATGGGCCGCTTCACGAAGAAAAGGTGGCGAAGGGTTCACACCCACCTGGAAGTCACAGGTAATGTGAAGTTAAGCTGCCATAAGAAGTGCTGAAAGTGGACTCCAGAGGTAATAGAGAAGAGGGACAAGCCCCATACTCACGATCAAAGGAATCATCAAAGGAGGAGGCATAGGATGGGTGGTCATGTATGGCAGATAAACACGGCATGCATACCTTCTGAAGAGAAAGTCACGGTGGTAGGGCAGTTTCAGTTCAGCAGCTTCAGGATATATACTCAACCAGGCTAGAGTAAAAGGCACCCATGGCCAAACAGTTGCCACGATGGTGGATAGTGTTGAGACGGCATATGAGGGACGGGCGTGCAGATGCATAAACAAAGCCCCCATGATCGAATTTCGAATGGACAAGGGACCAGTACAAACGGAGGAAGGTGGTTCGATCAGCACCCCAGGAAGTACCATTGGGGACACGTAGGACACTGAGGGACCACATACAGCGGACTGTCAGGTAAGATACATGGGAGGACCAAGAGAGTTTCCTCTCGAGCACAAGCCCCAGTAATTTCATAGTTTCAACGAATGGAAGGGGAACAAGCCTAAAATGGAGAAATGGTGGGAGAAACCATTTGGCGCCAGAAATTCATACACACGGTTTTGTCAGTGGAAAAGCGAAAGCCATTGTCGATGCTCCAGGAGTAAAGACAATCAAGACAGCACTGAAGACGCCACTCAATGAGACATGTCTGTGGAGAACTGCAATAGATGGGAAAATCATCGACAAAAAGGGAGCCGGAGATGCCTGGCGCGAGACAGACCATTATAGGGTTAATGGCAATAGCAAAGAGGATGACACTCAGCACAGAACCCTGAGGTATACCATTTTCCTTGATAAAGATGTCTGACAAGGCAGAACCCACACACACCTTGAAAACTTGGGCTTGTAAAAATGCCCAAAGAAAACAGGGCAGGTGCCCACGGAAGCCCCACGTATAAAGAGTATGAGGATACCAGTTCTCCATCAGGTGTCTTAGGCCTTCTCTAAATCAAAAAACATGGCCACAGTCTGGGATTTCCACAGAAAACAATTCAGGATATGGGTGGACAAAGTAACGAGATGGTCAACTGCAGAACGCCACTCTCGAAATCCACACAAAGCATTGACTAGTACATGGTGAGACTCTAGCCACCACACCAGCTGGGCATGAATCATACATTCCATCACCTTGCAGACACAGCTGGTAAGAGACATGGGGCGGTAACTAGAAGGAAGGATTTAGTCTTTACCAGGATTAGGTATGGGTATGACGGTGGATCCACGCCAGCGTCCAGGAAATGTGCCCTCTGCCCAGATGTGGTTGTACCTGTTAAGCAGAAAGTGTGCTTGCCCGCAAGAGAAAGGCGCTGCAACACCTGAATGTGGATGGCATCTGGGCCTGGGGCAGAGGATCGGGATGAACTGAGAGCACACACGACTCGGAGAAGAGAAGGGGATTGCCCGAGCCTCCTCCACTTGTTTCCGATGGAGGAAGGCAGGGTGACAGTGGAAGAGCTCAAAACATCCACAAAATGGCAGCCCAATGTGTTGGAGATAGCAATAGGGTCCACGATGCTAACATCAGGTACTGTCAGGCCGGAAATTTGGGAATGGATCTTTGTTTCAGAGAGCCACTGGAAGTTGGCCCGCATGAACGAGGAAGTTGTGGAACTGTTAAAAGAACTAGTGAATGAAATCTGGCTAGCTCTTTTGCTATCCTGAAGAGTGCAACAACACTTTGCAAGCATCTGTTTATAATGAATGCAGTTTGCCTGCGTAGAGTGGCAGTTAAAAACGCGGAGAGCACATCTCTGTGCGCAAATTGCGCCGTGGCATGCCTCAGTCCACCAACGAACTGGGACACAACGTGGTGAAGAGGAAGTGCGAGGGATGGAATGTTCAGCAGTAAGGATAATGTTTTTGAGATATTCTACCTGGTCATCACAACTGGGGAAATCTTGTTCTTCAAAGGTCGCCAGGGAGAAATGAAGCTGCCAGTCAGCCTTCAGAAGCTGTCACTTAGGTGTTCACGAGGATGGGGTAGGAGTCAGCAAACTGATAGCACATGGGAAATGGTCGCTGGAGTAGGTGTCAGGAAGAATGGACCACTCAAGATGAGCGGCAAGCTGGGCAGTGCACAAGGAGAGGTCCAAATAGGAATAGGTGTGCGAGGAGTCGGAAAGGAAAGTGGGTGCTCCAGTGTTAAGGCAGAAGAGGTTAAGTTGGTTAAGAAGGTCAGCCAAGAGTGCACCTCTCTGGCAGGTCCTGGGAGAATTCCAAAGGGGATGATGTGCATTAAAGTCACCGAGTAGCAAAAAGGGTGGAGGTAACTGTCCAATAAGTTGAAGGAAGTCTGCCCTGGTGACAGCAAATGATGGAGGGACGTTTATGGTAGAGGGGGGAAAAAGTCAGGTGGGGAAGCAAAAGGCGAACTACAACAGCCTGAAGATTGGTAGTCATCCCATATGAGCACCATGACACTCCCATGAGATGGAATCCCGACCTCAGGGGGAAGATCAAAATGAATCAGTAAGAAATTTGAAAGCTCGAAGCAGTCGTAAGGGAGTTATTTCATTTCTTGAAGGCAGAGTACAAGGAGACACTGCGACACTAAAAGCAACAGTAAATCCTCTTTGTGGGACTGAAGACCGTGAACGTTCCATTGGAATGATGAAGAGATGTAGGGGTGTCACCTCGGCTGCTGCCAAGTGACAGCTAGGGAAGAGGCACTGCTACAGGACACGGAAGCAGGAGGATCCTGCTCCATGGGGTCCGTAGAAGCATCAGCTTGCTTGTGCAGACGGTCTGTGGAGTCCCACACTGAAAAACGGTTGTTGGTGCGCTCCAGTGACATGAAGTCTGGCCAGGTTAAGGTATCACATCGCAACACCATAGAAGAGGATCTTCGAGGTGGCAAAGGAGAAGAGCATTTGCCTTTGGTAGAATTCTTCGAGCCTTTCTGGCTGGATGGAGACTGGGGTGTTATTTGCCTGGAGGGACAGAGGAAATCTTCACAGAAGTACTCCTTTTGTTCTTTCCAGCCTACAGGTTGTGCAGCTGGTGGCTTCGTCCCTTGAGGCGAGTGTTTGACAGCTTGTTGCACAGCTGGACGGGGGGTATGGTGATGCTACCTTGACACTAGGCAATTTCACAACCTCAGAGCTGAATTTGAGGTCGCATGTCTGCATGGCCATGTCCTTTCATGGAGCGAGGGGTAACAAGAACCGAACTATAGGTACCAGATGGGAGAACCCAGGGTTTGCAACTAGCCAGTAACTTGTGAGCGACTGGACAAGGCACCTTTTCCTTTACCCTAACCTCTTGAACAGCTCGCTGATCAAGATACACTGGACAATTCCAAGAGGTGGCGGCATGGCCGCTATTGCAGTTGATACGGTGGGGAAAAGTAGGTGGACAATCACCCTCATGCATATCCGTACCACAGGGAGACATGTGGCTGGGTGTTGACAAGACATTCTAGTGTGATTGAATTATGAAACTGGTAGCAGCGCATCGTGTTCGGAATGTGCAGATGAACAGTGATAATTTCATAGGCTAATCTGAGCTTAGACAGAAGTACCTCTCTGTCAAAAGTGAGAAAGAGCATAAATTACACCACAGGAAGAATTCAAGGTTCTATGGGCCTCAACATGACCAGGGTAACCGCGGAGAAGCGAGGCAGCAAGCAGCAGCTGTATTTGAGAATCAGAAGTGGTCTCCAAAAGAAAAGTGCCAATCCGTAAACGAGAGCTGGATTTCACAGGGCCAGCAATTGTATCTACACCTTCGTGAATAATAAATGGATTCACTGTGGCAAAGGACTGACCATCTTCGGTACACGAGACCATGAGGAACTGTGATGCAGCAGGAAGGGTCTCTGAATCGTTAACCTCATTATGTTCGCGTTTTATAGATGTTGAGTGGGAGGATGATTGACTCATTGTGAGGAAATCCCCATATGATTGCCAGCGTCTCCGATGGCACACTCCTTCCAACTGGGGGCTCCCTTCACAAGGGACGCACCCACCGTAAGTGATTGTTCACACCTCAGGTCACACCTCCCAAACACCTGACAGAGGGACCAATTGGCAATTTGGGAAGGTTACAGCTCAGGCAATCACCCCTCCCTGGGCCTGACCTGTATCAGGGGGCATGTGCGAACCCTATCTCTCGACTGGGGCTGGGAATAACGCGTTACCCTGTCACCTGTTACGCATCAGACATGTGGGCTGGCCTTCAGGAGTGCACAGGGAGGGAGGGAAGAAGGAGAGGAAAAAAAGAAAAAAACGAAATGGAGGAAGGAGAGGAGAAGAGAAAAAATAAAGGAAAAGGGAGCGAAAAACGAAGGTGAGACTGTTCGCTCGTCAGCGACAGAATGCAGAACATTCCCAATAATAAACCAGACATGTTCCAAAAGGGAAGGGAAAAAGAATAACAAGAGTATAGACATGCAGCACAGAAAGGAAAAAAGGCCTGCAAAGTCTGGGGCCCCGTGGTAGCCAAGCACAAACCCACCAGTGGTGAGCCCCCAGGGGGATGTGTATCTTTGTTAAATGATTTTGTATAGCCATTTTAGGACGAGGATAAGATTTGTGCCTCAAAACAATGTTGGTTCAGTCAATATACATGCCATTTTGATATTTTTTGAAATAGGCATGGTCAATAAACAGCCAATATCGCTTTAAATTGAGTATGAAGCAATTCCAAAGAATGTGTGTGTGATTATAAAACTAACTTAGGATATTCAACATACCATTACAATTAAGTGAAAAGTAGTTATGAGTGCTTTATAATACAAACATTTCATATTTGATAGCAAGCCCAAAAATAATAAAAGGGAACCAAAATGGTTATGTTGACTAATAGTGCAATTTTTTCCAGTTTCTTAAAGAATTTAAGTTTTAATGAAATTGTGATTACTTACAAGGCAGACAAGCATTACTGGCTTACGGCCATAAACATCAGATACTCCACCAACAAGTGGAGATGCTAGGAACTGGAGGAATGAGTACATTGAACCTAAAAATCCTGGAACACATATAAAATAAAATATTGTAGATAATATTTGTTTGCAGCATTAACATATTTACAACACTCAATAAATCTTTTCTTTTTAAGCGTTCAGCTAACTCTGCTGAAGAAATTATTTTCTGTGGGCTAATTTGAATGTGAAAGCAAAATAAAGCTTAGGGGCTATCACAGCAATATGTTAGCAATCAGTCTCAGTGTTTTGCTGATGGAGGAGAGGTAGCCTATCTGAATGAGTCTCAGGCCAGCCAAATGTGCAATTACTTCATGGTGGTATGGTCTCTTTGTCATGTCATGTTTGTAGACAATGTGACTCATTACTTGGTGGCACTCTTATGTTGGATATTTATCTTTCCACACTATTTTTTGCTCTGTTAGTGAGTCATCTGATGTTGTTTTGGAGTTTTTCTTGTTGGTGTTTGGTAATTGTGTTTGACTGTGGCTGGCAGGTATTGGTGGTATTGGTTTTCTTTTGCTGGTTGGGTTACACTTTTGGGCAAAAAACTGAATACCAGCTAGAGTTGCTCACAGTTCTACGAATAACACTAATCTGAGTCGGATAGGAAGAGAAAAATGCTTCTACTTCTATTAAATAACCTTGTGATTGCTATTTGAATGATTCAAGTGGCAGTTTTCACCCCACATTAGATTTTTCTTCAGTGCCACATGCTTTCTATGTTGCTTTTTTTGTAAGTTACTGTACATGCAAAACTCTGTTAAGGGTGCCCAGCTGCATGCTGGCAACAATGCTCCCACCTACTGCAGCTTGTCAGTCACAGTATTCTTTTATTTCAGCTATAATACATAAAATAATTCCACATCATGAAATCCAATGTGTATATATAACTTCTGTTAGTGGTACAAATGCCATAAAGTGTGTGGGGTATAATGTGCTGCAATTAGTAAGCGTATTTGCTTTGCACTCACTGTCTTGCAACATTCGAGTTTAATATTTAATTCTACAGACGCACTAATGGCTCTGTTCTGTCCACGGTATCCACAATTCAAAATTCCTTAAACGTAGCAAGTGCTTTCCTCATACCATTGCTGACATAGCATTTCATAGGCCAGTATTTTTTAATTTATTTTCAATCAATGAAGTATGGTAATACTTTAAATACAATCTAAAAACTGCATATCTTTACTTTCCTCTAACAAAACTTACAGTACAGAAATTCTATTATGGGTAAAATAATCCAAGTTAACTGCAACAGTGTTTGTGTACATGCAAAATTATTGACTTTCTTGGAGGCTGTGTGCTTCAAAACATTCAAATATAGCCTATTAGACTGATGATTCTAATCTCTGCCGTGTAAGGTCACAAGTACATTGAGCTTAATTCGAAGAACAAAGTTGACAAGAACAGATAGCTGACACACAAGGCTTTTTGTGCAACACAGTGAGCATATTTTAATGTCCAAAACGTGTCCATACACATTAGAATCATATGGTATGTTACAGGTACTATTATTGTAAAACAAGAAAGGGTACAGTACTTACCGCCAAATAAGACAGAGTTAAATCTGTCTGGAGCACCCACAATCTGTTGAAAGTAACGTATTTTACTGAGTAGCCAAGGATACAACCCATCAGGCTTGTCATTTTGTCGATAATGATCAAGTAGTGATGGTAACAGTGGGAGTATCATTGTAAAAGCTAATAAATCAAGAAGCAGAGACACAAAAATAATGTAAACGGATGGGTGCGATTTTAAACTGGTGGCAGCCAATGAAGTACTTTTAACTTCTTCAGAGTTTACAGATTTTTCATGTTTTGTCCTTTCCCTCATCTCCATCGTGAGGCAGGTGGGAAAGCACTTTTCTGCGCCTCTTTAACGAAACCTGGAACAATTTCAATGTTGATTAGCCTTGTTTTGTGAATAACTATGCTGAATTATAGTTAGTTATGCCTATCTCCTTGTTACGTGCACCATATTTGTGTGAGTAGGCTCTACATTTGCAGTAATTTATAACTGACTAATGAAATTAAACTATACTAATACATGACTGTACTAACAGTAGACTTACAGGCCTCCACTCTAATAACAAAGTGTATCTAATAGCATACTAGTACAAGGCTTACAGAGTTTGAACATGAACAGATACGTGAAAATATTCACCATATACTGAAGCATTTTAAGGTCCACTGAAATACACTGGCTTTCTGGGGTCGTTAGGTAATTTTTCCGAGGAGTGTAAGACGCAAACAAAAAAATATATAAATTTATATATTCGGCCGGTCACCACCGTCTTTACATGAATAAAACAACAACAGTAATAATGCTGGATCTGTCTGAATGTTCAAGTCAGGTGGAATACGAAACTTAACACGTCTATGTGTGTGGATAGCTGAAATAGCAATAAATCACTCCAGTACAATACTTACAAACGTGAATGTTTAAGAGGAAGCGCTGTGGGTTCCACAAAACTACTGCCGAAAATTAAAACCGGTTTCTGCACCTATGACTCACTAAAACATGATTTCTCCGGATTCACTACTTGTTGAAAAAGATATCTATAGCGCCGATGGTGCACGAATACACTTCAGGCACTTCGCTCACTGTCACGTTAAAACATTTTTGAACTACCACATAAACCATCACCAAACTGTCTTGACACGATGAGACACGTACTGAGCACGAATATAGGACACCCCCACTCTCCATCTGACAATCATTTTCTCCGCTATCACCTGCATTCACTTTTCCACTTTCTACACCACGCCCACCACCTACCTTTCCCCTGCACTTTCTTAAAATGCCGCTAACCATAGATATACATACTCTATACCCGTATCCACAGATCACATTAATTCCAGAGATGTAACATTCCAGAAAACAAATCATGACGTGCGTCTCGCGGGCCCCGAGGAATCGCTTCATGACGTCATCAGTAAGGCTGAAAGCGTGACAGCGCTGCCTGGTGACTAGACCTGTAAGCAACTCTGTTGACGTAAGTGACGTCACATGTTGGCTACAGTGTTTATACAGACTTGCCTTCGGCTGTTGTTTTGGAATGTCAAATCAATCCAGATTGTTTGAATGAAGCTTCCGTTAGCAGAATAAAATGTAGCAAGAAGGTTTAAATGCGAATAATCTGCATTATGGTGACATGCTAAATCCGCAGCGTAGTCAAAGTTACATATTAGAGTCGTACGTGATTGATTGAAACCAACCGATTACAAATTATTGGTCGAAAGGCAGAGTGATTTATAGCATAACACATATTACGCATTGCGGACAATGTGTCTAAATGTTTTTCACGCATTAACTGCAGCTTACTACTGTAGGCTAACTACCACTGAGACGTTTGCAGCACGAATTTGTCTTTGAACCCATACCAGCAGTAGCAAATGCGGAAAAACAAATCAAATATGTTAAAGGATGCGTAGTGGAACGCCCATTGCATTTTTCCAGTTTGTGTACGATATCTGTACGTAATATTCGTCAAAACACGTCGGATGATTGTTCATTTTCTAATATATGTTTTTTGGGGATGACCTAGTAGTTTTATTTTTTTTATTATGAGAAATGCGTTCAATGTGGGAAAGTGCATTTAAATATGCAGCAAACAAATATTAGGCAAAGACACACGTCTGTCTGTTACCACAACCTTTATTCCTCATTCGCTGTGTTCCACAACTGTCAACGAAATTATCGCTTTTCAACCTAATGTAGACCTCAGACTATGCTACAAATAAAGTTATTACTACTGACAAGGTTTCTAGGGAAAAGGGGAGGAGGGGGGCGAAATCCAGTATAGTGCTCTTGCCCTGTGTGTGTTACCGATATGCTTAAATTTTGATCGTTGTTTTTCTGTAAACAAACAGCTATATGCCAATCACATCTTCCTGTATGTAGTTTCTCAAAAATTCAGTTTATGTGATCTTAAGATAAAAGAGCTCAATGAGGGAATATTAATAGATCAATGCAATACTGACATCTCCAAATTGTAAGACTGCTATAGATGCAAGTCACTGATTGTCAGAGTGTGTCACTGGGACAAAACATTTGAAGTAAATCACGAAGCTTTAGGTTAGTTCAACTATTACTTCTTAATGTAGTAGGCAGTCACAATTTTCTTCCGTATTTTTATGTATATACATACTACGCAAGCAACCAAATAGTACTGTTCCACTCGCAAATAGAGAGAGGGAAGAAAGGCTGTCTGTCATCCGATCCCTGATTTCTCATGCCTTCTAAATTTTCTCAATAGTGTTATACAAAATAATACTCGCACATAGTTTGAAACTACTGGTAACCTATCTAGAATCCAGCCTCTGACTTGCTTCAATGTGTTGCTTAAATCTGACCTCGATCTCAAACTTTGGAGCAGTACTCATGAATGTGTCACATAAGTGTTCTATACGGGTGGTCTAAGTAATCTTCCCCTCATTTCCAGTCACAAAAAGTATTCATCTTCCCAGAGGAAGGAAGTAATGACCCTGAAAGCTAGAAATGTTTTTTTTTTATTCAAGTGCTGTTTTTCTCTCATACTTCATACAAAGCATTTCAGAATTTTACAATGAGTACTGGCAGCCCTACATATAATGGTAACATTAAAACCCTGTTAATTTGAACCTTAGTGTGAATTAGCATATGCATCCTTGAGTCGAAACATTATGTTTAATTATAATTATAGAAGGAGAGGCTAATAAAATATTTTTTTTACTTTCTATTTTTTTAATATCTTAGGATTTTCAGTTTTCTGCCTGATGTCTAGCAGCAACCTGTTAAAGACTTTCGATCAGAATGTGAAATTCCGTTGTGAATCGTAGGCAGGGATGTATAGTCTACATGGATATTGTTTTTCCTTCCAGTATTTTGCAAGTTCGTTTCACCGAACAGAGTAGAATTACCCCTATTATGAACAGCAAATACTATTAGGGAGTAAATATGTTGACATGTAAGTGAAAGACTCCGAAGTCCCTGAAGAGACTTCTGTAAGAAGCTGCACTATCGATTTTACACAATAATTTTACTCACATGGATCAGAAGTTCTGTTAACTTGCCATATCAGATTTGAATAATATCGCAATCTTTTCATAACAGCCTCCATCACCGTCACCAGTAATGGTGCTGGTGTACTGTAGCAGCACATTAAAAGTGTTTCAACTGAATTGATTCTGCATTATTTCTCTTCCCCATGTCCTTGACATTAATGCTACCAAGTTATGTTCTTGTACGGTAATTAGTTTCCATGTTATAACATGTTAAATATAGAAAGTGTAACTGTAACCAAGCAGTAGTTTTCTTTGATGACAATATCAGTTCCAGTGCACAACTCAATTTCAAAATCTGTCTTGTGGGGTGAAAATCCGTTACTGCTGCTATCTTGTGCTGACAATGAGATGACTTTCATAGAAATACTGAATTATTTCATTTGTAATACAGTTTCATAGTTTTTGTAGTTGCTCATGATCTTTACACTTGCATGCAATGGGTGTAGCATCAGCATAAAGAACCATCCTTGAATTGGAGGAACAGTATTTTATCATTTACACAAATCAACAAAAGAAAGTATCCCAGTACAAAGTCCTGGGTACCCCGTATTACCTATCAGTAATGTTAGATCTGTGTGTGCCACTCGCCATCCTTATGAGTGAAAACTGATTTGTGTTAGATAATGTTTTATTAAACTGTGAACAATTATCAGCATAATTACCAGCCATTTTCCCTTAGTATTTACTGTCTCTCTCTACAAGCAACTGATAGAGATTTAGCTAAAACAAACCTGTAATTTCAGATGGAGGTCTGTCTATATCTAAAATTATGTTTCCTTTCCCATCTATAGCTTATCGCAGAAAGTTCAGGAACACCTACAACACGTAGGAATTACATCTTTGAGCACCAATTATTACCACTTTTTGCAACATCACCATAAGGTTTGATATCCCTACTGAAAGATGAGCAGAAATTCTTTGTTAATGGGTTCAAATCAAATGGCTCCGAGCACTATGGGACTCAACTGCTGAGGCCATTAGTCCCCTAGAACTTAGAACTAGTTAAACCTAACTAACCTAAGGACATCACAAACATCCATGCCCGAGGCAGGATTCGAACCTGCGACCGTAGCGGTCTTGCGGTTCCAGACTGCAGCGCCTTTAACCGCACGGCCACTTCGGCCGGCCTGTTAATGGGTGCATAATAAGATTCTTTTTTGGTATACCAGTGCTCAGTAATAACTGAAACATCCAGTTTATTAAAAACATGCTATTATGTCCAAATCATTGTGCTTATTTCCTAGGCTCGTAAAGTTTTGGAGGATGATCTTGGTTTGCAGGTTGCATTATCAACACTTTTTCTTTAACTGTAAATATCCTCATTAAGCAAATCAGATGTACTTGTCAAACTGGGAAGACTACACAAAAAGGCCACACATACACAAAATAATAATAAAAGGAAAGATTCCAAAAGAGTTCCTGACAGCAAAATGTAAAACTTAATTGTTTTTGGGTTATATTACTTCTTATATCCTTCATTCAAAAACTTAAGAAGGCTATTAGTTTAGTGTCTTCAAGGCATAATGCTGTTTCATTGAGCATCGCAACAATCAAGTCTGAGATAGTAGTGTACTATGATACTACCTATGAAGAAATTGATGCACTGGATGTGAAGTGCACAGTTTAGTCTACCCAGCAGGTGTTCCAGAAGATGGCCCTGCACTGTTCTATACCATCATGAATATAGCTATACATTAGTGACAGAAAATTGAATAATCACATTTTTGCTTCAAGTTTCTGAAATGGCAGTTGATGAGATCATATCTGAAGAGACAGCTATCAACCCCCACACTTTCAGCATGAGGTAGGACTAGCAATTACCAGAATTCTGAAATGTGGATCTTGTAAACCTAGAGTTCCTCTAGGAAAACAAGTAAGATGTGACACGTGTTCCAGATCAAAGATGAGAAAATAAAAGGTTGCTGTATTAGTTATAGCACACAAATCTGCGGTGAATAAGAAGTGTGAAATGACTGTGTTCGCCGGCCGGGGTGGCCGAGCAGTTCTAGGCGCTACAGTCTGGAACCACACAATCACTACGGACGCAGGTTCGAATCCCGGCTTGGGCATGGATGTGTGTGGTGTCCTTAGGTTAGTTAGGTTTACGTAGTTCTAAGTTCTAGGGGACTGATGACCTCAGAAGTTAAATCCCATAATGCTCAGAGCCATTTGAATCAACCATTTTTTGACTGTGTTCAAAGCTATGTAGACTTGTTTAATTCCTGGTTTAAGTAATTCACATTATTTCATTGCTGTTTCCTGCTGTCATCCATTAATACCTCAATGTCAACAACTACTTTGTTACTTTAAAACCTTCAGCATGTTCACTGTGGCTGACACAAAGGTCAATAAGAGCTACTAACACCATGCTTTTAAGTGTCATCAGCAGTGAATGTGCAAAACAAGAACATTTTTGCAATTTAATTGAAAGTCCCAATTCAGCTTCCTTTTTGAGGCGTTTATTTTTAAATATTAA
Organism: Schistocerca nitens; assembly: GCF_023898315.1. NCBI lineage: Eukaryota > Metazoa > Arthropoda > Insecta > Orthoptera > Acrididae > Schistocerca > Schistocerca nitens. Next base: position 676,957,856 of record NC_064618.1, read on the forward strand.
AACTGATGAGAGTTTCATTACGAGACCACTAATTTTGAAATCTGGATGACATCATCCCAGCACTGTAACAAAATGTGCACCATACAAAACGGGTTCAATGCGATCGCTCCTCTCAACAAATTTGCACCTCAGATGTGTTCTATGTCATATAATACTACAGTTAATTTCCCATATAGACCTATCTGAGCAAAACCAGTTCTTGCGTGTCCAAGTTTATCTCATCTAGGCATTGCACCTTTCCCTTAACTTTAGTGTGCTTTACAATAAAATTTGTATGAAAAGTTTTCTGTGTAAATTACCTATTCTACACCTACAGCTAATGCTTGTGTAACCCAGTGTGACATTCAGGTGGGTTTACTTGTGTGTCAATATAATTGTCAGGTTTGGTATGAAAGGGTTTCTTGAAATATATTCCCACATAAATTTTTTAGTATCTATTCTCAGTTGCAAAATATATTACGCATTATCAGTGCCATTTTAATGCAAAAATTTTAAATCATGCTGGGGAATATACCAATGACACAGCTCCAGCACACCTCAAAAATTTGATTTTAGTTGCTTCAACCAATGAGAATTACGGATCAAGTCTTGCACTGCCCTGTTTTGTGTATTAACCCGTTGGCTGGCATGAAGGTGCCGGTGGTCACAGCAGACTGCTCTGCTGGGGCCAGCAGTGATATGGTAACAACCAGGTATCAGAAATTTTACACTTTAATCTTACCGAGGAAAAATATTTACTTATATTTGATATTCCTTGCCGTTTCCAGACTATTTTTGGGTCTGCAGTATTTTTATATAATGTCTTACAAAACCAAACAATTAAATGACTACAAAGTTATTCATGAATTCATTTTTAGATACATATTTAACTGTGTAAAGGATAATTCCTGAAACAGTAATTAGCACTCTAGCTGTTCTTTTTAGCCACGACTGTACAGATGCATATACTTCACATTCAAAGTTCCTAAATGCCTGCTTAACAGATTGACTACCATGCTGCTCACAGCATGTGGTGAAACATCCATTACTAATCATGTCAGGGTCAAGAAATGCAGAAGATAATCTCTTGGGGAGTTCTATAACCTAAAAACGTAAAATTATAACTAAAAAGGCCATTTCCAGTTATGTCTACCAAGCGTATTATGCTTTCAGTCAGTGATTTCAAGTTTACTCACATGGATAAAAAGTTTTGTTAACTTCCCACATCAGATTCGAATAAAATCGCAAGCTTTTCATAGCAGCCTCCATCACCGTCGCCAGTAATGGTACTGGTGTGGTGTACTGTAGCAGCACATTAAAAGTGTTTTAGTTGAATTGATTCTGCATTATTTCTCTTCCTCATGTCCTTGACATTAATGCTACCAAGTTGTGTTCTTGTACAGTAATTAGTTTCCATGTTATAACATGCTATATATAGAAAGTTTAACTGTAACCAAGCAGTAGTTTTCTTTGATGACAATATCAGTTCCAGTGCACAACTCAATTTCAAAATCTGTCTTGTGGGGTGTAAATCCATTACTGCTGCTATCTTGTGCTGACAATGAGAGGACTTTCATAGAAATACTGAATTATTTCATTTGTAATACAGTTTCATAGTTTTTGTAGTTGCTCATGATCTTTACACTTGCATGCAATGGATGTAGCATCAGCATACAGAATTATCCTTGAATTTGGGGAGCAGTATTTTGCCATTTACATAAATCAACAAAAGAAAGTGTCCCAGTACAAAGTTCTGCGTACCTTGTGTTACACATCAGTAATGTTAGATCTGTGTGTGTCACTCACCATTCTTAACAGTAAAAATTGATTCCTGTTAGATACGATTGTATAAGACCATGAACAATTAACAGCCTATTTACCCAGACATTTTCTCAGAGTATTTATCATCTGTCTCTGCAAGCATGTGATGGAGATTAACTAGAAAAATACCTATACTTGCAGATGGAGGACTGTCCATACACACAATTATGTGTTTCCTTTTCCATCTGTAATTCATCACAGAAAGTCCAATGACATATTCAGCAGGTAAAGAACTTACAATATGGGGCAGTAATTCTTCCAACTTTTTGCAAACTTTGAAACATCATCATAAAGCCTGAGTTTCCTACTGAAAGATGAGGACAGATTCTTTGTTAATGGATGCATACTAAGGTTCACCTTTGGTATCCCAGTGCTCAGTAATAACTGAAAAATCTCATTTATTAACGTATGTTAGATGTCCTAAGCACTGTGCTTACTTCCAAGGCTTATAAAATTTTGGTTTATAATCTTAAAACTGTATTTGGATTTGTGGATCATATCTGCAGATTTAACTCCACACTGTGTATTAACTAACTTTACAGGCTGCATTGTCACTACCTTTTTCATTTCTTTGTTTGAAGCCGTAAGTATCCTCATTAAGCAAAGCAGATGTACTTGTCAAACTGGTAAGAGGCCACACATGTAAAAAGATAATGATGATGACGATAATAATAATAATAATAATAATAATAATAATAACGAGCATAAACTAGCAAAATACACAAAGCAATCACTCATATAAATACATCGGCTACACCACTGCAATTTCATTTGCAAACAACAAATAGAAACAGTAGATCACATCGCAAGCGGATGTAAAATACTAGCAAATACAGAATACCCCAGAAGACATGATAACGTAGCAAAAATAATACATCAACAACTTGCCATACAACATAAACTAATAAAACAACACGTTCCCACATACAAGTACGCACCACAAAATGCAATGGAGAATGATGAATATAAATTATACGGGAACAGAACCATTATAACAGATAAAACAACACCGCGTAACAAACCTGACATCATACTCACCAATAAAAAGAAGAAATTGACGCAACTAATCAAAACATCCATACCCAATACAACAAATATACAGAAGGAAACAGGAAAAAAAATTGAAAAATACATCCAACTGGCTGAGGAAGTCAACGCAATGCAGCTACATCCAAACTTATATATACAATTACAGAAATCTGTAATTATTGATACATGTTCAATTACTCGAAAGTTCCTAAATGCAATGTAACATACACCATACAGTTAAAAGGAAGTCACGCTTGATCAAGGTCCGCGTCACTTTCCATTTTTGACCAGACATAACGTCTGAGAAAAGAAAGAATGATAATAATAATAACAATAATTATAGTATGGTTCATACTGTTATCCATTACTGTCAGAATGTCAACTACTACTACTACTACTCTGTAACAATAAAAAAATAATAATAATAATAATAATAATAATAATTATTATTATTATTATTATTATTATTATTATTATTATTATATTTCAAAGCAGTTTCTGACAGCTGAACATAAAACTTATTTGTTTTAGGAGATATTAAGTAATATCTAAGAATGCTGTTAGTTTTGTGTCTTCAAGGCATAATGCTGCTTCGTTGATCATAGCAACTAACAAGCCTGAGATAACAGTACTGTGGTATTACCTAAGAAGAAATCAATGCACTGGGTGTGAAGTGCACAATTTACTCTACCAGCAGGTATTCCACAACATGGCTTCACACAGTTCTATACCATCATGAATATCTTTGTAGTAAATACATTACTGATATATTCATCATTGACAGAAAATTGAGTCACATTTTTGCTTAAAGTCCCTATAATGGCAGTTGATCAGACCATATCTGAAGAGACAGCTACCAACCTGCACTTCCCACAGGAGGCAGAACTACCGATTAGCAGAATTCTGAAACGTGGATCTTGTAAACCTAGCAAAACAAGTCCGAGGTGGCATGTGTTCTACATGCGCGGTGGCTAGGAAGTGTCTCTAATGACTGTTCAAAGCTATGTAGATTTAATTCATGGTTTAAGTAATTTACATTATTTCATTGTTATGGTTCATACTGTTATCCATTACTGTCAGAATGTCAACTACTACTCTGTTACTTTAAAATCTTCACCAAGTTCACTGTGGTCAACCTAAACCACCAACCCCGTGCTTTCAAGTGTCACCTGCAGTGAACTGTGGAGAGAGAGGGAGGGAAAGAAGTTGCAATGTATTGGGAAGTCCTAATTCAGCTTCCTTTTCAGGTATGTTCATTTTGAAATATTAAAACTAAGAAGAGTTTCATTCCTAGGCCCCTAATTTTGAAATCTGGACCACCTCACCATGCCAGCAGTGGAACAAAAAGTATACCATATGCATGACAGGTCCAATGTAAGCTCTCCTCTCCCAGAAATTCACACCACAGAGATGTTGGGAACACAGGAAACTGCACCAAATATGTAATTATAATTCCACAGTTCATTTTCCAAGTATTTGAGCAAAACCAGTTCTGGCATGCCATAAAATTTGTACGAAGAGTTCTCTGAATATTCTGTACCTACAGCCAATGGGTGCATAACCTAGTGTGCCACTCGGATGGGTTTGCTTGTGTATCAATTGTCATGTTTGATTCTGGGGGTTTCATAAAATGTATTCCCACATCAGTTTTTAAGTATCTATTCTCAGTTGCAAAATATATTATGCACTTGTCAATGCTACTTCAGTGTTAACATTTTAGATCATGCTGGGGAATATACCAATAACACTGTTTGAACATACCTCAGAAATTTTATTTTCTTCAACCACAGAGAACTAGGGACCAAGTTCTGTGTAATAACTGGTTCGCTGGCACAAGGTGCTGGTGGTCACAGCGGATAGCTCTACTGTTACCGGTAGTATGTTATCAGCATTTTTACGCTTTAATTGTATTGAGCAAAAATATTTGCATCTGACATTCCTCATCATTTCCACAACACTTTTGGGATTGCAGTATCTTATAAAATCAAATGATTAAACGATTAGAAAGGTGTCCACAAATTCAGTTTTACACATATTTCAGCACAGGATACCTGACTGTGTAAAGGGCAATCCCGCAGACAGTATTCATGCTCCAGGTTACTAGGAGCCTGGTTAACACACTGACTGCCATCCTGCTACACCAACAATGGCAGAATCACACACCTTACTTGGTGTGCCCAGCCTGCCAGTGAAACATCTGTCACTAACCAAGTCAGTCAACATGTTAAATATAGAAAATTAAGGCCAGCAATTACTATAATCTAAAAAAAGTAAAATTACAACTGAAAAGGCAATTTACAATTGTGTCAATCAAGTAAATTTTGCTTTGTGTCCTTGATTTTTTTGCCACAACTGACTAGTAAACATGCATACTCAAGGACTGCTGAATATTCATACTTTACCTGTTAAAAATAAGCAAAGCCATTAGAAACAGCTATGCACATAGTCCAATTTATGTTGAAATTATTACCTGGGTATTTCAATTACATTTGGGAACTATAGGTAACAAGATAAAAAACAAAAGAAACACACAGACACAGAATTAATTTCTTTATTAACAATGCTTGGGTTTCCACATCACCATAGAGGTACCAAGCTTGATGCGTTACTCATTATTTTACATGGCGAGTTTCCCCAGTAGGCCTACAAACCATGAAACACTCACAAATCAAAGGGAGATCAAGTTAGATCTTACAGTACGTGTGATCGAAACCAGTATGTACTGTCAACACTTCAGATTCAGGTTGTTTCAGTGCACTAGCAATGTTCAACTTCTCGTCAGTGGTCGGTTTGGCAAACGTGCTCTTCGGACGGATGTTATGCTTATTAGGTATTCGTTGTACTTTCACCTTTTCATTGCTGGCACAATGTCGACCTTCCCTATTGCAGCGAGAGTTAACAATTAGTAGCAAACTGTCAATTTCTTTTTCCACAGTACCTACAGTTTCTCTATCCAATTGGTCTACTTGGCCTAACAGAACTTTCAATTTGGCTTTTAACTGTGTTCCATGAGAGGCAATTTCCTCATTATCACTTTGTTTTTTCATCAAAGAAAAAATGTCAGAAGCCTCTTTGATTGAAGTAGTTTCCATCATTTTGCCTGTTTTAATAGAATGTAATCCATACATCATCGAGACAGCGTGAATATGTTTACATATATTCAAATTTATTAAATTGTCTGGGCAACAGCAAGAAAAACTGTGCACACATATCTCACATGCAGAGCACAACAGTTTGCACTTCAGGTCACAGTCCAAGGTTTGTAGGACAACAGTGTATGTCATACCACTTTTTGACTGAGATTTTACCTGAAAATGCTTCCCATCATTACTGGCCGCAATCTGTCCCCTGTCAATTTTTTTTGACTCTGTATGTCGTTGTTGAATCTGCTGCAGTCTATAGGAGTGCCCACCCTTAAAGAGTTTCACAATTCTCTCAAAAAATTTATCCCTCGTTAGCTTCATAAGTATCAGCAGCAACTTGTCCAGTCTGTTATTAGTCTTTCCGTCCAGATAACAATACTTCAATACTCTATGCATGGCTTCGAGGTGCATATTAGTGTTGATATTTAAACTGCGGCGATGACAGTAAGCCCAATGTTGAGGCCTGAATCCATAAGTATTCGAGAAATATATTCCAAAGTCTTTTGTGTTTTCATCTTCTTGGAGTTCCCTCTCAAACAACTCCAACAGCTCACCGAACTTGTCTACATCAGGTTCTTCCAGCAGCATGCGTAAGGCTTTGTAAACCTGGGTTTGTCTCTGTGGGCCACCACACACTTTCCTTAAGTTTTTTCTCCAGGAACGGTCAACATGCCACGTACATAGCAAATTATTATCTGCTAGGCCCATTACACGCGCCCATGCACATCGGAAAATTTGCGTATCATCTGACATAAAAACAGATGGTTTTATTAGACCTGCTTTCTCTTTGACACAGGTAAAAAATTGGGTCATTACTGTAGTGTTCTCTTTATTCGAAACACAGAAGGCAACTGGAATGCCGCTTCCAAATTCATCAAGAACTAATAGTGTTGTTACTAGTAACTTGTACACATTTGTACAATGTGTTGAATCTACACATACAGTTTTTGGGCCAAACTTCTGAAGCATCTGACACTGTAGATCTGTCATTAGCACAATCATCACATCATTGTCCGATGAATAGTCCACATTACCGATGACATTTTTGTTCATTAGAACACAGTCTTTTATTTGTTCTAAAAAGATGCTCACACTTGTTGCATCATTGGCATGGAACTGGTGACTATTAATTCCAAAGTCCCTCTTTATGTTATGGAGATCCTTTCGAGTTAAAAGGTGGAGTCTTTCTACCTCTTCGGAATTGATGGACTCTCTCACATCATCCAAAATTCTTTGGAAGGTCACGCCTTCGGCTATTTTACCTGTAACATTTCTACAATTAATAAAGCTAGAAACACATCATTAATCACATATGTTTCACTGTTTACTTAATTCTACCAGGACATATATGTGGGGAGGGGTAATAAATGCCCTCAACAGTCAACACAGTGCACAATTGCCATAATTTATAAAGCTTGCTATAATTCATAAAGGACCACAGAAACAGTCATTTCAATTCAAATATACAGGAATTTTATCTTTCCATTGACGTAAACTGTATTTGTATTTTTACTTTACATTTGTAAGGGATCCAGGTAGCACCAATATGTTCGGGTATATATTATGTGCCACATGAAATTTCAGGTCATACACTGGCAAAACAACACTATGTAGTAAGGCAAATATACTGAGAATGTATCAGACTTTAGCAGCATATTTAATTTTGACCTTTGTTAGTGTTGCTGCTGTGACTAACACTTTTATGAAAGATCAAAACAAATCATTGTCAAACTGTGATAAATAAGCCTTTGTACATGTAGTTTGCTATAGTAGAGTATGGAAGAGAGGCACAACAGGCAGGGCAAAACTGAGGTGGCAGTGACACCTAATTACTACATGGTAGCCAAATGAAAAATGTCCTGAGGGACTATACTGAGAAGGATGAAAAATATCAACATCTTTTCAGATGAAAGAATAGGACCATTACTTGCTATAGAATGGTGAGGATACCGATGTGCTAGACATACAGGTAAACCACAAGCAAACTGCAAAATGGTGGTCAGAAGAAACAGATAAAGGAATAACAAGGATAACAAAGAATGGAATATGAGAAAGGACAGATAGTGAACCAGGGAGTATCAATCTGGAGATTTTGAAACATTGTACCAAGATAGTAAAATCAGTACCAGTTATTCAACAAAATGGTATGTGGAAATTTAATATGTGAAGAAATGTCAGTTACATTACTACCAAATGGAGATCACTAAATTTGTTTGAACTATATAGGAATTTGTGTTACATATCATTAAGAAGAATTTAAAGGTAAAAAGAAAAGACAGGGCTAAACCTAATTTTAAGACTTTACCACATTTTCACACTATAACATTGCAAAAAAAAATTGACACCAGCTAAAAGAAAATTGCATGTTTTCATAGATTTAGATAACACTTATGATACTATTCCAAGGAATGTACTTTGGAAAGCATTACATATGGTGGGCAGGGAGGACCTCTCCATAAAAATAAACATAGTTATAATTACACCAAACTAGAACTACCCACAGCCCCAAGAACATATTATGAACACACTTTAGTTAATTTATTCTTTAAGAGTCACTATCTACATTCCCCATGTAAGAACCTCATAACCAGGAATGCCAATCAATGTGATACACATCAGTCTGCTATGTTTCCACCAGCAAATTTGTTGCATATGTTATGCACAATTTCTGGTCAAACTATGCACACAATCTGATACAAATACCCTTTCTGTAAATAATACAACACACTGTCCTGACTTAAATAGCCTTAAATTATTAAAAAAGTTATAACTAATATTAAATAAATCTGTATAAAAGCACTATTTAATACTGTTGCATCTATTCTACGGTTAAGGTAACACTCACCAGCAATGACTTCCCTTTCAGATCTAGGGAGTTGTAGAAACCCTATATTCTTTTCATATCCAAAATGGGTTTTGAAATAAACAACATTACAAATACCATTTGTATCTTGGCTAACCTCTATGGCAGCAGTGCAATGACCTCCCATTTTCTTACTGCCTTGCGACTTAGGCTGCCTCTGACCTTTTGATTGAGATTTGAATACCCCAGATCTATGACACATGTAAATGGTCTTAGTGGCACCTTTCATAGGCTTAGCACCACCGTGTGTTACAAAGCTACTGCTTTCTTCCTTCTCTTCTCTCGACTTCCACATCAGAAAGTCTGAAACACCCATTACAAAGAAATATTACACTACTCACAAATCTGCTTTCTGTCGCGCAATCCATACCTATTTTACTGCCAAAAAGACTTACTACGGTCAGTGATGTAACTTTGAACCTCAGAAGTTTTCATGTCTGTATGAACATGTTACTGAACACTATTTGAGCGATACTAAACTTGAATGCAGTTACTACACAATTTCTGATCAACAAATCAGTTCAACATTACATCTGAATACTACAGGCACAAGGATCGAAATTTCGCTAGACATTTTACTTTTCTTGTACATCATAAAATTATTATACGATGATACTTACCGTCCATTGACTGAAATATAAGATTTTCTTTCTCTGTTGGAACCACGTGCTTTTCCTGTACATGTGCTCTCAACTTAGCCAAACCGTTAAACGAATAACTACAATCGTCCTGTGGGCATTTCACTGTACCATCCGTATTCGGTTCTATATCATGCACTTTCCTTATGTGTGCATATAAAGTTTTTCGTAACTGAAATGTCTTATCGCAAACAAAACACGTATTCAAACCCTCCATCTTACGCACCGTATCAGCAAAGAATGCCTTGGTTGAAAGAATATCTACGGTTCGAAAACTACCAGCGATATTGCCTAGCATGAGAGACGACGTCATGTCTCATGTTATGACGTCATGATTCCTCGGGGCCCGCGAGACGCTTCTCAAATCATGCTCCGCAGACCATACTCGGCACCAATGATCTCAATTCTTGGTACTCAGCTACATATCCGTAAAGGGAAAGGCCGGAAGCGTATACAACATGCACCCGATGGCTTTGGGAAAAACGGTTTTTTCAAGCAAAACCAGGTTACCGAAGGAACATAACAAACATCAGTTCTCTAGAGAGAAACATAATTAGAATGGACCTACATTCCGCACAAGCTGCAAACAGTTCAATAGAATCGTCGCTGTTTCGTAGTAAACAGGTACTAGTGTACATTACAGATCACAGGTTAAACCAACGCGGTGTAATCCTTAATGTCGATCTGAATATTACGGACGAAGAACTATTTCAAACCATAGAATCACCAACAAAAGTTCTCAGCATCAGATCCCAGATAGCACAGTAAGCCGGTTTCAAACTTGTTTCCAGCTGTAAAGTTCAAGTATATAAGCTTGATCAAAGCTGAAATATTCAGGCCTGTTAGCTGGATTCAAGCTTGAAACAAACATCAAAGTTGGCAGAGTTCAAGCTATATTTCAAGCTTGACTTATCAAGCTTGGCTCCAGCTGTATCTACACACGTGGAATACACCCTGGTATTTACAGCTTGTTTTAAGCTATATAAATATTAATCTGAATTTATTGAACCTAATTAATTAAATAAATATCAGAATGGAAATGGTGTGAAAAAATTATGAAGAAGTTTTAATTTATTTGTGCCACGTATTAGAGAGTTAGTTTAAAATGACCTCTTTTTGCTCAACCACTTGTAATATGTATTCTTAGCTGGTAATCCATTTCACTTTTATCCAGGCTCAATTTTTCTACGTAAAAGAATATGGTATTCCTTTACGTTACGTAATATTTAACATTTGTAACATTAACGTACCGAACTGTTTTCTAGTATAAAACAAACTTGTCAACAAACCACAACCACAACCATTAACGCGCGTCACAAAGGTAAAATGGCCGTAAACGTAGCAAGGCTCAGAAAAGTAAATAAAATAAGATAAAACAGAACTGGAGACAGCCACACTCAAACCAAACTCCGCGCCGTCATGACGTCACACACAACACCCTTACGTCACGGCTTATAAACGCTTGTGGCGCTTCCAGTGGACGTCTATGGAAGCTATTAGTGATGGGCTAAACTGCGATTTTCCGATATCAGTGATTTCTGTGAATGCTACTTTTCAGTATCTGTTATTCTTAACTGCGATTTGTCGCAGTTAAGAGTCGCAGTTAAGGAACATAGGTCGTGTATCCCTCCGCCACTGCTATTTCTGCGATTTCTGCTACTTCCGCGATTTCTGCGACTTCTGTGATTTCTGCTACTTCTGTGATTTCTGCGATTTCTGCTACTTCTGCGATTTCTGCGACTTCTGCTACTTCTGCGATTTCTGTGACTTCTGCTACTTCTCGCTCGGGTTCCCGGGTTCGATTCCCGGCGGGGTCAGGGATTTTCTCTGCCTCGTGATGGATGGGTGTTGTGTGATGTCCTTAGGTTAGTTAGGTTTAAGTAGTTCTAAGTTCTAGGGGACTGATGACCATAGATGTTTAGTCCCATAGTGCTCAGAGCCATTTGAACCATTTTTGCTACTTCTGCGACTTACCACTGTATGAAAAAGTTACATCTGTCAACACAGAAAATTGCATCGCAACAAACCTGTCATTGGCAAGTATGTTTTACGTTTTTTCTTCCGTTGGCTTTAATTTTGTATTAAAGAAACAACTGTGAAAATATTAATAGTGTAATTAATATGTAAGTAGCCGTACAGTACCGTAATAGTTCGTATTTAGAAAATGAATTCTAACATATTGTTATGTTCACAGGTACCTGAACTACATTTGAGTCACTCAGTAAAGTGATAACTCGAAATATCATTGTCAACAGATCTGAAGAAATTGCCACTGCGTCTTTAGACCGTTTTCGTCAGACGAGAGGTTAGTTTCTAAGCGTTTCGATGGACTTAATTACTTCAGTGAGATCGTTCTTGCAAATGTGATATTCATTATAGCAAATATTAGCAATCTACTCTGTCAATTATATTGTTAGTAATTAATGACAGCAAAAATTGTTTAATAATCCTTGTGTTTTTGCAGACACAGTTCTGTTTCTGATTACTGGTTGCTGTACATATCTATCCACATCAAGGCTGTTGGGAGAGACTCGTGAAGATTCAAGACAGCTCTTAGAGGATTTGCAGTTTAAAAGTGAAATAATTGTGAAATAAGTGTGTGAATGATTAAACTGTGTTTTATTGAAGTTGTTGTGCGATTTTAAAGGAATAATAAATGTCAAATACAGTGAGTGAATAATAAAAATCTCATTTTCCACATGTTTATCCGTCCTATACCCATAATTTTCCGCCACTTACTTATTGGTAAACACTTGTTGGAGAGCGACATGCCGCCCCCCCCCCCCCCTTTCTCCACAATCTTTGTGTGACACTGACCTGTAACATATCCCGAAGTCTACAATATGCATTTTGAGGCTGTTGATATGAAAGTGGGAAGTACAGATCTTCCAGTTAAATCAGGAATAGCTTAAGTGCATTACTTGAAAGTAACACAGAAAAGCTTACTTATGTAGGTGGTAGTAGTGTCGGCAAAAAGTTCTTGTGTGTGAAGTTGCCATGTGGAACACCAGGTGTAAAACTTTTCTCCCGAGTCTTGAACTGTGTCGGAACAAAAGTGAGGCATTCATATGACTGTTTTCATTTCTCTACACTTATACAGATGTCTGAGTTCTGCTGTGTTAACATTGCAAAGTCCTGTAGGCATGTGGAGTATTAACCAAAACTGTCATATTGGAAGCAGAATCAAACACATTTGTTACGTTACTTGATATTTTCAGGAGAAAAGAGCAATGTTGCTTCTTATTAATATAATACATTCAGAGTCACAGCAGTATTTGACCAACCATAACTGATGCTGAATGTGCATGTCGTCATATAATATGAAAGGCTTATTTCAATAGTGGTACAAGTCCACTACCTCCACTTTTCTGTCTACAATGCTTCTGAAATTAGTGATCCAAACAAACATAAATAAAGGTTCATCTCTAGCAAGAAGCCATATGCTTGAATATTTGTGGTATCTCAACTGCAGATTTTTCAGCGCTCATTTAACTTTACGACTCTGTATCTCAAAATGAACAAAAATGGACTTGTACCACTACTGAAATAAGCCCTTCATATGCACACACAGCACATCGATCTCGTGAGGCACAAGGCTCTCATAACGAAGTACGTACGTCGGTCAACAGATGACACTAGGAAAAGTATGTTAACTGCGCTTTTTAGTTGCTACTTGCGACTCTTAGTTGCGATTTGTCACAGAAATCGCAGTTTGACTCGGTAGCGAATAGTGTAGTATGAACTTTGCTCGACAGATGGGAGTGCTAACTGCGCTTTTTAGTTGCAACTTGCGACTCTTATTTGCGATTTGTCACGGAAATCGCAGTTGGACTCAATAGTGTATCGCAGAGATGGGCGTAGTACGAACTTTGACCCACAGATGGCACTGTTAACTGCGCTTTTTAGTTGCTACTTGCGACTCTTAGTTGCGGCTTGTCACGGAAATCGCAGTTGGACTCCATAGCGTACCGCAGAGATGGACGTAGTACGAACTTTGGCCAACAGATGCCACTGTTAACCGCGCTTTTTAGATGCTACTTGCGACTCTTAGTTGCGACTTTCAGAAATCGCAAAAAGCAGTGCTAAATTCGACCAATAGATGGCTCACGTCTTTGAATGTGAAATACTTATTGCGACTGCTAACTGTGACTGAAATCGCAGTTAGATTCTGTAAAGTTGCTACTGTGATATCTGTGACTTCTCAGTCACTGTGATTTCTAACAGATACGCGATTTCCTGCCCACCACTAGAAGCTATGCTGCGTGCGCATCTGCTGTACAGCCTTCCAGGGAAATTACAGTTTATTTCTGTTGTGTCGATTCCCTAAGGTCTCGACACAATGAGTGGATAGGTGCACGCGAAACTAACGCAGACGGGCGTAAATTCTGAAACAGGAGACTGGATGAAAAACTATAAAGAAAAGAACGTATTGGGTAGATTACTTAACTTTTAATGATGTTCTTCTTGTTGAAATACATCTCTTGCATAGTAGTAAGCAATTAGCAATGATACACATGGCGCCTTGCTAGGTAGTAGCGATGGACTAGCTGAAGGCTATTTAATCTGTCTCTCGGCAAATGAGAGGAAGACGTGATACGTCTTGTCGCAAGCTATGTCGTCCGTACAACTGGGGCGAGGTCAAGTCCGTGTCTTGTGACCTGCCATGTGGTGGCGCTAGGTTTGCGAATACACAGTGGCGACACGCGGGTCCGACATGTACTACAGGACCGCGGCCGATTTAAGTTACCACCTAGCAAGTGTGGTGTCTAGCGGTGACACCACATTCCTCCCCCGCAAATCGGCGAACGGTCGTGAGATAAGGCTTCCGCCCGCCGTGGGGAGGACCCCATGTTGACGTATGCGATGAGGTGGGGAGCCTAACAACAGGCGAGGCTGTGCCACCCGCACCCGGCCATTCGGTCCGAGGGGAGCTAGGAAACGCCTGCAAACCTAGTCCAGGGTGCACGTCAACATGAGGTGTTTGCGCACGGAATGATATAAGAGGAGCCGCGGGGTCGACCTCCATGTGGTCGGAGCACCCGACGGGCGAAGACGACATCTGGTCCGGAGCGGGCAAGAGGTCCATGGCGGAGGACGGCTGGTCACGGGAAGCAAGCGGCGGCGCGTGACCCAGGGAGGCGCGAGGCGGCTGCAGCGAAGCGTCCGCTGCTGGCGGCGCCGGCGGCGGCTGCGGCGGCGCGACGCCATGAGGCAAAATGGAAGGCATCGTCGGTAACACCTGGGGATGAGGCGAGCCAGTAGATGGGTCCCCAAGGCGCTGACCGGACGGCTCCGTCGCTGAAAGCAGACGGGGAGCGGCAGAACCCAGGCGACGACAGAGGCGCAGCTGATTGAGATGCCGACGCACCTCACCAGAGGCCCCCAAAACCAAATACATCGCGCGGCCGAGGCAGCGAAGAATGCGCCCTGCGAGCCAACGCTGTGAACCGCGATAGTTGCGATAATAGACAACGTCGCCAGGAGCAAAAGCAGGAGTCTGCCGCTGCACAGGAACCTGATGTGGCGGATGCAGCAAAGACATCAGAGTGCGATGAGGACGACCATGGAGCAACTCAGCCGGCGAGCGACCATCGCGGGGCTGAGAGCGATAAGAGGACAAAAAGAGCAACAAAGCGTCCTCCCGAGAATGCGACTCTTTCAATTTCAACATCTGTGACTTGAAAGTCCGGACCAATCGTTCCGCGGCACCGTTTGACTGAGGCGAAAACGGCGCGGATGTCAGATGTTGAATACCATTGGCCTGGCAGAATGACTGAAATTCTGCGGACATGAATTGTGGGCCATTGTCGGAAACAATAGTCTGCGGAAGACCCTCAATGCAAAAGATAGCAGACAAGGCTTGGATTGTGGCAGAAGACGTCGTGGAAGACATCCGGACAACAAAAGGAAAATTACTGAAAGCATCGACCACAACCAACCATCGAGCATTCCAGAATGGACCAGCAAAATCGATGTGCAAGCGTTGCCAAGGGGAAGTGGCTGTCGGCCATGCAAAGAATTTCCGCGGCGGTGCGGATTGGTGTTCGGCACACGCCACGCAAGAGGAGCACATATTCGTAATCGCAACATCGACTCCGAACCAAGTACAGTGCTGTCGAGCAAGCTGTTTCGTTCGCACTATACCCCAATGTCCTTGGTGAAGAAGCTTTAAGACAGAGGACTGTAACGAACGTGGGACCACGACTCGGGATTGATCATTATCGGAACGCAACAACAAAACACCACGTCGGACAAAAAGTCTCTCCTTGTGAGCAAAAAAACGGCGAACCAAAGGATCCTCGATCCGTGACTTGGACAAGGGCCATTGCGTAGCAACAAAACGCAAAACGGGAGCAAGGACAGGGTCAGCAGCTGTGGCAGTAGCTACACGACGAAAATCAATCGGAAACGATGCGACCACGTCATCGGTTTCCGAATCAATGAACATGCAAGCAAGTTCGGAAGAATCGAATGCTTTATCCTCAGCAACAGGCAAACGGGACAACGCATCAGCGTTGCCGTGCTTAGCAGTGGACCGATACAAGATATCGTAGCGGTACTGCGAGAGAAAAAGTGACCAGCGAATGAATTTCTGCGCTGTACGTGGAGGTACAGGCTGGTTCGGATGAAAAAGCGATGTCAAAGGTTTGTGGTCCGTGATGATTGTAAAGTGACGACCATACAAGAAGTCATGGAACTTGGTAACACCAAACACTAGAGCTAAAGCTTCTTTCTCTATTTGTGAATAATTTCTTTGCGCAGATGAGAGCAATTTGGACGCAAAGGCAATAGGGCGATCATGCGAGCCATCCTTGTGCGCAAGCACAGCACCGATCCCGAAATCCGATGCATCTACCATCAACAAAAGGGGTTTTCGGGGATCGAATGGCGTAAGGCAAGTATTTGAAAGTAACGCCGATTTCAACTGGCGAAAGGCGCGTTCGCATTCCGTCGTCCAGACGAACGGAACACCTTTACGGCGTAAGCGATGAAGCGGAGCTGAAATGGAAGAAGCATTGCGCACAAACCTATGATAATAATTTACCTTACCCAGCACACTCTGTAGCTGTTTTAAGTTCTGCGGTGACGGCAAGTCCTGAATGGCACGAAGGTGCTCTGGACTCGGATGTATACCTTGGGCGTTAAGGACATGTCCCAGGTACGGTAAGTCACGAGCAAAAAACACACATTTGTCCTTCCTCAAGCGAAGACCATTCTGACGCAAGACCTGAAATAATGTCCGGAGATTCTGCAAATGTTCGGCTTCTGTCTTTCCTGAGAGCACAATATCGTCCAGATAGTTCGCAGCCGTAGGGACCGACGCACAAATAGTTTGTAAATATTGCTGAAATAAAGCAGGGGCGGATGCACACCCGAATGGCAGTCTTTTGAAGCGATACAAGCCAAGATGCGTGTTAACCACTAAGACGCGCTGGGATTCTTCGTCCACAGGTAGTTGCAAGTACGCATCTGCTAGGTCCAATTTTGAAAAATAGTTTCCCGGGCACAGTTTGTCAAAAAGATCTTCCGGGCGGGGCAAAGGAAAAGTAGCAGTCACAAGTTGTGGATTCACAGGTGCCTTGAAGTCCACGCAAAGTCTCAGTTTTCCGGAAGGTTTTGGCAAAATGACTAAGGGTGAGGCCCAGAGAGAAGCCTGCACACGTTCAATGACACCTTGAGATTCTAATTCGGCTAACGTTCTTGCGACCTCATCACGCAATGCGTGGGGAACATTGCGCGCTCTGAAAAATTTCGGTTGCGCGTTGTCTTTCAGTTCCAAATGCGCTTCATAGTTCTGAGCGCAACCAAGGCCCGGTGCAAAAATGTCTGCAAATTCTTCACAAAGACTAGAAACACCGGCGGAAGGCACAGTTTGATTCACTGATAGGACCTGATTTACTATAGACATATTAAACAATTGAAACAAATCTAAACCAAACAAGTTCACGGCACTAGAGGAACGAAGAACATAAAATGACACAAGTTTTGTCTGTCCCTTGTATGTTGCAATAAGGCTGCACTGTCCTAACACAGGTATGTGCTGTCCTGAGTAACTAGTTAACGTAACATTTGCGGCACGCAATGGCGGGGCGCCCAGTTGTTTGTACGTGTCGTGATTGAGCAAGGAAACTGCAGCTCCGGTATCGAGCTGGAATGGTATCACTTTTCCTGCAAAGTCTAAGTCCACAAAAAGTTTATTGTCTTGTTGACGACAAGAGCGACTGTCTCGTGCAATTTTAACTGATACAGGTCCAGAAGCACTTGCAACTTTACGGGATTTCCGGCGACGTCGACGCACACTTTGGGTGGGACGAACACAGTCACTGTTAGCTAAAGTGTCACTGGACGGGTGGGAATGTACTACATGGATGTCCATGGGTGAAGGTCCACGAGCCTGAATGTCCTGGGTTCGATTCCGGCGCGAAGCAAAGGGCCTGGAATTTGTGTGATTGTCTGACCTAAGCTTTTTCTGGCAAACACTTTGTACATGTCCTTTCTTTTGACAGTAAAAGCAAATAGCTTGGCGTGACGGGCAATTTTCACGCGAATGTCTAGTTGCACACCGCGGGCAAGATTTCACTGCATTTGCTTGCTTACGCGGCGCACGTGGTTGCAAGCTAGGCGGCCGCAGCGAAGTCGGGCGCGAGGGCCGCTTAGCGTCCCGTGCAGCGGGCCGGGCGGGCCGATTAATGTGACACACTGCTGGCGAAGTTTCAAATGATTCCTGAGCAAAGTCAAGCGTGTCTTGCCTGTCCAATATGTCTATCACTTGTTGCAGGGAGGGATTAACGAGTTTCAAAATCTGTTCCCTTATGCGAACATCAGAAACGTTCTGTGCAATTGCATCACGCACCATAGTATCTGAATATGGGAGGCCACATTCACAGGCAAACGCGCAGTCTCTAGTAAGTCCTTGCAAAGTTGCTACCCACTCCCTGTTAGTCTGACCGGCCGTACGTTTTGTACGAAAAAACGTATACCGTTTGGCAACTACATTAACTGTTTCTTTGAAATAGGCATCCAAAGCAGACAAAATTTCTTCGTAGGACAGAGTTGCTACGTCGCGTCGGGGAAACAATTTCACTATCACACGGTAGGTAGACACACCGACACAAGAAAGCAAAAACGGCTGCCGCTCTTTACCTTGAATTCCATAAGCAGTGAGGTGGAAGTTGAACTGATCGGCCCACTCAGTCCAGCTTTCGGTTGTGGCCTCAAAGGGCCTAAATGGCGGTGCGACAGCGTTGTGTGGCTGCGGTAGCGAAGAAGCGGCTGCCGCCGCATCGGTTTGCAGCGCACGTTGACCCTGGACGAGCTGTCCAAGGGCTTCCAATAACGCCTGCGTCTGCTGATTCTGCAAGCGAAAAAATTCGGACAGTACATCTGGAGAATGCGGCGAAGCCATGACACAAGCAAATTAGAGCAAATAGAACACAAAGACTGCAACGTGGGCGCGGCATCCCATCCTCGTCGCCAAAATATTGTTGTGTCGATTCCCTAAGGTCTCGACACAATGAGTGGATAGGTGCACGCGAAACTAACGCAGACGGGCGTAAATTCTGAAACAGGAGACTGGATGAAAAACTATAAAGAAAAGAACGTATTGGGTAGATTACTTAACTTTTAATGATGTTCTTCTTGTTGAAATACATCTCTTGCATAGTAGTAAGCAATTAGCAATGATACACATGGCGCCTTGCTAGGTAGTAGCGATGGACTAGCTGAAGGCTATTTAATCTGTCTCTCGGCAAATGAGAGGAAGACGTGATACGTCGTGTCGCAAGCTATGTCGTCCGTACAACTGGGGCGAGGTCAAGTCCGTGTCTTGTGACCTGCCATGTGGTGGCGCTAGGTTTGCGAATACACAGTGGCGACACGCGGGTCCGACATGTACTACAGGACCGCGGCCGATTTAAGTTACCACCTAGCAAGTGTGGTGTCTAGCGGTGACACCACAATTTCAAGCTTGGGAAAATTATTTTAATTCAAGCTAAATTTTTACAGCTTGATGTAAACTGTGTAACAGGTTGATTTTTCAATCTTGAATTTTCAACTGAACCTAAACTCAATACCCACCTTGAAACAAGCTGTGTAACAGGTTGATTTTTCAATCTTGAATTTTCAACTGAACCTAAACTCAATATCCACCTTGAAATAAGCTTGAGTGCTAGCTGGGGAAGGATGACTAACCGTGTTTTAAACGGGTATTCTTTGTCATCTTTCTCGTACAAAACGTGTTTTGAGTGTTTGGTATCGAAGTCACTGCACGGCTCCTATCTAACGCATCCGGATAAATGTTCAATAAGAGTCGTAATCTATGAATTTGTTTCATTATCTACTGTAATGCATCTGTCACTGAGTGTGGATCTACACATATGAATGCCTATTTACAGCATTCCTATTAGTGTCAGTTGCAAACAGAGTGGTGGCTAATAGTCATTATTTTTCCGCTAGTATTACGTTTACCACCTTCATTTTCTTATGACAATAGGTATTAGTGACAGTGACTAGTGTGCTCCACCTTCGTTGTCCTGATAACATAGTTTTCCTCTAGTGCACATAAATTTAAGCAACCAAAGAGATGTTCAGATATAGTACGTTTGAAGGGAGTCTTGAAAAATATACAATAAGTTAAAACCAATATAAAAACGGATGACATCAGAATTGATCAGTTGAAATAATTTTGTTATGTCAGAAGTATAATCACAGCTGATACTAAATGCTTAGTGGAAGTGAAGGACTGCTTGGCAAAACAGACATTTACAACTGAGAAAAGCCTTTTAAACTGCAAATATATGAATACAAATGCCAGCAAATCCCTTGTAAAATCATTTGTGGCAAGTACACTGTTCTATCAAAGTGGAAGATAGACTCTGGGTAAACTGAAAAGGAATCGACTCGAAGTTGCTGAAATGTGGATATGACAGAAAATGAGAAGAACAAGCTGGAAAGACAGAAAAACAAACGTGGAAGACAGTGAAGAGAGAACATTAATAAAAGGACTTGAAATGGGAAAAACCACAATACGGTACTTGTACTTTCATCATTAAAATTCAAGAAGGAAAGTGTTGAGAAAGGAAGGAAGAGGACAGCCTAGGAGGCAGTAAATGGAACACATTGTGAAGAGCATAGACTGAGACACTTAGTTGACTCTTGAGATAAACAGGCAATGACAGAAGAGAGTGCTTGCATCAACAAAGAAACCGGTAAAGGCATGCGTATTCAAATACAGAGAGATGTAAACAGGTAGAATATGGCGCTGCATTTGGCAACACTTAAAGATAAGTATCTGGCACAGTTATTAGATCAGTTACTGCTGCTACAATGACAGGTTATCAAGATTTAAGTGAGTCTGAACGTGGCGTTATAGTCGGCCCACGAGTGATGGGACACAATATCTCCAAGGTAGTGATGAAGTGAGGATTTTCCCATATGACCGCTTCAAGAGTGTACTGTGAATATCAGGAATCCAGTAAAACATCAAATCTCCAACATTGCTGCGACCAGAAAAAGATCCTGCAAGAATGGGACCAACGACAACAGAAGAGAATTGTTCATCATTACAGATGTGCAACCCTTCTGCAAATTGCTGCATATTTCAATGATGGGCCATCAAGTATCAGTGTGTGAAACATTCAACGAAACATCATCAATGTGGGCTTTTGGAGCCAAAGGCCCACTTGTGTATCCTTGATGACTGCATGACACAAAGCTTTACACACTGCCTGGGCCCGTCAACATCTACATTGGACTATTGATGACTGGAAACATGTTATCTGATCAGACGAATCTCGTTGTAAATTGTATCGAGCAGATGGGTGTGTAAGTGTATGGAGACAACCCCATGAATCCATGGACCCTGCGTGTCAAGAGGGGACTGTTCAAGCTGGTGGAGGCTCTAAAATGGTGCAGGGCATGTGCAGTTGGAGTGATATGGGAACCCTGATACATCTAGATACGATCTGACAGGTAAATAAGCATCCTGTCTGATCATCTGCATCCATTCATTGCATTGTGCATTCCAGGGGACTTGGGCAATTCCAACAGGACAATACGAGACCCCACACATGCAGAACTGCTGCAGAGTGGCTCCAGGAACACTCTTCTGAGTTTAAACACTTCCGCTGGCCACCAAACTTACCAGACATGAACATTATTGGGCATACCTGGGATGCATTGCAATGTGCTGTTCAGAAGAGATCCCCAGCTTCTCGTACTCTCACTGATTTATGGACGGCCCTGCAGAATTCATGGTGTCTGTTCCCTCCAGCACTACTTCAGACATTAGGTGAGTAAATGCCACGTCATGCTATGGCACTTCTGCGTGCTTGCGGGGACCCTACATGACATTAGGCAGGTGGGAAATACGGAAGCGTCCGATCCCGCCCCTCTGCTTTGACCCATGACGTCACAAATATGGCGGAAACGACCATAAACCACGATTCCAATATGGCGCATATAAAGTCGGTACGTACACATTATGAGGACGAAAATACATCGAAAAACAAACACACACACTTTCCACAAAAAGCCTAATGACACTACCGGGACAAGCGCGGGAAACGGGGTGTTTTTGGGTGGGGGCAATCTAAATATAAACAAATTTAGACACCCACCTCCATACAAAACCACACAAAACTACGAAAAAAACCGACATCACGAAACTTCCCAAATACCACTAAACACAATATCATCTGGAATCGGACACTTCCCTTGACCTATATAGCTCAACAGTAGCTCCCGATCCCGTAAATTAGGATCAAACACTTCCCTTGGCCTATATAGCTCAAAAACATCTCCCGATACCAATATCAACATACACAGCCACACATTGGTATCGAACACTTCCCTTGACCTGCGCACTGTTAATTTTATCTGTAATATCCATTCCTGAACAAAAACAACAATCGATTAATTTTACTAAAATTACCAAACAATGTACAGCGAACAATACAAAATTAACTTTCACACAAAATCGTTAACTCACTGAAACGAATTCTACTACAGACACAGCCGACACTCAAACAATTCTGGATAATGAGCAAGAGCAAACTGAGCCCATTACACCACACAAACGAAAACCCTGAAAATACCACAAGAGAGCACAACAAACCACAACACGACAACATCTACAAACACGCCACACTCACAAACCAAACTCCGCGCCGTCATGACGTCACACACGACAACACTCTTACGTCATGGGTCAAAGCCAGTGTGTGGGATCGAACGCTTCTGTCGACCCGGCAGGTGTACCAGTTTCTTTGCCTCTTCACTGTATATGTGGTCACACTAGGCAAAAGTCAACACAATGCCAGTTTGCTTAGTGAAGTAAAGTTATAAAATACCATCCATGACAAAAAGTCAGAATATAGTGTCAGAAGTAAGGAACCCACAATGATAAAATTTGTTAAAGACTAAAGAAAATGTGTAACACATATTCTCATTGAAGATTGTGTTGAAAATATATACATTTGAAGACATCAAACAATATTTAAGAGGCAACAGAAAGATCCTTTTTATCTGATCCATTGTGTTTTGTTTTCTTTCTAAATATCAAATTACGTTAAAACTGATTGTATTTTTCTACTTCCCCACTTCTAAAAAGAGGTAAGTTAATGAAAATTATCTCATCTATATAAGATCTTACTTGTGCACAGGTAGTCTTTTCATTGTCTGGGTATAGTAAAATCTAAATACTAATTTTCTTTCAGATATTTGGTCTAATCTGAGGATGAACACTTATTATAAAATCATCCAAGTCATCCTGAAACAATTGCAATGTACTCGTATCAGCAAAAAATGCAAACAATAAAGTAAAGGCTGAGAAGATATACAACCATCTACTTCAGTTACACGAGTGTACATCATGAGATTTGGTTGATTTTTGATGTCAACAGATAACACCACTGCAGTGGCAAGTAATTGATAAATAACAAGTGACTGCGACAGTGAAGTGTGATGTATCTTTTATACAATTTCTTTTTATTGTTTTTTAGAGTATTTGCACTATGTAGTGATATTGTATTGTATGCAAAGTCTCTTGCCAAGCTGGGCAAGAAAGGAGGGGGCCACACTAGAAGAAGTGCTATAAGGGCCCACCAAGCCCCAAACCCAGGAGGGGAGGATTTTGGTGATATCACATTGTACATGTTCGTGATTATTAAATGAGTGGGTATTATAATTGCTTGTGCCTCCCTATTGAATATACTTTTCCAAGGAGTAATCCTACAATGGTGATGCAGCTTTGAACAGAAAAAGATGATTCCATACAGCAACAGTGAGGTAAAACAGGAGAAAAATGGCAACACTCAGCTGTCACTCCAAATTACCAGATCAAGTACTTCCTATGCCCTACAACCACAACTGCAACAATCTACAGCACACCAAACTGCCAGCATACTAGGCATCCAGTCGAAATTTTGGTTGCTGCTTGCAGAGAGCATTTTTTGCCGGCACAACATTCTAATAACACAATGCAGTTCCATTGCATCATAGCACACTTCACTTCAGTGAATCACAAACAATTTTAGCAGAGGAAGTTTTACATTCTTGCAGTTATGTAGCACTTAAGAGCTGCTTAATTAAATATTTCATCTCAACACCAGAAAACAAGCGAAAGAGGTTAAAGGCTGATGAAGACCCCCCTCCCCCCCCCCCCCCCCCAAATCAAGTGCAGCCAGAAAAGGCTAAGGCTATGGCAACATGCTTAGAATTAGTTGGCTGCACTTGTGACGAAGAAAGCTGGGTAATTTCAATTCCTCTCTTGTTTTGCCATCAGCCTCCTTAAAATTCATTTTTTCAGTATTAACTAATTACCATTAACATACGTGAATATAATCTGGATTTTCATAAAAGAGAAAGATTGTCCCTTGGTTTTAAAAAATATAGCACCAGATCTAATTTTGTGCTTAGTTTTATGTGTGTAATTGATTTTCTAATTTATTTTGACTATTACTAGTTAGTGTTTTTTGTTATAGGATGAAATCAGTAATTTTTCATAACTTAAATCCTATAGTTGACATATAAACAAATATAAATTCTGTACTAATTATAAACATCTGGAAGACGAAATACTAGTAATCATAAAGTATCTATTTGGCTCTATTCGAAAAAATGTTAGCAAAACCAGCCCTGAATTAATTCCAAAGTAATTAACAGTTTTGTCAGAAGTATTGTTTGCATAATGATATTTGTTAATTTCTTGATTTAAACAAATAGTTTGGTCTAACTCTTGCAGTAGAAGAAACTGTTAAAAAGAACTAATTTATCGATGTATTCCATTAATCGTATGAAGTAAGTTTTAATTGTAATTTCTGTAAATTTAACTTCAAACAATGTGTAGTTTCAACACATATTATTGTGATGATATATAAGGGCCCAATTTTTGGTCATGAGACAGTCAGTCCACGGCGAGTTTCAGATGAGGAAGCTGTGTTAGTTAGAACAACAGCAATGCTTCAAATTGACTGTGGAATAAGTGTTAAACAAATAGGCCATGTGTAAAAGCAATGACAGTGTCTGCTCCTTAGTACCTGTTTATTTTTCAAGAACTGTGAATTATGTTTTTACTGTTCATAGACGTTCAACAGCAAACTATTGTAGCAGTATGTGGAGGTTCTCCTCCAAACTATTAAGGAGGCTTATGGAAACTTTAAACAATAGTGTACTGGCCATACATATATCACTATGTATTATTGAAGGATTGTGAACAGTGAAAGTAAAAGTCAGTGAAATGTAACTGTTTATCTGTCAGCTACATTATTTACCATAGTCTGCATCCAAATTACAATCCTCATTTTTCAGCTAGTGTAGCAGTGCAGTACATCGACACCAAGAGCAACAAACAAGGAAATAAAATGCAGGTGGAACCGCTACACACTGTTGACTGTATTACTTCACCTGAAAGCTCCGAGCCAAGGATTATGGAGACAGGCGAGCACAATGGTCACAAAGCAAGCATCAACTGCGAAGCAGCGGTTTCCACCACCAAACTGCTAGCAGAAAGCGTTCAGGTTCTGGCCAAGCAAGTGGCAACCCGGCAAATCAAGCAGAATGTGTGAGATAGAAAATCCAGTGGTCAACAACTGGAACACAACAGGTAGTACAACAGGTTACAAAAGGATAAGGATCACTGGTGCTGGTTCCATTTGAGATTCTTAGAGATAAGGCTCACAACTGCACAGCTGTACGTTGGTACCCAAACTCTTTTAACGACCTGTAAAGGTCACAGAAGTCATCACACAAGATTTCTCAGTCTCCCTCACCTATCCCCTATGCTGTGGCTACCAAGCCATGTTCACAGGGATCATTTGCAAATGATATTTTCTGTGGTGTGCATCTGGACATGTAATACAAGTAGCTGCCTGTGCAGGAGATGTCAAATTGTCACTCTTCATTCATGTAAAACTGTTATAATGCCTATAAGTCCCAAAAGTCAGACAGTGAATATCATGATCATGATACAAGAAGTAAAAATGATCTTCACACAGATATAAAAGAGTTCAGCATGGTGCAGAAAGGAGTGCAGTATTCAAGCATAAAAGTATACAATAAACCTCCATTTCATGGTAAATCAGTCCTTGGGGGTATGACTAAATTCAAAAAACAGCTGACATTTTATCTTTTGAATAGTTGTTTCTGTTCTTTACAGGAAGTTTTTGACAGTGTGTAACAGTTAGTACAATGTGTTTAATTTTAATCATTCCCTTAAGAGCTATGTAGCACTGGCAATGTAAGACATAATTTGTTTGTGTAATCATTACTAAAACTATAACCTATGTTGTTATTTAAACACTTAAATCTATGCATCTGTCTGTATAGGATGTAGTTTCTAAGCCTCATGACCATTTAGATGTGGTTATTACTGTTATAATCTGACATGTTCTACATCCTAGAGATACACTCACATCAAGGATCTATGGAACATGAAAATAAATAAATAAAAATAAATAAACAGCAGGAGCAGAGGACAATACATGACACAGGAATATTTTAAAATGCAGGAAACAACACACGGGCAGCACCATAAGTTCAAGCCTGTCCTGGGCTGGGAGTTAATGTATACAAGGTGATGTTATATTAAAGCCACACCCAGATATGAGGAATTTAAATTTGAAGAGCTTCAATTCTATGGTCACAACCCAAAAATGAGTAACTTTAAGCAAGAGGAGCAACATCTGAGGGTCAGATTTACAAACATTACAGACCCTTCCAAATGACTGTTCAAGATGAATAGACAGCCATGGAAGGACTTTTTGTTGATGCAGGGTGTGTGATTAGTGTGTTACTGATAGACTTGTTTCATCCAGACAGCACATGACTCCCTCTACTTTTAATCACCATGAATAATACAACAGTAGAAGTGTGTGGCAAAAAGAAAATGGTGTTATATCTCAGTTTACAAGAACTTAACAAGAAATATTTTGGTTGGAAACATCACAGAGCCCATCCTGGGAGTAGATTTTTTGAACTATTTCAACCTCATCGTGGACACCAGGAAAGGAATACTACAAAAAGCAATGGTAACAATGACTAGCCATGATGAAGAATGGCACCACACTCTCAACAAATTCCCAGATATTGCTTCTATGGTAGGGCAATTACCTGGTATTAAATTCAAGGATGATCCAAGACTAGTACCACATGTTATGGATGCAAACAATTCTATGGCAGGTGCTACATTCTTCTCTGTTATTCATTGCATACACACATGCTCTCAAATTTTGGTGGCACAATGCTATGTAGATAAGATGGAAATTCATTGACGGTGCCTGGCAACCTTTGGCCTACTTCTCCCACCTACTCACAGATGCACAGAAGACTTGGGGTGCTATTGACAGGAAGCTGTACACAGTATTCTGTCACTTCAGCGATTCGCTCAAAGGAAGAGTCTCTGTGATTTATGTGGGCCACATGCTGATCATGACTATTCAAGATAGGATCACCTAATGACTTAACCCAGCTTGATTAGACATGTGAATTTATATGTCAGTTCACAATGGACATACACCAGTTAAGTGATGTCTGTCAAGATGTTTTGCAAGTGAGAAGACTGTACAATGGGACAACACTGCACACGAACAAGCACTCAACCCAGAGATATGAGCCCTGCAGGAGTGGGGTCAATCAAGTTTTAACCTGAAGCAAGTGAAGACACCATCAGGTAATTCAACATTGTGGTGTGATGGCACACTTAACATGACACTAGTTTTCATACACTGGCTTCTGAGTGCAACATTTTTGAAGCCTTCTATGGCCTGGTACACCCAGCAGTATGGGATACTGTAAAGCTGCTGACTAAAAATATGGTGTGGCCTGGAATCAATAAAGACTGTTGTAAGTGGGTGGGCACAGCAGTGCGATCACTGCCAGAGTGTCTGGACTGACAGGATCCATTGTAACGCCTACAGCATGGTTTGGAGACATCCATGTGGATCTGGTGAGCCGATATTTTACACCAATAGCTGCTGTCTTGTGGTTACCATTGAAGATTGTTTCATGAGATGGTCCAAGGCTTCCCCATTCACAGACATCACCAAAGAAACTGTGTTGTGAACATTACTCATTGGCTAGACAGCAAGGTTCAGCATGCTCAAATGATGACTACTGACAGAGGCCAACGATTTGATGCTACATTATTCCAAGAGTTGCTTTGCCTGTGCAGCTGCAACCACAATCAGACAATGAGTTACTACCTGCCCAGCAGTGGGATGATGGAAAGATTCCCCCAGATCCTGAAGGTAGTGCTGATATGTAATGAAGTTACATGGACATGGTTTTGTCAGCTTTCAAGGAAGATGTGGCAAATACTCCAGCACAATTGGTTTGTGGTGAAGCATTACAGAGTTAGGCACATAGCCTCGTGAAACTATGGGCCTCCTTCAACCAAATGCTACCAAGCCCCATGGAGACAAACCTATCTTCATCCACAGGGATCTAGTCAGCTCATCACATATGTGACTTTGGCTTGACTTTGTTTGCTCCCCACCTTCCCACCACTATTGCTTTCCTACACAGCACAATTTGAAGTGGTGCAATGGGGGCCACAAACATTTAAGATTCACTGGAATGGATTGAGAGGAGATGATGTTTATCAAATAACTTAAACCAGCTCATCTGGACATTGAGAGAGAGGACACAGCAGCTACCACCACCACACCCCAGACATGAGTTGTTCTGGCAATCTGCACACTGCCAAAAGTTGCCACAAGTATCTGTAGCTGAAACGAACATGAAGCTCCACTTACAAAGATGTGAACTAAATGCATGATCAAACACCAGTATCCAGACATTCCTGTAGCTCCAGGTTTTCTTGTTCTTCAAAAATAGAAGGTGTCTGGTGTAACAGCTAGCGATCAGCAACTAACAAGTGACTGAAAAGTGAAATTTGGTACACCTTTTATACATTTACCTTGTATTATTTTTAAGGTGTTTTTCATACTTAGTGGTAAAATCATATTGTACATGTTCTTGATCTTTAAAGGAGTGTACTTTATAATTGGTTATGTCCACCTAATGCAGCTACTTTCCCAAGGAGCATTCCTACAGCATTGCTCCCTTCCAATGTCAACATCAAAACTTATTTCCCAAGAATATTTGATACTGGCATCCCATTCATAGCTGTACCATTCTGTTCTGTTGAAGGCTTGCATGACTGCCACCATTTCAATTATGTTGTGGAATGTTTTATCATTGCGTTTGGATTTCATGACATCTAGAGTGAATCATCCATTAGAGTTATTTAATACCATCAGTGATACATAAAGTAGTTGTTGTTGTTGTGGTCTTCAGTCCTGAGACTGGTTTGATGCAGCTCAATCTGACCAAAAATCTTGTTCCTCCTGCCACCGAACTTCACTAATTCCCACTATATCTATCTTTAACCTATCCATTTCCCTTTTAAATTTTCTAACCTACCTGCCCGATTAAGGGACCTGACATTCCACGCTCTGATCCGTAGAATGCCAGTTTTCTTTCTCCTGATAACGACGTCCTCTTGAGTAGTCCCCACCCGGAGATCCAATGGGGGACTATTTTACCTCTGGAATATTTTACCCAAGAGGATGCCATCATCATTTAACCATACAGTAAAGCTGCATGCCCTCGGGAAAAATTACGGTTGTAGTTTCCCCTTGCTTTCAGCCGTTCGCAGTACCAGCACGGCCGTTTTGGTTAGTGTTACAAGGCCAGATCAGTCAATCATCCAGACTGTTGCCCCTGCAACTACTGAAAAGGCTGCTGCCCCTCTTCAGGAACCACATGTTTGTCTGGCCTCTCAACAGATACTCCTTTGTTGTGGTTGCACCTACAGTACGGCCATCTGTATCGCTGAGGCACGCAAGCCTCCCCACCAACGGCAAGGTCCATGGTTCATGGGGGGGATATAAAGTTAGAACATCAGAATTAAGGAACTAGGAATGATAAAGTTTGTTAATGGGCAAAGAACATTTTGTAATGGATATTCTTGATAAGGTTTGCTTGATAAACTGCTGAGGATAAAAAAATATGTTGTCCACACATTTCAAAATACAACACTTATTTAATAGTGAAAATACAGATGTACAAAATGTTTCAATTAGTATCGGAATTAAGGAACTGGAAGACAACAATTAGGGCTTTTCTGTTGTATTGACTGTGTTTTCCCTTACGGAGTGCCAAATACCTTTTATATATATATATATATATATATATATATATATATATAATAGAGGGAAACATTCCACGTGGGAAAAATATATCTAAAAACAAAGATGATGTGACTTACCGAACGAAAGTGCTGGCAGGTTGATAGACACACAAACAAACGCAAACATACACACGAAATTCTAGCTTTCGCAACAAACTGTTGCTTCATCAGGAAAGAGGGAAGGAGAGGGAAAGACAAAAGGATGTGGGTTTTTGAGGGAGAGGGTAAGGAGCCATTCCAATCCCGGGAGCGGAAAGACTTACCTTGGGGGAAAAAAGGACAGGTATACACTCACGCACACACACACACACACACACACACGCACATATCCATCCGCACATACACAGACACAAGCAGACATCTGCCAGCACTTTCGTTCAGTAAGTCACATCATCTTTGTTTTTGACATATACAGAGGCCTCTGTATATGTCTGCTTGTGTCTGTATATGTGTGGATGGATACGTGTGTGTGTGCAAGTGTATACCCGTCCTTTTTTCCCCCTAACGTAAGTCTTTCCGCTCCCGGGATTGGAATGACTCCTTACCCTCTCCCTTAAAACCCAAATCCTTTCGTCTTTCCCTCTCCTTCCCTCTTTCCTGACGAGGCAACCGTTGGTTGCGAAAGCTAGAATTTTGTGTGAATGTTTGTGTTTGTTTGTGTCTATCGACGTGCCAGCGCTTTTGTTTGGTAAGTCACATCATCTTTGTGTGTGTGTGTATATATATATATATATATATATATATATATATATATATATATATATATATAGGGAAACATTCCACGTAGGAAAATTATATCTAAAAACAAAGATGATGTGACTTACCAAATGAAAGTGCTGGCAGGTCGACAGACACACAAACACACACACAAAATTCAAGCTTTCGCAACAAACTGTTGCCTCATCAGGAAAGAGGGAAGGAGAGGGAAAGACGAAAGGATGTGGGTTTTAAGGGAGAGGGTTAGGAGTCATTCCAATCCCGGGAGCGGAAAGACTTACCTTAGGGGGAAAAAGGGACGGGTATACACTCGCACACACACACATATCCATCCACACATATACAGACACAAGCAGACATATTTAAAGACAAAGAGTTTGGGCAGAGATGTCAGTTGAGGCGGAAGTGCAGAGGCAAAGATGTTGTTGAATGACAGGTGAGGTATGAGTGGCGGCAACTTGAAATTAGCGGAGATTGAGGCCTGGTGGGTAACGGGAAGAGAGGATATATTGAAGAGCAAGTTCCCATCTCCGGAGTTCGGATAGGTTGGTGTTAGTGGGAAGTATCCAGATAACCTGGACGGTGTAACACTGTGCCAAGATGTGCTGGCTGTGCACCAAGGCATGTTTAGCCACAGGGTGATCCTCATTACCAACAAACACTGTCTGCCTGTGTCCATTCATGCGAATGGACAGTTTGTTGCTGGTCATTCCCACATAGAATGCATCACAGTGTAGGCAGGTCAGTTGGTAAATCATGTGGGTGCTTTCACACGTGGCTCTGCCTTTGATCGTGTACACCTTCCAGGTTACAGGACTGGAGTAGGTGGTGGTGGGAGGGTGCATGGGACAGGTTTTACACCGGGGTCGGTTATAAGGATAGGAGCCAGAGGGTAGGGAAGGTGGTTTGGGGATTTCATAGGGATGAACTAACAGGTTACAAAGGTTAGGTGGACGGCGGAAAGACACTCTTGGTGGAGTGGGGAGGATTTCATGAAGGATGGATCTCATTTCAGGGCAGGATTTGAGGAAGTCGTATCCCTTCTGGAGAGCCACATTCAGAGTCTGGTCCAGTCCCAGAAAGTATTCTGTCACAAGTGGGGCACTTTTGTGGTTCTTCTGTGGGAGGTTCTGGGTTTGAGGGGATGAGGAAGTGGCTCTGGTTATTTGCTTCTGCACCAGGTCGGGAGGGTAGTTACGGGATGCGAAAGCTGTTGTCAGGTTGTTGGTGTAATGCTTCAGGGATCCCAGACTGGAGCTGATTCGTTTGCCACGAAGACCTAGGCTATAGGGAAGGGACCGTTTGATGTGGAATGGGTGGCAGCTGTCATAATGCAGGTACTGTTGCTTGTTGGTGGGTTTGATGTGGACGGACGTGTGAAGCTGGCCATTGGACAGATGGAGGTCAACGTCAAGGAAAGTGGCGTGGGATTTGGAGTAGGACCAGGTGAATCTGATGGAACCGAAGGAGTTGAGGTTGGAGAGGAAATTCTGGAGTTCTTCTTCACTGTGAGTCCAGATCGTGAAGATGTCATCAATAAATCTGTACCAAACTTTGGGTTGGCAGGCCTGGGTAACCAAGAAGGCTTTCTCTAGGCGACCCATGAATAGGTTGGCGTACGAGGGGGCCATCCTGGTACCCATGGCTGTTCCCTTTAATTGTTGGTATGTCTGGCCTTCAAAAGTGAAGAAGTTGTGGGTCAGGATGAAGCTGGCTAAGGTAATGAGGAAAGAGGTTTTAGGTTGGGTGGCAGGTGATCGGTGTGAAAGGAAGTGCTCCATCGCAGCGAGACCCTGGATGTGTGGAATATTTGTGTATAAGAAAGTGGCATCAATGGTTACAAGGATGGTTTCTGGGGGTAACAGATTGGGTAAGGATTCCAGGCGTTCGAGAAAGTGGTTGGTGTCTTTGATGAAGGATGGGAGACTGCATGTAATGGGTTGAAGGTGTTGATCTACGTAGGCAGAGATACGCTCTGTGGGGGCTTGGTAACCAGCTACAATGGGGCGGCCGGGATGGTTGGATTTATGAATTTTGGGAAGAAGGTAGAAGGTAGCGGTGCGGGATGTCGGTGGGGTCAGGAGATTGATGGAGTCAGGTGAAAGGTTTTGTAGGGGGCCTAAGGTTCTGAGGATTCCTCGAAGCTCCGCCTGGACATCAGGAATGGGATTACCTTGGTAAACTTTGTATGTGGTGTTGTCTGAAAGCTGACGCAGTCCCTCAGCCACATACTCCCGACGATCAAGTACCACGGTCGTGGAACCCTTGTCCGCCGGAAGAATGACGATGGATCGGTCAGCCTTCAGATCACGGATAGCTTGGGCTTCAGCAGTGGTGATGTTGGGAGTAGGATTAAGGTTTTTTAAGAAGGATTGAGAGGCAAGGCTGGAAGTCAGAAATTCCTGGAAGGTTTGGAGAGGGTGATTTTGAGGAAGAGGAGGTGGGTCCCGCTGTGACATAGGACGGAACTGTTCCAGGCAGGGTTCAGTTTGGATCGTGTCTTGGGGAGTTGGATCATTAGGAGTAGGATTAGGATCATTTATCTTCGTGGCAAAGTTATACTTCCAGCAGAGAGTACGAGTGTAGGACAGTAAATCTTTGACGAGGGCTGTTTGGTTGAATCTGGGAGTGGGGCTGAAGGTGAGGCCTTTGGATAGGAAAGAGGTTTCGGATTGGGAGAGAGGTTTGGAGGAAAGGTTAACTACTGAATTAGGGTGTTGTGGTTCCAGATCGCGTTGATTGGAATTTTGAGGTTTTGGAGGGAGTGGAGCTGGAAGTGAGAGATTGAGTAGATGGGAGAGACTGGGTTTGTGTGCAATGAGAGGAGGTTGAGGTTTGCTGGAAAGGTTGTGAAGGGTGAGTGAGTTGCCTTTCCGGAGGTGGGAAACCAGGAGATTGGATAGTTTTTTGAGGTGGAGGGTGGCATGCTGTTCTAATTTGCGGTTGGCCTGTAGGAGGATGCTCTGAACAGCCGGTGTGGATGTGGGAGAGGAAAGATTGAGGACTTTTATTAAGGATAGGAGTT
This sequence comes from Schistocerca nitens, assembly GCF_023898315.1. NCBI lineage: Eukaryota > Metazoa > Arthropoda > Insecta > Orthoptera > Acrididae > Schistocerca > Schistocerca nitens. The sequence goes on from NC_064618.1 coordinate 676,991,760, forward strand.
GACGGGTGTGTTCATTGGCTGAGTTGATGTGTAGGTGAAGGATTAGGTGGGTGAGGGCAATGGATTGTTCAGTTTGGAACTGGTATAGGGACTGATGGAAAGAAGGGTTGCAGCCAGAGATGGGAACTTTAAGTGTGAGGCCTTTGGGGGTAATGCCAAATGTCAGACAAGCCTGAGAAAATAAAATATGGGAGCGTAATCTGGCTAGGGCGAGGGCATGTTTGCGGAGGGAATGTAAATAAAACTTAATGGTGTCGTTTTGGGGGTGTTGTGAGGGTGACATGGTATTTGAAGATGGAAAGTGTAACATGAGGTTGAAATGAAAATGAAAGATAAAAATATATGGGGAGAGATAAAGGTGAACTAGAAAGCAACTGGAGATCTGGTATGAAAAAAGGCGAAAAAGTGTTGGTTACGTTGATCCTGTGGTTGGTAGACAACGATGTGCATAAAGGTTAGGTGGTTGTGTTGCCGCTAAAACACGTTAAAGGACGGAGAAATTCGGGAAAATTTCGAAAAAACGTGTAAATGTATTAAAAGGAGTGGTGTTGTGGTGAAAGATAACGAAAATGGGGCTAACAATTGTCTGACGAAGAAATAATGACGTTAAAGCCTGTGGAGAGCGGCTAAAAATGATCAGTGATGTGCGAAAAACGGAAGTGGACATAAAGTGAAAGTTATTAGAACTAGCCGAAATGGTTGTTTAATACGTGAAATACCTATCCGAACTCCGGAGATGGGAACTTGCTCTTCAATATATCCTCTCTTCCCTTTACCCACCAGGCCTCAATCTCCGCTAATTTCAAGTTGCCGCCACTCATACCTGTCATTCAACAACATCTTTGCCTCTGCACTTCCGCCTCGACTGACATCTCTGCCCAAACTCTTTGTCTTTAAATATGTCTGCTTGTGTCTGTATATGTGTGGATGGATATGTGTGTGTGTACGAGTGTATACCCGTCCTTTTTTCCCCCTAAGGTAAGTCTTTCCGCTCCCGGGATTGGAATGACTCCTTACCCTCTCCCTTAAAACCCACATCCTTTCGTCTTTCCCTCTCCTTCCCTCTTTCCTGATGAGGCAACAGTTTATTGCGAAAGCTTGAATTTTGTGTGTGTGTTTGTGTTTGTTTGTGTGTCTATCGACCTGCCAGGGCTTTCGTTCAGTAAGTCACATCATCTTTGTTTATATATATAAACACAACACACACACAAAATTCAAGCTTTCGCAACAAACTGTTGCCTCATCAGGAAAGAGGGGAAGGAGGGGATAGACGAAAGGATGTGGGTTTTAATGGAGAGGGTAAGGAGTCATTCCAATCCCAGGAGCGGAAAGACTTACCTTAGGGGGAAAAAAGGCCAGGTATACACTCGCACACACACACACACACACACATATCCATCCACACATATACAGACACAAGCAGACGACCCTATTAAGTTTTATTTACATTCCCTCCGCAAACATGCCTTCGCCCTAGCCAGATTACGCTCCCATATTTTATTTTCTCAGGCTTGTGTCTGCTTGTGTCTGTATATGTGTGGATGGATATGTGTGTGTGTGTGTGTGTGTGTGTGTGTGCGAGTGTATACCTGTCCTTTTTTCCCCCTAAGGTAAGTCCTTCCGCTCCCGGGATTGGAATGACTCCTTACCCTCTCTCTTAAAACCCACAAACTTTCGTCTTTCCCTCTCCTTCCCCTCTTTCCTGATGAAGCAACAGTTTGTTGTGAAAGCTTGAATTTTGTGTGTGTGTTTGTGTTTGTTTGTGTGTCTATCGACCTGCCAGCGCTTTCGTTCAGTAAGTCACATCATCTTTGTTTTTAGATATATTTTTCCCACGTGGAATGTTTCCCTCTACATTTCCCTCTACATTCCACGTGGGAATGTTTCCCTCTATAATAGAGGGAAACATTCCACGTAGGAAAAATATATCTAAAAACAAAGATGATGTGACTTACCAAATGAAAGTGCTGGCAGGTCGACAGACACACAAACAAACACAAACATACACACAAAATTCAAGCTTTCGCAACAAACTGTTGCCTCATCAGGAAAGAGGGAAGGAGAGGGAAAGACGAATATCCATCCACACATATACAGACACAAGCAGACATATTTGTTTTTTTAAATATGTCTGCTTGTGTCTGTATATGTGTGGATGTATATGTGCGTGTGTGCGAGTGTATACCTGTCCTTTTTTCCCCCTAAGGTAAGTCTTTCCGCTCCCGGGATTGGAATGACTCCTTACCCTCTCCCTTAAAACCCACATCCTTTCGTCTTTCCCTCTCCTTCCCCTCTTTCCTGATGAGGCAACAGTTTGTTGCGAAAGCTTGAATTTTGTGTGTGTGTTTGTGTTTGTTTGTGTGTCTATCGACCTGCCAGCACTTTCGTTCGGTAAGTCACATCATCTTTGTTTTTACATATATTTTTCCCACGTGGAATGTTTCCCTCTATATATATATATATATATATATATATATATATATATATATATATATATATATATATATATATATATATTCTTGGAATTTCTTCCTCTGACAAAGCCAACATTTCACCGTTAAAAAAAGATTATCAAGAAGTGACTCATCAAGACAAATTCTTGATTATGCATAGTACAAGAGACAGGTACTCTGAAACGTAGATTGTTTCTACGATGTCATATAAATGGGCTGTACTTGGGGGAACACTTATGGCAAAAGTATCCAAGTTGTTATGGAAACAAAGCAAACAAATAAAGACTAGGAAGAAGATATAAAAAGCACTACTATATCATAACTAATTGCAGGGGAATAGGCTAATTTTGATGTTAGTAAACGACACCACCATAATCTCAGTTAAGTCAACATCAAAATATTCTTTCCAAGAAATCTTTACACCGAAATTTCATTCTGTCCCAAATCTTTCTGTTCCACTGACAGCTTGTGTGAATGCTGTGACTTTTAAATGTCCTGTGAAATGTTTTGACATTCTGTTCAATTCCATTTGATTCTGTAAAGTGTGAATCAATCTTTAAAATTGCTTAGAGTGATTTTGGTGAAGGATTATTTCACAGTAAGTGCTCAAAAATGTCACTGTCCACTTTGGTACACTTATTTATCTCCACTTGGAATGTGGTGACACTGCTGAGAGCTGTTTCCAGTGTAATCCATTGACATGCATTGGTAATTTGATGAATTAAGTTATTGTGTGTTATTGACATTTCATTATAAACTTCATTCCTCAAGTCAAATAAACCCAGGCAAAGTAAGATCTGGCAAACTTTCAGCTAAGACACTGGACTGCCTCTTCTGATCAATCAACCACTGTAGATATGATCTAATATTTCCCACACAGCTACAGAATAATGTGCTGGACAACCGTCATGTTGAAACCACATTGTTTCTCACAAGTCTATGGGAAGATTTGCAAGCAGTACTGGAATACTGTTGTCTAAGAATGCTTGATATTTAAGACAATTTCAAATGCCATCAAATACCAAAGAGTTAGTCACCAAGTGTTCCCCACCAATCATTTACATTCCAAAGGCACCGATGTTCAGCTTGATGTAACTGGTGTTTATTTTCCACATTTCAGTAATGCCTGTTGTTTTGATTAATACTACCATGGTTTGTGAAGATCACACATCACAGTACAACACTCAAGCAAAGAAACTGGGGTCTCTCTGTATTTGCTGTAGTGACCACTGGCAAAATATTACTTGGTTCCAGAAATCATTGCCAAGAAGTTTTCATCAGAAGAAATATGAAACAGATGACATTTTCTATGTTTCAAAATTTGGCAAAGTAAGCTGCCTAATTTCCGACTCATGACTTAATTGCTGAGTGCTAATGTGGGCATTACGATTCACTACAGGTAATATCTCAGTTTCATTATTCTCTCCAGCAACTGTTATTTGGCTATTCCTTTTTCATGGCTGTACAATTCTTTTGGTGGAGAATTGTTGAATAACCTGACAAAACGTAGCACGTGATTACATTACCTTATGTTACATTAATACTTGTTCCACAGATCATGAATACAACTTTTCATAATGATGTAGAACATTTCAGTTTTCTTTACACGTTATAACGGTAGTATATTGGCTATCTTTCAGGCTTTTAATGCTATTTGGCAAATGACCGAAGATTTTTGTGGCAACATAATTCACCCCTTTCTGTGCCAAAGTCAGATTTAACCCAGAATAGTGAAGATCATCCTTTCTTCTAGTGCTGTAGCTAAGTACTTCAATATTATTTTGAACTAGGATGGGTTATTAATAACAAATTTTGTAAGTGAATATATGTATTGTGAAGATACTGTGAATATCTCAAGTTCCTTAAATTAATGTCTGCAAGGTGGTCTTGGGTGGGCTGCAGCTATTATTCTGATTACAAACTTCAGTAAAATGAATACTTTTCCTCTGAATGATGAATTACCCCAAAATATGATGCCATATGAAAGCAGTGAATGAAAATAGGCATAGTAGGCTAATTTACTGACAGGTTTATCACAAAAATTTTCAATAATGCTAACAGCATAAGTAGATGAACCTAACCACTCCAGCAGATCATCAATTTGTTTTTTGCAATTCAATTTCTCATCAATGCACACAGCCAGAAATTTTGAATATTTTGCCTTACCAACAGACTTATGTTCAAATTCTATATTTATCAGTGGTGTTATGCCATTTACTGTACAGAATTTTATGTACTGTGTTTTCTCTAAATTTAATGAGAGCCCATTTACAAGGAACAACTTATTAATTTTCTGAAAGACATTATTTACAAGCTCCTTAGCTGATTCTTTTTTGTTGGGTGTGATTATTATACTTGCATCAGCAGCAAAAAGAACTAGCTTCGCATCTTCATGAATATAGAACGGCAAGTCATTAATTATACACTCCTGGAAATTGAAATAAGAACACCGTGAATTCATTGTCCCAGGAAGGGGAAACTTTATTGACACATTCCTGGGGTCAGATACATCACATGATCACACTGACAGAACCACAGGCACATAGACACAGGCAACAGAGCATGCACAATGTCGGCACTAGTACAGTGTATATCCACCTTTCGCAGCAATGCAGGCTGCTATTCTCCCATGGAGACGATCGTAGAGATGCTGGATGTAGTCCTGTGGAACGGCTTGCCATGCCATTTCCACCTGGCGCCTCAGTTGGACCAGCGTTCGTGCTGGACGTGCAGACCGCGTGAGACGACGCTTCATCCAGTCCCAAACATGCTCAATGGGGGACAGATCCGGAGATCTTGCTGGCCAGGGTAGTTGACTTACACCTTCTAGAGCACGTTGGGTGGCACGGGATACATGCGGACGTGCATTGTCCTGTTGGAACAGCAAGTTTCCTTGCCGGTCTAGGAATGGTAGAACGATGGGTTTGATGACGGTTTGGATGTACCGTGCACTATTCAGTGTCCCCTCGACGATCACCAGTGGTGTACGGCCAGTGTAGGAGATCGCTCCCCACACCATGATGCCGGGTGTTGGCCCTGTGTGCCTCGGTCGTATGCAGTCCTGATTGTGGCGCTCACCTGCACGGCGCCAAACACGCATACGTCCATCATTGGCACCAAGGCAGAAGCGACTCTCATCGCTGAAGACGACACGTTTCCATTCGTCCCTCCATTCACGCCTGTCGCGACACCACTGGAGGCGGGCTGCATGATGTTGGGGCGTGAGCGGAAGATGGCCTAACGGTGTGCGGGACCGTAGCCCAGCTTCATGGAGACGGTTGCGAATGGTCCTCGCCGATACCCCAGGAGCAACAGTGTCCCTAATTTGCTGGGAAGTGGCGGTGTGGTCCCCTACGGCACTGCGTAGGATCCTACGGTCTTGGCGTGCATCCGTGCGTCGCTGCGGTCCGGTCCCAGGTCAACAGGCACGTGCACCTTCCGCTGACCATTGGCGACAACATCGATGTACTGTGGAGACCTCACGCCCCACGTGTTGAGCAATTCGGCGGTACGTCCACCCGGCCTCCCGCATGCCCACTATACGCCCTCGCTCAAAGTCCGTCAACTGCACATACGGTTCACGTCCACGCTGTCGCGGCATGCTACCAGTGTTAAAGACTGCGATGGAGCTCCGTATGCCACGGCAAACTGGCTGACACTGACGGCGGCGGTGCACAAATGCTGCGCAGCTAGCGCCATTCGACGGCCAACACCGCGGTTCCTGGTGTGTGTGCTGTGCCGTGCATGTGATCATTGCTTGTACAGCCCTCTCGCAGTGTCCGGAGCAAGTATGGTGGGTCTGACACACCGGTGTCAATGTGTTCTTTTTTCCATTTCCAGGAGTGTATCAAGAATAATAAGGGACACAAGACTGAACCCTGTCGGATGCCATTCTTGATACCTCCCCAGAAAGGACTCTTATTTTTGCGGACTATGTGTACTGTTAATTTCAACCTTCTGCATTCTTCCAGTTAAGTATGAATTAAACCACTTATGCATGGTCCCACTCATACCACTACACTTAAGCTTATATATAACAATTTAATGATTCACAGAGTCAGAACCTTTGGAGAGATCACAAAATATCCCAATGGACAATGTTCAGTTATTGAGAGCATTTAATATTTAATCAGTAACAGCATATATAGCATTTTCTGTTGAAAAGCCTTTCTGAAAATCAAACTGGCATTTTCTTATTACTTCATTTTTACAAAGATGTGATCCTACTCTTAAATACATTACTTTTTCTAGAATTTTGGATAAAACTGACAGAAGTGAGGTTGGGTGGTAGTTGTTGGTAACTGACCTACCTCCTTTTTCTTGAAAAGGTTTAACAATAGCATATTTCAGTCTATCTGGAAAAGTGCCATGTTTCAGCGAGCTCCTACAAATTTGGCTAAGAATCCTACTTATTTGTTGGGAACAAGCTTTTAGTACTCTGTTGGAAATGTCATCAATTCCATGCAAGCTTTTACTTTTGAGTGAATTTATTATTTTCCACATTTCAGTAGCAGTGGTGGGTTGAATTTCAAGTTTATCGAATCACATAGGTATTGCCTCTTCCGAATACTGCCTTGCATTTTCTAATGAATAGGTGGATCCTATTTCCTCTACAACACTTAAAAATGATTATTAATAATGTTTTCTGCTTCTGACTTTTTGTTAACAAACTTTTTGTTGAGTTTTATTTTAAAAAAAGTCTTCCTGTGCTCTCAGTTGCCCTGTTCCCCTTTTAACTGTATTACAGATTGTTTTACTTTTATTATTAGAAGTGCTAATCTCAGACATAATGCATGTACTTTGGGACTTTTTAATGACTTTCCTTGATACAGTACAGTACATTTTATAATCTTTCACTGTTTCTGGATCATTACTCCTTCTAGCTACAAGATACATTTCGCTTTTCTGTTTACAAGATATTTTGATCCCTGTAGTAAGCCATTACTGTATAGATGGTTCCTTACAATTACATTTCACTGTTTTCTCAGGGAAACTGTTTTCAGTGTACTCACAAAAGCATCAAGAAATAGGTTTAATTTTATATTAACATCAGGTTCCCTGTATACCTCATCCTGGCCTAACTGTTGCAAGATTTCCCTGAATTTGTAATTGTTAAACCATTCTTAGGACACACTATTTTGGAGGACTGTTTTGCATCACACCCTGTTGGGAAAATGTTAGCATAAAGGGTTACAGCATATTTGCCACTTTCTCCATAAATGTAAACCGTTTCAGCTTCCACTTTTATTGTAATAGGCTGCATTATAACTGATTACACAGTCAATATAATAGAGGGAAATATTCCACGTGGGAAAAATATATGTAAAAACAAAGATGATGTGACTTACTGAACGAAAGCGCTGGGTTACCCTTTGTCTTTAAACATGTCTGCTTGTGTCTGTATATGTGTGGATGGATATGTGCGTGTGTGCGAGTGTATACCTGTCCTTTTTTCCCCCTAAGGTAAGTCTTTCCGCTCCCGGGATTGGAATGACTCCTTACCCTCTCCCTTAAAACCCACATCCTTTCGTCTTTCCCTCTCCTTCCCCTCTTTCCTGATGAGGCAACAGTTTGTTGCGAAAGCTTGAATTTTGTGTGTGTGTTTGTGTTTGTTTGTGTGTCTATCGACCTGCCAGCGCTTTCGTTCGGTAAGTCACATCATCTTTGTTTTTACATATATTGATTACACAGTCAGGTTAGGAAGAAATGCAATGGCTATTTAAGAAATGAAGAATGACACACACAATGAGATAAAGTCAAATAATGGATGTGTGAATGTTTCAGAATAATTTCATAGACAAAACTGCAAAACACTGAGTCATTTGCATGTGTGTATCCTGATGAACATGTTTTTTGTTTTACTCCAATGAGTAGTTTTTCAGGTATTTCATTGTCTCAAGATAAAAACATCATCCTGTATATGGTAATGGGTATTAGACCATATGTGTCTCTGAACTCATCTCCAATGCTTTTAGTAATCTTTCCCATATATTTTGGCATGTTCCAGATAATCAACACTGCTGGAAGAGTAACTAAAAGCGCAGTATCAATAAGTGATTATGTGGCATTAAATATAGGCAGGGAAGAAAGTGATATATTTGTAAAATATCTTTTATAATGAAGTGAAATACAATGTTGTCCACTATTGTACAAAACCAGGAAAAAACACAAAACTGAATAATCAGCAGGTTTAAATGTAGTGAAAGCCTGTGCACTGCAAGAGTGAACAGACAGTATACAATCTATCTTAACTGGCCCCAGAAATGAGTGTGTGGGAACATTAGCACAGTGGCCAGAGAAAATAACTTGCAGTTTTATCTCTGATGGCTGAGAGTAGCAGCTGAGTTCATCTGTGACTCTAGTGTGTTGTGTCATATATTCTTGTATGTATTGAGTTTCTATGAAATAAAGTGTGTTGTGTACTCCGTTCCACTGTCGTCCATCATTCACTATCATTACATACCATAGTTCCAAATTGGTATACCCAAATTTCAGGTGAACACTAACACAGTGCAAATTTGTGTCATGACAATGTGGGCATTACAGCCCCATTGTGTTATTACGAATGTGACTTTCATTGACCTCTTGCATCCTTCCATATCAATGGATATGAATAGTGCTCTATATAGTGCCCAAGTGATTAAAAGTGACTGTGACACCTCTCAAACTGCAGCCTCACTGCAAATCGCAGGGGCGCAACAATACAATGCAAATGACAACCTGGTTATTGATTTTCTTATATGTCTACCCCTGAATTCTGTCAACATTTTGATGACCTGGACTATCAATCTGTACTGACTAGTTTGATTGCCATTATCATACACACTGGAAACTTGTCTGCCTGACAGACATGCTGTCTTGTCTGCTTAGTGCGATGGGCCATCCATCCTCCAGTCTGTGCAGCCGCCTGTATTATCAGCCACCACCCACCTGCAGTTCTACCTATGCTGTGTGGCCATATTCCAACCACATTACCCAGTCTAACAGTTGACTGCTTCATGGCTCGCACTACTGCCATTCCATGCAGACAGCCCATGCCTGTGGTTCGCAATTGTGGAAAGCATGTTTGCCTCCAATGCCATAATAATGGATGACATGAGCTATATCATTCTACTCAACCACCACAGCACCCACACTGACAGTATCTACAGTGTCATCCTGCCACTGCCATCTATGAAAAAGTATGGGAGCACCAAAGCAATGCTCTTATGATACCTCTACTGCAAACATTTGTAGGACAGGATCCCCTCTGAACTGTGGTGCATCTTCATAGCAAAATAGATGTGTGCATCATGCCTGACGAAGTGCTGTGGACAATTTGGGTCATCAAGCTCCCATCCCAGATGCAGATGACTTTACTTGTCACTAGTAACCAGTCCCTCATTGCCCTGTGCCCATGGCCAACCACATTTTCGCTGATTCTCAACACAGGCACAGCAACAACAATGGTACGGATAAGCATGCTGCACTGCCAAACATGCGACTTGCTGCAGCCAGTGATAGTCACGAAGCACTCCCGGCCCCACCCGACACTGACATCACAGTGGCCATCACCCCTCTGTTTACAAAACAAAATTGGCTCCAGTTGTCACTCCCAATACTCTGGCATCTGTGCACTTGTGGTCTTGCCTCTGTTGGTACCATGCCCACTTCAGCAACACCATGCAATTTTGTCATCAACCTTGTGAACAACTTGTGAACCTCGATACATACAAAGTCGCTGCCTGCCTGCTGGCTCCCATTGTTGCTCCAAACAGTAGTCTGTAAGTCTTTGACCCAATCAGCAGACTACATTTCCTGGTCGGCACAGCATGGCACCTCACATACCTGCCTTGCCTGCATCTGAAGACTCGCACCTTCACTTGACAGCTGCTAACGGCTCTTCTATCACCATTAGCGGTATCTAGGAGTAACCAGACAGGAACTCTAGACCTCAGCTTCACTACACCTTTCACATGGTCATTCATCATTGCTGATGTTTTACAGCTACTCCTGGGTACTGATTTCTAATGGGCCTTTTACCTTGTGCCCTTACTGATGCAAAAGAACTCACCCACATGCCTCCTGACCACAATGATGACAGTACACATGTCCTGACCACCTCACCACCCCAATGCAATAACACCAACGCTCTTTTGCCCTCCACCACACACATGCAGTGTTACATAAAACAGTGTGTAGATTGTGCTGACCACTTACTACATGTCAGTCAACACTGTAAGGACACATAACAGACTTTACTAGCCTCTTACAGGACAATGTGTTTTATGCAGCCACATCCAAAGAGCACAGGCATACCTCACAGAGGCCTGCTCCACCCTCACACACCTCCATTCCTAATTTAACACATACGCTTATAGACCTGCACCTGTCACCTGGCATCTCAAGGTGTTTGATGCAACTGCTCCCACCTCAGTACACTGTCTGCAAATTATTCCACACCCACTCCTTCACCACCTGATGTCATTCAGGCTTTCGCTACCACCACTCACCTCCTCCACCTCCAAACATGTGTCATAAATGCCTGCCGCGCTGCATCTGGGTCTGCACAGTATGCCGCCTCCCGCTCTACACCCACACCTGCGCAGAGCAGCCTACCCCAGTACTAAGCGATCACCTGCATGGTATGCTGCTGGCCATGCTGAGGCAGTGCCTACACCCAGTGCTGCCTGTCGCACTGTGGCCAAACCTCTGCAGCTCACTGACTGTGCCATGCATGCACATGCATTGGCCATGTCTGTGCAGCCCAGCTCCAGCCTGCAGCTGCGATCATATGCCACTGTCTCCCAGGCCAAGCCAGTGCCTGCATGCAGTGCTGCCTGCCACACCACATCTGAAGTTCACAGCTCATTAACCATGCCACACATGCGCAGACTACCACCTAGCTTGTGCAACCCACACTGAAAAACTCTCAACCAATGGCTCCATTCCGTGTGATCTTTTTGTCTTGTCAGCCATCAACAATGTCACAGTGCACTGCATTGATGCTATACCCGCCTGCCGGTTAGTCAGCACCCCAGACATCTAACCTCTGACCACCTCCACACAGTGCCAAGTCAGCGTAGTTCACTCATTAGATAGTGCTGGACCTCACCCATTTGCCTTGTCCCTAAGAAGAATGGCTTGGCCAGATTTTGTGGGGACTATAATGCCTCGAATGCTCGCACAATCATGGACAATTATCTGGTCCATAAAATCCAAGACTTCACACACTATCTCGCAAGTGCTAAGGTGTTCAGTGTAATTAATTGTAAGAAGGCACACCTGCAAGTACCAATGTACAAAGACGACATTCACAAGACTGCCATAACCACACCTTTTGGATAGTTTGAGTTCCTTTCTATGCCTTATGGACTGAAAAGCACAGTACAAACCCGGCAATGCTTTATAGACAGCCTGTTTTTTAAAGTTTCTTTTTGTTATGTGTATCTGGACATTTTTTTTTGCCGGACATGGTCTCTCACTCTGCCCATCTCAAGCAAGTTCTTGGTGCTCTCAAAGCCAATGGTGTACCGATCAACACTGACAAATGTCAACTCTGTAAGGTTCAAGTCACCTTCTTGGGCCACATCATTAATGCTTCCGGCATCAACCCAACTCTAGAGGGCAATGGGCTGATTCGTAACCTACCACAACCATCTGACTACCATGGACTCCACTTTTGCTGGGGATGGTCAATTTCCATCGCCATCACTTGCCACATCACCCTTAGCACAAGCCCTCCAAGGCAAAAATACAACTGGTCACAGGAAGCTCACATGGACCATGGACATGCAGCATGCCTTCTAAGGAATCAAGGATAATATGGTTCAGGCAGCCACCTTAGCTCACCCAATTCCAGAAGCTCCCATGTCCATCACTGCTGACACTAGCAATCTAGTGAAAGGAACTAGTCTTCAACAAGAGCTCAATTACTCCAGTCAACCCTTACGCTTCTTCTCCCACAAGCCAACTGAAGCACAGTACATGTGATTGGCTTACAACTAGGAGCTACTGGCTGTTTACAAGGCCATGAGTTATTCCAGAGATGATGATGATGATGATGATGGATGCCCCCTGTCATTTGCAAGAGCCACTGGCTCCTAGCTGACTCCATCCGTAACCCACCCGAGGATGAGTACCTCTGCCATTACTATCACCTCAAATGCATCAAACAATTCACTGTGGATGTCTGTCATCTGAAAGGCACAGACAACATAGTCACTGACTATTTGTCATACATCAGCACCATCTTGGTCATGATCGACTTTGACAAGCTTGTGCAGGCACAGCAGGGCAACCCTTAGCTACAGGCCCACTTAAATGATGCCTCCTCCATCTTCATCATTGAGGCAAAGTTCATTCACATTTCAACCTGTCCTGGCCTCAGAAACACATCCCATAGAGGCACATACCTCCTCGTTTGACAATAATGCTGCAGAATTATTTTTGACCTTTCCACAACCTCGTCCACCCCGGTATCAAACCTACAACTCGCCTTAAGACTGAGTGATACATTTGGCCCCATGTTAAATGACTCTGTAAGTTGTAGACAAGAGCCTGTGTACAATGCCAGAGGTTTAAAACCACCTGTCACACTCAGCCTCCACTAGGCACATTCCAGATACCTAAGGGATGCTCCCAACATATTCATGTGGATTTGGTCAGCCCGTTCCATCATCCAACAACTACAGCTTTCTCTCCATTGTTAATCAGATAACAGGCTCGGTAGAAGCTGTCTCCATCCATGACGTAGCTGCAGAGTTAGTTGCCAGAGCTCTTGTATCTACCTGGTTTGCTCATCTGGCTGCCCTGCCCCCATGACCACAGACCAAGGTAGGCAATTTTAGCCCTCACTGTTTGCTGAACTCTATAAAATATGCAGCTTTACCTGTTACAGAACCACCACCTGCCACTCTCAAGCTAATAGCCTTGCAGAGAGATGGCATTGCACCCTAAAGGCTGCCCTTTGTGCCACAGGATGACTGGTCCAACACATTCCTGTGGGTGCTGCTGTGTATCCACACAATGCATAAACAGAACCTCAGTGCCTCACTAGCCAAGATTTTATATGGCTAGACACTATCCCTCCTTGGACCTTGGAGATTTTTTCTCTTCCAACTACCCTCCTATGCCAACCATGCCCACCATGGTTGACAGGATCCAGCATCACATTTCCAACCTTCATGTCACCCCCTCCCTCCCCCGATACCCCTCCTAAAATTTTTGTCTGCGTGACGACACTATCTGTGCCACACTCCAGCCCCCATTTTCAGGCCCACCTTGTGTTGTCCGACATGGCCCCAACACCCTATGACATTTTGCACGACGGTAAGCCATAACCTGCCTGGTGTGTCATCGACAAGACCCCTAATATGGACTCTAAGCTCATGGTGGCCACTACTCCCGACTCCCCTCCCCCTGAAACTTTATCCATTCCTCTCCAGATGCCATTCAATGTACGATGTTGCTGCCTGGAGGACCTTAGCCTCACAGTTATGAACAAGGAGCTGGTAGTCACAGGAGCTCTTGATGACTGCACAGTCTCACCTGAGTTCCCAGTACACTTTTTCTGGGAAGTTCTTACCTCACCTTATAATGTCAACCCGACTACTCTGCATGCGCATTTCACTGATGATGGCTGTCTGGCCATCTCTTTTATCACCCGCCCCCTCTTGACAGCTAGTTCCTCACAAAATCACCTGTAGTACACGTACTGGGGGATACATCTCCCCCACCTATCCCTCCCATGCTCATCCATGCAGGTCGCACTATCCATGCACTCACCATTTCCATGACTATCCGTCTTTACACTCTGTACTAGATCACCCTCACCGTCGTTTCTGTCCCCTCATTATCCCCTCCACATTGTGCTCCACACTGTTGGAGGAGGGGGGGGGGGGAGTTCTGTGGGACCATTAGCATTGCTGGCCAGAGGAAAGACTTGCAGTCTTATCTCTGACAGTTGACAATGGCAGCTGAATTTAATCTGTGACTCAAGTGTGTTAAGTCATGTTTTCTTGTACATATTGAGTTTCTATAAAATAGGGTGTGTTGTATACCACTGCATCATCTGTCATTCACTATCTCTACATACTGGAGATCCACAAATCTTTCACTTTAGGTAATAATAGGTATGCCCCTAATCAAGAAATATAATACAGAAGATAGTGAAAATAACTGGCCTGTCTCTCTGGAGTCATCATATACAAAAGTTATAGAATTAACTGTGAAACACAGTCTAATGAGTTGGCAAAATAAATATAGCCTACTCAGAGAAGTACAGTTTGATTTTGGTTTCTGAAGTATAAGGAAAAAAAAGGACCACACATACTGGAATTTATAAAAATGATACTTCATGCATTAGGCAATGACAATGTATCACGTATGTAATTTATACATGTGTATAGAAAGATTAGAAATGAGAATAACAGTCAATAACTGGTTCTGATTATACTTTTAGAACAGATTACATAGAGTAGAGAGAGCACAGGTCTCAAATAAAGGGAGTTTTTCTGTGAAATATTTATCAGACCCCAAATACATTGAAACAGGAGTTCCTTAGAGTAATATTTTAGGAATTTTATTATTTGAGTATACTCACACATCTGTGATTTTGCAGACAATAATTTCTGAGGCAAAATTGTTAACCAGTACTTATATTCAGGTGGAAAAATGTGTAGAACTGCCAGTAGACACATATAAAAGTAAAAGTGACACACTACTCAGCATTTGGAACAAACAGTTCCTTCCTCAGGGAGGAGAGAGGGACATACTGAGGAAAGTAAAAAAGAAAAGGCTTGATGCTCAGACACAAGTATAGAGAAAATGAAGAAGAGGTGTCAGAGTGGGTAGATCAAGGATGCTACAATGGTAAACATTGTTCAGCGATGATAATGACTGAGTGAGACGTAAAGACAGATTAGGAGGAAGAGAAATGAACAACGAAATTAAGAATAAGAGCATAAAAAGTATAGCAAAAAAGAAAGCAGGAGGATGTTAATGGAGCTTAGATCCAGATGAGTGTTAGGGTGCAAGGATCACTTTGTGGAAGGGAAGGGGAGGGGGGCATTCCAGTCTCCAGATACCAGAGAAACTAGTACTGAGTGGGAGGATTAAAATAGGCTACATGATTTAACAAGCAGTCAGGTCTCTTGAGTCATGCTGCAGAGCACGTGCAATTAGTTAGCTGGTGTTCGTAAGATGGACAATTTTTCTATGCCCATTCACCTATAGACAACAGCATGCAGTGGAGGCTAGTTAGTTGAGGAAAAAAATGCATAGTTTTGTAAGTTACTCCCTCTCTGATGCTGTAATATTTACCAGTGCTGAAGCACCACATAGTGGTGGTGGATGGGTGCAGGGGTGAGGTTTTACAGTGCGGACAAATGTGTGGGTCGAAAATTTTAGGTAGGGATAACAGTCTGGGTTGTCACGAAGTTTAACTAGGCTGTTATGGAGGTTAGGAGGGCAATGGAAGGTGACAGTGGGTTGTGTGGTGGGATATCAAGGAGAGAGGACCTCTTTTCAGGCCTTGACTTAATAAAGTCATAGCTTTGGTGGATGGTACTGGGTAACAAGGAGGGTCGTGCTGTAATATTTGGTGAAGATTTCAACTTATCAACTATAGACTGGGAAACTCAAGCAATTAGTGTGGCTAGTAGGGATAGGGATTTCGTGGAATTGTTTTAAATGCCTTATCCAAAAATGACCTTGAGCTTTTCATCAAAGAACTGTTTCGTGGAGAATACATCTTAGATCTGGTGGTGAAAGATAGACACATCCATTTCAGCACATTTAGCACAGAACAGGGAATGAGTAACCATAACGCGGTTACAGCATCACTGAAAGTGGCACGAAATAGGAATACAAGGAAACAGATTTCAAACTTCCTGGCAGATTAAAACTGTGTGCCCGACCGAGACTCGAACTCGGGACCTTTGCCTTTCGCGGGCAAGTGCTCTACCATCTGAGCTACCAAAGCACGACTCACGCCCGGTACTCACAGCTTTACTTCTGCCAGTATCTCGTCTCCTACCTTCCAAACTTTCGAGTCGGGCACACAGTTTTAATCTGCCAGGAAGTTTCATATCAGCGCACACTCCGCTGCAGAGTGAAAATCTCATTCTGGAAACAGATTTCAGATTATCTGAGCAATCAGAACAAAAATTTCATCTCTGGCACTAAGAACACTGAATATCAACAGCCGAGGTTCAAAAGCACTGTGCAATAGCCTTTAGACAGGAATTTGCTGAGCAAAGGTTAAAGGGATAGAAAAGACCTGCTGTGGTTGACAACCATGCCAGAGAGCTGGTATGAAAACAGAGAGACCCTCACTGCAGATTTAAACGTAGCCAAAGCCTCACACACTAACAAATACTAAATGAAGCCAAAATTAGTGCCGGACACTGTGGCTGAGCGGTTCTAGGCGCTTCAGTCCAGAACCGCGCTGCTACTATGGTCGCAGGTTTGAATCCTGCCTCGGGCAGGGATGTGTGTGATGTCCTTAGGTTAGTTAGATTTAAGTAGTTCTAAGTCTAGGGGCTGATGACCTCAGATGTTAACTCCCATAGTGCTTAGAGCCATTTGCATTTGCACCAAAATTAGTATAAGGCGAGCCATACTGAAGCATTCAACAAATTCAAAAGTAAAATTTTGTCTACCAACTGGCAGAAAACCCTAAGCAGTTTTGGTCTTGTGGTAAATCAGGAGAAGAATAGAAGCCAGACCATAATGGCACTGAAATACTAAACACAGAAAAAGGTTAAATACTAAACTTCTTTTTCTAAATTGTTTCCCAGAGGAATACCACATTTTAGTGCCTCCTTTAAATTGTCACATGAATCACAAAATGTTTGATATCGAAATAAGTGACCATGGGATGGAAAATCAACGGAAATCACTCAACAGAGTGAAGGGGACTGGATATGATTATTCTTGTAGTATGCAAAGTACTTGTCCATCCTCTAGCAGCAGTGCACTGTACGTATTTGAAGTAGAGAAGTGTTCCTGATAAATGCAAAAAGCACAGATGATCCCCATTTTCAAGAAGCCTTGAAGAACAGGAGCACAAAAATATAGCCCTATATCTCTGATGTTACTCAGTTGTAGAATTTTGGAACTTGTTTATGACATTTCTGGAGACCAAAGATCTGGTCTGTAAGAATCAACAGAGGTTCTGAAAACAATGATTGTGTGGAACACAGCTCGTTCTGTTCATCCATGAGACCCAGAAGGTGGTAGATACCAGTGCCCGGCATTATATGGAGTTTCACACTGTTGCCCAATGAACAAAATATGAGACCAACTGTGTGAGTGGACTGATAAGTTTCTAGCAAAAAAAAAAAAGACATAGCATTAGCATGTCATTCTTAATGGAAAGAAGTATTCACACAAAAGTTCTGTTAGGCTCTTAGCAGATGATGCTGTTGTAAACAGGGAAGTCTTAACGCTAGAAAATTGTAGCGAAAATTGCTTCCAAACAGGAGATGGAGTGTGTGCATACAACTTGCACAAATGGGGTAAGCAGCCCACCTCAAGCTGTGACTGTGGAGCAGCGAACCAGACCATCCAGCACACTGAGGAGTGTAAACTGAGAGCTTACCTGGGTGACCCGAACGGCATCAAGACCTGACTGGATAAGGAGACTGGACGTTAGAATATAACACCAGTTTTTAGTCTTTTACCTGTATTTAGGTGGTTTTATGTGTTTTTTGTGTATTATTGACTATATTTTATGTATAATACTACATGCTAAATAAATAAAATATGGAGTAAGGAAAGATTATGCAGTGGATTTCTCGTTCAGAAATCTCATTGGAGTAATGGTCTGTTATGAGAAAATCATGTGTGTTGTGTACGAAGGAGAAACCTCTACCAGAGTATGTTGGAGATCCATAGTGGCAGGATCGTGGCCTATAGAGACTGCTGTATATCACTCCATGATAGTGCTGCTCGTGTTTGTCAGGATGCCACGACAGTCACGAGTATATGGAATCTAAGGTTTCTGGATGGCCAGAAAAGGTCTTGAAGGAACTCAATGGCCGAATGCATATAACATCGAGAGAAAAGACATTGTTTGCTCTGCTGTGCAAGATATCACATACATTGAGTCAGGATTAGGGCAGCACGGATAATGTGACAGGACTGTCAGCACGGCGATCATTGTTATGGTGCCCTGTGACGTGACAGCAGAGAGTTGCTTGTCAGAAATGGTGTGCCCAGTGGCAATGCTGGACACAGGAATGCCACTACATCCTTTCTGATGAGTTTCGGTCCTGTTGCAGCATAATGGTGGACATAACCATAGAGGGAGACTTCGCGGAGAACGAAAATTGTCAGACAGCATTAGTAAGCGAAGCCAATGGGTACACAAAAACTGTCATCCCTGGTTAGCAGCCGTTATGTTACCGACTTTTAAGTGTATAATTCGAGGTGTACGTGTCGTTATTTTTCAAGAAGATAACACAAGACCGCGTGTTTCCCATGCTGTTCTGATCTACCTCAATACAGAAGGTGTTCGATTGTTGTAAGTTGCTCAGACGTCTTAACCGTTAAAAAAAGAACATTTGTCCCAGGAATTCCAAGACTTTCGATAATGTTTTAATTTCAAGTGTGAAGTCACAGAGCAAAGACCTTAGTAAGTGACATAAATTTAATGCAATATGTCTACCCTTTCTTGACAAAAAGGCATCTTAACAGACGGACTGACGGACAGAAAGACAGTCGGAGAACAAATGAAAGAAAAAAAATTTTTCGCCTGATGTAATTACAAATTAACAATTTTAGGATTTTCTCCTTTGGTTGTACTGTGAAACTTTGCTTCTTGTCAAATTTCATGACAGCAGGTCAATGGAAAGTAGCCTACAGGTTTTGATGAGTAAGATTGCGAGTAATAAAATATGTGACCTAAATGGCCACCTCTTTTGATTGTATTGACATAGAATCTTCAACTTTTTACACCGCCAAGGGACCGCAGACCTTAGTATGTGACACAAATTTCAGCTTGATAGCTCTATTCGTTGTTGAGAGAAAGGGTTTTTAACAGTCGAACTGTCAGACAGACAGACCGACGTACAATAAAGTGATCGTATAAGAGATTCGGTTTTAACCTGAAAACATCTCGTCAGTCACCAGTGTTAATAAAGTCGGATAGAGTTAGGGCTGTGTAGAATAATGTACCTTCGTCATTCAATCTGAGTTCCTGAGTTCGACTCTATGCACATTCAATGTAGACCCCACTGTTGTTGGTCGAAGTAGCACCTCCTGTACACTAAATTTCGCACACCAAATCACCAACATATTTCATCACGGTTTATTGAGATTATATTGTGTACATATAAAATTTAAAATATCGTTATTACCAATACACCTTGATGTTGCAGTTTTAATGGTTACGAGCGCGCATCGAGGTTGAAGCCAGAGTTACCAGGAATGCTGTGGATGGTGCTTTCATTTCAAAATGAAGCTGAGAAAAGCCCACTGGGTAACATTTCGTGAATTTGTCAATGCATTTCTCTTACACATAGGGCACAGAGTATAACTTGCAATTTTTCAAAGGCATTTGGAGATGCGATGCAGTGGCTACTACACTTAATTTCTGTTCGATAAGAGTAATATTCTTATATTCACCCTGCCTTTCCGATTTGGGTCTTTAAGAAAGACCTCTGTTCAGTCCGTCTTCACACTGTTTGTTCGTTCCCAGTATTTCTCAGCTGAACTCCAGAGGGGCAAACTGTAGACGGAAATAATTCAGTCAAACCTGCGTTCCTTCTTCGTTCAAAGAAGAAACCGCGAAGCAGGTCCCTGCAGTTGTGCTGTCACTGTAGTATTCGACGTGTTCCCTGGTGGGTTTACGTTTCAGAGCTCAGGTACTCTAATTAGAAAGGAAATTTTTTCCGTAGTAAGGGGCTAAGAGAGTAAGTAAAGTATACAGTGGTGAACAACACAAAGAATTAGGTAATGAATGAGGTACAACGTCACCAAGAGTATTCGGACAATATTTGCTGTTTCTTCGGAGTCAGACAAGTTACTAATGTAGTCTAGAACCTCTATACTCTATTACCTCAGCGTTCATTACCACGAATTAAAAAGAAATGACTTGGCGGAATAGCTGTAAGTTATTTCATTAAAACTAGCAATGAAGGTAGAACAAGAAACCATTGTCAGGCATAAAAAACGATATTGATTACAGGACATGCTTCCGATTATGATCATTTGTCTCTAGATCAACATTATTAATTAACTGCATCAAAATTATAGAATGCAGGAAAGTTAAGATGTAAGCTCCGCCGTTCTGGCGCTGACTGGCCAGTTGGGACCGAGTGATCCCCGTTGTCATCCTCAATGAATGATGTCATGGAGGGACTTGGGGTCAGCAAACCGCTCTCCCGGCCGTTGTCGGTGTTGAAGACCTTGGAGGCGCTACTTCTCATTCAAGTAACTCTTCAACTGACTTCAAAAGACTGAGTAGACCTAATTCCAGTCTTCCCAACTACGAAAAATCCCTGCAGTACCGGGAACTGAACCGGGACTTTCCACGTGAAAGTTGCGGAAGCGGGCGAAAGTGAACGTCATGCCTAGCTAATAAACTGTGTATTATCCGGTTTTCTATGATTTTAATATAGTTAATATATCTAAATGCCAACGACCTCGGCGCGGTTGAGGGGTGACCGTCTGGGCAGCCGAGCGCTGTTGGCAAGTGGGGTGCACTCAGCCCTTGTGAGGCTAACTGAGGAGCTACTTGATTGAGAAGTAGTGGCTCCGGTCTCGTGAAATGACATACGGCCGTGAGAGCGGTTTGCTGACGACATGCCCCTCCGTATCCGCATCCAGTGACGCCTGTGGACTGAGGATGACACGGCGGCCAGGTACTACCTTTGGTCAAATGTTCAAATGTGTGTGAAATCTTATGGGACTTAACTGTTAAGGTCATCAGTTCCTAAGCTTACACACTACTTAACCTAAATTATCTTAAGGACAAACACAAACACCCATGCCCGAAGCAGGACTCGAACCTCCGCTGGGACCAGCCTCACAGTCCATGACTGCAGCGCGTTAAACCTCTCGGCTAATCCCGCGCGGCTACCTTTGGTCCTTCAAGGCCTGTTCGAACGGAGTTAAGTTGTAATATATCTAGATGACAATGATTATTAGTGCACGTATGTTCTGTTATTTGTCCGAAACTGGTAGTTTTAACAAACTGACATACCATTACAGCTATTGTGCTAAATCATGATTTTACAAAAAAACATTTAAAGACTGTAAATCACCACCTCCTTAATACAATATCAAAGATCGACAGCACAATTTTCGAGAAAAAGTGTCACTTCGGTAGGTCTGAAGTACGTTGAAAGGTAGATGAAATGTATGAATGGTCTATGACCCTACCTCAATTTTGTTTTTCACAAAATAGGTTTAACAGCTATGATGGCAAAATATGTATCGAAATGAAACACTTTCAGCAACTGTATGAATTTAGTTTCCTCTATAAAGTGTTCTGTAACCAAAGAAACTGTTATATGAAACAGTGAGCTAATGCAATAGAACACTAAGGACTCAAATACTGCCAGTGGCTGCACGTGACAGTTTCCGCTGCGCCGCTCAATCGCCTACGTGCTCTGATAGTGAGTCGTTCACAGCGTCACACACAAGCTCACATATCTCCTTATGCAAATGAAGTATGTTGGTACGGCACGTACCTCGCGTCAGCCGGAGAAAGTAGTGGCGCTTGCACGACCGTCGCAAGAACACTGTCGTTGGTAGCAGCGGCTGCCCAGGTGTGTGGTCACGTAACATCGGCTCCTGTCACATACTGACACCGCTATCCGGACAGCGGCGCCGCCAACGGCCACCTCCAGCAGTCCGTGTCCTTCCCACTCGAACCTGGCCGTTACAAATAACTGCGTATAATTTTTTTATTCAGTCCGACTCCGAGTTAGGAAAAGTAACTAATAATCGTACCAAAGCGTACACTTAATTACAACAACAACTGTTGTTCGTCGTTTTCGCTGGGTTTGCTAATACAACGAGATCAAAAATTTAGCTGAGAAGAGCATACCACAGAAGTGGTGCTACGCCTAAACAAATCTCTGTTTGCAATATGTAATTTGTCACATGTATGTTGTTGGTTCAAATGGCTCTAAGCAGTACGGGACTTAACATCTGAGGTCATCAGTCCCCTGGACTTAGAACTACTTAAACCTACCTAACCTAAGGACATCACACACATCCATGCCCGAGGCAGGATTCGAACCTGCGATCGCAGCAGCTTCGCGGTTCTGAACTGAAGTTCCTAGAACCGCTCGAGCACAACGGCCGGCCGCATGTTATTGCTGTAGTTATTGTTGTGGTCTTCAGTCTGAAGACTGGTTTGATACAACTCTCAAAGCCAGTCTATCCTGTGGGAGCTTCTTCATCTCCAAATAAATACGACAACCTACGTCAGTTTGAATCTGCTTCCTGTATTCGTGCTTTGCTCTCCCTCTACAGCCTTTACCCACGACAATCCCCTTCATTACCAAACTGACGATTCCTTGGTGCCTCAGGAAGTGCCCTATCAGACGATTCCTTCTTTCAGTCAAATCGTGCCATAAATTTCTGTGTTTTCCGCAGTTCGACACAAAGTATGTAAAAAATAAA
Source organism: Schistocerca nitens (assembly GCF_023898315.1). Lineage (NCBI taxonomy): Eukaryota > Metazoa > Arthropoda > Insecta > Orthoptera > Acrididae > Schistocerca > Schistocerca nitens. Next base: position 677,014,832 of record NC_064618.1, read on the forward strand.
ACAAAGCTGACATACTTGGATTCTTTAGAATTTTTTGTGGTGCGAATTTAAGAGCATGTTACAGAAGTATTTTGAAAAACAGGTTAACTACTACTTTCAGAATATTTATCCATTAGTGAAATTTGTCATAAGTAATATAAATCTCTTTCAAACCAACATCACCAGGAACAAGAACAATCTTGAAGACTTAAAGTCACTCACTTTGTATAACTGCGTAGGCTTCGGCTGCCAGAGGCAGTTGCCCGAAACGTTGGTTTCTCCCAGTACAGAATTTTTACAATATGACGCGGTGCGATACTCAGAAAACTATTATTTCGACTTACTTATTATATTCATAAACGTATCTGTCATTGAGGAACACACTTTTTAATAGCTTGCCAGCAACCATAAAAGTTTAACTATTTGTGAAGTACATTTCCAAAGATGTGCAGAAGATTACTTGGCGAGCATGTTCTTCTACCATATACAGTATCAACCCCAACCCCACAGACAAAATTTCTGACGTTGTTCGGGGATATTTTCTGAGTATCTGGTACAAGGGAAGGATATGTGTTCTCTGGTGGCTCGTTTCAGATTAACAATGTCATTGTCATTTATGCTCTAGCGGCACAAATGTCATTAGTCGCGTGTAACACATGCTCATCCAGACAAGGAACTCTGGCATACTTTGCACGGTCAGTATCTTCCATCCTAACACGAAAAGATCCGATTCATCATAGGCGATTTTGTACGGATGGAGAATCACTATAACGTGGTTGCCGTCGCTGTGCTGTTCTTCCATTGCATTCGGTGAACCCGTACACGAGGTGGACATCGGCCGACTATACTTAAGTAAACCTATTCACACTGCTGTGTATCACACTAAATGCAAGCACGAGGACAAACAGTAAAGTGGGAAATACTGTCGCACCGTGAGTGGAACAACAAGACAAAGACCGCATACCGTCGACATCTGCACTGTTGTACAAATATTTCAGGGCAGATACAAAGATAAATGGGGGTGAGAAATCAAACCAGGTGTAATGAGTACTGTGTAATAGCTTCATTGCAGGAATGCCCCTTATGTAAATGAAACATTGTAAATTGTTTTGTTTTGACAGTACTTCTCTGAAATAGGCTAGAAACTATACCAACTAAGTTAACTTTGTGTTCTGCCTTACGGCAGGTCTTGTCATGGGGAAAGCCTCGTCAGAGAGGTCCACCGCATGGGCGTCTAGGGAAGTGATTCCAATGGTGGTTTTCCGTTGCCTTCCACTGATGATGAAATGATAATGAGGACAACGTAACACCCAGTCCCTGAGGGGAGAAAAATCTCCGACCCAGCCGGGATTGAACCCGGGGCCCTTCGCGTAACAGACCGCCGTGCTTACCACACATATATATATATATATATATATATATATATATATATATATATATATATATATTACACCAGCTATATTCTGGTATTTTTGGTATTTTGGGTTTAGTTCCGTTTCCACTTCTCTTGCAATATCAACATCAAGTGTATCTAAAAAAGCCGTAAAACAGTTATTATTATTGATAGAAGAAGTGGTAATACTACCACTCACGTATCTGCCTCTCAACAACTGGTATCATACTTCATGAGCTCTGAGAGGAAAATAGTGTCATTGGGGCTTGCAGAAAAAAAGTAACAAGTATCACGTGCAAACACGAAAAAAAATTACACCCATATATGAAGTCTTACATTCATCTTCACGTAAATCATTAATGGGAAATGACATTGTCCCATCATCGAACAGTGGTGACGTTATGCTTGGAACCAAGCTGTAATCGTCTGACAAACGGGCGCGCCTACCAGCGCTTTCGTCAACAGCATGTGCAGGGCGCTTCATGGCTGATGGGACTGTATCGAGACAGCAAAAACAATTTGGAAACCATAAAATCAACGTAAAGCCCGCCCTCTTTTTTTTCTTTTTTTTTTGTTACATGAATAAAGTAAATGACAATCCTAGTCATGGGCGGGAGTGAAAATGAAGTTCTCATCTGCATAACAATCCCTGCAGCACACGGTGTCGCATCATAAATCTGGCAGAAAGCCATATAATCTTGACCATTTCTGCCTTTGTGGGCGGCATGTATTTCTCCTGCGTCGACCATTCGAAGGACCATTATCTGAGGCGGTTTCGGTGTTTACCATCGTTGTGTGTGTGTTTTTTTTGTTTTTTTTTTGTTTTGTTCACGTTAACATAATCCAGTTATAACTGACGCCAACAGGTAGGGGCCAGTTTTCTACCCAGTGTGCTAAATGCCAATATAATTGAACCGCGCAGTACTGTCTCTAGTCGTTCTGCTGCAGGAGTCTTCTCAGTTCTGGGACACCCCAGCTGTCGGGCGGATTGTGAAAAACACTTCCTAAAAAATTGGAAAAGTAAGTCCTGTATTTCGTATGACTCCGTATCAGCTCGTGTTGTTCTTGTAAATACATCCAATTATCCATCACGGACTTAATATCGTACGAATACAAATATTTCGTCGCATGTCCAGTGATCCAATTGCCCGCATACGTCTTTTGTTTGGGAAAAAAAGGTCTTGTCCGGTAGAAAAAGTACATCTGATGTGATTTCTGTGTAGTCAGTGCGCCGAAGGAAGTCCAGTATTCGACGCGTCAGCATCCAGACGTCCCTCGCTGCGCCACACACTAAACCATGTTCTTCCGTTGCTAACAGTCCACAGTTTGTACAAAGAGGAGAATCGACCATATGAATTTTATGTAATCGACTCCTGGTCACAAGTTTACGGTTTATAAGAATATACCACATCGATCTCGCTGCTGTTGACAGTAATGGAGTATGAACTGCACACCAAATGTGGTTCCACGTTCTCGACGGGTATTTGAATTCCATTATGTTGCGGCCATGGTGATCCATCAAGCACCTATAGATCTCCCGAGTCGTGGGTATTCTCGTCGAAGGTACTTTCAGACGAACATAACTGTAATCAAAAAGAAATGAGACAATGTGTACAAGAGAAGGCGAAATATTGCCCACCGCAATAGGGGGTTCGTACGAAGGCGGAACAAGTACTTCTATAAGAGCTGACGTTATGGTATGCTTTCTTTGTTGCCAATTTCGTATCATCGCTCGCATGTAAAGCGCCAGAGCTTTGTTTCGCACGTTTGTGAGGTTGAGGCCACCGTTCCGGAACTGTAGCGTTAACGTGTCATATTTGCTCTTAAATAACACCCCAGTACTAAGATAGTAACCAAAGGCAGCCATGAGGCGGTCTGCAATACCCTTCGGGATTGGTAGGGTCTGCGCTAAATGGGGTAGTCGTGACGCTATGTGAACGTTAGTGTATGCCACACGCTGGATCATGTCAAAGGCTCTCAGTGAGTTGTTACGTATCTTCAGACGAACATTCGGCAGAAGCCGCCGAGAACTCGCCGCCGCTGACCGCCGTAGTGAACGGGTAAATGTGATCCCCAGACATCTCAGCGATTCCACCGTCTGAAACGGTCCCGGTACGTCTTCCAGACCCCGTCCAATGTGCATAATTTTGGATTTCGTCATGTTAACGACACTGCCTGCCGCCGTCCCGTAAGAGTCTAGATGTTCAACAGCCTGACGCACTTCATGTCCTGATCTGACAAGAAGGATCAGGTCGTCCGCATATGCGCGACAAACGAAAAAGTTCTCATTAAGCGCTATCCCAGTAAGTGAGCGCCTCATAACACACATCAGCGGCTCAAGCGCTATCGCAAACAGCATCATGGAGAGTGGGCACCCTTGTCGGACTGAGCTGTTAATAGGAATCGAGCCCGCTTCCCGACCGTTTACAATCACCTTCGACGTAGCCCCTCGTATTAGCCTCATAACGATGGAGATGAAAACAGGTGGAAGCGCCATTCGGCTCATGACTGACGCCAAGAAGTCATGGTTTATTCTGTCGAACGCACGATCGAAGTCCACAGATATCATCGCTGCTCGCATTTTACACGTTTCCGCAAGGGCGATAACGTCACGGTATTCACTTAACGCCGAGGAGATGTTGCTTCGCACCCCTAGGCAAGCCTGATCAGGGGATATTGTCCTAGATATCGCCAGCTTGAGACGAGACGCTAGTAGTCGTGCAAAGATTTTATAGTCGGTGTTTAGCATAGTGAGAGGCCGACATTGATTAACACTGCGACTCCCCACCATCTTCGGAATGGGAAGAAGAAAGCCCGTCACAAAATCCGACGGTATGTTCATGTCCGGACGCATCGCCTCATTGTACATCGACACCAACTGTGGCATCATCATGTCCACGAATTCTCGATAAAACTCTAGCGTAATCCCATCTGGCCCTGGTGATTTATGGGCCGCTCCTTTTGTGAGTGCCACCTTTATATCGTCTTCTGTGAGTGGCTCCATAAGCGCTGCCTTATCCGTCTCTGTCAGTGTCGTTTGCAGATGTTGCAGTATCTCTTTCCCCATCCGACGGTCCGTCGGTGTACCGGCATAGAGGTGGCGGAAGTGCTCTAAAAATTCATTTGCAATGTCCTGTTGTGTTGTCAGTTGACGGCCATCTAAACCGTGGAGCACTGTTACCAATGCCCGGCGGTAACGTTTATGTTCCCGCGATACATGGTGCATCGAGGTACGTTCCCCAGTGATGGTGTCGAGACATCTTGCCCGTATTGGGATGCCACCCAGTCGTCGTCGCGTGATCGATAGGATTTGTGCCTTGACACGATGAACTTCCGCATGATGTTCTGCAGACGGCACCTGGAAGGACAGCTCACGAAGCATGGTGTAATAATAATCAAGAGTGTCTCTTTGCCATCTCGTCTTACCCCGACCATACTGTATTAGAGCTCTTCTTATTGCCGGCTTAGTACACTCGAGCCACCATTGAAGTACGGAGGTATATGTTGGTAGACGGCGTTGACATGTGGCCCATACCTCCTCGACTCTCTGACGACATTCGGGGTCCGCGAAAAATGACGAATTGAGCTTCCATGTCCCGCGGCTTCTCCATACACTTTGCCTAGGGAGTGATATGATACAAATGTAGGCCATATGATCAGTAAATGCCGCAGGCCATCGTTTCGCGTTGACCACCTTATCCTGCAGGCCAACCGAAACATATATTCGATCGAGTCTGCTCGCTGAGTGACGTAAAAAAAAGTATGTCTCTCACGGTTCCTATGAATCATGTCCCAGGTGTCGCTTAACTCCAGATCCCGGCATAGCACATGCAATTCACAACAGGTATTGTAATGTGGAGTCTGGTCTTTTTGGGGTAAAACACAATTGAAGTCACCACCTATAAGGAAATGATCGAATCTGCCGGTAAATAAGGGCACAATCTCTTCCGAATAATATCTCGCACGCGCCCGTCTGTTGTCTATGCCGGAAGGGGCATAAACATTGAGAATGCGAATGCCATTAACAGTTATCGCCAGTCTTCGTGCTGAAGGTAGATAAGCCAGGTCGCGAACCGGAATCCCGTCCCGGACCAATATCGCCGTTCCACTGTCGTTGTTCGAGTGCGGCGAGGTGTAGGAGATGTATCCATGTACTTCCTGGAACTCAGGAATGTAAATTTCCTGCACCAACAGTATATCCACATCCGACGCGCATATCATGTCCCTAAACAACTGCTGTTTCACGGGCGATCTAATGGTATTTACATTCACTGTCCCTATTCTGTATGCCTGGGGTCGAGTAGCTGTCATCTCCACATGATGTTAAAATGACAAAGTGTCACCGTATCGATAGTCCCTTTGCACATCCGCAGAGGGTCGCCCGTGGAATGTGTCCCTGCGGCATTAGGTTTCTGGAGAGACGGACGGATGCAAGTCCCCACCAATAGAATGGTTCGCATCGGTGATTTCGTCGTCCTGCTCATACCAGCTGATATTATTGGGGTGCTCCAAATTTTCCTGTGCGGCATTGATGTGTGACATCTGTTGTTCTTTCGCAGCTTTTGACTCCACCGCAGAAGGGGTAGGAGACCCCTGAGCGGATGCGTCGTCTGAACGACATGACAACTTTTCACTGTCCGAATTCATATGGTCTGCGACATCCGAAGCTTGTGGTTCCAAGTCAGACAGGTCCATAGTGTTAGACTCATCTGGGCTCCCAAGAAGAGAAGGGAACGTCTCCGCAGAGTTTAGTCGGCGCTTCTTGCGGCGCTTTGGCGAGCGTTGTTTGCGGGCCCTAACCTCGGCCTCTGGTGTTGGCGAATCTTGCATCACCTGCGTTCCCGCCGCCGCCAGAGTGACCTGGGTCCGTTCCACTTTAGCTTCCATGCCTATTGTGATACTGTCATCTTCTTTCTGCACCCACTGTAGTGTCTGAGATTGGAGGTTGGTCGGAGCCATTCCTTCTTCAGTGGTGTCCGAAGGCGCCTCAATCAACTGCGGCGTCGGTTCGATAGTGCACTCCGACCTCGGCGTCACCTCCCCGCGAAGCGCCGCCACGTAAGTCATCGGCAGTGACGTTGGTGTAGTCGGATTCTGGAAGTCTCCGCTGGGGAGTTGCACGAGTCTCCTCTGCATACACGCAGATCGAAGAAGTCCTTCACCACCACACCCGGAGCATGTCCGGGGCTGTCCATCATAGATGACAATAGCTCTACAGCCGCCGATGTTTATATACGATGGCACATGTTTCGTAAGGGCAATTCGCACCTGTCGGACACCATTGAGCAATGGATACGTGCTAAAACTTGCCCAACGTTCGGCCGTATGACTAATAACTCTGCCATATGGCTGGAGTGATTCAGTGACCAATGATTCGGGTACCTCGAAAGGCAGCTCGAAGATTCGAATCGTACGCGCGCCCAGGCCCGAATGAGCGACTAAAACTTCGCCAATATGACCATCGGAGTGTCGGAACTGGAATCCTCGTTTGGCGGCTTCAATGATCCTATCGCATGCTGCGTCGTCAATCATCTTTACGTAAAGAGTGCTGCTCACGATTGATAAATGAATTCCAATAATCTCCGTGTAATTAAGATGCACTTCGTTCCTCAACAAAAGTTCGATTTCAATTATTAACATTTTTCGCGTCTTCAGTATATCAGTCCTTTTATTAAAATGTGTTATGTATTTATGTTGTTCTGCCATGTTCCACATTTTCAAGTATCTCCTCACTATAGGTATATGGGACGAACATTATATGTACACTGATCTAATCTCTCAGCAGTCGACGGCGTGGTCATTGGCGCTCAATAGCAAAAGAAATTAAATGGTTCAAATGGCTCTGAGCACTATGGGACTCAACTGCTGTGGTCATCAGTCCCCTAGAACTTAGAACTACTGAAACCTAACTAACCTAAGGACATCACACACATACATGCCCGAGGCAGGATTCGAACCTGCGACCGCAGCAGTCGCACGGTTCCGGACTGCGCGCCTAGAACCGCGAGACCACCGCGGCCGGCTAATTAAATGGTTAAAATGGCTCCAAGCACTATGGGACTTCTGAGATCATCAGTCCCCTAGACTTAGAACTACTTAAACGTAGGCGCTACAGTCTGGAACCGCGCGACCGCTACGGTCGCAGGTTCGAATCCTGCCTCCGGCATGGATGTGTGTGATGTCCTTAGGTTGGTTAGGTTTAAGTAGTTCTAAGTTCTAGGGGACTTATGACCTCAGATGTTAAGTCCCATAGTGCTCAGAGCCATTTGAACCATTTTGAACTTAAACCTATCTAACCAAAGGACATCACACACATCCATTCCCGAAGCAGAATTCGAACCTGCCACTGTAGTAGCAGCGCAGTTCCGGACTGAAGCACCTAGAACCGCTCGACCACAGCGGCCGGTCAAAAGAAATTAAAGCAGAAGTATTAAAGAATTAAATTTCTTAAAATGATGTAACGAACATAAAAGAGTTACAAGGTAGTTAAGGGACAATCAGACAATAACGCATAAAATATTCTTCTTTCAGTGTTCGTAAATGATTATTTGAGATCGCATTTTCTATGGTGTCAGTGATGGAGCGTCATATAGTCTCACCAACTGACTATGTTTCGCAGCAAAGACTCCCTCTTTTGAAGCTTTTTCTCCCCTACCTTTAATTTTGTTTCCAGTCATCAGTTGCAAGAAGTGGTGCTTCTCGTTTACATATGTCCTTTAGTACAGCGTCTTTCTGTTCATAACTGTACTGAGCAGTTCTTGCTATCTGCTAATACACTAGAGGGCATATTTATTCCTGGCGTCTACCGTGCTCTGTGGTATATCCATACCTCGATAGCTTCTATTTGATTGATGGTGTTTACCTTTGACGTCCAAGAAACTTCAGTTTTAAGAACAAGTCAATATTCGAACATGATTAGAAGTAGCTGAATAGTCAAATTGCTGAAAACCAAAATAAATGAACAATTCGATGTAAGCACTTATTTAAATTCTAAGAACACCTATTATGATAAGTACTATGGGACCAAACTCCTGAGGTCGTCGGTCACTAAGCTTACACACTACTTAACGTAACATAAACTAACGCTAAGGACAACACACACAGTCATGCCCGAGGGAAGACTCGAGCCTCCGACGGGGGGAGCCACGCGAACCGTGGCAAGGCGCCTAAGACCGCGCGGCTACACCACGCGGCCAAGAACACTTATCTTGTTTTTTCAATACGACATTTCACGTCTTTGTCAAATGTCCAGAATACAGAAAGCCATGTGGACTCTGCTTTAAACGCTATGTTAGACTTTTGAAACTTCGAATTGCTTGAGATAGTAATGAATTTTGTCTTTTTGGTGTTGATGTTTAGGTTTATTCATCTGATGTGTCATGCTGTTACGCTGGCTACTTTTTTTAAATTGGAGGTCATCTATATCATCAGCGATTAGGACCACAGAATAGCGAGTATTGTCAGTAACACAGGGGAACCAAAACAAAAATGGTATATACTTACCTAAAAGACAAATAACTTGTTTAAGTACCTATTTAAAACAGCATAAAAAGGCATGACATCTCCATTCTTAAAATTTTAGGAACAAGATCCAGTGTCTGATAAGAGCTTAAAATACGAGTACGTTTGCGGTCAAGACAGTTAGTATCCTCTTGTCAGCATACAGGAGACATACAGTTTAAGTACTGCACACTGCTGCTGTAATGACAAGTACGCTGGCGGAAAAATTGCAGCAGCAAGAAGGAGTTGTATGATATAAACGAAAGCTGGTAGGAGTGTTTCTACATCTGAAAGATGATGACAGTTCAAATTGCGCACTTGCTGCATAAGCGGGGCGTTACTTTGCTTTAAACACACATTGTAACAGTCGGGAGCGGTTAGTTACCTTTGAGACTCGACGTCGTGAACTGATGTTAGTAAAGAATGCCTTTAAGACGACAAAGACTCCACCATCAACACATCACTGAGTTTTAACGAGTTAGTGATTACCCTACGGCACATGTCTTCCGTAATTTCACTGCAAGCTTGAAGAATAAGTCTTCTGAGCTCCATTAAATCACGTGGACGTTTCGGGAAAATTTTTTCCTTTAGGTACCCCCAAAGAAAAAAGTCACATGGATTGAGGTCTGGACTATTGGGGAGCCAATTTTGTCCGTCATTGAAGCGACCTGGAAACCTGAGTGAAATGATCCGCATGTCGAAATGCTCGTGTAAAAACTCCAAGACAGTGTTTGCAGTATGTGGCCTTGCTCCATCTTGCATGAACCACTGCATGTTGAAGGGCAAGGCAGTAGCAAGAAGCTGTGGAATGAAGCTATTGCGAAGCATGCTCCAATAACGCTCGCTGGACACAGTTTCTTCAAAGAAAAATGGTCCAGTAAGTCGGCGACTGGAAATTGCTGCCCACGCTGTAATCATCAGAGTTGTCGTTCATGAAGCACTTGTGGATTTTCAGTGGCCCAAAAGCGTACATTTTGTTTGTTAACCACACCGTTTAAATGAAAATGCGCCTTGTCTGAAAACCAAACGTTGTTGAGAGTTTCTTCCCTATCCTCCGCCCACTGAGCAAACAGTAGTCTCTGCTGCTTGTGTTCTTCAGTGAGCTTCTGTGCACAGGTCATCTTGTATGGATACATATGGAGGTCACGTTTAAGAATGCGTTGAACGGAGCGTCTGGATATTCCCAGTTGCACTGCTACCTTTCTACACGATTTCCCGGGGCTTCTCTGTACAGTAACTCGTACCGCTTCAATGTTCTCTGGCGCACAAACAGGCATAGGCCGAGATCGCTTCGCTTCCAATACTGTTCCTTCCTGTAAAAATTTATCGTACAACCTGTGGACCCATCGTGTGTTAAACTGTTGTCGAAAACGCCTCTGAGTCACAACAAGGCTTTTCGTTTCATGAAAAAGTAACACAATTTCCGATCGTTGCTGTGTCATCAGTCTTCCACTGTCAGCCATTGCTGCTTACTAGTCTCCTGGCGGCAGTATCGTGAATTACACGTCATTTCGTAACTCATTTGTTTTTCCAAGCTCTGCTGGTACTGCTGTAGAGATCCCAGAGGGATATCTAAGGTGCGTCGCAAATTGTGAAAGAAACAATTGGTAACACATTTCGTGCGCCACCCTGTACGTACCTTTACACAATATCCCTAATGTGCTCTTCTGTTGAATAAAGAATTTTTTTACTATAGGTAGATTGCATTGGGTTGGGTGTGGTGGTATAGTGGATCCAGCACTAGAGACCGGCCCTGGAGCTCCTCGGTTCTGTCCTGGAGATGAGTGGAAATTTTTACTTGTTCCAGTCACTCCAGGGTGTTCATAAGTCCACTCATGGCGTCATCAGATGAGTATTGGCGATGTTTCCCGGGGTAAAAGGCCCAGGGTGACTGGTCTGCTACACTTGCCCTCTTAGTGCTGCAGAAAAGAAAGGCTGCACTGTGCCTGCACTCAGGGCAACAGCCTGGTGTTGGTAATTCACCACATACTTTACTTTTACATTGCCCTATAAGATACTTCCATCAAACAATACGAATAGAAAATGTGGGAATTAATCTAGCACTTCTGTCTTTAGGTCACTTCAGTGAGGGATATTTCTAAGAATGCTAAGAACTAAACTTGAGGACATAAACGATTGACACTTCATACAGCACAGCAGGTACTCCCTTTAATCTACAAACCAACCAATCAACAGTGTTAAACTTATTAAAACACAAATCTGAATGAAAAGTCCAATAGTCCGATGTAGCTGCATGTTCTGGTATATATCTGAAAAGAATGTTTTGTAAATTAACGCTTTGATAATGGGGAAATGAAGTTATCTGAAATATCTTAAAGTACTGAGTGAACAGATTTAAATACTGAATAAAATATTACGCATCTAGTTAGGAAACTAAGTAAGCAAGGCCTATACATATTTAATAAAATGGTTCAAATGGCTCTGAGCACTATGGGACTCAACTGCTGAGGTTATTAGTCCCCTAGAACTTAGAACTAGTTAAACCTAACTAACCTAAGGACATCACAAACATCCATGCCCGAGGCAGGATTCGAACCTGCGACCGTAGCGGTCTCGCGGTTCCAGACTGCAGCGCCTTTAACCGCACGGCCACTTCGGCCGGCACATATTTAATAAATAAAATTTGTAATTTCATACCAATAGAAGGTTACTTACGAATGCTATATTATATGGTGTAGGGAGTTACAGAATGCCTCAGAGTAATCGCTGCCGTGGTTAGGCAAAGTTCTCAGTCCTCCTCAGTTGATAGAAACCATAATTAATGATGAAATCCAGCAAAATACGAAGGAAATGAACTAGGAGTCAGAAACGTATCCTTGATTAAAAAAGCAGTGAAGCAGTAACTAAAATGAAGAGGACAGTTCACATGTAACGTGGAACAACTGCACAAAACGGGACTAACCTGTGTTAAAATCACGAACTTTCATCACTTTGATTGCTGGCCGCTGTGGACGAGCGGTTCTAAGCGATTCATTCTGGAACCGCGCGACCGCTACGGTCGTAGGTTCGAATCCTGCCTCGGACATGGATGTGTGTGATGTGCTTAGATTAATTAGGTTTAAGTAGTTCTAGGGTACTGATGACCATAGATGTTAAGTCCCATAGTGCTCAGAGCCATTTGAACCATTTTTTTTATTAAAATGTGTTCCTGTCGGTCTACGTCAAACAACAGAAAATGACACTCGTAAACATCACCCAGGAAAATATTAGGACCTGGAATTTGTTGATTGGTTGGTTTGCGGGAAGGGATCAAACAGCGAGGTCATCGAAATAGGGAAGGATGGGGAAGGAAGTCGGCCGTGCTCTTTCAAAGAAACCATCCCGGCATTCGCCTGAAGGAAAATCACCTGAAGTGGCTGGAGAATGAAATAAAAGTGATGAAAATTAATAAAATTTATGTTTTGAAATACACCGAAAAATTATTTTTAACACATTTTGGGGCCACCAGTGATCGAAAGGAAGAAGTTTATGCTGAGGTCAGATTTACCGAAAGCTAACACGTTTATGTGTGTTTGTTACAAACATCTTAATAATCGTAGCAACTGGAAACACAAGTTACGAGGCGTCCTGTGTGTTGTCGGAGCGTGTGCGGTTGCTGCCGTCCAGGTACTGAGATGGTTAAGGAAAGCAGCTGACACCGGCAGCACGGTAGATACGAGAAGCGTGCTGCTCAGGAACTGCGGTCGCCAAGCCTACTGTTAGGCTCGGCTCTCTGTATTATATACAAATTAAACCTAGGTGATACTAATGTAATAATGTTGCTGAGATGAACATTTAAAAATTGCTACTTATTTCTCATTTCTAAGCAACCTTCTTTTGGTATGGAATTACTGGTGGTGGTGGTAAGTTCCTATGGGACCAAACTACCGAGGTCATCGTTCCCTAGGCTTACGCACTATTTAATCTAATTTAAGCTAACTTACACTAAGGACAACACACACCCATGCTCGAGGGAGGACTCGAACCTCCGACGGGGGGAGCCACGCGAACCGTGGCAAGGCGCCTCTGACCGCGCGGCCACCCTGCGCGGCTGGAGCTGCAAATCTTATTTATTAAATACGTATGGGCCTGTTCTTTGGGGGACGTAAGTGATCCACACCTACTTTCCTACCTAGATGCATAATATTTTCTTCCTCGTTTAAGCCTATTCACTCAATACTTTAAGATATTTCAGACAATGCCATTTCCCCATTATCTGCACACATATACACCAGAAGATGCAACTCAAGAGTTGCAAAGACGATTCTGTGGGTCTCTAATCGACTTAAACAGATACAGCTACGGCGGAATGTCGGACTTTTCGTTCAGTTTTGCATTTTAATGGTTTAAATACCTTTAGTTAAACACCAATATTTAAATACCTGTTGTACTGTATGAATTGTCAATCAATTGTGTATAGCTATTTTCGTTTCTGTTGACCCTGTTTTAAATTCTGTGCAAACTTGATGAACAGAGCTTGTTCGTTAATTTATCTATGTGTTGACGTCGTTTTAATTTGCTGCCAAGTTGGTCTCCTCGAAATTTTACACACAGAATTTCGTTTAGTGTGTAACCATTAATGTCTACTTCTGCTGCTATTAAGACACTTATGATTATTTTAAATTGAAGGAGTTAAGTCTTTATGAGATTAAGACTTAAATTGTTTCCTGGGAATCATCTATAGGCATGTCGAGCTATCATCTGGGTGGTGTCTGGTAAAACTGAGTTTGGCTGTTTGATTAAGTATCTGAAATGTTATTTATGACGATTAAGAAGAAGAGTGTATCGAGTATCGATCCTTGTGGAACCACACATGTATTCCCCGTCCTGAAGTCAATTTCATGCCTGTGAGACCGAGCGAGGCGATGCTGTGGTTAAGACACCGGACTCGCATTCGGGAAGACGACGATTCAAACCCGCTTTCGGCCACCCTGATGTAAGTTTTCGGTTATTTTCCTAAATCGATTTATGCAAATGCCGGGATGGTTCCTTTGAAAGGGCACGGCCGACTTCCTCTCCCATCCTTTCCTCATCCGATGGGAACTATGACTTCATTGTTTGCCCACCCCCCCTCGTCGAAATCAGCCAACCAACCAACCTGTCACGGTATTCCCACGTAAGTCTCTGCTACCTGTTGTCTTGGCAACACTCAAGCCATATAAGAGGTATGTCATTAAAGACGTAACATTTTAGTTTGACTAGAAGAATTTTGTGTGCTTCATTCTAAAAGCCTTTGGAAAGGTCACGGAATATACTTAGTTGCATGATTTTTTATTTTTTTATTTTTATATGTGTTAGGACATCATTTAAAAGGCTTTGTGTGGCTTTCCTTGTCGAGAATCTCTTATGAAAGCCATACAGAGAGGCAGATAAGTTATGCACAAAAAAACGAATCCACTTTCTTAATGGTGTACCTTAGGGCGTACAGTCGAGTTGTTGATTCATTTGGTATTGTGGATAAAATAGAATCGACAACTTGGCTGTACACCGGAAAACACGCCATTAATAATTCGCGTCGAGAAAACTTGAGAGATCACTCCAAAATCTTTTGAAATGTCTTCATTTTAATTGGTGTTTCTATGCCACGTGTGCAATGTGACGACATCTTAAGTACTGAGACTCGATCTACTGGTCAGCACGTGTCTCGTAACGACAACAAGGAGGCTAGCCTTGGGTGACAGCCAGACAGCACGCAAACAGTGACGGAACTACTGTGACGTAATGGGGAAAAGGCACGCGCAGCATCCGTAAGCAAACAACTGTCAAGTCGACGGTGTCCTGCGCTGCAAGCGTTATCTCCGCCTTGTGTCCTTCCTTAGCACCAACTCGAAATATTTTTCCCTGCAAAAATGTTTCAGTTGTTTCGAAAGTACAACAATCGTTCAAAATCAGAGACGCAGAGGCAAAGACGCCATTCAATGAAAGCCGGTAACGCCGTTACAACATCATAGGTTTATTAGGAGAAGGTGAACATTTCTCGGCTTGGTACACCGATGATGTAGATATAGATCAAGTTTTTCTTTTACTGTATGTTTAGGAATAACATAAGTCAAGTGTCAGTTTGATCTACAGAACTGCTTTGTCGAGCTGTGTACGTACTATCTGTGTTTAATACAAGTAGATGAGCTCTAATCTCTGATCGTTACAAAATTCTTTGCAATTAGCTCTCTATCGTCAATGGACATTTAGTCAATGTTGCTGAATGTTATTAAGTGTGTTCGTTTATTTTTAGTAGCTAAGACAAGGGAGACTGAATTTCAGAAGCTACCCACGCGAAGGCAGCCCCAGACTACTGCTGAAATGGAAGACATCGAGGAAGCGTACATGATGGTATTGAACGATCGACAACTGAAAGTGTATGGAATATAGTTTATGAAAGTGCACAATACAGTATGTATCAAGAATTAATCAGAAAGAACTGTTCCGCTAATCAAAAGGAAATATCACAGCGAAGTCTACAATAACGTTCGAAGTGTTCTAAAAAGTATCAAGGTGATTTTATGCACCATTTTATTTCTGTAAACGAGTCATGAGAAATAAACAAAAATGAAAGAAGTTGGTGGCTGTTATTGGTCCTGAACCAGAATAAAGTCAGCTTTGTATTTTTCAAAGCTTATGTCTAGATAAATAAGTAGATTGAGATTTAATGTTCAGTCTCTGAAGAGGTCATCAGAGACGGAGCACAAGTTCGGGTAGGTTCAATGGCTCTGAACACTATGGGACTTAACATCTGTGGTCATCAGTCCCCTAGAACTTAGAACTACTTAAACCTAACTAACCTAAGGACATCACACACATCCATGCCCGAGGCAGGATTCGAACCTTCGACCGCAGCGGTCACGCGATTCCAGACTGAAGCGCCTAGAACCGCACGGCCACAGCGACCGGCCAAGGTCGGGTAGGGCGAGGACAAAGAAAGAAATCGTTCATGAGCTCTCCAAGGGAAACATTCCGGTATTCGTTTCAATCAATTTGGATCAGAGCGGGTTTAATTTAGAAATTGCCTCCGGTCGATATCTGGCCTAGAAAGGGACGAAAGACTTCGACAGTAACACGACGTTCGGCTAAACAATAAGGCCAATGTTATCAGGAGATAGACACTTGCTGTCACCTCTGTCTGTGCTTTTAAAAGAGCCGAACTCAAGTAAAGTTTGCTTCGTGCGGACAACATTTTCGCAGTCGCCACATCTTCTAGAGATGTCAGCAAGGAACATTTACAGAGGTGAAGACAGAAATTCGCGCCTGCGCTTTAGGAGGCTGCGAGTGACGCAGAACCTGTGCGGTTGCATATTTAAAAGTTGTACGCACGGCGTCATAACTGAGTACTATCAAAATTAAGGGCCAAATTTTCATGTGTGATCTATTGTTGGGACATACATGTTGCAAATGTGGCCTTTCTTCTTAAAATATGAGGCCAAGTTGGCGTAAGAGAGATTAGGGCAGGTACAGAGATACCTATCATTTCCTCTCGTTCATACAATGGAATAGGACAGAACATCTCTTGTTTTTGTGCGAAGTAACCTCCGCCATGCATTGCACAGTGGCTTACGGAGTATTTATGTAGATGGAATTTGTTTTGGAGGTTAAGTTGTTGTGAAATTCACCCAGTTCAACAGACATCATTAGGAAGACTCAGGCCACTTTCCTTGGCCATACTGTTACATCGACAGGCATTCACCCATTGGCAGAGAAGATTACAACACTGCAACACCTGTCAAAATGGCTCTGAGCACTATGGGTCTTAAACTTCTCAGGTCATCAGTCCCCTAGAACTTAGAACTACTTAAACCTAACTAACCTAAGGACATCACACACATCCATGCCCGAGGCAGGATTCGAACCTGCGACCGTAGCGGTCGCGCGGTTCCAGACTGTAGCGCCTAGAACCGCTCGGCCACTCCGGCCGGCTCACTCAATAAAAAATCAGGAAAGATTATTACTAGCAAATTTCAATTTCTGAACACATGCAGAATTTGAATGTATGAGATCTAATATTAATAGCACAAATTCCATGCCAACTGAAATAAAATCACGCATCTAAAGCGGATGTTACCACACGTTTAAGAAGTTACAAGCCTCCTAAATATTAAACAGGTTAAACTTTTAAACTGTGAAAATACAAGACCACTATCAGTGCAGCTGTAACCTATGGATGTGAAACCTGGACGTTAACGACTACTGACGAGCAGAATCACATAATATTTGAACGCAAAGTTCCGTGCATGATAATACGTGGCAGTTCAGGATAGTAATGGCACTTGGGGATCTAGAACACATGCTGAGTTGGACAATCTTGTTCAAGGAGCTATATTTTAACATCCATAAAAGATAAGAGAATTTCCTGGCTTGAACTCGTTCTTAGGATCGACGCTGGAAGACAAAAAGGTTTATGAATATAGGACAAATTGAACAAGACAGTTAAGAATACCAATAAAGCAGTGAATATACAATGTGGAAGTGAATATGAAGAAGCGGAGAATTAGAAAAAAATTTGGGAAACTTGTAGAAGAGGACAAGACTCACACAACGGAACAACTGGTCTACATTAGGACAACAACCAGCCACAAATTTACTTTCAGTTCCTTTATTCAAAGGGTACCGTTACTGGTTTCGAATCGTTGTGATTCATCCTCAGACGGTTTACACGCTTTCTTTATGACATGTGGTGTGTTTTTTTACAGATTAATTGTCGTGGAACGTCGGTTTGGAGTGTTTGTTTCCATAACATTCGTCCAACAGATGTAAATGCATTCCCACTGCATTCTTATTGTTGCACACGTAATTTGTTCTCACTAAACACTTTAGATTTGACACTGAGAAGATTTCTACTACGCACCACATGTTTTGATACATACGTACAACAGCTACGGTCTCCATCATGACAAAATTGCATGGTCTACATTAGCTTCTTTCTTAAGAGATCTGTTCAGATTCACTACGAAATGTTTTACGTAATGTTAACTCTATTTTTTTCGTAGTGCGTGCTGAGAAATGCACTTACCACTGCCCTTGTGGATATCCAGCGCCTCAATGAAGGAGTCTGCGAATTGCACTGTCAGTCGTAGCTAGTCCTACACAACCTGGTTATTCAAGCACTCGCTCTCGTCTGACCGATGTTAAGCATCGTCTACCTCGATTCTTATGCAGGAAAACATTGTGCTTTCACAGGAACTTGTTCTACAGCCTAGTGACCGCTCAAGGACGTACACTCACGTCAGTCGTGGTTTCCCTGTGGCTGAATTGTTTCCAGTCTCTCAGTATCTCTTTGCTGTAATTTACCAGACAACTAATTGACAGCTAGTTATTGTCAGTCGCTGTTGTCGTCTACACAGTGCACAACCGTCAAAATACTGACTGCCACACAGGCACAGACGTGGCAACTGCTTAACAACACTCGGAGTACATCCGGGATTTCATAGTTTAATGGACTGGTCTACATTAGCTTCTTTCTTTACAGATCTGTTCAGATTCACTACGAAATGATTTATTTAGGGCACGTACTTACAAACTTTGATGGTTTGGAAAAAAAACTAACAGTAATACAGTCTTTACATTCATGGAGCAAAAAAGTTAGATATAGCTTGTACAAAAACGAGCTGCAGTTCTAGTAGACAAATGACATGAAAGGGAGCAGTAGTTGAGGAGAGAGTGAGACAGATTTGTGGCTTATCCCCACTTTTATTCAATCTTTACATTGGGAAAGGAGAAAAGGGAATAACTGGCCATGTGCGAGTAGGACTCTCACACTGACGGTTCCGTACAAACTTAATGTATACAGACAGTTTATCCATTCGGAGAATGGAGGATATTATAACAAATTACAAAAGAAATATTTTTTGTGTGACAAAAATACAAATTAACAATTTCAAATTTTTCCCTTTGCTTGCACTGTGGAACCTTGTTGCTTCTCGAACTTCATGATTCTAGCTCAACGAGGCATCTCCCAAGGGTTTTGATGAGAGAGTTTGCCAGTATCAAAGTATCTGACATAAATGGTCCTATCTTTTGACTGTATTGACGTATAAGCTTAAAATTTTTTATACTACGAAGGGACCATCGACTACAGTATATGAGATGGATTTCAGCTTGATATGTCTATCAATTTCGGAGAAAAAGGGGTCTTAATAGGCGGACGGACGGACAGACAGTTGGATAACAAATGACAAAAATACTTTTTTTCGTGTGATATAATTACAAATTAATTTCGTTTTTTTCCTTCGATTTTACTGTGCAAATGGGTTTCTTGACAAATCTCATGGCTCTGGCCCAACGGGAAATACCCCACAGATTTTGATGTATGAGTTTCCCAGTATCAAACTATGTGACATAAATAGCGGTATCTTCTGACAGCATTGACTTAGAAGCTTTAATTTTTTACATTTCAAAGGGACGTAGATCTTAGTATGTGACAAACGTCAACATGATATGGTTACCTGTTCTAGAGAAATGGTTTTTAATAGTCGGGCAGATGGACAGACTAAAAAACGAACAACAGCGTGACCCTATAAGCGTTCCGTTTTTAAGGTGGAAATACGGAACCCAAGAAAGGAGAATTCTGGAAAGGGAATGAAAGTTTAGGAACGAGCCTGAAAGATCAGTTGAACGGTATGGATAGTGTCTTGAAAAGAAATTATAAAATGAATATCACTGAAAGCAAAACAAGGATAACGGAGTGCAGTCAAAGAAAATCGTGTTATACAGAGGAACGTAGATTAGGAAACAAGTCACTAAAGACAGGAGACTGATTTTGCTATTTGGGAAGCAAAATAACTAACTTCAGCAGAATTAAAGGGGATAAAAAGGCAGAGTTGTAAATAGCTTTTCTACAATACAAATGTAATGGTAATGTAACGGCGGAGGGTTCGCTAAGTATTAATATCGATGCTAGTGTCACTTTTAACGAAAGACCTAACTGCTTTGAGGTTTGATCCTCTACAAAATTTATATATATATATATATACAGGGTGTTTCAAAAATGACCGGTATATTTGAAACGGCAATAAAAACTAAACGAGCAGCGATAGAAATACACCGTTTGTTGCAATATGCTTGGGACAACAGTACATTTTCAGGCAGACAAACTTTCGAAATTACAGTAGTTACAATTTTCAACAACAGATGGCGCTGCGGTCTGGGAAACTCTATAGTACGATATTTTCCACATATCCACCATGCGTAGCAATAATATGGCGTAGTCTCTGAATGAAATTACCCGAAACCTTTGACAACGTGTCTGGCGGAATGGCTTCACATGCAGATGAGATGTACTGCTTCAGCTGTTCAATTGTTTCTGGATTCTGGCGGTACACCTGGTCTTTCAAGTGTCCCCACAGAAAGAAGTCACAGGGGTTCATGTCTGGCGAACAGGGAGGCCAATCCACGCCGCCTCCTGTATGTTTCGGATAGCCCAAAGCAATCACACGATCATCGAAATATTCATTCAGGAAATTAAAGACGTTGGCCGTGCGATGTGGCCGGGCACCATCTTGCATAAACCACGAGGTGTTCGCAGTGTCGTCTAAGGCAGTTTGTACCGCCACAAATTCACGAAGAATGTCCAGATAGCGTGATGCAGTAATCGTTTCGGATCTGAAAAATGGGCCAATGATTCCTTTGGAAGAAATGGCGGCCCAGACCAGTACTTTTTGAGGATGCAGGGACGATGGGACTGCAACATGGGGCTTTTCGGTTCCCCATATGCGCCAGTTCTGTTTATTGACGAAGCCGTCCAGGTAAAAATAAGCTTCGTCAATAAACCAAATGCTGCCCACATGCATATCGCCGTCATCAATCCTGTGCACTATATCGTTAGCGAATGTCTCTCGTGCAGCAATGGTAGCGGCGCTGAGGGGTTGCCGCGTTTGAATTTTGTATGGATAGAGGTGTAAACTCTGGCGCATGAGATGATACGTGGACGTTGGCGTCATTTGGACCGCAGCTGCAACACGGCGAACGGAAACCCGAGGCCGCCGTTGGATCACCTGCTGCACTAGCTGCGCGTTGCCCTCTGTGGTTGCCGTACGCGGTCGCCCTACCTTTCCAGCACGTTCATCTGTCACGTTCCCAGTCCGTTGAAATTTTTCAAACAGATCCTTTATTGTATCGCTTTTCGGTCCTTTGGTTAATTAAACCTCCGTTGAAAACTTCGTCTTGTTGCAACAACACTGTGTTCTAGGCGGTGGAATTCCAACACCAGAAAAATCCTCTGTTCTAAGGAATAAACCATGTTGTCTACAGCACACTTGCACGTTGTGAACAGCACACGCTTACAGCAGAAAGACGACGTACAGAATGGCGCACCCACAGACTGCGTTGTCTTCTATATCTTTCACATCACTTGCAGCGCCATCTGTTGTTGAAAATTGTAACTACTGTAATTTCGAAAGTTTGTCCGCCTGAAAATGTACTGTTGTCCCAAGCATATTGCAACAAACGGTGTATTTCTATCGTTGCTCGTTTAGTTTTTATTGCCGTTTCAAATATACCGGTCATTTTTGAAACACCCTGTATATATATATGAAAATTTTGCAATATATCATGTTTAAAAATAAGTTATGTATTCACACATCTGTTTAAATTAATTAGTTATTTATTTGTTCTGTGGATCATATTTCCAATAAGCGTCATGATTGAAAATTACCAGGTATTTATATTCAAGAATTCCTGCTTTGTGTAGGAGTCGTCAAAGAGAAACTTCTTTACTCTGCATTTAGAAACATTTCTGTTGCCTATCAGTAACTTTTTCCCGTGAATAAATTGTCAAAGAGATTTATTGCTGCATGTTTCACCTCTTTCTGTGTCAAAGCTATATTTATTAAACGGTAATGCAAATCGCTGTTTCCTTCTAATATTTTTCTTGTGAATATATCTGTTACTCTCAAACTCATATTGACTGTTGATAACATATTTCACAGGTGAATAAATGTACTGTGAGAGTGTGGTTGATATTCACGCCTGCTTAAACAGACGACCGCAACATAATGTGTATGAATCCCACACACAAATATAATTGATTTCTTTTGTGGATTTAATACTTTCGTTTAACTGAGGAGCTAACCCAGAATATTATACCGTAAGACATCAATGAATGAAAATATATAACATATGTTAACTTACTGACTTCTGTATCCCCTGAGTTGGCAATACCGAGAACATCCGAACCTTGACGCTTCAGCAGGTTTCCTATGTAGTTTTACACTGTATGTTTTCATTAATATGCTAACAAGGTAGAACTCTTTAACCTGTTTAATATTTCTTGTTGGTATACTAGGTTAATAGCAGATGGGATATTTCTGATAGTATAACATTAGACAAGCTGCAACTTTTGAATGTTTAACAATAGCTGATGTGTACAAAACCAGTCAGTAATTTTCAGAAAAATATCATTTACTATTTTCTGTGTTTATGTTTCTTTGTTCGACTTGACAACAAAACTTGTGTCATGTGCAAATAGAACTAATCTGCCTTCTGATTAGATAAACTTGTAATAATAACGTAAAGCAAGTGTAGTGGGCCAATAATTGTAATTTCTCCTTATGCGGATGATGTGGGGTCTCTCTTTGTATTACTCAAACTCTAGGGTAATTTCCTGCATTCTATTTCTTAAATAAGAATTAAACTGTTCATTTGCTGAACTGTGTATTCCACAAAAACTTTATATCTCTAATAGAATATTGTGACTGAAACAGTAAAACACCTTCAATAAGTCACAGAAGAGCTCAACTGGTGACATTTCATGATTTACCGATTTGTGAAACTTGAATATCCCCTGGCGTTTAAAATTGTGAACAGCTTAAGGAATGAAGCTGACTGACGTCTTCCACTACCGCCGATATGTCAAGTGCACGGCCTCTCAGTTTCAAGGCACAAATGAAAGAGAGAGTGCTGTGCAAGGAAATTTAACACTTAGTTTTGCGGGGCTACGCCGATGAAGGACAATAATACGGCATATGTGGAAAGACACACCGTAAACAATTAGAGCCACCAAACAACCAAAGATAACCAACGTCAGATGTTATTAATAGTGACCATTAATTACCAACGGGTAAACAGGTGTAATTAAATCTATCCCTCTGTTATTGACTGGGAAAGGCGCAGGATTCCACGTAGAATTTAAGCAAAAACCTCTGGCTCTGTTAATAAGTTAATTTGCTAATTTAATCTCAACTGGTTCCCTGAGACTGCCTTGGCACCGGTCATTCCCTGGGATCCATACAGAGGTTACGTCGTATACTTCTGACTGTTGGGATAGCCACGGCCCATTTCTTTCCCCCTAATTGTCCTGTCCGAGCTTGCGCTCCATAACTAACGATGTTGTGGTCTGCAGGTCGTCAATCCACAGCCTTCGGCGTATCTTTTCCAAATTCGTACCCGTTCACACTGGAATAGGTATCATCTGGGCCACATGTCAAAGAGTTCCGGAATTGTTCCTTCTTCAACATAATATTATTGGATCACTTTTAGGATGACACTCTTCTTCTTGTTATCTAAGGTAGGGTGTTCAAAGAGTTCAGTCGCCACCACAGACTGATTCATAGGGTCTGTATTGTAGCACGCGGCACCATTTTACAAGTTCGCGGATAATATACGTCTCTAACTGTGTGTTACGTGCTGTATCACACACCTATGTTTCTGGGAGCGTGTCACAGTGTTGCTCTTACTGTCCTGTACCTATTTCATTCTGCCGTTCATCAACACTTATAATTGCCTGCATAACAAAAAGGGAGGTTTATAGAGTCGTGTCTGATAGATTCCGCGCGCTTTCTTATATGAATGATGCTATTCACGTTGTTAAGTTCTACACTTTTTTTTTACACGATGCATTTAGTCTACTCAAACTGTAGCCAGAACTGACAGGTCTACACATTCATTGTCTCTAAACGTTATCGTAGCAGTAACGCAACAACTACAAATGTAAATTAATTTCTTTTCTTATCAATCTTGTAATACCCGTAGTGTTCCACACTTCTCGCACTTCATGATTTTTAATAAGAACTTGTACTTAAGTCGACATTTGTGGAAGATAAACTGATTCTTTTGCTCTTATTAACATTAACAGTGTGAACTATAATCAGATTGAAAAAATTCTGTCTGACCGTATAATATCTGTAAAAAGCGGCAAAGAACTGTCGTTACGAAAAGACAGTGTTAACTCGCGGCGCTCGTGGCCAAAAAGGTTTCGTGACTGCGCTCGTCTTTAGCCGTCCTGTAACTTGACGTAGACCGAATTCTGCTTTGGAAACATCAAACTGGCCATTGGTCTTAAAAAGGAATCATCATGTATGTAGACATCCTCGGAATAGTGAAGCGTTTAAAGCACTTAGTAAAAGCAAGACCTTCGGTCCAAATTGATTACCATTAGGTTCCTTTTAGAGCACGCTGATGCAATAGCATTCAACAATCATATAAAACCGCTCGCTCCACGAAAGATGCGTACCCAAAGTCGGGAAAGCTGCACACGCTACTCCTATATTCAAGAAAGGAAATAGGAGTAATCCACTAAATTACAGGTCTCATGTCATTAACGTCGATATGCAGCGGGATTTTGGAACATATATTGTGTTCGAACATTATGAATTACCTCGAAGACAACGGTCTATTGACACACTGTCAACGCGGATTTAGAAAAACAACTAGCTCTTTATTCACACCAAGTGTTGAGAGCAATTGGCATGGAATTTCAAATTGATACCGTATTTCTAGATTTCCAGAAGGTTTTTGACACCATACCTCACAAGCGGCTTGTACTCAAACTCCGTGTTTTTGGAATATCGTTATGCGGCTGGATTCGTGATTTCCTGTCAGAGAGATCACAAATCGTGGTAAACAATAGAAAGTCATCGAGTAAAACAGAAGCGATTGCTTGTGTTTCCCAAGGTAGTGTTATGAACCCTCTGCTATTTCTCATTTTTATAGACGATTAAGCAGGCAATCTGAACAGCCGTTTTAGGTTACATGCAGATGATGCTTTCGCTTATCGTCTAGTTAAGTCATCAGAAGATCAAAACCAATAGCGAAATGATTTAGATAAGATATCTGTGTGGTGCGAAAATTAACAGTTGACCCTCAATGATGAAAAGTATGTCATCGACATGAGTGCTAAAAGGAACTTCGGTTACACGGTAAATCAATGAAATCTAGAGTCGGTAAGTTCAACTAAATACCTAGTAATTACAGTCACGAACAACTTAAACTGGAAAGAGCATACAGAAAATGTTGTGGGGAAGGCGATCCAAAGACTATGTTTTATTGGCAGAACACTTAAAAGATGCAACAGGTTTACTAAAGAGACTGCCTACACTACTTTTGGAGTATTGCTGCGCGGTATGGGATCTTTACCATAGAGGCTTAACAGAGTAGATCGAGGAAGTTCAAAGAAGAGCAGACGTTTCGTATTATCGAGAAAAAGGGAGAAACTGTCACGGACATGATACAGGATTTGGGGTGGAAATCATTAAAACAAAGGTTTTTTTATTGTGACCGGCTCTTTTCACGAAATTTCAATCACCAATTTTCCCCTCCGAATGCGAAAACATTTTGTTGACGCTGACTTACGTAAGGAGAAACGATCATCACTGTAAAACAAAGGACATAAGAGCCTGAATGGAAAGATATAGATGTTCTTTTTTTCCACGTGCTATTTGAGAGTGGAATAATAGGGAGTTAGTGTGAAGGTGAAACTTCCTGAGTGTGAAGGTGGTTCGATGAAACCACAGTCAGGCACGTAAGTGTGATTTGCAGAGTAGCTATATAGATGTAGATTTTACATTCAAATTACATTTTCGTATCTAAATATGACTAAACATTCATCATATACAATTTTTTAAGTATTGTTGTGATTTAATAATTCCTACCCATCATATTTTATACGTTACAACAGTAGAAATTCGTCTATGGGATTGAAGGAGTTGTCAAGCAGAAATTTTTTTCATTTTTATTGAAATTAAACTGTCTGTCAGACATTTTATATCACTGGATAATTTATAAAAAAGTTTGGTGACAGCACTGTGCACCCCTTCCTGCGCTAAATACAACCTTAATGTGGAGTAATGAATGTCATTTTTTCTTCTTCTGGTATTTTAATTATGTACATCGTTGTTTCTTTCGAAATACAGGGGATAATTTACAACAAACTTTATGAGGGAATGAAGATATTGTAAAGCAGTATCAGAACCCCTAATTCCTTGAACAGATGTCTACAAGATGATAGTGGGTGATCATCACATACTATTCTTACAGCACGTTTTTGAGCAATGAACACTTTCTTTCGTAAATTATTCCATATGACATTCTTGAATGAAAATATGCAAAATATGTCAAATTAATGATTTGTCACTGGTTAAGATTTTCAGTGATTGTAACTGCAAATGTGACTGAATTAAGTTGTTTTAGGAGTTCCAAAATGTTTTTTCAGCTTAAATTCTGAGCAATATGGACATCTAAAATTTTTTATCTTTCCTCTCTAGTTATTATTTCCTCAACATATGTTGCACTTAATACTGATGTGATATCTCCAGATATGTGGAACTGAATATGTTGTCTCTTTTTAAAATTGAAAGTGAGACCTTTCGCAGAAAACCACAGAATAATTCTTTTAAGAACATTATTTATGATTTCTTCAGCTGCTGTATGTGTATTTAGATTGATTACAGTGCTATCGTTAAACGTAAAAAGAACTAATTCTGCTTGTTGTAGTTTGACGTAAGTTCGTGTAGGTGAATGAGAAACAATAGTAGACTTACGACGCATCCTTGTTGAACCGTGTAAGTGATTTCACCGTTTTGAGAGGTATCTACTCTGCTTTCAGCGGTTGAATTATTAAGTCTAACTTTCTGCCCACTTTTAGTTAGATATGATTTTAGCCATTGGTTTTCTACACCATCAGTTCTATTAAACATAAGGTTATCCAGGAGAATATTGTAATTCCCACAATCAAACACCTTAGACAGGTCACAGACAATGCCAACTGATGCTTTTTGATATTTAGTACTCGTAAAATCCCGTGAGTGAATTTGTAAAAGACATTCTTAGTTAAACAACTCTTCTGAAATACTAACTGATTTACTGAGCATTTTATTGTTGCCCCGGCGGTATACTATTCTAGAATACATGACCTCGAAAATTTTGGAAGATGATGTTAGTAGTGAAACGGATTGGTAGGTATTGACATCCCTCCTATCAACGTTTTTTATAGAAGGGTTTAACAATGGCATACTTAAAACCCTTGGGATAAAAGCCCTGAGTTACTGATGCATTACACGTTTCAGAAAAGATAGTGCCTATTATATGGGAACAAGCCTTTAGTACTCTTTTGGAAACCACATCAAACAGACGAACTTTCTTTTGTGAGATAATATATAATTTTCTTATTTTCAGAAAGAGAAGTGGGCGAGATATCCATAAGGTTGAATTTTATGTAAGCTGCTTGTACAACATTTTTTATTTTTCTCTTGAATTTTTACCCCTATATTTCCCACTACATCAAAGAAATTAGTGTTAAACGTGTCTGCTACATACGATTGATCGTATATACCCTTCCATTTAAATTAATAGGAATGTTACCCTGTTCTGTGGCTTGTTCTCTCTCTCATTTTATTATATTCCGTACAGCCTTAAATCTGTTGTTCGTATGACTGACTGCTGACGTATTGGGCATGTTGCTTGATTTCTTTAATAACTTTTCTTAGTAATTTTGAATAGCTTTTGAAGAGTACAACTACTGCAAGATCTATACTTGTCCTTACCAACAGATTCAATTCCCTTTTCCTTCCGAAAGTTACTTTACTCTCTCCAGTGATTCATGGGTTTTACATGATTGGTTTAACTGCTTTGCTGATTAGCTTATGTTGCTGGGAAGCTATTTTCATGTAATTATATGATTTTATCGTGGAATAGATTAAATTTTATGTCAGCATTTGATTCATTATAAATTTCATCCCAGATCACCTTTTGTAAACAATATTTGCCCTGCAGTCATGAAGTATTCTAACGGATTTCCACTGGGGAGTAGCTGTATTGTAAAGCACTATCTCATTTATCCTAAGTAACTGTGTATCACGCTCGGACGGAGCATTTGTTATTAGGTGTACAGTGATTTTCTTGTTTTGAGCTTCATCAAAGGAAACATTGCCAATTAGGATCATTCCAGCTTTATCTAACCGTGCTGAAAAGTTAACTATAGAGACCAAATTGTAGGATCTAAATAAGATTTCCAATCAGAATCCTTTAGAAAATCTACACTGAAATCACCACAGGCTGTTAACTGCGTACTGCTGTCTGACAGATAGCATAGTGAGGAATCCATATTCCTCACAAACAATTCATATTTGGCCAGTGGGGTTAATAACAGTTAAAATTACAAGTTGTAAGAGGTCCATGATTAAGGAATCTGTTGCTAGCGCACTCGAGCCTATGTAATTTCGATGGATTGCTCACGCGCTGCCTGCGATATGTAAGCTATAAGAGAATCTCAGACCAGAGAGCAGTGTTGTCAGCAGTAGGAACTGTGTAGCAGTAGTAGTGGTAGTGGTAGCTATCAATCTGGTGTATCGAGTTGGCTGGGCTGGTCGTGGGAGCGATGGCGGTGCCTGAGCGTTGTAGTATAAGGGAAATCAGCCTCGCGCATATGTAGAATTCTTATATCAGGTCCCATGTAAATGTTTTTAAAAAAATCTCTTAGTAATAATCTTTCCTATAAAAATTAACTTTTGGCAATCATTCATTTCAATTTAAAGAATTTACTAATTTCTCCAATCCATGGTCATCCCGATTATTGTAAAGAAAAATCAGTTGTTTCTTCTATACATGATAAATCTATCTGTGCCAGAAAAATTTCATGTAGGCAATGAACTGCTTGAACAAGCTGATAAATTTACTTATCTGGGCAGTAATATTACCAGGGATGGAAGGAGCAAGGCAGAAGTGAGAAGTAGAATAGCTCAAGCAAAGGCTGCTTTTAACAAGAGGAAAATCATATTAACATCTACGAGCATCAGCCTTGAAATCAGGAAAAGATTTTGAAATCATATGTGTGGAGTGTGGCATGCTATGTGTGTGAAACATGGACTCTCGGGACAGAGGAAGACCAGAAGCTAAATTCTTTTGAAATGTGGTGCTATAGACGCATGCTCAAAATAAAATGTATCGACAAGGTCACAAAGGAAGTGGTTCTGGAAAGAGCAGGTGAGAAGAGAAGCTTCTGGAGTTTCATTGTTAAAAGAAGAGTGCAATTTGCAGGCCATCTATTAAGACATAAAGGACTCCTGAACACAATCATAGAGGGATATGTCAAGGGAAAAAGACCAAGAGGAAGACCACGACTGAGGTACATGGATCAAATCGTGAAAGATGTGGGATGTAACACCTATAAAGAAATGAAGAGAAAAGCTGAAAGACGCACAGAATGGAGACAAGATGCCATTGTAGCTGTTGCAAACCAATCCTTGGATTAACCACTACAGAAGAAGACGGAGCAGATATATATGCGTTATCTGGCGACTTCATTGAGGTAAGAATTTTCAATTTATTCAGTATGATCTTTCAGGGCCACTGCTGTCGTCCAAAATTTACCAGTTTAAATTCACAGTCAATTATTGAAAGGTTATAAGTGAGCCACAAATTTTATTATTGAGAGATTAGGGACATTTTATTATTGATAGGTTACTGAATTTATTTATTGGGAGGTTACGCTGAATGTGAATGCAATATATAACTATTTTTATCTGTTGGAAGGTTACATTGAATGTGAATGATATAAATAATTATATTATATTTTTACTGTTGGGAGGTTACACAAAATGTGAATATTCATATTATTTTTTCCGTTGGGAGGTTACACTTGTCGACAACCGGCCAGGATCGTATTTTTGTGAATTTCTGAGAAGTAGTCAGTTATATATCTGCTCTTATTTACTTAGTGTTAAATCGTATTTGCATCTGGCGCAACGCATTTACTAACTTGTCACTCTTTCTTTCACAGATCATTGGCAATTTATTGCTCTTTGTTGTTATTGTATTTGTTCCAATTTTGCGTTGTCTTTGTTTGATTTTGTGCTTAACTTTGATTTGTGAAAATGCCGCGAATAACTGCTAACAGTACATCGCGATGTGCAATGAGTGAAAAAGCCGACTTGAATAATTTGACCGATAATACTAGCGACACTCAGTGTAATAGTGATAATCCCCAAATTACAGATAATCAGTGCGTGCCGATCACTAGTAATGATATTGATCCCAATGATGAGCAAACAAATTCAATTATGTCCACCGTAAATGTAACAATTGATGACGCGGCACGTTCCGTTACAGTGAACGCTGTCCAGTTTGACACGCCTGATTTGCAAACTTTACGTAGCGAACAGATAATTGTTTCTAACGAAGGTGAACAATGTACTCAAAATATGTCAGATTTATTTGATTCCGATGTAGTGGCCAACAGTGCACATCCGATTGGCAAACCTTTTTGTGAATCAGACAATGACCAAATGGTTATACAAAACGTGACACATGCAGATACACCATCACACAGGACAGAGAATACAGCAGCTAATTTTGGTATGGTTCGAGTTATGGCATTATTGCTACAACTTAATGAAAATAGTGAAAATCTCAAACAACAACTTAATGAAAACCTCAAACAGTCGAATGAAAAACAAGACAACCTTAATGAACAGAACAAATAAAAATAAGTGAACAGATTACAGCCATTGCCGTGAAATGTCATGATACTAAAGAACAATTACGTGAGGAAATTAAGGCTTGTGCTAGTAACAGTAGTGAACAAATTAAATCTGTTGCACAAGAATTAAGTATACACATGCTCCCTGCCGCCGTTGGATAAGCAGATGCAGCAGCAAGTCGTATACCCCTAGCTTACTTATTTGTTACATAGTTTAATTCTTAATTTCTTTGCGTGTTTTTGGGTACTTGCATTGTTTAATTCATAAATTTCGGGCGTATTATAGTATTTGAGAGTTGTAGCATCGCGCTTTAGTGTTTACTTCGTAGATTCTTACTTAAATTGCGTGTGGGTTTCGTATAGGAGGTGTAATTTCGAGTTTTAGTTGCTGTAATCGTAAATTCAGGCAGATTGTAGCGCAGTCGTTAGGCATTTGTACAGGTTAGTTAATACATTCTTTGCGTGTTTCCCTTGCGTTATCTAGGCACTGACTCGTGTTTCAGTAACTGTTGTTCAACATCGATTAGAATGGACAGGGACTGTGATTACTGTGTTCGGATGAGGGCTGGTATCCCTTCGCTCACAGCTGCAAGCGGCGCTGACTTCGGTTGCGCAGCTTGAGGCTGTTGCCAATGGGCACCACTGTGGGGAGCCGGACTTGGGTATCACGGGGATATCAACCTCGTCCCGTCTGTCCCCAGATCGGTCTGCCGCTGTGGTTGCCCCGGTTGCTGCCCGCAGTGGGGCTGAGCCCTCGCCTGTGGTTGATTGGGAGGTCGTTCCAAGGCGTGGCAGGCAGCGAAAGACGTACCCGGAGGCTGATCAGAAAGCCTCCCCGGTGCGCCTGACAAACAGTTTTCAGGCACTGTCTCTGGCTGAGCCAGATGCAGCTGCCTGCCCTGTTTCAGATGATGATTCTCAGTCTTCAAGGTCCGGGCAATCACAGAGGGTGGGCTTATTGGTAGTTGGGAGCTCCAATGTTAGGCGCGTAATGGGGCCCCTTAGGGATATGGCGGCTAAGGGGGGGAAGAAATCCAGTGTGCACTCCGTATGCATTCCGGGTGGAGTCATTCCTGAAGTGGAAAGGGTCCTTCCGGATGCCATGAAGAGCACAGGGTGCAGCCAGCTGCAGGTGGTGGCACATGTCAGCATTAATGACGTGTGTCGCTTTGGATCTGAGGAAATACTCTCTGGATTCCAGCGGCTATCTGATTTGGTGAAGGCTGCCGGTCTTGCTTACGAGATGAAGGCAGAGCTCACCATCTGCAGCATCGTTTACAGAACCGACTGCGGACCTTTGGTGCAGAGCCGGGTGGAGAGTCTGAATCAGAGGCTCAGACGGTTTTGCGACCGTGTTGGCTGCAGATTCCTTGACTTGCGCCATAGGGTGGTGGGGTTTCGGGTTCCGCTGAATAGGTCAGGAGTTCACTACACTCAGCTGGAGGCTACACGGGTAGCGGAGGCTGTGTGGTGTGGACTGGGCGGTTTTTTAGGTTAGAAGGCCTCGGGAAAGTACGGGGTGGGCTGCAATCTCAAAGGGTGCAAGGCAAATACAGGACGTGCTTGGATCAAGGAACAGTTGGAATTGTAGTTGTAAATTGTCGTAGTTGTGCTGGGAAAGTCCCTGAGCTTCAAGCGCTAATAGAAAGCACAGAAGCTGAAATCGTTATAGGTAAGAAAGCTGGCTAAAGCCTGAAATAAGTTCTGCAGAAATTTTTACGAAGTCTCAGACGGTGTTCAGGAAAGATAGAGTAGGCAGAATTGGTGGTGGAGTGTTTGTGTCTGTCAGTAGTGGTTTATCTTGTAGTGAAGTCGAAGTAGATACTCCGTGCGAATTGGTATGGGTGGAGGTTATACTTAACAGCCGAACTAAGTTAATAATTGGCTCATTCTACCGACCCCCAGACTCCGATGATATAGTTGCTGAACAGTTCAGAGAAAATTTGAGTCTCGTAACAAATAAATACCTCACTCATACGGTTATAGTTGGTGGGGACTTCAACCTTCCCTCGATATGTTGGCAAAAATACTTGTTCAAAACCGGTGGTAGGCAGAAAACATCTTCCGAGATTGTCCTAAATGCTTTCTCCGAAAATTATTTCGAGCAGTTAGTCCACGAACCCACGCGAATTGTAAATGGTTGCGAAAACACACTTGACCTCTTAGCCACAAACAATCCAGAGCTAATAGAGAGCATCATGACTGATACAGGGATTACTGATCACAAGGTCGTTGTAGCTAGGCTCAATACCGTTTCTTCCAAATCCATTAGAAACAAACGCAAAATAATTTTATTTAAAAAAGCGGATAAAGTGTCACTAGAAGCCTTCCTAAGAGACAATCTCCATTCCTTCCGAACTGACTATGCAAATGTAGACGAGATGTGGCTCAAATTCAAAGATATAGTAGCAACAGCAATTGAGAGATTCATACCTCATAAATTGGTAAGAGATGGAACTGATCCCCCGTGGTACACAAAACAGGTCAGAACTCTGTTGCAGAGGCAACGGAAAAAGCATGCGAAGTTCAGAAGAACGCGAAATCCCGAAGATTAGCTAAAATTTACAGACGCGCGAAATTTGGCACGGACTTCAATGCGAGATGCCTTTAATAGGTTCCACAACGAAACATTGTCTCGAAATTTGGTAGAAAATCCAAAGAAAGTCTGGTCGTATGTAAAGTACACAAGCGGCAAGACGCAGTCAATACCTTCGCTGCGCAGTGCCGATGGTAGTGTTACCGTCGACTGTGCCGCTAAAGCGGAGTTATTGAACGCAGTTTTCCGAAATTCCTTCACCAGGGAAGATGAATGGAATATTCCAGAATTTGAAACACGAACAGCTGCTAGCACGAGTTTCTTAGAAGTAGATACCTTAGGGGTTGCGAAACAACTCAAATCGCTTGATATGGGCAAGTCTTCAGGTCCAGACTGTATACCGATTAGGTTCCTTTCAGATTACGCTGATACAATAGCTCCCTACTTAGCAATCATATACAACCACTCGCTCACCGATAGATCTGTACCTACAGATTGGAAAATTGCGCAGGTCGCACCAGTGTTTAAGAAGGGTAGTAGGAGTAATCCATCGAACTACAGACCTATGTCATTGACGTCGGTTTGCAGTAGGGTTTTGGAGAATATACTGTATTCAAACATTATGAATCACCTCGAAAGGAACGATCTATTGATACGTAAGCAGCATGATTTCAGAAAACATCGTTCTTGTACAACGCTCTTTATTCGCACGAAGTAATGGCCGCTATCGACAGGGGATCTCAAGTTGATTCCGTATTTTTAGATTTCCGGAAAGCTTTTGACACCGTTCCTCACAAGCGACTTCTAATCAAGCTGCGGGCCTATGGGGTATCGTCTCAGTTGTGCGACTGGATTCGCGATTTCCTGTCAGGAAGGTCGCAGTTCGTAGTAATAGACGGCAAATCATCGAGTAAAACTGAAGTGATATCAGGTGTTCCCCAGGGAAGCGTCCTGGGACCTCTGCTGCTCCTGATCTATATAAATGACATGGGTGACAATCTGAGCAGTTCTCTTAGGTTGTTCGCAGATGATGCTGTAATTTACCGTCTAGTAAGGTCATCCGAAGACCAGTATCAGTTGCAAAGCGATTTAGAAAAGATTGCTGTATGGTGTGGCAGGTGGCAGTTGACGCTAAATAACGAAAAGTGTGAGGTGATCCACATGAGTTCCAAAAGAAATCCGTTGGAATTCGATTACTCGATAAATAGTACAATTCTCAAGGCTGTCAATTCAACTAAGTACCTGGGTGTTAAAATTATGAACAACTTCAGTTGGAAAGACCACATAGATAATATTGTGGGGAAGGCGAGCCAAAGGTTGCGTTCATTGGCAGGACACTTAGAAGATGCAACAAGTCCACTAAAGAGACAGCTTACACTACACTCGTTCGTCCTCTGTTAGAATATTGCTGCGCGGTGTGGGATCCTTACCAGGTGGGATTGACGGAGGACATCGAAAGGGTGCAAAAAAGGGCAGCTCGTTTTTTTTTTTAAATATTTATTATCAACAATAATAATTATACATCCAACCCACTTCCTTAATTGATTAGTGGGTCATTAATTGCAATTATTTATAATTAGCAGCTGATTACAATATATTCAGTAAGTTGTGAGCTACAGCTAATCTACATT
The DNA here is from genome assembly GCF_023898315.1 of Schistocerca nitens. NCBI lineage: Eukaryota > Metazoa > Arthropoda > Insecta > Orthoptera > Acrididae > Schistocerca > Schistocerca nitens. The sequence continues at coordinate 677,049,547 of NC_064618.1, forward strand.
CAATGGGCAGCTATGCAATTGTTTATTTTAACTTAAGTTTATAACTAGACCTACATTCTACTTCCTGCAGCGTCACAGATGTGTCAGCAATATACAAACCTACTTAGTTGCCTTGCCCATCAAGCTAATCCTGATGGGCGTGCCCCTGACACTGGGCAGGCCAGGATGTTAATCGCTGCAGGTTCCTAAATCTAGATTTCTAATCTAATTCCTACTGACTAGTTCTAACCTACGTCATTTTCAGTGTATTGTCGATTCCGGGTTGTTCATATTCCCCACCCCCCCTAGTCCCGTGCGTGGCGGATTCCAGACTAAGGGTCGGCCTATCCTCGCACAGGCGGAATGGGAGTGGGCACATTAGTCATAATCTGTGCTATTCAATCTTGTTCCCTCATGTACTCCCTCAACACCTTCTGTGATACCTCGTTGGCAAGTGTGTTTATTATTTGGAAGGTGTCTTCTTGTCTTATTAGGTTGTAAGTGTCGTGGTTCGGTAGTTGGTCCCGTAGTGTAGAGGCAACATCATTGAAGAGGGGGCACTCGTAAATCACATGATCGGGAGTGCCCTCCGGTTCACCACATTCACACGCAGGTGTGGCCCTTTTCCCAAACCGGCATAAGTATGCCGGGTAAGGTCCATGTCCAGTGAGGAAGTGGATTAGCCCTCTGGTGGGTTCAAAGTACATCATTCTTAGCCGTTCCCTAATGCTTGGTATTATTTCATGCGTCCTGCGCCCTGTTTCATCCGCGTCCCACAGTTCTTGCCATAATTGTGCTCCTCTTTGACGAATCTCACCCTTGTCCCTTGCCCCAGTACCTATGATCTCCTCTGTTTTTGCTATATTTCCCTTTTTAGTCCAGAACCATGCAGCTTGCTCCCTAATTTTGATGTCCAGGGGGCAGAGCCCCATTATGACTAGTAGTGCTCCCCCTGGTGTAGTTCTGTAAGCACCTACCGATCTAAGAATCATGTTCCTTTGAACCCTTCTTACTGTCATGGCGGGCACCACCCTCGTGAGTCTGTGTGCCCAGACTCCCGATCCGTAACCCACTATCGATGTTAATATACCGTTATGATAAAGTTTTATAAGGTGTGGTGGGAGATGAAATCTTCTGTGTCCTATTGATATGAGGTTATTCAATGTTTGAAGGGCTTTCTGGGTTACGGTTTCAATGTGCTTCCCGAAGTTCCATTTCTCATCAATGATGATGCCCAGGTAACGTGCGTCACGTCTCCGAAGAACCGGCGAGCGGTTAATTCGCACAGTCGGGTTCCGAATTAGTTGTCCTTTCAGTAGTAAGCAAGTGGACTTACTTGGTGACACCGTCATTTTGGTGTTTTGGCACCATAGTTGTAGCTTGTTTAAGGCAGTCTCTATCTTAGGTTCGATGTCTTCGCGGCTACGGCCACCAACCAGCAGGAGGAGGTCATCTGCATAGGCTATCACCTCTAGCACTTCTTCACTATGTTGTAGGGTGTCTAGTAGAGGCTCCATATGGATGTCCCAGAACAGGGGCCCTAGCACGGAACCCTGAGGACAGCCCTTTGTTATAACTTTTCCAATTCGCTTGCTAGAAGATGATAGCCAGACCTCCCGTTCCTCGCAATAGCTCCTCAGACAACCATATAGCGGCCCTGGACACTCTTTCTCCCGCAAGCAGGAGAAGAGCGAAGGCCACCACAGGTTGTCGAAGGCGCCACTGATGTCAGCCATGATGCCCACCACATACTTATGTGGGGTAGAGCCACAGACCTCAGCAGCCAGGGCGATTGCATCAGATGTCGATCGCCCAGGCCTAAAGCCGAATTGCCTGTCGCTCACCCCACACAGCACTCTATGTGCAGCCAGTCTGTCAGCTAGTAGCTTTTCTAATATCTTCCCTAGTATGTTGATTAAACAGATTGGTCTATAGGATTTTACGTTTGTAGGATCTTTGTCTAACCCTTTCCGAATAATGACTACGTTTGCGGTCTTCCACACCCTTGGAATTTTTTGCTGTGCCAAGCACTCGTTGGGGAGCTAGGAATTGCACCACCTCAGCTACAATGCCGTCCGGCCCGGGAGCTTTACCCATTTTCAGTGATTTTATGTGGGCAGCCACCTCTTCCTCCGAGAAGGGGTAGACTGCCGTATTGTTAGTATATTCATTAAGGTTGTCTCGTCTTAGTTGTTGTTGCTGGTCAGATTCCCCATCCGCGCTATCATCAGGCAGCAGGGACCGGAGGAGGACCTCAGCAGTTTCCTGCCAAGATTCCGTCATCCTGTCCCCGTGCCTGACTGTTGATAATTCCAGTGGAGAGCGGATCTTCTCTCGTACTAGTTTATATGGTGTACCCCAGGGGTCCAATGCCAATTGGCTCTGGACGAAGTTTTCCCAGCTTAGTATCCTGACCGCCTGGAGTTCCTTCTGAAAACGAAGTTTGGCTTCCCGATACTGCATCAGCCATCTTTGCCGTTCCGGCCAGACGACACTGCGCTGGTAATACCTTCTCAGCCTTCTGACAGACTGGCGCATATTCTCCAGTTCAGGCGACCATGGCGATGGAGAGGCTGCAATGGCCTTCCTCCTGGTCGGTACAGCAGCTTTCACCGCGCTAGTTATTGCATTGGTCAGTTCTTCTGCTCGGTCGTTTACGTCTATGTCAGAGTCTACTCCACCTTCTGGCAAGGAAGGAATGACGCACTCCCTGGCTAATCGTTCCCAATCGGCCCTTCTGTAATTAAACTGCGTCTCCCACCCCATGGCCCAGCAGAACCCTTTTCCACCTACAATAAATGTGATTAAGTTGTGGTCACTTGTAGTGGCGTTTTCTTCTACTTTCCACCCTTGTATCATGTTGATTGCATTAGGGGTGGCTAAAGTTATATCAATATTCGTACCTGGTCCTCCTCCCGCCGCATAGGTTGGAGGATTCCCTGGTTTGTTAGCTATCAGTAGTTGTGACGCCATGATGAAATCCTCTACTTTCTCTCCATTGGTGTCCCTTGTGCCGCTGTGCCATAGGGGGGATTTCGCATTGATATCGGCCGTGATTATCATCCTTCGTCCCTGCAATGCCGTGGTTACTGTTGCCAGATGGTCAAGATGCGTTTCGATGTTATCTCCGTACTGAAAGTACATGTTAATTAGTATGATTGTTTCACGGGGAGATAGCAATTCCACGACATTGCAGTGACTATTAGTGAACTGTGATAATGTAGTCACTTTCAGGGCTTTGTTCGTAATAATTATTGCAGCTTTCGGATTATCTCCTTGGCTGATTACCTGCCACGTCGCGGCTGTAAACGTAATTTTTCCGTCCAGGGAGTACGGCTCTTGTAGACAGAGCACATCCAGCCTCCTCTCCTCCACTTCCCTTCGCAGCTCCTGCATTACAAGTCTACTGTTGTGTGTGTTAAGTTGGCCAATGGTAGCTTGTGTCATCTATGGAAAGTATGTATGTATGTGGTCTTCTGGCCAATTCTTATTCCAGTCATACGTGATACGTCCATTAGCCAGAACTGACTGTTCGTATATGTCGTTTAGGTCAAACTTTTCTCCACGTCTCTCGAAGACTTTCTTTAGTAAGTCTCGCAGGGCTCCGAAGTCAGTGGGGAGATTCACTGACTTAAGCTGTATCCTGTCTACAGCCTCCATTACCGAGAAGGTGACTCTTCTACCATATTCGTGCCCTACGCGGACCACATGTCGTAAGGCAATGGTCAAGGTAGCCGGCTGCTCCAATCTCGCCAGTTGCATGGTGAACTCTAAGTTTGGATAGATCCGAATCGGATCTATTGGCGGTAGTTTCACCACTGGAGTGTCTAGAGAGCTTGTTATTGTGCTTTCTTGCACAGGCTTTTGTTCTTTATGATTGCTTTCATTTGCTGAGACCTCAGGCTCAGGATGCCTTTGCCGTTGCTGGTGTTTGATCGGCTTCACTTCCCTGCTGAGAGAGGAGGGGGTAGCCTTAGGGATGGTATCTGTCTGGATACATTTATCTATTTTTGGTGGATCTGTCTGGATACATTTATCTATTTTTGGTGAATCTGTTTGGATGCTTTTGTCAATCATTTCAGGTGTCGGGTCCCTCGAGAGAGACTTTATGAATTCTTTGAATCTATTTGCCCTAAAGGCATCCCTCCTCCTTTTACTAGGGGATTTTCGCTTTGGCATCCTGTTCTGTTTTACGTACTCAGCCATAGTCTGTTCTAGATATGAGTCTTTGTTCTAGCATACGGTACGTAGGGCAATTTCGTCCTGAGGCTCCGCAGCTTTTCTTACCACGTCTTTTGCAGGGAATGCATACGCTTGCGGCTTTACAATCTTTGCGTGCGTGACCATCTTCGCCGCACCTGGAGCAAGCCGACCCCCTGGTGCAGTGCCTTAGAATGTGGTCCAGGTCTCCACAATTGTGGCAACGAGGTACCACCAGGTAATCCCTAATATTGATGGCATGGAAGCCAACATATAGTCTGCCCATTGTTATAATTTGTTTCCACATTGGTGCTGTGACCTCAGCGACGTGATGTACAACATCACGATCGCGAGGTCCCGTTTTAAATCTTAGCTTGAATGAATCCTTAAATTCATTATCATTCATTTGATCAAAATTTTGTTCTTTTATGCTTTGGTACAGTTCTTCGTTCGTTATTATTGATGGTACATCGTATAGGATGACCAGTGGGTTTCTTTTTCTCGGCGGTTCACACTTGACTACCGAGTTCAGTTTAGGATTCTTTAGCAATTTCTCTTTGTCCTCTTCTGTAGCCACCTCTACAATCACCGAGTTTCTACTGGGTTTTACTCTGTTTATTCTAATTTTGTCTTTTGCCGCGTCAATACTTTTTGTCAACAGTTCTTGTATTTTTTTAACACTTGTGTCTTGGCCTGGTAATGTTCTGAGAAAGACCGCCGTGTCTGACCGCTTGGTCACTTTGGCGATCGTTTCTTTTGTGGTTTGTGGCTTTGGCGGTGCTTGCGCGACCACCCCAGCCCAGGTTTTTGTTGGTTGCCTTCTCAATCGATCATTTTCTTTTTGTAGCTCCTCCACGCGGCCTTCGAGCTTGGCGTGGGCGATGGCCCATGCAGCCAGCTCATTCTTAATGATGGACAACGCCGCCTGGCTAATTTTCCCATTTTTGATATTCTGCTCCAAGAGCAGCGTGAGACGTGCATGCCTTTGCGTGACAGTTTCATCTTCTGCCAGTCCCGTCTCGTCCTGAGGAGAGGGATCAAGCATCGCAGATGCTCGCTTGAGCGCACTCGATTCACTCGTCTCAGTTGTAGCCATCTTTATGAACGAGTGAAAAATAGGGTGGGAGCCCGTCTCTTGCCCCGGACCGGCTCCTCTGGCATGGGGGGGGGGGGGGGGACTTCTGCAGCTCACCCACCGACCTCGCCCCTAGGTCAAGGGCACTCCAGAGCTGCCGGGTTCAGCGCGCCGTCGCCAGCGCACTGGTCCCCATCGATGGCCCCGTCGTCGACGATTTCACACGACGCTCCTCGGCAACTGCACCCCGCACTCCGGAGAGGCGGAAGCACCCCTCGCCCTTCGCCGCCTACTTGCCCGAGCTTCCACCAGAAGGCCGAGGACCCACTCCTACTCAGGTGGTGGGTCGGTCCCCCAGTCGTTCAGCGGTCTGGGCCCATCTAACCTAGCCCAGGCGATGTCACCACCTCCTGGGTTTGGCAGAACACGCCCCGGGGCAGAACACGCCCCGGGGCAGCTCGTTTTGTATTATCACGTAGTAGGGGAGAGAGTGTGGCAGATATGATACGCGAATTGGGATGGAAGTCTTACAGCAAAGACGTTTTTCGTCGCGGCGAGATCTATTTACGAAATTTCAGTCACCAACTTTCTCTTCCGAATGCGAAAATATTTTGTTGAGCCCAACCTACATAGGTAGGAATGATCATCAAAATAAAATAAGAGAAATCAGAGCTCGAACAGAAAGGTTTAGGTGTTCGTTTTTCCCGCGCGCTGTTCGGGAGTGGAATGGTAGAGAGATAGTATGATTGTGGTTCGACGAACCCTCTGCCAAGCACTTAAATGTGAATTGCAGAGTAGTCATGTAGATGTAGATGTAGATAGATGCAGCCACAACGAAATTACTTAGAGATGAAATTAGTGCAGTCGCTAAACAATGTTCTGAAAACGCAACACAGTTACGCAACGAGTTTAAATTAATGTCATCAGAACTTTCACGCTCACTGGATGCGAAAGTAGACACGAAATTTGAACAACAAAACAGCCAAATTGACGAACGTTTTAATCACCACCTACAAAACAGTGAAACGCGTTACCGTAAATTTATACAGGAACAGAACAAAGTAAAGAAACAAGTCATGGAAACAATTACTGCACAGAGACAGGAAGATAAGCGTAAATTGTTTGCGAAAGCAAAGACATACGTAGACAACAACATTGCTGCAGTATCAGACGAAATCAATACTGTCAAACAGTTGAACACCGAACTGCATGATGAAATCTCTGATCTTAAAACAAAAACACACACACAGTAAACTTTCAGACAGTGACCAGCAGACTTGAACAATTGGAATTAATACATCCCGATGCCATAAAAGCAGACGTTAAGAAATTGAACAAAACCACCCGTAAAATCCAAAAACAAATTAATGTTTGTGACACTAAAGCACTGACTGAAAAATTTGATGAATTGGCCAGTTGTATTGACGTTATCGAAAATAACAATGACAGCAAATCAGACGATACGTCACCAATTTCTTTCAATCAGACACCCGAATTCCAAAATTTACAGCAGACAATCAGATAAGTTCGTCCAATAATACATTGCGTAGAAAAGTGTCGTCTTTACAGCAAGAAGTGACAGAAATAAAAAATGTTTCAGCCTCTAACACGTCACAGCGTACGCCACATTGTGAACATTTGTCACATTCACACAACCAATGTGATTTAGGTAATTTAGAGAGTGTACGTGATTTAGATTCCGAACAGTCGCAGACAAACAGATTATCATACAATCCTGAACCAGTTCAGACACTCAGAGACGATAATTTTGATTATAAGCACTTTCTATCCGTGAGAAAATTTAAGATATTTAAGAATGACAGAAGGCAGATAAACCATTTGGATTGGATACAACGATTTGCTTTTGCATTTCCACCGGCTTGGCCTGAAACGCAGAAACTAAAATTTATTTGCAGCGCGTAATAGACCTCGGGGGATTCATTACACTTCGATGAATATGTGCCGTAGCGTGCACAGGGCCCCGAGCCGTAGTAGTGCTATTTCGTCTTTAGTTTTCTGCACTACTGCCTACTCTTTTACTATCCTTTATATCTAAACAGCTCTTCTACTATCGATCTATCTAGAATTATGAATGAGAAAAAGAAAACCTGATGTGGCAAGTTTTACCGAAAGTGACGGTTTTCATTAGACACTCCCGAGATGACAAGAAATACCGGCATAATTTTAATAACAGACAAAATTTTTATCGTCTGTATGTACAAAATTTTCAGCAACCGCAGACACATTTTGGAAACAATAGAGGCTTTTCCCCATGACAGCAACAAAACCAGCCAGTTGGCATATCTAACCAACAATGTAGTATGTAGTCTGCAAGGTCAACCAGGCTTTGATGTTTCGCCGCCTACACGTATAGCGTCGGCTCCACCAAATAGTAACACACAGCAAGGAAATCACTATGTACAGAAAACACATCATTTCAATTCTTATCGCAAGGCGCCGTAGAGTAATGACTATCATGATGGACGTAAAAGTAATGAGCACAGTTTTCAGCGTAACAGTCGGTCTTACCAGCAGCAGAATCATCCGCAACAACAGATTATCATGAATGAACCAGACAGTCGGTATCAGCCCGAACCTAATACGTCAGGAAGAAATAACAGAACAGTACAAATAGCTGAAATGCCACAGCATCCTCCCGCAAATAACAGCACGTCACAAAGAATTTGACTAGATACAGTACAGGTTGCATCTTTCAGCAACGTAAGCAATACTTTTGACACACAGAATCTTGTTCACGAAAATGTTATTACTTTTGACGACATCCGAGACACACTTTTACCTGAAAAACCAGTTATGCAAAAAATCGTTTCCCACCCTGTCATTGAATTAAAGTTTGGATCATACACATTTTCAGCAGTAATCGATTCTGGATCACCTATGCAGTTATAAATGAAGAAACTTTCAACGAATGTAACAAAGAGAATACCTATCCTACGTTACCATTAGGCAAAACTAAAGTAAAAGGAGCAGTATCTGGTAAGGGAGTAGATGTAAAATTACAGACCCACTTATCATTTTGTATTGCAGGTCATACGTTCCACTCAAATTTTTGTATTGTTACCTTACTGACAACAGACGTTATTTTAGGTACGAATTTTTTGGTACAACACGACGCAATTATTGACTTTCAAAATTCCTATTTAATGTTAAAGGATGAAAATGTACAATTGGCATTAGAATTTCAGCACGCTTTATCTGCAGAAGAACAGGCAATTAATCGAACAGATGTCATTTCTACATCGCGTAACATTATTCACAGATACGTATGTCCATAACTACAATACACTAGACGAAGCCGACTACGGCGTTATGCAAATGATTTCTGAGAAAGTAAAACAGAGCAACGCAAATACAGATTACGAACGTACTCAACTACACAAAATTCTTTTACAGCAAGCTCCAGTTTTTGACATCCCTGGTACTATGTCCGGTTTTATGTATGAATTTAAAGTTAAACAGCATGACACATTTAAAACTAAACATTATCCCATTCCGTATATCCGTACACAAAATATTGTAGCAGACGCACTATCCCGTTCTCTCAGCAACAATCAGCAAGACATCGCAACCAACTTCTGCAAAGCAATTCTAGCGTCATGTATATTCAACAAGTTGCATCTGAAAATTTTATTTCCTGGTCATTACGAGACATAGCACAAGAGCAGAGCAAAGACAACGTGTGGAAAGAAATTAAACTCCTTTGGCAAGATAGGAATAACGTTACCATTAGAAACCATTATACTGTACGCAATAATATTCTGTTCCGCCGCTCTCACCCTGACAGCAACAACTGGTTATTATGTACTCCTGACGAACTTGTTAACAAATTAATTTGGTATACTCACTTAAGTTACGCACATTATGGAGCCACAAAATGTTTTCTTATACTGAGACAGAACTGTTATTTTGCGAACATGGAGAAACGTATTCGACGAGTTTTAGCGTCATGTAAAATCTGCCAGAAAGCTAAATCAGACACGACTTCACATATTCCTCCGTTACATCCTACTGTACCCGTTAAATTGAGACACATGGCCGCTGTAGATATTTTTGGTCCGATTCCCAGATCTAATAGAGGTTTTTGTTACATCTTTGTCGCTGTTGAACTCACTTCGAAATTTGTTACCTACACTCCGTTACGCAAAGCTACTGCTAAATCTGTTTCGAATGCATTTATAAAACCTTTTCTATTACATGTAGGGCATGTGTTGAAAGTAATTTCCGACAATGGACCACAATTTCGATCTAGATTCGAGCTAGAAACATTTCTCCGATCTGTATATCCAAGTATCACGCTTCTTCGAACCCTTGTGAACGACTAATGAAAGAAATTGGTAAACTATGTAGAATATACTGCCATAAAAGACATATTGATTGGGATACAGACACACTCTCATTCCAGGATGTAATTAACTCTATACCAAATGAATCTACTATTCTATCTCCGACTGTTATATTGAAAAATGTGGAACCACCTAACAAAATTAAAGAATTAGTATCCTTTCCTACAGCTCGTGGACTACGTTACCCTGAAATAATTGACATTGCGCTCAACAACATCAAACGTGCCGCAGAGCGCCGGAGAAGACAGCAAAAACAGGTTTGTACGCGCCGTGATTTTCACATTGGACAGAAGATATTAGTACGTGCACATTATTTATCCAACAGAGGAAAAAGTAGATGCAGTAAATTTGAGCTTCTATACGCAGGTCCATATAGAATTCGCAGCATTCCTCACCCCAATGTAGTACATGTCGAAACTTTGAGAACCAGAAAAAGCAAAGGCAATCACCATGTCTCCAATATTAAACCCTTTATTGAATGAACATACTTTATGATTTATCACACTGTAATGCCATTTCCTGATATTTATATGACCACTTATGCAATTATATTTATGTGACTACTTACTGATAATGATCGTATTTTTTTTCTTGGCAAGTGCTCGGCAAGGTAAGGTTAGCAGGTCGCTTTTCTTGTCATTAGACATCAGACCGTGCACATTTTCCATTTTTTTTGTGTATGTATGATTGTTTTCCTATCGAAAGTAGAATTTTTTTCTGTATGCACTGTGAAATCTTCAAGGTGTAACAAACACCAGTTGACATTGACATTTTGCCTTAAGATATCTCAACATCTTGACTATTCAACATTTTTTGCTACTACATTATGATACTGTGTCTACATTTTTTGCACTTGAAAACTGCCTATGTTTTTGACATAATACGTTTTCTGTCATGCTATGCTGTATGATTAGTTATATCACTAGAAACAAGTTTTTATTTAATGGGTATATGAATTAAATGCAAGATATTAATCCATATTCATCCTTTTCAGAAATCAATAACGTGTAAAAGAAATAAATTAAACAAACCATAGTGGATTAGTATGAAATGGGAATTTCACCTTCAGAATGAACGAAAGAAAATGCAATAACTTGTCATGAAGAGTAAATGGATCAGAATTAACAAGAATATACTACACACATCGTATGATAGCAGTCTTGACTAATTTTTTTTCTTTCAGAATACGAGGCAATTGATGCAGACTGTCAGACAGAACTACACATGTTAATTTTGGTGATGAAATATGCTATAAGTAAGAAACTCTACTATGAATCGTTGTATGAAGTAAATGGTAATATGAATAATGAAGTGTCTATTTTTTTGCAGATGATAATAAATGATGATGAAAAGTTGTATGAATAATATGGTAATATGAACAGTGAAGTTTTTCTTTGCAGATGATGATAATGATGAGGTTTATATATTTTGTATTAGTTAAGAGATGCTATGTAGTTATTTAAGTATTTGTTGCAGTTCCTTTTGACAGTATGTCTTATGTCGCATAGTATAATGACTGAATGTTTTGGGAAAGACAGCTAGAGTACATACATATTAAGTACACGTTTCATTACCTGTTAATTCGAAGTTAACTACTTTTCAGCATAATATACATTTTTTCTTTCAGGTGAATAATCCATTTTCTATTTTTTCCAGGAGAAGCTTTTCATGATATTAATATTCTTTCATCAGTTAGTTATTAAACCTGTTCTAATACTTGCATTTTTTACCCAGTTGTGTCTATCATTTATGAATGTGTTCACATTGTTCACTTGTTTCATAACCTTGCTACAGCTGACTCATGATGAATGACGTTATTAATCCTTATTTCCAGCAATAAGTCAAAAGCAAATATTTTCATGTCCCAGCAATTAATTATCGATCCCAATGCAATGCATTACTAGCACAATTTTTTTTTACCAGTACCAACTATTACCCGTATACAACTAAATAATGCTACCAGTTGAAGATATATTTATAGTCCTAAATATAATGAAAATTTTTCTGATGTATTGATTCCATTAGGTCTATATATTATTGGACTACAGACCTTGAGTAATAGTTACAATGTGTTACATTTTAAATATGTCTTACGTCACTTACATGATACCATGTATAAACACTAGCAACTTGATGCTACACCCAATAACTCCTGTTTTGAATGATGACTTCTGAATAATGAATAATAAATGTTTTGTAAGTGGCCAATGAGTGCCAATAATTACTGCAATGATATTACTTCTTAATAATGACATATATACTCTGTAGATGAATGCCAATGATTAATGAGATGACTTATGTATAAATTATGTAAATAATATAATGAGATGGCTTATGTATAAATTATGTAAATAAAATTTTGTTATACTCTGTTAATGCTATGCCAATGATTATTGTAACGAGATGACTTATGCATAAATGCTATGCCAATAATTACTGTAATGAGATGACATGCATAAAAGCTATGCCAATATTTACTGCAATGAGATGACTTATTAATAATGTTTTGTTATATTCCATAAATGCTATGCCAATAATTACTGTAATGAGATGACTTATGCATAAATACTATGCCAATGATTACTGTAACGAGATGACTTACGTATAATGTTCTGTAATACTCCTTGCATTTTACAGAAATGTTTAGTAACTGGCCAATGAGTGCCAATAATTACTGCAATGACATGAGTTCTTAATAATATTTTGTACTCTATAAATGAATGCCAAAAATTACTGCAATGAAATGAGTTATGAATAGTGTTTTGTAATACTCAATACTTACTACATGTTTAGTAACTGGCCAATGAATGGCAATGTTTACTGTAATGAGATGGCTTATGCATAAATGAATGCCAATAATTACTGTAATGAGATGACTTAGGCATAAATGCTACGCCAATAATATTTTTTTATACTCTATAAATGCTATGCCAATGATTACTGTTATAAGATGACTTATGCATTAATGCAATGTCAATAATAAATTTAATGAGATGACTTATGCATAAATGAATGCCAATGATTACTATTATAAGACGACTTACGCATAAATGCAATGTCAATGATTACTATAATGAGATGATTTATGCAGAAATGCTATGCCAATGATTACTGTAATGAGATGACTTATGAATGATGTATTGTAACACTGCATAAATGAGTGCCAATAATTACTGCAATGGCATGAGTTCTTAATAATATTCTGTTATACTCTATAAATGAATGCCAATAATTACTGCAAATGAGATGAGTTATGAATAGTGTTTTGTAATACATAATACTTACTACATGTTTAGTACCGAGCCAATGAGTGCCAATAATTACTCAAATCGGTTGATACACTAGTGTGATTCTGAATGATGACTAGCATAAGACTTAATGTCCTTCACCTTCTGACCTAATTACCAGCAATTAGTGCAATATGCGTATGTCCTGTCCACCCTCATTATCATGGAGCACTATATTTGGTTTTTGCACTAATTCTACGTTGATGTAAGATTATGGATTCTACCAGAATGTGGTGTTGAGATATCAAGCTGTCCACCACCTTGAACGATGGAGATGTCATTATGCTCCTACTGTTTGGTGTACCTAATGAACTACCAAAATGATAACACAGAACATTAATACAACATTTCAGTGTCTTGGCTACACTGACAAATACTTCAGGGAAGAGAACTTTAGATTGTCTCATTTGGTGTTGTGCTTCTGTAGAAAGATATGGACTTTCAGTGCAGCTACATGCAACCCACTGTGCTACAACCATGATGCTATCCTTCCCATTCCTTTCCTAGTTCTTGTAAAAATGATAAAGACTTTTACAGTGTGTGTGGACTTTATTTCATTTGTTAATGTATTCAGTTCTTGTAAAAAATGCTAAGGGCTTATACAGTGTGTGTGCACTTCATTTCATTTGTTAATGTGATCAGTTCATGCAAAAATGCTAAAGACTTATTCAGTGCATGTGTACTTTATGTCACTTGTTAATATATTTTGCACTCATTGTGTATACATTTTGTCATTTCTTAATCTGCTCTGAACTCAGTGCGTGTGCACTCTATTTCGTTTCTTAATATGTTCTGCACTTATCAATAATATATATACTCTGTGACTGTAGACTTAGTAAACTAAATAGATTATAGAAAAATTTGTTGCTCATGGCAAGTCCAATTGATTCACCATCGCTGCCAAATTTTTGCCCCCCCCCCCCCCCCAGTGGAGGGTTATGTAAGAGGTCCATGATTAAGGAATTTGTTGCTAGCGCACTCGAGCCTATGTAATTTCGATGGATTGCTCATGCACTGTCTGCGATATGTAAGCTATAAGAGAATCTCAGACCAGAGAGCAGTATTGTCAGCAGTAGGAACTGTGTAGCAGTAGTAGTGGTAGTGGTAGCTATCAGTCTGGTGTATTGAGTTGGCGGGGCCGGTCGTGGGAGCGATGGCGGTGCCTGAGCGTTGTATTATAAGGTAAAAGCAGCCTCGCGCATATGTAGTATTGTTATATAAGGATCAATGTAAATGTTTTTAAAAAATCTCTTAATAATAATCTTTCCTATAAAAACTAACTTTTGACAATCATTCATTTCAATTTAAAGAATTTACTAATTTCTCTAATCCATGGTCCCGATTATTGTAAAGAAAAATCAGTTGTTTCTTCTCTACATTATAAATTTATCGGCCATCATTGCACTGGGCTGTGCCAGAAAAATTTCATATAGGAGCATATATATGCGTTATCCAGCGACTTCATTGAGGTAAGAATTTTCAATTTATTCAGTATGGTCTTTCAGGGCCATGACGCAGCACTGCTGTCGTACAAAATTTACCAGTTTAAATTCACAGTCAATTATTGAAAGGTTATAAGTGAGCCACAAATTTTTTTATTGAGAGATTTGTCACATTTTATTATTGATAGGTTAAGCAATTTTCTGTTGGTAGGTTATACTGAATGTGAACGATATAATTATATTTTATACTGTTGGGAGGTTATTATATTATTTTTATTGTGGGAGGTTACAAAGTGAACTATTTTTCGCTATTAAGTCACAAGTGCACGCTATATACGGATCACAAAAATCTATTTTTTCATTGTTTTGGTTTTTTGTTATGTCTTAATGTCTAACACAACTCCTGCTTTATCCATTCTAGTTCTACGTGAGTGGAATGCTAGAGCGTAACCTTTAATATTACCTTCTGTAACACTATGGTTATGTGGTGCATAGAAAGGTACAGGATGTCTATCTTTTCAGAGTTCTCTAACTTTTTCAAACAGACAAGAATTATTAAATTTATTAGCAAAAATTTAAAATTGTTTAAGACACAGTACTTTGTGCAGCATTGCAATAAGCAGTTATTTAAATAGAAAAAGCAACTGCGCCATTGAACTGTCGCTGGTAATCATTATTGTCGAAGTAGCACTAGACGTACTAAGGTATTATATTTAATAGCATGTGTGTTATTATGAATGGGGATTGACTATGCTGACACAAATGCGTGACTGGATGAAGCCAATTTCATTATTGTTATCAATTCTATTTTATGGAAATGGTTCTCAGATCGAAGTGATATGAACAGCTTTGCTTCGATGTACCGTGTTGTAACGAGCATTGACATCTAAATTTAGTGTGTTTTGGATTAAAGCCAATGAATGTTCTGGTTATGCTAGTCTTGGTGTTTTGATTTTAATTTTTTAGAATATCTAAATTGACGTACGTGTTGATTCCTTTACATAACGCCTGTAACTTATTTGGACACTTCTACCTGCGAGCTGCCCGGTAGTCAGTCTATAAATATTTCAGACCTACTGAGAGCCAGAATAGACATAAAATGTGTTATTTTCACACCTAAGTTGTGAGGAAGAGCAGTTCCGTCACGTAGTGCTTGCCGGGGGGTCTCGTCCGTAATGTGGAGGAGGCCCTTCCGGCAGCTATTGAACGCACTGGGTGTGACCGGCTGCAGATAGTAGCACATGTCGGAACGAATGACGCCTGCCGCTTGGGTTCTGAGGCCATCCTTGGTTCCTTCCGGCGGCTGGCTGATTTGGTGAAGACAACCAGCATCGCACGCGGAGTGCAAGCTGAGCTTAATATCTGCAGCATAGTGCCCAGAGTCGATCGCGGTCCTCTGGTTTGGAGCCGTGTGGAGGGTCTAAACCAGAGGCTCAGACGACTCTGCGACTATAATGGTTGCAAATTCATCGACCTCCGTTATTGGGTGGAGAACTGTAGGGCCCCCCTAGACAGGTCAGGCGTGCACTACACACCGGAAGCAGCTACTAGGGTAGCAGAGTACGTGTGGCGTGCACACGGGGGTTTTTTAGGTTAGAGGGACCCCCCCCCCCCCTTGGGCGAAACGATAAAATACCTGACGGCTTACCAGAGAGAACATTATCATCGTTGATAAAGAACGTCCGTCCTCAGAGACCAAAAACAGGAAAAGTTAACGTAATATTGGTAAACTGCAGGAGTATCCAGGGCAAGGTTCCTGAATTAGTATCTCTTATTGAAGGAAATAGTGCGCATATAGTATTAGGAACGGAAAGTTGGTTAAAACCGGAAGTGAACAGTAACGAAATCCTAGACACAGAATGGAATATATACCGCAAGGATAGGATAAACGCCAATGGTGGAGGAGTATTTATAGCAGTAAAGAATTCAATAATATCCAGTGAAGTTATTAGCGAATGCGAATGTGAAATAATCTGGGTTAAGTTAAGTATCAAAGGTGGGTCAGATATGATAGTCGGATGCTTCTATAGGCCACCTGCATCAGCAACCGTAGTAGTTGAGCGCCTCAGAGAGAACCTGCAGAACGTCGTGAAGAAGTTTCGTGATCATACTATTGTAATAGGGGGAGACTTCAATCTACCAGGTATAGAATGGGATAGTCACACAATCAGAACTGGAGCCAGGGACAGAGACTCTTGTGACATTATCCTGACTGCCTTGTCCGAGAATTACTTCGAGCAGATAGTTAGAGAACCAACTCGTGAAGCTAACGTTTTAGACCTCATAGCAACAAATAGACCGGAACTTTTCGACTCCGTGAATGTAGAAGAGGGTATCAGTGATCATAAGTCAGTGGTTGCATCAATGACTACAAGTGTAATAAGAAATGCCAAGAAAGGAAGGAAAATCTATTTGCTTAACAAGAGTGATAGGGCACAAATCGCAGAATATCTGAGTGACCACCATCAAACGTTCATTTCCGAGGAAGAGGATGTGGAACAAAAATGGAAAAAATTCAGAAACATCGTCCAGTACGCCTTAGATAAGTTCGTACCGACTAAGGTCCAAAGCGAGGGGAAAGATCCACCGTGGTATAACAATCATGTACGAAAGGTACTACGGAAACAAAGAAAGCTTCACCATAGGTTTAAGAGTAGTCGAATCATAGCTGATAAGGAAAAGCTGAACGAAGCGAAAAAGAGCGTAAAGAGAGCAATGAGAGAAGCATTCAACGAATTCGAACATAAAACATTGGCAAACAATCTAAACAAGAACCCTAAAAAGTTTTGGTCATATGTAAAATCGGTAAGCGGATCTAAATCCCCTATTCAGTCACTCGTTGACCACGATGGCACCGAAACAGAGGACGACCGAAGAAAGGCAGAAATACTGAATTCAGTGTTCCGAAACTGTTTCACTGCGGAAAATCGTAACACGGTCCCTGACTTTAGCCGTCGCACGGACGCCAAAATGGAAAATATTGAAATAAACGATATCGGAATTGAAAAACAACTGCTATCACTTAGTAGCGGAAAAGCATCCGGACCAGACGAGATACCCTTAAGATTCTACAGTGATTATGCTAAAGAACTTGCCCCCTTTCTATCAGCAATTTATCGTAGATCTCTGGAAGAACGTAAAGTACCTAGCGACTGGAAGAAAGCACAGGTCGTTCCCATTTTCAAGAAGGGTCATAAATCAGATGCGAATAATTATAGGCCTATTTCACTTACGTCAATCTGTTGTAGAATAATGGAACATGTTTTGTGTTCTCGTATTATGACGTTCTTAGATAATACAAATCTCCTTCATCATAACCAACATGGATTCCGCAAACAGAGATCATGTGAAACCCAGCTCGCCCTATTTGCCCAAGAAATTCACAGTGCCGTAGACACTGGCGAGCAGATTGATGCCGTATTCCTGGACTTCAGGAAGGCATTTGATACGGTTCCGCACTTACGTTTAGTGAAAAAAATACGTGCTTACGGAATATCGGACCAGGTTTGTGATTGGATTCAGGATTTCCTAGAAGAAAGAACACAACATGTCATTCTTAACGGTTCAAAATCTGCAGATGTAGAGGTAATTTCGGGAGTACCGCAAGGAAGCGTGATAGGACCTTTATTGTTTACAATATACATAAATGACTTAGTTGACAACATCGGTAGCTCCGTGAGGCTATTTGCAGATGACACGGTTGTCTACAAGAAAGTAGCAACATCAGAAGACTCGTACGTACTCCAGGAAGACCTGCAGAGGATTAATGAATGGTGCGACAGCTGGCAGCTTTCCCTAAACGTAGATAAATGTAATATAATGCGCATACATAGGGGCAGAAATCCATTCCAGTACGATTATGCCATAGGTGGTAAATCATTGGAAGCGGTAACGACCGTAAAATACTTAGGAGTTACTATCCGGAACGATCTGAAGTGGAATGATCACATAAAACAAATAGTGGGAAAAGCAGGCGCCAGGTTGAGATTCATAGGAAGAATTCTAAGAAAATGTGACTCATCGACGAAAGAAGTAGCTTACAAAACGCTTGTTCGTCCGATTCTTGAGTATTGCTCATCAGTATGGGACCCTTACCAGGTTGGATTAATAGAAGAGATAGACATGATCCAGCGAAAAGCAGCGCGATTCGTCATGGGGACATTTAGTCAGCGCGAGAGCGTTACGGAGATGCTGAACAAGCTCCAGTGGCGGACACTTCAAGAAAGGCGTTACGCAATACGGAGAGGTTTATTATCGAAATTACGAGAGAGCACATTCCGGGAAGAGATGGGCAACATATTACTACCGCCCACATATATCTCGCGTAATGATCACAACGAAAAGATCCGAGAAATTAGAGCAAATACGGAGACTTACAAGCAGTCGTTCTTCCCACGCACAATTCGTGAATGGAACAGGGAAGGGGGGATCAGATAGTGGTACAATAAGTACCCTCCGCCACACACCGTAAGGTGGCTCGCGGAGTATAGATGTAGATGTAGATGTAGATGTAGATGTAGTTATTACGTTTAATTAGAAGCCTCACTGACTGGAGTGCTTTACCTCTTTTAACAGTTACATAAAATGTAATAATCAGCCAACCGGTTGCACATGTTTGTTTAAAAACACGTTAACGAGGTTTCGAAAGTTCTAAGACTATCTTCGTCAAAAAGGTACAGATAATGTACATAAAATAGACAAATATGTGAAAATTCTCAACCAAAACCAGAAAACTGTACTTAAATGAAAGCACACGAAAACTGTAAAATTTCAGTAACAGTACTCTCGTCAAATGGCATGCTTGTGTTCCATGAGTCAAGACTAAAAATCATAAGAAAAAAGACAGACATTTATCACAGAATGGTAAGTTAATTGCCTTAGCCGGCTAAGACCGGTACATACACATCGCAAGAGGCATCAGACTAGACAGCATGAAAGCTGACACCGCCATCAGATGGACATGAGGATTAGTAGTGCCATCAAGTAACAAAACGGCAAACTTATAAACATATGTGTTAACAGCAAAATTACACGCCTGTGGGTATACACTAGTAACATAGAGTGCCCAGGTAATAGAAAATATGAAAGTTTGCAAAAAATAGAAAATATGCCTTATTACAGGTAGTTTTAAATAAAGTAAAAAAGCTGACAATGACAGTTGGATAAGGGAAACCGATAAGGGAAACCGACATTCCCGACGCTACTGTTGGCAAAAATTCTAAAATCAGGCAGTTCTAAGTAACGGTTCTAAACCTTGAAAGAAGTTTTTATTACGCAACTGTAATTGTTCGTGAAGAATAAAACCGTCTTTAAGCGAGGGGTGTTTGAAAATTTCCAGTTCTTCAAGGGTTGTTGTTGTTGTGGTCTTCAGTCCTGAGACTGGTTTGAGGATATCGAGTCTGAAACCTTTTTTCTCCGAGTGTAGGATACTGACAACGTGCACTTCTTTGGTTTCATGCCCAAAACAAGTGGTCGGCACAGGATGAATTATGAATATTAGTACCTTTTTACCCTAGAAGATGTTCTCTAAATCTTACAGATATAGCTCGCCCTGTTTGTCCCATGTAATAAGCCGCACAAGAGTCACAGACGATTTCATGAACTCCTGACTTTTGCGAGTGAGACTAAGTTGAATCCAGATTGTGAATAAGATTATTTTTTAGAGAATTATTAGTGGAAAAAGCTAGTTTGAAATCATATTTGTTTTGCAGAAGACGCTGTATTCTGTAAGAGACAGGTCCTAGAAATCCTATAGATTTTTTTTTTTTTTTGTGGAGGACCGAATAACGAGATTCAAAATTTTCAATGAACTTACTTCAGGAAAAAATTACTTTCACCTACGACCTTGAAAACCAATTCCGGCAGTTACGTTACTTAGACCTCACTCTGACAATAATAGATGACAAAATTTCTTTTAATATCTTCCGTAAAGAAACTTGTACTGATCAAATTGTACCCTTTACTTCAAAAATGGCTCTAAGCAGTATGGGACTTAACATCTGAGGTCATAAGTCCCCTAGGCTTTTTTTAAAAAAATTCTTTATCCAGTCATTATTACTATACAAATTAACCTACTAGCTAAATACATTAGTAGGTCCTATTTTTAACTATTACAATTTGCAATCTGCAGCTTTATTTTCTAACACTACAGGTTAATGCTATAATACCTCCACCACTATGGGGATTATTCTACTATTATTTACTACGCTATTGTTTTGGTTATTAGATTGAAATTTTCTGCTACTGTTGGATTTGGATGCTACTTATAACAAGTTACTACAACTACTCTAGCTGCAGCGTCACAGGTGTGCCAGAAGATACAAACCTAGTATTACTGGCCTTTCCCACTGAGCTAATCCCAGTGGGAGTGCCCCTGGCACTGGGCTGGCCGATGACTTGGTCGCTGCACTTCTATACTAATGTTATTATCCTAATTCTGAACCTATAACTCATCTATATCTACTGTCATAATTGGTGCGTTGTGAAGTCCGGTGATGATGTACTACCACCCCCCCCCCTCCCAACCTAATCCTAAAACATGGCGGGTTCCAGCCGTGAGGCGGCTGGCCAAGTCCATGTCCTGGCAGAACAGGGAGGGTGCACGGAGTGTAAATCTGGTGTTTTTTCATTGATTGTTTCTCAGGTACTCTTTGAGAACTTTGCCTGAGATTGCATCTGCTAGGTTATTCAGGACGTTAAAAGTGTCTTCTTGCCTGAGCAAGTGGTGCGTGTCGTTTTTTGGTAGTTGTTCCCTAAATTGTTGTGCAACGTCGTCGAAGAGGGGGCACTAGTACACCACATGGTCTGGAGTACCCTGCACTGCTCCACAGTCACACGCTAGTGTTGCCCTTTTCCCCAACCGACACAAATATGTCGGGTACGGTCCATGCCCAGTAAGAAAGTGCAGCAAGCCTCTAGTAGGTTTGATGTATGTAAGTTTTAAGCGTTCCTGTATGTTTGGAAGTAGCTCATGTGTTCTTCGCCCTGTCTCATCATTATTCCAAAGATCCTGCCATAATTGAATTCCCCTTCTTTTAATACTTGGTTTATCTCCTACATATACCCCCATGATTTCCTCTATTTTTTCTCTACTGTTCTTCTTTATCCAATACCAGGTGGCCTGTTCCCTTATTTTCATGTCCAATGGACATAACCCCATCAGTACTAAAAGTGCCCCTCCCGGAGTTGTTCTATATGCGCCTACTGACTGTAGGAGCATATTTCGCTGCACTCTTCTTACGGCCACGGCAGGCATGACCCTCGTGAGCCTGTGTGCCCAGACCGCTGACCCGTAACCTACTATGGATGTGAGGATGCTGTTATGATACAATTTAATAAGATCAGGTGGGAGGTGAAATCTTTTGTGCCCAATTCCGATTAAATTGTTTAGTACTGTTAGTGATCTCTGTGCTACCGTGTCAATATGTGATGCATAGTTCCACCTCTCGTCGACGATTACACCAAGGTACCGGGCTTCTCGGCGCCTGAGAACCGGCAAGCCGTTTATTCTAACTGTAGGATTTCTTAATAGTTGGCCTTTGAGTAATAGGCTCAGAACTACTTACACCTAACTAACCTAA
Organism: Schistocerca nitens; assembly: GCF_023898315.1. NCBI lineage: Eukaryota > Metazoa > Arthropoda > Insecta > Orthoptera > Acrididae > Schistocerca > Schistocerca nitens. The sequence goes on from NC_064618.1 coordinate 677,071,474, forward strand.
GGACATCACACACATCCATGGCCAAGGCAGGATTCGATCCTGCGACCGTAGCAGCAGCGGGGTTCCGGACTGAAGCGCCTAGAACCGCTCGGCCACAGCGCCGGCACCTTTTACGTCAACACACCCACAGTCTCATAAAAAAGCCTTCTTTCATTCAGCTGGCTATAGACCTATTTCTGTTGCTTTATCCAACGAAAATCTTGAAGCAGAAATAAATTTGATCAAAACTATTGCAGTTAATAATGGCAACGAACCTAACATACACTCCTGGAAATGGAAAAAAGAACACATTGACACCGGTGTGTCAGACCCACCATACTTGCTCCGGACACTGCGAGAGGGCTGTACAAGCAATGATCACACGCACGGCACAGCGGACACACCAGGATCCGCGGTGTTGGCCGTCGAATGGCGCTAGCTGCGCAGCATTTGTGCACCGCCGCCGTCAGTGTCAGCCAGTTTGCCGTGGCATACGGAGCTCCATCGCAGTCTTTAACACTGGTAGCATGCCGCGACAGCGTGGACGTGAACCGTATGTTCAGTTGACGGACTTTGAGCGATGGCGTATAGTGGGCATGCGGGAGGCCGGGTGGACGTACCGCCGAATTGCTCAACACGTGGGGCGTGAGGTCTCCACAGTACATCGATGTTGTCGCCAGTGGTCGGCGGAAGGTGCACGTGCCCGTCGACCTGGGACCGGACCGCAGCGACGCACGGATGCACGCCAAGACCGTAGGATCCTACGCAGTGCCGTAGGGGACCGCACCGCCACTTCCCAGCAAATTAGGGACACTGTTGCTCCTGGGGTATCGGCGAGGACCATTCGCAACCGTCTCCATGAAGCTGGGCTACGGTCCCGCACACCGTTAGGCCGTCTTCCGCTCACGCCCCAACATCGTGCAGCCCGCCTCCAGTGGTGTCGCGACAGGCGTGAATGGAGGGACGAATGGAGACGTGTCGTCTTCAGCGATGAGAGTCGCTTCTGCCTTGGTGCCAATGATGGTCGTATGCGTGTTTGGCGCCGTGCAGGTGAGCGCCACAATCAGGACTGCATACGACCGAGGCACACAGGGCCAACACCCGGCATCATGGTGTGGGGAGCGATCTCCTACACTGGCCGTACACCACTGGTGATCGTCGAGGGGACACTGAATAGTGCACGGTACATCCAAACCGTCATCGAACCCATCGTTCTACCATTCCTAGACCGGCAAGGGAACTTGCTGTTCCAACAGGACAATGCACTTCCGCATGTATCCCGTGCCACCCAACGTGCTCTAGAAGGTGTAAGTCAACTACCCTGGCCAGCAAGATCTCCGGATCTGTCCCCCATTGAGCATGTTTGGGACTGGATGAAGCGTCGTCTCACGCGGTCTGCACGTCCAGCACGAACGCTGGTCCAACTGAGGCGCCAGGTGGAAATGGCATGGCAAGCCGTTCCACAGGACTACATCCAGCATCTCTACGATCGTCCCCATGGGAGAATAGCAGCCTGCATTGCTGCGAAAGGTGGATATACACTGTACTAGTGCCGACATTGTGCATGCTCTGTTGCCTGTGTCTATGTGCCTGTGGTTCTGTCAGTGTGATCATGTGATGTATCTGACCCCAGGAATGTGTCAATAAAGTTTCCCCTTCCTGGGACAATGAATTCACGGTGTTCTTATTTCAATTTCCAGGAGTGTAGTAAGTAAAATTTTCACTAATAAAACGAAGAACTGAATCACCTCTGTAGGCGTTTTCCATTAATGGCCGAAATGATAATTGCATACACTGTTGCTGAACTCACAGCCACAAACTATTTAAATTATCTTTTAACAATATTAAATCTGTTTGCAGCTGGAGGATCAGCCCCTAGGTCAGCAGTCTCAGCCTATGATCCAATTGTTTTAGATCAAATGAATGCGGCATTGATGGACGGACCCGTACGGACTAAAACGTAAATATTTACCTGATAACTCCGTTCTTAACTTTTTTTACTATAAACCTTAAACTATAAGGTGAATGACTGTTCTTACACTCGCTACCATTTCATCCAAATATACTGATGAGAGAAAAATTATGACGACCCAATTAATAACTTCTTTGTCCGTCTTTCAAACGAAAATACACCACTGTTTCTGTGTATCAGGTATCCGACAGTTTGTTGGTATATTTGTGGAGGTATGTGGCGTTAGATGTCTAAGCACAGGTCGTGCAATTCGCGTAAGTAATGGCCTCTGATTTGCGTACACGGCGGTGGCGCCCGTTTGCGACCAAGATGCGTTTCGTAGCACTTACATCAGACGAATTTGGTCGCCGAGACATCAACGAGAGTTCACTATAATGCTCTTCAAATCACTGTAGCACGGTTCTGGCTCCGAGACGCGGACAATTATACTTCTGAAAGATGACATCTTCGTCGGGAAAGATATCAAGCATGAAGGGATGCAGTTGGTTCATAGCTGTCAGCGTGTCTTCGATTACAGTTACAGGTTGCATGTAACCGTAGGAGAATGTCTCTCATAGCATGATACTGCTCCCACCAGCCTGCTTCCACAGGGCGCTGCACGTTTCGAGCCGCCGTTCACGTCTATGACGGCTTTTGTGGAGTCGAAAATCGACCTAGTGCAGCACAAATGTGATTCGCACGAAGAGCCGACACGTTTGCACTTGTCGACGTACGAATACCAATCGTACCGCGCCCACTGTAGTAGTAATTGACGATACTGTTGGGTCAACATGTGAACACGTAGGAGTGGTCTGCTACGGAGCTCGATGTTCAACAATGTACGATGAAAAACGGTGAGCTCCGAAAAATTGTCCATGCACCATCATTGTGCTCTTTCGGCAGGAAGGTCGCAGATCACCAGCTCTCCTACTTTGCAGAGGGGACAAGCCTCTTAACCCCATGTTCTATGAAGAGTCATTGACGTCCAACCATTTAGCACCTATAAGTTCAATTCTTTTATCTTGGCAGTTCGCGCATGCCCGCCCAGACGCGGGAGATTGCTGCGTTGCCAGTCGCACACGACGCACGCGCCAATAGCAGCAGCGCCATAGTATAGCATAGTTCGCAAGCTTACGTTTAGGGGGGAGCGCGCAGTTCCTGAAGTAAAGCCACCACGGCCGTATTAACCCTTTCGCTGCTACAAAGACGTGCTCCATGCATTCCGCGCTGTGCGCGCTTTTGTCACTGCACTGCTCGCCTGTGCAGACACATCATGTTCCGACTGCTTTGACACCCTTATCATTCGATTCCACAAAAACTATTTGGCCCAAAAATTAGATTTTTACATGTCTTCTTGACTGATACCTTCCCCCCATAAATGACTTAATTTTGTTTCGATGTTCAACGCAGTTATTATGCCAAATTAAATATAGTAAACCATTGCACGAAATTTTGAATAGTTTGCAGAGGTAAAAGTCCATAGAGTATACTTTCCATATGGTCGATTTTAGTTGCCACAATTTTGAGAATGAAATGTGGACAAGATACCTAAATTTCATATAAAATTACTACATGTAATGCTGCATAATAACTGCATTGAACATCGAAACAAAATTAAGTCATTTATGGGGGGAAGGTATCAGTCAAGAAGACGTGTAAAAATCAAATTTTTGGGCCAAATAGTTTTTGTGAAATCGAATGGTAAGTGTGTCAAAGCAGTGGGAACACCATGTGACTGCACAGGCGAGCAGTGCAGTGATGACAAAATCGCGCACAGCGCGGAATGCGGGGAGCACGTGTCTGCAGCAGCAAAAGGGTTAATGAAGGGACAAAGCACTAGAAATTTCATAAAAATTGCATTCAAACGAATATAATTCGTGAAGTAAGGCACTTCGATATTGTTTTTAAATAATGAAAATATTAAGCAGTGCACAAGGTTTGAACTCATAACCTTTCGCATAGAAGCCCAAAACCTTAACTCTTACGCTAACGCAGCTCGTCTAACTACTAAACGCCATGAGAACTATAACACGTCACGCAAAATACTGACAAACACTGTTGGTATGACTATGAATTACTCACGCTTCGTCGAAGTTCAATAGGAAATAAACAATTAGCGCTGTTCTTTATTGCGAAAAAGCGGTTCGTGAGATTGATACAAACAACTTTCCTTGCTATCGCCTGAATTAGGAGTCTTATTGCTGGTTTGGTTTAATTAATTAATAGAATATGAAGCAATTGGTATAAAGAATGTTTTTTCCAAACTTTCTATAAAAGAAAGTCTGCTATCAAGACATTGCTTTTGTTCTATTACTTTATTTATGACTGAACGTTTCTAAAACTGAAGACACTCGTCCATGCTATGCACTGCAGTCGAGATCTGGCAACGTCGTTCTCTGTTCATTGGCTGACTGTGTTTTGTGACGTCAGATGCGCAGAACGAACCTAAACTCGGCCGCCAACATAAATGACGCGCACTTTAGTGGTAGTTTCACGATACCCATACTTCTTTTCGTAGATGCTCACGACAATAGCACGTAATATTAGACCAGCTTTGTCGATTAAGAGGTAGTCGTTCACAGGCTCTGCGTAATAATAATCTGCCCGTTGTCAAAATCGCTTATCTCAACGGGTTTCCCCATTTGTAGCCCATACCTTCGCTGTGGTGATCCCGTCCGTGTCTGCTCCGCTTACATGTTTTCGTTAACACTTCACGTACCCACAACGCCACCAGGCGTCATCCAATGTCGCGGTGGGTAGTGGTCATAATGTTTTGGGTTATCAGTGTAAATAGGAAACATACAGCTGTCAATTCTCTACTGAATCGTTGCAATGTCTCACTAATTCGAAGGTAGATGATCCCACCACGGATCTAACATGTCAACTGTCAGTTTGTTTCGATTAAAACCAATGGTATTTCGCACCTTCCGCTGTCGTCACTCAGCTGTCTTCTGTTGCAGTGAAGGAGGTCTCTCGATACCATTTCTGTCGACGATTAGCACTGACTGTAAATATTCCGTGGTACCGTCTAGTAAATTAAATAAAGTGGCTGAAAATTTGGGCCGGCCGCGGTGGCCGAGAGGTTCTAGGCGTTACAGTCTGGAACCGCGTGACCGCTACGGTCGCAGGTTCGAATCCTGCCTCTGGCATGGTTGTGTGTGATGTCCTTAGGTTAGTTAGGTTTAAGTAGTTCTAAGTTCTAAGGAACTGATGACCTCAGAAGTTAAGTCCCATAGTGCTCAGAGCCATTTGAACCATTTTGAAATTTTGATTAAACCAGGGCATACGATATTACCCGTCAGCTTAGACCAATAACGTCATACCATGTGGCAAGGTATAGCACACACAAGGTTTGAAGGTGGCGACCAGTACTCATAACCGTTTCTAATGGTAACCAAATATGATAACGATCTACAAAATCGCGAAAATTCTTATTTCTAATTTTAGAAACTGACGGGTCAACCACGGGAAAATAGGGGATTTGGACGGGAAGAAACTATCTTCTAACATAACAACCGGAAAACCGCATTAACAGGAAAATATACAAAACGAAAAAGAAAAAAAAATATAAAGCGAAAACCACGAAAACTGACAACACGCGGTGTCGACAACTTGAGTTGAGCTGTATAGCTCACCTCGAAAGACCAATACCGATACAGAAATCCTAAAGAAAAGAACCACCGGAAACGAAAAATCACCAAAAGTACCGAAACGTGGTGCTGACAACCTAAGTTGACCTCTACAGCTGAACATGACAGATCGACGCCAAAATACAAATTATCAAAAAAATAGCACTACATACCTAACGCAACTTCACGAAAACTAACGAAACGCGGTATCGACATCCAGAGGTGACCTACATAGCGCATCTTGACATACATATACCAAAAGATAAATCCTAAAAGAAATCCTATTACACACCTAACGAAAAATCACGAAAACTAACAAAATGCAGTATTGACACAATGAGTTCAGCTAAATAACATAAAACACCGACACTGAAAATGAAAATGACTTATTCATAAAAAATTACATTCATTCAAAAAATGAAATTCACCTGACACGAAATTCCAAACCAGTGAGAGATCGAGACTTATAAACATTAGCAGACGAAAAACAAGAAACAAAGAATAAGCAAAACCAAAATTAAACATTTCATGAATCATTTTACAAACACCCAAACAATAACAACACGCCAAAATTAATAGAAACAGTGCCATACATGAAACACCCCTATAGCAGTCCCAATTCCCCCTCCCAACGCAACAGGAACAGAGACAACTCACTTTACCGCCGGCCGCTGTGGCCGAGCGGTTCTAGGCGCTTCAGTCTGGAACCGCACGACCGCTACCATCGCAGGTTCGAATCCTGCCTCGGGCATGGATGTGTGTGATGTCCTTAGGTTAGTTTGGTTTAAGTAGTTCCAACTTCTAGGGGACTGATGAGCTCAGATGTTAAGCCCCTTACTGCTCAGAGCCATTTGAACGATTTTTGAACTCACTCCACCAACCCAATGAAATCCCCTCTTCCCGCCAAAATCCAAACAAACCCAAAACCTCTCTTCCCCCAACACAACCCAACCAAAATCTCCTGTCCAACCAACCCATTCTAACCAGAACCACGCACCCCCCAACCAAACAAATAAAAAAGATAATAAAAAATGTGCAACTCACTGTCAGTTAACTAACAGGCTGCGCGGCGCGTACGTTTCCCCAACTAACTTCACGAAAACGTGAAACACATTATGTACCTGCGGAATACTGTTTTCATTACTAAGTGAGACTGCGGAATGGTGTACCGCCTTTTAATCCTCCCAACAACAGATTTTAAAGCCCCCCAATATCTCTCAATAGTATTAGTGCTTTCCGCAGTCGCTTAATTCTTAAGTAATTCAACATTATGATTAACAACCAACTTATTATACCTCCTTCCGCCCAACTCCTTATAAGAGGCAAACCTGTTAGATGTAATGATGCATCCCTCTGCAACATACTCCTCTATTAAAGACGTCAAAGCCCACCTGGTACGATTTTCTACCATCCGGAAAACTGTATTTGCCCCCCCCCCCCCCCCCCCAGAAACAACTACCTCATGCCCCCTTCCACTCTTCAGCTTCCCAAAACATGTCTAGTTACACTATGACCCCCGCCCACCAAATGACAATACAAACTTAAAGAATTCCACCACACACCTAGCCGCAAAGCGAAACCCAGTTATTGACAGTAGTTTCAAAAACCACGTTTGATACATGGCTTTCTTCACTGACGACTGATAACAAAAGTAATACGTCAACATAACACTCACATCCAGATCATGTCTCAATCTCTCAAACCACGATCCTTTCGGCGTCGCCTCATATAGGCGTCAGAAGATCGTAAAAAGGACACTTTCGTCAATTTCATGTTACGTAGCAGTTACAATATTCCGCAAGAACATCCTAATTTTGTGAAGCCTTACGGTAGATTCCAAATCCCACATCTAGTTCCACAAAATACGACCGTTCAGAACAACTGTCAGATCCATTATATACACAGACACAAAGCTCAATCAAAACCACAACAACCTGCTAATAAAACACCACTTCTACCAAAAAAGGTATACAATAAAAAATAAACGATTGTATCACAGAAATGAAAGATATAATGTGACGTAAACTGGAATCATAGTCTACGCCATTTAGTAAAACAACAACAGATAACATTTAATAACCGGCCGCTTACATCCTTCACACTGTAAACTCGTGGTGTCACACATGACATCATTGCTCAAAGCTGACAATTGGAAGCACACATTAGAATTGATCCGAAATTTTGTATGACAGGAATACTGCTTCATAACACTGTCTGGCGACAAGAACTGTTCTAAACAATTTCTGTAGGTCATATGGATGGGATCCAGTGAGTAATTTAGTAAAAACACACAGTTATTATTTGCAACAATGGATACTCACACAGTTATTTATTTTAGTTGACGGAAAGTCAATTTATTCAAAACTTCCGCTTGCAAAATAATGTTCGCTATGCCCTTACAAAACTAATTCTGATTTAACTGCCCAGTTTCTATTTCCTTCGTCTGATACTAAACTTCACATAACAGTTACTTTTCTATAACCAGGCTCATTCGTGTGCGGCAGCCCATCTATGCTTCTGCTCGCTCTGTCGATAAACAACTAATAACTTCTTCACTCATCGTTGTCTCTCCGATTATAGTGTCCAGCCAAGCTTCTTAAAGGCGCAGGCAGGATTTCCCCATTACGTCCAATGCTGGGGTGCTATTCCAGTACCAGAGACCCTCAGCAATAGTGACGTTGTAAGAAGGGGGAAATGAGCTGAAAATGTGAACTGATGTGTTGGAGAGGGCACTGGACTAGGGTGGTCTGTGCAGCTGTTTTAGCTGTACTACTGAGGTCGTCCGCAGCTCGTGGTCGTGCGGTAGCGTTCTCGCTTCTCGCGCCCGGGTTCCCGGGTTCGATTCCCGGCGGGGTCAGGGATTTTCTCTGCGTCGTGATGACTGGGTGTTTGTGTGATGTCCTTAGGTTAGTTAGGTTTAAGTAGTTCTAAGTTCTAGGGGACTGATGACCATAGATGTTAAGTTCCATAGTGTTCAGAGCCATTTGAACCATTTTAAAACAGCCGGCACGGTAGCTCAGCGTGTTCGGTCAGAGGGTTTAGCTACCCTCTGTAATAAAAAAAACTGAGTGAATGGTTCAACGAACAACCTGAACGGGTGTCATGAGACGTCCGCCCCGATCATATACAACGAACAAAATGAGATCAACAAAGCAAAAAAAAAAAAAAAAAAAAAAAAACCAAAAGTGGTGTAATGGCTCCCACGTCTGTATAATAGGCGAAGAAATGTGGGTTCAAGTCCCAGCAGAGGCATAAATTTTAATTCATTTCTTCACCTTCTATCGCTGTCGTAGATGAAGTTGAGACTCAAATAACTCAAGGAAAATTTAATTATATCAGAAAGTCTAAACGATTCTTTCTCCTGCGATGTCTTCATCCCTTACTGGGAGGTGATTTTCTGCATCAGTTTTAGCTTTTTTTTTTCTTTCTTCCGTTCTTGTTCTCTTCTCCTCATCAGGCCCTCTTCAGAGTTTAAAACCTCAGTGTTTCATCTTGAAATTTCAATGAATCGTTACAATAACGACGCCTTCACCTATATATGACAACGTCTTGGTTCTGCTCGCTGCTAGTCTTCAAGGAACTGCTTCATTTTAACTATTCCTCGTGACAATATTCCTGCAGCACTCTTCTCCGCACTTTACCATCCATTTACTGTTGCAAAATACATCTTCCCCACCACAAAGTACAGCTTGATTTGTCACTAACAAACTTCCATGCTCTGTTCACTTACGATCGTCTCCGTTCTCGACGCTAATTACAGAAATGATTTTTACTCTACTGGGTCGCAGAACTTAGTTCTGTATCAATATTACTTACAGTTAAGGCTTTGCATGAAATACAACAAGATGTACGATTATATATAACATTACATTCCTTTAATTATAGACTTAACCTTAGGATTTGTAGAAAAATGTTAATAAATCATGTACGAGGGGCGTTCAGAAAGTAAGCTCCGATCGGTCGCGAAATGGAAACGACTATGAAAATCCGATAAAGCTTTGCACAGATGTGTTGGGTAGTGTCTCTAGTATAACCCCAGTTAGCATCACGTCGCTCTTCTCATTTCTGAGCTCGCAGTGAGTGCGTAAAGATGTCTAGAAAATAGTGTCTGCCGCCAAGTACGAGGGCCTGGTGAGAAATTTCGCCTGAAGCTATGCAGCTAACATTACATAACTGTCGTGCTGTTTCTTCTTCAAGACAATTCTCAGCCGCATTTTGCAGGGGCAATGAAGATGCTCCTGCATCGTGTTCAAATGGAACTGTGAGATTACCCACAATACAGTCCGCAATTGTCTCCCCCTGAGTTTCATCTCTGGTCACATGAACCGCTGTCTTTGAAGACAACATTTTGACACAGACAACGAGGTGTAGGCCAGCGTGGAGAATAGGCGGAAAGCACTGGCGGCTGCCTTCTATGAAGAGGCTATTGAAAAGTTGGTACAACGCTATGACAAAAGTCTAAGTCAGAACGGCGACTGCGCAGAGAAGTAGCTGAAAGGTGTAGCTAATTCTTACAAGTTAAACATTTCTGATGTTCACTGTGGTTTCAATTTGGCAATCAATCGGAGCTTACTTTCTGAACAGGCCTCGTATTTCATTAAATCATCAGTAAAATCACAAAGCACTGATGAAACAATGTACTCCAAATCTGCGTCTAAACTCTGAAAACCACTGTGAAGCGCATGGTACAGGTTACGTCCGGTAGTACTAATTATTACCGTTTTCTCCCATTCCATTCACATATTGCTCGTGTTGAAGAATGATTGGTTCAAATGGCTCTGAGCACTATGGGACTTAACATCCGAGGTCAGCAGTCTCCTAGAACTTAGAACTACTTAAACCTAACTAACCTAAGGACATCACACACATCCATGCCCGAGCCAGGATTCGTACCTGCGACCGTAGCAGTCGCGTGGTTCCGGACTGAAGCGCCTAGCACCTCTCGGCCACCGTGGCCGGCGAAGTATGTATATTGTAGTTAGCCTAATCTTGTCTTTACGATTACTATGGGAGCAATACGTAGGTTGTATTATATTCCCAGATTCAACACTCAAAGTTGGATCTAAAAACTTTCTAAGAAGGTTTTGACGAGACACTTTGTGTCTATCTCCAAGCGTCTGCAAGTTCAGTTATTTCAGTGTCTCCACGACACTACCTCGTTGGTTAAAAAAAAAAAAAAAAACTGTGGCCGTTCGTACTGCCCTTCTTTGAATCCGTTAAATATCCCCTGTTCCCCTGTTAGTGCCATCTAAATTTGAATAATATTCTAGGACAGGTCGCACGAGGGTTTTGTATTCGGTGTCCTTTGTTGAATGTGTGAATTTCTCTAGCATTCTACAATTCAACCGCAGTCTGCCACGTGCTTTACCTAGATCTCAGATTATGTGATCGTTCTGTTTGATAACACCACAAACTGTCATTCGAACACACAATGAAGAAAACTCTCCGACACAAAATCTGACGTTCGCGGAATACGATCTCAATTCCATTAATTTTGGTGTGAGTACGGTTCTGTCATAACACAATCCATGTATGTTGAACGGTGTAAGACCAATAGACGACAAAGAAGCACTGAAGTACCTTCTACCCTCATTGGATTCCTTAGGCACTTTTGGGGAAGGGCCTCCCAAAAAATGGTTCAAATGGTTCTGAGCACTATGGGACTTAACATCTGTGGTCATCAGTCCCCTAGAACTTAGAACTACTTAAACCTAACTAACCTAAGGACATCACACACATCCATGCCCGAGGCAGGATTCGAACCTGCGACCGAAGCAGTCGCGCGGTTCCGGACTGCGCGCCTAGAACCGCTAGACCACCGCGGCCGGCGAAGCGCCTCCCCAAACTGCTTCTATTGGTCTTCATCCCATGATAACAATGCCTGTGACGATCCTCCCCATACATTCTCAGTTTATTTTGCTATCTGCTTTGATGTTTCGTCCTCTTATATTTCTTGTGTGTGGCGGAAGGTACTTTTTTATCATAGCCACATCCCCACTTTCACGTTTCAGTCACTAATGTTTCGAGGAAAGAACGATTGATGGTAAGCCTCCTTGTGAGCACCAATCTTTCTAATTTTATCTTCATGGTCCCTGCAAGAGATATTGGTAGGAGGAACAATATGTTGGTTGACTGTTCTAGGAACGTACGCTCTTGGAATTTTACTGGTAAATTCACACCGTGATACACAACGTCTGTCGTGTAGCGTCTGCCGTTGGAGTTGGAGGAGCACCTCGGTGACGCTTTCAGGCTTACAAAATAAATCGGTGACGAAACGCGCGATCTTCTATGAATCTTCTCCATTTTCTCTTTCAGTCCTACCTGGTACGAATCCCAGACTGACGAGCTATGTTCGACCAGAGTTTTGTAAGCTAGTTCCTTTGTGGATCGACTACACTCTCTGAGGATACGAGTTTTTCTCTCGCTCTTTAGCTAGAAGAACTGAAAAAAATAGATGATATTGATTGGACTATTGGTTGGACTATGCACTGTACAGTGGCTTGGAGAGTGTATATGGAGATGTAAGTACGCGATGGAAAGTATATGATTGGTCTCAAATTGATATTGACTCGTTCCGCGGGGTACTTAATAACCGGCAGTATTCGCACAGTCTCATCGAATGATACACAGCTTATATGTCTCTGCACTGCCCTATATGTTGTAGGCTCACGATCGTTACGTCATATTTGGTGTGGAACCATCATAAGGGTCGCACAGTTTTCTTCTAATAGAGATTTTATAAGTTTACTGGTATTAGACGGGCGAAGTTCCCCAAGACTTCAAGAAGAATATAATAATTCCAATCCAAAAGAAAGCAGGTGTTGACAGATGTGAAAATTACCGAACTATCAGTTTAATAAGCCACTGCTGCAAAATAATAACACGAATTCCTTACAGACGATTTGAAAAACTGGTAAAAGCCGACCTCGGGGAAGATCAGTTTGGATTCCGTGGAAATGTTGGAACACGTGAGGCAATACTGACCCCACGACTTACCTTAGAAGATAGATTAAGGAAAGGCAAACCTACGTTTCTAGCATTTGTAGAATTTGAGAAAGTTTCTGACAATGTTGACTGGAATACTCTCTTTCAAATTCTGAGGGTAGCAGGCGTCAAATACAGGGAGAGAAAGGCTATTTACAATTTGTACAGAAACCAGATGGCAGTTACAAGAGTCGAGGGGCGTGAAAGGGAAGCAGTGGTTGCGAAGTGAGTGAGACAGGGTTGTAGCCTATCCCAGATGTTATTCTATCTGTAAATTGAGCAAGAAGTAAAGGAAACGAAACAAAAATTCGGAGTAGCAATTAATATCCATGGAGAAGAAATAAAAACTTTGAGGTTGAGCGATGACATTTTAATTCTGTCAGAGACAGCAAAGGACCTGGAAGAGCAGTTGAACGGAATTTACAGTGTCTTGAAAGGAGGGCATAAGATGAACATCAACAAAAGCAAAACGAGGATAATGGAATGCGGTCGATTTAAATCGGGTGATTCTCAGTGAATTACATAAGGAAATGAGACACTTAGGTCGATCCGTTCTAGGCGCTTCAGTCAGGAACCGCGCGACTGCTACGGCCGCAGGTTTGAATCCTGCCTCGGCCATGGATGAGTGTGATGTTCTTAAGTTAGTTAGTTTTAAGTAGTTCTAAGTTCTAGGGGACTGATGACCTTAGTGCTCAGAGCTATTTCAACCATTTGAGACACTTAAAGTAGTAGATGAGTTTTGCTATTTGGAGAGAAAAATAATTGATGTTGGTCGATATAGGGAGGATACAAAATGTAGTCAGGCAATGGCAAGAAAAGTGTCCCTGAAGAAAAGAAGTTTGTTAACATCGAGTATAGATTTAAGTGTCAGGATGTCGTTTCTGAAAGTATTTGTATGGAGTGTAGCCATGTATGGACGTGAAACATGGACGATAAATAGTTTAGATAATAAGAGAATAGAGGCTATCGAAATGTGGTGCTACAGAAGAATGCTGAAGATTAGATGGGTAGATCAAATAACTAATGAGGAGGTATTGAATAGAATAGGGGAGTAGAGAAATTTGTGACACAACTTGACTAGAAGATGGAATCGCTTGGTAGGACATGTTCTAAGGCATCAAGGAATCACCAGTTTAGGATTGGAGGGCACCATCGAGGTTAAAAATCGTAGAGGGAGACCAAGAGATGAATTCACTAAGCAGATTCGGAAGAATGTAGGTTGCAGTAGGTCCCTTGGGAAATGAAGAGGCTTGCACATGATAGAGTAGCATGGAGAGCTGCATCAAACCAGTCTCTGGACTGAAGACCACAACAACAAGTTTACTCGACAGGGTTTTGTGAGAATATGTCGTTTGTCTTCCAAAGACTCACATTTAAGTTCTTCAGTCTTTTCTGTTACTCTTTACACTGTGCAGCTGGTGGTTACTGTTCTTTTTTTCGTTGACTATGTAGAGAGGATTTTATTTTGTATCCTGAGGACAGATGCAATCTAGCAGTTTGTTTTGACGAGACGAAAAAGTTGTGTAAACAGGTGGCAGCCAACGAAGGCGAGATTTTCAGTCTATTAACAGTTTTATGAACAGAGTTGCCTCACAGTTTATGCAAAAGCAATGCGACAAGCCGTTCCACCTAGCCCGTTGCGTAGATAAGTAACTGCGATAGAGCGGTATCTCTGCATTCTTCCTGTAGCTGTAAGTGTATATCTCGAGGTTCTCACATATTCCAACACCATATGTAGTCTACAGAAAGATACACATGTGACAAGAGTTTTTCTTGCTGCAGAATCGAATTAAAAATGTTTTGAGTGAATTATAACGACAAAGGTCGTAGAATGTTGCTGATATGACATTCTCCCGCCTTCTCTAATTCGCCGTTGAGGAAAACACGGATCATAACATAGGAATGGTTAGTCGTTCGACATAATATCGCGACGTAAAGCTATGGTTGCTCGCAGTATAGAATGATAAATGGAGCCTACGCACTGCTTACCCTCCAGTTTATGCTTCACGCGGAACTGCAGCGCACAGCCAGAAGCAAACGATAAAGGGGCCCGTAACCCATTCACATGTGACGGAAATCTGATACAATTAGTTCACGGAAGGCCCCACACGAAACAGGATCTCTCTTCTCGGCTAACGAAAGCTTGTCCGCGCCGGCCAGTGTAGCTCCTATCCCTGTCCATAGTGTCTTCGGTTCGATCCGCTCCTGGTACGGACATAACTACCCCATACGGGCATTTACAATTACGCAAGTTCCCATACTACCAAACGATTGTTAAGCACTCACATACTTACTGTACACACCACACTAGTTACAATCAAAATACGATAACTGATGTCAGCGTAAAACGGTAAATCACCACTTACCCGTGTCTACATGCCCAATAAAGACAGCAGTAACCTGAAGATTTAAATATGTGAGATGTTGTTCATCTCATTTTGTCCATTAAAAATAGTTTTGTGAAAACCTGCAACTGTGAAAACAATTATATTATTATAAATTATATTATTATATTATAAATAACTTTTATGCTACTAGTCAAGATTTTCTTTTGCTCATATTTTTACACGACACGTCTCAGGAAATGATTCCCATCTGCAAGTGCGTTTTATCTGTACTCTGTGCCATTTTTACATAATGTTTTTGCTTTGTTTTGTTGAGTATAGTGCAGCACATAAAAACGCCCAACTTTAAGTTAGTTATCGATTTTTATATGTAGTTAGTGACGGAATTTGGAAGGATTTGTACTTACAGTTTTATAATGGTCCATTTGTGCAGAGTCTCACACATGTTAAACATCACACACAGTTTTCTATGCACAGTAACAGTTACAAAGATGTTTTTAGATGTAATCGACAGAGGTAATGTAACAGGTCTATGCTTTAGGACAATCTTAATCATAATTTGCTTATGTCTCAAATATACCCATACAAGAAGCTATAACAGTAATTCAAAAGAACCTTATGAGACACAATAAACTTGCACACACAGAAATTAGCTAGTCCTTAGTTACAACTACTTTACCTTTAATGGCAACATTTATAAGCAACCAGATGGTCTAGCTATGGGATCTTGTATATCAGGTACAATTGCTAACATGTACTTAAATCACTCGGAATAAAAGTTTTTGGCAACCAAGAGCACTGCCTGAAGAAAAATGAATTTTACTGGAGATATGTAGTTGACACACTAATGTTAGTGACTGGGGATACCAAAGACATAACAGACATTCTAAATTGCTTCAGTAATCT
The DNA here is from genome assembly GCF_023898315.1 of Schistocerca nitens. Classification (NCBI taxonomy): domain Eukaryota; kingdom Metazoa; phylum Arthropoda; class Insecta; order Orthoptera; family Acrididae; genus Schistocerca; species Schistocerca nitens. Next base: position 677,087,268 of record NC_064618.1, read on the forward strand.
ACATGAAAAAATCTACATTTACAGTGGAACAAGAACAAGAAAAAAAGCATTAATTACCTAGACCTAAATATTACAAGACACAACAACGTATGCAAATTAAAAAATTTATAGGAAAAGTACAGTGACTGATGCCACAATCCCTGCAACCTCATGTGACCCAAACATTCGTAAACGGGCAGCATACAGGCCAGTGCTAGAAAGGGTGACTAAAATACCTTTGAACCAAGAAAACATGTAACAAGACCCGGGTTCCCGGGTTCGATTCCCGGCGGGGTCAGGGATTTTCTCTGCCTCGTGATGGCTGGGTGTTGTGTGCTGTCCTTGGGTTAGTTAGGTTTAAGTAGTTCTAAGTTCTAGGGGACTTATGACCACAGCAGTTGAGTCCCATAGTGCTCAGAGCCATTTGAACCATTTGTAACAAGAAATAAACATATTGAAACACATTGCAGTTGCCAATGATTATACTGCTTTCATCGTTAACATAGTCCTAGATAATCCGAAGAAAGACTCAAACACAAAGTGCACCACAGAAGAAAAAGACAAAATAAATGGATATCTAGCATCCCATACATTGGCAATGTATTGCAGAAGTTTGGAAATATTTTCAAAAACCTGAAAGTAAAAGTTGTATTCTCTACATCTAATAAGCTACAACAAAAACTAATACACAATATAAAGTGTAATCCTGACTCACACTCAGGCTCTGGAACTCAGGAATATACAAAGTAACATGCCAGGAATGTTACATGTCCGAGCTAGGACAAACAGCCCGAAATTTCAACGCCAGGTACACAGAGCACATTAAAGTCTAAACGCACAAAGGACACACAACATCAGCAATAGTTATACACATACATAACACAGGACAACCATTGGAAAAATAGAGCAAAATGTCGAAGTAATCCATCGACTAAATGAAGGGCTAAAGTGGATCTGTTAGAAGAAAAAAATGTGTGTGAAATCTTATGTGACTTAACTGCTAAGTTAATCAGTTCCTAAGCTTACACACTACTTAACCTAAATTATCCTAAGGACAAACACACACACCCATGCCCGAGGGAGGACTCGAACCTCCACCGGGACCAGCCCCACAGTCCATGACTGCAGCGCCTGAGACCGCTCTGCTAATCCCGCGCGGCTGTGTTAGAAGAACCGGATAGAAAATACGAAGATAAAATGTTAAACGAAAAACATGGAAGTGAATCAGTGAGTTTCTTCAGATGCTTCGACAGTATACTTAAATGAAAATAGTAAAACATAGAAATAAGCACCATTGTAAAATAGGTATAAGCAAATCATGATCCAAATTGTTGAGATAAAAGCCGTCTGTAAAAAAGAATATCATACTCTGTGGAACATTTGTAGCATTATCTCTGTTGACTTCATCTAAAACACCTTTGTAACTCTTTGTTGTTGTGTAAGTTATTCTCGATGTATACTGTGCACAGAAAATTGTGTGTGACGTTTAACATGTATGAGTATTTGGACAAAGGGACCATAAGAAAACAGTAATTACAAGTTCTTCTATATTTCTCCACTAAATACGTGTACGAATCGATAACTAACTAAAATTTGGGCCTTTTTTATATATTACAGTAAAGTCAACAAACCGAAGCAGGACCTCACACATCAAAGACATTACGAAAAAATGGCATAGTACACAAAGAAAACGCACTTGAAAGTGGGAACCTTTTCCGGAACGCGTCATGCAAATTATGAATAAAATAAAATCATGACTGGCACCGGAAAAGTTACTTGTAAACAAACCCAGATGTCACTGAACACAAATATCTAGACTTCTACGATGTTTGTACTAACGGACCTGAGCTCTTATAGAAATTAGGGTGCACCATTTTCTATCGAAATACTGGGAACCTTTTACAACCTCACTTCCCTAAAGAAAAATTCATACTCTAAGTGGAAGCACGTGCCATTCGAGAAGCAGGTTTGTACGATTTAATAATCGTATGTAGGGAACTTGTTGCAGTAGGTACTGGGAGATGAAGAAGCTCGCACAGGATAGAGTAGCATGGAGAGCCGCATCAAACCAGTCTCTAGACTGAAGACCACAACAACGAACTTGTAATTACATAATATAGTATGAACCTTGGACCTTGCCGTCGGTGGGGAGGCTTGCGTGCCTCAGCGATACAGATGGCCGTACCGTAGATGCAACCACAGCGGAGGGGTATCTGTTGAGAGGCCAGACAAACGTGTGGTTCCTGAAGAGGGATAGCAGCCTTTTCAGTAGTTGCAGGGGCAATAGTCTGGATGATTGTCTGATCTGGCCTTGTAACACTAACCAAAACGGCCTTGCTGCTGGTACTGCGAACGGCTGAAAGCAAGGGGAAACTACAGCCGTAATTTTTCCCGAGGGCATGCAGCTTTACTGTATAGTTAAATGATGATGGCGTCCTTTTGGGTAAAATATTCCGGAGGTAAAATAGTCCCCCATTCGGATCTTCGGACGGGGACTACTCAAAAGGACGTCGCTATCAGAAGAAAGAAAACTGGCGTTCTACGGATCGGAGCGTGGAGTGTCAGATCCCTTAATCGGGCAGGTAGGTTAGAAAATTTAAAAGGGGAAATGGATCGGTTAAAGTTAGATATAGTGGGAATTAGTGAAGTTCGGTGGCAGGAGGAACAAGACTTTTGGTCAGGTGAATACAGGGTTATAAATACAAAATCAAATAGGGGTAATGCAGGAGTAGGTTTAATATTGAATAAAAAAAATAGGAGTACGGGTAAGCTACTACAAACAGCATAGTGAACGCATTATTGTGGCCAAGACAGACACGAAGCCCATCCCTACTACAGTAGTACAAGTTTATATGCCAACTAGCTCCGCAAAAAAAAAAAAAAAAAAAAAAAAAAAAAAAAAAAAAAAAAAAAAAAAAAAGGCTCTAAGGACTATGGGACTTAACATCTATTGTCATCACTCCCCTAGAACTTAGAACTACTTAAACCTAACTAACCTAAAGGACACCACAGAACACCCAGTCATCACGAGGCAGAGAAAATCCCTGACCTCGCCGGGAATCGAACCCGGGAACCCAGGCGCGGGAAGCGAGAACGCTACCGCACGACCACGAGCTGGGGACACTAGCTCCGTGTATGATGAATAAATTGATGAAATGTATGATGAGATAAAAGAAATTATTCAGATAGTGAAGGGAGGCGAAAATTTAATAGTCATGGGTGACTGGAATTCGGTAGTAGGAAAATGAAGAGAACGAAATGTAGTAGGCGAATATGGAATTGGAAGTGCAAAATGGCTAAGCAGGGATGTCTAGAGGACAAATGTAAGGATGTAGAGGCTTATCTCACGAGGGGTAAGATAGATACTGCCTACAGGAAAATTAAAGAGATCTTTGGAGAAAAGAGAACCACTTGCATGAATATCAAGAGCTCAGACGGAAACCCAGTTCTAAGCAAAGAAGGGAAAGAAGAAAGGTGGAAGGAGTATATAGAGGGTCTATACAGGGGCGATGTTCTTGAGGACAATATTATGGAAATGGAAGAGTAGGTAGATAAAGATGAAATGAGAGATACGATACTGCGTGAAGAGTTTGACAGAGCACTGAAAGACCTGAGTCGAAACAAGGCCCCTGGAGTAGACAACATTCCATTAGACCTACTGACGGCCTTTGGAGAGCCAGTCCTGACAAGACTCTACCATCTGGTGAGCAAGATGTATGAGACAGGCGAAATACCCTCAGACTTCAAGAAGAATATAATAACTCCAATCCCAAAGAAAGCAGGTGTTGACAGATGTGAAAATTACCGAACTATCAGTATAATAAGTCACAGCTGCAAAATACTAACGCGAATTCTTTACAGACGAATGGAAAAACTGGTAGAAGCCGACCTCGAGGAAGATCAGTTTGGATTCCGTAGAAGTGTTGGAACACGTGAGGCAATACTGACCTTACGACTTATCTTAGAAGAAAGATTCAGGAAAGGCAAACCTACGTTTCTAGCGTTTGTAAACTTAGAGAAAGCTTTTGACAATGTTGACTGGAATACTCTCTTTCAAATTCTAAAGGTGGCAGGGGTAAAATACAGGGAGCGAAAGGCTACTTACAATTTGTTCAGAAACCAGATGGCAGTTATAAGAGTCGAAGGGCATGAAAGGAAAGCAGTGGTTGGGAAGGGAGTGAGACAGGGTTGTAGCCTCTCCCCAATGTTATTCAATCTGTATATTGCGCAAGCAGTAAAGGAAACAAAAGAAAAGTTCGGAGTAGTTATTAAAATCCATGGAGAAGAAATAAAAACTTTGAGGTTCGTTGATGACATTGTAATTGTCAGAGACTGCAAAGGACGTGAAAGAGCAGTTGAACGGAATGGATACTGTTTTGAAAGGAGGATATAAGATGAACATCAACAAAAGCAAAACGAGGATAATGGAATGTAGCGGAATTAAGTCGGGTGATGCTGAGGGAATTAGATTAGGAAATGAGACACTTAAAGTAATAAATGAGTCTTGTTATTTGGGGAGCGAAATAACTGATGATGGTCGAAGTAGAGAGGATATAAAATGTAGACTGGCAATGGCAAGGAAATCGTTTCTGAAGAAGAGAAATTTATTAACATTGAGTATAGATTAAAGTATCAGGAAGTCGTTCCTGAAAGTATTTGTATGTAGTGTAGCCATGTATGGAAGTGAAACATGGACGATAAATAGTTTGGACAAGAAGAGAATAGAAGCTTTCGAAATGTGGTGCTACAGAAGAATGCTGAAGATTAGATGGGTAGATCACATAACTAATGAGGAAGTACTGAATAGAATTGGGGAGAAGAGGAGTTTCTGGCACAACTTGACAAGTAGAAGGGACCGGTTGGTAGGGCATGTTCTGAGGCATCAAGGGATCACAAATTTAACATTGGAGGGCAGCGTGGAGGGTAAAAATTGTAGAGGGAGACCAAGAGATGAATACACTAAGCAGATTCAGAAGAATGTAGGTTGCAGTAAGTACTGGGAGATGAAGAAGCTTGCCCAGGAGAGAGTAGCATGGAGAGCTGCATCAAACCAGTCTCAGGACTGAAGACAACAACAACAACAACAACAGTAAGCTTATCCTTCAAGTTTTGCTGTCACCCAATATGACATAGAAACGAAGTTAACATTTTCTAGAAGTTATGTAAGAAGTGTAAATAAACATATACCTGGTCAACAGGTTCAATTCGCACTGGTGAACCAAAACAATACCTTGGTTAACAGCGTTTGCTTCACTTTTGGATAGCAATACAGTAGCGAGTCTCAGTGTGTGGATTCCACACGTTTGTTGTAGGTTTTTGGAGGTATGACCTACTCATAGGTTACGAAATTCCCATAAATTACGAGCCATAGATTTGTGGGAGCGGAGAAGGCGCCCGATAGTGTCCCAGATGTAAATGAATGTGAGTATGACGTTTTTGACCGTGAGTCCCCTACACGGGAGTTCGACCGCCCGGTGCAAATATTTTTATTTCACGCCACTGCTTTGACATGCGCCATGGTAAGGACAACACGTATACCCAGTCCCGAGCGGAGAAAATCACCGATCCGGCTGAGAATTGTACCCGGGAGCCCCGTGATTGAGAGTCAGGAACTCTAACATTAAGATCACGACCTGCTGAGATCACAGATGCATTTCAGATCAGGCGACTTTGGTGGCCAAGCCATGAACTTGAGTTCACTTCATGCTCCTCAAAACAATGCAGCACGATTCTGGCCTTGAGAAAGGGACAGTTATCCAGCTCGACGATTCCATAGCCGATGGGAAGATATCAAACATGAAAGTCCGGAATAATGTGCACGTGGTCCACAGCTATCAGGATGGATTTTGCAGGGTTACTTCTAAAGGTTCATGTCGATAACGGCTGCTGACCTCAGCAGTTTGGTCCCTTAGGAATTCACACACATTTGAATGTCGAAAACATTGAAAGTGTGACCCCACCAGCCTGTGTTCATGTTTAGAAAAGCCGTTCGCCTAGATGACGGCGTATACGGACACGGCCACTGACCTGGTGTAACAAGAAACGTGATTCATGCCACCACGTTACATGTTTCTAATAATCTATAGTACAATCTCAATGATCCCGTGCCCACTGCAATTTAAAGCCGGCCGCGGTGTTCGAGCGGTTCTACGCGCTTCAGTCTGGAACCGCGCGACTGCTACGGTCGCAGGTTCGAATCCTGCCTCGGGCATGGATGTGTGTGATGTCCTTAGGTTAGTTAGGTTTAAGTAGTTCTAAGTTCTAGGGGACTGATGACCTCAGATGTTAAGTCCCATACTGCTCAGAGCCATTTGAACCATTTTTGCAATTTAAATTGTCTGTGTCATTCGGCAGACAGGCCGTCTGCGGTTGACAGTGGACGCAAGACCGAAGAAAAATCGAGACAAATTCATAGGATTTGTCGACCGGGAAAAGGCATTCGACGGTGAAAAGTTGTGCAAGAGTTTTGAAATTGTGGGAAAAATAGGAGTAGCTACAAGGAAAGACGGAGGTATACAACATACACAAGAGCCAAGAGAGACAATAAGATTGGAAGGCCAGGAACTAAGTGCTCAGATCAACAAGGGTGTGAGACAGGCATGTATTCTCTCGTCCCTACTGTTCTATCTGTACATCAATGAAGCAATGACGGAAATAAAAAATAAAGGGTGAAAGGAGATCAGTGATAAGATTCGCTGATGACATCGCTATCCTCAGTGAAAGCGAGAAAGAATTACAGGATCTGTAATTCCCCTGAATGGAGTGAACAGTCTGATGGGTGCAGAATATGGACAGAGAGTAAATCGAAGGAAGACGAAAGCAATGATAAGTTGCAGAAATGGGGATCGCGAAGCAGACGAAATCAAGGAATTCTGCTATCTAGGCACCAAAATAAGGCTGCTAGTATCAGATACAGACCTTAATTTGGGGCAAAATTTCTGAGAATGTACGTCTGGTGCACAGCATTATATGCTAGAGAAACATGGATTGTGGGAAGACCGTAACAGAAGCGAATGGAAGAATCTGAGATGTGGTGCTACAGAAGAATGTTGAAAATTAGGTGGACTCATACGGTAAGGAATGAAGAGGCTCTGTGCAGAATCGGTGAGGGAAAGAATATATGGAAAACATTGACAAGAAGATGGGGTGGGAGGATAGGATACCTGTTAAGATATCAGGCATTAACTTCGATGTTTCTAGAGGGAGCTGTAGAGGGTAAAAACTGTAGGGAAGACAGAGATTGGAATACATCTAGCAAATACGATGTTAGGAAGAACTCCACTTACAGATGGTAAGCCGGCCTAGGTGGCCGAGCGGTTCTAGGCGCTTCAGTCTGGAACCGCGTGACCTCTACGGTCACAGGTTCGAATCCTGCTTCGGGTAATGGATGTGTGTGATGTCCTTAGGTTAGTTAGGTTTAAGTAGTTCTAACTTCTAGGAGACTGATGACTTCAGATGTTAAGTCCCATAGTGCTCAGAGCCATTTGAACCATATTTATAGCTGGTAAAACTGTTGTTTATCAAAACACGACCGATTTCGCGGCTTCAAGCTGCATATACATGTGAATCTACATGGTAAAAAGCAAAGTACAGCGGATATTAAAATTATTAAAGGAATGTCTCAATTATGGTCACTACGTTAAAAGATCATAGACATACCCGTCGCTCCTAACAAAATTTACTATTCAGAGAATATCGTCGATACTAAGACGAACGAAAGGTAAAGAAAACGTGCTCCCTTCTTTAAAATTTATTTGCATCTAAAAAGAAAAAAAAATATTTTATAGTGAGTGGAATTTTTTTTAAAAATGGGGACCTATTGGAGATAAAAGAGTGTTACTCCTAACATTATTAGTTGCGGCACATGCAAATTTCAATGTGGAAAGGATCAGGTGGCAGTGCCTTTACAGTGTGACAGCAGGACAGCTCAGTGCAGGGCAAGATAAAAACGGCCCGCACGAGCAACAATGAGAGACTAGCTGGCTGGCGGAACGGAAGCTATCCATGTGGACAATGTGACGTCATATACTCATGACTAGGAGCGCTGGGTCGCTACCTTTACAAGGGAACAATACAGAATTTTACTACATACGAACACCTAATCATACAATCAAAATTATCCAGGATGATATGGTTATTTAATTCCAGTTGGTTACTCAACGTGAACTGTGCGTTTCCTTTTTTATGTCTAAAAATTTCCACTTCCTCTAATATATTCAAAATATGGCTTTTTGCTTTTTTGTGGCGGGTTTGTGATGCTGTTCATCGCGTAAGTGCGCTTTTAATTCACTTTATTTAATTTAATGTGTTACTGAAATCTTATTCGGAATGACCATGTATTTCTTAGAGCAATCATTGCATGTAATGCATCATACACCCGCTTCATTACATTTATTTACCGCAGCTTTCTCCTTGTGCCTGAGTTTTCTGGCTGTATCTGAAAATGCAAAATACTCTGGGATAATGTTTTTGGATATCACACGTCTGCCAATTTTTTCGGATAAGGTATTCTACAAAAAATAGGGCGTTTATTTGTCTGCTCGGCATGTCTAAGCGTTGTAAAATCTGCCTCTAATCCGCTATGGGAAGGAAGATTTTTCTTTTTCAGTATACTTATGCTCATTGCATTAGTAAATTCTGGATCGTAATCGTTTTGATACACTACGATCTTATAACCTCATATTCTGACACTTGTGCTTCTCTGATAAGGGACACTTCATACATACGGTTTAACATGGGTCGGAATGCTGCGGATTTATATTTCAGTGGGTGCATGACTGGCTGTGTATGACAAGATCTGTCGTGGTTGGCTTTCGGTAAATATCGAAGCCTATGTTTCCATTTTTTACGGTCACTTGGAGGCCCAAAAACGGTAAGGTGTAGTTTTAAGCTCCCTGCCCAGTGAACTATATCTTTTGGTTCAAACTATTTGGATCCCGAAGAAAATCATCACTTTCAACATTATTACCATCATATAATATGAAAATATCGTCAACATATCAGTTCCGTGAAATTACTCTTCTAGCACGTTGAAGGAACTTTGTCATAAATTCTTGCTCAAAGTTGGTGATAGAAATGTTTGTTATGGAACAGGCAAGTGGAGAGCCAATGGCTAAGCCTTCTTGTTGTGGATAAAAATTATCCTCAAATTTAAAATTTGGGGATGATGCGTTTCAGCAGCTGCGGTTGCCCGGATTATAAAACAGTTTGTGATTCAGTAAGTAATTGAGGACGTAGCTTGCAAGTGCTGCTCTCAGATGAAAAAGGTTGGCACAGGAGAGGAATTGGTGGCGTCAAATCAGTCAAAAGACTGATGAATAAGAAAAAAAGTCTTTGGGCAAAAGTGGAAACACATAGGAGGCCCATATTCAACAACGTGCACTGAACAGTGTGCTGCGAAACAGTTGTGCCCGCACCGACGTTGTACTCTATCGGCAGATCTGCCACGTATCGCCGCCTGTCCTGCTTTACAGAGAGGGAAAGGCTCCGACTCCCGGGATCTTTGATCAGACGTGGGCATCCAACACCCTGTCGCCTACTCGCGGTTTTGCCACGTTCCACAGATACTCACGACAGCAGCTCGCGCACAATCTGCCAGTTTCGCCGTTTGCGAGATGCTCGTTTTCAGGTGCCGTAAGGTCGTAAGGATCTGCGCCGGCCGAAGTGGCCGTGCGGTTAAAGGCGCTGCAGTCTGGAACCGCAAGACCGCTACGGTCGCAGGTTCGACTCCTGCCTCGTGCATGGATGTTTGTGATGTCCTTAGGTTAGTTAGGTTTAACTAGTTCTAAGTTCTAGGGGACTAATGACCTCAGCAGTTGAGTCCCATAGTGCTCAGAGCCATTTGAACCATCGTAAGGATCTGCACTGTGTCAGAGTCGTTTATGTCAACGGATTTCCCCATTTAGGGCCCATATCGTCGCTGTAATGCCTCCCCATTCGTTTCTGCTTCATTTACATTACCGCTTAATGTGCCCTTTGCGCTTGCAGGTGGCATTCAATCTCTCGGTGTGCAGTGATCGTTCACAGATTAATACAATGAGATAATCACCACAAGAATTTACATACCTTCTCATGGTGTTGGCATAGAGGCACTGGTGGCAATGGCAAGCGTTATACCAGTATGCAGTAGCCTCATATTTAACAAACAATGTGAAAATGATCGTAATGTAACGGGTATTAAATGATTCATCATTCATTCCGTTCGTATTTGATGCCCATCAGCGATATCACTATGATCTGTTGCACCCCCATAAGCACGAATACATTTTTCTGTTTGTTGTGGCATGTAAGCCAACAGCTTCTGATTGTCATCTTAAGGAATTTATTGTCATGCCTGAGACGCAAGCTGTACAGTTCATCAAGACTGCAAACTGAAAGCTGGTTTGAAAACATACATCTTCCCATCGCATTCCAGATATTCTATATTACTTCAAATGGTTCAAATGGCTCTGAGCACTATGGGACTTAACAGCTGTGGTCATCAGTCTCCTAGAACTTAGAACTACTTAAACCTAATTAACCTAAGGACATCACACACATCCATGTCTGAGGCAGGATTCGAACCTGCGACCGTAGCAGTCGCACGGTTCCGGACTGCGCGCCTAGAACCGCGAGACCACCGCGGCCGGCTTCTATATTACTCGTGGATCTGTACATTCTTCTAGGCTTCTGAAACTATTGTTCTACTTTCAGATGATACAGTAGTTGCTGAGATTTTAGACATTTTGTGCGACTGCCGAAGAAACATTCTTCAAGCGTTTTCGGTGTAAGTTGCAGTGTAGAGTCTTGCAGCTTAGGATTTAAGTGGAGTGGGGTCCGGACTTGGGGGTTGTGCACACGTGGGGGCTCAAGTGAACTATTATTTTATTTAATATCAACGTAGTACAGGTATACCTTCAATAAAACAAAATATTCTGTAGCTCGAAAATATCCCCAAACAGGGCTTACACAACCAATACAACAAAATGTCTTCCATAAATTGAAGAATTAAAATCCAACCTTTCCTGTAACATACGCAACCGGGCAACAATATTAAAAATTTACGGTAATAATATCTGAGGTAACTGCAATAGTAGAACATGAGATGGAAAAACAGCTCTTAGACTTAACTAGGATCATAAAACACAACTATGCATAGTGAACTGATTATAAACATTTTTATCTTTTAAATAATTTTAGTCTCGCCATTATAAATGCTCAAGCCACCGTCCTGCCGTTCCCCAAAGTCCTTCGATCAGACACATAATCTTGTCGGGTTTGAATTTGCAAGCCGTTGCGTCTTATCGATCAAAATGGCACACGGCACATGGCACATGGATCCATTATGTCCAATCTGGAGACAACACTACCTGTTCTCACATTTCTTCAATAGATTGTACAGGATATCTAATGGAAAGAAAATCAAGCAATACGATGTGCTGTCCAAAGAATGAGGTCCCATGTAAAAGCTTATACCTCACAGTGTGAAAGGTATGTGCTAATGTCTGATCAGGGTAGCTCCAGAAAATAAAGTCGGTGGTTGCCAACCGCAAGGTGGAACGAGTATAATATCTTTGAGTAGGAGGTTCTTTGATGGTTAAGAGAGCCGCGCGCGTGCAGTAAAAACACAGAGGAGTCGCTGCTAGGCGCCCGGAGGAAGCAGACGTGTGCAGACAGTGTTAAGATAGGTCGCTGCCCCTGACCAAACTTTAGCACGTAAATGAGAGAAGATATATAATGATTTCAAATTGGTTTTGTTAGATAATATTGAGTTAGGATTTGTAGGTCCAAGGTTTGACACAGTAAGCGTTTGGTAAAATTTTTTGTAAGAGTGTTTCGTGCTACAAAAATGTTAGAAATGGTAGGTTTTGTGTATGACTTATAATTTTAACAATATATATATATATATATATATATATATATATATATATATATATATATATATATATATATATATATAGAGAGAGAGAGATAAACAATGTGTTTAAATCTAACAGCCTGAATCATAATCCAAATCCTTTTGCTTAAATTGAATATGAAAATGAGTAGTAGAGTAAAGTTACTCACCAATGAAAGAACCAAGTAAACATCTTAATGCCATTGCACAAACGGCATTATTCTCTTAAATTTTATTGTTGAGTCAAATACATGTTGCATTTCTGGCAAAATGGAGGAGTGCAAGAAACAAGTTCACAGACGCAATCAGATGCAGGTTTGCTGAATAATTAATTTAAAACAACCTTATCAATGATACTTTCAAGTGTAACCACAGGTAAGGACAGTTGCTCTATGACGTAGCAACGAATGACACACTTTGGTGTACACATGCCCTCAAGAGATCGCAGGCGCCACTGCTGCTGGAAGATTTCTAACACCATACTGCAGTGCCACTCAGCCCACTGTCTAATCACCGCCTTGGACGACAGCATCATCTTAGTCATATCAAGCAGGGTGAGTCATATTAGACTTTAGAGCTGTATCGAAGTTCATAGTCAACTGTACATTGAATCGAGATTATCATTCTGTACTGTATCAAGTGATAAGTTACGGAGTATAGGGACAGTAATAAATACTTAACCGATATTCCTACGGACGTGGATTGTTTCCAAGTTAAGTATTTCAGATAATTTAAACTGTAATGACGTGATCTAATATTGTGAGTGTGTTGTGGTATCCTCTCGACCTCTCAAAAGCAATTCTAGGCTTTCTATGACCCACAACAGTGTCGCTGCGAATGTCTCAAGTGTTTCTTTTTTCGTCTGACACTACATAACAGATTTCGAAAACTAAAAAGTCCAAAATATCCGAAAAATGAAACATTTTAACTAAAGCAAAAAGGGAGAACAGAATGTTAGGGTTTAAGAACGGCATCATAAAAGTGTACAAGCTAAGGTAGACAAAGGATGGATAAGGGAGTCAACAATAATGTATCACTGAAAGGAACCACTCCACCATCTAATTTATGAGATTTAGCACGTCACCGAAGTACTTATATGTGAGTGGCCAGAGAGACATTTCTCTCCTGCTTTTCCCGAAAATGTGCCCTGTGTCTTAATCACTGCGACGTCCCTTTCGGTAGGGAGATGTGGTGAAAATGAATTCTCTAGAATTATTGAAAGAACATCAATCTGTGTTGTTGTTCCTTTTAAAAATGAGAAGGTGCCTGAGAAGATGTAAGCCCTAAAAATGAAAAAGCCTCTAAAGAACCATCTAGCAAAGTGATGCGGTGGACAGCACAATAGACTCGCATCCGAAAGGACAACGTTTGACAACGTTTTAAGCCCCAGGCCGGCCATCAAGGTGTAGGTTTTCCATGATTTCCCTAAATTGCTGAAGGTAAATGCCGGAATCGTACCTTTTGTAAGGCACGACCGACGTCCATCCCCACCATTCCCAAATTCGAATGTTTTTTTTTTTTCGGTCATCAGTCTACTGACTGGTTTGATGCGGCCCGCCACGAATTCCTTTCCTGTGCTAACCTCTTCATCTCAGAGTAGCACTTGCAACCTACGTCCTCAATTATTTGCTTGACGTATTCCAATCTCTGTCTTCCTCTACAGTTTTTGCTCTCTACAGCTCCCTCTAGTACCATGGAAGTCATTCCCTCATGTCTTAGCAGATGTCCTATCATCCTGTCCCTTCTCCTTATCAGTGTTTTCCACATATTCCTTCCCTCTCCGATTCTGCGTAGAACCTCCTCATTCCTTACCTTATCAGTCCACCTAATTTTCAACATTCGTCTATAGCACCACATCTCAAATGCTTCGATTCTCTTCTGTTCCGGTTTTCCCACAGTCCATGTTTCACTACCATACAATGCTGTACTCCAGACATACATCCTCAGAAATTTCTTCCTCAAATTAAGGCCGGTATTTGATATTAGTAGACTTCTCTTGGCCAGAAATGCCTTTTTTGCCATAGCGAGTCTGCTTTTGATGTCCTCCTTGCTCCGTCCGTCATTGGTTATTTTACTGCCTAGGTAGCAGAATTCCTTAACTTCATTGACTTCGTGACCATCAATCCTGATGTTACGTTTCTCGCTGTTCTCATTTCTACTACTTCTCATTACCTTCGTCTTTCTCCGATTTACTCTCAAACCATACTGTGTACTCATTAGACTCTTCATTCCATTCAGCAGATCATTTGATTCTTCTTCACTTTCACTCAGGATAGCAATGTCATCAGCGAATCGTATCATTGATATCCTTTCACCTTGTATTTTAATTCCACTCCTGAACCTTTCTTTTATTTCCATCATTGCTTCCTCGATGTACAGATTGAAGAGTAGGGGCGAAAGGCTACAGCCTTGTCTTACACCCTTCTTAATACGAGCACTTCGTTCTTGATCGTCCACTCTTATTATTCCCTCTTGGTTGTTGTACATGACCCGTCTCTCCCTATAGCTTACCCCTACTTTTTTTCAGAATCTCGAACCGCTTGCACCATTTTATATTGTCGAACGCTTTTTCCAGGTCGACAAATCCTATGAACGTGTTTTGATTTTTCTTTAGCCTTGCTTCCATTATTAGCCGTAACGTCAGAATTGCCTCTCTCGTCCCTTTACTTTTCTAAAGCCAAACTGATCGTCACCTCGCGCATTCTCAATTTTCTTTTCCATTCTTCTGTATATTATTCTTGTAAGCAGCTTCGATGCATGAGCTGTTAAGCTGATTGTGCGATAATTCTCGCACTTGTTAGCTCTTGCCGTCTTCGGAATTGTGTGGATGATGCTCTTCCGAAAGTCAGATGGTATGTCGCCAGACTCATATATTCTACACACCAACTTGAATAGTCGTTTTGTTGCCACTTCCCCCAATGATTTTAGAAATTCTGATGGAATGTTATCTATCCCTTCTGCCTTATTTGACCGTAAGTCCTCCAAAGCTCTTTTAAATTCCGATTCTAATACCGGATCCCCTATCTCTTCTAAATCGACTCCTGTTTCTTCTTCTATCACATCAGACAAATCTTCACCCTCATAGAGACTTTCAATGTATTCTTACCACCTATCTGCTCTCTCCTCCGCATTTAACAGTGGAATTCCCGTTGCACTCTTAATGTTACCACCGTTGCTTTTAATGTCACCAAAGGTTGATTTGACTTTCCTGTATGCTGAGTCTGTCCTTCCGACAATCATACCTTTTCCGATGTTATCACATTTTTCCTGCAGCCATTTCGTCTTAGCTTCCCTGCACTTCCTTTTTAGTTCATTCCTCAGCGACTTGTATTTCTGTATTCCTGATTTTCCCAGAACATGTTTGTACTTCCTCCTTTCATCAATCAACTGAAGTATTTCTTCTGTTACCCATGGTTTCTTCGCAGCTACCTTCTTTGTACTTATGTTTTCCTTCCCAACTTCTGTGATGGCCCTTTTTAGAGATGTCCATTCCTCTTCAATTGTACTGCCTACTGCGCTATTCCTTATTGCTGTATCTATAGCGTTAGAGAACTTCAACCTTATCTCGTCATTCCTTAGTACTTCCGTATCCCACTTCTTTGCGTATTGATTCTTCCTGACTAATGTCTTGAACTTCAGCCTACTCTTCATCACCACTATATTGTGATCTGAGTCTATATCTGTTCCTGGGTACGCCTTACAATCCAGTATCTGATTTCGGAATCTCTGTCTGACCATGATGTAATCTAATTGAAATCTTCCCGTATCTTCCGGCCTTTTCGAAGTATACCTCCTCCTCTTGTGATTCTTGAACAGGGTATTCGCTATTACTAACTGAAACTTGTTACAGAACTCAATTAGTCTTTCTCCTCTTTCATTCCTCGTCCCAAGCCCATATTCTCCTGTAACCTTTTCTTCTACTCATTCCCCTACAACTTCATTCCAGTCGCCCATGACTATTAGATTTTCGTCCCCCTTTACATACTGCATTACCCTTTCAATATCCTCATACACTTTCTCTATCTGTTCATCTTCAGCTTGCGACGTCGGCATGTATACCTGAACTATCGTTGTCGGTGTTGGTCTGCTGTCGATTCTGATTAGAACAACCCGGTCACTGAACTGTTCACAGTAACACACCTTCTGCCCTACCTTCCTATTCATAACGAATCCTACACCTGTTATACCATTTTCTGCTGCTGTTGATATTACCCGATACTCATCTGACCAGAAATCCTTGTCTTCCTTCCACTTCGCTTCACTGACCCCTACTATATCTAGATTGAGCCTTTGCATTTCCCTTTTCAGATTTTCTAGTTTCCCTACCACGTTCAAGCTTCTGACATTCCACGCCCCGACTCGTAGAACGTTATCCTTTCGTTGATTATTCAATCTTTTTCTCATGGTAACCTCCCCCTTGGCAGTCCCCTCCCGGAGATCCGAATGGGGGACTATTCCGGAATCTTTTGCCAATGGAGAGATCATCATGACACACATGTCCAGGCCACATGTCCTGTGGATACACGTTACGTGTCTTTAATGCAGTGGTTTCCATTGCCTTCTGCATCCTCATGTCGTTGATCATTACTGATTCTTCCGCCTTTAGGGGCAATTTCCCACCCCTAGGACAAGAGAGTGCCCTGAACCTCTATCCGCTCCTCCGCCCTCCGCCCTCTTTGACAAGGCCGTTGGCAGAATGAGGCTGACTTCTTATGCCGGAAGTCTTCGGCCACCAATGCTGATTATTTATCAAATTTTAGGCAGTCGCGGGGATCGAACCCGGGAGCGAAGACGTTTTGATTATGAATCAAAGACGCTACCCCTAGACCACGGGTACGATTTTCGAATGTTTACTGAGTCTATAATTAGGGCCGTACCGAGGCCAAGGCGGGATGGTCCCACCAAGGGCACAGCCACAAAGGTAGCGCAAAAACTGGTCGAAGAAAAAGTTAGAGAGAGAGAGAGAGAGAGAGAGAGAGAGAGATGGTTTAATAATTAACCGGGAGAGGTACGTGAGTTCACTTGCCCTACGTGTTCCTATCTTTTCCCTGCGACAAGTCTTTACCTCAGCCCGAGTCTGTAAACGAACGCCTTTGTTACAGTGTCATTTCGTCCAAGTAGCATCATAAAGAAATTACTATCGAACAGGCATCGTGTGGGTGATGTGTCAACAATACGCTTGGTTCATACAGCTGTCTCCTACTTGCGTAGCCCATGATCAACATTGGGGTTTTTGCTGCAACTTCGCCACCGTATTGTAGTATCTCATAGGTTGGTGTGCGATTGCTGTTGTAAATAAGCTATTGATCGAAGTCTGCCGATTTGTGCCACCTAAGGGCTGAAGTAAAACTGTTTAAGCTAGAGTGCTTATAATTGTTTGATGGAATAATAAGTGAAATGAGAAAGACATCTCTGATATAACATACAATTTCATCTCACTTTAATTTCCGGTCAGGTCCGCCTTAAATGAGAGCATCGTATCTTTTTTTTTTTTAAAAAAAAAACATGCAGCAGATTTTTGCCCTAAATACAGAAGAAATATCGATACATCTGAGCAACTTAATGAAATAGCGGCTTACAAATTCCATTGGAAAGAGCTGATGAACAGCACTCGTTCAGCTTCCCATTTGAATATTTTGAAGTTTTTTTTTTTACCAAAGTATGGCTTAGGAGACGATACCCCAGTCATCGAAATAGGTTTAAGAGTATTTATGACAACTCTAGTGCCTGCAGCATCGTGTCACCACTGTTTTAGCAAATTAAAAATTATAAAAAACTCTTTAAGGTCGAGTACAGGTGAAGTAGATTGTCAGATTCAGCTACTCGTCGATGGAATACGACATTGCTACTAATTTGACTTCAGTGATATAACCTGTGAGTTTGTTTACCTCAAAGCAAAGAAATTATAACAGAAACAAAATTACTTGAAAAGAATAAGTTCTCAGCTCCCGTTAAACCCTTTTTCTGCTACATTCAATTAATAATTTGTACTCTACTAATAATTTATGAGAAATAAATCTGTTCTTTATTATACATCATACTAAAATAAATGTATAGTAGCTGACATAAAAAGAAGACGTATATTTTTATTTATTTTCAGTTCTTTTAGAAAGTATACACAGTTTGTAATTTATTTACTACAATGTTATATTTAACTTTCAATGTACAATATTTTTCATCTGTTGCTGTTCTTGTTGTTGTGGTTTCCAGTCTGAAGACTGGTTTGGTCTCCATATTAACCTATTCTATGCATGCTTCCTCACCTCTACATAGATACTGAAACGCACATCCAGATGAATCTTCTTACAATAATAAGGCCTTGGCCTCCCTCTACAGTTTATACGTTCACCCAGACTTACTTTCATACTAAACTGACGATTCATGATGCTTCAGGATGGGCCCCGTCAGCCGATTTCGGACATCTTAGTTTGTCATTCGATCTTCCCATTCAATCTTCAGCATTTTCTACATCACGATATTTCAAAAGCTTCTATTTCCTTCTTGTCCAAATTGCGTATCGTCCGTATTTGACTACCGTACAAGGCTATATATACTCCAGGCAGTCATCTTCAGAAAAGGCTTCCATATGTTTAAATCTAAATCAGATATCAACAAATTCCTCTTTTTCTGAGACAATTTTCTTGCTGTTGCCAGTGTGAATTCTACACCCTCCCTACTTCGGCACAATAAGGTATTTTGCTGCCCAAGTAGCAAAACTCACATTCTACTTTTGAAGTCTCATTTTGTAATCTAATTCCCTGAGCATCGCCCAATTTACTTCCACTACATTCCATTACTGTTGTTTTACTTCTACTGATTTTTATTTTATACTCACTTTTCAAGACACTATACAAATGCTCTTCCAAGCCTATAGACGTCCCTGACAGAATTACGGTGTCGTCAGAAAATTGCTAACTTCTTATTTCTTCTTCCTGAACTTTAATTTCTTTTCCAAACTTCTCCTTGGTTTCCTTCACAGCTTACTCAATGTACAGATTGAATAACGTAGGGGCAGTCTACAACCCTGTCTCATTCCCTTTCAACTTCCGCTTTCCTTCGATAGAAGTGCAGTCTGTTTTCTCTTCAGGTTTTAATCTTTCGGTCCCTTTATTTTATCCCTGCTGCCTTAAAAATTTCAAAGAGTAATAGTCCACTCCACACTTTCAAAAGTTTTCTCTAAATCGACAAATTCTAGAGAGGTAGATTTGCGTTTTTTCAACCTATCTTCTAGAACAAGTCATAGGGTCAGTATTGACTGGCGCGTTTGTTGCCTATGTCATATATCCTGTACACCAGGTAGAATAATTTTGTCGTGGCTGCTCTCCGAAGAATATCAGTTATTCTGAGGGAATGTCGTCTGCTGCAGGGACCTTGTTTCCACTTAACTTATTCAGTGCTCTGTAAAATTCTTCTCCTATTTCACATTCATTGGCTTCTTCTTTATTTTCCAAAATGTTGTCTTCATTTCAAATAGTTCAAATGGCTCTGAGCACTATGAGACTTAACATCTGAGGTCATCAGTTCCCTAGAACTTAGAACTACTTAATCATAACTAACCTAAGGACGTCACACACATCCATGCCCGAGGCAGGATTCGAACCTGCGACCGTAGCGGTCGCTCGGTTCCAGACTGAAGCGCCTAGGACCGCTCATTTTCATTTCTCTTGCAGACCTCCAGCGACAAACTTCGAGGGGTTGTACAGAGTGTCTTGAGGAACAAATTGAGGCTAGGATCATGTGTCCGGAAAAGTCATCCAACGACGCTAAACAGCGTCGAAGTTATAGGTACCGGCGCCTGTTGTTAAGCCACCTCTTCTGCAACAAATGTGATTTTGTACGCTAACGGACAGTAGGGAAAACGTCTCGTAATGTTGTTTGTTACTCAGTGATCGGGACTGATTGCCACGATCGCCAGTGGAGAAGATGGAACTAGCTGCTTCGTAGTCAGTCCTTGTCTCATATGATGGTAATGCTCTTTTGCCTTGGTGGATGATGGATTTGGACACGGGTTTCCACTCACAATTTATTTTTGTTCTTTATAACGACGGTTCCAAAGGTGTAGGAACACCATTGTACAGCTCTGCCTGTAATGACCTCGTTGTCAAAGAAACGCTAAATGCAAATATTCATTTCGCCAGTTTCTAGAGAAACAGTTGGTCGGAATGAGATAAAACGGCGGAAATGGGAAGTGTTAAGCCACGGACACGTTGCCCGAACGTTGGCAAACTGATACTCCAGTATTTGCATACCTGTGGGAGACGTTTGATTAAAATTTCAACCTTATGCGAGCTTATTTTCCGCAATATAAGAAAAATGGAAAGAAGCGTATGGCATCGATGGTCGGAAGGCCCCTTGCGGTGAAGTTCGGCCGCCAAGTGCAAGTCTTATTTCGGTCGGCGCCACAATGGGCGACTTGCGCGCAGGTGATGAGGATGAAATAATGACGAGGACAACACAACACTCGGCCGGGAGTCGAACCTGGGTCCGCTTGTATGGTAGGCGAACATGTTATCACCCAGCTAAGCAGGCGGATAGCAATACAATAAATACGGTCCTATAGATAAAAACGGTATGACCAAATAATGGGTGTAGATGTGTCTAACATTACTGAAAGAAAACATCATATAGATACCACAACACTGCAGACCGACGTCACTTGCACATGCCGCTTATCGCATCCTTTCGGAGTTTGTGAAAGGCTGTATCATTGGTGTGAGGTCATATGTTGTTGTGGTCTTCATTCCGAAGACTGGTTTGAGGCAGGTCTCCAGGCTACTCTATTCCGTGCAAGCCTCTTCATCTCCGAGTAACTACTGCAGCCTACATACGTCTGAATCTGCTTACTGTATTCATCTCTTGGTCTCCCTATACGATTCCCCCTCCCCCTCCCCCCCGGCCCCCACGCTTCCGTCCAGTACTAAACTGGTGATCCCTTGATGTCTCAGAATGTGGCCTACCAACCGATCCCTTCTTCTAGTCAGATTGTACCACAAATTTCATTTCTCCCAATTCTATTCAATACCTCCTCATTAGTTACGTGATCTACTCATCTGATCTTCAACATTTTTCTGTAGCACCACATTTCAAAATCTTCCATTCTCTTCTTGTGTAAAATGTATATCGTCCTTGTTTCACTTCCATATAAGGCTAAACTCTATACAAATACTTTCAAAAAAGACTTCCAGACACTTAAAACTATAATCGATGATAACATATTTCTCTTCTTCAGAAGCGCTTTTCTTGCCACTGCTGCTTAAATTTTGTAGCTATATCTATATTTTATACCTTCTCTCTTCCATCCATCATCAGTTATTTTGCTGCCCGAATAGCAAAACTCATGTACTACCTTAAGTGTCTCATTTTCTAATCTAATATCCCCGGGATAGGTCACAGAAACATCATATTCACAGATCGCACAAACAGCTGCAGGCCATTGACTGCAGAACGAGTAGCGACGAGTTGGACTCAGGGCAATGGTGAGGCAAGAAAAGTGCTTCCAGAAGGACTGTATCGCGACAATGTCGTAGAACTGGTCATCTGGCACTGACGGACAGACGGCTGAAAATAACTAATATTTGAACGGAGGTTAGACGCAGAGGGGAATCGTCAACGATCGGGGAACAGATTTGCCTACTGAGAGCTGTGATAAGATCTCAAACTGTCGTGTGTCGTCTACCACAGACAAGAGAGACTTCCGTGGTGAAGAGTAAGAGTGAACTTGGGCAATGAGTGGCGTTCTGCGGTGTTCAACGAAGAGTCTTCCTCTTCTTCTAATAATTTCCGGGTATGCGCGAGAATCGGCATAAATACCGCGACTGCACCTGGGCTCTTCAGTAGTTGTGTACTCACCTGATGATGGCCGGACGTCTCTGGGCCGAAATATCGTGGCAGAATGTCGACGGGATCCGGCTGCATACCCGGAAATTATTAGAAGAAGAAATACGCCGGGAAAATTTCAGAAGTCACAGTCTTCCTCATGTTTGTGAAGGTCAGGTCGGCACCTGCATGTCCGTAGAATGTTACAGAAAGCAGTGATTTTCAAGAATTTCCACTCACCAACTCATGATTTTTGTATCTGCTGGATATGACAACAGAACTGGCTTGGTTATTGTTGAAGGGAGGCTGAATGCTCGACAGTACGTGGTAAAAATGGTACCCATGTGGGCATAAGTTTCGTTATCAGGGTAAAAAATGAAATATGTTAGTATCATTATGCAAACCCTATACTGAAGATCACATTACAAACGACCTGAAGACTGTGCCGATCGTTGAGTGGCCTGCTCATTCCCATTATGCGCCACCGATAGAGCGTGTCCGGTGTACGTTGGGGAAAAGTGTGCACTATCTGGTCAAAAGTAGTGAACTTTTACGTGTAGTGTGTCCATCCTCCACCTTTATGACGGCTTTATCGGAATATCTGTTGAGGAATGGCAGCCCTTGATGTTCGACTCTGGGGTTTGAGCCGAAATCGAGGTTCTGTTTCATTGCAAATATGTTCCACTGAGTTCAGGTCAAAGCTCTGCGAGGCTAGTCTATTTCAAGAATGTTATTGCCTACAAACCACTGCCTCACTGTTGCTCCTTTATGACAGGGTGCAATGCCGTGCTGATACAAACAATCATCGTCTCCGAACTGTTGCTCTACTGTACGCAGTGCATAATGCAAATGTGTTCACTTTCTCCCGCAGTTTGCCTTTTCTTAAACGCAATAAATGGACCACACCATGACGACAAAAAATACCATCAACCGTAACACCAACTCCTACGTACTTCACTACTGGCACTCCACATGATGGTAGGTAACATTCTGCAGGTATCCGCCAAACACAACCCCATCCATCAGACTGCCATAGGGTACAGCGTGATTCATCGCTTCAAATAACTCGTTTCAAGTCTTTCACTGTACAGGGCGTCGCTTTCTGCGCCACCGCAAGCATCGCTTTAGCATTCACTACATAAAAAAGTGGCTTATGAGGAGCTGCTCGACAATTGTAGCCCATTGTTTTTAGCTTCCTATGCACGGTCATTGTGTTTGTTGGATTGCTTGTAGCACTTCAAAACTCACGAGTGATTTCTTTCTCTGGTTTAGAGCGAGTTTTGAAAACCACCATTAGCAATGCACGACTATTCCTATCCGTCAGTACATCGGATCTGCCGGGTCTTGGTTTAGCTGTGGTTCTTCATTCGCGTTTTTACAATCACATCACCAAATCGTCTTACAAGCGGAGTACCAGGGTTGGGAAAAGAAGTTCGGATTGGGACGGCGCGTGTTTACAGCACTAACCCATAGAGTTACAATGCCCCAGCCATTCGGCCGGATGGCCAGCCATTCACGAAAAAAAACGCTCCGAAACTTTCAGTCCTACAGTATATAATACCCATTTGTCCGCGCACTGAACCGAATGGCACGGTGGCCGATGCAATATTGGTAACAATTCGTGCTTCGTATTTTGAAAGTATCTGTTTGCTTTTCCTTATTGAAAAAAAAATACAATGACGTTCAAATTGAAAACATTTGTTCTTTCAACATTTTCAACTTTTCCAATCAAATTATTTCCTTCATATATTCGTTCGTATTGTATATTGAAAACTGTGTACATGGGAGAATAATATTCATATTGTGAAGACTATGAATAAAGATATGTTTATTCTTTATTCGCCGGATTCCGAAATTACACAAGAGCCAGAATGATATTTGTCATAAAACCACTCGAAACAAAAGATGTCTGAACAATCTGCGCATCGAATGAATGAAGATTTTTTACACGAGCAGCGAGTTTTGAGGATATCTGTCGAAAAGCAGACCTCGTTAACATTTCTAAAGATGTGTCTTTCTGCGGTTAGTTTCGACGCGAACCATGCATATTGGATCATATCGTGAAAAACAGATGATAACCGATGGTGGAGGATCGAGTGAATTTTAATGCAATCTTTTCGTGAATTAATCTCTCGTTCCTATTCAATTAACGTGGCGCAGTTTTGAAGGCATTTAATGAAATTTTCACTTGTCTGTGAAAATAAACATCACAGGGCTGCACTAGTGGTGTACACTTCGGTGGAATAACGTTGAGGATACAGGTGAGACGTTGTGCGTCGTCCTGGAAAACCTCGTTATACAGTTGTGGTTGTGATTGCCCTCCCCAGGAGTCGACGATGAGGAGAAACCTTTTGTTTCCAACATAGGGCTTCAAAAATGTTTTAATAAACTCGTTGTACGTGTATGTAGTCAGCTTTCCAGATTCTGATGACGTCATAATGACGTTCTTGTATGTTTTGGCGTATTCATCGATCGTCTTCTGGACTCGGCGTCCAAATGCACCTGTTCTCTCCTGCAGGCATACGAAAACACTCGCCAGGACATGCCCAGAAAAAGTAATAGCATATTGTGCTGTATATGAATGCGTGACTTTCTTCATGTCCACTCTCTTCACAAGTACGGTCTTGCTTCCTTTGTAGGTGAGAGTCCGGTTGAACGCAGACTGGTACTGACATCCTGGAAGCAAATGAAACAGCACGAATTATTCAGATGGGTTTACGTTGTTTGAAATACCATTTATAGAATGTGATTTCATTTTGTGTCACATACCTGTTTGATCGATGTTGATAATATAGTCCTTGTCAAAAGTGGATATTAAATCTCGAGCTTGCAGCCGGAAAGTTTCTGCAACAGCCAAGGTTTCTTCCAAGGTCACTGTTTCCTTTCGTGATACGAATTTCGTTACTTTCCGTTGACGAATTCTGTGCCATTGTTTACAATCTCTCCACCCATCGACTAGAAGCTTTAAATTCAAAGATTTCATATTGTGCGGCCGCTGCTAAAGCCTATTGTTGCAGTTTTCGAGTGGTAACTTGCTGGTAATTGTGCCTAGCTTCGACAAAACGATCCACGAATCTATCGCTGTGTGTTTGTCAAATACAGATCCACCCTTTTTAATTTCGTCTTCCCATCATAATAAATATTCCTTTTTTTTTTTTTTTTTTTTTTTTTTTTAAAGCGATGATATCCTTTACTTTTCAGCGCCTGCAGACTCCACCGAGGATGTGTTTTCGCAATGTTGTCGCATTGTGTTTTGTATTCTAGTGGAATATACGTAGGCTCTTTGGATTTTTTCCCTGAGGGTTCATACTCGGCCGAAGAATCGTCTATTGTAACCTCTTCGAATTCTACACCTTCACCACCTTCATTCTCGTGAAGTAACTCTTCAACTCTTCATCAACCACGATAGTGTTTTCACTCAAGAAATCTATCACATTGTTGTACAACTTCTGTGCCATCAGCATAGCTTCGTGTGGAATTGACGGCGAACCTTCTGACGCTAGTAAATCGTTTTCAACCAGCAGTGCATTGAAATGGGTAACTGCACCTTTAATCAGCAACTTCGATTTCTCGCTGTGTAGAGAATCGTCGGTAATATCTGCTACAAGTCCCTCAGAACGCGCGATGTGTTCACTTCGAAGCATTGTAACCACAAAACGTTAGCAACAGGAAAAACGTTCACACATGTGTACTCGTTCCAAGCGCGCAAAAGCAACTGCTAGGTTCTTCTTCCCTGTTTGTAGTGCAGGGAGCGCGGATGCGCGGCGATCCCTTCGCTCTCCAAGTTTGTCAAATGACCCTTTGTGGGGACGCTCGGTTATAGCGGTCTCATGACATTGAAGTCGATCGTGTGCCTGAACTAATCGGATAGAAGCCGTACGCTCCTGTTCGACGGATGTTATGTATAATATACATGATAGAAATGAAATATTGTCAGTATACATACGAACGAATATTTGAAGGAAATAATTTGGTTGGAAAAGTTGAAAATGTTGAAAGAACAAAAGTTTTCAGTTTGAACGTCATTGTATTTTTTTAATAAGGAAAAGCAAATAAATACTCAGAAAATACGAAGCACGAATTGTTACCAATATTGTATCGGCCACCGTGCCATTCGGTTCAGTGGGCAGACGCATGGGTATTATATACTGGCCGTATGGCTGGGACATTGTAACACGATGGGGTAGTGCTGCAAACACGAGCCGTCCCACTCCGAACTTCATTTCCCAGCCCTGACACTCCCCTTGTTAGTCTGCTCTGGAAGCGTTGGCAAGTCCCTGATGGATTTGTTACTCAGGTGTCGTCCAATGACTAGTCCACGTCCCAAGTCGCTCAGCTGTTCTGATTGATCCATTTTGCTGTTACTGCTCCTCTACTCACAACGCAATGCTTTCTACCTCCTTTTATAATGGCGGGGCTATTTCTTGTCACATCTAGTGGTCAGTTCCACATTACATATTACTGTCCGTTTACTTTTGATTAGATACTGTATATTTATACCATACTCCAGCTAGCAATCTCCATGAACTGACACAGCAAGTGTTTTAAGCATGGCAATATACTAGTCAAGAAGATATTATGAGGCTATTTGCTTGGATGCCACAACGGATACAATAGTGTATTCATGCTCTTTGGGGTCACACCTCATACTAAAGTTAATGACTGAAGTCAGTTTGAAATGGAATATATGTTTAATCATTTAATACTCGTCATGTGATGAAAATACCCACAAAATTTGACAGATATCGGTCTGATGCTTCGTGGTGCAACATTTACCATTTCCGTCAGTGTACTTAAACAACTGTTGCATAAAAAAGCTTTCATCTAAAGAAGTAAAACACAAAGCTAGACTACGTACACGGCAATTATTGTGAATATGGTGCTGGAGACAGCTCGAAATAAACAGGAGAGTTAACATCGGAAAGAACTTCCACATACTTTCAACCGTAGCTGTCAAGAACATATATTGCATTCTGATGAGATAACTTGACTGACGTCGCAAGTGACACGTAGATACTTATTAATTCTGACGTTATGCTCGATTAGCACTACGTTTTTCTTCGAATGAGTAATTAATCGTCTCGATAAGAAGTATCAGGTGACCTACCGAGTTATCAGAAAGCTTATTGCATTTCAGCGATCGTCAGCTTCTTGACAGCCGACGTCACAACTTGCGCTTTAATGGCTGATTACAGTTGTGTCGTAAGCAACTAATATCGTTTCTGTGTTTGGCAGGCTGTCCCGCCCAGATTGCAAAATAATTCGTGGCAGTTAAACCTCTTCACAGTGCAACATTTTCCATTTCAGTCAGTTTATTCAAACTATTAGTGCATAAGAAAGGATTTCGTCTAAACAAACAAAACACAAAGTCAGTCTATGTGCACGCCTATTATTGTGAAAGCAGTGTTGGAGAAAGGTCGAAATAAGCAGGGGAGTCAAAATCAGAAAGAAATATCACATATTTTCAAGAGCAATTTGGAAAAATATATTGTATTTCTGAATAATGTATGTTGATCAGATAACTTTACTGACGTTGTTTAGTGTGTGCTGTGTGGTCAACACACATGACTTCCATTATTTTTCAGATCGAGTACAATTGTCTGTAACAATCTTCTCACTAGTTTTCGGTGGTAGTTCAGTACACTGCACTAATTGTAGCATTCACTAAAGCATACAGATTAGTGGATCATTTCTGAAAATATGCGAGAATGCTTTGGGATAGATGTAAAAGCAGTTGAAAATCTCTAAGCCATAATAAACCAATTTGACGATTGAGAACGAATTCACTAGTGCGCACAAGTTACATTGCCTGTGATTAATATATCGTTTTGCCACTGACTTAAGAAACCACCACTACAGAAAAGCGTGTAAAACTTCGCTTGTTTTAGCGTCTCATGGTCAGCGAGATAGTAACGCCTGGATGAAATCCAATGACCGATCATACATACAAATAAAGTTTGTAGATGACTGGTAAGATTGTTACTGGGCTGATTACCACGGTAGCCTTTTTATTTGCGTTGTACTATCAATATGCTTCTTCACGGCAATTACTGGTCGTCAAACACGACACTGCAGCAGTCTCTTCATTAATCACACGCGCCTTTCGGCGAAATAACTGAATTACTAAAATACTTTCTTCTACAAACCAATATAACACTTCCAGCTATTAATTACACTTACTGCCAAATTTTTCCTACAACTTATCCTCGATGCAGCTGCGCTTGATAGGTCCATGCGGGAGCGGCTAGTCGGCGCGTAACTTGATGTTCGCCCGCATCTCGTGGTCGTGCGGTAGCGTTCTCGCTTCCCACGCCCGGGTTCCCGGGTTCGATTCCCGGCGGGGTCACGGATTTTCTCTGCCTCGTGCTGGCTGGGTGTTGTGTGCTGTCCTTAGGTTAGTTAGGTTTAAGTAGTTCTAAGTTCTAGGGGACTTATGACCACAGCAGTTGAGTCCCATAGTGCTCAGAGCCATTTGAACCATTTGAACTTGATGTTCGCAAACAACGATAGAATTTTTATGGATTACAATACGCCATATCACTGGGTGACAGTTGTTCGGTATTGATTTTAAGAACATTCTGGAGAGCTGGAGTGAATTATTTGGCCATCTAGGTCGCCCGACATGAATCCTATCAAACATTTATGGGGCATAATCGACAGGTCAATTCATGCACAAATTCCTGTACTGGCAACACTTTGGCAATTATGGACGGCTATAGAGGGAGAATGGCTGAATATTTCTGCAGGGGACTTCCAACGACTTACTGAGTCTATGCCAAGTCGAGTTGCTGCACTACTGCGGGCAAAAGGAGACCCGACACGATACTGGGAAGCATCCAGTGACTCTTGTCACTTCAGTGTAAGGCTGTACCGCTGATATACAGGGTGAACCAGAGCTCCACAGAGAAACTTAAAAGAGATAGTATTATGGCTCAAGACATGGACTCTAAAATGCATACTTAAAGAGCTATGAGCACTTATTCGGTAGAAGAGACGGATTTCACGATAGTGAAGATGAGAAAGTGCTCCCAGCTTTTAAGGTAAGCGTTTTACAGCTCATGTTTACTAGCCTTTTTTTCTTGTTTTGATCCTTTGTAACACCTTTGAAAGTTTGCCGACGGAGTTCTGTTTCACCGGAAAAAACTCTAAATTAAATAACTATAATGTAATGCTCTCAAGCAGACGAAAAGATCCAATGTCGATTTGAATTATGGTTGTGCAATAAATTTTCTTGACCAGTGTTTCGTCGATGAGGGTCAGACAAATGGTGGTGTACATTTCCTAAACACTAAATTGTCCGACAATGTCACAGACTAAATACTAAAGTGCAGAACATTTCAGAAACTCACAGTTTTCACTACGTCTTTTGCATGAATGACGATCGGAATTTGGCGCGAATTATAATTTAGATGCCTAACTATATATTTTTCTTTAATTTTGAAAAGACTAATCCGATTCAAGTAATATCTTTTACCTGCATGTTTTCATTTACTTCTCACAAACATTTAATGCATCCTGCACCGGTCGCGTGACAGAAATATAAACCCTGACCACAGTTTTGCGATCATTCACTACATCACTACGTTCACTGGTGGTCCTAGACGGCAATGTAGTTCACCGAAAATTTTTGAAAGGGACGCCTCATGCAATCTTTCACAAAAGAAAAGAAAACTACGTCGATGTCAGGTGACCCTGTTGGACAGTGGTGCAGTGTGAGATCCGTACGACTCTCTCCCTACACCCCTTTGTAGGAGTTGCCGGGCTGTGCTCTCGTGGAAAATCACGCTGTGTAGTTGCAAGGGAACTGCATCTCTTGAAACGGAGATCGCAAAACGCCATTTGTTCCTCTGCTATCTACAGCTAGAAACAACGCAACAGGAATCTCTACTATCAATGAAAGCAGGCAAATCTAAACCAGTTTCCGAGCGGATATAGTGCATAGAAATGCCGGCAACGAAAATGTGCTGCCACAAAGTTGCATGTCTTTAGTAAGCCAAACAACGTAGAAACTATACTAACTGACTGGAGGCATATAAATTGATCAGAAGAGCCACAATTTTGCCTCGTTTCGAAAGATGGAAGGCGTCGAATATACCGATGACCCAGGGAGATGTTTGATCTGCGTAGAGGGCGCATTTCAGACCGGACGTTCTGTGTTGTTTTCGAGATGCGTTTCCCACCATGGCATGGGGCCACTTTAGCTCACGTGAAAATGAACCAGATTGTTTTTTGACATTATCGATGACCCTCCCTGGTGTTCTGTCAGGACTACAGACACGTTCGTCGTTTGTCAAACACTCATGCTTCCAATAGCATCTTGGCTAGACCGCTAAACATCCGATCTTAATTCAGTGGAAATGATATGTACGAAAACAGCAGAGGGATTCTCAAACTACCGTGGATACGTGCATAAAATAATATATACTCAAATCTTCTGAGAGTATTGTACAGAGAGTGAAAGGTAACAATCAACACCGTCGCAGTTTGGGTTCTAATCTATACTAATAATAAATCTGTAAAACTGTTGTCTCTGTCTGTTTGAACAAGCTAATCTCCAAAACTACTACACGAATTTTCATGGGTTTTTCGCAGGTAGCTTAAGCACAGCTTTGGGCACCGTGTTAGCTTTATTTTTATCAAAATCGCGTCACGGAGAAAAAGATATCGTGATCTGAAGTTTTATCTAAATCCGCCGTATCTGTATATTTCTCTGGACTAATTTTCATGGGAGGTTTCGCATGTAACTGGAGCATACCTTGGGCCAAGATACAGGCTTCATTTCATCGGAATCGGATCACCTAAAAAAGCTTGATTTAAAGTTTTATTTAAAACCGTCGTACCTGTTTGTTGAACCACGTTAATCTCTCTCATGCGCTTTTCACAGGTAACTTGGGCGTAGCTTGGAACACCGTATAGGCTCTATTTCATCAATATCTGATCACAGAAAGAAAATTTATCGCAGTATACTAATACTATAAATGCCAAAGTAACTGTGTCTGTCTTCACGACTAATCCGCTGAACCGATTTCGAAGAAATTTGTTATGGAGATAGTTTGAACCCTGAGGAAAAACATAAGCTATTTAGAAACTGTGATGTACAAGATACTTACTGGTTTGAAGAACAGTACGTGGATTAGGGAAAAATACTTACTGACAGAAAAAGCTATTTATTCTATGACTTTTGCTCTTTATCATATTTGTTAAAATGCTTTTGTTGACTGATATGTGCTACGGATACGATTCAAAGCCACGAATACAACGCTTATACAATCTTTATTGTGCTTAAACCCTATTTCCACACTATTAGTTGCATCATGGACGCATTGTATAAGGTATAGCACGTCTAAATGAAGGATTATCAAAGACAGAGGCGCTTAACACAGTATTAGAGTGATGTTTCCTAGGGATGCTTAATTTTATGTCCCATGTACCTATGTGCGATGTGTACTCTTCACTGGAGATGTTAGTTACCAAAAAATAACAGAAATAAGTTCCTTTTCTTTGAACTACCATCTGTACACATACGGTGTAGCCTGAAGTAACTGGGTTTAATTCTCTAATTGCTTACAGAAAATCAAAATTCTGATAACGAGTATATCCCCATACAGTCTTTCCCATTCGTCATAAACGACTAGGTATACGAAACGAAAGTTGCTGGACCAATCTGGGCAACACTATGATTCTAAATTTTGTGGATGTACGGGGAAATGTTTGTAGTTTTGTCTACGAACACATCCACTTGTATTTATGGTCTGTGGATAAATAATAAAAGAGATTAGCTGATTCGATTTTTCCACTCCTTGTCAGATTCATCAGTTAAGCATTTCTGGAATCAGCGAAACATCAGGGCAGCAGTTTTGTCACTTGTGTAATTAGCAATAAGCAATATGTTTGTTCCTGCCAAGAGATTTCTCCTGTATCGATCACGAATATGCTGTATGCTGGGTGTTATCAACATAAGCAGATTTTCGGTATTTTATTCATGTACTCGTAAAAGTGTGCGAATCAGAAAAACTCGCTTTGAAAATCTCCATCCAAACACTCTGCTTAAATTTAAACGTGATTTCAAGTTGACTCTAGTAAAATAAGTATATGTAGCCTGAAATATTTTTCATTTTTTAACGGTGAGTGCCACGAAAAACGTATTTCGTACTAAGGGGTAAGTTGTTATTTATGTTTGTGCTTCATACAATTTTTGCAGTAGTATCCTCATCTGTATCATCGTTCTCCATAATTTCATTGTGTATCTACGTGAGTCATGGTAGCCTATATTTTTGAGGAATTTGGGAAGTATTTCGCAGTTTCTTCGACGTTTACGTGTTACTGCTGCGTATTCTACAGTTACCAGCATCAACACCATGTTACAAAAAATCTTTTTCACTTAATTATAGTGTAGGTATTTACGTAATTATTGCAATGTTTATACTTTTTTCCGCTCGTTGAGCAGCTTTTCTAAGGAATGTTTGAAAATTTACAATTAGGACATATATAACTCACACGCTGCTAACTGATGTGGCGGATTGGTGAGTTCTACGCAGATAATAGCCGTCATCGTCTTTCCTGTAGTTGCTCCTTTCAAAAGAGTGTATTTTGGCTGCATTTGTCCTAAATTTCTGCTGTTTTCGAGTTTGTTGCTGAAGATAACCTCAACATAATCAGAAGTTTGAGACTCAAAGTTCCAAAACTTCAGGAAATTAATACTTTTTATACTGCAGTTATGCACATTGCAACAGTATACTAATCAAATACAACCCAAATTTTTGTGCAAACACTTGTAATTCTTTTGTTCGTGTTTGACTAATAAATTATTTTTCTGCTTGTGGACAGCAACCAATTGTTCAGTTGTATTGACTATGACCTGCAGTTTACGCAACACAATCATGGATATCTGGCCTGGATCACTGGCTGAGATTAGTAGCACATTATGGACGAAACAATATTATCAAAATCTCGGATTAAATTGACAATACGAAAAGAATTAAAGGTGAAGCTTATAAAATATACCGTTGTCAATAGGACGCAAAAAGCACGTCTAAGAGACGGATTAGAGCAGAATTTCCTGCGTGTCTATGCGAAGGTAATGTAGATAAGCAACTGGAGACACAATTCTAGTGAAACACGACAGTTGATTAGATACGGAGAAAAATGAAGACATTTAATACGGTACTTAACAGTAAAGAATGACACGCAATGTACGAGAAGTTTCAAACATAAGGGCGTCTACGGGGAACCTTGCAGTTGCTCAAGGCAGATCTGAAATCACTGTTTTTTAAATTTTTATTTTATTTGTTTGGAATCGTCAATGTACTGACTGGTTTGATGCGGCCGCCACGAATTCCTGTTCTGTGTCAACCTCTTCA
Source organism: Schistocerca nitens (assembly GCF_023898315.1). NCBI lineage: Eukaryota > Metazoa > Arthropoda > Insecta > Orthoptera > Acrididae > Schistocerca > Schistocerca nitens. The sequence continues at coordinate 677,120,298 of NC_064618.1, forward strand.
CCTCAGAATGGCCCATGCAGCCTACGTCCTCAATTATTTGCTGGATGTATTCTAGTCTCTGTCTTCCGCTACAGATTTTACCCTCTGCAGCTCCCTCTAGTACCATGGAAATCATTCCCTGATGTCTTAACAGGTGTCCTATCATCCTATCCTTCTTTCTGTCAATGTTTTCCATGGGAATCTCTTCATTCCTTCTCTTATCAGTCCACCTAATTTCCAACATTCTTCTGTGAAATCATATCTCAAATGTTTCGATTATCTTCTTTTTCGGTTTTCCCACAGGCAGCGTCTCACTGTCATTATCAGAAACTCCTTCCCCAAATTAAGGTCTATGTTTGATACTTGTAGGCTTCTGTTGGCTAGGACTATCCTTTTTAACAGTGCTAGTCTGCTTCTTATGTTCTCTTTGCTCCGTCCGTCATGGGTTATTTTGCTGTTTAGGTAGCAGAATTCCTTAACTTCATCTACTTCGTGATCACCAATTCTGATGTTAGGTTTCTCGCTGTTCGCATTTCTGCTACTTCTCATTATTTTCGTCTTTCTTCGATTTACTCATATTCTGTTCTCACGAGACTTTTCATTTCATTCAACACATCCTGTGATTCTTCTTCACTTTCACTGAACATAGTAATGTCATCAGTGAATCTCATAAGACTTGAATTATGATTCCACTCTTGAACCTTTCTTTTATTTCCATCATTGCTTCTTCGATTTATAGAGTGAACAATAGTGGCGAAAGACTACACTCCTGTCTTACACCCTTTTTAATCTGAGCACTTCGCTCTTGGTCTTCCATTCTTATTGTTCCTTCTTGGCTTTTGTACATACTGTATATTACCCGTTTTTCCCAGTAGCTCACCCCTATTTTTGTCAGAATTTCGAACATCTTGCGCCATTTGACATTGTTGAACTCTTTTTCCATGTCGACAAATCTTATGGCCGTGTCTTGATTTTTCTTCAGTCCTGCTTCCCTAATAAACCAGACGCGTATGCTCACGTTACTTTACTTTACTTTACTTTACACGTGGCTAAGGCCTTATCGACCATACACCTGCTCTACGAGCCTCTTCCAATTATTTCTATCCAGGGAAATTGTTGTCCAATCAGAGTTGATGCCCATCCTAGCTGCATCTTCCCGGATATTCTCCATCCACCTAATTCGAGGTCATCCTCTTCTTCTCTTTCCTTCTAATTTCTCAGTGGATGCTATTTTGGGTAGTCTGTTCTCCGGCATCCTTGCTACATGACCAGCCCAGTTCAGTCTTCTCTTCTTTAACATTTCCACAATGGTACTATGTTTGTACAGCTCCCGTAGTTCTTCATTTTTCCTTATCCTCCACTCCATGACATTTTCATCGAAGATTGGTCCAAATATTTTTCTTAGTATTTTTCTTTCAAATATCAACAGTTCTTCTTCATCTTTTTTCCTGAATGTAATAGCTTCACATCCATATAATGCTACTGGTACAATAGTTGACTGATAAAAACGGATTTTGAATTCAGTACTAAGTGATCTCATCCTTAAAATTTTGATACAGCTGTAAAAAGTTCTATTAGCTGCTGCTAGACGGGCGTCTATTTCTATTTCTGCTCTATTGTCTCTGCTAAAAAGACTCCCTAAGTACTTGAAGTGGTCAACTGCCTTGAAAGTGAGACCATTTACGGTCAGTGGTGTGTTCTTTTGGAGTTTTTTTACTTATGACTAGATATTCTGTCTTTTCTTCATTCACATGAAGTCCAGCTTTCTCAGCTATTTTGTAATAATTTTGCATCATCCTGATTAATTCAGCTTTTGAAGTGCTTATTAAGGCTACATCATCTGCATAAGCAAGTCTAGTAATGTCCTGTCCCTGCAGTTGGATCCCTTGTGGATTAGTTTTGGTGAATTCTCTATCAATCTTCTCTAAGATAATATTAAATAGAATAGGTGAGATGGCATCCCCTTGTCTCAGTCCAGTGTACACCTTAAAATTTTCAGTCTCTCCTGCAGGTGTCTTAACTTTGCATATGGTTTCTTCCAAACACATTTTAACTAATTTGATTAATTTTAATGGTATTTCAAATTCTTTCATGGTGTTTAAGAGTGTCTGTCGGTGTATGCTATCATAGGCCTTCTTGAAGTCTATAAATAGAATATGGATATCTACATTAAATTCCCATGCCTTCTCATTTATTTGTCTCAATGTGAATAAGTGATCCAAAGTGGATCTGTTAGTGCGGAAACCACATTGGTAGTCCCCAATCAGTTCTTCGGTTATGGGAATCAGTCTGTGTAGTATACACATCGACAAAATTTTATACGTGACATCGAGTAGGGCAATTCCTCTGTAGTTATCACAGACAAGGGGATCATTCTTCTTAAAGATGGGGCATATAATTGCAGTTTTCCAATCGGCCGGTATGTTTTCTGTCTCCCAAATTGTTTCAATTAAGGAATGTAGTTCTATTTCCAATTGTGGTCCTCCATTTTTTAAAAGCTCAGCATATACCTGGTCTTCCCCACAGGCCTTGTTGTTCTTTAATTTCTTTATTGTTTGTCTTATTTCATTTACTGATGGTGTGTTGACTTGTATATCAACTGTATCTGGTACTTCAAATGTAAAGTAATATTGTGGATCATTGCAGTTGAGCAGCTGTGTAAAGTATGTCTTCCATGTTTCTTGTATGTCATTCTTGTTTGTAAGTATTTTCCCATTATGGTCCTTTATAAACTGTTCCCTTTTAGTGAATTTTCCCAAGGACTTTTTTATATTCTGGTACATCTGCCTTGCTCTGTGATGCTTGAAATCATCCTCCGCTTCTCTTACCATGTTGTTGTAGTGTTTTCTCTTCTCTTGTCTTAGAGTTCGTTGTGTTTCCTTGCGGATTTTATAGTATCTCTCCTTTAGTGTAATATTGTCCATGTCTTGTAACCATGCCTTCCTCGCATTTTGCCTCTCCAGTACTCTTTCTTGGCACTTTATATTAAACCAGATTTTGTTAGTTCGTTTTCTTTTACCTATAGTTTTGGAAGCTACATCTTGAATACTGTTTCTGAGGTGTCTCCATCTACTTTCCACGTCTTGCTGGTCACTATGTGTCAGTCTAGATTCCGATAGGTTAATTTCTATTTCTTTCCTAAAGTTTTCTTTTATTTTTTCTTCTGCCAGATTTTCTACATCGTACCTTTTAATTTCAACCCTATTTGTACTTTGCTTCTTTTTTAGCTTTATTTTTATTTGAGCTATGATTAACATATGGTCTGTCTCACAATCTGCTCCCCTAAAAGTTCTAACGTCTTTAATACTGTTTTGAAATCGTCTTTGGATGGCGACATGGTCAATCTGGTTCACTACTTTTCCATCTGGTGATATCCATGTCCCTAAATGAATGCGTTTGTGTTGGAATTTTGTGCTGCTTAATGTGAGACCATTTGCCATTGCAAAGTTTATGAGTCGCACACCATTCTCTGAACTTTCATCATGTAAGCTGTAATTCCCAATGGTTGGTTTGTAGATTTCTTCTTTTCCTACTTTGGCATTAAAGTCTCCTAACACTATTGTTACGTTATGTCTACTTATTGAATTATATGTCTGTTCCAGTTGACTATAAAATTCTTCTTTCACGTCATCTTCCTTATCTTCTGTGGGTGCATGAACATTTATAATTGTAATATCAAACCACTGAGCCTGAACTGTAATGTGTGATATTCGGTTATTAATTGATTTGAATTCCTTAATTGTGTCAATTGCTGTTTTATGAATGTAAAAGCCCGTTCCAAATTCATGGCGCTGACCGCAGTCTCCATACATTACTGTCCCGTCTCCTATTTTCATTGATCCCGTTCCCTGCCATCTTATTTCTTGGAGCGCTACCAGTTGTACCTTGTATTTTCCTAGTGCGTTTATTAGTATTTGTGCGCTTCCTGGGCGGTATAGACTTCTGACATTCCACGAACCAAAAGAGAAATCCTTGTAACTTTGCCAATTTCTGTTCCAGTAAATTCTGTCCTGTTTCCGAGGCATACCTTGAGTGTCCTGACCGGCCATTGTTTTACATGAGTGGGTTGGTAGCCCTCTGCACAACCCCCAACCTGGAGGACCAGGAGTCTTGATTTTGGGGTACTCTACCCCTAGGGATTTGCCTTCACCATGGCTTAACGAGTCTTCCCTACCCGTGCTAGTTTTGGTCCACCCCGGGTATTTTATTTCCCCGGTACCCCCCATATCTGGAGAGCATTCCCCAATCCGCCACCCGGGGAGGCGCCCGATGGGGGACTAGCAACCCCACACGGGGCGTATGCTCACGTAAGATTACTAAAATTAATGATAGTTTGACTGTAAATAGAAATTAAAATTAATCACTGGAAAGAACACTATTAAAATTAACTGGAGCAGACGGCCATTGTTGGGGGTGGGTGCACCTTTGTTAGTCGCCAAACTGACGCTATAAAATTTAGTTATTAACGAGCGAAACGGAATCATAACTTGAAGATCATTTAAAGTTCCGCGCAAAATGCTTCGTGATGATTGGCAGTTACTCTCAGGGACAATGTAGCAAGATGCAGATGAATAAATGGCAGAATACTAATTGTGTTCGGCCATTGCGTCTCCACGCCACGACCCGTTAAGATCGTATTGGTCGGTGGCTGTCACAAGAAAGCATTAAAACATTTCATGTATCATATATCTGTGAAGAGGATAGTCAAAATGAGAACACATAAGACTTAAGCAATTTACATTAATTTAATTGCAAACGGCTCTAAAGCTAATACATGACGCTTACATTCGTCTACACAAAAGAAAGATTAATTAATGATAGGTAAGGAACGCAGCTATAGTGCGTCCTATCAGTATAAAAGCTAACAGAGAAGAGAGAGATATCTGAGCAGGAACGCTCTTAGTTAACCTTCTCAAAAAAAAAAAAAAAAAAAAAAAGAGTATCGATTACAGTCAGCCACAGGCTGACTGCAGCAAATCTTTGAAATATTAGTTATTTAATAATAATTACATTTCACAAAATAAATTTAAACACGTTATTTAGATTGGGAGTTATTTACAGTAAATAAATAGATGTAGATAAGTGCACATTTTTGTGCTTTCCGTCTTTTCTGTGACGTTAAATTTACATGAAATTACGCCGTTCTGTGCATGTTCACACCGCAACGTCAGAATACCCTCTCTTGTGCCTATTCCTTTCCTAAGGGCGAACTGATGTCACCTAACACATCCTCAATTTTCTTTTCCCTTATTCTGTATATTATTCATGTCAGCAGCTGGTATGCATGAGCTGTTAAGCTGATTGTGCGATAATTATCACACATGTCGGCTCCTGCAATCTTTGGAATTGTGCGGATAATATTTTCCCGAAAGTCTGATGGTAAATCTCCAGTCTCATAGATTCTACACATCAACGTGAATAGTCGTTTTGTTACCACTTCCCCCAATTATTTTAGAAATTATGGTGGAATGTTATTTATCCCTTCTGCATTATTCGGTCTCAAGTTTTCCAAAGCTCTTTTGAATTCTGTTTCTAGTACTGGATCCCCTATATCTTTCCTGCCGAAGCCTGTTTCTTCTTCTAACACGCCACCAGACAAGTATTCCCCGTCGTGGAGGCCTTCAATGTGCTTTTCCTGCCCATCAGCTCTCTGCTCTGCATGTAACAGTCGAATTCCCATTTTACCCTTAATGTTACCGTCCTTGCTTTTAATTTCACCGACGGTTGTTTTGAATTTTATATATTCTGAGTCAGTCCTTCTGACAATCATTTCCTTTTCGATTTCTTCACATTTTTCAAGCAGCCATTTCGCCTTACCTTCCGTGCACTTTCTGTTTATTTCATTCCTATGTCACTTGTATTTCTGTACTGCTGAATTTCGCTGAACATTTTTGTACCTCATTCTTTCATCAGTCAACTGAAATATTTTTTCTGTCAGCCATACTTTCTTCGCAGTTACCTTCTTTATACTTGAAATCTCTGTACACAAGGTAGGATACGACAAGGAAACCATAGACGGGCGAACCCAGAATAGCAGCATCACTTGGCGATTGAATGGTTACAATCCTTTAACCACCACATAATAGCATCGATAAATATGTATAATAATCACAAATAATTATGAGCGACTGGTTAAGGTTAATTATTTCTTATGGCATTAATAGACTTTAACAAGTGATTTTACCTCAACAAGCAACAAAATTCAGTGCCAGAATAAATACAAAACAGTATTAAAAAAAAAAAAAATTCTTTCCTTAGACAACAGGCGCTGCTCAAAGGGCAACAACAAAGATATCTCTAAGATAATTTAAGAAAAGGTCACTTAAGGCCTCCAAAGGATTTTCGGAAAGCTAATTAAATTGTTTTAAAAATCAAACAGCCCCTTAACACACAAGAGGAAAAACACTCTGCTAAAATCAACATAAAATCTATTGAAAATTTTATCAAATGCAAGAGCAGTAAAATAGATTAAGTTTCTCCAGACTTGAGGCAAGTACAATACCAGTTTAGGGTCGGAACAGTAATTATGGAGGAATGATATGGAAATATTTGTGTAAGATAGTAATCAAGACAGTACCTTCTGCTTACGCGAGTTTGAAAAAACCTTGGCTACCCGAAATTCATAAAATGGACGATACAAGCATATTCCAGAGGAAATGGACAACTCTAAGTAAAACTTTAAATAAGATTCCTTAGCTCAGAACATTAAGTAATACAGCCACTAATTAATATAGCCACTACTTACAACAGCAACAAGTCCCCCGCGGCCACCAGCCGCTGAAAAACCGGCCGCGAAGTTCAGGAGAGTAAGTAGGTTTCTTAACAAACATAGGGCAAACATACAAGTTAATCAAATATTAATGGTCACCTTCTCAAGAAACGGTCAGCAAAAGACCTCTTCATATGTCACAAAATTTCAGAAATTTATCTTTAACCAAATTTACAAAATATCCAGAATGCATATAGTGGCGAAGGTAATGTCACTTAAACCATTTAGCCGAATAAAATTTGATACAGGAAAACTTAATAAACGCCCGGGAATAATATCTGACAGTAATTTAGCCGAAGCACACAGCAAGGAACCTTGCGTGAACCAAACACTTACGTAAGGAAAATGACAAGTTACCTTTACGAGCCAGTACTTAATAATTATGTCTTACAAGCAATGCTTTCTTCCGTGATACTTAGACATGAAAATCTACAACACAGTTTTAACACATATATTAAATACAGGAAATTACTGTTAAAACAAATGAAATATAAAATAAAAGAATAAATGCTCAAATGGTTCAAATGGCTCTGAGCAGTATGTGACTTAACATCTGAGGTCATCAGTCCCCTAGAACTAAGAACTATTTAAACCTAAGTAACTTAAGGACATCACATACATCCATGCTCGAGGCAGGTTTCGAACCTGCGACTGTAGCGGTCGCGCGGTTCCAGACTGAAGCGCCTGGAACCGCTCGACCACAGCGGCCGGAAGATTAAATGCAAAATCCTTAAAAACACTTAAGATCACAATATAACCATCAAAAGTTTTGCCACGGCTTGTTGCCGAAACAGTTTCCCAGAATATAACGGCGCAAGAAAGCCAAAAGCTACACCATTGGGAAAATCTTACACTAAGGTTAACCACTGAATTTAGTCTTTCACGCTGCCTATAGCCAACACAAACACTCCAATGAAGCTCTCGGTGGTACGTAGAAATCCCCAATACAGGCACAAATACATGCACAGCCAAATATGCAACTAATCAGAAACATAAATAATAAACAACAGAGCCTTCCAAAATCCTTAAAAACACTTAAGATCACAATGTAACCATCAAAAGTTTTGTCACGGCTTGTTGCCGAAACACTTTCCCAGAATATAACGGCGCAAGAAAGCCAAAAGCTACACCATTGGGAAAATCTTACACTGAGGTTAACCACTGAATTTAGTCTTTCACGCTGCCTATAGCCAACACAAATACACTCCAATGAAGCTCTCGGTGGTACGTAGAAATCCCCAATACAGGCACAAATACATGCACAGCCAAATATGCAACTAATCAGAAACATAAGTAATAAACAACAGAGCCTTGACACAGATAAATACACTTAAACAAATATTTCATTAAGCTACCAAGCGCAGGGAATAGAGATGGGCATATCGTAATATGAGGAATACTGACGATAAATACACGATGTGGCAGATATTTGACAATCCTGGAAATCTCCAGTGTGGCTCCCAGCAGCCAGTCCCGCACAGCATGGAATATCAGTGCCGAACAAATCAACGGGCGAAGCAATCTTGGCATGAACAGAACTAACGGCCGCCTGACCCTCTACTTCCGGAACTCGGCCAGTAATAGCCTCTAGTCCACTGTCACTCGTTGCCTGAATTTTACTGCACCCCCACCCCCCCACCCCTCCCGCCGCACCCCGCCCTCCAACCCCACAACCCCAACGCTGCTCAAGGCCTACTTAAGGACTCGCTTTGCCACAGATAATCAGCGACAAGCTACAATCGATTTGCGCTGCCAGTAGTAACGCTAATTAATAACGCCCAAAATCAAAATACGCAAAATGAATTGCGATCACCCTTCAGCTCAGCACCTACGATTTTCTTTCCGGCTTCTGTGATTGCCGTTTTTGGAGATGTCCATTGCTCTTCAACTGAACTGCCTACTGATCCATTCCATATCGCTGTATCTATAGCCTCAGACAACTTCAAGCACATTTCTCCATCTTTTAGTACAGCTGCATCCCACTTCTTTGTGCATGTAATCTAACTGAAATCTTCTCTGCTCTCCCGGCCTTTTCCAAGTATATTTCCTCCTCTTGTGATTCTTGAAGGGAACATTCACTATTACTAGCTCAAATTTATTGCAGAAATCAGTTAGTCTTTCTCCTCTTCCATTCCTAGGACGAAGCCCATATTGTTCCATAGCTCTTCCTTCTACTCCTTACCCTACAACCGCATTCCAATCCCCCATGACAATTTAATTATCATCTCTCGTTACGTGCTATATTACCCATTGAACATCTTCATATACTTCCTCTATTCTTCATCTTCGGCTTTCGACGTCCATATGTATAGCTGAACTGTCGATTAAAGTATTGGTTCACTATCGATTCTAATGAGAACAACTCTATCATTTAACTGTTCACAGCAACTCACTCACTGCTCTACTTTCTTATTCATAACGAATCCTACTCCAGTTATACCATTTCTGCTGCTGTTGATATCATCCTATACACATGTGACCAGAAATCGTTGTATTCTTTTTCACTTCACTGATCCCCATTATAACTAGATAGAGCCTTAGCGTTCCCCTGTTCAAATTTTATAGCTTCTCTACCACGTCAAATTTCTGACGTCCCACGCTTTCGTTCATTACTAAATCTTTTTGTCATGGTCACCTCCCCTTTGGCTGTCCCCTCCCGGAAATCCGAATGGGAGACTAGTCTGGAATGTTTGTTTTCCAATGGAGAGATCATAACGACACTTTTGCAAATACAGGCCTCATGCCCTGTGGCTATACATTATGCGACTTTAATGAAGTGGTTTCCATTATTCTCATTTCTGATTCTTCAGCCTTTAACGACAGTTTCTCACTCCAAGCGCAAGAGAGTGCCCTGAACCTCTGTCCGCTCCTCGGCCCTCTTTGACAAGGCCGTTGGTAGAACGAGGGAAGTCTTCGGCCGCCAATGCTGAGGATTTTTATTCAAAATTTAAGCGGTGGCATGGCTTCAACCCAGGACCAAGGACGTTTTGATTACTACTCAGAGACACTACCTCCTTTTTCTTTTATTTTTTTAAAAAAATCTTATCGGACTAAATTCAACTTCCAAAAAGAGGAGAAACTAAAACCAAATCTACCCCTATTTGGCACCGCCACTTTAACCCTACAATAAAATAAGAACTATCCCTCTTCAGGCGTTGCCCGTAAATATTCCCAAAATTTATCGCAAGGCCACAGGCCTCACGGATCTGTAATTTGTTTTTCTTTCAATTACATGATTATACGAGGGTTGGAACTTAAATAATGACAACTATTTATTCACAACCGATACAAAAGAGTTAGGTGTTTGCATCTGTTGCTGTCCTTCAAAGTAGTTACCAGCGTTGTGTAGAACCAGTTGCCAGCGATGTGGAAGGCATAGTATACCGTTAGCAGAGCCTGTTCTGTTGTTGGTGCGAAAGGAGCGGTCTATTGCCTGTCGAATCTCTGGAACAGTTCTGAAGCGAATGCCACGAAGTGGTTCCTTCATCTTCGGAATCAAATCATGCATGCCTATGGGGTATTGTTTCAGTTGTGTGACTAGAATAGTGGTTTCCTGTCACAAGGACTTAAGTCGGGAGTATGGTGGATGGTACAGTAGTTCCCAGTCCCATCTACCGAACAGAGGAGCCGCAGCTTGCGCCGTGTGCGCCTGTGCATTGTCGTTCATTGTCTATATTGTATACCAGTCAGGTTCTTTTCAGAGTATGTTGATACGATAGTTCCATACTTAGTAATCACATACGACCGCTCGCTCGTAGAAAGATCCGTACCTGAAGACTGGAAAATTGCACAAGCCACACCAATACCAAAGAAAGGAAATAGGAGTAATCCGCTGAATTACAGACCGATATCACAAACGTCGATTTGCAGTAGGATTTTGGGACGTATACTGTGCTCGAACATTATGAATCATCTTGAAGAAAACCATTTATTGACAAATAGACAACACGGATTTAGAAAATATCTTTCTTGTGAAACACAACTAGCTATCTATTCTTACACAGTAATTAGTGCTATGGACAGGGGAATTAAAATCGATTCCATAATTCTGAGTTTTCAGAAGGCTTTTGATACCGGTTTTACAAAGCGACTTATAATTAAATTGCATGCCTATGGGGTATTGTTTCAGTTGTGTGACTAGAATAGTGGTTTCTTGTCAGAAAGGTCACAATTAGTAACAATTGACGAAAAGTTATCGACAAAATAGAAGTTATATCTGGGATTATCCAAGGAAGTGTTATAGGCCTTCTATTGTCCTTGATCTTCATAAACGATTTAGGAAACAATGTGAGCAGCCCTGTTAGATTGTTTGCAGATGATGCTGTCATTTACCGTCATGTAAGTTATCAGATGACCAAAACCAATTGCAAAATAATTTAAACAAGGTATCTGCATGGTGCAAAAAGTGGCAACTGACTCTAAATCATGAAACATGTGAACTCATCCACATGGGCACTAAAAGGAATCAACTAAATTTCAGTTACACGATAAATAACGCAAATCTAAAGGCTGTAAACTCAACTAAATACTTGGGAATTACGAATTACTGAAATTGGAACGATCCCATAGATATTGCTATGGGCAAAGCAAAGACTGCGATTAATTGTCATAACGTATAGAAAATATAATGGGTCTACTAAAGAGACGACTAACACTATGCTTGTCCGCCCCTTCTATAGAGTACTGCTGTGCTGTGTGGTGTGGGATGTGCATCAGACTGGATTGGTGGAGGACGTCAAAGTTCAAAGAAGGGAAGCTCGTTTTTTGTTAGCGGGAAAGAAGGGTGAGAGTTCCACTGATGTGATACACGAATTGGGGTGGCAATCATTAAAACAAAAGCGTTTCTCGCTGCGGCAGGACCTTCTCATGAAATTTCGATCATCAACTTTCTCCTCAGAGTGTGAAAATATTTTGCTGGCGCGCACTTACATAGGGAGAGATAATAAAATAAGAGAAATATTTAAGTGTCCGTTTTTCACGCACGCAGTTACAGGTGGTTCGATGAACGCCCTACCAGACTCTTAACTGTGAACTGCAGAGTAACCATGTAGATGTAGAAATAGGTTTAGTCACAACGCAGCAGTGAGCCACTATTTGTAGAACGTAGTTATAGTGATCGATTTATGCTGTCTGTTCTGCTTAGCAATTAATTGTCTTTCATTAGCGACAGCTTTATTAATTATAATTTGCGTGTATTATTTTTTTGTGCGATTTTTTTATTATAACGGTCATGTCACGTGTAATGGTTGATTATTTCCTTCTGTGTTTCCTTCAGGATCATAGAGATTTTAGTGAGTCAACGGCCTTTAGTAATTGGCGAAAGATGGACCGCGCGAATAGGGCTCGATTTCAGGAAGCGAGAAATATGATGCGAGACGAGACTCCGTTAGAATCCGAATCCATTCCCACAAAACCTCCCCAGGAAGAAGTAGTAGAAGAGAAAGAGAGCATGAAACGTTATGGGTAGGCAAGCTATTACTAACAGTCAAACAAGAATGGAAAGTATAAATCTGCCAGTAAATCTATGAATGAAAGTGCGTGGGACATTCCCCCATGGGCCAAAGAATCGACGGAAGCCGATAGAAAGAAAGCAGAAGCCTGTAGAAATAAAGAAAATGCAGACAGACAAAAAGCAGAAGCCGTTCCGAAGTTAATGTTCGAAAAAGCAGAAACTGACAGGAAAAAGGAAGATGCAGACAGGGTTGAAATGAAAGAGTGTAAAAAGAAATTTCTGAAGAAACTGGAGAAGATAGAGTTTACATAAAAAATGGATAAACGTAGGTTCGAATCCTGCCTCGGGCATGGATGTGTGTGATGTCCTTATGTTAGTTAGGTTTAAGTAGTTCTAAGTTCTAGGGGACTGATGACCTTAGATGTTAAGTCCCATAGTGCTCAGAGCCATTTGAACCATTTTTTGGATAAACTTATAGATGGGGTTGAAAAAACGGGAGTGCAGTAGAAAGACTTTGCCAGGCAGAAGACAAAGTAAAGAAAGTAGAGTAAGGTAACTATTCCCTGGAGAGTAAGATAAAGTTAGGGAGCTCAAACTCAGAACTCGCTCAGAGAATGCAGAATCTAGAGGAGCGTCCACGTCCAGTTTCGGAGACAACCAATCTGACTTCCTTGTCAGAATCATAAGATTTTGTCTCACTCAAACAAGACACTGATGCCTTAAAGAAAGAAGTGAGGCGTCCGCGAGTGTCGGAACCACTCACGCCATTAGCGGTGAGTAGGAATATAAAAGTTCGTAAGTCAAATGTGGCATGCGGTACCCCAGATTGAACTGGAACAGCACCGTCTAGTGTAAGTAGAGAAGACTCGGTAGCCTCCGTACAAGCACCCAAACCAGAACAAACTTTCGATGAGAAACACGTGTATTAATATATTCTTAACGCTTAATCGGAACGGGGAAGTCAATGTGAAAACATGTTTATGTCAATTCCAAAACAGTTTGCCGTATCATTGGCCCGTTCACCGGTAAATTGTACACTATGTGATCAAAAGTTTCCGGACACTCCCAAAAACATACGTTTCTCATATAAGGTGCATTGTACTGCCACCTACTGCCAGGTACTCCATATTAGCGACCTCAGTAGTCATTACACATCGTGAGAGAGCAGAGCCGGCCGCGGTGGTCTCGCGGTTCTAGGCGCGCAGTCCGGAACCGTGCGACTGCTACGGTCGCAGGTTCGAATCCTGCCTCGGGCATGGATGTGTGTGATGTCCTTACGTTAGTTAGGTTTAAGTAGTTCTAAGTTCTAGGGGACTAATGACCACAGCAGTTGAGTCCCATAGTGCTCAGAGCCATTTTTTTTGAGAGAGCAGAATGGTGTGCTCCGCGGAACTCACGGACTTCGAACTTGGTCAGGTGATTGGGTGCCATACGTCTGTACGCGAGATTTGCACACTCCTAAACATCCCTAGGTCCACTGTTTCTGTGTGATAGTGAAGTGGAAACGAGAAGGAAAACGTACAGCACAAAAGCGTACAGGCTGACCTTGTCTGTTGACCGACAGAGACAGCCGGCCGTTGAAGAGGGTCGTAATGTGTAGTAGGCACACATCTATACAGACCATCACACAGGAATTCCAAACTGCTTCAGGATCCACTGCAAGTACTATGACAGGCGGGAGGTGAGAAAATTTGGATTTCATGGTCAAACGGTTGCTCATAAGGCACACATCACGCCACTAAATGCCAAACGACGCCTCACTTGGTGTAAGGAGCGAAAACATTGGACGACTGAACAGTGGAAAAATGTTCTGTGGAATAACAAATCACGGTACACAATGTGGCGGTCCGATGTCAGGGTGTGGGTATGGCGAATGCCCAGGAGAACGTCATATGCAGTGTGTGTAGTGCCAACAGTAAAATTCGGAGGCGGTGGTGTTACGGTGTGATCATGTTTTTTTTCCATGGAGGCTTGCACACGTTGTTGTTTTGCGTCGCACTATCACAGCACAGGCCCACATTGATGTTTTAAGCACCTTCTTGCTTCCCACTGTTGGAGAGCAATTCGAGGATGGCGACTGCATCTTTCAATACGATCGATCACCTGCTCATAACACACGGCCTGGGGAGAAGTGGTTACACGACAATAACATACCTGTAATGGAGTGGCCTGCACACAGTCCTCACCTGAATCCCATAGAACACCTTTGGGATGTTTTGGAACGCCGACTTCATGCCAGGGCTCACTCACCGACATCGATACCTCTCCTCAGCGAAGCACTCTGTGAAGAATGGGCTGCCATTCCCCAGGAAACCTTCCAGCAACTGATTTAACGTATGCCCGCGAGAGTGGAAGCTGTCATGAAGGCTAGGGGTGGGCCAACACCATATTGAATTCCAGCATTACCCGTGGAAGGCGCCACGAACTTTTAGTCATTTTCAGCCAGGTGTCCGGACACTTTTGGTTATATAGTGTATTTATGCGCAGTTATCTGAGTGATTAAGCATTTTCCATGGTTGGACCAGCTGTGCCGACATGGAATTCTTTTCGGGAATTCGGAGGGGAAACGGTTTGTTGGTCAGCGGCCGAGCTTAACAGGGTGCGTGTAAACTTAATTAAAGCTCCACTCCTGGCGGAGACACGTTTCACATCCTATGCTACTATTTTTATGAGATAATAAAGATAAACCAGCATCTCAATAAACCCATACACAAGTGCGGAATTGATACAGTTGTATTCATCATTTCGATGCCCGCAGATCACATGTGCTCACTAATTGGTGTAGAGAAGTAAGATGTACAAGCGTTTACGCTGATTTTGATTGATTCGACGAATATGAGCGAGAAGAACGTAATTCCAGGGTGGAATGTGAAAGGAAACAGTATAATAAGTATCATAACGGGGAGCACGTTAACACGAAACCAAGAAAGTGTGGTAACGGCAATAAGAACCATAACCTGAAATCCAACAGGCAGAGTCATAATCCTCGTTCGTTCAATGAGAATTTGAGTGAACAGAATATGATGCCGGCACAACTAATGGAGCGCGGAAATGATTCGCGTGAATTAGCTAACACTTACCAACCCGTTAACAGGGAGAAGCCATCAGGCCTAACTAAATATGGGACAGCAAGCAGGTGTAGATGAGGGCCAGGTCTGCAGTTCTATATCTACATCTACATCTACATGGGTACTCTGCAAATCACATTTAAGTGCCTGGCACAGGGTTCATCGAACCACCTTCACAATTCTCTATTATTCCAATCTCGTATAGCGTGCGTAAAGAATGAACACCTATATCTTTCCGTACGTGCTCTAATTTCCCTTATTTTATCGTGGTGATCGTTCCGCCCTATGTAGCTCGGTGTCAACAAAATATTTTCGCATTCAGAGGAGAAAGTTGGTGATTGGAATTTCGTGAGAAGATTCCGTCGCAACGAAAAACACCTTTCTTTTAATGATTTCTAGCCCAAATCCTGTATCATTTCTTTGACACTCTCTCCCATATTTCGCGATAATACAAAACGTGCTGCCTTTCTTTGAACTTTTTCGATGTGCTCCGTCAGTCCTACCTGGTAAGGATCCCACACCGCGCAGCAGTATTCTAAAAGAGGACGGGCAAGCGTAGTGTAGGCAGTCTCCTTAGCAGGTCTGTTACATTTTCTAAGCATCCTGCCAATAAGACGAAGCCTTTGGTTAGCCTTCCCCACAACATTTTCTATGTGTTCTTTCCAATGTAAGTTTTTCGTAATTGTAATACCTAGGTATTTAGTTGAATTTACGGCTTTTAGATTAGACTGATTTATCGTGCAACCGAAGTTTAACGAGTTCCTTTTCGCACTAATGTGGATGACCTCACAATTTTCGTTATTTAGGGTCAACTGCCACTTTTCGCACCATTCAGATATTTTTTCTAAATCGTTTTGAAGTTTGTTTTGATCTTATGATGACCTTATTAGTCGATAAACGACAGCGTCATCTGCAAACAACCGAAGATGGCTGCTCAGATTGTCTCCCAAATCGTTTATATAGATAAGGAACAGCAAAGGGCCTATAACACTACCTTGGGGAACGCCTGAAATCACTTCTGTTTTACTCGATGACTTTCTGTCAATTACTACGAAGTGTCATCTCTGACAGGAAATCGCAAATCCAGTCACATAACTGAGACGATATTCCATAAGCACGCAATTTTACTAGGAGCCGCTTTTGTGGTACAGTGCCAAAAGCCTTCTGGAAATCCAGGAATACGCAATCGATCTGAAATCCCTTGTCAATAGCAATCAGAACTTCATGTGAATAAAGAGCTAATTGTGTTTCACAGGAACGATATTTTCTAAACCCATGTTGACTGTGTGTCAATAGACCTTTTTCTCCGAGGTAATTCATAATGTTCGAACACAATATATGTTCTAAAATACTGCTGCATATCGATGTTAACGATATGGGCCTGTAATTTAGTGGAGTACTCCTACTACCTTTCTTGAATATTGGTGCGACCTGTGTAGCTCTCCAGTCTTTGGGTACGGATCTTTCGTCGAGCGAACGGTTGTATATGATTGTTAACTATGGAGCTAATGCATCAGCATACTCCGAAAGGAACGTAACTGGTATACAGTCTGGACCAGAAGACTTGCTTTTATTAAGTGAATTGAGTTGCTTCACTACTCCGAGGATATTTTCTTCTACGTTACTCATGTTGGCAGCTGTTCTCGATTCGAATTCTGGAATATTTACTTCTTCTTTTGTTTTCGCATCCTAAGATATGAAGAAGTTAGGGACGAGTTACTGGTAGAAGTAGGCAATGCCGAAGAACCGATGTACTCTATTTTCGAGATTAATACAAAGAAACAGAAAATATCTGCTGGTTTGGACCCTGGTAGTGTCGTAAACGGGGTATCAGAAACTTTATTTCGAGAATGAAAAAAAAAGGGTTGCTTTTCCTCTGCAAAAGAACAAGTGTGAACGGTGCTATTCCTGATAAAACCGTTGAAATAAAGAAAAAAGTGCGGTTTGCTTTCAGTTGCGAGGGTATGGAGTTTGTCACCAGCGCATTAATCATCCCACATTTGACATCTGACGTCATACTAGGTTTATAGTTCAAGTGTCAGTATGCCGTGATGATAGACACGAAGCGAGGCGCAATTACACTCGCCATATGAGACAATAAAAGCATCTTGTATTTCAGAGGACGGGAAAATGGCTGCAGTATGTATCGTTGTCTCATAATTTCCGAGACACATTCAAAGACGTATCGCCGTGCTTAAACATCTCTCACCCGCGGTCACGCAGGACAGCACAGCATTGAATTTCTAGAGCACGGCGAAATCCTCCGTGTCACTGACGACGAAGTCGGTGAAATGCAGGATATCCCGCCAGAAAGCAATGGAGAATTAAGACAGATTTAATAGAACATATGGGCGTGTTAAGACCGGCTTACCACTAAAAGAAAATTAGTGGATATAAGAATGAATTTTTGACAGGTTGAATTAGACCCGAACTGCACGCAGTACTCAGTCTTCCTGTGTTATGGGAGGTGTACCTAGTTAAAGAGTTCCATTCGGGCGGTCCAATTTCTCTTGTGTTTTCACACGTGCCTGGGACAGAGCTCTGAACGATGAGATCAAAGGACTCGTCACAGAATATATCAACGATATATTGTTCGCTGCCACGACCTGGGACGAACATAACCGCTATGCCAGACAGCTTCTGCAAACTATACAAGAAGTTGGTCTCATGGTCAATTTGGAAAACCCGTTTTTGGGACGTCAGAAATAGATTTCCTAGGTCATCGAATATCCAGATTTGGTGTACTTCCGATTGAAGATAAGCTGAGGGCTATCATGGGAATCCCTACACAAGCGACTAAGAAGTATCTTAAGAATCTATTAAGTGTTGTACATTGGAAATAAGAGAGAATTTTTGCTGTTGACGCGTTTGTTCGCAAATGTGCACGTTCTCGTCCATGTCGATTTGAGTTTACCTTTCTGCGTAGCAACAGACTACAGCAGAACTGTGAAACGCCCCCTTAGAAAAAGTAATGAATTACTGTGCTGATAAACCGCTTACATTATTTGATTTTCAAACAGCTGAGCGGAACTGAACGTACTCAGACATTTCGCTCCTTACCTATTCTGATCAACACTAATCTGACACACAATATTTTTAGCGCAACGCAATCTGACTTTCAATAATCCCTACAAAAGAATGGCCCTGACTAACATTAACCTATACCTTTCACAAATCACTTGACTCACAAAAATCTTCGTTACTCGAACTACTGCAATACAGCGAGCGCCACTACTGCCAGCTAAATAAAAGATTCAAACTACTGAAGGCACTAACTACTGATAGGCATAGTTAGCAAATGAAAGATTTTGATAGAGAATAAACAATGTATTTACCTTAATAGTGTTCAAAAGTCATACTATATATATCAGTTCATGACATCCAGTGTTACAAATTTACTCTCTCTGATGGACACGTGCAGATCATCCGCTCTCATAACTCCGCCATCTCACTACCCACATCCACCACTGCTGGCGGTTCACCTCCAACTGCGCAACGCTACGCGCTGTTAACAGCCAACTGCCCAACGCTACAATGGCGAGTATTACAACAATGCCGACCAGCCACAGACTGCAAACAGCACAGCCAGTGATTTTCATACAGAGTGCTACGTGGCGTTACCAATATAAAAACCGAAACAGCCTACTTACAACTGGAGTAGGTACAGAAACCTTTCAGGAGATAGATATCGACGGAGCAACTCATCCCGGAACAATTGCGTTTGGCAACAGGGTGCTCGGCAAGGGTGAAAGGAACTACTCCGTTTCGGAACTTGAGGCGTTTTCGAAAGATTTAGGCACTACTTCCAAGAGAGAACTGCGATAGTGTACATAGATAACAAGGCCCTAGAGTTCCCTTTGACTGCCAAACTGACGCATGACTGGGTCTTCCGCTGGGCGCTCTATCTGCGAGAGTTCTCTTTCCAGATACGGCACATTCCGGGTAGAGATACTATTGTGTCCAACGCTTTGTGTAGCTCACCGATCGGCCCAACCAAAGGCACTGAACAGGAGATTCATGAGAATAGGTTTGATATCCTACATCTCACGCGTCTTCCGTTCGAAAATTATACATGAGATGTCCTTCAGAACATTAACGAGGAACGAGATAAGGTTGAACTCCTGAAGGGTATCAAGAAAAAAATAAAGGACAAAGACCTTCTGGCAGTCAGGCAGCTCTACCTACTCCATAACGATGTGCTCTTCCGTAGGAGGAATCTAAATGACTCGAGTTGGGTAGTATGTATACCAGAAGATGTAATAAACAACTGATTTGGTACACCCACCTCAGTACGTGCATTACGAACATGGGAGATATCCCAGTAAATTGAAGGAATCAGTGTACTTTAACAGTATAGACAGGAGGGGGAAGAAGGTGTTGACGTCAACAACGCTTGCCGTCCCTTCTTCCCCGCTAATACCGAAGAAGTTAGGGAATACGCTGCCACAGACTTTAGGGCCCTACTATGAGTACAAACAGGGAACCCTCGAAGCCGTGGAAATCGCCTCAACGTACATAACTCTTGCGCCACTAAAAAAGGCGATTGGGAAGTCTGTCTCTAAGGCTTTTAGAAGAGACTTCTTAGGTGTGGTAGGGTATGTGAAACGTGTTCTCTCGGACAAAGGGAAATAATTTGTCTCTAAACACTGAAAGATCGTTTTGTGCCGGAATAGAGTCACAGGCATCGGTATCGCTTGATACCACCCTCAAACAAACTACGCAGAAAGGCTGATGCATGAATCAGGTAAACTGTTACGCATCTGTTGCAACGAAAGACATACCACTTGGGATGCGTAAAAGACTTCACGGGTCAACAAAAGATTCGGAACAAAAGTGTTGCTGAACCTCGACCCAGCTGCGCGGGATTAGCCGAGCGGTCTGTGGCGCTGCAGTCTTGGACTATGCGGCTGGTCCCGGCGGAGGTTCGAGTCCTCCCTCATGCATGGGTGTGTGTGTTTGTCCTTAGGATAATTTAGGTTAAGTAGTGTGTAAGCTTAGGGACTAATGACCTTGGGCCAGCCAAAGTGGCCGTGCGGTTAAAGGCGCTGCAGTCTGGAACCGCAGGACCGCTACGGTCGCAGGTTCGAATCCTGCCTCGGGCATGGATGTTTGTGATATCCTTAGGTTAGTTAGGTTTAACTAGTTCTAAGTTCTAGGGGACTAATGACCTCAGCAGTTGAGTCCCATAGTGCTCAGAGCCATTTTAATGACCTTGGCAGTTAAGTCCCATAAGATTTCACACACATTTGATCATTTTTGAACCGTGACCCAGAGGACCAGATAAGAGATGTGGTTCTTTTACCACCACAGCAGCCACCACGGTATAAGCGTATCATCGAGGAAGTAATTGCGAACATTACAAAAGCGGTGCTTCAACGACAGTGCAGAAGCGATAAAAATACCAGACAACTTTTCTTTTTTCCTGGGCAGGAAGTCCTAATGAGAAATCACCGCTTCTCTTACAAAGCGAAGAATAAGACACGCAAATTTTAGTCACTGAACGTTGAACCATTACGTAAAGCGAGTGCTCTTCAAAAATGCGGCTGTGTTGGAAACTCTAAGGACAAAAAGACTCATTGGGACGGTCAGTTCTGAAACAAAGACTTGCACCAGACGAACGGTCTACCCGACGGGAGGCCCTCGTCACACGACATTTCATTTCTCAAAATAATACGTTAATATGTACTTTTCTTTAGTCACAAATTATACAAAGCAGTAGATATAGTTTTCTATTCCTATTAATGTTCTGTGTTCTAAGTGTTCAGTGTTTGCAGTGTTTTAGCTTTCGTGTGGGGTTGCTCTGTGGATAGCCCTACAGTTGTTTGTTTGGTTTTTGCGGGAATCTTGCGATGTTTTGCGTGTAGCTTTTGGGAGGCACCTGTGTCAGTGTACACACATGATGTTGTGTACTTTGTGACGCCAATGCAGTGGAAGTTCTGCTCTCTACAACATGTTAAAACTTGTTTTTGCACTGTTTTAGTGGTAAGTTGTAGCGGCAAGCCACGAGAAGTACTGGCGGAAACAAAGTGGACCGCACTACTGATGGATGAGCAATGTTTTTGTTAGAGAGGTATTAGAAACTACCGCAGAAGGTAATGTGCTATCTTGTTTCGTTTCCTTCGCGTGTAAAACTCCGATCTACTCTGAAAACGATTCCTTCTCTTTGAGTATATATGTCTGTTAGATCTTGTGCTTTGAACCATTTGCAATTGTGAATCGGCAGCAATTTTCCTTTTTTTTGTGAAAGACACATGTTCTCACCCACGTTTTATGAGCATTGTGGAGAGGCGTTTGGCCTGGTGTAATTATTGTTTAGGGGAATGTTTTGGAGTCCTTCACTCACAGCATAACTCGCCATAAGTTTAACACTTACTTGCACTGAAGGTGGAGAAATAGGATTTATTTGCTTTTCTTCACCAGCAGTTTCTTGATTTTATACTTTTTGGTTTGATTAATCTAATCAGTAACAAATTTCTTTTGCCACTATTGTACTGTCAACTCAGTCTCTTCCACACGTCTAACTTTAGGGTTTAGAAAGGAAGAGACGATGTGTAGTACTTGAACGAAATTTCGACGTGTTTCAAGAAGCCATGGCATTCAGTAGCAGCTGGAAGAGAGATTTCCGCGACACCTGTGATGATGATCAGCGGACAATGGTGACGCCCACGCAGCCTGTTTACTTCGGTCTTAATCCTTGGCGGAAGCCACGGAGAGGCAAGTGTTGCATCATGCCTGCGGGCGCTGTTTCTAAGCGATCAACTCATCTCTTTTCAGCATCTCTTCGGCGCTACTAACTGGTTTGCCACCCGACCACGATCAGCGGTCATGAACCCGCAGAGGTAGTGTTCTAGAAAAGTATCAGTACAAGTGTTCATACAGATACATATTTAGTTAATTCCACACTGCAACCTGACGTGAACAATACATTGCACGGCAACCGTTCTTTTCATAAATCATTGTACTACATAATTTTTCAATTGTAAAGATCCTATGGCCCTCGAATTACATTATGTTTAGTCAATAAGTTTGCTATTTTAATTGAGCACAAAGATGCCCCCTATGTCTAATGAGAAAAAATTTTATTGAGTTATATTTTTAACCTAATGCTCATAGAAGCCGAAATTATAAATATCGTTTAGGGAGCGTATTTAAATGTTAATGATCAGCTCACGTTAATCTGCAAGGGCAGCACAAGAAAAAAGAAAAGAGAAACTTAGACCCACTGAAATGCACAAGTTTTGTTAATCGAATATTATTACGTAACATAATCCAATTATGCAAATCCTGCTATGAAGAGCCAAATGTAACTTTACCATGATCTAGGCACAAAGATTCCATGTATGATTCAATGTCTTGCAAATTATTGCTCGTAATAACAGAAAAGGAGTAAATGATACTCTCTTGTGTATTACACTCCTGGAAATTGAAATAAGAACACCGTGAATTCATTGTCCCAGGAAGGGGAAACTTTATTGACACATTCCTGGGGTCAGATACATCACATGATCGCACTGACAGAACCACAGGCACATAGACACAGGCAACAGAGCATGCACAATGTCGGAACTAGTACAGTGTATATCCACCTTTCGCACCAATGCAGGCTGCTATTCTCCCATGGAGACGATCGTAGAGATGCTGGATGTAGTCCTGTGGAACGGCTTGCCATGCCATTTCCACCTGGCGCCTCAGTTGGACCAGCGTTTGTGCTGGACGTGCAGACCGCGCGAGACGACGCTTCATCCAGTCCCAAACATGCTCAATGGGGGACAGATCCGGAGATCTTGCTGGCCAGGGTAGTTGACTTACACCTTCTAGAGCACGTTGGGTGGCACGGGATACATGCGGACGTGCATTGTCCTGTTGGAACAGCAAGTTCCCTTGCCGGTCTAGGAATGGTAGAACGATGGGTTCGATGACGGTTTGGATGTACCGTGCACTATTCAGTGTCCCCTCGACGATCACCAGTGGTGTACGGCCAGTGTAGGAGATCGCTCCCCACACCATGCTGCCGGGTGTTGGCCCTGTGTGCCTCGGTCGTATGCAGTCCTGAATGTGGCGCTCACCTGCACGGCGCCAAACACGCATACGACCATCATTGGCACCAAGGCAGAAGTGACTCTCATCGCTGAAGACGACACGTCTCCATTCGTCCCTCCATTCACGCCTGTCGCGACACCACTGGAGGCGGGCTGCACGATGTTGGGGCGTGAGCGGAAGACGGCCTAACGGTGTGCGGGACCATAGCCCAGCTTCATGGAGACGGTTGCGAATGGTCCTCGCCGATACCCCAGGAGCAACAGTGTCCCTAATTTGCTGGGAAGTGGCGGTGCGGTCCCCTACGGCACTGCGTAGGATCCTACGGTCTTGGCGTGCATCCGTGCGTCGCTGCGGTCCGGTCCCAGGTCGACGGGCACGTGCACCTTCCGCCGACCACTGGCGACAACATCGATGTACTGTGGAGACCTCACGCCCCACGTGTTGAGCAATTCGGCGGTACGTCCACCCGGCCTCCCGCATGCCCACTATAAGCCCTCGCTCAAAGTCCGTCAACTGCACATACGGTTCACGTCCACGCTGTCGCGGCATGCTACCAGTGTTAAAGACTGCGATGGAGCTCCGTATGCCACGGCAAACTGGCTGACACTGACGGCGGCGGTGCACAAATGCTGCGCAGCTAGCGCCATTCGACGGCCAACACCGCGGTTCCTGGTGTGTCCGCTGTGCCGTGCGTGTGATCATTGCTTGTACAGCCCTCTCGCAGTGTCCGGAGCAAGTATGGTGGGTCTGACACACCGGTGTCAATGTGTTCTTTTTTTCCATTTCCAGGAGTGTATTAATATGATACACGGCCTACGTTTCCCACAAAAAATACTTTTGCTCACAGATAACTTTGTGAGCTATCGAATCTGTGGCAATGGCACTCTACTGCAACTTCATTTATCATACAGTGACTGTGTCCTACTATTTACATTAATTGCTTACTCTTGATGGAAGACTGCTATGAATTCTTTTTACTTTGTGTACTGCATACTCGGTTCGCTAGACAAACAATCAAACAGCTCGTATTAATGAGTTTTATTAAAAAAGACAATTACAGGTACTTAACCTTGAGATGTGTCGCAAGCAAAGGGCGATATGCAAAATAATCGGACTTCTTCAGAATCGACAAACACAATTCTATGCTACATAGAGATAGCTAACGAAGTGACTAACGTTGACGCTGCTATCGAAGTGTGCTTCCACCTGTTGGGCACGGCGCTTATATCTTCTTCACTTAGGGACCACTGCTGTTTCGTTGTCGTCCTGGAATGAGGTCGGTCAGCGTTCGATTGGCTGACCTCATAGCCGTCTCTTCTCTTTCGTTTCCGACTGGCGTGCCGGCACTGACATTTCGCTGTGACGCTTTGGATTTTGTATGCCGATGGGAACTTAACTTCGAGGAAAGTTTCTCCTTGCTTATCTTATCACTAATTCATAGCGATTGAAAATAGATTACAAGGAAGATTAATTCTTTAGAATTTCAGGAGTACCAGGGGGTGTCGTGACGATGATGATTAGTGACATGTCGCTATGCGACCTTTAATAATTGCATTGTGTGTTGTATTGACCGGAACTTTCTGGAAGGAGGACAGGGTAGGTGTGGGCGAAATTCTGTGTTCGCTAAGATTCCCCGCTGATGGGAAAAGAGGTATGTGGCCACCCATATGCTTTAGGCTTCCTGTGGTTGAATAGCGAGATGTTCCCAGAAATTTTCGCGAGGGCGGGCTAATCCGCGTGAGGCAGAGGGCTGAGAGGGCTATTCTCGGACGATGGTACCGCTAGCCACCTTTCTGCTGCGTGATGAGCTGTTCTTGTGGTGGCTCCTGAAGTCCTTGAGGAACGCAGTTGGGCGTTTCTTGGAAGCTGAGGGGAAGCCACATCCATATTTTCGCACACGGGTTGGGAAACGAGCGACTTTTTGCACGGTAAATGTGCAGCCAATAAGGAAATAGAGCATCGCCTACTGCCAAATTCTGATTAGTCTACGGCAATACCAAAGGCGTGAACTGGAAAATTTTGGAAGACCTTCCCTGTAAAGTAACGGGGAAAAAGAAATTCACGCTTGTCATGGTGGAACACCCAGGAGACGGGCTCCCTCAGTGTGTGAGAGCAGAAGAAAGTGATTTCGAAAGGAGTCGGGGAGCAGGCAGATTATTGGGCGGTTCTATCAGGCACGGCAGAGCGGGGTCTTTCCCGAGAGCTTATGAGTGGTGCCCGGTCCAGCCAGGCGCTTCTTGTTGTTGTTACGAGTTAAATGCTGCGAACAACGTTTGCGCTAATTGTAGTCTGTGCGGATCTCAACTTGCGAGCGCTTTCCACAACATGTGTTGTTGCCGTTTGGCTCAGAGTTTGTATTACGAAGATGGTGTTCTGAGCTTCGCCGATGTTGCTGCATTTGTGAGCTGCGTTGGCTTTGATAAGCACTGGACCTACCAATGTCTTGTAGAATCCATGTCAGGCAGAATCGCTGCTGTATTGCATTCCGAAGATGGACATGAAGAGCGTGTAGGGCAGTGAACATAAATGAATTTGATGAAGACGGAAGGAGTGGACACTTTGAACATGTGTTCTCACTTTGAACTTAGTAAATATTCTTTCATTAAAACGTCAGTAATATAGTTTAGTCACTTATATATATGGTCATCTATCGTTTATTTTTATGAAGAATCTGCCCACAAATTTTATAGCGTTTGAAGTTGAACTCATTGTAAATATCGGTCTTATCATGATAACTCCCAGGAAACTTCGAAAGAGGGAAAGGAAGCTAACGGTAACGAAAGTTAGGGACGTGATTATCAGGTGTGATTTTATCCTTAAAAACAAGTGAAGCCTCCCGAAACGTAGTATTATGCTTAACTTGTTTCTGGGGCAATATATCTCCGATAGAAGTTTGAAGGTTTAGTGAGTGTATGTATGTATGTTTGTTACTGTGTGTAACTGACATATAATGCAGTGTACTTGCTTGGTTAAGAAACGTAGGTTTATTCATTTGTATCGTATCAGCTGCAAGGAACAGAAGAAGTAAGAACAAGGATGCCTTAAAGGTAACACATGATGTTAGATACCATCAGGGACTGGGAAAATAACATTTAAATATTTCGTGTACCACGATATTGTGCTAATATCTCCCTCATGTGAGGTGTGCACAGGACACCATAAATACTCCATCAGATTTTCCGAAAACGTCGCGTTTCATTGCTAGCAAGCTACTTGTTTTAGACTCACGTAGTCAGAGCACGCATTTTATGTTACACCAAGAAAAGAAACACAGGAAAGACCAATCCATTCCAGAGGGAGCACAAACTTCGGATTGCATAAAGAATGAAAACGAAAATATCATCAACAATTTACTTACGTTGTTGTGGCCTTGCGTGTGCAACTGCTTACTATTTTCATGTGATGTAGACTAGTTTCCTTGCAATCACAAATAACGTCACTGAATTTCAGTCTAAGGAACAGTCTGATAGGGAATGAATTCTTCCTTCAAGGAATCCTGTGCAGAATTAAGCCTTGTGATATTTTGTGAAGTACACGTTATCAGAATATTCTTAGAAGATCGCTACTGTATGTTATTCAGCTAATTTGTGATTTCGTTACAGTTCCCAGAACGAATTTTTCACTCAGCAGCGGAATGTACGCCGATATGAAACTTCCTGGTAGGTTAAAGCTGCGCACTGGACCGCGCTTTTCCTTACGCGGGCAAATTCCCTACCAAAAGAGTACATGCCCGCGAAATGCAAAGGTCCCGTGTTCCAGTCTCGGTCCGGCACTCAGTTTTAATATGCCAGGAAGTATCATAGCAGTTTATTGAGAGAATAAAACAAAACAAACAAACACCGTCCGAACAGGCTGTAAAGGCCCAACGGTACCGTCCTGCCGTCGTGTCATCCTCAGCCCTTAGGCGTCTCTGGATGCAGATGGGCATGTGATCAGTAAACGCTCTCCCAGCCGTTGGCATGTTTCGTGAACAGCTCCGCTATTTCTCAGTCAAGTAGCTCCTCAACTAGCCTCACAAGCACTGAGTGCACCCCGCTTGCCAACAGCGCTCGGCAGACCCGGATGGTGACCCAGCCAAGTGTCAGCCAAGTCCCACAGCTTTGAACTTTGGTTATCTGACGGGAATCGGTAATAACACTGCGGCAAAGCCATTGGCTTATTGAAAGAATGGCGTAAGATATCTGGAGTTAGATGACTGTCTCAGTGTGATTCAGTTCTTTCACTGACACACTATTATACTAGTATAAGCTTTATTGCTGAAAAGGGTGTCAAATGTTCAAGGTATCGATGACAGATGATAACCTATTCAGACCATTATTTTGCCCTTTTTCGTTGTTGGCGGATTGTTTTCGCAGGTTTCCCTTATTCTGCGTTTTTGTAGTGGCGCTTTGTATCACGACAGTGAAGAGAAGCCGAAGTTAGTATTATTCTCTCTGCTTCCTTCTAAATTGAAGTACGCTATATACAGCTACAGGAATGACTTCCGCTATGCTCTTTTGCGTTCGCTAATTACTCTTCTTTTATCAGTTTTCGCTGAACGTTATGCGTACAGAAAAACGTTTCTTGATCTTAATTTACAAGCAAAGGAAGTTCTTAGAAAGTAAAGAACGAAGGCTCACATTTTACGGAACATTAGAAGTAATTCTTCACTTGGAGTATGACGCTGTCCTGTTCGAACGCGTCATTTTAATCTGCCGAGAATCTTCGTGGAACAATTAATTTTAAGCACTGTTTATCCGTAACGATATTGCACGGATTCCAGATGAAGTACTGGGCTAAGAATTTTTTATTTATACGTAATTCTTTCTCGGAAGCACAGACTGACCTTTGGTTTTGGTCAGTCAACGGTGATATGACAGTATGTACTGATCTGACGCTAATATTATACTAATGTTGTGGAGCAATGGTTCTTAGGTGGTGGTTATAGTTGTCCACTACAACTTAAGACAACTGCTGATGATGGAATTTAATACAAACAAATTAACGTTTGAATAGGGCTTCGCCACTAGGCATTTTCATCTAGAAAAGAATGAAAGAAAATTCGTATTACCTTCATGTCTATGTCAGAACAACGGGTGTTTTATTGAAGTTAGGTGGTTATGGTATTTTTCGTGTTATGAAGGTTATTTCTTATTTGGGTTTGGCTGCACGTCCATTGATGTGTTGCTATGATGGTTGTACCATGAGACACGGTAAAACATTTGTTATCAGTGAACAAATTGCTTTTGTTGCTTTAAGAGCATGTAATATCAGCGAAAGTTTCCACCTACGATTATCATAAGTCGTTCACATATTAAAATGCTAATTATCCATATCTGTACAATATCCCAAAAATAATTCATATGAAAACTGAAGTCAACACGTCGCTCTTAACGGAACAAAATCGAAAGATGTAAAGGCAATTTCGGGAGTACCCCAAGGATGTGTGAGAGGACCGTTACTGTTTACAGTGTATAAATGATCTAATAGAATGCGTTGGAAGCTCTTTAAGGCTGTTCGCAGATGATGCGGTTGTCTATAAGTTGGTGGCAGCACCAGAAGACAATAAAGATTTGCAGAAGGACGTAAAAAAGATTGATGAATGGTGCAGTTGACCCTGGACGTATGTAAATGTAACATATTGCATATACATACGAAAAGAAATCCACTACTTATAAATACAATGTTGATGACAAATTGCTAGAAATAGTAACATCAGGAAAGTATTTACAGTTATCAATCCGGAACAGCCTTAAGTGGAGCGACCACATAAAAAAGATGTAGTAGGAGAAGCAGATGCCGGACTGAGATTAATCGGAAGAATCTTGAAGAAATGAAATTCATCCACTGTGGAAGTGGCTTATAAGGCGCGTTTTCGACCGATTCTTGAGTACTGTTCATCAGTCTGGGCTCATTACCAGGTAGGGGAAATCCACCGAAGAGTGACGCGTTACGTCACGGGATTGTCTGGTAGGGGCAAGAGTGTTACCAACGTGCTCAACAAATTCCATTGTCAGACGCTACAAGAGAGGCGTTGTGCATCACACAGAGGTTTACTATTGAAAGTTCTGGAGAGTACTTTCCAGGAGGAGTCGGGAATATATTACTTCCTCCTACATACGTCTGCAGAAACGAAAATAACGAGAAATTAGGGCTAATTCAGAGGCTTACCGACAATCATTCTTCCCAAGCGCCATTCATAAATGGAACAAGGACGGGGAGATCAATTGCTGGTATCATAAGTGCACTCCGCCACGCACCGTCACGTGGTTTGCGGAGTATTGATGTAGGGTACATAGCAAAATGTAATTTTCTCATAGAATTACCGGTGAAGATATTTCTTAGAAATCCGGGAATGGTGCAACATATTTTACGGGATATTAAAAGTAATGCTTCAAGCGTAGCACGACGCTCTCGTATTTGAACCTGCCATTTAAGTCTGCCGAGAATCTTCGTGGAGCAATCGTGCTGAGAAGATTAAAAGAATTATTTTTCAACGTACGACGTTGTAGGGATCGCAGACGACATTCTGGTGCTTCAGAATGGACTTCAAATCTTTTACTTACACGTGATTCTTCCTCAGAGCAAAACCTGGCCTTAGAGTTTGATCACTCAACCCTATGTCAGTCTCTACGTTACACCAATGACTGTCTCTACTTATCTGACGCTAATGTTATACTGAAGTTATGGGGTTAATAGCTCTTCTTAGGTGTCGTAACACGTATTCTCTTCCACAATTTTAGCTCCTTTATTTCCTTCGCACACTGTCGGACAACTGTTCAAAGTGCAAGTATATATGACACACACTCCTGGAAATTGAAATAAGAACACCGTGAATTCATTGTCCCAGGAAGGGGAAACTTTATTGACACATTCCTGGGGTCAGATACATCACATGATCACACTGACAGAACCACAGGCACATAGACACAGGCAACAGAGCATGCACAATGTCGGCACTAGTACAGTGTATATCCACCTTTCGCAGCAATGCAGGCTGCTATTCTCCCCGATCGTAGAGATGCTGGATGTAGTCCTGTGGAACGGCTTGCCATGCCATTTCCACCTGGCGCCTCAGTTGGACCAGCGTTCGTGCTGGACGTGCAGACCGCGTGAGACGACGCTTCATCCAGTCCCAAACATGCTCAATGGGGGACAGATCCGGAGATCTTGCTGGCCAGGGTAGTTGACTTACACCTTCTAGAGCACGTTGGGTGGCACGGGATACATGCGGACGTGCATTGTCCTGTTGGAACAGCAAGTTCCCTTGCCGGTCTAGGAATGGTAGAACGATGGGTTCGATGACGGTTTGGATGTACCGTGCACTATTCAGTGTCCCCTCGACGATCACCAGTGGTGTACGGCCAGTGTAGGAGATCGCTCCCCACACCATGATGCCGGGTGTCGGCCCTGTGTGCCTCGGTCGTATGCAGTCCTGATTGTGGCGCTCACCTGCACGGCGCCAAACACGCATACGACCATCATTGGCACCAAGGCAGAAGCGACTCTCATCGCTGAAGACGACACGTCTCCATTCGTCCCTCCATTCACGCCTGTCGCGACACCACTGGAGGCGGGCTGCACGATGTTGGGGCGTGAGCGGAAGACGGCCTAACGGTGTGCGGGACCGTACCCAGCTTCATGGAGACGGTTGCGAATGGTCCTCGCCGTATACCCCAGGAGCAACAGTGTCCCTAATTTGCTGGGAAGTGGCGGTGCGGTCCCCTACGGCACTGCGTAGGATCCTACGGTCTTGGCGTGCATCCGTGCGTCGCTGCGGTCCGGTCCCAGGTCGACGGGCACGCGCACCTTCCGCCGACCACTGGCGACAACATCGATGTACTGTGGAGACCTCACGCCCCACGTGTTGAGCAATTCGGCGGTACGTCCACCCGGCCTCCCGCATGCCCACTATAAGCCCTCGCTCAAAGTCCGTCAACTGCACATACGGTTCACGTCCACGCTGTCGCGGCATGCTACCAGTGTTAAAGACCGATGGAGCTCCGTATGCCACGGCAAACTGGCTGACACTGACGGCGGCGGTGCACAAATGCTGCGCAGCTAGCGCCATTCGACGGCCAACACCGCGGGTCCTGGTGTGTCCGCTGTGCCGTGCGTGTGATCATTGCTTGTACAGCCCTCTCGCAGTGTCCGGAGCAAGTATGGTGGGTCTGACACACCGGTGTCAATGTGTTCTTTTTTCCATTTCCAGGAGTGTATAATGGAATGTATTTACACGCATTCTTCTTGGGATGTGATTTTTTTTCTCTTTCGATGAGCGGAGAGCAGTTTCGAAGCTTTTTGGTCAAATTATTTACTTGACAATAAAAATAGACACCGCAGAGTTGCAGTAGCGAGTGCATGTGAAGGGCGCATTACTTTAGTATTGCTTGGTGTCAATCTTTTATCTTGAAAAATCTCTTTGTGGAATTGTTTGTTCTCCCCACGAGTCAATTAACAGTTCTCATCACATGAGTAAAAATGTTTTGTTTAAGGTTGTTGTATGTTTCCCAGATTTTGATGAAGTAATGAGGCGTACCCATCCACCAAATATTTCTTTGCTTTTATGAAAATAAGAAAAAAGATTAAAAAAATTTCCTCAGCAAGAATCGAGGCCACGATCCTCGAATTACCGTTCCGTAGTACGACAGACATGGGACCCGTGGTCTAGGGTAGCGTCTTTGATTCATAATCAAAAACGTCTTCGGTCCCGGGTTCGATCCCCGTCGCTGTCTAAATTTTGATAAATAATCAGCATTGGAGGCCGAAGACTTCCGGCATAAGAAGTCAGCCTCATTCTGCCAACGGCCTTGTCAAAGAGGGCGGAGGAGCGGATAGAAGTTCAGGGCACTCTCTTGTCCTAGGGGTGGGAAATTACCCCTAAAGGCGGAAGAATCAGCAATGATCAACGACGTGAGGATGCAGAAACCACAATGGAAACCACTGCATTAAAGACACGTAACGTGTATCCACAGGACATGTGGCCTGTAATTGAAGAAGTATCATGATGATCTCTCCATTGGCAAAAGATTCCGGAATAGTCCCCCATTCAGATCTCCGGGAGGGGACTGCCAAGGGGGAGGTTACCATGAGAAAAAGATTGAATAATCTTCGAAAGGATAACGTTCTACGAGTCGGGGCGTGGAATGTCAGGAGCTTGAACGTGGTAGGGAAACTAGAAAATCTGAAAAGCGAAATGCAAAGGCTCAATCTAGATATAGTAGGGGTCAGTGAAGTGAAGTGGAAGGAAGACAAGGATTTCTGGTCAGATGAGTATCGGGTAATATCAACGGCAGCAGAAAATGGTATAACAGGTGTAGGATTCGTTATGAATAGGAAGGTAGGGCAGAGGGTGTGTTACTGTGAACAGTTCAGTGACCGGGTTGTTCTAATCAGAATCGACAGCAGACCAACACCGACAACGATAGTTCAGGTATACATGCCGACGTCGCAAGCTGAAGATGAACAGATAGAGAAAGTGTATGAGGATATTGAAAGGGTAATACAGTATGTAAAGGGGGACGAAAATCTAATAGTCATGGGCGACTGGAATGCAGTTGTAGGGGAAGGAGTAGAAGAAAAGGTTACAGGAGAATATGGGCTTGGGACAAGGAATGAAAGAGGAGAAAGTCTAATTTAGTTCTGTAACAAGTTTCAGTTAGTAATAGCGAATACCCTGTTCAAGAATCACAAGAGGAGGAGGTATACTTGGAAAAGGCCGGGAGATACGGGAAGATTTCAATTTTTTTACATCATGGTCAGACAGAGATTCCGAAATCAGATACTGGATTTTAAGGCGTCCCCAGGAACAGATATAGACTCAGATCACAATATAGTAGTGATGAAGAGTAGGCTGAAGTTCAAGACATTAGTCAGGAAGAATCAATATGCAAAGAAGTGGGATACGGAAGTACTAAGGAATGACGAGATACGTTTGAAGTTCTCTAACGCTATAGATACAGCAATAAGGAATAGCGCAGTAGGCAGTACAATTGAAGAGGAATGGACATCTCTAAAAAGGGCCATCACAGAAGTTGGGAAGGAAAACATAGGTACAAAGAAGGTAGCTGCGAAGAAACCATGGGTAACAGAAGAAATACTTCAGTTGATTGATGAAAGGAGGAACTACAAACATGTTCCGGGAAAATCAGGAATACAGAAATACAAGTCGCTGAGGAATGAAATAAATAGGAAGTGCAGGGAAGCTAAGACGAAATGGCTGCAGGAAAAATGTGAAAACATCGAAAAAGATATGATTGTCGGAAGGACAGACTCAGCATACAGGAAAGTCAAAACAACCTTTGGTGACATTAAAAGCAACGGTGGTAACATTAAGAGTGCAACGGGAATTCCACTGTTAAATGCAGAGGAGAGAGCAGATAGGTGGAAAGAATACATTGAAAGCCTCTATGAGGGTGAAGATTTGTCTGATGTGATAGAAGAAGAAACAGGAATCGATTTAGAAGAGATAGGGGATCCAGTATTAGAATCGGAATTTAAAAGAGCTTTGGAGAACTTACGGTCAAATAAGGCAGAAGGGATAGAAACATTCCATCAGAATTTCTAAAATCATTGGGGGAAATGGCAACAAAACGACTATTCACGTTGGTGTGTAGAATATATGAGTCTGGCGACATACCATCTGACTTTCGGAAAAGCATCGTCCACACAATTCCGAAGACGGCAAGAGCTGACAAGTGCGAGAATGATCGCATAATCAGCTTAACAGCTCATGCATCGAAGCTGCTTACAAGAATAATATACAGAAGAATGGAAAAGAAAATTGAGAATGCGCTAGGTGACGATCAATTTGGCTTTAGGAAAAGTAAAGGGACGAGAGAGGCAATTCTGACGTTACGGCTAATAA
The DNA here is from genome assembly GCF_023898315.1 of Schistocerca nitens. Classification (NCBI taxonomy): domain Eukaryota; kingdom Metazoa; phylum Arthropoda; class Insecta; order Orthoptera; family Acrididae; genus Schistocerca; species Schistocerca nitens. Next base: position 677,154,452 of record NC_064618.1, read on the forward strand.
TGGAAGCAAGGCTAAAGAAAAATCAAGACACTTTCATAGGATTTGTCGACTTGGAAAAAGAGTTCGACAATATAAAATGGTGCAAGCGGTTCGAGATTCTGAAAAAAGTAGGGTAAGCTATGGGGAGAGACGGGCCATATACAGTATGTACAACAACCAAGAGGGAATAATAAGAGTGGACGATCAAGAACGAAGTGCTCGTATTAATAAGGGTGTAAGAGAAGGCTGTAGCCTTTCGCCCCTACTCTTCAGTCTGTACATCGAGGAAGCAATGATGGAAATGAAAGAAAGGTTCAGGAGTGGAATTAAAATACAAGGTGAAAGGATATCAATGATACGATTCGCTGATGATATTGCTATCCTGAGTGAAAGTGAAGAAGAATTAAATGATCTGCAGAACGGAATGAACAGTCTAATAAGTACACAGTATGGTTTGAGAGTAAATCGGAGAAAGACGAAGGTAATGAGAAGTAGTAGAAATGAGAACAGCGAGAAACTTAACATCAGGATTGATGGTCACGAAGTCAATGAAGTTAAGGAATTCTGCTACCTAGGCAGTAAAATAACCAATGACGGACGGAGCAAGGAGGACATCAAAAACAGGCAAAAAAGGCATTTCTGGCCAAGAGAAGTCAACTAATATCAAATACCGGCCTTAATTTGAGGAAGAAATTTCTGAGGATGTACGTCTGGAGTACAGCATTGTATGGTAGTGAAACATGGACTGTGGGAAAACCGGAACAGAAGAGAATCGAAGCATTTGAGATGTGGTGCTATAGACGAATGTTGAAAATTAGGTGGACTGATAAGGTAAGGAATGAGGAGGTTCTTCGCGGAATCGGAGAGGAAAGGAATATATGGAAAACACTGATAAGGAGAAGGGACAGGATGATAGGACATCTGCTAAGACATGAGGGAATGACTTCCATGGTACTAGAGGGAGCTGTAGAGGGCAAAAACTGTAGAGGAAGACAGCGATTGGAATACGGCAAGCAAATAATTGAGGACGTAGGTTGCAAGTGCTACTCTGAGATGAAGAGGTTAGCACAGGAAAGCAATTCGTGGAGGGCCGCATCAAACCAGTCAGTAGACTGATGACCAAAAAAAAAAAAAGTACGCCAGTCTTCGCCTGTAAGCTACAATAAGATAAAAGACACAGCATGTCGCTCACGTGCCGAAAGTGCGATTTTTTCTAAACGCTTGGCTACCCGCAGCTCCAACTTCTGTCACTTTTATTTCTGGCTAAAACTTGAATTTTCTACAAATTTGGACGAAATCGGTGGTGACGAGTAGACGCGGTCCCCTAGTGAGCCATAGAAGCAAATAAGATTTCTTAGAAAGCGAAGTTAATGCGGTTTAACGGCGTTAGAGAGGCCTTAATGACAATGTCGTCACTTTGCTTATAGCACTGCGAAACTATCGTTCTCGACCGCGCAATGTGTGGCAATCAACGCCCCAATGGAAGGGGTGGTTTCATTGGCGCCCTTTATGCCAACTACTGAGGTATTTTCTCGTCGATTCTGAGCGGTGGTGTGTCTGAAATGTTTTTCTTGTCCCCCACAAGAAAACTTCGAGAGTACCATGGCAGAGGCGTCGAAAGAAGGGGTGAAGTGTGGGTAAGAAATGGTGCAACGACCTTCCAATTATGTGAAACGTCCATGATGGTGTTCGGCAGAATTGTGGTGAAATTTTGTGGCGATGTGACATTAATTACCTTAGAGCTCACTTCAACTTCCGAGCCGTTGTCTTTCTTTCGCAAGTGTCAACATCATGCTGTTTGAAATGTGGCCGAACCCGAGGGTGGCGTAGCAGGGTACCATGCTTTTGCATCATTACAGAGAAAGGTTGTACGCGCCTGTGCGCCACATTTCAAACTTGTGCATCGAAATGGGAGGCAGTTAGGGGGTTTCGAAAAAGTGTCGTTGAATTTTGTTGCGCAGAATCTATACATACATACATTCTCCTTCTACACGTGTTATAAATTAAAGTTGCCCGCCACCGTTTTCGGCCTATGTATGAAAGCTAATATCAGGAACTTTAGTATCTTGATAACCTTTTCAGTAATAGATAGCCTACATTGGTTAGTTCATGTATAATGTATATAATTTATAAATACTAAATATTTTGTGCAAATTGGCTGAACTATAGTGAATTATAGTCCCGCACTGCGTTTCTTCTGTCTCTATGTGAAAGCTATCTCAGAAACTACGTGTAGGGATTATGGTACTCGCGGCGGACTGCTGCGACCCCCTACTCTCCCTCCCCCGAATAATGAGCGACCAATTACGGCATCTCTACGCAGTGCCCCGTAAACAAAATCACCACTACGCCAGACAATTCCTCGGGCTTTAGGTACTTAGCACTACGTATGCTAAGCTGGGGCGAGTCGCTAGTTATTTACTATGACTTTTACTGTTGTTCTGTGTTATCATTGACTCCTTGTTGTTAATTCATGATGCGTGTGAACTACGGAATGAATGCTCCGCGATCACTTGTTGTTGTCTCCATAGTTTTCTGGTCGTGATTTTATGCCTTCCTATACGGTTGCGGGTTTGACTGTAGCTATTTCTCGGCATGTCTTTCGTGGCATCTGGTAAATTTATGAATAACTTCCCCGAGTTCTTTCACTTTTATTATCATTGGTATTGTGACGTAGCTCGTCTGAATTATCATAGCGACAGTTTACTGTAAAAAAAGAAGTTCATTAGTTCCACAGGAATTTTGGAAACATTGTCGTTGAATTAAATACTCCTCAAGAGTGTGTCCTGAACCTGTGCAGTGAGTTACAGATAGAGGGGAGGGGACACATTGTTAGTTCCGCGGTGAATGGTGATATAGTTTTGAGGTTTCATGATAAATGACTTCGTGTCAAATAGGACATGATTATAACAAGTATATGCTCATATTCGAATGTATGCGCTAATAACCGGCACTGTTGAAACGTCCCCTTTGAACAATTATTACAGGACTGTGCTTAAACTGACACACAATATTTTTTTAGCGCAACGCAATCTGACTTTCAAAAATCTCTACAAAAACTCCGCCATCTCTCTCCCCACATCCACCACTGCTGGCGGCTCACCTCCAACTGCGCAACGCTACGCGCTGTTCACAGCCAGCTGCCTAACACTACAATGGTTGAGTATTACAACAATGCAAAGCTGCCACAGACTGCACACAGCACAGCCAGTGATTTTTTTTATAAAGACATGGCATTACCAATAAAAAAAACCTAAACAGCCTACTTACATAGCCCCCATGCTCCCCACAAAAATTTTTACAAATTGGTTTGGGCAGTGCCCAATACAGATTTGAAAAAAATTTTCATAATTACAATAACAAAGAAATCAAATGCACACACTTATTGATACAATGTTGGTCAAAAGCTAAAATTTTCTTACAGTCCATAAAGACAGTCCTGATCATTCATCACATTGCAGTGTTTTTCTCAAAGTCTGAGCAGTAAAAGAAAATGCACACGGAAGTAGTGGATTTCCATGCAGTCTTGAAGAAGTATCGTTGTCCTTCCAACGGAAAGACGGTGCTGACTCTCGACATGCAGACAGGTCATGGGCCACAACAGAGCAAACCCACAGCGGAGTCAGTCGAAGTTTTGAAGAGTATTGGTGGGTAGGTCATCACAGAGCAGACCCACTGTAGTCCTGGTAGAGATTGCGGTATTGGTGGGCCACCAAAGATGCAGACCCACTGTAGTCCTTGTAGAGATGGCCAGCAGCCATCTGTTGTGACTATGCAGGTACACAATCACCATTGAAGAGTCTTGCGGATAATAGAGCAAGTCCATAAACCACCACTTGTGCACTCACAAAGTTTTTGAATTGTCCTGAGAACCAGCAATGCTGTTAACCAGTCCCTTGCTGAATTATTAACACATGTGCAAACACTAACAGTCCCTACTTCTCACATATTGTCCATATCCTATGACCAATAGAAACGTTTGCAGTGAAATGTAACTCACAAGTTAGTTAATTTGATGACCTGGTGTCAATTACAATTTTATAACAGAAGAATACAATTACAAAGGTACAAAATACATCATTAAAGAACATAACAATACAGATAACATTTGTAGTACAGGTTTTACAATAGAATAGAAATAAACATATACATCAGTGTTACAAAAATAATGACATAAGTACATACATAAAGATCAGAATAAATTTTGAAACATCAACTTCACACATGAGCATTAAAACAAAACAGAATAAATAATGTCTAAACATCTTTACAAGGTAAATAACATATTATTAATGCCAATTGTATTTGAGGATAGCAGTATTCCTCATCATAGTGAATGTAACTTAGTATTAGAAGAGAAAAAAGTTCTATGAAACAGTACACAGAGACAGGAAGAAAACAAATACACAAGGGTACACAAACACAAAGCATAATAACACAGGGGGAAAGGACAGGGTTTGTTTTCAATATAACATTTGGTACTGCAGTATATTGCGAACAAAACCTTTTTTGTTCTTGGAGATCTCCCTTCATTCATCATTGTTCCCAAAAAGTCCTATCTATACCTCCTTTTTGTATTCCAACCATATTTCTTTCAAAATAATTATGGCTCATTGTACAATACTCATTTTGGCCCAAAACGTTTTCATATACCTTCAATGCATTTCTTTCCATTCATCACAACTAGTTTCTTATATAGTCTACCCCCTCTTAAGCTAACTTAAATCTACTGAGCTCAGATGCTAAACTAAGGGACAAGGCAATGCAGCAGCACATAAAACAATTAACGCAAACAGCAATGACAAAAAAGTGCAGATTTGCAAAGGAAGCAGCATTTTAGAAATTAGCGAAGCAATTGTAATATTACGACTAATATAAGGCAATGTGCAGCAAACAAGAAAAATAAATCTGGCTTAGCAGAGTAACACAAATTAAAATTCAGTAGCACTATGCCTGGCAAACAGCATAACTTATGCCTAAACATGACAAAGTTCAAGCAGAAAAAGTATTACACTAAAAATGGTCATGTCTAATACCTATGTCACATCTTAACACTAGAGTGATGCATCACAATTTATTCTACAAAAGAAATTAACAAGTACTTGAAAAGAAAACTATGATTGCAGTTCCTGTGAAGGTAAATGTCTTTTTGTGCTCCCTCATTTTTTTTGAAAAAATTTTTATTTACTCGATCTGTAGACAGAAAATTTTTATATTAGTACATCTATAAAATTTTATTTTAACCAATGCTGCAGTGCAGCTAGAAACTAGATATCAAATGAAATAAGCAATTACGCAAACCAAAGCATAAAAATATCATTCAATAGTCATGTGACATTTCATAAGTTAGTAGACATTCTCTCAACTCTCGTAGAAAGACGCTTGTCATAATCAGGTGTGCAGATGTAAAAATATTTCTCGTCATTTCATTAGGCATTTCTGTAAATATCATAAATTAAGAGCTCCACAGTGTCAACATATGTTTTCAAGTTCGACCGTGTCGTTTTTGCGATGCTCTCTACAAAGGAACGTCAATAGCGAGGATAATGGCCTCCCTTTTTTTTTTTCTACCTGTGCCGCTGAAAAGGGCTCGCAATAATGGCTTTTTCTCCAGGCGTCTGACAGTTGGGTGCCCGCGATGCATTACGTGCAGGTGGTCACTGAACTTTCTTAGCGAAATATTTATGACACCAGTTTCCGCTACAGTGACAGTCTCATATAAAAATATTTCACATGTCAAGAATTAGCGTTGCAAATCTGTAGAAACAAAATCCTATAAATATAAGAGCGTCCAAAAAATTTTCGCCAGCATTGTGATACATTCACGCATATACACACATTTCATAACTCTTAAAGTACGATTCTTGGTTTCCAACAACCTTCTTCACAAACCATAGTCCCTAACTTCTATTCATTATTCATATACATATAAACACGTAATCACATTCCTTATATAGCATCAGCTTATTGATCATAAACATACCTCAACAGCATAATACACATCGTCGTCGTAAAAATAACATCATAACACCTAAGTCAAATCTCAAAAACGTCGTAGCTTTCTGCAATAATTTCAAACCCTAAAGAATATTCTCTGCTCATTTCAATAGTGTCATCTACCTCAAACGTACTTAAAAATCATGATCTCATACCAAATATATCATTCAAAGCTCTCATAATATCACAATGGTTCTGAAAAAATATGAACAGTTCACAAAGTACAGACAAAATACAATTTCATAAGTGTGAAGGTATCCAACTGCGTAATTGCGTAAACATCTGTCACTGATGTAGTAAAGAAATGTTTGTTTCTCTGTTAAATAATCAGATAGCTGTGTAATTCTGTGTTAGAGAAATATGGTACCGATGTGTAAAGTTGTATAAGCAAATACCATATTAGCTAGGGCTCCTTGTGCTTGCCAAACACATGGTACACAAAGTAGGCGTGTACCCCCCTGAGGATTAATGTATATGATGTGTTGGTGAATGTGCCAACACCTTGTAGATAGAGGAGGCCGAAATGCACGCTATCTAACGCAGACGGGCGTGAATTCTGGAACAGGATAAGTAGTGAATTCTAATAAGAAAAGTATGCAGCTCCTCTAATACTTAACTTTTATTTATCCTTGTTGTGAATACAGCATTCTTGATGAGACATTTCATACGATAACTATCAAACTATGTAAGGCTAATGGCGCCTTGCTAAGTCGTAGCCATTAACTTAGCTGAAGGCTATTCTGTCTCTCGGCAAATGAGAGCAAAGGCTTCGTCGGTATAGGCGCTAGCAACGTCGTCGTACAACTGGGCGAGTTCTCGTAGGTCTCTCGAGACCTGCCATGTGGTGGCGCTCGGTCTGCGATCACACAGTGGCGACACGCGGGTCCGACATGTACTAATGGACCGCGGCCGATTTAAGCTACCACCTAGCAAGTGTGGTGTCTGGCTGTGACACCACAGTATAATACCCTCAGGTGTTACAGATTACAGCAATGGAATGAAATGTATCACAGAAAACCCTTGTATCATTGCACTTCAAATATCTTAAAAAAATAAATGATTTAAGTGCAAAATTAATCACTCAAATGCGTGTCCTGTAGCGCTAAATGTGCGTCTTGTCGTAAGATAATTCTGTGGAAGTGTCGTAGTTATCGTCCTCTGTAAGCAAAGTTCTGCTGAAGTCAATGTACTTACCTCGTAATAAACGAAGTGAATTGCTTTGCGTATAGATATCTTAGTATTACGCTTATTGCCGTGATGAAGTAAGTACTGTGCTGTAAGGTGTTGTTGTGCTACGGAAAAGGCTGTCTCATTGTAGCTACACCACAAAAGTTACTACTAAATCATGTTTTACTTTCCAGAATAAAACAGAAAACTGTGCAGATATAAAACAGAAACACTGCAAAAGCAACATTGTAAACTGTCACTCATTAGTAGCGTCGTGATAAAAATCGTGTAGCTGTCACATAAACTAACCACTGTGTCATCTGGTATCTCACAGAAAGTACTTTAAATCCAGAATGTATTTTCAAGTAAACCAAAATGTTGCATTAAAATCTCATTAGCAGTACCAGTATGTGTCCTAAGTATGTAAGCCTGATAGTCGTTATGTAATCGTGCAGCTAACAAGCAAGAATGTACAAATACAACACTGTGTAGTCTGTTCACTATAACAATGCATTCATAATTTCTGTTTAAATAAGTTCTCTTGGTTCTTGGCTGGATATTTAACTTCAAACATTGTTGCATGGTAACAGTTTCTAAGTCTGACAATGCATACTAGAAATGTGAAGTGAAGAGTTTTATGGCAAAGACAAAGTTAAAAAGCAGATTATATTTCAATAAACGGTTTTACATGTGAAATGTGGTGTAAACCTTTACTCTTCTTAGTACGCAGAGTTTCAACTTTAACGCAATTATCATGCAGTATACGTCGGTAAAGAACACTGGAATTTTTCTCAAGGTTAGCTTCTATGTTATTTTTCTCTGAGCCAGCCTGCGCACGTGGGTGCCTGCGGCACGAGTCATTGTCTGTCTCTTTGTTGGCGCGCGTTGTTATTGGGATTAGGAGACCTAACTTCTACAAATTCGCCTTGCCGAGAGGGCCCAGCTCTGTTAGAATCCCGCCAGTTATGATGAAACTCACGTCTGTCGTTATGATTATATCGTCTGTCGTCATGTCGGTAGTTCCTGTAGTTTCTTTCTTGTCGGTCATGTGGAGGAGAATTTCTCCCTGAATCGTAACTGCGCGCTGGACCGTTGCATCTAAAGTTATTCTGTCTCCCTTGAGAATAATTATTTTGGTTCCCATATTGTCTGTTTCTATGGTTGTCTCTGTCACATTCATTACTATGGAAAAGCGATCTTTCTCTGTAACTATTATTCTGCCAGCGGTTGTCATAAGGGTGGTGTCTGTTTTGGTCACGAATTGTGTTGTGAGAATAGCCTTTTCGTGTCCATTTATTATTTCTGTCATCACGGAAATGTGGCGGATGTGACCTGTAATTGTTGTTCTCATGTTTTCGCGTTCCGCGATTGTCGGTGTCAATTTCTAGTTCTTGTAAGATTCCCTGAAAAGCTTCAATGTCGTCTTTGCAACGTCCTGCTAAAATAATATGTCGTAAATGTTCAGGCAATTTGATTAAGCAAATGCGGATGAGTTCCGAGGGGCTGTATGGGTTTGAAAGATACTGATTCTTATGCAACATGTCTTCAAAATATTTGACAAGACTGGAAAATTCAGATTGTTCAAAGTGTTTCATCATCATGATGCTATGTTTTACTCGGTCTTGTGTAGCTTGAGACCAATATGCTGAGAGGAAGGCATGATAAAATTCTCCTTCACTGTGACAATCGTGAATGACCGATCGCATTCTTACAGCTGGTTCATTCTCCAAGTAGCCACACATAAATTCTAATCTGTGCTCTAATGACCAGTTGGGAGGAAAACAATGAGAGAATTGATGGAGCCACGCTTGTGGATGAATGTCGTTGGCAGAATTCTTAAACGTTTTGAATTTACGTGTAGTAATGAACAGCTTATAGTCAAAATCATCATGTCGGCGAGTCGCATAGCGGTCATTGTTACGTCGTGTCGGCGGTTCCATCACAAAATTCGGTGTGCCTTGCCAATTTCTTTCATAATTTCCGAAGTGTCTTGTGTTATTATTTTGTGGTTGTTCCGTATTTCTATGTCCCTCTTCCCGTGTTGGGGCGCGAGTGTCCTCTGAAATACGTAATTCTTGTATTACCTGTGTCAGCTGATCTTGTACTTCGCGGATTTCTCTTTGGTGTTGCGTATTAATTTGATTCAGATTTTGTTTCAGTTTCCTAATTTGTTCGCTCTCTTCTGTGTCATTAAAGACTACCGGTTTTGTGTCATTCAGATTATCATCTACCTTCGTAGATAAGTTAGTGAACTGATCCGAAAGTTCGGCTACTTTCTCCGATAGTGAACACATTTCCTCAGTGTGTTTTTCTGAACCAAGTTTCAGAGTATCTACTGTGTCCTTTAAGTTTTCCTGAGTTTTTGCAAGTTGCGTAACCGAATCGGTAGATGCAACTGAGTCAAATTTAGCTTGCAAGGTCTCATGATTTTCGTGAACAGTAGTTTGCAGTTCTTTTATGGCTGCTTCGTGATTCTGTAGTGCATTTTCATGCCGCGAAAAAATAGGTTGGAAATGCTCACAAATTTGTGTTTTTACGTCATTACAGACTTTTTGACATTTCGATTCGATGTTATGTAACTCAGTAGTTAAATCTTCACGTGTTTGTTCAACCGTGGAGTCTAACTTTTGAAGATTTTGTTCCATTGTGTCTAACTTTTGAAGCATTTGCTGTGTTTGTCTCTGATTTTGTTCCATTGTGTCTAACTGTTGCTGTGTTTGTCTCTGATTTTGTTCCATTGTGTCTAACTTTTGAAGCTTTTGTTGTGTTTGTCCCATTTGTTGTATTATTTGTAATAACAATGCACTGGTGTCTGGAACATGTTCCTCAGTGCTTTTCGGCAGTGAATTTGCACCGGAAACATTCACATTTTGACAAGCAGAAAATGTGTCTTGACTTATTTGAGAAAACGGTGAGGATCCAAAACCTGAATCTACAGTATTTGCGAGATCGTGTCGTGTCATTTCGGATTCCTGAGGCGAGCTATTGCCGACCGATCGATCGATAATACTTCCCTGTTCACCAATTGTTTCACTGCCTACGCCATTGTTTGCCGCCCGCTCCATTTCCCTATGCACAATTGCCAAATTACTACTTTGATCATTAGTCAATTCATTACTCGGTGGCGCTAACACACTGCTTTCGTTTTCACTGTCATTTCTCAGTTTACTTTGGAGCCTAGTATTACGTTTTTCACACGCCATTATTGTCACAATATTTCACACGACAACACAGAAAAGCACAATTTGAAGAGCAAAAATAAGAGAACACATTAACATAGCACTGAAAATAATATCTAGTTAATTGCAGCTGCGAAATACTTGGTGCAAATCTACATGCATGCCACAACTGTTTTACTGTACAACAATGAAAGACTGCAACTACAAAGGAGATTTTCTCTACAATTACGCGCTAGCAATAAACAAAAGCTACACTAATTACACAAACTACAAGAAAAAAATCAGAAGATTCCAGTGAGGTATCCTCGGCTAAGGGTCGACATATGAAACGTCCCCTTTGAACAATTATTACAGGACTGTGCTTAAACTGACACACAATATTTTTTTTAGCGCAACGCAATCTGACTTTCAAAAATCTCTACAAAAGAATAGCCCTGACTAACATTAAACTATACCTTTCACAAATCACTAAATCACTTACCTCACAATAATCTTCGTTTCTCCCACTACTGCAATACAGCAAGTGCCACTACTGCCAGCTAAATAAAAGATTCAAACTATGGAAGGCACTAACTACTGATAGGGATAGTTAGCAAATGAAAGATATTAATAGAGAACAAACAATGTATTTACCTTGATATCATCATATATATATATATATATATATATATATATATATATATATATATATATATATATATATATATAAGTTCATGACAAATTTCAAAACTCCGCCATCTCTCTCCCCACATCCACCACTGCTGGCGGCTCACCTCCAACTGCGCAACGCTACGCGCTGTTCACAGCCAGCTGCCTAACACTACAATGGTTGAGTATTACAACAATGCAAAGCAGCCACAGACTGCACACAGCACAGCCAGTGATTTTTTTTATACAGAGGTGGCATTACCAATAAAAAAAACCTAAACAGCCTACTTACACTGTCATGTACTCTTTGACATCATACGTTGAACTGATTCTTTAAATTATTGATATGACGATCCAGTTTGTTGAAAACTGTAATTAGAAGAAATAAAGTGTAACCTCGACGGAAGAAATTTTGTGTATAAATTCTTATTTTCAATTGATAATTGCTAACAGGTAATTCTCCCCCCCCCCCCGCCCCCCCCCCAGAATGAATGGCCCTTGCAGTGCCAGGCTCATGACAACGCTGGGTCGTAGTATGAACTCCATGTACCACACGGATAAAAATCCACTGGATTGTACTCGAATTCATCCCCATTCGCTGTTGTGCAACGGCCGGCACTCTCGGCAACAGAACCATGAAACTGTGATCCACTACATATCTGAAACTCTTGAGAAGAGTTACATTTGTTACATCTAAAGGCCCCACTCCAGCAGACCTGTCAGTTATATTTGAACAGTCCACCTGAGCACCGGTAGCTTGAATGGACGGAATGCTGAATACATCTTCAGGTGTAACCAGGCCGGCAAGCAGGTGAGGTTGAATGTTATCGTGTCCCCCAGTGATAAAGATGGGCTTGCAATTCTTGCTGAAATTATGTTATGAGAGAATAAGGGTGAAAAGGGGTAAAACGTCGGGTGTGTTGTAAAGAATGATTGCTGAAGAGACAGAAGTGTACGGTGTTGAGAAATGCGAAGTCTCCTCGAGAATGACTTACAGCAACACTGACGTTCCTAACTAAGGAGTGAAATCTGGAGGACCTAAAGCTTTTTATTGTCGTATCACCTGAGGCAACTGGAATGTGCAAGGAAATGTGAAGGTGAATGGGAGACAGATTTGTTGGAAAACTTCTGGAAAAATGCACTGTCTCTGTAAAGGAGACTGCATACAAGTTGCTAGTCAAACAATAGTGGTGTATTATTACGGCCTTTGTTCTTATCAAGTAGGTATGGCAATAGACATTAAACTGGGATCGCGAGCCATGTTCTGGTATAAGTGCTAAAGCGCTCAGCCTCGGTGCAGACTTACCGCACCGCCATGCCACCCGGTCTGAATGCGAAGAGGGGGAAGAGGAAATAAACTGTGAACGCGCCGCATTTAAATGGGAGTGCGGTCGCACTACATACGACCTGGTTTTATATTTCACACTTCGCAGCAACATACATCACAAACAAAACAAATATTCTGCGTTGTTTAATTATTTTTGGTACATTGAAAAGTAGTATAATTCTTATCTCATACAAATTATCGGCATTCTGACAGACGCCGACAATTTCATAGATTTCCGCGCTCAGACTGCCACGTAATTGTGACTTACTTAGTTTATAATCAAAAAAGATCCTTGAGCCGTGTCGGCTCGTATCGATTGCGATCTATAGATCGTGTCTGTGGATCGTTTTGCCTCTGGTAGCCTGGCGGCGCTCACGAGGGTTTGAAATGTTTGCGAGGTGAGCGAGTGCGGAACGGACAGTCGCCGGTGGACGAGGAGGAAGGAAGTCGGCGGGAGCGAAGGTGTGTTGTAACGCGCCGGAGGTCGGTGCCTTGACCGACTCCCTCTGAGGGAACCGTCGCAACGGGAACGATTATGATTAGCTGACTCCGCGCGCTGAAAGGGCATCTCTTACCTGTTGTCGAGCGGTGTTGTGTGTTGTAGTTTGGCGGAGTTAGCGGGCTGTGTTGTCACGGCCCTGCCCTATGTGATTCTTCCCTGAGTTGTAAATTTCCGCTTTCCTGGAATTTTGGATTCCGCCGTTAGAGTGGTCTGTATCGCTTATACAAACTGTTTGAGCCTACCAACCTCAGTGTTCAAAAATGGTTCAAATAGCTCTGAGCACTATGCGACTTAACTTCTGAGGTCATCAGTCGCCTAGAACTTAGACCTAATTAAACCTAACTAACCTAAGGACATCACAAATCCATGCCCGAGGCAGGATTCGAACCTGCGACCGTAGCAGTCGCTCGGTTCCAGACTGTAGCGCCCAGAACCGCACGGCCACTCCGGCCGGCCCTCAGTGTTCGCTGAGGGCGCTGTATTACTTTCCTGAAAAATAACTTAGTTGTGATTCTCGGGTGTGACAATTGTTGCGATAGATCTTTACTGTTAGGTTTTAAGATACCTCCGGTGGTGGAGTTATTTTCTCCGTGGGGAATCTTCTCCCTTAATAGTATTTATCCTTGCCAAATGACGCCTAACATTATTAATGTCACCGCCTATGCAAGATGTGGGAATGTGACGGCGGTCGCAGATGCTACTGGTGCTGTCACGATCATTTGTGATTAATGTGCTGTTTTAATTATGTTTCAGATTCTGATCTGGCCAGAACTATCAGTGTACAGGCGCGATTCGGAGAGTTGTGAAATTGTCTGTATTGGCATTCTTGGGTGTTGTAAGACGAGATTCCTTACCTGGTTCTTGGAGCCTGGTCGGGTCTGCGGGCCGCCTTGTACTATTATCTGACCTTTCAGTATTAACAGAACCAAGATTTCAACTCTGAAGAGAAATTAAAAATTGTTATTTAAAATCTACTTAAACTATGTTTGTAGGGTGATTATATTTGTTATATTTGTTTCAAAATTGGCTAAGCCATTGTGCTCCTTTGTATTTAAAGCATTCCACTCACTATTTATGAGCTGCTGTTTTATGAAAGATTATTTAATGTGTTTTACTGTTTTTGGTTTTTAAAAAAAAGGTTTGGCTCCCTTGGCAAATAATGAATGTTGTCATAACCTGGTGCCTAGCCCTTCCATGAACTCCTTTTAACCTTGTTTCCTGCAGCTCAGTCCTTCACACAAATGTGCTAATAGAAATATAGTAGCAAATTTGCAACATTGTTATGGATATTTAGAAATTCTACCTGAGGAAAGCAACGTAGACGTACTAGACAGTTAACGAACAAGGATTTGTCATTGAAATGGGAATAACCCTGCAGATGAAACACACATGCACATGAGCATGCACATGCACATGGGCAGAGGGGCTTTCCACTGAAATTGCAAACGGTCTTGGAAACGCATCGAAACCAGATATAAGATTGGCAGTGTCATAAAAACATTTAGGAGACTATCCTTGTTAATTAGGCCATAATGAATTCTTGAAACCTCGCGTTTTCGTTAACGGTACTGAGCTTAGGGAACTGCACTGTGTTTGCTAGAATGCGTCCCTTCAGTAGCGCGATTTTCTTTTTAAATGCATCGCCATCAAATCAGAAAGAAGTTGTTTCTCAACTTGCTGTGTCTTACTGTGTGCAGTGTGCAGTCAAGTGCACTCAAAATGCAAGGTCTGCAATCCGGATGTTTCAGTTTCGTTCCTGTGCTCTTTTTCATTCATAAATTCAACAATAGCGAGTTTTAATTCTAAAAATCGTTCCAGGCATGCCACATGACGTAGCCAACGTACTTTGCAGCAATATACAAAATCTACATACTCTTCGTTCGATTCCATCGAAAACTGTTGCAACTGACAGTGGAATAAAGCATGCAACTTCAGAAGTTTTACTATTCATACCACCAATTCCTGCACTTGCTGCACGCCTGCAATTTTACCTAGGGTGCTTCTTGATGTACAGAACAATGAAACCCGTCTGTCGACCGTTGTAATTGTTTCCTCTTTCATTGTCAACTAAGTCTTTAATAGCGTAGGCAAACAAAGCGATCGAAATGATGTAATGCCTGATAGATATGCAACACACCTAACATACAGGTAATGCGGTTACGATCTTAACTGACCAAAGCTACTTAAAACTACCGTAGTCTACGCTTACTTACGATAGTCGTCGGTAGCCCTCGCTCGTTTCACTCCTCTGCTTGTTAGTGATTCTTCACGAATATATGAGCTATGTTCAAAAAGTAAGGTGATTTTACATTTTTATGAAAAATATTTATTTATTCATCAATATTCATGTTGTCCCCTACAAAGTAAATCCCCTTAAGATACAATACACTAGTGCCAACGCTTCTTCCAATCCTCGATGCACTTCTCATAAGCACTTTTTGATACAGCCTTGAGTACTTCCAGCGACGCAGTTTTTATTTCCTCAATCGTGGAAAATCTTCGTCCTTTCATAGCTCTCTTCAGTTTCGGGAACAGGAAAAAGTCACAGGGGGCCAAATACCGGTGAACAGTGGCTGAGGCATGATTGTTATGTTGTTCTTGGCCAAAAAATCTCACACAAGCAACGCTGAATGAGCAGGTGCATTCTCGTGATGCAAAAGGCATGAATTGTTCTTTCACAATTCCGGACGTTTTTTGCGTATTGCTTTTCGCGATCGGCGCATAATGTCGAGGTAATACTCCTTATTGACTGTACGACCTTGAGGCAAAAATTCATGATGCACTACGCCACGGTAATTGAAAAAAAGTGAGCAAAACTTTGACATTTAATTGAACTTGGCGTGCTTTTTTCGGTCTTGGCTCTCTGGGATGCTTCCATTGGGACGATTGGGGTTTGGTTTAGACGACATAACCGTAAACCCATGTTTCGTCACCAGTTATGACCTTTTTGAGCAAATCAGGATCATCATTGACGACATTCAAGAGCTCCTGAGCGATGCTCATGTGATGGTTCTTCTGATCAAAATTGAGAAGTTTTGGAACAAACTTCACTGACACACGTCTCATGGCCAAAACATCCGAAAAAACTCAACAACTTCTCTTGCGGTAATTCGACGATTTTCGAAAACAATTTTCTTCACAACTTCGACGTTATCGCCTGTTGTTGATGTTCCGGGGTGCCCAGAGCGAGGTTCGTCGTTGACATCTTCTCGGCCATTTTGGAAGAGCTTGTACCACTTGTAAACATTTTTTTTACTTAGAGCACACTCACCATATGGCACCGTCAACATTTCAAGTGTTTTAGAGCACTTGATTCCATTTTTCATAATAAAGTTGATGCAAATTCTTTGCTCCATTTTTTATAACACTCGAAAATCGCCGAGCACACTAAAACACGTCTAATCTTTCTGTCTGTTAGAGACAAACGAAGTAAGCTGTACACTTGAAACTCTGAACATACACTACTGGCCATTAAAAATTGCTACACCAAGAAGAAATGCAGATGATAAACGGGTATTCATTGGACAAATATATTATACTAGAACTGACATGTGATTACATTTTCACGCAATTTGGGCGCATAGATCCTGAGAAATCAGTACCCAGAACAACCACCTCTGGCCGTAATAACGGCCTTGATACGAATTCGCCTGGGCATTGAGTCAAACAGAGCATGGATGGCGTGTACATGTACAGCTGCCTATGCAGATTCAACACAATACCGCAGTTCATCAAGATTAGTGACTGGCGTATTGTGACGAGCCAGTTGCTCGGCCACCATTGACCAGACGTTTTCAGTTGGTGAGAGATCTGGAGAATGTGCTAGCCAGGACAGCAGTCGAACATTTTCTGCACACAGAAAGGCCCGTACAGGACCTGCAACATGCGGTCGTGCATTATCCTGCTGAAATGTAGGGTTTCACGGGGATCGAATGAAGGGTAGAGCCACGGGTCGTAACACATCTGAAATGTAACGTCCACTGTTTAAAGTGTCGTCAATGCGAACAAAAGGTGACCGAGACGTGTAACCAACGGCAACCCATACCCTCACGCCGGGTCATACGCCAGTATGGCGATGACGAATACACGCTTCCAATGTGCGTTCACCTCGATGTCGCCGAACACGGATGCGACCATCACGATTCTATAAAAACCTGGATTCATCCGAAAAAATGACGTCTTGCCATTCGTGCACCCAGGTTCGTCGTTGAGTACATCATCGCTGGCGCTCCTGTCTGTGATGCAGCGTCAAGGGTAACCGCAGCCATGGTCTCAGAGCTGGTAGTCCATGCTGCTGCAAACGTCGTCGAACTGTTCGTGCAGATGGTTGTTGTCTTGCAAACGTCCCCATCTGTTGACTCGGGGATCGAGACGTGGCTGCACGATCCGTTACAGCCATGCGGATAAGATGCCTGTCATCTCGACTGCTAGTGATACGAGGCCATTGGAATCCAGCACGGCGTTCCGTATTACCCTGCTGAACCCACTGATTCCATATTCTGCTAACAGTCATTGGATCTCGACCAACTCAAGCAGCAATGTCGTGAAACGATAAACCGCAATCGCGATAGGCTACAATCCGACCTTTATCAAAGTCGGAAACGTGATGGTACACGCTTCTCTTCCTTACGCGAGGCATCACAACAACGTTTCACCAACTGTTGTTTGTGTATGAGAAATCGGTTGGAAACTTTCCTCATGTCAGCACGTTGTAGGTGTCGCCACCGTCGCCAACCTAGTGTGAATGCTCTGAAAAGCTAATGATTTGCATATCACAACATCTTCTTCCTGTCTGTTATATTTCGCGTCTGTAGCATGTCATCTTTGTGGTGTAGCAATTTTAATGGCCAGTAGTGTATATTTGGGACATGTGTATCACTATAACAAAAAAAAAAAAAAGATCGATAGTCGAATGTACGTTGCCCGCGCAATTTGAAAAGCCACCTTACTGTTTGAACAGGCCTCGTATATTAACCAGTGTATTCGCATGTGGCTCGCTATCAGACTGGCGCAGCCGCCATCTGTTGCAAGCAGCAGTTGTAGCGACAGGCTGACGACAGCGGATGCGCGCGGGCGGTGTCCATCCCCGCTGCCAGCAGGGGTAATAGATGGCGGCGGCGTGTGCCCGTCTAGCCATGTGGCCGCTGTCAGCCGCGGTGGCGCTAAATGGACGCTGCCACTCAGGCGGCGCGCCGTGCAAAGTGCCCCCCCGCCTCCGCCTACGCCTCTGCCCGCCCCCCACTTCCCAGCCGTATCGCCAGCCGATGCGTCCGATATGTCTCCCGGAAACATCGTTCAGCAGCATTACAGCTTTTGTTTTGTTAGTCACTACACCACGAGTGGAAAGGCAGATAATGTGCTCGGATGGGGACTCGTACAAGGCAAAACCGGGAGATTACGCATACATATTTAGTCCGGAAGCCACTTCACAGTGCGTAGCGAATCTTCCAGTCTCATCGGTTTTCTGTTCTATTCCTTTCGTATACTGAGCGAGGGTAAATTACAGACTATATTCGACGGTACATGCTCTAATGTCACTTATCTTACTCCCCTGGTGTCTACGAAAGATGTACAGTGGCGACAGCTTCTACATCTACATCTACATCATGCCCCACAAGTCACCTAATAATGTGTGGCGGAGGGTACTTTTGGTACCACCTTAGGGGTTGCGAAGCAACTCAAATCGCTTGATACGGGCAAGTCTTCAGGTTCAGATTGTATACTGATTAGGTTCCTTTCAGATTACGCTGATACAATAGCTCCCTACTTAGCAATCATATACAACCGCTTGCTCACCGATAGATCTGTACCTACAGATTGGAAAATTCCGCAGGTTGCACCAGTGTTTAAGAAGGGTAGTAGGAGTAATCCATCAAACTACAGACCTATATCATTGACGTAGGTTTGCAGTAGGGTTTTGGAGCATATACGGTATTTGAACATTATGAATCACCTCGAAGGGAACGATCTATTGATACGTAATCAGCATGGTTTCAGAAAGCATCGTTCTTGTGCAACGCAGCTAGCTCTTTATTCGCTCGAAGTGATAGCCGCTATCGACAGGGAATCTCAAGTTGATTCCGTATTTCTAGATTTCGGGAAAGCTTTCGACACCGTTCCTCACAAGCGACTTCTAATGAAGCTGCGGGCCTATGGGGTATCGTCTCAGTTGTGCGACTGGATTCGTGATTTCCTATCAGGGAGGTCGCAGTTCGTAGCAATGGACGGCAAATCATAGAGTAAAACTGAAGTGATATCAGGTGTTCCCCAGGGAAGCGTCCTGGGACCTCGGCTGTTCCTGATCTATATAAATGACCTGGGTGACAATCTGAGCAGTTCTCTTAGGTTGTTCGCAGATGATGCTGTAATTTACCGTCTAGTAAGGTCATCCGAAGACTAGTATCAGTTGCAAAGCGATTTAGAAAAGATTTCTGTATGGTGTGGCAGGTGGCAGTTGACATTAAATAACGAAAAGTGTGAGGTGATCCACATGAGTTCCAAAAGAAATCCGTTGGAATTCGATTACTCGATAAATAGTACAATTCTCAAGGCTGTTAATTCAACTAAGTACCTGGGTATTAAAATTACGAACAACTTCAGTTGGAAAGACCACATAGATAATATTGTGGGGAAGGCTAGCCAAAGGTTGCGTTTCATTGGCAGGACACTTAGAAGATGCAACAAGTCCACTAAAGAGACAGCTTACACTACACTCGTTCGTCCTCTGTTAGAATATTGCTGCGCGGTGTGGGATCCTTATCAGGTGGGATTGACGGAGGACATCGAGAGAGTGCAAAAAAGGGCAGCTCGTTTTGTATTATCACGTAATAGGGGAGAGAGTGTGGCAGATATGATACGCGAGTTGGGATGGAAGTCATTAAAGCAAAGACGTTTTTCGTCGCGGCGAGATCTATTTACGAAATTTCAGCCACCAACTTTCTCTTCCGAATGCGAAAATATTTTGTTGAGCCCAACCTACATAGGTAGGAATGATCATCAAAATAAAATAAGAGAAATCAGAGCTCGAACAGAAAGGTTTAGGTGTTCGTTTTTCCCGCGCGCTGTTCGGGAGTGGAATGGTAGAGAGATAGTATGATTGTGGTTCGATGAACCCTCTGCCAAACACTTAAATATGAATTGCAGAGTAATCATGTAGATGTAGAAGTAGATCTGATCCTTCCAACCCTTTTCCACTCGCGAATGGTGCATGTTAAGAATGATTGTCGGTAATCCTCTGTATTGGCTCTAATTTCTCGAATTTTCGCCTCGTAGTCAATACGCGAGATGTATGTGGGGGGAAGTAATATGTTGTCAGACTCCTCCTGAAAAAGTGCTGTCCCGAAATTTCAATAGTAAATCTCTCGGTGACGCACAACGCCTCTCTTTTAACATCTGCCAGTGGAGTTTGTTTAGCATTTCCGTAACGCTCTCTCGCCAGCTAAACGATCCCGTGAGGAAACGCTCCGCTCTTCGGTAGATCTTATCTATCTCCTCTTTCAGTCCTACGTGATAGGGATCCCAGATAGATGAACAGTACTCAAGAATCGGGCGAACAAGCGCCTTATAAGCCACTTCTTTCGTGGATGAGTAACACTTCCTGTAGATTCTTCCGATGAATCTGAGTCTGGTGTCTGCTTTTCTCACTATCTGTTTTATGTGGTCATTCCACTTAAGGTCGCTCTGGTTAGTTATGCCTAGATATTTTACGGCAGACGCTGTCTCCAGCTGTTTGTCATCAATAGTGTAGCTGTACAGTAGTGGGTTTCTTTTCCTATGTATGCGCAAAATGTTACATTTATTTACGTTCAGGGTCAACTGCCAGATCCTGCGCCATTCATCAATTCTCTGCAGGTCGTTCTGCAAATTCTTACTATCTTCTGGCGTTGCTACACAACAGTTTCTCAGTCTTCTTCGAATACAGGTTCCGTAAATGTATCCGACGGAGTTTCCCGAGAACTGCTTTGTCTTTATTTCAGGGATTCACATTTAAATTCTCTGGTCATTTCTGTTACGCTTCCGTATCAGCTGTACCAACATATTAGCGTCTCTGAATTCCTTTCTACGGGGATTGGACAGAAGTACGGAAACACCAGAAACACAACAGAATAAAACGCCTAATACGGTGTGTGAAACCCATTGGTACCTAAAACAGTTTCTTGCCCTGGAATGGATAAATACAGGACCTGTATGGTTTTCAAGGGAATCTTATACCATTCTTTCTGCGAAACAGGGGAAAGTTCAGGAATCGATGATGGAGATCGCTAGCAAACACGGACCTTCTCTCCAAACTAGACTACAAAGGCTGAATATTACTGTGATTTGATGACTGTGGTGGCCAGAGAAGATGCGACAGTTCATCCTCGTGCTCACAGAACTAGTCCTGGACGATGCGAACATGTGACCAGGGGCTCTTTCGTCTTGGCATACAGCACCACAATTATGGAACAAACTTTGTACCATAAGGTGGTTCAAAAATGGTTCAAATGGCTCTGAGCACTATGGGACTTAACTTCTGTGGTCATCAGTCCCCTAGAACTTAGAACTACTTAAACGTAACTAACCTAAGGACATCACACACATCCATGCCCGAGGCAGGATTCTAACCTGCGACCGTAGCGGTCACGCGGTTCCAGACTGAAGCGCCTAGAACCGCACGGTCACACCGGCCGGCCCATAAGGTGGACTTAATTATCCAAAATGCTCATATCATACGTTGTAGTAATGCGACCTTGCAGAGTAACCATGGGGCGCATGGAATATAACGATTTGGCTGCCAAAATGACAGAACCTCTGCCATGTTTCACTCTAGGGACGTAGGCTTGGTAAGAAGCTGCAAAAAGGTGTGGAACAAGACTTATTCGACGCTACGACTTTCTCCTATCGCTCCATAGTCCGGGTTTCACGCCCTGGGCACAGCGTTTTCCTGTTACAGACATTTTCTTCACTGTTGATTAGTTTTGGAACTCCAGATCTTGATGTACAGAACAATGAATCCCGTCTGTCGACCGTTGTAATTGTTTGCTCTTTCACTGTCAACTAAGTCTTTAATAGCGTAGGCCAACAAAGCGATCGAAATGATAACGCCCGATAGATATGCAACACACCTGACACACGGGTAATGTGGCTACGATCTTAAATGACCAAAGCTACTAGGAAAACTACTGTAGCCTACGCTTACTTACGGTAGTCTTTGGTAGCCCTCGCTCGTTTCACTGCTTTGCTTGTTAGTGATTATCCACCAATATACCGGCCGGCCCCACATCTTGGATAGGCGGCGAAATTAATAATGTTAGGCATCATCTGGCAAGGATAAATACTATTAAGGGAAAAGATTCCCCACGGAGAAAATAACTCCACTACCGGAGGCATCTTAAAACCTTAGATAGGAGCGTATGGTATCGTTGGCCGGGAGGCGATAAGCGGCATATGAAAGTGACGTCGGTCTGCAATGTTGTGGGATCTGTATTATGGTTTTTTATGTAATATTAGACACAATCTACACCCATTATGTGATCATACCATTTTTCATCTATAGGACTGGATTTCTTCTATTGCTGTCCGCCTGCTCGCCTACCATACAAGCGGGCCCAGGTGCGATTCCCGGCCGAGTTGGAGATTTTCTCCACTGGGGGACTGGATGTTGTGTTGTCCTCATCATCATTTTATCATCACCACCGGCGCGCAAGTCGCCCAACTCATGGACAATAAGTTCCCAACGTTTCAATGTTGAAATCGCATCCGTGGCCTCCCTGCCACGCCCATGTTTTGAAGCAGCACTTCAATGCCAGCTCAGTGAACAACGATTCTGTGTATTACTTTCAACCAAACGTGTGCGGCATACATACTATTTGGTTTTATAGGTCATCTTTGGCCGATCCTGCACTTCTCAAAAAGCGTGTTCATGGCAAAATCCAAAATCCAAATGAGTCTCTAAATTCACTCATTTGGAAACGATGCTCTAAAGACACATTTGCATCTGCTACAGTTGTCAGAACTGCAACTTATGATGCAGTTATCGTATTTAATGATGGGAACGGGAAGATGAAGGTGTTAGAAAGAATAGGCTTGAAGATAGGAAATTTTACTCAAGACATCTTGAGAAAAATAGATTTACAGCGCGTCTCTGCAGCTGAAAAGTCAGTTGAAGACCTGGTAAATCTGGTAAAGGAAAGAAGACAGAAAACAAGAAACCAGACGAGAAGCCTTGAAGGGAAAGACGACCCAGAGTACTTCTGAAGAAGTGACACACGCACAAAAGTTAGGTCGAACTTTAAACTACGTTTCCCGAAAAGTTTGCTTTTTAAAGTTTGTGTACCTTTTCCTCAGATTCTATGAATGCTAGAATTATGAAATTTTGTACACATATTTTTGTAAACCTAATAAACGTTGTCTCAAGAGCAAATTTTGAAATTCTGATTGCAAGCTGAGATATGGGGCAAAGTACTGTAAGTAGGCTGTTTAGGTTTTTATGCTGGTAACGCCATGTAGCGCTCTATATGAAATTCAGTGACTGTGCTGTGTGCAGTCTGTGGCTGGTTTGCATTCTTGGAATTTGCTATTGTAGTGTTGGGCAGTTGGATGTGAACAGTGCGTAGCGTTGCGCAGTTGGAGGTGAGCCGCCAGCAGTAGTGGATGTGGGGAGAGAGATGGCGGAATTTTGAGAGCGGACGATCTGGACGTGTGTCCATCAGAGAGAGTAAATTTGTAAGACTGGATGTCATGAGCTGATACATATATTATGACTTTTGAACACTATTAAGGTAAATAAATTGTTTGTTCTGTATCAAAATCTTTCATTTGCTAACTATGCCTATCAGTAATTAGTGCCTTCAATAGTTTGAATCTTTTATTTAGCTTCCAGTAGTGGCGCTCGCTGTATTGCAGTAGTTCGAGTAACGAAGATTTTTGTGAGGTAAGTGATGTTAGTCGGGGCCATTCTTTTGTAGGGATTATTGAAAGTCAGATTGCGTTGCGCTAAAAGTATTATGTGTCAGTTTAGTGTTGATCACAACAGGTAAAGAGCGAAATGTCTGAGTACGTTCAGTTCTGCTCAGCTGTTTGAAAATCAAATGACGTAAGGGGTTTATCAGTGCAATCATTCATAAATTTTTCTAAAGGGACGTTTCATATGTCGACCCTTAGCCGAGGATGCCTCACTGGACTCTGCTGATTTTTTCTTGTAGTTTGTGTAATTAGTGTAGCTATTGTTTATTGCTAGAGCGTAAGTGTAGAGATAATTTCCTTTGCAGTTGTAGTTTTTCATTGTTGTAGTGTAAAACAGTTGTGGCATGCATGTAGATTTGCACCAAGTATTTCGCAGTCGCACTTGCAATTAAATAGATATTATTTTCAGTGCTATGTTAAATCGTTTTCTTATTTTTGCTCTTCAAATTGTGCTTCTCTTGTTATCGTGTGTGTGTGCCGGCCGCGGTGGTCTAGCGGTTCTAGGCGCTCAGTCCGGAACCGCGCGACTGCTACGGTCGCAGGTTCGAATCCTGCCTCGGGCATGGATGTGTGTGATGCCCTTAGGTTAGTTAGGTTTAAGTAGTTCTAAGTTCTAGGGGACTGATGACCACAGATGTTAAGTCCCATAGTGCTCAGAGCCATTTGAACCATTTTTTTTTGTTATCGTGTGAAATACGTGATAATTATGGCGTGCGAAAAACATAACACTAGGCTCCAAAGTAAATTGAGAAATGATAGTGACGACGAGCGTAGTTTATCAGCACCACCGTGTAGTGAATTAACAGACATTCAAAGTAGTAATTTGGTAACTGTGCATAGGGAAATGGAGCGGGCGGAAAATAATGGTGAAAACAATTATTGAACAGGGAAGCATTATCGATCGATCGGTCGGCAACAGCTCGCCTCAGGAATCCGAAATGACAGGACACAATCTTGCAAATACTGTAGATTCAGGTTTTTCGTCCTCACCGTTTTCTCAAATAAGTCAAGACACATTTTCTGCTTTTCAAAATGTGAATATTGCCTGTTAAAATGCACTGCCGAATAGCGCTGAGGAACATGTTTCAGACACCAGTGCATTGTTATTACAATTAATGCAACAAATGGAACCAAAGCTTAGAAAGTTAGACACAACGGAACAAAATCAGAGACAAACACAGCAAAAGTTAGACACAATAGGACAAAATCTTGAAAAGTTAGACACGATGGAACAAAATCAGAGACAAACACAGCAACAGCTTCAAAAGTTAGACTCAATGGAACAAACACTTGAACAAACACGTGACAGTTTAACTGCTGAGTTACTTAAAATCGAATCGAAATGTCAAAAAGTCTGTAATGACGTAAAAACACAAATTTGTGAGCATTTTCAACCTATTTTTTCGCGTCATGAAAATGCATTACAGAATCACGAAGCAGCCATGAAAGAACTGCAAACTATTGTTCATGAAAATCACGACACCTTACAAGCTAAAATTGACTCAGTTGCATCTACCGATTCAGTTACGCAACTTGCAAAAACTCAGGAAAACTTAAAAGACACAGTAGATACGATTTCAACACAAATGGACACTCTGAAACTTGATTCAGAAAAACACACTAAGGAAATCAGTTCATTATCGGAGAAAGTAGCCATATTTTCGGATCAGTTCACTAACTTATCTACGAAGGTAGATGATAATCTGAATGACACACGACCAGTAGTCTTTAATGACACAGAAGAGTACGAACAAATTATGAAATTTAAACAAAATCAATACCAAATTAATACGCAACACAAAAAAGAAATCTGGGAAGTACAAGATCAGTTGACGCAGGTAATACAAGAATTACATATTTCAGAGGACACTCGCGCTCCAATACGGGAAGAGGGACATAGAAATACGGAACAGCCACAAAATAATAACACAGGGAACTTCGGAAATTATGAAAGAAATTGGCAAGGCACACCGAATTTTGAGATGGAACCGCCGAAACGAAGTAACAGTGACCGATATGCGAGTCGCCGACATGATGATTTTGACTATAAGCTGTTCATTACTACACGTAAATCCAATCCGGCCACGACATTCATCCACAAGCATGACTTCATCAATTCTCTCATTGTTTTCCTCCCAACTGGTCATTGGAGCACAGGTTAGAATTTATATGTGGCTACTTAGAGAATGAACCAGCTGTAAGAATGCGATCGGTCATTCACGATTGTCACAGTGAAGGAGAATTTTATCACGCCTTCCTCTCAGCATATTGGTCTCAAGCTACTCAAGACCTAGTAAAACATAACATCATAATGATGAAACATTTCGAACAATCTGCATTTTCCAGTCATGTGAAATATTTTGAAGACATGTTGCATAAGAATCAGTATCTTTCAAACCCATACAGCCCGTCAGAACTCATCCGCATTTGCTTAATCAAATTGCCTGAACATTTACGACATACACTCCTGGAAATTGAAATAAGAACACCGTGAATTCATTGTCCCAGGAAGGGGAAACTTTATTGACACATTCCTGGGGTCAGATACATCACATGATCACACTGACAGAACCACAGGCACATAGACACAGGCAACAGAGCATGCACAATGTCGGCACTAGTACAGTGTATATCCACCTTTCGCAGCAATGCAGGCTGCTATTCTCCCATGAAGACGATCGTAGAGATGCTGGATGTAGTCCTGTGGAACGGCTTGCCATGCCATTTCCACCTGGCGCCTCAGTTGGACCAGCGTTCGTGCTGGACGTGCAGACCGCGTGAGACGACGCTTCATCCAGTCCCAAACATGCTCAATGGGGGACAGATCCGGAGATCTTGCTGGCCAGGGTAGTTGACTTACACCTTCTAGAGCACGTTGGGTGGCACGGGATACATGCGGACATGCATTGTCCTGTTGGAACAGCAAGTTCCCTTGCCGGTCTAGGAATGGTAGAACGATGGGTTCGATGACGGTTTGGATGTACCGTGCACTATTCAGTGTCCCCTCGACGATCACCAGTGGTGTACGGCCAGTGTAGGAGATCGCTCCCCACACCATGATGCCGGGTGTTGGCCCTGTGTGCCTCGGTCGTATGCAGTCCTGATTGTGGCGCTCACCTGCACGGCGCCAAACACGCATACGACCATCATTGGCACCAAGGCAGAAGCGACTCTCATCGCTGAAGACGACACGTCTCCATTCGTCCCTCCATTCACGCCTATCGCGACACCACTGGAGGCGGGCTGCACGATGTTGGGGCGTGAGCGGAAGACGGCCTAACGGTGTGCGGGACCGTAGCCCAGCTTCATGGAGACGGTTGCGAATGGTCCTCGCCGATACCCCAGGAGCAACAGTGTCCCTAATTTGCAGGGAAGTGGCGGTGCGGTCCCCTACGGCACTGCGTAGGATCCTACGGTCTTGGCGTGCATCCGTGCGTCGCTGCGGTCCGGTCCCAGGTCGACGGGCACGTGCACCTTCCGCCGACCACTGGCGACAACATCGATGTACTGTGGAGACCTCACGCCCCACGTGTTGAGCAATTCGGCGGTACGTCCACCCGGCCTCCCGCATGCCCACTATACGCCCTCGCTCAAAGTCCGTCAACTGCACATACGGTTCACGTCCACGCTGTCGCAGCATGCTACCAGTGTTAAAGACTGCGATAGAGCTCCGTATGCCACGGCAAACTGGCTGACACTGACGGCGGCGGTGCAGAAATGCTGCGCAGCTAGCGCCATTCGACGGCCAACACCGCGGTTCCTGGTGTGTCCGCTGTGCCGTGCGTGTGATCATTGCTTGTACAGCCCTCTCGCAGTGTCCGGAGCAAGTATGGTGGGTCTGACACACCGGTGTCAATGTGTTCTTTTTTCCATTTCCAGGAGTGTATTATTTTGGCAGGACGTTGCAAAGACGACATTGAAGCTTTTCAGGGACTGTTACAAGAATTGGAAGTTGACACTGACAATCGCGGAACGCAAAAACAGGAACACAGCAATTACAGGTCACATCTGTCACAATTCCGCGATGACAGAAATAATAACTGGACACGACAAGGCTATTCTTACAACGCAAATCGTGACCAAAACAGACACCACCCGTATGACAACCGTTGGCAGAGTAGTAATAATTACAGTGAAAGATCACCTCTCCCTGGTAATGACTATGACAGCGACAATCAGAGAAACAGACAATATGGGAACCAAAATAATAATTATCAAGGGAGACAGAATAACTTCAGACGCAACAGTTCAGTGCGCAGTTACGATTCAGGGAGAAATTGTCCACCACGTTACCGACAAGAAAAAAATTACAGCAACTACCGACATGACGACAGACGATATAATCGTAACGACAGACCTGAATTTCATCAGTACTGGCGGGATTCAAACGGGGCAGGGGCCTCTCGACAAGGTGAATTTGTAGAAGTTAGATCTCCAAATCCCAACAACGACGCGCGACAACAGAGACAGACAATGACTTGCACCGCAGGCAGCCACGTGCGCCGGCTGGCTCAGAGAGGAATAACATAGACGCTAACCTTGAGAAAAATTTCAGCATTCCTTACCGACGTATACCACATGATAATTGCGTTGAAGTTGAAACTCTGCGTACTAGGAAGAGTAAAGGATTGCACCACATTTCACATGTAAAACCGTTTATTGAGAGATAATCTGTTTTTCAGTCTTTGCTATAAAATTTTTCACTTCGCGTTACTAGTACTTTTTGTCACACTTAGAAACTGTTAACATGCAACTATGTTTTAAAGTTAACTATCCAGTCAAGAACCTAGGGAACTTATTTAGACAGTAATTACAAATGCATTGTTATAATGAACAGAGGACACAGTGTTATTGTGTGTGTACATTCTTGCTTGTTAGTTGCACGATTACGTAACGACTATAAGGCTCACATACTTAGAACATATACTGCTAATGATAGTTTAATGCAACATTTTGGTTTACTTGAAAAGAGATTCTTTGTTTGAAGAACTTTCTGTGAGATTAAAGATGACTTAGTATTTGGTTTCTTTGACAGCTACACGATTATATCATGACGCTACTAATGTGTGACACATTATACATTGTTGCCTTTGCGGTGTATCTGTTTTATATCTGTACAGTTTTTCTGAATTCTTCTGGAAAGTAAAACATGTTTTAGTAGTAACTTTTGTGGTATAGCTACAATGAGACAGCCTTTTTCGTAGCACAACAATACGTTACAGTACAGTACTTTCTTCACCACGGCAATAAGCGTAATAACTACGATATCTATACGCAAAGCATTTCACTTTTGTTTATTACGAGGTAAGTACATTGACTTCTACATAACTTTGCTTACGGACGACGATAATTACGACACTTGGCACATTTTTTACCCTTAAGTAATGATAGAGATTACCTTACAACAAGACGCACAGTTTAGCGCTACAGTACACGTATTTGAGTGATTAATTTTGTACTTAAGACATTTATTTTTAAAGATTTTTGAATTATAAAGATACAAAGGTTTTCCGTGATACATTTGATTCCATTGCTGTAATCTGTAACACCTGAGGGTATAATTACATTAATCCTCAAGGAGTACACGCCTACTTTGTGTGCTAAGCGTGTAGCGAGCGCTAGGAGCTCTAGCTACTATGGTATTTGCTTACACAACGTTACACATCGGTACCATATTTCTCTAACACATACATTACACAGCTATCTGATATTGAACTGAGAGAGACAAACTTTTTTTTTACTACATCAGTGACACATGTTTACGCAATTACACAGTTGGGTAACTTCACACTTATGAAATTGTATTTTGTCTGGACTTAGTGAACTGTTCATATTTTTTTCGGAACCATTGTGATACTATGAGAGCTTTGAATGATGTATTTGGTATGGGATCAAGATTTTTAAAGTACGTTTGAGATAGATGACATTATTGAAATGAGCAGAGAATTTTTTTTTTACATTTTTAAATTATTGGAGGAAGCTACGACGATTTTGAAATTTGACTGAGGTGTTATGATGTTATTATTACGACGACGATGTGTATTATGCTGTTGAGGTATGTTTATGATGAATAAGCTGATGCTATATGAGGAATTTGTATATGCTTCATACTTATTACGATGAAATATTGAAGAAGTGTCTACGAATATGTATATGTGTAATAAGGTAAGGAATAATGAGTAGTGGTTAGGGACTCTTGATTTGTGAAAACGGATGTTGGAAACCAAGAATCATACTTTAAGAGTTATGAAATGTGTGTACATGCGTGAATGTTTCACAATGCCGGCGAAAATTTTTTGGTCACTGTTATATTTGTAGGATTTTGTTTCTACACATTTGTAACGCAAATTATCGACCTGTGAAATTTTTTTATATGAGACTGTCACTGTAGTGCAAACTGCTGTCGTAAATATTTTGGTAAGAAAGCTAAGTGATCTTGACGTAATGCGTTGTGGGCGCCCACCTGCCTGGAAAAAAAAGCCAGTAGGTGGAAAAAAAGAGGTCATTAACCTCACTATTGACATTCCTTTGTAGAAAGCATCGCAAATATGACACGCTATTACTTGGAAACATATGATTATACTGTGGAGCTTGTACTTTCTGATATTTAGTGAAATGCCTAATGAAATGATGAGAAATATTTTATGTCTATACACCTGATTCTGATTTCTGTCTTTCTAGTTGAGAGAATTTTTTACTGCCTTACGAAATGCCATATGGCTAGTGAATGATGTTTCATGCCTTGCTTTATGTATATATTTGCCTATTTTGTTTGATGTCTGGTTTCCAGCTATGTTGCAGCATTGGTTTTTTTTAAATAAAATTAAATGCATTTGCTAATGTGAACACTTTCTGGCAACAGATCCATTAAATAATAACTCTATGATCCACATTCTTCGAAAAAGAAGCACTTGGAAAGGAAAGAACAATATGGAGGGACTAATAACAGTAACTGAATACATAATTTTCTTTTCAAGTACTTGGTAATATTTTTGTACAATAAGTTGTTGTGGTGCACCACTTTAATTACATAGACATTAAGATGTGAATAGACATTTCCCTTATCTGCACTGTTGTCTTTAGTGTACTATTTTTTCTGCTTCAGCTTTGTCATGTTTAGATATAAGTTATTGCATTTGCTGCTGCTGTTTGTCAGGCATAGTGCTACTGAATTTGACTTTGTATTACTCTGTTAAGCCAGTTTTACTACTGATTTATTTTTCTTGTTGCTGCACATTGGCTTATATTAGTTGTAATGTTACATTTGTTCTGATAATTTAGATTTACTGCTGCTTGCTTTGCTAATTTGCATTTTTTTGTCATTGCTGTTTGTGTTAATTGTTTTGTACTGCTGCATTGCCTTGTCCCATAGTTTATGTATCTGAGCTCAGTAGATTTAAGTTAGCTTAAGAGGGGGGATACTATATAAGAAACTAACTACGGAGAATAGGGAACGAATACATTGAGAAGTTATATGAAAAATATTTGGGCCAAAGAGAGTATTGTACAATTGTACAATGAGAAATATTTAGTTTGAAAGAGGATACGAACAAAACAGTAGGGTTTAGGGACAACAGGGATAGAAAGTTTTTTTTTTTTTTTTTTTTTTTTGCAGGAAAGATCTGTGGAATGAAGTTTTAGGTTGGACTGCAGTACCAAATGTTACACTGTAAACAAACCTTGTCCTTTCGTTTTGTGTCATTCCGCTATGTGGTTGTGTAGCCTTGTGTATTTGTGTTTTTCCTGTCTTTATGTGTTTAGCTAATAACATTTATGTTGTTGAATTTTTCTAATAGTAAGCTACATTCACTATAATGAGGAATACTGTTATCCTCAAATATAATTTGCATTAATAATATGTCATTTACTTTGTAATGATGTTTATACATTATTTTCGAAAGCTATTCTGATCTTTTATGTATTTACTTATGTCATAATTCCTGTAACACTGATGTACATGTTTATTTCTATTCTTTTGTAAAGCCTGTACTAGTACCAATGTTATCTGTATTATTATGTTTTAATGATGTTTTCTGTGCCTTTGTAATCGTATTCTCATGTTGTAAAATTGTAATTGACGCCAGTTCATCAAATTAAGTAACTTGTAAGCATTCATTTCAGTGCACACGTTTCCGTTGGTCATAGTATATGCACAATATGTGAGAAGTTGGGACTGTTAGTGTTTGCACGTGTGTTAATAATTTAGCAAGGGACTAGTTAACAGCACTGCTGGTTCTAAGGACAATTCCAAAAACTTTGTGAGTGCACAAGTGGTGGTTTGTGGACTTGCTATATTGTCCGCAAGACTCTTCGATGGTGATGGTCAGTGTGCGATTTGCAGGGGGGGATGGGGGGGGGGATTTCCCCCCATCTGCATCAGACCATCCTCTCCTCTGGTTTTAGTTTATGCATCCCAACCTGGGATGTTTATTTCCCACACACTGGAGTAAAACTTTACATATAATTTAAATTTGTGGAACCGAACACTGAAAGTTTTTATTAAGTCTTACTATTAATACTATTAATATGTTTCAGTTTTCTATCATCGGATCAAGCACTACTTTTCACAAATGTGCCTCTACTTTTTGAATTCTCCTCGTATATCTGTACCCGTATGTAGATGATTTTGTAAATAAGCTTTACCTATAATGTACTTTTAAAGATATAACAAGGGATGGCTTTTCTGATAGTGCATACGCATCAATACTGAGTTTCGGCATTAACATATATTTATAAATAGCTGCTTAGCCATGCGTAACGCCACAGTCCAAGCTAGTAACATATATAATTCTACTAACCCCCTAAGACATTCCCCCCACTGGTAAAAGCACAAATCGCACCCTGGTAATTGTGCATCTGCACAGTCGCAATAGATGGCTGCTGGCCGTCTCTACAAGAACTGCAGTGGGTCTGCACCTCTGGTGGCCCACCAATACCACACTCTGTACCAGGAATACAGTGGGTCCGTTCTGTGATGACCTACCTACCAATATTCTTTAACTTCGACTGACTCTGCAGTGGGTTTGCTCTGTTGTGGCCCATTACCTGTCTGCATGACAAGACTGCATGGAAATCCACTACTTCCGTGTGCATTTTCTTTTACTGCTCAGACTTTGAGAAAAAAAACACTACTATTTTACTGTGATGAATGATCAGGACTGTCTTTATGGGCTGTGAGAAAATTTTAGCTTTTGAACAACATTGTATCAATAAGTGTGTGCATTTGATATCTTTGTTATTGTAATTATAAAATTTTTTTCAAATCTATATTGGCCACTGCCCAAAACAATTTGTAAAATTTTTTTGTGGGGAGCATGGGGGCTAGGTAAGTAGGCTGTTTAGGTTTTTATGGTGGTAACGTCATGTAGTGCTCTATATGAAAATCACTGACTGTGATGTGTGCAGTCTGTGGCTGGTTTGCATTCTTGGAATTTGCTGTTGTAGTGTTGGGCAGTTGGATGTGAACAGTGCGTAGCGTTGCGCAGTTGGAGGTGAGCCGCCAGCAGTAGTGGATGTGGGGGAGAGATGGCGGAATTTTGAGAGCGGACGATCTGGACGTGTGTCCATCAGAGAGAGTAAATTTGTAAGACTGGCTGTCATTAGCTGACTTTTGAACACTATTAAAGTAAATAAATTGTTTTTTCTCTATTAAAATCTTTCATTTGCTAACTATGCCTATCAGTAATTAGTGCCTTCAGTAGTTTGAATCTTTTATTTAGCTGGCAGTAGTGGCGCTCGCTGTACTGCAGTAGTTCGAGTAACGAAGATTTTTGTGAGGTAAGTGATTTGTGAAAGGTATAGGTTAATGTTAGTCAGGGCCATTCTTTTGTAGGGATTATTGAAAGTCAGATTGCGTTGCGCTAAAAAATATTGTGTGTCAATTTAGTGGTGATCAGATTAAGTAAAGAGAGAAATGACTGAGTACGTTCAGATCTGCTCAGCTGTTTGAAAATCAAATAACGTAAGAGGTTTATCAGCACAGTCATTCATTAATTTTTCTAAGGGGACGTTTCAGTACTTGTGGAATTATAATTAAGAAATTATGAAAATTCTCCTATTTGACTTATTCCAAAAACCTCACGAGAGAAGCTTACAACATGTAATGAGATGAAACAGAGAAATTTTTGCAGAAATCTCTTGAATACGTTCTGAGAAAAGGGAATATACATTATTTTTTGAAAATAAAACTTCAAATTTCATTAAAAAGTGTTGAACATGTATAATCAACGGATTTTATATGAAAACGTGTTACTTTAATGTAAGCGTGGTACAAAATGTCATTGCCATATCTCCAAAACTGTGGATTTGATGCATTTTTGAAATAGTGTCTGTTTTTCATCAACGTCCCCCCTTAACGCTCCTACAGGTGTGCATGATCATCGGTCAGTGTGACTGATCGCAATTTTTGTTCCAGGCCATATTCCGTGCAAGCGTACAAGTATTCGCCGTTGTAAGTTCAATAGACGGAATTAAATTTGAAACAAAGTCTGTGTCGGAGGCAAAGCACCCTTTGTCGATGACTACGCTCGCGTCATTGCATCAGCAGGCGCTGATATTTCCGCTTCTAAATAGTAAGTAATTTTAAGGAGTGTTAAGCTTGTAACTTGTGTCGGTAGTCGGTTGCGTGATTAGTTCAGATTTTCTACATCTTAGGCATTCTCGCCTGTAGCCTTATTTCTGGAGATTGTTGTTCCATTTTGATAAGTGTTGGCAGGGTAGCTTTGGCAGCAGACGACGCGTTCCTGGTCCCTGTTCCCAGAGCAAAGGCGTGTTTGTCTTATGCTGTGGCGGCAGTTCCGTCGTCGCATGGCGTCTGGGTTGGCCGGCGACCTGGTGCTTCTACCAGCCGCGTTGTGGTGGCTCAAGTTAAGTTGATCGTTTGATGCGTGCCACGGCGGGGTGTCGCCGATTAATCGGGAACCAGTAGTCTGCTCTGTTTGCTGAATTTAATTATGTCATGAGGTTTAAAGCCCGTTTTGCAAACCCGAAGTTACCTGCTATGTCTCCTCTTTAACTACTCGTTTAAACCTTGCTTCCTTATTACTACTTCTGAGCAGGCTAAGTTTAAGGCTTTTTACTTATCAATATAAACTGCTAAGCCTTTCTTTTGAAGTGCAGTCATTAGCTACTATTACCTATTGTGAATCTTGCCTGCTTGTGCCTTTCTTTTCTTTCTTTTTTATATTTTTTAATCAATGGTCATTGTCAACGTTTCTGCTGGTGTGAGCCAGTTGGGAGTCACATTTAAATTGCATGTTCTCCCAACTCATCTTTTACTTTGGGCAGTTGTATTTCTTATTAATGGTCGTTGTCAACGCTTCTGCTAGTGTGTACCAGTTGGGAGTCACATTTAAATTACATATCCTCCCAGATTATCTTGTAATTTGTGCAATTATATATTTATTTAAGGGTCATTATCAATATTTTGTTGGGGTGTACTAGTTGGGATTTACATTTAAATTGTACATCTTCCCAGTTTTGTCTGTTTTGGAAGATTGTGTATTTTATTATTTAACACATTTTTATTAAGGCTTATGGCCACAAACAGTGGCGTGACTTGTGATCCTTTCTGTAGTTTGGATCGGCGTTATCCACTTGGGTGACGTGTTACCCAAGTTTGGAACTTGTTGGTACTTTTAGGGCTGACATAGAACTTCATTTCGCTGATAATATATTTTGTTGAAACTGCTTGCAGCCACGCCTAGTTCCTATGACTTCTTTCTCGTTTTTGGGAACTGTATGCATTGGGTTTCAAGCCCTGCTCTTAGCGATACAACTTGTTAAAATTTGATTTTAATGAATTGAGCCTGTTTGATTTTTTAAGATTGTGAGGGTTGTGACTGTTTCCACAAGGTTTTTTAAGTTATAATTATATTGTTGTTAATCAGTAAAGTGTATTCTGTGAAACAACAAATGACGAAATATGTCGGTCCAACTTTCCATGTCTTTTCCTTAAAGTTATCCAATCCTAGCTGTGAGGTATCAGTTTTACGTCTGCAGTCTTTATATTCATATTTTTATATCCCTTTTTGAACACTGTTTTCCAAAGAAAATTGCTAAATGTAACACCACCAACTTTTCAAAGAAGCCTTGGATTACTAAAGGTATTAAAGTGTCTTCAGAAAGAAAAAGAAAACTGTATGAGACAGCAAGAACTAGTAAAGATCCAGAAGTAGTTTTACACTATAGAAATTATTGTAACATACTGTGAAAAGTTGCAAGGAAATCAAGAAATATGTATGTAAAAGAAGCAATAAAATCAAATCAATATGGAATGTTGTTAGAAGGGAGACATGAAAAGTAACCACTGGGGTAGGTAGTATTGCTGTTAAAGAGAATGAGACCATCTTAACAAACAGTACACAGGTAGCCAATGTATTTAACAATCACTTCTTAAGAGTAGGAGAAAAATTGGTGAGAATAGTTAAAAAGAAAAAGTCAGGCAGTACACGGAAGAGTCAGTTTTGAAAAATTTTACTCAGATTTTCATCTGACAACCTCTTGTGAAATAAGGAAAATTATTAAATCTTTGAAAAATAAATGTTCTGTTGGGGTAGATGACATCTCTAACAAGTTATTAAAACAATGAGGAGCAATTACAGCTGATGTTTTGAGTCACATATGTAATGCATCACTGACTCAGGGTATTTTTCCAGACAGGTTAAAATATGCCATTGTCAGGCCTCTCTACAAAAGAGGGGAAACCTAAGATGTAAATAATTACCGGCCAGTATCCTTACAACACTTTCAAAAATCTTTGAGAAAGTAATGTACTCATCACTGTGGGGGTCCGGATGGGGGTTTGTCGGGGACGGCCAGCTCGCCCCACGCATCCCCCGATCGGACTACGACTGTGGTTGCCCGGGATACTGCCCGTATTGAGGCTGATCCCTCACCTGTGGTAGAGTGGGAGGTCGTCTCAAGGTGTGGCAGGGGGCGAAAGACATTCCGGAGGTCTGAACGGAAGGCCTCTCCAGTTTGTCTGACGAACCGGTTTCAGGCTCTGTCTCAGGCTGATACTGATCTTCGGCCTGACATGGCTGCTTGTCCTGTTCCAGAGGTTGTCCCTCAGTCTGCAAGATCCGGGCGGTCGCAGAGGGTGGGCTTACTGGTAGTTGGGAGCTCCAACGTCAGGCGCGTAATGGGGCCCTTTAGGGATATGGCAGCAAGAGAGGGGAAGAAAACCAATGTGCACTCCGTGTGCATACCGGGGGGAGTCATTCCAGATGTGGAAAGGGTCCTTCCGGATGCCATGAAGGGTACAGGGTGCACCCATCTGCAGGTGGTCGCTCATGTCGGCACCAATGATGTGTGTCGCTATGGATCGGAGGAAATCCTCTCTGGCTTCCGGCGGCTATCTGATTTGGTGAAGACTGCCAGTCTCGCTAGCGGGATGAAAGCAGAGCTCACCATCTGCAGCATCGTCGACAGGACTGACTGCGGACCTTTGGTACAGAGCCGAGTGGAGGGTATGAATCAGAGGCTGAGACGGTTCTGCGACCGTGTGGGCTGCAGATTCCTCGTCTTGCGCCATAGGGTGGTGGGGTTTCGGGTTCCGCTGGATAGGTCAGTAGTCCACTACACGCAACAAGCGGCTACACGGGTAGCAGGGGTTGTGTGGCGTGGGCTGGGCGGTTTTTTAGGTTAGATGGCCTTGGGCAAGTACAGAAAGGGCAACAGCCTCAACGGGTGCGGGGTAAAGTCAGGACATGCGGGGACCAAGCAGCAATCGGTATTGTAATTGTAAACTGTCGAAGCTGCGTTGGTAAAGTACAGGAACTTCAAGCGCTGATAGAAAGCACCGAAGCTGAAATCGTTATAGGTACAGAAAGCTAGCTGAAGCCAGAGATAAATTCTGCCGAAATTTTTACAAAGGTACAGACGGTGTTTAGAAAGGATAGATTGCATGCAACCGGTGGTGGAGTGTTCGTCGCTGTTAGTAGTAGTTTATCCTGTAGTGAAGTAGAAGTGGATAGTTCCTGTGAATTATTGTGGGTGGAGGTTACACTCAACAACCGAGCTAGGTTAATAATTGGCTCCTTTTACCGACCTCCCGACTCAGCAGCATTAGTGGCAGAACAACTGAGAGAAAATTTGGAATACATTTCACATAAATTTTCTCAGCATGTTATAGTCTTAGGTGGAGATTTCGATTTACCAGATATAGACTGGGACACTCAGTTGTTTAGGACGGGTGGTAGGGACAGAGCATCGAATGACATTATACTCAGTGCACTATCCGAAAATTACCTCGAGCAATTAAACAAAGAACCGACTCGTGGAGATAACATCTTGGACCTACTGATAACAAACAGACCCGAACTTTTCGACTCTGTACGTGCAGAACAGGGAATCAGTGATCATAAGGCCGTTGCAGCATCCTTGAATATGGAAGTTAATAGGAATATAAAAAAAAGGGAGGAAGGTTTATCTGTTTAGCAAGAGTAATAGAAGGCAGATTTCAGACTACCTAACAGATCAAAACGAAAATTTCTGTTCCGACACTGACAATGTTGAGTGTTTATGGAAAAAGTTCAAGGCAATCGTAAAATGCGTTTTAGACAGGTACGTGCCGAGTAAAACTGTGAGGGACGTGTACAACAACAAAGTTAGGAAACTACTGCGAAAGCAAAGAGAGCTTCACTCCAAGTTTAAACGCAGCCAAAACCTGTCAGACAAACAGAAGCTAAACGATGTCAAAGTTAGCGTAAGGAGGGCTATGCGTGAAGCGTTCAGTGAATTCGAAAGTAAAATTCTATGTACCGACTTGACAGAAAATCCTAGGAAGTTCTGGTCTTACGTTAAATCAGTAAGTGGCTCGAAACAACACTCCGGGATGATGATGGAATTCAAACAGAGGATGACACGCGTAAAGCTGAAATACTAAACACCTTTTTCCAAAGCTGTTTCACAGAGGAAGACCGCACTGCAGTTCCTTCTCTAAATCCTCGCACAAACGAAAAAATGGCTGACATCGAAATAAGTGTCCAAGGAATAGAAAAGAAACTGGAATCACTCAACAGAGGAAAGTCCACTGGACCTGACGGGATACCAATTCGACTCTACACAGAGTACGCGAAAGAACTTGCCCCCCTTCTAACAGCCGTGTACCGCAAGTGTCTAGAGGAACGGAGGGTTCCAAATGATTGGAAAAGAGCACAGGTAGTCCCAGTCTTCAAGAAGGGTCGTCGAGCAGATGCGCAAAACTATAGACCTATATCTCTGACGTCGATCTGTTGTAGAATTTTAGAACATGTTTTTTGCTCGAGTATCATGTCCTTTTTGGAAACCCAGAATCTACTCTGTAGGAATCAACATGGATTCCGTAAGCAGCGATCGTGTGAGACCCAACTCGCTTTATTTGTTCACGAGACCCAGAAAATATTAGATACCGGCTCCCAGGTAGATGCTATTTTTCTTGACTTTCGGAAGGCGTTCGATACAGTTCCGCACTGTCGCCTGATAAACAAAGTAAGAGCCTACGGAATATCAGACCAGCTGTGTGGCTGGATTGAAGAGTTTTTAGCAAACAGAACGCAGCATGTTGTTATCAATGGAGAGACGTCTACAGACGTTAAAGTAACCTCTGGCGTGCCACAGGGGAGTGTTATGGGACCATTGCTTTTCACAATATATATAAATGACCTAGTAGATAGTGTCGGAAGTTCCATGCGGCTTTTCGCGGATGATGTTGTAGTATACAGAGAAGTTGCAGCATTAGAAAATTGTAGCGAAATGCAGGAAGATCTGCAGCGGATAGGCACTTGGTGCAGGGAGTGGCAACTGTCCCTTAACATAGACAAATGTAATGTATTGCGAATACACAGAAAGAAGAATCCTTTATTGTATGATTATATGATAGCGGAACAAACACTGGTAGCAGTTACTTCTGTAAAATATCTGGGAGTATGCGTGCGGAACGATTTGAAGTGGAATGATCATATAAAATTAATTGTTGGTAAGGCGGGTACCAGGTTGAGATTCATTGGGAGAGTGCTTAGAAAATGTAGTCCATCAACAAAGGAGGTGGCTTACAAAACACTCGTTCGACCTATACTTGAGTATTGCTCATCAGTGTGGGATCCGTACCAGATCGGGTTGACGGAGTAGATAGAGAAGATCCAAAGAAGAGCGGCGCGTTTCGTCACAGGGTTATTTGGTAACCGTGATAGCGTTACGGAGATGTTTAACAAACTCAAGTGGCAGACTCTGCAAGAGAGGCGCTCTGCATCGCGGTGTAGCTTGCTCGCCAGGTTTCGAGAGGGTGCGTTTCTGGATGAGGTATCGAATATATTGCTTTTCCCTACTTATACCTCCAGAGGAGATCACGAAAGTAAAATTAGAGAGATTAGAGCGCGCACGGAGGCTTTCAGACAGTCGTTCTTCCCGCGAACCATACGCGACTGGAACAGGAAAGGGAAGTAATGACAGTGGCACGTAAAGTGCCCTCCGCCACACACCGTTGGGTGGCTTGCGGAGTATAAATGTAGATGTAGATGTAGAAGAGTGGTTATCCATCTCAACAGTAATGGGATACTTAGTAAATCACAGTTCGGATTTCAGAAATGCTATTCCACTGAGACAGCAATATACAATTTCACTGCCCACACAATTGTCTTTAAATAGTAAAATGTCACCAGTAGGAATATTCTGTGACTTATCCAAAGCATCTAATTGTGGAACCATTACATTGTCAGAGAAATTACAATTCTATGGTATAAGTGGAACAGCATATGAGTGGTTTAAGTCATATCTACAGAACAGGAAACAAAAAGTCGCTTTATATGCTTCAGGTGATTCAAAGGAGTTTGCCACTTCATCTCACTGGGGTGAAATTACATTAGGTGTTCCACAATGTTCGATCATGGGTCCCATATTGTTCTTGATATATGTGAATAACCTCCCTTCTTATGTGAAACAAGATGCTGAACTGACACTGTTTGCTGATGATACATGCATAATTATTAATCCAGTAAAAGAAAGTCCGATGGAAAATGATACAAATAAGGTCTTTGGAAAAGTTATTAATTGGGTTTCTGCGAATGGGCTTGCTCTAAACTTTAAAAAAACACAGTACATCCAATTTTCTGCTGCAAAAAGTAAAATTCCTTCAATAAACATGACACATCGAAAGAAGTCAGTAGCCGGGGTAGAGCATACTGAGTTTTTGGGTGTACATATAGATGAGGATCTTATTTGGAAAATTCATATTTTGGATCTCCTAAAGCGACTAGGTTCATCAACTTTTGCAATCAGAATAATTGCCAATTTTGAGGATCTAGAAATTAGTAAGGTAACATACTTTGCATACTTCCACTCTCTGATGTCACACAGAATAATATTCTGGGGCAACTCAACACTTAGGCAAAAGGTAATCACTGTTCAAATGAAAGTAGTTAGAATAATGTGTGGGGTTCATAGTTGCACATCTTGTAGGCATCTGTTTAAAAGGTTAGGAATTCTTACAACTTCTTCACAGTACATTTACACAGTAATGAAATTTTTTCTCAACAACATGGACCAGTTTAAAATCAACAGCGACATTCATGATTACAATACCAGAAAAAAGAAAGACCTACACTATCCTTTACTTAACCCATCTTTGGCACAGAAAGGGGCAAAATATGCTGCTATAAAACTTTTTGTTAAATTACTGGATGAAATAAAATGTCTGACAGACAGAAGTAATAGTTTCAAAAACAAACTGAAATCATACCTCCTTGACAACTCCTTCTATACCATAGATGAATT
Organism: Schistocerca nitens; assembly: GCF_023898315.1. Lineage (NCBI taxonomy): Eukaryota > Metazoa > Arthropoda > Insecta > Orthoptera > Acrididae > Schistocerca > Schistocerca nitens. The sequence continues at coordinate 677,195,946 of NC_064618.1, forward strand.
CTTGGATATGAGTAAATAAAACTGGAGATATGATACATGCATTTTGTGGCATTTAAGGGACTGGGATAGATAATAGAAATATTTTGGTATAACACTATAATGTAAAAAAAAAAAGAAACCTTGTTTGATGTGCGCATTTCTTGTGCATTAGACACGTTCCACATCATAACGAGTTTTCCGTGCTATTGATCAATGGAACACGTAACTAACTACCACCAGTGGTATCTGGGGCGCTTACCCTGAGGTCCGTTTCTGTGGGTGCGCAGTTTTATAATGGGTGACAAAGTGACCAAGAGCAAAGGAAAAGGCGAAAGACGGAAGAAGAAGAAGAAGATAGTGAAGGAAAAATATTAAGAAGGGAAAGGACTGGTAGGCACTAAAATGAGAGGCGGGGATATATAATAGGACGACAGGAGTAGCTTAGGACTCCAATGTTTTGATAAGACCTACCTACTTTCCTTGATACAGAGAGCTTGATCCTTTTGACCGCCTACTAGCTGCAGCCACTTTCGTTATGTCGAGTGAGCCAGTTTAACTGAACTGTGAAGAGTATATTTTGCGTTTGTTGTTTTATCATGGCTTTACATTGCTTGGCAATTAAGCAATTGAAAGAGAATCAAGGTTTGTTCCAAGCAATGATACTTTGGACTGTATGTTGTTCCATGTTCTGAACTGTAAAACCAAAAAAGAGTAATTGAAATGGGTATCTTTTCCTTCATTATTTCCAATTATTTCAGTGGCAGCTCTTACTTTTTCCTAACTACTTACAAGTTTAGACGGTTTGGTTGATTTGGAGCTCAGAATTGTAAGTTTGGTGACATCTGATCGAAATACGGAACCAAACAATTCCAGACTTAATTACTCTTGACTAAAATACTCAACAACTAGTAAAAAGCACGTACATTGCGATACCGTTTTTTGATGCAGTCAGATGTAGCAAAATATCAAGGGCAGGGGGAGAGCTGGCTGAAGTGAGACTTAAACAAGTAGTAGGCTACTCCACTGTCCTTCTCAAACTCTGTTATAGAGCAATAGACGTAGTCTAATGGCTTGCTCTCTGAAAGTGGATTCCCTAAATTTAATTTTATCATTTTCCTTGTTCAAAACTTTTCTGATTGTTTTGATACGGGTCACCACGGTTTCTTGTAGCGAACCAATCTCTTTTTGACACAGTAGCATTTACAACAAATGTCTTCAGTTATTTGTTGTAAACATTCCAATCTCTGTCTGCAACTACGAATTTTATCTTCTGCTGTTGTCTCTATGTCCACGGAGCCATTCCCTGGTATCTTCACACATGTTTTATCAGTCAATCCGCTAATGAGTTTTACCGACACATTCTATTCCTCACTCATTCTGGGGGAAGCATTCTTATTCCTTATCAGTCCACTCAATTTTCTGTATACTTTGGTAACACCACAGCTCAAATGTCTTTATCCTTCTTTCCCGCTTTTCCTACGGTCTGTCATTCACACAATTCTGTGCTCCAGACTAAAATTATCAGAAATTTCTTTCTCCTGTTAAGGCATTTGATTGATATTAGCAAATTTGTTTTGGTGATGAATTCTCTCTTCTCGTGCGCTAATATGCTTCTTATATTCACCGTGATTCACCCATCTTGCGTTATTTTGCTTCCAACGTACTAAAATGATTTCACACCGACGAATATATAGTCTCCAGTTTTGATGTTACGTTTGACACTAATCTTATTTTCCACTTCTCCTCGACGTATTCATCTACCTTTGGTTTACACTCAACAAATATTCTGTGCTCAATAGTCTGTTGAATCAATTGAACATGTCCGGCAGTACATCTTCGCTTTCACAGAGAATAACATCAGTGAAACACTGATATCCTTTCACCAAGAAGTTTCTATTTTTTATTTTCCAGGACAAACAGAAGAGAACCAAGATTTTTTCTTCCAGCCTTATGTCCTTTTAAAATCCGAGTACTTTTCTCTTGATCAGATTAGAAAAGATTAGATTAGATTTACTTTTCATTCTAATATATCCATAACGAGGAAATCCTCCTGGATGTACAGGGTGTTTCAAAAATGATCGGTATATTTGAAACGGCAATAAAAACTAAACGAGCAGCGATAGAAATACACCGTTTGTTGCAATATGCCTGGGACAACAGTACATTTTCAGGCAGACAAACTTTCGAAATTTCTGTTGCTTTGCTCTGCGTTGTTCTGGAGACGATACTATGTTTGTTCAGACGAAGCAAAGTTTACGAACCACGGTAATGTAAAGTTGCGTAGCATGCACTACCGGGCAGCTAAAAATCCGCGCTCCCTTCGTCAGATACAACAACAATGACCGTAAAGCGGAAACCTATGGTGCGGTATCACAGAAAATTCCACGGGGGGATCTTACTTTATCTATACGGCTTTCAAAATCACGTCCTCCGAGTACATGATATAGTCGTAGATAAGGGTGGAATTTGTGTCGATGCGAGATGCGAATGACACTCCTCTGACTGATCCCACACACCTTGGCTATACGTCTTGTGCCACCATTCGTCATATCAAAGCAGCATGTTCAACTTCACATCATTGGTGTACACGTCTGCGTACAAGGAGTTTTGAAGCAGAAATGACCTCCTGCTAGTTGTGCAGTGCAGACAAGTAAACAGTCGAAAGGCTTTTTCTTCTGCTTATTGGCTGTCGGCTCGTACCCTCTCAGTCATCTCAATGGAAAGACGACCTGACAGAGTAATGGAGTTGTTTTTCTTGCCAGTTAAGATACGAACGCGAGGACAACACAACACCCAGTGCCCGAGCGGAGAAAATCTTCGACTCCTCTGGGAATCGAACCCGCGCCCCTTTGGTTAGCAAGCTGCCGCGCTGATCCCGCAGCTACCGAGGCGAGCAGTCGAGAGACTTGATACAATGATATAGGCTGGTTGACAATGTTTACAACGCAGTAACCGATTCCGGCCGACTGCCTTTCAATTTTAGAATATTTCTCGGATTCTTTTGTCAAGAATTTCAGTTTCAACATTAACAAGCATTATATCACTGTACTCGACTTTTCAAGTTCTCCCGGAAGCTTTTAAAACAGGTATGGTATTCTAATTAAAAATAATACTTGCTTAAATATCTAGATCGATGTAAGACTTAAGACTCTTTATCACATAACCAAATACGTGCCCCTTAGCTTAATATCGTCAGACGGAAACCTTTTTTCGATATCTGGAACAGTTTACGAAATAAAAGGGATGTTACGTCTTATGTAACTGACCATGTGTATCGAGGAGGCGCGCTAGAACACGAACTCCGCATGCATGCAAACGCGAAAGATAAGATCAGTGGTAGTGGAGCACCAAGAAAAATGTGACTTGGTTACGGATTTTTAAAAACATGTACGTGTTCGCCAGACAAAGTAATGTTTACAGAAATAAAATTCTTGAAGCAGTTGACATAGCGAATAAGGAGATGTAAGATGTAACAGACGACAGCTGCAGGGCTCCGCTTCCGTGGCTACCCGTCATTACGGAAGTAAACACCTAGCCACGGCGAGTGAGAAATATAAACAGTTACCAGAGAATAACAGAGGCAACACAGCAACAGTAGTATTTGGGATCCTCCTCCTTTGTCAGTATCTGCTTTCAGTATTTACCAAATAGCGACAGTCCGCCAAGAACACCGGACGATTTTACGCAGCCTTTTATAAATGAACGCGACATCGACTTTCGACGGTGTTCAGACATCCATGGACACCAGTGTTATCCTGAAGGATATCCCAGCATAAGGATCGAAACGCTGAGCAATGAAGAAGTTTACAGATGAATGTGCCGCGGATTGACGACTCAGGTTTGACCATGAATGACAACGCCGACGGAAGCCTAAAAACATACATAAAGGTGTACCTTTTTCGCCTGTTAGTTCTGCCTCTACAGCACTGTTAGCTGTACATGAATTTCTCACGTTCTCCAAAGATATCGCTGGAGACGTTGTGGGTAAATCTATCGACTAAACTGAAATACAGAAGTGTATTCGTATACTTCCATTGTTATTTAATATTTATCATAAAATACTATTGTGAGATAAAGTCTTGCATACTAGTTATTCTTTATTAAATAATGAAGCAATCTATGAGCCAATCACAAAACGTTATTTTTCCACCCATGCACGACTTCCTAATCAATGAGGTTTCTTTTGTTGAGAGTGATCCTCTCCCAAGAAATATAGCTTACTATCACACCTGATAAACAATATTGTACGGTTGAAAGTTGTTCGTTACAATGCCAATCTTGCCTTAAGGCAAAGGCCCCGAGTTCGAGTCTCGGTCCGGCACACAGTTTTAATCTGCCAGGAAGTTTCATATCAGCGCACACTCCGCTGCAGAGTGAAAATCTCATTCTGGAAACATCCCCCAGGCTGTGGCTAAGCCATTTCTCCGCAATATCCTTTCTTTCAGGAGAGCTAGTTCTGCAAGGTTCGCAGGAGAGCTTTTGTAAAGTTTGGAAGGTAGGAGACGAGGTACTGGGAGAAGTGAAGCTGTGAGGACGGGGCCTGAGTCGTGCTTGGGTAGCTCAGTTGGTAGAGCACTTGCCCGCGAAAGGCAAAGGTCCCGAGTTCGAGTCTCGGTCCGGCACACAGTTTTAATCTGCCAGGAAGTTTCGATATTTTTGACCATTGCTTCCACTTTTTCGCTACGCACGACTGCTAGGGTAACTTACTTTGAGGTTACGTTTTGGTGGTAATTTTCATGCAATGATCTACAAGAAGAATGGTGATGTAGCGGCAGGCATTTTGCAGTTAGCGTAATTTTGTCGGCGGTGTTTTCAGGTCATGTTTAAATTTGTCTTTACTGGTGTTCAAGCTTAATGTCAGAGAGTTAGATAACTGCCTATGTACGTGGGACGTACTGGCGTACTGACCAAATCACACTCTCATTAATTTAAATGTGTTTTGGATTTTTCTGATGTATCTATAATCTAAGTGTAAAGTCTGATGTATTACCGCTTTTGAAATGCGTCCTAATAATCATAATTTTAATTAAAGCGTCTACGATTTATTATAACTCCCGTGTCACTTAGGGAAATTCATGTTCAAAATGCTGTCGCGCACGCCACTTGGTATTCGTTTTCCAAACTGCTCTTAATTTCGACCACGAACTTTACTATGTGTTCTGCCTTCAACAGGAACGTTGAAAAATGCGAAGCAAAACTGCAATCAGCAGAAGCGTGTTCAAAACACTGATATCAGCAGAAACCTACTCATATTCTTTGTATACTTCACTCCTTAGAAGGCAAGTGGTGCTACGGAGATTCAGAGACTGCTTGCTGCTTATCCGATCACGTCTGACTTGGTCGTTACATACATTTGTATTTCAGGTTTTATGTGGACAGGTGTTAGGCTATCAGACTGAGCTACGCATGCTCACGCACTTAATCTACCTACAAGGAAAATCAGTCTCACGATAATCGAACAGATCCTGCAATTTCTAAAAGTAATTGTGATCTTAAATGTCACTCAAATTTCCATTTGTGCACCATTTCTTTCCTTTCAGCAACGTAAGCATTCTCTGCTCATTATTATGTTTTGAAAAAAACAAAGACTCTGTAACATCAGTATGACCTTATTGTAAAGTTGTTTTTGTAATGCTATTTAGCCTGAAGATGAAGTTTAACCCTTGAAACAAGTCGCTAAATAAATAAGTAATACAATAGTTGACAAAGTTTGTGACTGGTAGCTGTAATGTAAAAAAAAGTCTACACAGAAGACTCAGTTTTTTAGATCATGACTCACACTTTTCTGGTCTGCTTCTGCTGACATGAAAAATTCCTAAATCTATAGTTTTTTAATTAACGCCGTTAATGTTGTCACATATTACTGAATAATGCAGTGTCTCCACTGCCCTCTTTGAAATTACCGTGGTTTCCTTGAAAATGATACGTGAGCTTCGCAGAAGTTACCCTCGATCAAAGCAAACATCTATAATCCCTGCCGATACAAAGACTCAAGAATCCAACGTATAACTAAGGGCCGGCCGGAGTGGCCGTGCTGTTCTGGGCGCTACAGTCTGGAACCGAGCGACCGCTACGGTCGCAGGTTCGAATCCTGCCTCGGGCATGGATGTGTGTGATGTCCTTAGGTTAGTTAGGTTTAATTAGTTCTAAGTTCTAGGCGACTGATGACCTCAGAAGTTAAGTCGCATAGTGCTCAGAGCCACTTTTATAACTAAGGTAGAAAACAGCAGGTGGGCAGTGTCAGCTGTCGGGAGGTGGAAGACAGCTTACAGAGAGAAGACGAGAGGGAAGAACCGATTCATGTCGGATGTCAGCCTTTAATAGAGATGCTGGTGGAATACATCGATAATAACTGCGGGGAGAGCACGAGGGAGCGTGAAGTGGTGCTTGTTGATAGGGCCGCCGAAGGGGCATGGCTGTTTGGCTGCGAGCAACGCAGTAAGCGTACGAAGACAAGCGTCTCATGAAAACAAAAGCAGTCAACATTGACAGAGGTCGGCTGAAAGCTGTCATAGGGACGGGCACTGAGGAGCGACAATAAATTTTGAGAGCTGGAGAGTTGTTGTTTGGATGAGAGTAAACTAACGTTTCCTGTCGTGATTATTTATATATTTTCTTTCTTTTTATTTAACTGATATCATCTATGTTACCTAAAATATGTAAATTTGTGTGTGTAAGTATTGTACTTGTATATGAATATTTTCTGTTTTATGAGTGCTGTGCCTAGACAGATTTATATCTGTCATCAGAGGATAGAGAAGTGCTTAGGGAGAGAGAGAGAGAGAGAGAGAGAGAGAGAGAGAGAGACAGTAATTGCTTGAGGTTCTTTTGGACACTTATGCGAAAACTTGAGGATTTGAAGGATTTAAGTACTAACAGTTAGCGGAAGAGGTATACAGGGTGTTACAAAAAGGTACGGCCAAACCTTCAGGAAACATTCCTCACACACAAAGAAAGAAAATATGTTATGTGGACATGGGTCCGGAAACGCTTACTTTCCATGTTACAGCTCATTTGATTACTTCTCTTCAAATCACACTAATCATGGAATGGAAACACACAGCAACAGAACGAACCAGCGTGACTTCAAACACTTTGTTACAGGAAATGTCCAAAATGTCCTCCGTGCGAGGATACATGCATCCACCCTCCGTCGCATGGAATCCCTGACGCGCTGATGCAGCCCTGGAGAATGGCGTATTGTATCACAGCCGTCCACAATACGAGCACGAAGAATCTCTACATTTGGTACCGGGGTTGCGTAGACAAGAGCTTTCAAATGCCCCCATAAATGAAAGTCAAGAGGATTGAGGTCAGGAGAGCGTGGAGGCCACGGAATTGGTCCGCCTCTACCAATCCATCGGTCGCCGAATCTGTTGTTGAGAAGCGTACGAACACTTCGACTGAAATGTGCAGGAGCTCCATCGTGCATGAACCACATGTTGTGTCGTACTTGTAAAGGCACATGTTCTAGCAGCACAGGTAGAGTATCCCGTATGAAATCATGATAACGTGCTCCATTGAGCGTAGGTGGAAGAACATGGGGCCCAATCAAGACATCACCAACAATGCCTGCCCAAACGTTCACAGAAAATCTGTGTTGATGACGTGATTTCACAATTGCGGTGAATCGAGGAAGTACAGTACATACTGATGAAACTAAAATGAGCTCTAACATGGAAATTAAGCGTTTCCGGACACATGTCCACATAACATCTTTTCTTTATTTGTGTGTGAGGAATGTTTCCTGAAAGTTTGGCCGTACCTTTTTGTAACATCCTGTATAAAGGTGGATTAAAGAACGTGTAATTTCAAGTGATTAAAGTTGTTGAGATCTGCAAGCGATTTATGAACTGACGTGTGAGCTATAAATGACGAAAGAATGTTGTGGCCATTTACGGAATTACAGTGAAATATGATTGATTACTTAAGAACGCATTCGTGAAGGCTTTGCACTTCTAATTGCTTCATGTGTTTTTTTCTGTTTCAAATGGTTCAAATGGCTCTGAGCACTATGGGACTTAACATCTATGGTCATTAGGCCCCTAGAACTTAGAACTACTTAAACCTAACTAACCTACGGACATCACACAACACCCAGTCATCACGAGGCAGAGAAAATCCCTGACCCCGCCGGGAATCGAACCCGGGAACCCGGGCGTGGGAAGCGACAACGCTACCACACGACCACGAGCTGCGGACCTTTTCTGTTTCATAAAAGTTAGCGCCTTTACGCTTATGTATCGGTCTTACGATGAAACATGAGTGAAATTCGGCGACTGTGAGTAGACTGAAAGTATTAGTCCCACCTGGACATTCCTTCGTAAACTGCGCCGAGTTTATTCGTACTCTTAGGAAAATCCGTTTGATTCAAGCCAGTTTGTCACCCAATAGTGTCAGTAATTATTTTGGTATGCATTTGTGTTAATTTAAGAAAATTGCCATGTCATCTCAATGAAATCAGCGAACGCAGAAATTGGAGCGTCGCTAGTCGTCTTTATCCGTGACGATGTAACAGAAACTTTTTGGCCTGCATCTTCTGGCATCGAAAAACATTGACAACGGAAGTGAGCAGAGTGAAGTCACGTGTAGCCTATGTAACAGGGGCTAAAACGCAGATTAAAAACTTCCTTCTTCTCTTGTGTAGGAAAATAAAATTATTTATTTAGAAGCAAACACTCAATAGATATATTTATTGGGCTATGCTGGAGTATTGGTATTTAAAAACTAACAAATATGTTTCGTAGCATGTGTGAAACTTAGTAGCTAGCGGTATGTAAAAACTTTTAGAGCCACTACTAAACTGCCGGCCGAAGTGGCCGTGCGGTTCTGGGCGCTGCAGTCTGGAACCGCGAGACCGCTACGGTCGCAGGTTCGAATCCTGCCTCGGGCATGGATGTGTTTGATTTCCTTAGGTTAGTTAGGTTTAACTAGTTCTAAGTTCTAGGGAACTAATGACCTTAGAAGTTGAGCTCCATAGTGCTCAGAGCCATTTGAACCATTTGAACCACTACTAAACTAATTAAAAGTAAGCACTATTACAGTTTCAGTTAGTAGAACATATCAAATTTTGGAAAATATAAAGTGACAAAATTGTGTGTGCGCATGAGCTTTATGTGTGCAATTGCCATTTTGACAGCGAAGTAAAGACGAGTGGCGGGAGAACATTAGTAAGGACGTGGAAAAATAACGAAGTACTGATACAGTTATGCATCAATCATTATATTTTAATTCATGTTTATTTAGCTGGGTCATTCTATGCTAGGTGATCGGGGGTTTCTAATCGCTCATCTGAGGTTTTGTTCAAATTTGATATTCAGATCTGCTACACGACCACAGGGAAATTTACAGATTTGTAATTCCAAGATTTTAACACAATGTGAACTGGGACCTCTTAAGTGAAGGGCATGGAAATGTCACGACGACCTTTACATAGTCTTAGCTCTGTTAGAAGTGGTGTAATTCAATGCATAATTGCAATAAAGTTCTAACACTCGATAAGATAGTTGAACATTTTTCACTGTGCGCATTCTGTAGTTTTGTCATTTGGCTTGCTAATTTTGCTCCTTGTGCACTCAAAGCTCTCTGCAAATTTTCTCGCGACAACATTTTTTCTAAATTGAAATAGCTTGATCTTCACACGCAGCTGGATAAAAAGAAACGCTTTCATTATGTGGCCTTATTACGGAGTAACTTATTTGTAAATCTTATAAGATTATCATTTTTGGGTCCACTGTTTCTGATGCAGACTGGAGTGAAGTTGTGCGAAAAGAAATTTGCACCAAAGGACATGATTTTTGAATGCTTGTATCTCACAAAAAAATGAAATGGTTGTATGGCATTATCGACCGGCCGCCTGGTGCAGGTCATTGTATTTGACGCCACTTCGGCGACCTTTGCATCGATGAAGATGGAAAGGAATGATTAAGAGAACAACACAAAGAACCAATTCATCATAAGGGACACCTGATCCACAACTGCGTTAACTGCCCTTAAAAAAAGAAACTTTTGCTCTACAAAATACCTAATTTCCACCAACGCTTTTTGCATTGACGGTCTATAGTAAACCAGTTAAGTTTCTCATGCAAAGGAATAATATTGAGTCATTTCAGAGAAACATAAACATAAAGATGACAAATTATTTTTTACCAAATTCGGTCCTCTCTCACATCAAACAGCCGCTCACGTTCTACATTTTGTTATTTTGCTATCAGTTCACACAGAAACAGGAATTTTTGGGAAAATATATTGTAAACATACTCTACAGAATTCATCAAAAATCATAGAATTATCTCCAACATGCCATGCTCTTGAGGAGGAGCCGGCCGCGGTGGTCTAGCGGTTCAGGCGCTCAGTCCGGAGCCGCGGGACTGCTTCGGTCGCAGGTTCGAATCCTGCCTCGGGCATGGATGTGTGTGATGTCCTTAGGTTAGTTAGGTTTAAGTAGTTCTAAGTTCTAGGGGACTGATGACCACAGATGTTAAGTCCCATAGTGCTCAGAGCCATTTGAACCATCTTGAGGAGGAAGCTGGTGCAAAAATCATTAACTACAAAATGGTTCAAATGGCTCTGAGCACTATGGGACTTAACATCTATGGTCATTAGGCCCCTAGAACTTAGAACTACTTAAACCTAACTAACCTAAGGACATCACACACATCCATGCCCGAGGCAGGATTCGAACCTGCGACCGTAGCGGTCACGCGGTTCCAGACTGAAGCGCCTCATCAACTACAAGTTGTTGCCTAATATCTACGCGTTACTTGTTTTCTCAGGTGTATAATTATATTTATTTTTGGATCATTCTGTTTACCAGTGACGATGCCCCTCGTGTAACATAAAAACTACTAAATTTATGACACATTAGGCTTATTTTATAAGTTTTGAAATTCTTGGAACGATATTACATAAATTTAGTCCAACTTTGGTTTTGTTGGTTTCAGTACTGTTGATTCGAATATTTGATGGATTCAGCAAGCGAAAAAGATCTACCACAGTGGTATTTTGCTAAATTGCTTGTTTAAAGTTGTCTGCTGATGTATAATTCCAACAAAAGGCTGATTAATATGAGGATGTTTCTCCGAAACAAAAGGAAAGGTTGTTGAGTCGTTTTATCCTGAGTTTCGATGCTGAATGCGCAATTTTTCATCATAAAACCATTTATTGGAATTTTGAATCAGTTCATGCTTAATCATTTTCAAAGAATTAACACAATAAGAAAAAAAGCTGAGATGAGTTGATGGAACTCTGGAAAATCAGCTGAACATTTTCAAGCTCGTTCTATTGGGCAAAAGTTGTGTTTAAACTGTTATACTGATCTTTTTAAGAAACTGGCTTCTGTTACAGCTTTGACTTCATTTTGTGAAGATGTGCAGATGGAAGCAAGTGAGTTCCAGCAGCCAGCAGGTCCAGGTAAACAGGAGTGCATGATCATACTCATCTGTTGTCAGGCTGTAAATAAAAAAAAATTACATTTCTATTTATGTTGAGAAAATTCATATTCTGGCATTCGCACCAAGGACTTGGGTCCATTAAAAATCTCAGCAGAATTTTGTCTCTCTGAGAGAGTAGTTACAATAGCTATAAAGCTGAAAAGTAAAGACGGTCTAATGGCAGTACCAGGGGAAAGCAGGGCAAAGTTCGTTCTGAAATAGCATGAACTCCAGTGCTTGAATTTTTTAAGAGCGATGAGTTCAGTAGGCACTGCCTTGGGGTGACGGATTGTTTTCCCTTCGGAATAAATGGAACAAAAGTTCAGAAAAAATATCTATTCCCAAGAAACTTGAAAGAAATATTCACTTGTTATCCAAACAAGCATGACCAAGAAATTAGCTTTTCTAAATTCTGTGAACTCAAGCTGAAATGGTGTGTCACTGTTGGTTCCTCAGGATCACACTCAGTGAATGTGTGCACCATTCACCAGAATGTCAAACTGATGCTTGCCAGAAGCATCACGGACTAGGACTATAAACTTTTGACGGGCTTGACTGTTTGCAGTACTGCATCAGTGTGAGAGTTGACCTGGAAGAATTGCTCTAGACTAACATATTACATTTATCTTGAAAGAACTGTGCAGCTCAAACAATGGATGCAAACAGATCGTGCATCACTTGAAACGAAACACCAGCGAGTAAATGTTTTTGTTACGGAGGGGGCATCAAAAATATATGATATGATTGGTCAGAATTTGGTTTAAAAAATCACTTGTAATATCTTCAAACAGTGGAGCAACTTTGAAGCCTGATAAAGTGACTGCTCTGCTTCGTTTTCAGGGGAATTACTTCTTTGTTGAAAAGGATTTCATTGGGAAAACTGTCAACCTATTGTGCATAACGTCGTTGTTTATTTCTTTTAAAGTGGGCAAATATAATTAGAAAGATTTTCGCATAGCCTAAGTTAATATAGCATTGCCCTTCATGTCTTTTTGACTTTTTTAGTAAATCAAAATGTTATCAATAAATCTGCAGAAACTTATTTACTTCCGTTGAGAGTCTGCAGCCCAGCAACAAAATTTCAGGAATTTCACGAATCTGTACAACAAACTCAACGATCTGGTTGTAAACACCGAGTGCTACTACAGTCTCTGTGACGAAAAATTAAATTCACCTTTGTTGAGAAGGTCCAAATTAAATCAACCGGAGCTTCTACATCTACATCTATACTCCGCGAGCCACCTTACGGTGTGTGGCGGAGGGTACTTATTGTACCACTATCTGATCCCCCCTTCCCTGTTCCATTCACGAATTGTGCGTGGGAAGAACGACTGCTTGTAAGTCTCCGTATTTGCTCTAATTTCTCGGATCTTTTCGTTGTGATCATTACGCGAGATATATGTGGGCGGTAGTAATATGTTGCCCATCTCTTCCCGGAATGTGCTCTCTCGTAATTTCGATAATAAACCTCTCCGTATTGCGTAACGCCTTTCTTGAAGTGTCCGCCACTGGAGCTTGTTCAGCATCTCCGTAACGCTCTCGCGCTGACTAAATGTCCCCATGACGAATCGCGCTGCTTTTCGCTGGATCATGTCTATCTCTTCTATTAATCCAACCTGGTAAGGGTCCCATACTGATGAGCAATACTCAAGAATCGGACGAACAAGCGTTTTGTAAGCTACTTCTTTCGTCGATGAGTCACATTTTCTTAGAATTCTTCCTATGAATCTCAATTTGTTTTATGTGATCATTCCACTTCAGATCGCTCCGGATAGTAACTCCTAAGTATTTTACGGTCGTTACCGCTTCCAATGATTTACCACCTATGGCATAATCGTACTGGAATGGATTTCTGCCCCTATGTATGCGCATTATATTACATTTATCTACGTTTAGGGATAGCTGCCAGCTGTCGCACCATTCATTAATCCTCTGCAGGTCTTCCTGGAGTACGTACGAGTCTTCTGATGTTGCTACTTTCTTGTAGACAACCGTGTCATCTGCAAATAGCCTCACGGAGCTACCGATGTTGTCAACTAAGTCATTTATGTATATTGTAAACAATAAAGGTCCTATCACGCTTCCTTGCGGTACTCCCGAAATTACCTCTACATCTGCAGATTTTGAACCGTTAAGAATGACATGTTGTGTTCTTTCTTCTAGGAAATCCTGAATCCAATCACAAACCTGGTCCGATATTCCGTAAGCACGTATTTTTTTCACTAAACGTAAGTGCGGAACCGTATCAAATGCCTTCCTGAAGTCCAGGAATACGGCATCAATCTGCTCGCCAGTGTCTACGGCACTGTGAATTTCTTGGGGAGAAAGGTTCTCTGTGGCTTCAAGGGGTGCTGGAACAAAATAAAATAATATGTTTATTCCAATGTAGTCTTGCTTCTAACAAACCCATTTCCAGACACAAGGTAGGGGACGTGGATATGCAATCCTTCTCAACCAAGGGAACAACACGTTAATCCTCTCACGTGCTATTCGCGCGGGGTGACTGAGATCCAGTATGTTGTTGAGTATAGCCCTCTTGAACAGATAGATTCCATACTTGCATTACAGTTGTGGAAACCCCCCACCAGTCCAAACAGCTATATCGCTGAATGATAAACTTGTGTCGATAAGTTAAGATCTTGCTGCTGTCAAACTCGGACACGTGCTCCAGGTCGTTTCTCCATCTTACGTGAGACATAATACAATCTTTCCTCAAACGATCAATACTCAAATGCGTTTTCTGAATGGGAAACCTACGGCTTATCTTTCCTTATACACAGAATGTAGATGGCGTCACTGCTGCCTACTTTGTAGGGTTGTGCTGAAAGCCAATCATTTGCATATCCAAGCATGTGGCAGATTCGAGACCAATTAGACGTTTTTACATGCTGTCTGCATGGCCCTCGAATTTCAGTGGCCGGCAGTACTGTAGACGCTGCTTATTACTTTTGTGGGGAAACTGAAAGAAGTGGGGGAAGACGCGCCACGAGATCAGGTTGCTACCCGGTCAGTGCGCGGTGTCTGAGTGTGCAGACCGGTGCAGCTGGGGCGGTCGGAGGGCAGCTGCAGATGGCGGCCGATATGCGGCGATCAATCAGCCGGGACGCCTAATAGGGCGGCCGGCCGCGATAACGCTAATTCCTCCCTAGGGTGGCCCGCCTCCGCTCTGGCCTAGACCGCAGCGCGACAGCCCGCCCGGGGATTCCCAGAGAGCGGGCTGCACTAGCCCAGGGCTCCACGTGCGTATGCTGCTGGCTATTGATGCTGCAGGACTGCGAATACGACATGCAAGAAACGTCTAACCCGCATGATCTGTCCTGCATGCTTTTACAGGTAAATAATTAGAATAGCAGCGCAACCACACACTGAAAGTGGGAACATCACCATCTTCGATCTGTATGTAAAAACACATTAAGCAGCAGGTTTCTCGTTCAGATATTGCATTTTATGGTTCGTCGACTCTGAGAATACTATGCTATGCTTCGTATAAGAGGCAGAAACGTCTACTCATAAGCGTTGGAATTGGACAAAGGCAGAATTGTGGTTTATCGAGATTGTGGGTTATTGTTCCGTGATATTATTGATCGTGTTGCTCGGGATCGTACGACAATCATGCACATATGAAAGCGACGTATTTAGGAATGTCATACTCAACGCTGTTGAGGATTTGGTTCAAAATGGTTCAAATGGCTCTGAGCACTATGGGACTCAACTGCTGAGGTCATTAGTCCCCTAGAACTTAGAACTAGTTAAACCTAACTAACCTAAGGACATCACAAACATCCATGCCCGAGGCAGGATTCGAACCTGCGACCGTAGCGGTCCTGCGGTTCCAGACTGCAGCGCCTTTAACCGCACGGCCACTTCGGCCGGCTGTTGAGGATTTCAATGACACTATGTGACCGAGAGGACAGTCATATCGTTAGCTTTGTCACGCAGCACCATGCAGCCACGTCATATACCAAACTTTGAATCAGGAAACAGGTTTGTTTACTGCAAGAGAAGTAGCCACTTTGGCAGTTAATTGTTCAGTGGTACGCAGACAACGAAGCTGCAACATTGACCTCACAACTTCGTTTACACACAGAGACCTTTCGTAGATCATTTTTCATCATTCCTTCCTTCTGGAAGGTAAAGCAGTGGAGGGTCACGTAAGAATCCTTGCCTGTTATTCAGGATTTTCAGCGGCAGCCCCCTATTACGGGGGTGTAATGGGCAGCCAGTTGAATATATTAGACAGCCATCCCTGTTACGGACGGGCTGCGCAACCTGGGAATCCACTCGGTGAGCCTCCCCTGGCCCCAACTCATAGGTTGCTTCGGAGGCTAGGGTTATAGTCACAAAGCAAGCCACACAGGGCAAGACCCACACAGAAGGTGCGAAGACGCAGGATATATTGAATAGGTAGTTCTGAACCGGTTCTTTGCCAAGGACTCGTAATAGGACAGTTATTCAGGATTTTCTGGGGCAGCCCCCTATTACGTGGGTCTAATGGTACGAGTGTCTAAAGATGGTAAAATATCGACCGAAACCGGTTACCATCGAAATAAGTGTTTTTGCGATCGAGACTGTTTGTTATTCACTTTTAAAGCACCTTTAACCATGCCGCTGTTTCTCCACTAGAAATGTTCTCCAAAATTACTAAACTGATCATCATCAAGCAGACCCCCCCTTTTCTTTTCCATTCTTCTATGTAGTAGTCTTGTCCGCAGGATGAATGCATGAGCTGTTCTGCTGATTGTACGACAATTTTGGCACTTATCTGCCTTGCTATATTTGTAAATGTTTGGACGATATTTTTGCAAAAGTCTGATGGCACATCACCAGTCTCTTAGTTTTGACACATCAACTTGAAAATTCGCTTGGTTGCAACTTCCCCCAAAGATTTTAGAAATTCCAGTGGAATGTTGTCTATCCCTTCTGCCCTGTTTGATCTCAAATCTTCAAGACCTTCTCCAAATTCTGACTCTAATGCTGGATCCCCTATATCATTCCTACTGACTCTAATTTCTTCCTCAATCAGATCCCAGACAAGTCCCCTCCCTCATAAAGGCCTTCAATGTACTGTTTCCAACTACCCGCTCTCTCTTCTGCGTTTAACAGTGGCATTCCCAGCGCACTCTTAATGGTACCACCCTTGCTTTCAGGTTCGTCAACGTTGTTTTGACTTTTTTATGTGCTGAGTCAGTCTTCCTAATGATCATTTCTTTCATTTCTTTTTTGGTTTCTCCACTTCTTTCCTGCAACCCTGTCACCGTGACTGCCCTGTGCCTGCTGTTTATTTCATTCCTATGTGATTTATATTGCTGTATTTCCGTCTATCCCTTCCTTAATCGATTAGCTGATTTCTGTACATATTTACGTAGCGTTTGCTCATTCAGTAGTATCCCGCTATCACAAGGGGACCCAAGTACCAGTCCACGATGTTTACGAGGTGTGGCTAGAAAAAAACCGGACTAGTACTGGTGAAACAATAAAACGAATGCAATAAGGCTGAAAGTCGCATTGCCTGTCACGTGACTCTCGCTCCGCCTACTGCTCGAGTTTCATCTGCCTCCTGCACTCAGTCTGCCCGTGGAGTCTGTTTTAAGTAGTTGACGTTTTGTCTGTGCGTCGGAAAATGTTGAGTGTACAGAAAGAACAGCGTGTTAACATCAAATTTTGTTTCAAACTAGGAAAATCTGCAAGTGAAACGTTTGTAATGTTACAACAAGTGTACGGCGATGATTGTTTATCGCGAACACAAGTGTTTGAGTGGTTTAAACGATTTAAAGATGGCCGCGAAGACACCAGTGATGACACTCGCACTGGCAGACCATTGTCAGCAAAAACTGATGCAAACATTGAAAAAATCGGTAAACTTGTTCGACAAGATCGCCGTTTAACAATCAGAGCAGTGTCTGAGTTAACAGGAGTTGACAAGGAAAGTGTTAGGCAGATTCTTCATGAAAGTTTCAACATGAACAAAGTGTGTTCAAAAATGGTTCCGAAGTGTCTCACAATTGAACAGAAGGAACGCCGAAGAATGATTTGTTCTGACATCCTGGAAAACATTGAAAGTGATCCCACCTTCTTACAAAATGTTATTACTTGCGATGAATCGTGGTTTTTTACTTACGATCCCGAAACTAAACGCCAATCGATGCATTGGAAAACTCCTGGTTCTCCACGACAAAAAAAAGCACGAATGTCAAAATCGAAATTCAAGGCAAAGATGATTGTTTGTTTTTTGACATCAAAGGGATTGTGCACATTGATTGGGTACCAGAGGGACAAACAGTGAATCAGCATTACTACATTAGCGTCCTGGCTACCCTACGTGAGCGAGTACGGAGAAAACGGAACGATTTGTGGAGAAAAAAGTCATGGATCCTTCACCAAGACAATGCCCCAGCTCACAGTGCGTTGTCAGTGAAGACGTTTTTGGCAAAACACAACATTCCCATCTTAGATCATCCACCCTACTCACATGATTTGGCCCCCTGTGACTTTTTTCTTTTCCCTAAAGTCAAGTCAGCTTTGAAAGGAACTAGATTTGAGACTGTTGAAGCAGTAAAAGAAAAAGCGACGGAAGTAATGTATGGACTTACCGAAAATGATCTGCAGCATTGCTATGAACAGTGGAAAATTCGTATGGAGCGGTGTAGAGACCGAGGAGGAGAGTACATTGAAGGAGATAACATGAAATTGTAAATAATTGTAAATAAATGTTTTTTCCAGCATCAGTCCGGTTTTTTTCTAGCCGCTCCTCGTATTCTATATATTTTCACAGCCTCCGATTATGGGGGAACTTAGCATTGAATCAGTCGGTTTGACGACAGCACTCTATTACGGAGGGCCTCCCGAAAAGGACCGCGAACCCGCTTACTCAGGACATTAAGTAGCAGCTCTCTATCACAAGGGGCCTCGTTGGCTGGAAGAGTCTATTCAGTTTTATTCGGCAGCCAGTTCCTGTTATGGAAGGCCTTCCCTATCAGCCTCCTTGGGATCTGCTCGGTGACACAGTGCGCGCCCCCTGGTACCGACTCATAAGTTTCCCAAGAGGCTAGGTTCTTACAGTCACGAGGTGCGCCACACAGGGGTGAGAGCCTCTCGGACAGTGCAATGAGGTCTGGAGCACCCCAGAGACAGACTGTCAGCGTTGAAACCACTGTCGCATCTACACTTGATGCGGTGAAGCGGCATCGTAGAGAGGCGGCCAACCGACACTGGACATAGAAGTGGCACCACGGTGACATTTCAGAAGAGTCCGAGTCCTCTGTACAGCCTTACGATGGTCGTTTACTGTGCATGGGGGGCTCCCAGAAGAACAACGTTGACAGGTTGCATTTGAAATTGTCATAAGGGTCCACCATCTGGCATAATGGTACAGGATACCGTTGAGTACACGACACTCTCATCTCTGGTTTGCGAAGCCGGTAATTTGGACGCAGGCATTGCACTTCTGATTGGTTAAGGGCAGTGGCTGTCACCGATCATTGAGCTTTCAGTGACGTAATTTTACGACAAGATAAGACTGCGTGTTGCCTTTGTTGTCACTATTCTACTTCAATACAACTGATATTCAACTGGTATCCTGACCAGAATGTTCTCCTCTCTCACTGATTGAAAAGACCTGATCGTGGGTCACTGAGAGATTGGCACCATCCACTACGACTGATGAAATCTGGCAGAACTGAAGGCGCATGTAATGGCATATATGTATATGTCATTAAAGCCCAGTTCAAGTCATTATTGCTGTCAGAAGTCGCAGCTTCGTCTACCCAATTTCACACACACAAACATCCAAGAACTGTGATAATGCGTTTTTACTGTTGTACCGTTTAAGAAAAATTTTATTTTCAAACCGTTCTGTTTTCTCCTTTTTATTGGTCAGCGGCTTTCTTTCACAAACGCGGCATCAACTTAACATGGTCAATGGAATACTAGTTGGAAATGTTCTGGTTGTTTAGAGTAATAACTAATGCCCAGGAAAATGACCCTAAGGTAATTATTAATGAAATGGACATTTTATTGTTCCACTTCAGCTTCGTGTGTATCAGAAAAATGTTTATTGCTTCCTCATGCCATACAGTGACACCACACAACACACAATAATTCGACACACTGATTTATTAGTTTTAAAATTACATTTCAATGATTCTTTTAGTAGTCTGCCATTATAGAGTATTTTTTAATGAAAAGGAAAGAAGGAAGAACAGTGTTTACCGTCCCGTCGACAGAGAGGTCATTAAAGACAGAGCATAAGCTGGAATTAGAGAAAATGGTCACAGGAACCATCCCGGAATTTGCCTTAAGTGATTTAAGTAAATCATAGGTAACCTATATCTGAATGGCTCGGTGGTGATTTGAACTGAACTGTCGTCCTTCCGAATGCGAGGCCAGTGTGCTAACAACTGTGCCACCTCACTCGGTAAGGGGCGTTTCAAGGCCTCGATGACAAATTTTAAGGAAAGATACATCACAGCCAAAGGATCAGCTTATACCATCAGCTTTCGTTAACATTATAGTTAACCTTTCCTGAGAATGTAAACACTTTGAACAACTTACGCAAAACCCTGTTGCGTTTTCAATTCGATCTAAACTTAATCCTAACAAGCACACTTGTTTCGTGGTAAGGAGGCCAGAGAAATAAAACGATTTATTAGTTAATTTTAAGCTATTAAATACCAAAAAAACTGTGAGGTAAAATTTCACAGGCATCAGTTTCAGCATTTCTGTGTCCACGAACAAGCAGGTTGCGTAAGGAGAAGACAGAACATCAAAAATCTCGGTCGGTGTGCTTGCGTTTTACATTAGGTGGCTTTTTAGACCAGCTTGAGGCTGTTTCCTTGCTTGAATGATCAGAGGTATCTTAAAATTTAACTGTTTGTCACGATTACTCCTAAACGACTGTGGTACGTTGCAAACAGTAACCTTTTACGCCCTGTGTATAAGACGCCTATAAATTTCAAAGTACTGACGTAAACCACTGTGAAAATCAAAAATGTTTTCTTTGCAACTTTCAGCTACTTCTCTATACAGTCACAGCTCCCCTTTGACATTTTTCATAGCGTTGTGCCAACTTTCCGATAGTCTCCTCATAGAAGACGGCCGCCTGTGCTTTTTCGCCAATTCCCTACATCTACATCTACATTCATACTCCGCAAGCCACCCAACGGTGTGTGGCGGAGGGCACCCCACGTGCCACTGTCATTACCTCCCTTTCCTGTTCCAGTCGCGTATGGTTCGCGGGAAGAACGACTGTCTGAAAGCCTCCGTGCGCGCTCTAATCTCTCTAATTTTACATTCGTGATCTCCTCGGGAGGTATAAGTAGGGGGAAGCAATATACTCGATACCTCATCCAGAAATGCACCCTCTCGAAACCTGGCGAGCAAGCTACACCGCGATGCAGAGCGCCTCTCTTGCAGAGTCTGCCACTTGAGTTTATTAAACATCTCCGTAACGCTATCACGGTTACCAAATAACCCTGTGACGAAACGCGCCGCTCTTCTTTGGATCTTCTCTATCTCCTCCGTCAACCCGATCTGGTACGGATCCCACACTGATGAGCAATACTCAAGTATAGGTCGAACGAGTGTTTTGTAAGCCACCTACTTTGTTGCCGAACTACATTTTCTAAGCACTCTCCCAATGAATCTCAACCTGGTACCCGCCTTACCAACAATTAATTTTATATGATCATTCCACTTCAAATCGTTCCGCACGCATACTCCCAGATATTTTACAGAAGTAACTGCTACCAGTGTTTGTTCCGCTATCATATAATCATACAATAAAGGATCCTTCTTTCTATGTATTCGCAATACATTACATTTGTCTATGTTAAGGAACAGTTGCCACTCCCTGCACCAAGTGCCTATCCGCTGCAGATCTTCCTGCATTTCGCTACAATTTTCTAATGTTGCAACTTCTCTGTATACTACAGCATCATCCGCGAAAAGCCGCATGGAACTTCCGACTCTATCTACTAGGTCATTTATATATATTGTGAAAAGCAATGGTCCCATAACACTCCCCTGTGGCACGCCAGAGGTTACCTTAACGTCTGTAGACGTCTCTCCATTGATAACAACATGCTGTGTTCTGTTTGCTAAAAACTCTTCAATCCAGCCACACAGCTGGTCTGATATTCCGTAGGCTCTTACTTTGTTTATCAGGCGACAGTGCGGAACTGTATCGAACGCCTTCCGGAAGTAAAATAGCATCTACCTGGGAGCCTGTATCTAATATTTTCTGTGTCTCATGAACAAATAACGCGAGTTGGGTCTCACACGATCGCTGTTTCCGGAATCCATGTTGATTCCTACATAGTAGATTCTGGGTTTCCAAAAACGACATGATACTCGAGCAAAAAACATGTTCTAAAATTCTACAACAGATCGACGTCAGAGATATAGGTCTATAGTTTTGCGCATCTGCTCGACGACCCTTCTTGAAAACTGGGACTACCTGTGCTCTTTTCCAATCATTTGGAACCCTCCGTTCCTCTAGAGACTTGCGGTACACGGCTGTTAGAATGGGGGCAAGTTCTTTCGCGTACTCTGTGTAGAATCGAATTGGTATCCCGTCAGGTCCAGTGGACTTTCCTCTGTTGAGTGATTCCAGTTGCTTTTCTATTCCTTGGACACTTATTTCGATGTCAGCCATTTTTTCGTTTGTGCGAGGATTTAGAGAAGGAACTGCAGTGCGGTCTTCCTCTGTGAAACAGCTTTGGAAAAAGGTGTTTAGTATTTCAGCTTTACGCGTGTCATCTTCTGTTTCAATGCCATCATCATCCCGGAGTGTCTGGATATGCTGTTTCGAGCCACTTACTGATTTAACGTAAGACCAGAACTTCCTAGGATTTTCTGTCAAGTCCGTACATAGAATTTTACTTTCGAATTCACTGAACGCTTCTCACATAGCCCTCCTTACGCTAACTTTGACATCGCTTAGCTTCTGTTTGTCTGAGAGGTTTCGGCTGCGTTTAAACTTGGAGTGAAGCTCTCTTTGCTTTCGCAGTAGTTTCCTAACTTTGTTGTTGTACCACGGTGGGTTTTTCCCGTCCCTCACAGTTTTACTCGGCACGTACCTGTCTAAAACGCATTTTACGATTGCCTTGAACTTTTTCCATAAACACTCAACATTGTCAGTGTCGGAACAGAAATTTTCGTTTTGATCTGTTAGGTAGTCTGAAATCTGCCTTCTATTACTCTTGCTAAACAGATAAACCTTCCTCCCTTTTTTTATATTCCTATTAACTTCCATATTCAGGGATGCTACAACGGCCTTATGATCACTGATTCCCTGTTCTGCACTTACAGAGTCGAAAAGTTCGGGTCTGTTTGTTATCAGTAGGTCCAAGATGTTATCTCCACGAGTCGGTTCTCTGTTTAATTGCTCGAGGTAATTTTCGGATAGTGCACTCAGTATAATGTCACTCGATGCTCTGTCCCTACCACCCGTCCTAAACATCTGAGTGTCCCAGTCTATATCTGGTAAATTGAAATCTCCACCTAAGACTATAACATGCTGAGGAAATTTATGTGAAATGTATTCCAAATTTTCTCTGAGTTGTTCTGCCACTAACGCTGCTGAGTCGGGAGGTCGGTAAAAGGAGCCAATTATTAACCCAGCTCGGTTGTTGAGTGTAACCTCCACCCATAATAATTCACAGGAACTATCCACTTCTACTTCACTACAGGATAAACTACTACTAACAGCGACGAACACTCCACCACCGGTTGCATGCAATCTATCCTTCCTAAACACCGTCTGTACCTTTGTAAAAATTTCAGCAGAATTTATCTCTGGCTTAAGCCAGCTCTCTGTACCTATAACGACCTACGCTGGTCTGCAGCTCAGTTTCTGTGCCAAAACGCTGTCCTCATATGACGAAAGAGATGAAAAACACAGGGAGCCAAGTCCGAGCTGTATGGTGGGTGGTCAAACACTTCCCGTCGGAAATGAAGCAAAATCGTCGTCGTTGCCCCTGCAGTGCGCAGCCGAGCAGCCGAGAATTGTCATCAAGAAGGAAACGCATGACAGTTACGGTATGTGCGCGGCATGAAATCAGGTGGAACCCTTCAGCAGGACTTCGTACTTGGTGTGAGACTTTGTTCTTGTCATCTCAACGTAGTAACTATAAGCGCTCAAACTGGAAAGTGCGACGTGACGCGATCGACGGGTATACTAAAGGTGCTGCACAGCACATCTGCACAAAGCTTGATCCGATTTTCATTGTGATTTTAATTACGCGGCCAGTCGAACCTTTCCTGTTTTTAAAAAGCAACCCTCGTATGACATAGAATGTTAAAAAAATGTATACCATTTTTAAGAGGTAGTAATGAGGACCAAAAAAGACAAAAATGTCCATTACATATGGGTTCTAAAATACATACCTTGAGAGCTACGATCACTTCTTCATATATGTTTTAATGACAGACATCTCTTCTACTGGGAGCTCTTTGCTACTACGAACGGAATACAGAATGCAGTAAACGAATTAGGAAACTTTCCTCTTATATTGATCATGGATACTGAAACGGCAGGCAGGTAAGATATGGGAGTGGTAAGGTGCAGAACATAAACTAGAGAATCTTTAAACATAGTTATTTATTGACCAGAGGCTAAACTTTAAATTACAACGAAAAGCAATACTTATTCGCCACACAGGCCAAGTTGAAGGCAATAGGTACGAACCATTAAACTCAGGAGAATGCCCCAAATAAGTTAGCAAAAATTTGCATAACAGTTTGTATAACAGAGCAGAATTCCTTTTTTAAATCAGACCCAAACAAATTCTTTAAACTGTATGAACACTGGAAAACTGCCACAGGTGCACTTACCGAAGTAAGCACCTGTTTTGCAAGAGACTCAAAATAATACAATTTAAATTACGAAAGGGAACATTGAAAATTCATCAAGCATTACCAATTACTTATAGGAGCAACAACGTTCAAGGCAAGTAAAGAGACTGAAACACATGAATTAGGCAAAACACGGCAACTGGCTCGAGCTCGGCCGGCGCACCAGACAGGTGCTCGATTCAGTACAGGTTCTAAAGCATACGCACAGAAAAATACATTAGATTTACATTATATGCATGGCAAATGCAACACGGGCCCCAAACATCACAGAGGAAATGAGGGCAGAGAGCTGTGTCGGTTTACCCACATGTACATGTGGTTAGCAGAGCACAATAAATAAGGGACGATCAAAAAGTTTCCACTTGAGGACATTGCAGAAGCGCATATGCACTGTAGCGCAACTCCGATGCAGGAATATAAGCATTGACATATAGGCAATGGATTAGCGAGGCAAGGGACTGATGACCTCAGAAGTTAAGTCCCATAGTGCTCAGAGCCATTTGATTGAAGAGGCATTTGTCGTTCCGACCTGCTTGTGGTAAAGGCGGAAACGTGAACTACGGAGATGTTAGTACCAAATGCGGCCAAACACGACCATCGTGCTGTTATTCTTTACTTGGCTGCCGAAGTACAAACAACAGTAGACATCAGTCGGAGACAGCTGAATGTGTGCAGTTTAGGGGAAAGTCCTGGAAAATTGCGACAAGGGGTGCTGCTGCTACGTGATAACGCACACCCCCATATAGCAAATGTAATGGAGAATTTACGCGAGCTGAAGTGGGAGGCACTCGAGCACCCGCCCTATAGTCCTGATCTCTCCCCATGCGATGATCACGCCTTCGGTCCCTTAAAAAGAAGGCCTTGAAGGGTAGACGATGTCCAGCAAGCAGTTGTTGACTTCTCTATGCAGCAGGACACAGAGTTTTACCAAACGGATATCTACAACCTGGTGCGTTGGTAGAATGATCGCCTCACATCTCACGCCGATTTTGCCTGATTCGAATACCGATTATGGACAGCACAGCCTTAGAGAGTAAACTTTTTGATCGCCTCTTGTACATAATGACATAAATTACAGCACAAACATGGACCTTTTTAACCTTAACTGGCGATGAAGAGTACTAAGAAAAACTTAGACCTGAAGTACACGCACCAGCATTGCAGGTAAAGATGAAGGTTAACAGGCCACAGAAAAATTGAGGAAAACTGAAAGCTAGGTAACAAAAGCACCCGTAGTGATCGTAAACATCAGAGATATTGGAAACAGAACACGGTAAAATGCAAGCTCTCTTACAATCGACTAAATCGAGCACGTCCTTATTAACGGATTGCTGATACATGTTAAGTGTTTCGACCAAACAAGGCCGGCAGTGCAAGTCAAATCAGCAGACGGCAAGAATATCAAACGAAATTCAGTAGCAAAGAAAAGGGTGTTTCACGAACCGTGGTAGACATTTAACTGCATGGTGCTCACCGTTGTTCCTGCTTCGGGACCAGGAGAATAAAGGACGATGAATGTGGCCAAGTTCACCAACCAAGGCAGTAGGAAACAGGGCTAATCAAACTTCAGCGCCGCGCAGACTGAAAGATGCAGCAACTCTGCAGTAGACGCAGACACTTTATCGAAAGTAAACAAAGCGCCAAGGAAATCCAACAAGTGAACCTCTACGGCTAACATGGAGAGCCTGTGATCCAACGAGGCTCCTTCCGAGTTGCTCAACCCCTAGCAGGCAGACCAGAGTGCGCTGCACGCGCGCTTAAATCCTGCTCGGGGGGCCGCAAGGCGCCACCTGAGCAGCTAAGCAACGAAACCAAAGAGATTCCGCGAGCACAGGTATTCATATGTGTGTACTGCTCAGGCACAACATGCAGTTAAAACGTGCTAGTTTTTCAAACTGTATTCACAATTCTGCCCAAGTGCAGCGCAATCATTTGTTCTAATGGAACTAGTGTGCGTTATCATAAGTTTTTTGAAGTGCTTTTACCTTGCAGTTTTATCTTTGCACTTATCAACAGAAACGGAAGCCTATTACTCCAAATGGGAAATGACAGACAAAATCTTTTGCTGTGATCTAGGAAATGGTTGCAACCAGAACTCAGGGTAGCAAATGCACTGTTATTTAGCCGCCTTTTCCAGCGACTAACAGAATGTGGCTCTGTAGTTCCATCAAAGGCAGATCGAAGCAAACATTGCACCATTCATTCTCTTGTTGTGGAGGAGCGAGTTTTCCAACGAATGGAAGTCGCCCTGGAAGAAGTGAACATAGAATATTAGCATCTATTGAGGATAGCCAACGTCCAATATGAGCGATCATGGATGGACAGTTGCAATACCCTATCATGTATAGCTCGTTAAAGTCCTTCGGTCACAAGGCCATCCTGCCAGAATACAATTCTGCCAGTGCCTGGTGCAAAAATGTGATGAAGATCCACTTTTCATAACGAGGTGAGGTTGGTTGCAAGCGAGATGGGCTGACGAAAATCCACCACTAGGACTAGCAAGGGTAAATTTCCTTTACTTTACGTCTATGGTCGCAAATTTTTTGTCATCAGGCTACCGGCTTCGCTATATAATGACCATCTTCACAACTATTTTATAAAAACATGACCTAATATGCTGGAGCCGTAGTGGCACTATGGCTGCAGTACATTAGGACGTGTTTTTATAAAACAGATCTGAAGATGGTCATTATAGACCAGCTATGTATATATGATGTTAAAAAGTATTACATATTCTGATAGCTACTGTGAAATACATCTCTTGTACTGCAA
Source organism: Schistocerca nitens (assembly GCF_023898315.1). Taxonomy (NCBI): domain Eukaryota; kingdom Metazoa; phylum Arthropoda; class Insecta; order Orthoptera; family Acrididae; genus Schistocerca; species Schistocerca nitens. The sequence goes on from NC_064618.1 coordinate 677,222,981, forward strand.
GCTCTTTGCTGTAACGAACTACCTACAGAATGCAGTAGTGCCACTACGGCTCCAGCATATTAGGTCATGTTTTTATAAAATAGATCTGAAGATGGTCATTATAGACCGAAACCGGTTGTCTGATGACAAAAAAGTTTGTGACCATAGACACTAAAGTAAAGGAAATTTATTCTATACTCGGGTCACTGTTTTATTCTCGACCATGTCGCAGCTTGTGGAACTAGCAAGGCATAACCCATGATTTTCAATTAATGTATGAGCAAGAATTATTGACGATTGACTACCAGGACCTTGCATACTACCAAACTGGTTGACTGGTGCAAGGTACCGACAGTTTCTATCCAACGGCTTCCCTGTCCGGCTAGAGGAGGTACCGTCCCGACAACGGTGGTTCATGCAGCGTGGAGCAGCAGCTCATATTCTCTGAATGTCCGAGAACACCTCACACAGACATTTAATGGGTGATGGTTTGGTCAACTCGTTCACCCGATCTTAGTCCCCTGGATTTTTTGCTGTGAAGACATTTAAAACCTTTGTGTACATAAGCCCCAGTAATGGTGTACGAACTTCAGACCAACGCTTCTTCTGTCCATGACGGGCCATCTGTGACCAATCTGGAGTTCATCAGAGTGCGCGTGATACACTAAGACGTCGGAGAGAAACTTCTCTCGCTGTGAATGGACATGATATTGTGCATCTTCTTTAGCAGTAGCTCACAAGTGCAGGTCGTATGTAATAACAAGCGGATTATATTAGAAGTTCTGCTGTTCATAATAACAGAACAATATCTTCTTATTTGTTCAGTCATTTATTTACTGCATTCTGTAGGTAGTTCGTTACAGCAAAGAGCTTGCAGTAGAAGAGATGTATTTCACAGTAGCTATCAGAATATGGAATACTTTTTAACACCATATATACATAGCGGGTGTCTCTCCGAAGAGTCGTCATGTGTATTACTTTATCTGTAGTTATTATCAATTTCGTTTTCGTAACGTTTAGCAGGAGTCAGCCGAAAGCTTATCGCGTCTTTCATCCGACCCCCAGTACCAACGGAAAGCGTCGGTTTGTGTCCCGTTAGATTTCTTAAGGAAAATCTGTGTCCATTCTATAGAGTGGTCCCGGGATAGTCTAATGCAATTTGCTGTCCGTGGTAGTACAATCTGTGAAAGGAATACCGCACTAGACTAAACTGCGGCCGCTCTATCGAATGCGAACGTAAAATTCCTCTTCGTTTCCAACGTTAAACAAACCGAAGCTTTCCGTTGACAATGTGTGTCGCATGAAACATATGAGGAGCAGAATTTGTTTCGGAAGACTCCATCTACACACTGCGAAAACGAAATTGCAAATATCTGCCAGATACACGAGTGGAAAACTGGCTGAATGGTCTTTTTGAGAGACACCAAGATGCCTATTACATCGCGCATTTTATTTATTTGTTGTTGGATTAGTATAGGGAGCACATGCCCGTCATCAGCGACAAATATAATGATTTCTTAGCACATGCCAAAGACGTTCGCTGAAAAGATTCACATAATAATCTAATTACACGACAGTGATGTTTTGTGGATCAGTTCTATTAGGTTTCCTTCTTGTAAATGGATGCGTAATGAGCTTCCATTATCACTTGCAACAGTCTTTGTCTCAGTGATCTGAAGTATATTGTGGTTCTAAAGGGAGAAGGGGTGGTGATTAAATCAGATGCGAAATCTGTGTAACGTCTGACGTGACTGAATCTCGAATATTTTTTTGAGGGAGTTGTTAACAGCGCAAAATTCATAACAGAAAGGTATATTTCTTTGTTTTATTGTACTACCGTGTTCGGTTACAAACCATCATCTGGTACGAAACTCGAACAAAGACCCCTACGTATTACGAAAATGGAAACATATGAATGCAGCTATTGACACATTCATTGACAAAAATACGTCAGTGAAATTTAAGTTGGACGATAGCATCGCAGGGAATTACAAATCGTCAAGAAGAGCTGCATATTTATAGGTGAAAATAAATAGGTCAACTGCACAGCAGTGTGATTGCATTTGTCAATACAACATGTAACGTCTCTTGGAAACCCTTATAAAAATGTAACTAAACGTATACCAGACGTGTAAACGTGACGTGTAAAGAAAGTACAGAACTGAGTTTATTTCTGTCGGTGAAAACCATAGCTAATACGACAGATAATTACAAACCCTACAACTAGTTAATAAGAAATTTTTGTGTTAAAAGTGTTAATAAAATATGCATTTTAGTATCAAAGAATAACTTTACAATGTAAAGACATTCCTTGTAACCATGGAAATCCAATCTCATTAACGTTAAAAACACTTGGTTCAAAGATCTAATACTACTTTTGTCTCTGCATTTTTATAATTAAGTCGCTTAGCAGTTCTTAAGCACTAAGTATTTGATGTATGTATTTTAGTTTACAATATAGGTTAAAAAGTTAATTTCTCCTCCTCTTATTCAAAATCTCTACTTCCCTGTGAACATATTTAGGTGAAAATAAATATTTAAAGTGAGTTTTATAGAGGACTGCCCATCTGGGTTTCTTTTGTCGTTATGGCGCACAATTGGCAATTACGTGGAGTTTAACTATGATGTTAAATACGGTGCTTTACCGTCAAGTTAACGTAATAAATATATTGAATGTTGATAATAATTTTCAAGCATTGATATTTGCAAAACTAATTTTATCAGAATTTTTACGGAATTGAAGCAGGCAGTAGTCAATGATGCTTAGGTTTGCTTTGCGATATCTTTGAGTTTGCAATTAAATTTATTTCTGTCAAGTAAATCTTAATCAAACTGAAGCTAGTGATATAAATAAAATTATTTATCGTGAATACAAAACCTTTAGTTGGTTATATCGCCTCTCTCTTCGCAACACAATAATTAATTTACCGCCGGCCGAGGTGGCCGAACGGTTCTAGGCGCTCCAGTCTGGAACCGCGCGACCACTACGGTCTCAAGTACGAATCCTGCCTCGGGCATGGGTGTGTGTGATGTCCTTAGGTTAGTTAGGTTTAAGTAGTTCTAAGTTCTAGGGGACTGATGACCTCAGAAGTTAAGTCCCATAGTGCTCAGAGCCATTTTTTCAATTAATTTGCCATGCAATAGCAATAATAGTTTCGTGTTACTTCTGATTATCTTTGAGCTAGCCGCGAGTTCGGATAACGTCATTAACCCATTGCAAGCAAACCTGTACCCATTTCTACTAATATTTTTGCATGCGTAGCAACTTTAATTATTGCCAGCTTAAATGTAAGCCGCATTTACGAGCATGCAGGATATACGCTACGCCAACGGTATACTAAATAACCTTAACTTTTTTCCAAACAATCACGACTACATTTTACACTAAAATCAAAACACTGTAATATCAACGAATAGATAGATAGAGATAATGAGAGAGAGAGAGAGAGAGAGAGAGAGAGAGAGAGAGAGAGATGATGTAAGTAGCGCTCTGTGTGGGCTCGACTCTAAGCAAAATACAAAGTTTAATAGAAACCTTTATTTCATTGAATTGTTTTGTATTTTTCTTGTATGTGTAATTAACTAATGAATGTTTCTTTACACATGTTCGTCACTTGTGCTTCATTGAATAATTAAAACCACAAAACCTTCCTTGCACTGAGAGGAAATTATAACGACAAGGAAATATATACCTGAACAAGGATTCATAACATACAACCTGGATATATCGCTGAATGTAACCAATGTAAGGACGATGTATGTTTTCTTTGTTTTCCTGTGCTGATAGGTCAGGAAAGCACTTTGATACTCCATGGTACATTTGGTACATTTTCTTAATGTGTGTACAAACGTTTCAAATGGCTCTAAGCACCATGGGACTTAAGATCTGAGGTCATCAGTCCCCTAGAACTTAGAACTACTTAAATCTAACTAACCTAAGGACATCACACACATCCATGTCCGAGGCAGGATTCGAACCTGTGACCGTATCAGTCGCGCGGTTCTGGACTGAAGCGCCTACAACCGCTCGGCCACCACGGCCGGCTATTGTGTGTTAGGTATTGTTTTGTATAAGTGTGCCTATATCACAGAAAGATGCTGTATTTGTGTGGGGTTTTAGTTAAGATTTTACTGCATTTAGTAGCGAGTAACGCTCACAGCCGAAATAACAGCTGGTTCAACAATTGACTTTTGATTTGCCAGCCACAGCTAGCACGAAAAGGACTGCAGTTATTTATACTATGCATCGTGCCACAACTAAGTAGACATCAATCGAGAAAGGAATCACATTCCAATTCTCTTGATTAATATAAAGAACCACATGTTGCAAGTAATCAGTTAAGTGAACCCCTGTCACAAGAAACTATGATAGGATCAGAATCGGACCAACTGATACCCAGTGAATCCGATATGAATATTTTGGCTGACGATAATAAATCAGCAGTATCGACCTCTGCAGAGGCAAGGTCAAACTTCACAGTAATGAAACCATCACCGACAGGAATTTCCGGTAATCATTTCTTTTTAATGTTCTTTCAGCAGTTATAAGAAAAAGAGAGAGGATGAGATAAAGCTATGCTCGAATAGTTTAATGAACTACATGAGACCTAAGAAAAAGAGCACGAAAAACAGTTAGCCCGTAAAGAGAAAACATTGGGTGGAGTGACTAGCTCTCAAAGAAAAAGAACATGAAGAGAATTAAGAGGCCAGAGAGAAAGAACTGGATGAGAACATCACCCGTCAATTAAATGAAATTTTAACAAAGCGTGACGAAACTTTGTTAACAAACCTAGACGAGCAGCTAGAAACTATCTACATTTACATCTATGTGATTGCTATTCGCAATAAAGCGTCTGGCAGAGGGTTCAATGAACCACCTTCAAGCTGTATCTCTACCGTTCCACTCTCGAACGGCGCTCGGGAAAAACGAGCACTTAATTTTTTCCGTGCGGGCTCTGATTTGTCTTATTTTATCGTGATGATCATTTCTCCCACGTAGGTGGTTGCCAACAGAATGTTTTCGCGACCGGAGGAGAAAACTGGTGATTGAAATTTCATGAGAAGATCCCATGGCAACGAAAAAAAGCCTTTGCTTTAATGATTGCCACTCCAATTCACCTGACGCGGATCCTACACCGCACAGCAATACTCCAGAACAGGGCGGACAAGCATGGTGTAAGCAGTCTCTTTAGTAAACATGTTGCACCTTCTAGGTGTTCTGCCAACGAATCATAATCTTTGGTTTGCTGAACCCCCAACATTATCTATGTGATGGTTCCAATTTAGGTTATTTGTAATTGTAATCCCTAAGTACGTAATTAGATTTGCAGCCTTCAGATTTGCGTAATTGAAATTTAGTTGATTTCTTTTAGTATTTATGTGAATAACTTTTCTTTATTCAGGGTCGATTACCACTTTTCGTACCATACAGATATCTTATCCAAATCGTTTTGCAATTCGTTTTGGTCATCTGATGACTTTAAAAGACGGTAAATGACAGCATCATCTGCAAAAAGTCTAAGACGGCTACTCATATTGTCTCCTACGTCGTTCAAACAGATCAGTAACAATAGATGGCCTATAACATTTACTTGGTGAACGCCGGGTATTACTTCTGTTTTACGCGATGACTTCCCGTCTATTACTACGAATTGTGACCTTTCTGACGGGAAATCACGAATCCACTCGCACAACTGAGGCGACATTCCATAGGCACGCAGTTTGGTTAGAAGACGCTTGTGAGCAACGGTGTCGAAAGCCTTCTGCAAAGCTAAATATATGGAATCAATTTGACATCCCCTACCGATGGCACTCATTACTTCATGAGTATAAAGAGCTAGTTGTGTTTCACAAGAACGATATTTTCTGAATCCATGCTGAATAGGTGTCAATAAATCGTTTTCTGCGAGGTACTTCATAATGTTCAAACACAGTATATGTTCCAAAACCCTGCTGAAAATCGACGTTAGTGATACGGGCCTGTAATTCAGCGGATTACACCTCCTTAAATTTTTGGGTATTGGTGTGACTTGAGCAATTTTCCAGTATTTAGGTATGGATCTTACTGTGAGCGAGCGGTTGCATATAATTGCAAAATATGGGGCAATTGTATCAATATACTCTGAAAGGAACCTGACTGGTATATAATCTGGACCGGAGGCCTTGCCTGTATTAAGTCATTTAAGCTGCTTAGTTACACCGAGGATATCTACTTCTATGTTTCTCATCTTGGCAGTTGTTCTTGATTGGAAGTCAGGAATATTTACTTCGTCTTCTTTGGTGAAGGAGTTTCGAAAAACCGTGTTAAGTAACTCTGTTTTAGTGGCACTGTCATCAGTGACTTCACCGTTGTTATCGCGCAGTGAAGGTACTGATTGCGTCCTGTCACTGGTCTGCTTGATGTATGACCACAATTTCTTTGGGTTTTCTGCCAGATTCCGAGACAGAGTTTCGTTGTCGAAATTATTAAAAACATCTCGCAATGAAGTATGCGCTATATTTCGAACTTCTGCAAAATTTTGCCAGTCTTGGGGATTTTGGGTTCTTTTAAATTTGGCATGCTTTTTTCGTTGCTTCTGCAACAACGATCTGACCCATTTTGTGTACCAGGGGGATCAGTACGATCACTTATTAATATATGTGGTATATATGTCTCAATGGCCGTCGATACTATCTCTTTGAAATCATTCCACATCTTTTCTACGCTTACATGATCGGTTCGGAAGGAGTGAACACTGTCTCTTAAGAAGGCGTTAAGAACGTTTTTATCGGCTTTTTAAATAGATATACTTTGCGTTTCTTTTTGATGGTTGTAGGTGTTACGGTATTCAGCCTAGCAGCAACTGCCTTGTGGTCGCTAATCCCTGTTTTGGTCACGATACTCGCTATTTGTCCTGCATCATTTGTTGCTAAGAGGTCAAGTATGCTTTCGCAACCATTTACGATTCGAGTGGTCTCATGAACTAATTGTTCAAGATAATTTTCTGAGAAGTCATTCAGTACAATTTCGGATGACGTTTTATGCCTGCCGCCGGTTTTAAACGCATAATGTTTCCAGCATATCGAGGGTAGATTGAAGTCACCACCAACTATAATTATATGTATGAGGTACCTATCTGAAATGAGACTTAAGTTTTCTTTGAACTGTTCAGCAACTATATCTTCTGAGTCGGGGGGTCGGTAAAACGATCCAATTAATAGTTTAGTCCGATTGTCAAGTATAACCTCCCCCATACTATTTCGAAGGAACTATCTACTTTGATTTCACCACAAGGTAAACTACTTCTGACAGCACTAAATACTCCACCACCAACTGTATTTAATCTATCCTTTCTGAACACTGTTAGATCGTTTGAAAACATTTCGGCTGAACTTATTTCCGGCTTAGCCAGCGTTCTGTACCTATAACTATTTGAGGTTCAGTGCTTTCTGTTAATGCCGGAATCCCTGTTACGAAGGAAGTGTACAGTGGCTTACCTGAAGCAGTATCTAAGATTATAAATGTTTTAGGAAGTGCAAGAATAAATAAAACGCCCTGGACACCTAAGTAACAGAAATGACAAAAATAACAGACCTGCTTTCATTAGAATTAAATGAGCAGGTCGAAGGGCACTTGAAGACGCAATAGGAAAATACTGAAACCGAAATAAATCAGTAGGTAGAGCAAAAGGATGTTGAGATTACGAAATAGGTGACCACTGAGCTACAAAATCTGGTACAAAAAGTCACAAACGAAGCCGCATTCGGTAGTGGCGATCCCGCAAATGAATTGCGAAATGAACGAAGCCAGATTCAACAAACCTTGGCGGGGAACTTCCGCAGTGGCAAAGAGTAATGCACGATAGAATTGCACTGCTAGAACTTAGTGACTCTAGTGTGCAAGATACCGAGCGTAATCTGATTCAAGATCGTAGGCGTCACGGAAATGAAAGTTGTTATTGTTGTGGATTGGCATGAAAGCCAACCCGGACTTAATAGAGGAAGCCGAAAGGCACGCGTTTTAGCTCACGCAGGCTGGCGTGATGTCTGGAACAGGACAAGGAAGTTAGACTAGTGATAGTGGCGTCACGCGGGTCCGACGTATACTAACGGACCGCGGCCGATTTAAAGGCACCACCTAGCAAGTGTGGTGTCTGGCGGTGACACCACATTCCTCCCCCGCAAATCGGCGTACGGTTGTGTTATAAGGCTTCCGCCCGCCGTGGGGAGGAGCCCATGTTGACGTATGCGACGAGGTGGGGAGCCTAACAACAGGCGAGGCTGTGCCACCCGCACCCTGCCATTCGGTCCGAGGGGAGCTAGGAAACGCCTGAAAACCTGCTCCAGGGTGCACGCCAACATGCGGTGTATGCGCCCGCAGAGAGACAGGAGGGGCCGAAGGGTCGACCTCCATCGGGTCGGGGCACCCGACGGGCGAAGACGACATAGGGTCCGGAGTGGGCAAGAGTTCCATGTCGGAGGACAACTGGTCACGGGAAGCGATCGGCGGCGCGTGACCCAGGGAGGCGCTCGGCGGCTGCAGCGAAGCATCCACTGCGGGCGTCGCCGGCGGGAGAACAGGCGGCGGCGGCGGCGGCGGCGGCGGCGGCGTCGCGTCGCCATGGGGCAAAATGGAAGGCAGCGTTGGTAACACCTGGGGCTGAGGCGAGCCAGTAGATGGGTCCCCAGGGCGCTGACCGGACGGCCCCGTCGCTGAAAGCAGACGGGGAGCGGCAGAACCCGTGCGACGACAGAGGCGCAGCTAATTGAGATGCCGGCGCACCTCACCAGAGGACCCCAAAACCAGATACATAGCGCGGCCGAGGCAGCAAAGAATGTGCCCTTCGAGCCAACGCCGTGAACCTCGATAGTGACGATAGTAGACAACGTCGCCTGGAGCAAAAGCAGGTGTCTGCCGCTGCACAGGAACCTGATGCGGCGGATGTAGCAAAGACATCATGGTTCGATGAGGACGACCGTGGAGCAACTAAGCCGGCGAGCGACCATCTCGGGGCTGAGAGCGATACGAGGACAAAAAGAGCAATAACGCGTCCTCCCGAGAATGCGACTCTTTCAACTTCAACATCTGGGACTTGAAAGTCCTGACCAATCATTCAGCGGCACCGTTTGACTGAGGCGAAAACGGCGCGGATGTCAGATGTTGAATACCATTGGCCTTGCAGAATGACTGAAATTCTGCGGACATGAATTGTGGGCCATTGTCTGAAACAATAGTCTGCGGAAGACCTTCAATGCAAAAGATAGCAGATAACGCTTGGATGGTGGCAGATGACGTCGTGGAAGACATCCGGACAACAAAAGGAAAATTATTGAATGAATCTACCAGAACCAACCATCGAGCATTCCAGAATGGACCAGCAAAATCGATGTGTAAGCGTTGCCAAGAGGAAGTGGCTTTTGGCCATGCAAAGAATTTACGCGGTGGTGCGGAATGTTGTTCGGCACACGTCATGCAAGAAGAGCACATAGTCGTAATCGCAGCATCGATTGCGAACCAAGTACAGTGTTGACGAGCAAGTTGTTTCGTTCTCACTATACCCCAATGTCCTTGGTGGAGAAAATGTAAGACAGAGGACTGTAACGAACGTGGGATCACGACCCTGGACTGATCATTTTCAGAACGCAACAGCAAAACACCACGCCGTACAAAAGGTTTCTCCTTGTGAGCAAAAAGTCGGCGAACCAACGGGTCCCCGATCCGTGACTTTGACAAGGGCCATTGCGTAGCAACAAAACGCAGAACGGTAGCAAGGACAGGGTCAGCAGCTGTGGCTGTAGCTACACGACGAAAACCAATCGGAAACTATTGGACCACGTCATCAGTTTCCGCATCAATGAACATGCAAGCAAGTTCGGAGGAATCGAATGCTCTATCCTCAGCAACAGGCAAACGGGACAACGCATCGGCGTTTCCGTGCTTAGCAGTGGACCGATACAAGATATCGTAGCGGTACTGTGAGAGGAAAATAAACCAGCGAATGAATTTCTGCGCTGTACGCGGAGGTACAGGCTTGTTCGGATGAAAAAGCGATGTCAAAGGTATGTGGTCTGTGATGATGGTAAATTGACGACCATACAAGAAATCATGAAACTTTGTAACACCAAATACCAGAGCCAATGCTACTTTCTCGATCTGTGAATAATTTCTTTGCGCAGACGAGAGCAATTTGGACGCAAAGGCAATAGGGCGATCGTGCGATCCATCTTTGTGCGCAAGCACAGCACCGATCCCGAAATCCGATGCATCCACCATCAACAAAAGGGGCTTCTGGGGATCGAATGGCGTAAGGCAAGTAGTGGAAAGCAACGCCGATTTCAACTGGCGAAAGGCGCGTTCGCATTCCGTCGTCCAGACGAACGGAACACCTTTATGGCGTAAGCGATGAAGCGGAGCTGAAATGCAAGAGGCGTGGCGCACATAGCGATGATAATAATTAATTTTTCCCAGCACACTCTGTAGCTGCTTCAAATTCTTCGGCGATGGCAAGTCTTGTATGGCACGGAGGTGCTCTGGACTAGGATGTATGCCTTGGGCATTGAGTACATGTCCCAGGTAGGGTAAGTCACGAGCAAAAAACACACATTTGTCCTTCCATTTTGTCGCAAGACCTGAAATAATGTTCTGAGATTGGCTAAATGTTCTTCTTCCGTCTGTCCGGAGATCACAATATCGTCCAGATAGTTTGCTGCAGTAGGGACCGACGCACAAACAGTTTGCAGATATTGCTGAAACAATGCAGGGGCGGATGCACACCCGAATGGCAGTCGTTTGAATCGATACAAACCAAGATGCGTGTTAACCACCAAAACGCGCTGGGATTCTTCATCCACCGGTATTTGCAAGTACGCATCTGCTAGGTCCAACTTCGAAAAATATTTACCCGGGCACAGTTTGTCAAAAAGATCTTCCGGGCGGGGTAAAGGAAAAGTTGCAATCACTAGTTGTGGATTCACTGTTGCCTTGAAGTCCACACAAAGTCTCAATTTTCCGGAAGGTTTTGGCAAAATTACTAAGGGTGATGCCCAGAGAGAAGCCTGCACACGTTCAATCACACCTAGTGATTCCAAATCGTTTAATGTTCTTGCGACCTCATCACGCAATGCGTGGGGAACATTGCGCGCTCTGAAAAATTTCGGTTGCGCGTTTACTTTCAGTTCCAAATGTGCTTCATAGTTCTTAGCGCAAACAAGGCCCGGTGCAAAAATGTCTGCAAATTCATCACATAGACGAGAAACAGTGTCGGAAGGCACAGTCTGGTTCACTGATAGGACCTGATTGACTATAGACAAGTTAAACAACTGAATTAAATCGAAACCAAACAAGTTCACAGCAGAAGAAGAACGAAGGACGTAAAATGACACAAGTTTTGTTTGTCCCTTGTATGTTGCAAGAAGGCTGCACTGTCCTAACACAGGGATCGCTTGTCCTGAATAACTACTTAACATTTGAGGTATGCAACGGAGGTGTGCCCAGCTGTTTGTACGTGTCGTGATTGATCAGTGAAACTGCAGCTCCAATATCGAGCTGGAATGGTATCACTTTGCCGTTAATGTCCAAGTCTACAAAAAGATTATTGTCCTGCTGATGACAAGAGCGACTGTCTCGTGCAACGTGAACTGACACTGGTACAAAATCACTTGCGACTTGACGGGATTTCCGGCGATGTCGACGCACACTATTTGTGGGACGAACACAGTCACTGTTAGAGAGAGTGGCACTGGGCGGAGCGGAATGAACTACATGAATTTCCATGGGCGAAGGTTCACGGGCCTGAGTATTCTTGGTTCGATTCCGATTCCGGCGCGAAGCAAAGGGCCTGGAATGGTTGTGAGTATCCGATCTGAGCTTTTTCTGGCAAACACTCTGAACATGTCCTTTTTTATTACAGAAAAAACAAATAGCCTGGCGTGACGGGCAATTCTCACGCGAATGTCTAGTAGCACACCGTGGGCATGATTTTAGCACTGCATTTGCTTGCCTGCGCGGCACACGTGGCTGAGAGCCTGGTGGCAGCTGCGCGGATGGGCGCGAGGGCTGTTTACTGTTTCGTGCAGTGCGCCCTGTGGGCCGGTTAATGTGACACACGGCTGGTGAAGTTTCAAATGATTCCTGAGCAAAGTCAAGTGTGTCCTGCCGATCCAATATGTCTATCACCTGTTGAAGGGAGGGATTGACTAGTTTCAAAATCTGTACCCGTATACGAACATCAGAAACGTTCTGTGCAATTGCATCACGTACCATAGTATCTGAATAAGGGAGTCCACATTGACACTCAAAAGCACAATCCCTAGTAAGGCCTTGCAAGGTTGCAACCCACTTCCTATTAGTCTGACCTGCCATACGTTTTGTACGAAAGAAGGTATACCGTTTGAAATATGCATCTAATGCAGACAAAATTTCGTCGTAGGACAGAGTTGCTACGTCGCGTCGGGGAAATAATTTGACTATCACACGGTACGTTTGTACCCGAACGGATGCTAACAAAAAAGGTTGCCGCTCGTTACCTTGAATTCTGTAGGCGGCGAGATGGAATCCAAATTGGCGTGACCACTCTGTCCAGCTTTCCCGTGCAGCATCAAAAGGACGAAAAGTTGGTGCAACAGCGTGTTGTGGCTGCGGTAGCGATGGGGCGGCGGCTGCCGCATCGTTTTGCATTGCACGTTGACCCTGGACGAGCTGTCCAAGGGCATCCAGGAAGGCCTGCGTCTGCTGATTCTGTAAGCGATAAAATTTGGACAGTACATCTGGAGATTGTGGCGAAGCCATTACACAAGTAAATCAGGGCAGTATAGTTAATAACGCAGAAAACCTCGTCGCCAAAATGTTGTGGATTGGCATGAAAGCCAACCCGGACTTAATAGAGGAAGTCGAAAGGCACGCATTTTAGCTCACGCAGGCTGGCGTGAGGTCTGGAACAGGACAAGGAAGTTAGACAAGAAAAAAAGGATGTAGCTGGTGGAATACTTAACTTTAATCCATTAATGTTGAACGTAGCTCTTGTCTGTACATTATTTACAATATCAATAGTAACTGAACATGGCGCCTTGCTAGGTCGTAGCAAATGACATAGCTGAAGGCTATGCTAACTATCGTCTCGGCAAATGAGAGCGTAATTTGTTAGTGAACCATCGCTAGCAAAGTCGGTTGTACAACTGGGCGAGTGCTAGGAAGTCTCTCTAGACCTGCCGTGTGGCGGCGCTCGGTCTGCAATCACTGATAGTGGCGACACGCGGGTCCAACGTATACTAACGGACCGCAGCTGATTTATAGGCTACCACCTAGCAAGTGTGGTGTCTGGCGGTGACACCACAGTTATCGGTCAACAACTTTCCCTGTACGAAATGTTTACAGTCTTGCTCCAGAGAGGATAGCAGCGGTGACTAACGTACTAAAGCCGAGCTACGCTGAGATTAAACTGCAAGAAAGCCTCATAAAACACAGACACTTCCAAAATTTGTGCACAGAAGAAGACCATGGATCTCGTCATTTTCATTAAAAGTTTTGCCCAAGGTTAGGACGTAGCAACAAAAAATTCAGTTTGTGACTTCACAAATTACGGGTGAGACCGCACTATGAGCAATAGAGCCAGCGGATAGCTGTCAAACGATCGAAGAATTCGAGACAACTTTCTTAGCAAAATACTGGAGCACTTGTCTCCAAGAACGTCATAGACAAAAGGTGTACAATTCTACCACGTACCTTGTAAGGTGTCAGGCAAATCCAACACCATCCATGAAAACCCTGACATGATAAGCAAATCCAGTAGTATGTCACATAGCTCCGAATAAATCGTGACATTAAATTAACCAAAGTAATACGAGTAACTAGTGAGCAAATGGAATGCCACAGACTAACACAAGAATGCCTAAATGGATGTCATAACTTCCAACCGTGAGACAGACGCAGTTCCGAGGGGACAAACGAGAACAGAAGCCGAGAGCAGAACCGTGTTAAGCTGGAAGGCCCTACTATAAGGGACAGACACCCACGTCGCCAGTTAACCGCTAGGACCACCCCCAGCCCATGTTAAAAGCTAGAGCCGTCCAGAAGAAGAGTATAGATCTTACGATAACACAAAAAGGGCCACACCACCCGCAAGTTTTAGCGTGAGACTTTCTCGCGTCTCTGTTACGTCAGACCTGCCGTGTGGCGGCGCTCGGTCTGTTAAAAGACAGAACCCTCCAGAAGAACAGTATAGATCTTACGATAACACTAAAAGGACCACACCAGCTGCAAGTTTTAGCGTGAGACTTTTTCGCGTCTCTGTTACGTTGCAAACTTTAAAAACATTGCCCCACCACGAAAAGTATAACGTTTCTCATTGGATAGAAAGAATTTTTGTAGGCATAGCTTAAGGTTGACATTGAGACCCTGACTGGTCAGATGAAAACACAGCCAGATAGTTTTTTAAACCAACTTCAGTAAATTGTAGTAAGGAGAAGTTAGAAGAGAGTTGCTTCCGAGACAGCGAGGTGAGCGGAGCTGTGCTGCCCGCCGCCCCCTGACGAACACTGACAAGGTAATGAACGCATGTGATGCCGCATAACAACGCATAAAGCTTCACTCAGTACTGCAGAAGTCTCATCTGTTACACCCCCTTTTTGCGTAATACTAGTGTCGATCGTCAATTAAAGCTCATGGTGTTCACATTTGCCACTTGAAGTAAAAATCTGAAACGCGATGATTTTTCTGTTATATAGTTACTGAGAAGCCACATCAGCCACTGTAATTTACGACAAGTGAGATAAGTAATTAAAGATAATTGAGGGTCACTGTAGACCATTTTGATAGTTTTCTCTTTTGTGAAACTTAATTTAAACCTATATTATAGATGTGATATGGCATAGGTCATCCTTCGATCCATTGTAGAACTTGGAAACCCATTCAGGGAATATTCGTTCACATTTTTGTTGAACGCAGTTGGTTTTTACCATCCTGTATTAAAACATTTGCTTTCATCAATAGTGCAATTTATAAACAATGTTTTGTGAGTAGAATAAAATTTCCAGTGGTAAACTTAACTGCTTTTTCGACGTTATTTTACCAGCTAACTAAAAAAAAGAAAGTCTTGAACGCCTTCCACTTAATTTAGTTAGTATTAAGATTATTTTACAGGGAGTGCAGTGGAGCTGACGCTGAAATCATAAAGTATTTAGTTATATCATCGCTAGTCTCAGTGAACTCTTCTGAACTCTACATGTCATGTGTGGTATGGCGTCTCCTTACTAGCAACAGTTCCCAGGTTCAAACTAATCAATTCCCTAAAAAACACGCTCAGAGCGTCGTTGTGCGAATGTGGTAGGGCGACACGACTTAGAACAAGCAGAAACCACGCAGAATGTTAGAGAATGGCGACCCTGCCAGGATGGTAAAATACCATGATTGAAGGTCGACCACATGCCTAACTAGGTCAGAAAAATATCCTGTTAAAATTTTTCGTAATAAATTTTTTTTTTAAAGGCATAAAGAGTTGAAAATAGTAGCTGCAGCGATAGATACTGAGACATTCTAGCAGAGACAATAGCATAATTAAGTTATGAATTTTAAAAATTGTTAGAATTAAGATTTCTCCTCAATGCAAGCGCACAGGTGGCGGATACATCGTTGACAAGTTGGTTCTGACCCAACAAGTAAGTGAATGGATTGTCAGTCCTGGGTATAATATGTGTCAAGTCGTGTGGACAAAAAGTTTATGAAACGCGTGAGATCGTATGAGCGCATGTTGACTCGAAGTAGGGCGTGTGAATTGCTTTTAAAATAGAAAATAAGGGATTCGGAAAGATTAGCAATGGCAAATCGAGACCTTGACCGAATTGAGGTAGAGACCCAGCGTGAAAATGGACAGAGAATAGAGGACAGTACAACAGACGATGCAGTATCGCGAGAAATAGCACAGATAACGCACCATAATGAGGATAATGTACGTCAAGGCATAGAAAACGTAAGTCAGCATACGACAGAGGAGCAGGAAAGTAGAGAGACAGTCGATGACGGTTCTAACTTGCGTCTAGAATACGTAGAACCCATAGTACAAGTAATCAGAGCTCCCTCACCACAGAGTACAAGGAATGCGAGCAGAAACGTGTCACAGCACAGTTCAATGCAATCGGTTGCGAACCAACACTTGGGCGTAAACACAGAGTGTAGGACGTCGGAAGAAAACGCAATAGGACCCACCAATCTGGCAGAATTTTTACAACAAATTACGGAAACCATGACGAGGCAAAATAAAGAAAATGCGAACCAAATTAAAATTCAGAATGCAGAAACCACGAGACAAATGCGTGAGATTAAAGAATAAAACAACAAAATTCAGTTACACCTAAGTCATATTGAAGACGAGGCAAAAGGATCTCGAGAAGTGATAGGAAACTTAATAACAGCTCACAATCAATTGAGAACAGACATTGACAAGGTACAAGCGGACGTACAAACATTGCGTAATGACACTCAGGACGAGATCAAAACATTACGTAACAACACCCAGGGAGAAGTCAAGTAACTAGAGAAACAGATAAACGTAATTACTAGAGAAGCAGCAGGTACAGCACGTGAAATTGTTGAAAACAGTGTGTTACACAAACGTATCACAAAAGCAGCGCTGAAAAGATATGATAACCGCATAGTCAAAATAGAAGCGCAAACGAAGCGACAATTTCAGAAATTGCGAACAGAGTTGTTGCAAACCATTGAAGAGCGTAGTGAACAGGATCGAACAAGCACAGACTCTGCAACCACATCCGTATCTGTAACAGCACCGGAAAAACAAGCAATTAACGAAGATATTACGCATTTGCGATTCCAATCACAGGCGGAAAGTAACATACGTGAAATCAGACAGCCTGCACAGCAACAAACACGTTTCGAAATTCTTGATGTACAAGCGTCATCACAAACATATGCGGAACCACAAATGTATGTGTCAAGACAGTTTGGATCGTGCAATGAAGCGGCAAGGTTAGCCATACCAGATACCGAACCAATACCTGACAATGGAAAGCCAGGTCGCGAAGAGTACAGTGCAATGCATTCAGCTACACGTTCACAACCGATGGAAGAAAATTATTGCGTACCACTCCAACGATACTACGCAAGGGTAGTCGAAAGTTACAGTGGACAATATCCAATGGATCTACCACAACCGGAAAGAACGACGGGATAAATGATCAGAAACAAAAGTGGCGAAGAATCGCGAATTTCATATGGAACTATGACGAAGTACAACGATCATTTCCTCACAGTCAGAAAATTTCAACACTTTCGAGAAGGAAACTCATTACATCCACGAACTTTTATTGATCAATTCCGAGTAGGATTACCAGAACACTGGACGCTAGCACACAAATTAGACTTTATATGTGCACACATGTCAGGAACAGTCGCAGAAACCATGCAAAATGCTGCAGCGACATGCCGATCGTACGAAGATTTCAGAGAGAAGTTACTCTCACGATACTGGTCCAGCGAAGCACAGAACAGAGTGAAGTACGAATTATTACAGAACCCATATTTTGAAAATTCAGGAGAGAAGAGCCCCTTAAATTTTTCGAATTAATGGCAAAGAAAAATCAATGCTTAGATGTACCATACAGTGACGGAGAGTTGATTAAATTATGCGCGATGAAGCTACCATTGAAATACCAGCAATCGTTAGTAGGTCGGGGAGGCAATGACGTCGAAGCATTTAAAGGTATTCTAAGGGAACTAGAGTTCATATTTTCGGAAGATGACGCAAGAAAAAGACGTAGCGCACTTGAAAACGAAAGCAAAAAGCAGTGGAATCCACAAGACACAGTACGAAGAAACCATAATTACGAACCACGTGATAACGTCGCACCAAGAAACGACAACAGATTTCAACAAAGTACCGGTTATGGATTTAGAAGAGAATACGGCAGTAACTACTGTATAATTCACCCAGGAACGGCAACAACTATTACAGAGGGAATAACGACAACCGGAACGGGTACTGGAGA
This sequence comes from Schistocerca nitens, assembly GCF_023898315.1. Lineage (NCBI taxonomy): Eukaryota > Metazoa > Arthropoda > Insecta > Orthoptera > Acrididae > Schistocerca > Schistocerca nitens. The sequence continues at coordinate 677,240,936 of NC_064618.1, forward strand.
ACCAATAGACCGACAAATTATCAACAAAGAAACCACTATCAACAAGCTGAACAAGAAAAGAGAATACAGATAGAAAAGGTGGAGGTAAGACCATCAAACCCCGATAAACGTTCGAATTGACAGCTAAGCGCCCATGCCAAATAGAATGACGCACCGACCCAGGACAATTGCAGCACCTTGAATAGAGAAGTAAAAATCTTATCACGAGAAGAGAAGAAGGAAGAAACAAATCCGCAGGGACTAGATGAAAACGAAGACAAGAAAATAACAATATCGTGTTGGGACGAAATTAATTGGGAGAATACTGACGAGGAAGATGAATTACCAGAGGCATGCACAACGAATGTAGGAGGAAAGGACGAAGTAATGAGTATTGCAGAGCTATTTGAGATGGAAACCAGGGAAAGCGAATTCAATGAGGATAATGCGCAGTCGACAGAAGTTGAAAATAAGTTACGAGTGGGCACACAACCCTACGTACATAATGAAGGAAGTTATGAAGCGATAATTAGAACATTTAGAGGCGATTATGTGGAAGTAGCGACGAAGAAGGAGAAGATAGACGAGGATGAGGAAAAAGTAGAGGATGTTGAAGAAAGCGTAAATGAAGGACGAAATAGAGAAGAGGAAATAAAAGAGAGAGAAGTAGCAGTCGAAGCTTATCCTACAGAAAGTTCGAATTCACAAGGGAAGTTCCTAAAAAGACTCATGTATGATTCAGTGGAGGATTCGTTGATGCAAGAAGAAGAAGAAGAAGAAGAAGAACAGAACCAACCCTTTCAAATTCAACAAATTGTGAAGGCCATGGTAAAGCATATCCCAGTCAGTATTGTAATTGATAGTGGAAGTGCGATCTCAGAAAATTTATTCATGCAGTGTAATGCCAATGAGGAATTGCCAGTTCTGAAAACACGTTAAGATTAAAGTAAGAGGTCCTATTAGAAACAATGCTGCGGAAGTTACGAGACAAACAAGGTTAACTCTTTCGTGCCAAGGTCAAAAGATTGAAGCCAACTTCGTGATTATACCTAAACTAATTGTAGATTTGATTATAGGTGCAGATTTTTTAAATGAGAGACGAGCGATAATTGATATGGGGAAAGGTAGCGTAACATTCGGGAATGTCACACTTCTCTTTGAGCAAAAGCTAAAATTAGAAGAAATACCAGTTATAAACAAACAATTAAGAATCACGCGAGATAAAGCGGATGAAGAATTAGAATGGTATGCACAAAAGGGGGAATCGCCTCAACTCATGTTAGAAGTCCATAAAGAAATCGAAGAAACATTGCAAGAAGTTCAAGGTATTTTGGAACACAGTAAAAGAGAATTAGAGGGTATTTTACGAGATAAAGCAGAGGAATTTTTACCTAAGACTGGCAGTATTAAACACTATCAGTACAAGTTTGAATATTTATTTTATTTTTATTTATTTATTATTATAATCAGCACAATATTTCAAGATTATGTTGCAGATAAGATCGTCAGGAGAAAGAAGAATGAAGAGAGAGTAAGGTGGGAAAAAGAAAGTAGTTTCAATAAAAACAAAAACAAAAATAACACCAATAGGACCATAGATTAAGGTGAAGGGATAAAGTGTAGATAGTCTAACAGCATGAAATACTAAAATGGTATACACCACAACACTACACAAAAAATAAAAAACGAATTTTAGGATTCTTTTAGAAGTTAAGACTCAAAATATCTTAGAATTGTAACATGGAAAGGGCGCCAAAAATTGTAAAGCTTTTTGAGAAGGCGTAAAACAATGTAGGTACTAGACATATGTTAGATGCTTTTAAGTAAAACTTTTTGTAAGAACCATTGTAAAAACTCCAGCAAAGACCAGATGCAACGACCCACAAGTTGCAATGCGAGAAGTATCAAGAAAGAAAAGGACGTAATTAGCAAGACACGATTCCTACAGGGCAGAAACGTCGAGAGAAGGGAAAGGACAGCGAGACCAACAGAAGGCCCTTGTAGCTGAAGTGGGCTGTATATCTGCTGAACCACAGGGTGGCGGAACCCTGCTGGGACAGAACACGGAACCACAGAATGGAGGAACACGGAAGGGACCGGTGCAGGGACTGACAAGCAAACACCGGACTATCACTGCTCGTAAACCCCGGGACGCACCAACTCAGCAGAGCGAGCAAAAAACGGCCCGACGAGAAGATGGCTTGGCAAGCCACCACTGGCAAAAAAAAAAATATGTGTGAAATTCATACTACCGCTATTAAACAGCACGCTGATGCACGAAACTGAAGAAAACGTCAACAAAGTAGAAATGACGTGTCCAAACAATTTATCAAACTGTTACTAAGAGGAGAACTTCAAAGCGACTAGTTATCAATAAATATTTCTATATCCTACCCAGTGAAGAACCAAGAAGCAAATAAGAAGCAGAGATAAAGCAGGAAGAACAGAAGTTGAAAATTCGCAAGATTGAGACCAAGAAAGAAGATGGGTGACGAATAGAGACCAAGAAAGAAGATGGGTTACGAATAGACGACATACCTTCCCAAATCCCTATCCTATTGTAAACTAGTCGTCTGCGAAGTATTACAACGAAAAACGACCGCTTTCAGCGACACATAACGATGACTTTCACGCATACAAAGCCAGTAAACCACGAGATTCTGCACTCACAGCTCCATTCCATTATGGGACCTCCACAACAGCAACACACACTTGCAAAGCCAACAAGGAACGAGAACGAAGCTGTACATCAAATACTTGCCCACATCCATCTCGCTCAAGTCCATCACCTTCGTGCAAAAACATTCGCCAACCTCATGCTTAAACATTCATAGGATTGTGTGAATGTGTGAAATCAAATTATGTGATGTAGGAATTGTGCAAAAGAAACGTGTGAAAAACTAAATAAGTTAAGCACACCAGACAGCTAATAAACTACAAAATAACAGTCATTGACTATGGACTTAAGTAAAAAATAGACTATCGATAAAAATAAGTCATTAGTTCTGAAATGGACAGTATATAAAGAACAAAAGTAAGTCATAATAAACACTAAAACCATATGCCACTTATTTTCTCCTCATACAAATAAAAGAATAAATATATTTTACTTATTTTCTCCTTATAAAAACAAAGAATAACATTTGCACCATTTGTTAGGATAATATCTCAATACTTGTGTATGTATATTTCTTTGTCAAAGCAGTTCTTGGAAATAATTCTTATTTGTTAGTGTAACAATGTTGAAATGAGTGTCTCGGAACAAAAACATTTTACTTCTACATGATATTTAGAAAAGGTGTTAGGAATATATTTTACTTATTTACTACATTTATAAAACAATATTTCTAAGAAAATCGATGTGAAGGGCTCCTCACTTTCGATAACCAACTTCTTAAAAAACAAACTTCGCAATTAAATAAAGAAAGAAAATAATTAAAAAATAATAATTATAATAGAATATAATATTCTTCCCTTGTCAATATAAACATATTTTTGATAATAATGTGGAAGAATATAAAAATATAAATTAGTAATACAAACTAGCATAGAACAGAATAACGTGGCTGAACAGTAGGTAACAAATTTTAGGTAACGGAATAATTTTTGACTGACTTACACAATGATTCAATCATTGCCTAACTTCAGTGCAAAAATTAAGTTCGAAGTGTGGTGATATGTAAGGTGTCAGGCAAATCCAACACCTTTCATGAAAACCCTGACATGATAAGCAAATCCAGTAGTATGTCACATAGCTCCGAATAAATCGTGACATTAAATTAACCAAAGTAATACGAGTAACTAGTGAGCAAATGGAATACCACAGACTAACACAAGAATGCCTAAATGCATGTCATAACTTCCCACCGTGAGACAGACGCAGTTCCTAGGGGAGAAACGAGATCAGAAGCCGAGAGCAGAACCGTGTTAAGCTGGAAGGCCCTACTATAAGGGACGGACTCCCATGTCGTCAGCTAACCGCTAGGACCACCTCCAGCCCATGTTAAAAGCTAGAGCCCTCCAGAAGAAGAGTATAGATCTTACGATAACACAAAAAGGGCCACAAGTTTTAGCGTGAGACTTTCTCGCGTCTCTGTTACGTCAGGACCACCCCCCAGCCCATGTTAAAAGATAGAACCCTCCAGAAGAACAGTATAGATCTTACGATAACACTAAAAGGACCACACCAGCTGCAAGTTTTAGCGTGAGACTTTTTCGCGTCTCTGTTACGTTGCAAACTTTAAAAACATTGCCCCATCACGAAAAGTATAACGTTTCTCATTGGATAGAAAGAATTTTTGTAGGCAAGTTTAAGGTTAACATTGAGACCCTGATTGGTCAGATGAAAACACAGCCAGAAAGTTTTTTAAACCAACTTCGGTAAATTGTAGTAAGGAAAAGTTAGAAGAGAGTTGCTTCTGAGACGGCGAGGTGAGCGGAGCTGTGCTGCCCGCCGCCCCCTGACGAACACCGACAAGGTAATGAACGCATGTGATGCCGCATAACAAAGCATAAAGCTTCACTCAGAACTGCAGAAGTCTCATCTGTTACACCCCCTTTTTGCCTAATACTAGTGTCGATCGTCAATTAAAGCTCATGGTGTTCACATTTGCCACTTGAAGTAAAAATCTGAAACACGATGATTTTTCTGTTATATAGTTATTGAGAAGCCACATCAGCCACTGTAATTTACGACAAGTTAGATAAGTAATTAAAGATAATTGAGGGTCACTGTAGACCATTTTGATAGTTTTCTCTTTTGTGAAACTTAATTTAAACCTACATTATAGATGTGATATGGCATAGGTCATCTTTCGATCCATTGTAGAACTTGGAAACCCATTCAGGGAATATTCGTTCACATTTTTGTTGAACGCAGTTGGTTTTTACCGTCCTGTATTAAAATATTTTCTTTTATCAATAGAGCAATTTATAAACAATGTTTTGTGAGTAGAATAAAATTTCCAATGCGAAACTTAACTGCTTTTTCGACGTTATTTTACCAGCTAACTAAAAATAGGAAAGCCTTGAACCCCTTCCACTAAATTTAGTTAGTATTAAGATTCTTTTACAGTGAGTGCAGTGGAGCTGACGCTGAAATCATAAAGTATTTAGTTCAAAAATGGTTCAAATGGCTCTGAGCACTATGGGACTCAACTGCTGAGGTCATTAGTCCCCTAGAACTTAGAACTAGTTAAACCTAACTAACCTAAGGACATCACAAACATCCATGCCCGAGGCAGGATTCGAACCTGCGACCGTAGCGGTCTTGCGGTTCCAGACTGCAGCGCCTTTAACCGCACGGCCACTTCGGCCGGCCAGTATTTAGTTATATAATCGCTAGTCTCAGTGAACTTTTCTGAACTCTACATGTCATGTGTGGTCTTGCGACTCCTAACCAGCAACAGGTCCCAGGTTCAAACTAATCAGTTCCCTAAAAAACACGCCATAATAAAATCTTTAAAAGCCAAGCATTCTAGTGGGTACGATGAAATATCAACAAAGTTAATTAAGGCATGTTCTTGTGAGTTTAGCACGATTCTAAGTTACTTGTGTAACCAGTCAATTATAACTGGGACATTTCCTGACTGGCTAAAATATGCAGATGTTAAGCCTCTATTCAAGAAAGGGGATAAAGAGATACCATCAAACTACAGACCGATTTCACTTTTGCCAGCATTCTCAAAAATTTTAGAAAAAGTAATGTACAGGCAGCTGCTCAACCATCTGACCACAAATAACATATTATCAAGAACACAGTTTGGATTTCTGAAGGGTTCTGATATCGAGAAGGCTATTTACACCTACAGTGAAAACGTACTTAATTGATTAAATAACAAATTACAAGCAGCAGGTATTTTCTGTGATTTGTCAAAGGCATTTGACTGTGTGAACCACAACATCCTTTTAATGAAATTAGAATTCTATGGTGTCACGGGCAGTGCTGAAAAATGGTTCAAGTCATACCTCACTAACAGGAAACAAAGGGTGTCAGTGCAAGGGACTAGTTAATTAAGTCATCAGTCATCATCAGAATGGGAAGAAATTACATGTGGTGTCCCACAGGGATCCATCTTAGGGCCATTGCTTTTGCTTGTGTACATTAATGATCTCTCATCAGTTACACTGCCAGAAGCAGAGTTCGTTTTGTTTGCAGATGACACAAGTATTGCAATAAATAGTATGTCAATTGTAGTTCTACAAAGATCTGCTAATGATATTTTCATGGATATTAAAAAATGGTTTAAAGCCAACTCACTGACATTAAACTTCGAAAAGACTCACTATATGCAATTCAGAACCTGTAAGAGGTTTCCACCCAGCATATGCATAAAATAGAAAGAAGAGCAGATAGAAGAGGTTGACAGTCTTAAATTCCTGGGATTACAAAAAAAAAATGGTTCAAATGGCTCTGAGAACTATGGGACTCAACATCTTAGGTCATAAGTCCCCTAGAACTTAGAACTACTTAAACCTAACTAACCTAAGGACATCACACACACCCATGCCCGAGGCAGGATTCGAACCTGCGACCGTAGCAGTCCAGCGGTTCCGGACTGCAGCGCCAGAACCGCACGGCCACCGCGGCCGGCCCTGGGATTACAACTTGATAATAAATTCAGTTGGGAAGAGCACACCACAGAACTGCAGAAACGCCTTAACAAATCTGTATTTGCAATTCGAGTGTTAGCAGACATAAAAATGAAAAAAACTTGCATACTTTGCCTACTTTCATTCCATAATGTCATATGGTATAATATTTTCGGGTAACTCTTCAAGTCAAACAAAAGTTTTTAGAGTCCAAAAGCGTGTAATACGTATTATTTGTGGAGTAAATTCACGGACGTCCTGTAGAAACCTCTTCAAAGAACTGGGTATACTAACTACTGCCTCTCAGTATATTTACTCATTAATGAAATTTGTTCTAAATAATATATCTCTTTTTCCAACAAACAGCTCAGTTCATACATACAATACCAGGAACAAAAATGATCTGCACAAGGACTTAAAAGCACTTACTTTAGTTCAAAAAGGGGCCCACTACTCAGGAACACTCATCTTCAGTAATTTGCCAGTAAACATAAAAAATTTAGTTATAAATAAAGATCAGTTTAAAAGGAGCCTGAAAGACTTACTAGTGGCCAACTCCTTCTACTCCACTGACGAATTTTTTAATAGAAACAATTGATGTATTGTATATATTCATACTATTAGTATTGTTATTTCAGCTTAAAAAAATTGACATGTTCCACATCCACGAGGATCTCCTCAGCACGGATCTATGGAACGAAAACTAATCTAATCTAATCTAATCTAGCGTCGTTGCGCGAAAGTGGTAGGGAGACACGACTTACGAACAGACACAACGCAGAATGTTAGAACCTCCTTAAGTTAGGCAGCATGAGAAAATACATAGTCATTGCTGGTACGAACCCATGACAACGAGAGAGGTGTTAACAGTATTAAAACCGAAATAACTATTCCAGTCAGAGAGCAGTTAGTTAACGACTCTGAAATTAATCTGGAAATATTTCTAGCCATCATGGATTCACTACATTTGATGCACGTAGATAGAAGAAAGGTTAGCTCTAGTAACGATACCTCCCCTACGTAGAACGGCGGAAATAACAATACTAAAAACGGCAATGGTAACGGAAACAGAAAAAGGAATTATTAATATAACAACAGTGACCATAATAACGGTGGTTATAAGCAACTATAGCAGAAAGCGGCGTACACGAACTTAAATTGGAGCGGGTACTTCAATAATCCGCAAGGAAATAATAGTAAGATAAGCGGAGTGGTTATGGGACACGTTAGTCCCAACAGCTTATAACTAGTCGACCTAATTCCGACAGGTGGGCTAACAAATCGGCGGCTCAACCGACGCAGAATTGAGGGCCACCTGACGGAAACATTCAGTACGGAAGTAATTCCGAACGCAGTAATGAGCAGCAGCATCAGGACAAACGAGGTATGACAGGAGAGGTTGTGGACGAAAGCCCACCAGGATCGTCCAAGCCTTTGAACTAAAGTCGAGAACTCCATGCCTTCCGGCAGTGGTCATGGAGAACACTGAAGGCACCTCTACAAACTCTGTAAACATGTTACGCTACAACGACGGTAAGATATGCGCAGTGAACTAGAACATTGACCATCTGGCTTTCTTTTGTCGTAATATCGCACAGGTGGCCAATACGTGGAATTTAATTAAAATATTAATTATTGGACTTCACCCTCAAGTTAACGTAATAAATACTTTGAATAGTGATAATAATTTTCAAGCATTAATATCTGCAGAGTTCATTTTATCAGAATTTTTACGGAATTGTAGTAGGCAGTAGGCAACAAGGCAATGAGGCTTGCTTCGCGATATCTGAGTTCGCAATTAAATTTATTTCTATTACGTAAACCTTAACGAAACTGAAGTCAGTAATATAAATGAAATTATTTATCGTGAGTAAAAATCCTTACCCTGCGTCGGTGATTATCTCGCCTCTCTCTTCGCAACGCAACAATTAATTTACCGGGCAATAACAATAATAGTTTCATGCCACTTCTGATTATCTTTGAGCTAGCCGCGAGTTTGTATAACGCCATTAATCCATTGCAAGCTAAACTGTAGCCATTTGTACTAATATTTTAGCCTGCGTAGCAACTTATATGTAAGCCGTATTTACGAGCCGGCAGGATATAGGCGACGCCGAGTATAATAAGTAGCCTTAACTTTTTTCAAACCATCCCGACTACATCTTAGATTAAAATCAAAACACTTAAATATCAAAGGAGAGAGAGAGAGAGAGAGAGAGAGAGAGAGACGGTGTAAACACTGATATCTACTTCACGTAGTGATGCGTGTATTGAATTGATTTAGAACTTCTGCATCGTCCTTTGTAGAAGCATACGTCAAAACGTAGATAAGAATTTGTGCTTTTTTCATTCGTAGCATCTGATGAAAGTTTATTTGGGTTTAGTGAGGCCACTATTGGGAAGGCGACTATTGGGAAGGTGTGGGTAGAGTTGGTTCTGTGTCAGGAAGCACTCTCCAAGTTCGCTCCTGGCCATTTTTTCTCGAAAGGATGGCAGTGACCTGTGCTCGCCGGTACGCGCAGTGAAACACGATTCAGAATTGGTCATTTATTTCCATAAAAATACAGGTAGCGTCTTGACTAGTGGTTGGCATCGTCTGTCAATGCTGAGGAATCGCGTCGTAAGCGACCATCAGCCCGCTCGAAGCAGGTGACACCTCACAGTTCGTTGCGGCCTGCCGCTGCACTAGGCGGTTCGCCGCTTGCAGTGGTCCGGCTCTATCTGTACCGCCACGCTGCGGCAATGACTGACGACGGCGCACGTATTGAACTTAACACACATCGACTTGTCAGGTGCTCTATCCCCTCTTCCCCCCGCTCACCAATGTTCGTCATCTGTCGTACTGCGATGACGGTTGCCGTGTAGCCGTGCAGTTCGGCAATACTGGCCAGCCATTCAGGTAGACCCTATTCAGTCCGCCGGAATGCCAGGAACGCTGGTGTCCTGATCGTGGTGGGGAGGAAAGACCTCCAGGTCCTTCCATCAGCGACAGAGATCGACTCGTTCGACTGGTGTTGAACTCTGCGACTGGCAAGTATGGCGAGGTAGCCATCCCTCCCAGTAGCGGCCGTTGTTGTCTGTTGCGTGCAGGAAATCTACAACAGAGACACGTTACTTCGCTGCAATCAGAGAATCAAGTGCGAACGTCATGTACGGCATCGATCCGTCTCACCGACTGCCTTACTAGCAAAATGCTGGGGTATTTATGGAGCGAAGTAGCGGCTAATGTTTACGTCATTCGTCATGAATGCATAGGGCTTGCTACTACGAAGGTATTAACGGTTTCCCGTCTGTAGCGCTTGCTTAACGAAGCATAGAACTGGCTCCTGGTACAGTTTATTGAATTCGCCTTAGCCTTTTTTTCGTCACATAACGAAGGTGACGTGACCCTGTTTGCCTACTCTGACCCACTACATTCTGCTGAAGTCTGCTGCCTGGTTCGCCAGAAACGCCGAAGTTGTGTTTTGCCCTGACCCACTCTCGGCGGCGAAATGTTTTCATTGCGGCCGCCTCGAGTCGGCATTGCTGTGATGTAGTGAGCTAGCTTCATACTAGTACTTTGAAAATTTTACGCGTTTTACTGCCCTATATAAGATTGGCATGCAACAATACGGAGAGTAATCAACAAGTTTTCCAGCGTTCACCACGAAAGTCTGATCGTAAGCCGCCAAAAGAACTACGAATCCCTCGTACAACAGCACCGGGTACTCCGAAAGCGTCTTCATATGTTTCTCTGAACTTGAATGTATGACTTCGTTTTAATAAACCAAGCCATACACTGTGCCTTTTCCTGTGCGTACTACATTTTACGACTCATTTATGGTGCTCCGGGCAACGTGCAACAACCAAGAAAAAATTTTTTCAGTTACATAGCTTTTGTCACCTGGAAAAGCAAAACATTTATTCACCATATTATACAAAAAATCTGAGGTGGTGTATCGGACAAACTTTCCATTTTTCTCTAAGTTAATTACAAGTTGATTTTGTGACAGTGAAGTTGTAGCGTCCATTTTGGGGCATCCTGTACATTGCTTGAAATACAGCGGAACGAAAACGTTTTATCTGCAAGAAAAGCATGGTTTGTTAGGATTACAGAGGGGATATATTAAAGTGGCAAGAAGAAATTTGTTGTCCTACATGACGAGATATAAATGTTGTTGTTGTTGTCGTCTTCAGTCCTGAGACTGGTTTGATGCAGCTCTCCATGCTACCCTATCCTGTGCAAGCTTCTTCATCTCCCAGTTCTTACTGCAACCCACATTCTTCTGAATCTGCCTAGTGTATTCATCTCTTGGTCTCCCTCTACGATTTTTACCCTCCACGCTGCCCTCCACTGCTAAATTAAATTTGTGATCCCTTGATGCCTCAGAACATGTCCTACCAACCGATCCCTTCTGTTGTGCCACATACTCCTCTTGTCCCCAATTCTGTTCAATACTTCATCATTAGTTATGTGATCTACCCATCTAATCTTCAGCATTCTTCTGTAGCACCACATTTCGAAAGCTTCTATTCTCTTCTTATCCAAACGATTTATCGTCCATGTTTCACTTCCATACATGGCTACACTCCATACAAACACTTTCAGAAACGACTCCCTGACACTTAAATCAATACTCGATGTTAACAAATTTCTCTTCTTCAGAAACATTTTCCTTACCATTGCCAGTCTACATTTTATATCTTCTCTACTTCGACCATCATCAGTTATTTTGCTCCCCAAATAGCAAAACTCCTTTACTACTTTAAGTGTCTCATTTCCTAATCTAATTCCATCAGCATCACCCGACTTAATTCGACTACATTCCATTATCCTCGTTTTGCTTTTGTTGATGTTCATCTTATATCCTCCTTTCAAGACACTGTCCATTCCGTTCAATTGCTCTTCCAAGTCCTTTGCTGTCTCTGATAGAATTACAATGTCATCGGCGAACCTCAAAGTTTTTATTTCTTCTCCACGGATTTTAATACCTACTCCGAATTTTTCTTTTGTTTCCTTTACTGCTTGCTCAATATACAGATTGAATAACATCGGGGAGAGGCTACAACCCTGTCTCTCTCCCTTCCCAAACACTGGTTCCCTTTAATGCCCCTCGACTCTTATAACTGCCATCTGCTTTCTGTACGAATTGTAAATAGCCTTTCGCTCCCTGTATTTTACCCCTGCCACCTTTAGAATTTGAAAGAGAGTATTCCAGTCAACATTGTCAAAAGCTTTCTCTAAGTCTACAAATGCTAGAAACGTAGGTTTGCCTTTCCTTAATCTTTCTTCTAAGATAAGTCGTAAGGTCAGTATTGCCTCACGTGTTCCAATATTTCTACGGAACCCAAACTGATCTACCCCGAGGTCGGCTTCTACCAGTTTTTCCATTCGTCTGTAAAGAATTCGCGTTAGTATTTTGCAGCTGTGACTTATTAAACTGATAGTTCGGTAATTTTCACATCTGTCAACACCTGCTTTCTTTGGGATTGGAATTATTATATTCTTCTTGAACTCTGAGGGTATTTCTCCTGTCTCATACATCTTGCTCACCAGATGGTAGAATTTTGTGAGGACTGGCTCTCCCCAGGCCGTCAGTAGTTCCAATGGAATGTTGTCTACTCCCGGGGCCTTGTTGCGACTCAGGTCTTTCAGTGCTCTGTCAAACTCTTCACGCAGTATCGTATCTCCCATTTCATCTTCATCTACATCCTCTTCCATTTCCATAATATTGTCCTCTAGTACATCGCCCTTGTATAGACCCTCTATATACTCCTTCCACCTTTCTGCTTTCCCTTCTTTGCTTAGAACTGGGATCCCATCTGAACTCGTTCATAGAAGTGGTTCTCTTTTCTCCAAAGGTCTCTTTAATTTTCCTGTAGGCAGTATCTATCTTATCCCTAGTGAGATAACCCTCTACATCCTTACATTTGTCCTCTAGCCATCCCTGCTTAGCCATTTTGCACTTCCTGTCGATCTCCTTTTTGAGTCGTCTGTATTCCTTTTTTCCTGCATTTTTATATTTTCTCCTTTCATCAATTAAGTACAATATTTCTTCTGTTACCCAGGGAATTCTACTAGCCCTCGTATTTTTACCTACTTGATCCTTTGCTGCCTTCACTGCTTCATCCCTCAGAGCTACCCATTCTTCTTCTACTGTACTTCTTTCCCCAATTCCTGTCAATTGTTCCCTTATGCTGTCCCTGAAACTCTGTACAACCTCTGGTTTAGTCAGTTTATCCAGGTCCCATCTCCTTAAATTCCCACCTTTTTGCAGTTTTTTCAGTTTTAATCTACATTTCATAACCAATAGATTGTGGTCAGAGTCCACATCTGCCCCTGGAAATGTCTTACAATTTAAAACCTGGTTCCTGGTTCCTAAATCTCTGTCTTACCATTGTATAATATATCTCATACCTTCTAGTATCTCCAGGACTCTTCCAGGACCTTCTTTCATGATTTTTGAACCAAGTGTTTGCTATGATTAAGTTATGCTCTGTGCAAAACTCTACCAGGCGGCTTCCTCTTTCATTTCTTATCCCCAATCCATATTCACCTACTATGTTTCCTTCTCTCCCTTTTCTTACTCTCGAATTCCAGTCACTCATGACTATTAAATTTTCGTCTCCCTTCACTACCTGAATAATTTCTTTTATCTCATCATACATTTCTTCAATTTCTTCATCATCTCCAGAGTGAGTTGGCAGTAGTACATACTGTAGTAGGCGTGGGCTTCGTATCTATCTTGGCCACAATAATGCGTTCACTATGCTGTTTGTAGTAGCTAACCCGCACTCCTATTTTTTTATTCATTATTAAACCTACTCCTGCATTACCCCTATTTGATTTTGTATTTATAACCCTGTAATCACCTGACCAAAAGTCTTGTTCCTCCTGCCACCGAACTTCACTAATTCCCACTATATCTAACTTTAACCTATCCATTTCCCTTTTCAAATTTTCTAACCTACCTGCCCGATTAAGGGATCTGACATTCCACGCTCCGATCCGTAGAACGCCATTTTTCTTTCTCGTGATAACGACGTCCTCTTGAGTAGTCCCCGCCCGGAGATCCGAATGGGGGACTATTTTACCTCCGGAATATTTTACCCAAGAGGACGCCATCATCATTTATCCATACAGTAAAGCTGCATGCCCTCGGGAAAAATTACGGCCGTAGTTTCCCCTTGCTTTCAGCAGTTCGCAGTACCAGCACAGCAAGGCCGTTTTGGTTAATGTTGCAAGGCCAGGTCAGTCAATCATCCAGACTGTTTCCCCTGCAACTGCTGAAAAAGCTGCTGCCCCTCTTCAGGAACCACACGTTTGTCTGGCCTCTCAACAGATACCCCTCCGTTGTGGTTGCACCTACGGTACGGCCATCTGTATCGTTGAGGCACGCAAGCCTCCCCACCAACGGCAAGGTCCATGGTTCATGGGGAAGATATAAATAGGCCACGGAAATGCCATTAAAATACGCAACGACCTCATCGACACGGCAACACGTTAGCTAAGTTCGACATTTTTTTGTAAAATGCAGCTTCTCGATGACTTTTTTCTTCGTGTTTTGGAACTTGAAAACTAAATTCAGTGAAAAGAACTTGCATCTGTTATTGATTTCGTTACAACACATCAGCACAAAGTTATACTGGTCGTCAGTTGAAGCTTTTTACTTAAATGTAAAATCGCTTCAGAAACATCCACAGTATCACTTGGATTAATTTCAGTGCTGTTTAGTGTGTGAATAGTAGTGTAGTTGTATGAATGGCTATGAGTGATTTTTTCATTGTTATTATTATTGTTGTTATTATTATGTCATAATATTATATGATTCAGTGCTGCAGTGTATTAAATCATTAGACCTACATCAAGCTCCCAACTATCGTCAATGTTTTCTTTGTTTCTAATTTCAAGTTGTCAGTAAGTTTCACGTAAAAGTAAAATATTAGCATCGCGTCTACTTAAAATTTTGTTATAACGCTGCATTGGGTAGTCCTATGCATTCACGGTCACTTTTCTTAAGAATGCAGAATAATTAAATAGTGAATCCTGACGGCTGCGTTATAAGAGGAGGAGATTTATGCATCCTAACAAAGAAAGACTTCCAGGAAGCGTTTCAAAAGCGGCAGAATGGCCAGGACAGGTGTATTCGCTCCCAACGGGACTACTTTGATGGTTATCGCGCAGAAAAAGACCTGTGTAAGACGCAATAATTTTAATTAATACATTTCGGGAACTTCTGGATACTGCCGAAACAGGTTTTGAAGATTCGACCCTACAGGCGACCATTCGCCGATTTAGCAGACTTTAAAAAGGACGCCGCTTTTTAATAAGCAGAGGCACCTACCGAATAGTCGGGCAGACACAATAGCTTTAATACCGCGCTCGTCTGTCTGAAAGCGGCTCCATAAGAAGCCTGCGTCCCTGAAACAATTAATCGGGCGCACAAAGAGAGGCAATTGTCTTAGGAGCTTCCTGTCGGCCAGTTCAGCCAGCGGCGGCTGTTGACTTCTGGGAAGCACGGTACTCGGAGGAGCTGGCGCATGATGGCTCCGGCAAGTGACTCCGCTGATATGGGTTTAGCGACCTCTGCAGAGGTCGGCCTCTCCCTGCACGCTTTGTGTTGCCCCGCAGCAATACTTGCGCGCTCTCCTCCTATCTCCTAGATACTGCGACTAGGTACGCGCTCGTTCCTCAACGCTTGCGGAAGCTTTTTATTAGTCTGCCGTCAAGGTTCGTTTTACGAGACTAGATTAAGGGGGATAGCGGTGAGTGTTTCTCGATAACTTTACGAATCGGGGTCGGCCGCAGAATAATCTCTCTCAGAGTGTCATTCTGTGTGGGATGTTTCGAGTGCACCAGCAGCTTCATAGTTGCGCAGACGGTGCAGCAATGCACCTTCTAAACTTTGTTAGCTTGGCTCAATTTTTCGTCGGAGGGGTCGGTCCTGTATTGTCACTTTTAAGCCCAAGAAAATCACAGAAATATTCCTCAACAACTTAAACAGTAGATACACAAATTAATGAAAACTGAATATTTATATATATAATACAGGGTGTTTCAAAAATGACCGGTATATTTGAAACGGCAATAAAAACTAAACGAGCAGCGATAGAAATACACCGTTTGTTGCAATATGCTTGGGACAACAGTACATTTTCAGGCAGACAAACTTTCGAAATTACAGTAGTTACAATTTTCAACAACAGATGGCGCTGCGGTCTGGGAAACTCTATAGTACGATATTTTCCACATATCCACCATGCGTAGCAATAATATGGCGTAGTCTCTGAATGAAATTACCCGAAACCTTTGACAACGTGTCTGGCGGAATGGCTTCACATGCAGATGAGATGTACTGCTTCAGCTGTTCAATTGTTTCTGGATTCTGGCGGTACACCTGGTCTTTCAAGTGTCCCCACAGAAAGAAGTCACAGGGGTTCATGTCTGGCGAATAGGGAGGCCAATCCACGCCGCCTCCTGTATGTTTCGGATAGCCCAAAGCAATCACACGATCATCGAAATATTCATTCAGGAAATTAAAGACGTCGGCCGTGCGATGTGGCCGGGCACCATCTTGCATAAACCACGAGGTGTTCGCAGTGTCGTCTAAGGCAGTTTGTACCGCCACAAATTCACGAAGAATGTCCAGATAGCGTGATGCAGTAATCGTCTCGGATCTGAAAAATGGGCCAATGATTCCTTTGGAAGACATGGCGGCCCAGACCAGTACTTTTTGAGGATGCAGGGACGATGGGACTGCAACATGGGGCTTTTCGGTTCCCCATATGCGCCAGTTCTGTTTATTGACGAAACCGTCCAGGTAAAAATAAGCTTCGTCAGTAAACCAAATGCTGCCCACATGCATATCGCCGTCATCAATCCTGTGCACTATATCGTTAGCGAATGTCTCTCGTGCAGCAATGGTAGCGGCGCTGAGGGGTTGCCGCGTTTGAATTTTGTATGGATAGAGGTGTAAACTCTGGCGCATGAGACGATACGTGGACGTTGGCGTCATTTGGACCGCAGCTGCAACACGGCGAACGGAAACCCGAGGCCGCTGTTGGATCACCTGCTGCACTAGCTGCGCGTTGCCCTCTGTGGTTGCCGTACGCGGTCGCCCTACCTTTCCAGCACGTTCATCCGTCACGTTCCCAGTCCGTTGAAATTTTTCAAACAGATCCTTTATTGTATCGCTTTTCGGTCTTTTGGTTACATTAAACCTCCGTTGAAAACTTCGTCTTGTTGCAACAACACTGTGTTCTAGGCGGTGGAATTCCAACACCAGAAAAATCCTCTGTTCTAAGGAATAAACCATGTTGTCTACAGCACACGTGCACGTTGTGAACAGCACACGCTTACAGCAGAAAGACGACGTCCAGAATGGCGCACCCACAGACTGCGTTGTCTTCTATATCTTTCACATCACTTGCAGCGCCATCTGTTGTTGAAAATTGTAACTACTGTAATTTCGAAAGTTTGTCCGCCTGAAAATGTACTGTTGTCCCAAGCATATTGCAACAAACGGTGTATTTCTATCGCTGCTCGTTTAGGTTTTATTGCCGTTTCAAATATACCGGTCATTTTTGAAACACCCTGTATATACATAGTGGTCCATTGATAGTGACCGGGCCAAATATCTCACGAAATAAGTGTCAAACGAAAAAACTAAAAAGAACGAAACTTGTCTAGCTTGAAGGGGGAAACCAGATGGTGTTATGGTTGGCCCGCTAGATGGCGCTGCCATAGGTCAAACGGATATCAACTGCGTTTTTTTAAAAATAGGAACCGTGAAAGGTGGCTACACTGAGCCACAGCGCCAGAGATCGCGCTAGAGAGTATTGTTCCGCCGCCTCCACTGGCAGTGATTATTGAGATGTCGTAGTGGGCAGTGCTTGGAGAGCTCGTGGTAGTGAGTGCTGAGATGTCGTAGTGAGGAGTGTTTGTTGAGATGAGCTAGTAGGCAGTGCTTGCTGAGATGTGATACTGAAAAGTTCTTGTTGAGATGTGATAGTAGCGAGCCGGTGTGGAGAGGTTGTAATGTCTAGAGTGCTTTTCATCAATATAAATTAAGGTAACAAACTACTTTTCTTTTCTTTCTCATTATTTCAATGTCCTGAATAATGCGTCATTACAGGTTCAGTCAACAAAGCATCTGGCTTGTGTTCTTGTATTAGAGTGTAATTCTGGTTTTCTTGAGTAATTATGGTATTTCTATTTTCTTTAATTAATTCAGTATAAATGATATTTAAAATTTCTTGTGTTGTTGAAGAAGAACCGTGCCAGATGCGTACGTTGAGTCATACTTCCACACACAGAACAATTACACTTGTGCTTTGGTTTCGTAGGTTTTATAGTTGCTGGGGACTTAATTAATTAATTGTGTTAATGAAAATTTCCATTTCATTCTTTGTTATTGTTCTATGCAGTCAGATAGCGTAATAATACTAGTCAGGGCCAACCGTTACGAGACTACGTAATCGGACAAAGGGCTACTAAATCAAAAAAATTAAAATTATTTGCATTATATTTTAATTAAGCCCCCATGCACGTGGCGACCGCTGCTTCGGATCGTCCCTTGGAATTCTTCTGATTGTAAAAATAGTAGACAGTAGTATTGTTGTAGTAATTTGTAATTTAGAAATTGTAGTCTATATTGCATGTGTAGATTTGGTAATTGTCATTCTTCTAATGGTATTTATTTTGCAAAATTTCATTTCTGTTGTCTTGTCTACGGGTTTGACAATTAGTGCAATTATTTCAATTGTTCGATTAATCGTGTTTGAGGGAAACATTTCGTGTGAATGGTATTGTTGGAGATAAAGTGGCATTGTGTGTAATTTCATATAGTGACGAGTTTTGTATGTTTTGTAAATGATTACGCGGTCGATGAAAAAGGCAAAAATGATGGACAGTGAGAATGACGAAATTGTTGACATGGCGAACTCGCCAACACAGGACAACAGTATCATGAATAATGAAGTGGAAAACAATTTAATAAGTCGGGAAAATAGTCCGGAACCATTTCAAAATTTTTCTCAATCAGAAAATTCACAGAATACGAGATTAACGATAGAAAATTCTGGAATAGTATCGAACACAGATAGCTTTACAGCTATGACGAATGAAACTGGTTTTGCGGGAAATGTTAGGGGCGAAAAGAGTTTCGAACCAGTTACTATGGAGCAGTTGATGAGTGCAATATTAAATTTGGTATCTGAATTAAAAACAGAGATAGGAAGAATTAACACGAAGAGTGAAATTACGACAACACGGATATGTTCAAAAATAGAAACAATTAAAACCGAATTAAAAACAGTGGGATCACAGTTACGATCTGAAATTAAAACCGAGATGGAGACAATGGAAACACAGTTAGGCTCACGAACAGGGACATGTTTCAAAATCACGAAAGATGAATCAAAGAAAGAAATTAGAGAGGAAGTACAACCGATTTTGAATTCTCACAATAATAGATTAGTTGCAGTAGAGATTAGACAAAGGGAACAGGATAGAGAACAGGAAGAAAGAGATCGCGTGATAGTACAAAAATTTTCAGAGTTAAATTTACAACGTGCACACGATAAGGAAGAAATATTTGAGAGAATCGAGGAATCCGTACCAAATGACAGATTAAATAACCTAACACAACAATATGAACAGTTAACTACCAAATGTGTCAACACTGAAACCCGAGTCGCAACACTTACGGAAGACGTAGGTAAACAGAAAGAAAAAATAGGTGACTTATCGGAAAGAGTTGAGGAGATTTCAGACAAATTGACAAATCTTAGTTTAAATGGGGACAGAGATTCGGATGATACAGCTCCATTACCATTTGCTGAAACCGAAGAGTACCAGAACATAAATAAGCATGTTGAAATTCAGGGAAAATTTAATGTTCGCGTTAAAACGGAAGTTGAGGCATTACGAAAGCAAGTCAAACAAATCGAAGGCGAAATTATAGGAAAAGACAGCAGAAGAAATTTAGAATCACAGATAGCAGAGGGCTTTGAAGAAAATAATTTGTTTCATTTACGGGACGCAACAAGGGAGCGCCAGGCGCGCGAACTTGACAATAATCAACATTGGGACTGGAACAGACGCGGTAGGTCTTTGTCGCCGCGAGGCGGAAGCTTTGACTGTAAACACTTCTTGACTGTTCGGAAATTTAAGATCTTTTGCAATTCTAGGAATGACATACGTCCATGTTCATGGTTGGATCGATTTACGTACGCACTTCCGCCAGATGTGCCACAAAGTCACAAACTGAAATTTATGTGCAGCTATTAATGTCCTCAGGGGATTCACTACACTAAGTGAATATGTGCCGTAGCGTTCACAGGGCCCCGAGCTGTAGTGGTGCTATTTCCCTTTTAGTTTTCTGCACCGCTGCCTATTCTTTCACTATTCTTTGCATCTATAAAAACAACTCTTCTACTATCAATCTATCTAGACAGTAGGTAAAGATTAACCGGATATGACGATTTTACCCAAAAGTGACTTTGGAAATTACCGTTTGGAATTACTGTACCTTCAGCAGCATTCATTCGTAATTTAAACGAAATTTTACCTGTTTATCTTCGTGACAATATTACTTCATATGTTGACGATATTCTTATTGCTAAACAATTTTGGAGTGAGCATAACAAAATTTTGGATTACTTATTACGTATTTTTGCAAGAGTTGGCATTACAGTGAACTTGGAAAAATCTGAATTTGGTCGTTCCCAGGTGAAATTTCTCGGTCACATTATTTCTACAGAAGGTATTCTTCCTGATCCAGAGAAACTAGATGCTATTCGTAATTATGCTGTTCCTTCCACAAAACGTGATGTTCGTAGTTTCCTTGGTGTCTGTAATTTTCTTAGACGCTTTGTTAGATTGGA
Organism: Schistocerca nitens; assembly: GCF_023898315.1. Taxonomy (NCBI): domain Eukaryota; kingdom Metazoa; phylum Arthropoda; class Insecta; order Orthoptera; family Acrididae; genus Schistocerca; species Schistocerca nitens. Next base: position 677,261,372 of record NC_064618.1, read on the forward strand.
TGATTTGGCCACACCTCGTTTACACATTTCAGTTATGCACATTTTGGTCCCAGAAAATGCTTTCATAAATTACGAGAAAATTGCTACTTCAGTAATATGGAAAAACGTATTCGTTCTGTTCTTGCCAAATGCAAATTATGTCAACAGGCTAAGCCGCCAACTATTTCTCACAGAGCACCGTTGTTTCCTATCATCCAGCGAAATTAAAGGAGATGGCTGCAGTTGATTTGTTCGATCCAGTGGTTCGTTCTACTAATGGTTTTGCGTACATTTTCGTAGCAGTGGAATTGACATCAAAATATGTGTGTTTTACACCTTTACGCAAAGCAACAGCTCGTTCAGTATCTAATGCTTTCACCAAACATTTTCTTAAAGAAGTTGGTCATGTTGATAAGGTTATATCAGATAATGGATCACAGTTTCGCTCTAAAATTTGGCTTCGTACTCTACGGCGTCGTAAGATTAAACCAATTTTCATTTCACTTTTTCACCCTCAATCTAACACTTCAGAGAGATGGATGAAGGAAATCAATAAATTGTGCCGACTTTATTGTCATCAGAATCACAGAACGTGGGATCAGTATCTTCATATTTTTCAAAACATTCTGAATGAACTCCCTAATGACTCAACTTCTTTACCGCCTCTATTGATATTAAAAAAATAAAGTACCAACAAATCGCATTTCTGAAATCGTTCCTTTTCCGCCTTCACGGAAACTGCGGCATTCTGAAGTTGTCAACCTGGCTCTACAAAATATTGCATCTGCGGCTGCTAGAAGAGAGAAATCAGCGAAACGTCCTGGTCGTTTAAAAATTTTGTCAGTTGGTCAAAAGGTGTTAATTAAGTCTCACCGTTTGTCTCATAAAGGAAAAGGCTTATGTCGCAAATTTTTTCTGCTTTATAACGGTCCATATAGGATTCGCAAAATTATCCATGATAACACTGTTGAAGTAGAAACTCTTAAATCTCGACGCTCTAAGGGAATACATCATATATCGAACGTAAAAATTTTTGTGGAATGACATACTTTTGAGAAACCAACAGTTATACGTAAACATGCAGAGAATACAAGGATACCGCGCCGTGTTCCGGCGGCGGCAGATACTCAAAAGCAACAGTGAAGTCTGAGCGCCGCACAAGGCAGTCGTTGACCGCAAACAATCACTTTCTACGTCACGCGTCTACAGCTAATCGAGCGCTCAGTGCAAATGCCCTGACAGACGTAAACAAATACACAGTCTAATTTCTCCGACTAAATTCTGTATAAAGCTATGGTGACTTTATAAATTATGTTATTAACGTTCAGTATTTTTCAGGATACGGTTGTGTAAAATATTTAAGACCTTCAGGTAAATTCTGTGTGTGTCCGACGTGAAGAGGACTTACTATCGAGAAAATTTCAGGAAGAATGTAATTTCGAAGATGTAACTAATAAACTAAAAAGGTAATGATTAACTGAGTTTATTTTTCAGGTAACATATTTCCACTTAGGTACGTACTTTAGACGTAATTTGCTGCTTGCGATTACGTGATTCATACTTTGTGCTAAATTTCATGTTCTATGAATTTACTTGTGAAGCGACGTGCTTGTGTACATTTGCTGATTTTGACAATTATTGATTAATGAACAGGCTTGTTATTTGTATATATTATGCATCGCTTGGCTGCACTGCTCTTTTACTGATGTCATATTTTTTTTTTATTATGTGCCTGCTGTGCTTATTTATTTAAATTGTAATTGACAACTGATTAATTGTGCTGACTGTGGTTATGTATGTAAGATATACTTTGTGATTTATCTGCTTGCGCCTTCATATTTACTTATTAAGGTTACGTATGAACATTTATTTGCTTATGCTGATATGATGCTAATGACCTGCTTATTATGTTAGATAACATATGTTTGCTGCTGTGTGTATGGATTGCATATTTACACATTTCTGTTTTGTTGTCATAAGTACTCTTTAATTTGGTATGTAGAAATGCTGATATACTGTGTACAAACGTAGAGTTTAGGTCACACCATGGTATTAATTATAGATTGTTCGCTTGGCAGAGCCTCGTTGTAGGGATTGTGCTACGTCGATTTGTTGACATTCTGTTCTCTACTGGTATATTTACTCGCTGTTGCATGTTTTGTTTACGCTCAGTGCCTTATATTTTTAAGATAAGAAAATGAACTGCTATAATGCTACGAACGACATTAGTACAAGAAACTTCATAGAAGTCACATGAGCTGAAGGTTTTATGGAAGCTGTATAAATTTATGCTAATAGGAAGGAAGCTAACGACATGACATACCAACACTGGGTTTAGACCATTGACAGTTATTACACTGCATTCTTCGTGAGCAATTGCAATAGGAAGTGACACTTGACACAAGAAATACTCCACATGTTTGCTTCTGCCATGATTCTTGAAGTGGTGTACACACTGTGAAATATTATGATCATTCACACTCCGTAATCGTAATTAATTACTGAGAGTTATTCGAACTAAGTATGTTAGAGGTCATGTACGCATTTCTTTTATTTAATGATGGACAAGGTAAACAAAATGCATCTTATAATTTATAATGAGTAGCAGATTTGGATCAGATGGATTACACGAGAGGTTATGTGTTGACATTGTGTCTTCGGATTGTATGAGATGATGAATTGAGGTTTGCATTAGGATTTTGTCTGCACTTGTTCGAGGAGACTGACTAGAGGAAAGAGTTGTTATGGAAGTGAAATGATATTGGCAATGAGGCTTATATATATCGACGTATTGAAGAGGTATGATTGAGGTATTGAGATTATGTGAAGTTGATGATTATTGGAGTTTTCGTGGACAAGAGGTAAGGTAAATGATATTGATGATCGACGTATTGAAGAGGTATTATTGAAGTATTGAGATTATGTGATGCTGATGATTATTGGAGTTTTGGTGGATAAGAGGTGAAGTAAGTGAGGAGCATATTTTTTTTTGTTGGTCTATATGGAACAAGGAGGATAAAGATGGCAGACTAGAACACTAAAGTAGCAGGAAGATTGTCTACACACACACTTTGTTAAATCACTAAGCAGTATATACTTTTTTTTTTGGAGAGAGGAAGTAATTGCATATCTTGGCTCACTGACAGTTGTTCAGCAACTGTACAATTTGATCTGGCTTGGCAAACATTGATCTTGACATGATGACTATGACGCTGACTAACTATTATTGACTGTTATACATTGCTGCCACTACTACTTGATACACATGATGAACATAAAATTTTGACAGAATTGCATTTACACAGTTAACACTATTCAATTACACAGTAGCACTAATGTGGATGAAAGATGAGTGAGTGTTTTTTGTGTGTTTTCCTTTCCCTATCCCAAATTGGTACCAACCTATCTCCTAAATATTATTTTACTTGTTATTGTGGCTTGCACTGACACCCATAAAAATTATAGGTTTACTGATATTTGTGTATTTGTAATATTTAATATGACAATTATCTGATATCATTTGTGTGTTTATTATGATTTGTATGTTTAGTGTAAAAGCATTGTATGTGTATTCAAACTATTGTTCATGCCTGAACTGTCTGATTAGTGATGGTGCTGCACTTTTCAACATGATGTGTGACATTTAGTCATCTTTAATTTCTGCTGATGAACAGTGTGATTAGTGAAAGTGAATATTATGGACTGCGGTCTGCACCTGCTCACCATTGCTGGGTGCCACTGATGGACTGCTTCTACTGAAAAGATGTCACCTGTTGATGTCTGCACCTGCTCAACATTGCTGGGTGCCACTGATGGACTGCTTATACTGAAATGGTGTTACTTGTTGATGTCTGCACCTGCTCAACATTGCTGGGTGCCACTGATGGACTGCTTCTACTGAAATGATGTCACTTGTTGGTGTCTGCACCTGCTCAACATTGCTGGGTGCCACTGATGGACTGCTTCTACTGAAAAGATGTCACCTGTTGATATCTGCACCTGTTCAACATTGCTGGGTGCCACTAATGGAACTGCTTATACTGAAATGGTGTTACTTGTTGGTGTCTGCACCTATTCAACATTACTGGGTGACACTGATGGACTGTTTCTACTGAAAAAATGTCACTTGTTGGTTTTTGCACCTGTTGACCATTGCTGGGTGCTACTGCTGGAACTGTCAACTGCTTATTCTTGAGCTATGGAAAGCGTTTATGTGAATATTTGTATAAACTGATTTTTTTGTGTATTACTGTTTGTGAAAAGTTATGAGATTCTTACCTGCACATATTCGTCATTGCTGACGCTATTGATTGAACTGTTTAACCACATAATACTTGTGTAAACTGTTATGTAAAGTCACATGTATGAAAGAATTTGTATTGCTTACTGTATTTTATATGTTAGGTTATTGAAAGGTCAGTGCAAAGCCAAAATTTTATCTAGTATGTGATATTTACGTATTAATATTATCTTTTATTTTTGTCTGTATTTTTTTGACGAATTTGGTGGTATTTTCACCACCAATGCTGGCAAAAATACCATCAAATTCTAGCCTGTGGAGGAAGGGCATATGAAAGGTGGCTACACTGAGCCACAGCGCCAGAGATCGCGCTAGAGAGTATTGTTCCGCCGCCTCCACTGGCAGTGATTATTGAGATGTCGTAGTGGGCAGTGCTTGGGGAGAGCTCGTGGTAGTCAGTGCTGAGATGTCGTAGTGAGGAGTGTTTGTTGAGATGAGCTAGTAGGCAGTGCTTGCTGAGATGTGATACTGAAAAGTTCTTGTTGAGATGTGATAGTAGCGAGTCGGTGTGGAGAGATTGTAATGTCTAGAGTGCTTTTCATCAATATAAATTAAGGTAACAAACTACTTTTCTTTTCTTTCTCATTATTTCAATGTCCTGAATAATGCGTCATTACAGGTTCAGTCAACAAAGCATCTGGCTTGTGTTCTTGTATTAGAGTGTAATTCTGGTTTTCTTGAGTAATTATGGTATTTCTATTTTCTTTAATTAATTCAGTATAAATGATATTTAAAATTTCTTGTGTTGTTGAAGAAGAACCGTGCCAGATGCGTACGTTGAGTCATACTTCCACACACAGAACAGTTACACTTGTGCTTTGGTTTTGTAGGTTTTATAGTTGCTGGGGACTTAATTAATTAATTGTGTTAATGAAAATTTCCATTTCATTCTTTGTTATTGTTCTATGCAGTCAGATAGCGTAATAATACTAGTCAGGGCCAACCGTTACGGGACTACGTAATCGGACAAACGGCTACTAAATCAAAAAAATTAAAATTATTTGCATTATATTTTAACTAAGCCCCCATGCAACCGCCATTTTTTATTAGATACTCATGTAGTACGTAATATGAATGTTTTAGTTGGACCACTTTTTTCGCTATTTTAGACGAACAGTTGGTAACAGGTAGGTTTTTTAAATTAAAATACAGAACGTAGATACGTTTGAACATTTTATTTCGGTTGTTCAAGAACTTAGCATTTCTGAGAACGTGATTACCTGTAAATACCACATTAATGCAATAAATGCTCAAAATGATGTCCGTCAACCTCAATGCATTTGGCAATACGTGTTACGACATTCCTCTCAACAGCGAGTAGTTAGCCTTCCGCAATGTTCGCACATGCATTGACAATGCGCTGACGCATGTTGTCAGGCGTTGTCGGTGGATCGCGATAGCAAATATCCTTCAACTTTCCCCACAAAAAGAAATCCGGGACGTCAGATCCCGTGAACGTGCGGGCCATGGTATGGTGCTTCGACGACCAATCCACCTGTCATGAAATATGCTATTCAGTACCACTTCAACCGCACGCGAGCTATGTGCCGGACATCCATGATGTTGGAAGTACTTCGCCGTTCTGTCATGCAATGAAATATCTTGTAGTAACATCGGTAGAACATTACATGGGAAACCAGCATACATTCCACCATTTAGATTGCCATCGATAAAATGGGGGCCAATTATCTTTCCTTCCATAATGCCGCACCATACATTAACCCGCCAAGGTCGCTGATGTTCCACTTGTCGCAGCCATCGTGGATTTTCCGTTGCCCAATAGTGCATATTATGCCGGTTTACGTTACCGCAGTTGGTGAATGACGCTTTGTCCCCAAATAGAACCCGTAATTTCTTTTGCGCCCAGTGGCAGAACTGTGCACGACGTTCAAAGTCGTCATCATTCAATTCCTGGTGCATAGAAATACGGGTGCAATCGATGTTGATGTGGCATTTTCAACACCGACGTTTTTGAGATTCCCGATTCCCGCGCAATTTGTCTGCTACTGATGTGCGGATTAGCCGCGACAGCAGCTAAAACACCTCCTTGGGCATCATTACTTGTTACAGGTCGTGGTTGACGTTTCACATGTGGCTGAACACTTCCTGTTTCCTTAAGTAATGTAACTATCCGGCGAACGGTCCGGACACTTGTATGATGTCGTCCAGGATGCCGAGGAGCATACATAGCACACGCCCCTTAGGCATATTGATCACAATAGCTATACATCAACACGATATCGACCTTTTCCGCAATTGGTAAACGGCCCATTTTAACACTGGTAAAGTATCGCGAAGCAAGTACCGTCCGCACTGACAGAATGTTACGTGATACCAAGCACTTATACGTTAGTGACTATTACAGCGCCATCTATCACAAAGCGAAAAAAGTGGTCCAACTAAAACATTCATATTTCTTTACATACTACACGAAGACGTAATAAAAAACGGGGGTTCCTGTTTTAAAAAAAACGGAGTTGATACCCGTTTGAGCTATGGCAGCGCCATCTAGCGGACCAGCCATAGCGCCATCTGGTTTCCCCCTTCAAGCTAGAAAAGTTTCGTTCTTTGTAGTTTTTTCGTTTGACGCTTATTTCGTGAGATATTTGGCCCAGTCACGATCAATGGACTACCCTGTATACACTGATGGAGAAAAAGTCGCAACACTAAAAAACAATTAATGCAGGGAAATGAAATTTCGGAAGTACATTTGCTTGGGTAACATATTTAAGTGATTAACATTGCAATATCACAGGTTAATGTAAAGGCGAGATAAGCCATTGCAAATGTGAAATGCTGCTACATTAATAATAGGTGTAAACGCCAGAATGTTAGATGCAAGGATGCAAACGTGGATGCGTTGTGTTGTACAGGCGCGGGATGTCAGTTCCTGGGACGGAGTTCCGTGTCTGTTGTACTTGGTTGGTCAATACAGGGACGCTTAGTTCTGTTGGATGATGGTGGAGTTGTCGTCCAATGATGTCCCATATGTGGTCGACTGGAGACAGATCTGGTATATCGAGCAGGCCAAGGCAGCAATTCGATACTCAGTAGAGCATTTTGGCTTATAGTACCGGTACGTGGGCGAGCGTTATCCTATTGGGAAACACAGCCTGGAATGCTGTTCAAAAATGGCAGTACAATAGGTCGAATAACCAGATTGACGTACAAATTTGCAATCAGGGTGCGTGGGATAACCACGAGAGTGCTCCAGCTGTCATATGAAATCACGTCCCAGACCATAACTCCACGTATAGGTCCAGTGTGTCTAGCACACTGACAGTTTGGTTGCAGATCATCAACTGGCCTCCTTATAACCAACACACGACCATGACTGGCACGGAGGCAGATCTAAAGTTCATCAGAAAACACAACAGACCTCCACCGTGTTCTCCAGTGATCTCCCCCTTGACGCCGCTGAAGTCGCAAATGGCGGTGGTCTGGGGTCAGTTTAATGCACGCTACAGGGCGCCAGGCTCGGAGATATCCTTGAAGTAATCGATTTGTAACAGTTCATTGTGTCACTATGGTGCCAACTGCTGCTCAAATGCCGGCCAGTGTGGCCGAGCGGTTCTAGGCGCTTCAGTCTGGAACCGCGCGACCGCCACGGTCGCAGGTTCGAATCCTGCCTCGGGCATGGATGTGTGTGATGTCCTTAGGTTAGTTAGGTTTAAGTAGTTCTAAGTTCTAGGGGACTGGTGACGCCAGAAGTTAAGTCCCGTAGTGCTCAGAGCCATTTAAACCTTTCTCCTCAGTAGTGGCAGGTGGCCTTCCGGAACCCGCTCTTCTCGCGAGCGTACGTTCTCGTGACCACCGCTGCCAGCAATCACGTACAGTGACTACATTCCTCCCAAGTATTTCTGCAACATCGCAGAAGGAACATCCAGCTTCTCGTAGCCCTATTACACGAGCTCACTCAAACCCATGGAGGTGTTGGTAATTGAGTCTTTGTCACCTTAAAAGTACTCTCGATTAACATCAACTCACCAGGCCCAATCTCAAAGTTAACCAACAGTGACGTCCGTTGCAGCTTGTTTTTAAAGAAAACCTGATTTTCATCCTAGAAGTGGCGCTACAGGCTCCACTCTTATGCGAATGGGTCGAAATTTGACCAGAGATCATCTTTCAGATGTAGAAACACACATACCAACTTTCGTTGCGCAACTCCTTCTTGGCGTTACGATTTTTTTCCTGGGTAAAATCCCTTGGATTAAACTAGACAGCTGTAGCTCAAAACAAAGAATATTTATTGAATACAGTTTGGACAAATATGGGTTGGGCCTACGGTAGATTTGCTATTTCAAATGAAAATAAAACATTTAAACAATAATAAATTATGCAGTGTAAATTATGTAGTTATGCAGTGCGAACAGAGTGTTGAACATTTAACATGCGCAAATAAAGTTCATATAATAGCAAAGCAGATCTCGAAATTAGCAACGCATACTCAAAGTTTGGTAGCACCGTTATCAACTTACAGTCGGTATCTAAAGTGCGTTATTCTCAGTAGCTAGAGAGAAAATATCCAACAGATTCTTCACACATGAATTTACACGATAACTACAGCGAAATATCACGGTTTACAGCTGCCTCAAATCCCGTAAACCAAATTAAAGTTCGAGTCTCCATGCAAAAAAATCTCTGAAACATACACTCTCACTAAATTATTGCAAGTCCCGTCAAATTTAAAAATATTCAGCCCGCACACTCGTGAAATTATTCAAAGTCCAACGAACGTTAATCTAAGCCGTGACACAACTTGGCCGCACAGTCCACCCACCTATCCAAGTTCAGGGTTTAAACAATCACTACCATTGACTATTATAGTTAAGAACACATAAATACAATACACTGGAACGTAAAGAGAATTCTTACGGGCAGTATGCAGCCTCTTATTAAAATGTTAACTCACAAGGGGACAACCTGGCGATCCGACTTCTGTAACTTTTTATGTTTATGGTATGTAAAGTTCAGAACTCAGATACACCTCTAGCAAAGTACTTAGATGCAGCTTCCAAAAATACTGGCGAAAAGTGACTTTGAAGTTTTCCGACCATTTTTAATATGCTAAACCAAGGCAGTGTTTTTCACACGTAACGTGGCCATGTGATACAGCGTACAGATGGGGAGTCTGAGTTCGAATTCTGGTGGAATCAAAGTTTTAAACAAGATGCATGTTTTACAAGCATTTACGTGAAGCGCAAAACACGAAAGGTATAAAAAATTGTAAATTTTTAGGATTATGCAATCTTGATTAACAATCTTTTGTAAAAGATGGATTGTTAACAATTTTTGTGCACAATGAAAACCGGATTTTTTATGGAATGCATAATTACAAATTAGAAGACGTGCAATTTTCATAAAAATGACTATTAGATGTGTTAATTTTCATATATTTGATGTATTTTATATTTAAATGACCTAAATATTCGAAATAGACGGAAAACGAAAAAATAATTGAATTAGACTCAATCTAGCGATTAGCGCTTTATCTGTTCTACGCCAGACGGAAATGCTTATAGAACATGCATCTTAGTTTAAAAATTTGATTCCTAATGCAATGGAACCAACGTGCCCCACACTTCAAGCGACAACTGTACCACACAGCCACACTGCTCGTCGCCGACCGAAGTGGCCGTGCGGTTAAAGGCGCTGCAATCTGGAACCGCAAGACCGCTACGGTCGCAGGTTCGAATCCTGCCTCGGGCATGGATGTTTGTGATGTCCTTAGGTTAGTTAGGTTTAACTAGTTCTAAGTTCTAGGGGACTAATGACCTCAGCAGTTGAGTCCCATAGTGCTCAGAGCCATTTGAACCACACTGCTCGTCGAGAAATGTGAACCTTACTTCAGCATACTAAACACGTTGAGAGAGCTTCAAAGTCGATTTTCTCAAGAATTTTTGAGAGTTGCATCATCCCCTTTTTGAGAGATATATTTGAGTTCTGAACTTCACGTACCATAAATATAAACAATCACAAAAATCCTGTTGCCATGTGGCCCCTTGCTAGTATTAAATACACTATGAATAAAGTTCATTAATACATGACTACGTCATGCCCTGAAACGTCTTCTGCAAACTCAACTTAAAAATACAACTAATTCTTAAATAACAGGATTGTGGCTGCTCAGCCACACAGAATAATAGATGATGATCTGAGACACTCATGCTGCTTTCACGTTACATATATCAGTGAAGAACTTGTAGTACTTGTACGGTTTGCATATTAATTTAGCAAAATTGTTAATAAATGTCTGATCCTAAAAGTATTAGTCTGTTTTGATTACTGACGTCATCAGCTTTCATATGATGCATCATACGTACAATACGAGCACGAAGAGTCTCTACATTTTGGTACCGGGGTTGCGTAGACAAGAGCTTTCAAATACCCCCATAAATGTAAGTCAAGAGGGTTGAGGTCAGGAGAGCGTGGAGGCCATGGAATTGGTCCGCCTCTACCAATCCATCAGTCACCGAATTTGTTGTTGAGAAGCGTACGAACACTTCGTCTGAAATGTGCAGGAGCTCCATCGTGCATGAAACACATGTTGTGTCGTACTTGTAAAGGCACATGTTCTAGCAGCATAGGTAGAGTATCCCGTATGAAATCATGATAACGTGCTCCATTGAGAGTAGGTGGAAGAACATGGGGCCCAATCAAGACATCACCAACAATGCTTGCCCAAACGTTCACAGAAAATCTGTGTTGATGACGTGATTGCACAATTGCGTGCGGATTCTCGTCAGCCCACCCAGGTTGATTGTGAAAATTTACAATTTGATCACGTTGGAGAACATACTGACGAAACTAAAATGAGCTCTAAGATGGAAATTAATCGTTTCCGGACACATGTCCACATAACATATTTTCTTTATTTGAGTGTGAGGAATGTTTCCTGAAAGTTTGGCCGTACCTTTTTGTAACACCCTGTATACTATCATGTGATGCCATTTAATTTATCTTGTGGTGCATCTGAAGCCAAGGAGTAAACAGGCAAGAACATCTGACAGCATATCCAATGAGGCAGCTCACTCAGTAAGGCAGAAAAAATTATTCAACTACGGAGAAATGCTATCATCAATATATGGAGCAATTTATTTCCACTGTTCAGTTTATATTGGTAATCTCTTCTGTCATTAATTAACACTTGTATTTTCTATGAAATTCTAATCATGCAGCAAGATATTTTAGTTTCCAGTCCTAAAGCGTACAATTTATTTCTGAAAACAAACGGTTATTATCAGACTTCAGTTCACGTAACGATCACTAACAGATGTAGGGATGACTTTGGTCATTACTTGCATGGAAGTAAATTCTCAAATTCAGGAGATCAAAAAATATATATGTAAGTTAAAAATAGGTAACTCAAAATTAATACTTAGAACTCACAAATTATTTAAAGTGATGATAGGCAAAATGAAAACTGGTCCGCATCCAGCATCATTTTTCCAAATAAATCTTCAGACAGCAGTAAAACATACGGGGTTTTGTTATGACTACCGTTATTTAAATAAGAAAACAGTTATAGACGCATTCCCCATGGATTACAGAAGTAAGCAATATGATAACAGTGATGAGGTGTATCCTTACTATAATCTTTACTTTACGAATTTTGGTAGAAAAACTTTTAGACATACTTAAAATTCACTCAACATTATTTCATTTCAACGTTAGTTATTTCAGAGTAGTAGTAAAATATGAAGATGATGCCAGAATACGACATCCAAGATATCGATTCATAAAATTATTGTTGTCTTCCGGATTCAATGGTTTCAACATTACTTTAAAATGCTCTGTTAACTTCAAAAGTCAGTCGTTATTGTTGGAAATGTTACATAACGAATTTCCTTAATTAGCAACGATATGAACTTTTAACGCAAGAAAAATTTAGTTTTACGTTCTAGTAAGTTATTGTCCCCAACATTAAACAAATTATCATTCATAATGTGACACTTGGAACATAGAATAAGAGGACGTAGATCCAGTTCCAGATAACAATCAACTGGCATAAAAATGGTTCAAATGGCTCTGAGCACTATGGGACTCAACTGCTGAGGTCATTAGTCCCCTAGAACTTAGAACTAGTTAAACCTAACTAACCTAAGGACATCACAAACATCCATGCCCGAGGCAGGATTCGAACCTGCGACCGTAGCGGTCTTGCGGTTCCAGGCTGCAGCGCCTTTAACCGCACGGCCACTTCGGCCGGCCAACTGGCATAATGGCGACTGTTGGACTATAATTAAATTCACACAAAAATATAGTGTAAATCATTTACAATACTGGAAAGCCTTTTACAAAGCTGAAAGTCTGAACTGATTCGATCAGGGGCAGAGTAGAAGCTCGGTGGCAACGATAATGTCTTATCTCCAGGCACAAAATAATATTCCGTATACGTGCCGTGGCTAAACAGTACTCTTCCTATTTTTACTGTTGAAATATCATTTTCAGTCACTAATACACTGTTGGCCTTGGAGATAACAAGGCCTCCCGCAACCCCAAGAAACTGCTGCACACAAATTCGCTGCGTCAGGATCCTCTCACACTTGTGTCCTTACTCACTTTTAGCTACAGGGAGCCCTGTTACGGTCTGCTGATGTGTGTCAGAGACAGTTTGTACTCCAAAGAGATTCTTTTAACCAATCATACACTTTCACATATGACTTGACATAATTTGAAGTTCCTAGCATTACCAGTATGTCTACTGTACAAATGTTATGAAATTGTTTTGAACAGTTTCAGATGATAATCCATTTACAACAAATTCATTTCTCAAGTTCATTTCATGACGTTTACACATAAGTGAAAATGATCATACGGTACAAAAAATAAAAAACACTTTCCTGAAAGGAATAAAATTAAATATTTCACCAGTAATGCCGCATGATGGCGTTACATACTGCATTGTAGTGTCACAAGATGACATAACCTAACTGTAGTGCCGTTCTTTTACACGTGGTACTTCGTGTACCAGTACTTTTGCAACATGTTATTCACCTTTCAAGTTAGTTGTTTCAACTCCTCAAGTTAGTCATGTATTTGTAATTTGTTAGTATTTTATAGAAAATAATACACATTCTTGTAACGTCTACACAGGATTGAAGTAAAAGATACATGTTAGAAGCAGTGTGAACGACACACGGTTCTGTGATCTGCTTCGCCAACATGTGATTCTTGCTCTACAGGAGAGAGGTGCTTTGGACTCAGCTGTTTTAATGCACTAAGGAGCTCCACCTCGCGCTGCTCGCGAGATCACGTGCTTCTTGTCTAAACGCTCGGGGATCAGTCCCCAGTTAGGGATCAACGAAGTAAAAGATACATGTTAGAAAAATTTTTATTTGTATGGTACAATTCCCGATCAACGCAACGCCGTAACAAATGAAACAACAAACGTAGATTACCTCCTTTACACCTCCGTTTCGTTACCTGATTTGGCATAACGAGAGTGGCTCCACCTAATAGCTGAAAACAAGCGCCTCTGTACCAGGGAGGAAGGTGTTAGGAAATTGTTGTTAAGCACAGTCCAGTCTGAATCTCCTCAAGACCTTCTTTCATATACCTTCACCCCCTTCCCATTTTAGTATCCTCCCATCCATTCCCTTACACTTGTTCTTTTTATTCCCCTCTTACTACGCCCTCGCTCATCCTCTTTTCGTTTACCATTTATCACTTTTTTCGCCTTCCCAAGACTGGACACCCATGGAAAGGTCGCCAGTGCTCCAGCCCTGCTGTCGTACCCTAATTACGCCAATACCTGGAAACGATTAGTATTTGTAAAAAATGACAAGCAGCACTATGGTTCAGAGTCCCCTATACATGGCTGGGTCATTCAAGGCCGAGAGGAAGGCACTGCTATACCACCCCCAATAGGATCGCGCCCAGTAAATCACTCTGATGCTCAAACCAAACTTTCAGCTGAGACCACCCTTATACTTTCGCTACGGCCAGAAATCACAAGGGTTCAAATCTGGGGATGTTGATAGCTACGCAGTTTGGAACGATCTACCCGTGACTCAGTTTCCTCCAAATGTTTTACGGAATAAGCACGTGATCTCGCGAGCAGCGCGAGGTGGAGCTCCTTAGTGCATTAAAACAGCTGAGTCCAAAGCACCTCTCTCCTGTAGAGCAAGAATCACATGTTGGCGAAGCAGATCACAGAACCGTGTGTCGTTCACACTGCTCCTTGATGTCAGCGTTCCTCGTACGACGCCGTACCAGTACCGTTACCTAACGGCAAGTCGTGAGACTCATATTACTAACTACGTAAATCCAGCAGCACACAGTCGGAACATAATTCCCATAAAATTGGGCACTCATACGTAAATAGTTTTCCATCTACACTGGCACAAGTAGCGAAATGCTAAATATCGCCCTGTATTTTACGTAGTGTTATCATAAATGAATATTTGCTGCTCCGTACGGACCATTTTCTTACAGCAAATAATTCGATGACAAGTTCGGGAGATGGTCAAAGCCTACGCTTTCCATCTTCTGAAGCAGATAGCAGTCACTGCAACGCGCAGTCATTGCAACACGCTACACTAATTTCCGGCTGCATCGCCCTGTAATAAGTAACATGACTGCCAAGCGCATTGTGACGTTATGAGAGACTGGTTCAAGGATCGGAAGGCAGTGGTGTGCATTTGACAGCTGGTAGAGTCGCAGCCCAGAAAGGTAAGCAAGCTAGTCAGGGCTGGCCAGAGCGAGGCGCGAAGACAAGGGAGGTCGGTGGTCATAAGCGGCGGAATCGTAGAAATTTCCCAGAAGGCAGGAACAAGTCTCTGTTCTCCTCCAGGACACAACAAGTGCATCATACAAACATGCCACGAAAAAAACTAATACAGCAGAGAAATCGCAGCGATGAGAAATAAAATGTTGTGAAAATTATAATTGTTTCAATTATAATAGTTATTAAAATTTAACACAAATGATCAAATGAAGCATGCCAGGTCTGCATCAGCGCATCAAAGATTCCATGCGACGGAGGGTGGATGCATGTATCCTCGCTAACGGAGGACATTTTGAACATTTCCTGTAACAAAGTGTTTGAAGTCACGCTGGTACGTTCTGTTGCTGTGTGTTTCCATTACATGATTAACGTGATTTGAAGAGAAGTAATAAAATGAGCTCTAACATGGAAAGTAAGCGTTTCCGGACACATGTACACATAGCATATTTTCTTTCTTTGTGTGTGAGGAATGTTTCCTGAAAGTTTGGCCGTACCTTTTTGTAACACCCTGTATATTGCTTTCAGTAATCTATAAAAGCGAGAACTCGACTAGAGGTTTTCGAGTTTTGCAAGTTTTACAGTCTGGCAATTATTGAAACTCCTTTTTTCAATAACTGTGTCAGGGTTATTGCATTTTTACCGAATTGGGAATAAATTTTCGCCGGCCGCGGTGGTCTAGCGGTTCTAGGCGCGCAGTCAGGAACCGCGCGACTGCTACGATCGCAGGTTCGAATCCTGCCTCGGGCATGGATGTGTGTGATGTCCTTAGGTTAGTTAGGTTTAAGTAATTCTAAGTTCTAGGGGACTGATGACCACAGATGTTAAGTCCCATAGTGCTCAGAACCATTTGAACCATTTGAACCAATAAATTTTCCATAAAAATTGGCTATGGCTAGATATGGTTACAATTCCTTTTCTGTAGTGGTCGTCAGAAATTTTTTTTGCAGCATCAGAAGGTCGCAAATTGTGCATATACCATTCAAGCAGATAGTATGATCGAAGTAACCTACTTCTTGCGACACTGAAATTCTCCAAGATGTGGGTAATTGCATTATATGGTCCTGGATATTCTTGGAGAACAGACTGATACTGCCTAGATAGACCATGCATTGCTACAGTTTTAATCATCGCAATGCACCATCTAACATGCATTACAAAGTTTCTGGCACGTTTTATCCCAAAAGGCATGTAATGATACTTTTAATGACCAGACTGAACTGAAAATATTTTTTTCGATGATCTTCAGGCGCTCTAATTGATGGAACCAACATCATAAGTCTGAACTTGTAAAATAAAGACAACGAACTAGATTATCTAAGGGCTCTCTGTTATACTATGTGTAGGATTGGCGGCTGGAGCTGTTTTCTGCTTTAAATAACGGAAGTCATTACAAAACGTATGTGCTTTACAGTCAGCTGAGGATTTATTTGGAAAAGTGATGATGAGTGTTGACCAGGTGCTGTTACTCTGATCTGTAAACTGTTCCATGACAGTTTGCAAATGCTGCGCGAATCATACAGTTTCTTATGGAAAGTGACCAATTCCCCGTGGGAATAAGATGTTTGGCTGGTGACAGGCAGACAGTTGTCCAGGAGGATCAAATAAGGTAGTATATTCTTCCAACGATCTTTCGATGTCCTTATTCTGTCTCTCTAGACTTCCTCTTCAGTGCAGGTAAACTGACCAATGTGACATTCCTATCTATGACCAATGTGACATTCCTATCTATGTCATCCTTGTCCAATATCTACCAGAATACCACATGCTACCTTTATCTCTTTGGAACTGAAGTTATCAGTGCTGACAGGCATAAATCTGCTTCCATCAACTTTCCGTATGTAGGACAAACTGCATTGTATAAGATATATTTTTTATCTAATTCTTCTTTCCCAGACATAGGCTCAACTCTACACGAGGGGTTAACTGGCTGATCAGCTCCTATGTCAACCGATATTAATTTTACAGAACCTTTTGGTATGATGTCCCTTTAAGGGACTTGGAAAGCAGTTTCGGTGGC
Organism: Schistocerca nitens; assembly: GCF_023898315.1. Taxonomy (NCBI): domain Eukaryota; kingdom Metazoa; phylum Arthropoda; class Insecta; order Orthoptera; family Acrididae; genus Schistocerca; species Schistocerca nitens. Next base: position 677,278,397 of record NC_064618.1, read on the forward strand.
TACCCCAGGCCTAGGGCAATCCTTGTGACAGTAATGGTTTTCTGGCCATAAAATTAAGATCAGACTGTGTTACATAAAGTTCTATTGTACTCTGTTCCTAATCAACTTTGGTAAGATGGGCAACTGTGGTATCTAAGCCGAGTATGATTTCATAGCCACTGCCAAGCATAGAGAGAACTTCTGCACTAACACTTCCCCCACTCAGAATCCTATCGCTGATGAACCGAATGAATCATCCTGAGCCCCACCTACGCTGCTTAATCTATAGCATGGCAGATCCATTTCTAGTTTACACAGTATATTTCTGTTTGCCACAGATACTAGAGTCTACCATTGATTTCACGTAGAGCTGACAGATTTTAGCCTTCGCCGGGAGCATTGTACATTGGATGTGATATAGTGGAAGTGGAAGATTAGGGAAGGTAAACATTTCCTAGTTGATGTACACCATCATTAAAATGATCAGTGAGAGATTAAATACTATGTTTATGATGAAGAAATGTATGATATTCTGCATGATGCTCGTGTAATGACTGGCCACGGTGGAGGCGACCGAATGATGAAATGCTTGAAGCCAAAGTTCTGTAATATAGCACACAGAGATGTCCAAATTTATCTTAGCTTGTTTGAACCTTGTTTACAAAAGAAAAAACGTCAGAACAAAGGAACAGTAGTGAAGCCAATGCTGTTCAAGGAGCTAAATTCCGGATGTCAAGTTGATCTCATCGACTTCCAATCGCAATCAGATGGAGATTACAAATTCGTAATGGTTTACCAGGACCACCTCACTAAATTCAGTGTTCTCAGGCCACTGAAGTTCAAAACAGATGAAGAGGTATGCGATGGCATTATTGACATTTTTACGTTGTTAGGCGCTCCCTCAGTATTGCAGTCTGACAATGGTAGAGAGTTCGTTAGCAAAACAATGAGAAGCTTAACTGAACTATGGTCTAATTTTAAGATAGTCCACGGTATACCTGGACACAGCGTAGAGACAGCAAATCAAGACACGGAAAATATTCTAACTACTTAGATGCAGGAGCACAACACCGCGGAGTGGAGCCTTGCATTAAGATTTGTGCACTTAATGAAGAATAGCGCTGTACATTTTGGAACTAAAAGATCTGCGTACGAAGCGATGTTTGGCTGCCCTCCTAAACATGATTTGTCTTTAAGAAGTTTACCTCTTGAAGCATTGTTGAACGTTCACTCTGTGGATGGCTTTGAAAATGTAATGAGTAAAGTGAGTGTTAGCAGTGAGACAGGGACTGAAACGTTGCAGATAATGTTTGCGGTAAATCTCCATTACCAGAGGATAACATACCAACAGGAACACAGGTTGAGAACAGAGAGAAACAAAGTATTCCTGACAATAATGGCTAATGTCTGGCTGATGGGAAGCGGCCAGAGATTCATCAAACGCAACTGCCAGCAAAAATGTGCAGCTCAAAGTGGCATGGTGCACGTCCTTGCTGAAATAAATGAATTTCACATAATAGGACTATGTTTCGTTATTACAGCCATGATTCACATTCCTTACCTCTTGGCGACGAACGCATGTATTCACTAGTGACAGTGCACTATTCTTAGTCAATGTGCATCGTTTGACGTAACTGGAATCGGCAGTCCACTTTCACTAAATGGGCCAGTGAAGGTGCACTATCACCAGTGATGGTATACTTTCCATGAAACTTCCACTATAACAGATACATCGGCGGCTTTCGAGATCCATTCTGTGACCACCTTCCCTCTCTTTGCGAATTTTTCTTCATACAGTCCCGCTCAAAACGTTCTAAGCATTCACATGCCTGATACTGTTCTTCGCTACAATTACGCTTCATATGACCTATACAGCCCTCTCTAACGCATTTAATATCGGTATTAAACAACGATTTCTTTTTCCATGTCTCGGAGACCACACCAATTACAGCTAGTGCTGCCTCTGTTTCTACTGCTTCATTCAGAGCCTTTAGGAAAGCCACACGAAACCCTTGTGACATTTCTGGCGGCAAACGCCGTACAAACGCATCCAGTGCAATTTATGTTCGGTTTCCTGTAATACAGCCTTGTAGCATTATAATAATCAATGAGGTCATGTGTATGGAATTAATTTTGTTGATGTGGTATGCAAAATTCTCTGGCCGTGTTTCTGAAACATCCCTTCAAACTTCTCATGGTAACATCTCCATATATAACAACAAGTCGTTCTTTTAAATGTTGGTAAGAACGAACAATCCACGCAATAATGTCGCTCAAGAATGTATTGGTCCATGCTGAAAATAAGTTGATAGTTCATCTGCTTATTGTCATTGTCATGTCATTTACTACTGTTAACGTTTACCTGGCATTATTCGAGCATTCCAAGCTGCCACTCGGTGTGTTGGCTGATGGAAGTGACAGTAAATGGGCAATGCTTTAAGGTCGTTCGCATTAGCTACCGTGCATTCAGCTTGCAGTGTTCTAATAATAATTGTACTGAACCAAAACTATCGATATTTTGTGTCGATGTTGTACCAAAAATTATGTCAATTTGTGAAACATCGATATTCGTGTGTTAATTTCTTAGATTAGTTTTTGAATGTAAAGGAAAATATCAAAGTGCACTCCCCACTGTTTCAGGGAATGTTGAAAGATTTTGTAATTATAAGCACGATTTGCCTGACAACAGACGCTCTTTCATTTTAGAGAACATCTGCATGCTGACCGATACACTGCAATAGCTCACAGACGCTTATAAGATAATTTTCGTACATCTTCAAAGAATGAGATTTCTTAAAGAAAAGCAGTGGTTTTCAGTTAACTATCGTTTAGGTAATCTCAGTACCAACCTTCTATAAAATATTTCACTACACTACTTCATTTCTAACTCAGTTTATGTATGTTTCATATCATTTTCTATCGATATTTTCAAGTCATTTTAGTGACAATTCTCCAGGTATTTTAGGTAATAAGATCTAGGCTCTGCGATTATAGATCTTTTCGTACTCCTAAACTAAATGAATTCTCACTATAGTCGAAATAAGCGTCTTGTATACGAGTAGATATGTAAGATAGTTCTCATTTATTGTTCCATCTCACTTGCACACTTTTTTAATTCCATTACATGTTTTGATCACTCTGGATCATCTTCTGTTCTGAGTAATTGCATCAGCAACCCGTCTTTTTTTCTACTCAGAACAACATATCACAGTTCTGTGACAGTTCTGTAGTCCTGAATTTTCCTGAACACCTTTATTTCTTCAATTTTTGTAGTCCTTTCTTCCTCAGTCGCTTGTAATGTTACAGTAATTTGATAATTTTTACTTTTGGACCGTCTAATTACAATGAATTTATTCTCTGCAAGGAATCTTCAGTAGCCTGGAGTATGTATGATTTTTGCTATTTAGTTTACATTTTGTGGCAATGTACCTATAGGTTATAAACAGTTCTGGTGGTTCGTTTTTTCCTATGACGTAGTAATATTTTAAATTCTGCTTAAAGGTTGCGTGGACGATTTTCTCACATGTTATGTTTTTGTTTCATTTTTGGTTGTGTTCCTCTTCTTATAATTGCCACTTGGGGTTTTGTTTTCCACATATCACAGCACTAGGAACTGAACACTTGTTTTGATGCAGTGTTTTGGTTTGTGTTTCCGACTGTCGGATGTTATCACCAAAGGCAGATTATTGAGATACCTTTGATCTGTTTCTGTATGGATATATGGGTATGTATGTGTGTGTGTTTGTGTGAAATAGTATTTGTTTTGGTTTCTTTTATTATTATTAATATTTGTGTGTGTGTGTGTGTGTGTGTGTGTGTGTGTGTGTGTGTGTGCGTGCGTTCGACCAGAAGGCGAAGGGAGAGAGAGAGAGAGAGAGAGAGAGAGAGAGAGAGAGAGAGAGAGAGAGATGGAGGGATTGGGGGGGGAGGAGAGATAAAGAGAAAAAGATACGTATGTATTTATTTATTTATTATTCGTGGCTGCATGTGCGACAGGGGTGATTTTTGTTTTATCATTTCTTTTATTAAGTGTGGTGGGGAATATGTACTAATGTGTGTTTGCTCATTTTTCACATGCTTGTTTTCAGCGATGACTTTCTGGATGTGGAAGTTTTCTTGCATATGTGTAAGGTATTTGTCATGGTTGTTTATTGTGTTTCATTCAGTTATAGGTAGACGGTTCAATAGAAAAAATTATCAATATACCGTAATTTTTTTACTTCTTTCTTTCGTCGATCATGTGAAGCATTTCTTCTGTTACCCAAAGTTTATTCGCAGTTCCCTGCACCTATCTTTGACTGTCCAGCTTCTGTGACAGCCCTTTTCAGAGATGTCCATTCCTCTTCAACTAAACTGCCTACTGTGGTATTCACTATTGCAATTTCTGTAGCCTCAAACGCATCTCATCATTCCTCAGTACTTCAGTACCCCCTATGCTTTGCACTTTGATTCTTCAGAATAATTCTCTTAAACTTCAGTTAGCTCTTCGTCATTACTAAATTGTTAACCCCTTTTCCAAGTGTATCTCCTCATATTCTGATTTTCGAATAATTTATTCGCTATTATTAGTTGAAACTTATTGCAGAACTCAATGAGTCTTTTTCCTCTCTCAATCCTACAACCAAGCCCATATTCTCCCGTATGTCTTTCCTCTTTTCTTTCCCTAGCTATTACTTTTGAATCCCTCATTGTTATTAGCTTATCGTCTCCCTTTGTACACTGCATTATCCTTTCAGCATTATCATATACTTTCTCTGTGTCTTTATCTTCTGCTTATGACTTCGCCTTGTTCTTGGAGTTCCTTTGCTGTCGATTCTGATAGCAATAACCCTATCACTGAAACATTCGTTCATATTCATAACAAGTGCTATTCCCGTTATACCATTTTCTGATATTGTTGATAAATATTCATCTGATCATAAATCCTTATCTGTTTCTCATTTCTTGTCATCGAACTCGATTACATCTGGACTGAGCGTTTGCGTTTCACTTTTCAGGTTTTCTATCTTCCCTACCACGTTCAAACTTCTGACATTCCACGATCCAACTCGTGGAATGTTACCTATTCGTTGGTTATCAATGATACTTTTTCCTCTCTCATTCCTACAACCATCCCCATATTCTCCCGTAACTCTTTCCTCTTTTCTTTCCCTTACTATTAGTTTTGAATCGCTCATCGTTATTAGCTTATCGTCTACCTTTACATACTCAAACCTCCATTTGGTAGTCGACTACCGGAGGTCCACTAATGTTATCCATTATCCACTTGCTGATGCTGACGACTATTCTACGAGGGTAATCCAAAAAGTAGTCTCTTATTTTTTATTAGTACATAGACCTGTTTATTTCTACAATGGCTCACATCAGTTTACAGCTTGAAGATTTAGCTATTTTTCAACATAATTACCATTTCTGTCGATGCATTTTTGCATACACTGCGGAAGTTTTTGTATGCCCATGTCATACTAGCTCGCCCTCATGCTGTTCAGAAAGTAGTGAACCTCTTCTTTCACTTCGTCGTAGGAGCTAAATCGCTTTCCGGCCAAACGTTCTTTTAACTTAGGGAACAGGCGATAGTCACTGGGCGCCAAGTCAGGACTATGGGGTGGGTGAGTGATAATGTTCCACTAAACTGTTTCAGGAGAGCAATGGTTTGCCGACCGATGTGTGGGCGAGCGTTGTCATGGAGAATGTGTACGCCCTTGCTCAACATTCCTCTTCTCCGGTTCTGAATTGTCCGTTTGAGTTTCTTCAGAGTCTCACAGTACCAGTCAGCGTCAACTGTGGTCCCAGCGATTCAGCTCCTACGACGAGGTGAAAGAAGAGGTTCACTACTTTCTGAACAGCATGGCGGCGAGCTGGTATGACATGGGCATACAAAAACTGCCACAGCGTCTATAAAAATGCGTCGACAGAAATGGTGATTATGTCCAAAAAATTAGCTGAACGTTCAAGCTGTAAACTGATATAAATCATTGTAGGAATAAACAGGTCTATATACTTATAAAAAATAGGATACCTTACTTTTGGGAATTTCCTCTTATTAGTTCGTTCACAGTAACAAAACAACGCATGTACACAATAAAACTTGTACGATCTGTTAGGAGAAAATTTTTTTACTCAACTGTAACATTTACTGGCATACCATTGATATACATCAGCAAAAGCAATAGATCCGAAACGGAACCCTGTTATAAACCCTACTTCACATGACCCCCTCATAATTCTAATGTTTTCCATATTTCTTCACCCTGAAGGACAACACTCTGTTACCTTTTTTCCATAAGTGAAGAGAACCATTGTCGAACATTTCTGTAATCCCTTAATGTTCCCACTTGCCCAAAGATGTCACACAGAATTACTATTGACGTTGAGAGTGTAGTTCTTGTTCTGCCTAAACGTTTTGTATTGGCTATTGTTGTCATATGAATTACTGACTAAGCAATGCTCTAGTCTTTATTTCCGTTCAGTGATTTTGAGACATAAGCATGGGTTACATTCTTCACTTAAGAAAATATCATTCGAAAAGAATACAGATATTTTATTTTTGGACTTGCATACACAGGTTTTGTCATTCTTTAAATAGTTGTCAACGCTATCAGTCTCAGAATAAATTTATTATTTCAGGAAAATTATTGTCTTCAGTCCATTCCAGTTTGTGAATAGTAGTAAATTCTGCGAATATAATACTAGATCAAAATTCAAATTTAATAGACTTTGTATAATGACAATATTATTAATAATGCTCGAAATGCTCACTACGTTGAGAACGTTAGCCGTCAAAATTGACATCTAAATCATCAGTTGCTCATATTATATAATATGCTAGTCAGAAGACTCAAGTGGTTAACCCTCAAAGCAAGAGCTCCTTTACCGAATGACAAAACTTGCCAAGAGTTCTGTTTGTACAGAAACCAGATGACAGGTAAAAGAGTCGAGGGACATGAAAGGGAAGCAGTGGTTGGGAAGGGAGTGAGACAGGGTTGTAGCCTCTCCCCGATGTTATTCAATCTGTATATTGAGCAAGCAGTAAAGGAAACAAAAGAAAAATTCGGAGTAGGTATTAAAATACATGGAGAAGAAATAAAACTTTGAGGTTCGCCGATGACATTGTAATTCTGTCAGAGACAGCAAAGGACTTGGAAGTGCAGTTGAACGGAATGGACGGCGTCTTGAAAGGAGGATATAAGATGAACATCAACAAAAGCAAAACGAGGATAATGGAATGTAGTCGAATTAATTCGGGTGATGCTGAGGGAATTAGATTAGGAAATGAGACAAAGTAGTAAAGGAGTTTTGCTATTTGGGGAGCAAAATAACAGATGGTGGTCGAAGTAGAGAGGATATAAAATGTAGACTGGCAATGGCAAGGAAAACGTTTCTGAAGAAGAGAAATTTGTTAACATCGAGTATAGATTTAAGTGTCAGGTAATCGTTTCTAAAAGTGTAGTCATGTATGGAAGTGAAACATGAACGATAAATAGTTCGGACAAACAGAGAACAGAAGCTTTCGAAATGTGGTGCTACAGAAGAATGCTCAGGATTAGATTGGTAGATCACATAACTAATGAGGAGGTATTGAATAGAATTGGGGAGAAGAGGAGTTTGTGGGACAACTTGACTAGAAGAAGGGACCGGTTGGTAGGACATGTTCTGAGGCATCAAGAGATCACAAATTTAGCATTGGAGGGCAGCGTGGAAGGTAAAAATTGTAGAGGGAGACCAAGAGATGAATACACTAAGCAGATTCAGAAGGATGTAGGTGGCAGTAGGTACTGGGAGACGAAGAAGCTTACACAGGATAGAGTAGCATGGAGAGCTACATCAAACCAGTCTCAGGACTGAAGACCACAACAAAACAAAGATATATTCTCAGCTTAAGACAGCTGTTACCACTTGTAAAAAATAACAAGATTATTTACCATTAAGGTCGCTGAGAGTGAACTATTGAAAATAGTCTCATGTAATTACATTTTTCTGAAGACATACTAAGTCTCAATTTTGTCTTCAATGAAGATAGAGAAGCTGAAGCAATGAATTAAAATTTTTACCAAGACCAGGACTTGAACCCAGGTGTCCTGCTTACTATGCCTGAGGCACAGACAAAATTTACCCCTTATGTATGAAGCTAGTGTGCTATTCCAATATCAGAGACCGACATCAATATTGACTGTTTAAGGAGAAAATCAAGATGTGCTGAGATGTTCAAAAATCAAATGGCTCTGAGTACTATGGGACTCAACTGCTGAGGTCATAAGTCCCCTAGAACTTAGAACTACTTAAACCTAACTAACCTAAGGACAACACACACATCCATGCCCGAGGCAGGATTCGAACCTGCGACCGTAGCGGTCGCGCGGTTCCAGACCGTAGCGCCAGAACCGCTCGGCCACCAGCGGCCGGCGTGCTGAGATGTGAATTAAAGTTTGTGTTAGGGAGGACTTTGCACTAGAGTATTCCATGCAGCTGTGTTAGTCACAGTGCCAGGGTGTTGTAGATGATAGCACATCTTCCTAGTTACCAGGAGACCTGGGTTCAAGTCCACGCCTTTGCACAAATTTAAATTCATTGCTTCAGCTTCTATGCGGATCAAAGTATTGAAAATTCATTGTAAACATATATAAAGTAATTGTGTAGTCTGTAAACACATCAGATAATTATGTAGATGGTTGAATATCTTGGCAGCTGGAGGTCATGTAAGAAACAATTATGTCACTAATAGGAAATATGATCTACACTGTCCGCTAGCGAATGTAAGTTTCAGCAAAAAACTTATCGAGAACACAACATAACTGAATATGGGTGCGAATTAAAATTGTTTTTCGTAGGGGGTCCATTCCTGAGCAGAAATAGGGAGCCGTATCATAATTCTTATCAGAATGCATCCACGTAGGTTTCAGTTTAATAGAAATATGTAGCTGTAATATGAAGACAAATTACTCACTGCAGAAAATTACTTCCGTCATGCATTCCATTTATGGCTCAAATGGCTAAGTCACAGGTACTGAACCCAGCACCTCTGGTATATAAATCTGCTACTTAGCCCAGGAAGGGCACACAAGGCTATAACTAAACCATAGTCTGTCACTCATACCTAGAATAGTGTCTCATAAATTCTTATGTCTTGAATAAATAATTTTTTCTTGTTTGAGGTGATAAGTATAAGTAAAAGTGTAGCTATTAATTTTCATTGGAAGCCAGTTACTTTCTGGCTACTTTGTGATAGTACAATATTGTTTGAAATTCATTATTTAAAAATTTACGAAAACAGAGAGAAGTGTTAGTGATTTACACTCACATTTTTTCGGTATTTGACCTATATCCATGTAGTTCCCACCAGTGAGGACACTGATGACGTAGCACAGGGCTTTAATCATGAAACCAGTGAAGAATAAATAAACAACTCACAAACACTATCTTAAAACTTTTTATATTTACAGATGAATGAGACATTGAAATAAAGCTCTCATATGTATACATACTGCATGCTCAGTTGGTCTTAATTAGTAGTGAACCTACAAATGCTGCAGTTATAAGAGCAATTTGGTGACAACATACTGCTAGTTGTGAAGATTTAAATGTGAGGTTTACATGGAACTTAATGATAACACATAAACTGTTGTAAAACAACATGCTGTATTAAAGTACCAAAAAATATGAATAACATATAACACAACATTTATTACTGTATTTTATTTTTCACATACGTTTTTCGAGTAGTTTCAGTCTTTCTAATGTCACTTTGAAAACAGCAATCTTATTTTCTTTGATGAGTGCCTTCCCACAGCGCACATAATCTACAGATCATGGCCCTTTAACAGCTCACAATTTGCGCGCTACTACCCTGTCCCAGCTCATGTAAAACAAGTTGTCACTTTGTGAAGTATCTATGATTAGAAGAATACAGTACTTGCTGAAAGACAGCAACAGTAGTCTCCACTGTATTCAAAACACAGAAAGTAAACACACACAAAGGCACATGAGAATCCTCAAAAATTCAATATAGTGTGATGTATGTGTATGTACATTTAGGAGAGTTAACTCCATGGACGGAAAAGAACTTAATAATGTCATGGTATTCTATCAAACGTTTCAGAGGAAGTCTGTGCACAGATTATCCACTGTCCATGTGCAGTTTCTTTCTCTCAGCTGGGGAGTTGGTGTGGTCTCCTAGAAGTCTTCAGTCAGGGTGGGATAACTGACACAGCATGTGGCTGCAATCACATCCACAAGCAGACGGCTGTGCCCCCAGCTGAACACCCAAATTGAGGATCATTCATCACCAAGGCTCGAAAGAGGACTCACGTCCTGATGCTGGCCATGGTGCTGCCAGCAGGCACAGCTGCTGGCTTTGAGTCTTCCGGAAGTCCAGGTGATGTATTGCTCTTTCCTGCACTTGTCGCTGCCCCATTGCAGTCAGAGGCCTGCAACCAGAGAAAAATGATTTTAGTATCACGCAAAACGAAATTTTGGAAAGTCCAGGCCCAGTGGCGAACAGTAGTTCAATTTGCGCCACAAAGTCGTCTAGGAAACTGCAACGACTCTAACAATACTGAGTTCATCTTCATCGCCACCCTATGGCCACTAACAACAACAGTGCACTTGTTATTGAAACTTTATTTGTTTATGTGTTTTGGGCATAGTGCATCATTAGAGTATCAGATAAATGAACTTGATACGGAGCACAGTATCCAGTAGTTTCAGTTCTAAACATCGGTCCTGAAATGAGTAAATACATTGAGTATTAACAATAAGTGGACTGTTGTTACTGGCAGCTGAAAAGCTGTGATGGATATGTGCTCACATGAGAAATGTTTTTGAAATAAATAATGTCGAAATAGAGAGAAGAGGCTTGGACCTAATGAAGAACTGTACTAGAATACAGACTGAGAGTTGATGTAATACAATAACATAAATGTCGTATAAATTTATAAAATTCCTTTTCTTCCCCTTTTAATTTTTATAGTATAGCATATACGTCTATTTTGGATGATGTAATATGCACCACACTCATGATAAGTGTGTACTACACATGTAGAACAAGTAAATGTCTTTTCTCCAAATCCACACTAATAAATATAACTATAATACATAATTAGGCTTTCATGTTTTTTTGTATGATACATTTGATTCCAGAATAAAATTAAAAATAGCTCCCATACCCCACTGCTGATCAATGGTGTTCCTTGGATGTAAGGCAAATGATTTAACTTGTAATCCTGTCCCAAACTACCATCTCATGTGGTATTCGACTGGATAGGGCCTGCCTCTGTAGTGAGCCATTACTCAAACAGTCCACTCTACCTTTAGAGGAAAGGGATGAAAAATACAAAATTTTTAAATGTTGGACTCCACAAGTTTCCCTTTCTGTGCAGCGAGCGTGAAATACAAAATTATAAAGAATGTAGCAACCAGTTACGGAAACATAATTTATTTATCTTGTTGCAAATCGATTTCGACTGATATCGGTCATCATTGTTGCATTTTTCGAACCGATACATGCTATAAGTAGAAGTTCTGTCCTTGGCAGATTACTATCATGAAGTCAGGCTACTTTTACATCTGTAACTGACTCTGCATCAGATAACATGCTGCTTCCTGCCTAGTAACAAACGCCTAATCTAGCCAGAATTTTTTTGATATCCCCATACGATAGTACTTATTAGAAAAAAATAAGGCTGTATACTTGGCCGTAAATCAGGTACTTGACGTGAAGAGCTGAACACTAGGACCATATAGAAGAACAGTTATCTGTGTTGTAGGTAGACCTTTCTGGAGCCAGTGTATAAGCTGCAGGTACTAAGTGAAAACAGAATATCGAAGCACTGGTATATTCGTTACGAGGCAATGTGTTTGACTCCACTGTAGTTTCAGTTCCTTGCTTTCTATAGCATATCTTCGTCGGATGATAAAGACAGGTAGCGGCAAAGATATTAACACATGAAACCCATTCAGATGACATTTTGACTTCCTCAGATGAATTCATTGTAGTAGCCTCTAGAGAACAAAATCTCCAATACAATATAACGACTTGTTGGTAGAGTTGAGGAAATTAGAAAATGAGATTGCTGTTGTGGTCTTCAGTCCGAAGACTGGTTAGGTGCAGCTCTCCACTTGAAGTGCCAACACTTCCGTTAAAGTGTCAGCAAGCGTTATGAGTATCATCTGAAAGTACTGTAACGAATCACGTTTATTACATTATTCTTTCCAACACACATTTCGGAGGATTATACCTCCATCGTCAAGTATATTTATGTGAATTAATAAGGCATGGATGTAGTGTATGTACGAGATTTGTGTAACCTGTGGCACCTACCAATAGACGCAGGCACCTTTGCCAGCCTATCTGCGTCACGTACTGTACACTGAACTCAAAGTTTCTATATTTCTACCAAATTTTCGCAGTAAAAATCAATAAACCTAAAGCGGAAACAAACAATATAGATACTAATTCAGACCTATTATCATCCTTGTCTTAGGTCAACTATGTTCTGAGTAGAGATACTTTATCGTCTTTCTCAGTGAAATGTATTTTTTAAGGCACTGAAGTACTCAAAACAGATAGAAACCTTTTCTATTCATTATTACATGTGGCATTGTGTTCTGTTTTAGAAGGTATACCGATAGCATTTGTGTTACGAAACTTAGAACGTGTATTGTAGGCAACAGAAGTTCTCTGTACATTTCGGGGTTTGTAACTTGGAAGTTTCATTCGAGGTAAAGTGCACAGCGCCATCTGCGAGGAAGGAAGAGACGGTGCCCACTGCTAGAAAGGGCGTGGTTTTCTCTGATAGGAGGTAATAGCTTTCGACAACTGCGAAGCAGCAGACAGGGACACTATCTTATCTCCTGTGGCAAAAGGACGTTTTATCTTTCCTGCAGAGAGTCGAATGACTTGTTTCCTAGCTCGCATGACGTGGAAAATATGTTTATGCATGGAGACGATACGAACATGTTCGCAGAGCAGTACTTGGCTACGCGTTTGATCAGAGGAAACAGTAAACATTCCATGTACAATTGAGGCAACTGAAATACGCAGTCACTAACACCAACCAGAATATTATGAGCAGATTTTCCTAGTCCTCAGTTCAAGACGTATTAATGTCGATAAATTCTGTGTTATTGTGAGGAATGTCTGTGTTAGGCATTTACACTATAGTTACCACCGCTGAAACAGGAAGTAATCCAGAAAACTACTTATTTACGACAACTGTTAAGAGCACTATTGGTTACCTCAGAGTAACACTGTAACTGAAAGTACTCGAGGGAACTAAATTTTGTTTAAATAGTTGTAAAGAGCAGTCTTGGTTGTCCTAGGGTACACATTCGTGAATTTGCTTTAAATTATTTCTTCCTCTTTTTCTTCTTGTTTACTACGTTATATAGACAGATTCGAAGGTAGTTACAAGTAATTGCCAGATTTTCGAGTTTGTAATGCCTCAGGGTGTGTCTTGTCATCAAATCACCTTTATTTATCATCGGGGGGCCATCGGTTTCGTTTCTCCCCAGTTCCATTCACTACCTTTTTTTTAGCTGTCAAATATACTCACCGACGTTTTTTACAGCCTTTTCAATCTATTGGGTGCTTTATGTATGCACTTGTAGGGCTAAGGCAAATAGTGTCAGAATTCTATGTGGACTAAAATTGAACATAATATTTTAAATCAGTAGTCGCATGTGAGTTATCTGTTCAGCACATAAATACACCCATTCATTTTATTGAAAAAGGATACGACTGTATATCGGTTGTAAAACAAAATGCTTTGTGATGCTGTTGTAAGAATTTTTTTAGCGTGTTGAAAAATGCATCCGTCTGTTTACAATGGTTCACGGGGAAGACAGTCATGTAACTTGATTTCTGTCGACATGTAACAAATGTTGACCTGTGAGTTGCGTGCTCTATCTGTTATGTATTGACTACCATTTTACTGTTTTCGACAAGCATAGTAATAGCGATTTAGTTCTTTTTACTAGGAGTGAAATACGATAATTTAGAGGACATAAATGAAAGGAGAAAATATAAAAATGCAGTAAATGAAGCAGGCAAAAAGGAATACAAACGTCTCAAAAACAAGATCGACAGGAAGTGCAAAATGGCTAAGCAGGGATGGCTAGAGGACAAATGTAAGGATGTAGAGGGTTATCTCACTAGGGGTAAGATATATACTGCCTACAGGAAAATTAAAGAGACCTTTGGAGAACAGAGGACCACTTGTATCAATATCAAGAGCTCAGATGGAAACCCAGTTCTAAGCAAAGAAGGGAAAGCAGAAAGGTGGAGAGAGTACATAGAGGGCCTATACAAGGGCAATGTACTTGAGGACAATATTATGGAAATGGAAGAGGATGTAGATGATGAAATGGGAGATACGATACTGCGTGAAGAGTTTGACAGAGCACTGAAAGACCTGTGTCGAAACAAGGCCCCGGGAGTAGACAACATTCCATTAGAACTACTGACGGCCTTGGGAGAGCAAGTCCTGATAAAACTCTACCATCTGGTGAGGAAGATGTATGAGACAGGCGAAATACCCTCAGACTTCAAGAAGAATATAATAATTCAGATCCAAAGGAAAGCAGGTGCTGACAGATGCGAAAATTACCGAATAATCAGTTTAATAAGTCACGGATGCAAAATACAGAAAGCAGATGGCAGTTATAAGAGTCGAGGGGTATGAAAGGGAAGCAGTGGTTGGGAAGGGAGTGAGACAGGATTGTAGCCTATCCCCGATGTTATTCAATCTGTATATTGAGCAAGCTGTGAAGGAAACAAAAGAAAAATTCGGAGTAAGTATTAAAATCCATGGAGAAGAAATAAAAACTTTGAGGTTCGCCGATGACATTGTAATTCTATCAGAGACAGCAAAGGACTTGGAAGAGCAGTTGAACGGAATGGACAGTGTCATGAAAGGAGGGTATAAGATGAACATCAACAAAAGCAAAACGAGGATAATGGAACGTAGTCGAATTAAATCGGGTGATGCTGAGGGAATTAGATTAGGAAATGAGACACTTAAAGTAGTAAAGGAGTTTTGCTATTTGGGGAGCAAAATAACTGATGATGGTCGAAGTAGAGAGGATATAAAATGTAGACTGGCAATGGCAAGGAAAGCGTTTCTGAAGAAGAGGAATTTTTTTTTAACATCGAGTATTGATTTAAGTGCCAGGAAGTCGTTTCTGAAAGTATTTGTATGGAGCGTAGCCATGCATGGAAGTGAAACGTGGACGATAACTAGTTTGGACAAGAAGAGAATAGAAGCTTTCGAAATGTGGTGCTACAGAAGAACGCTGAAGATTAGATGGTTCAAATGTCTCTGAGCACTATGGGACTTAACTACTGTGGTCATCAGTCCCCTAGAACTTAGAACTACTTAAACCTAACTAACCTAAGGACATCACACACATCCATGCCCGAGGCAGGATTCGAACCTGCGACCGTAGCAGTCGCGCGGTTCCGGACTTCGCGCCTAGAACCGCTAGACCACCGGGGCCGGCGAAGATTAGATGGGTAGATCATATAACTAATGAGGAGGTACTGAATAGGATTGGGGAGAAGAGAAGTTTGTGGCACAACTTAATTAGAAGAAGGGATCGGTTGGTAGGACATGTTCTGAGGCATCAAGGGATCACCAATTTAGCATTGGAGGGCAGCGTGGAGCGTAAAAATCGTAGAGCATGAGATGAATACACTACACAGATTCAGAAGGATGTAGGTTGCAGTAGGTACTGGGAGATGAAGAAGCTTGCACAGGATAGAGTAGCATGGAGAGCTGCATCAAACCAGTCTCAGGACTGAAGACCACAACAACAATAATTTGGATTACCTCTATTAAGCATATTGCGGGCCTGTAGTCAGCACGGGACACACGAGGTCACTCGTAACTTAATTTCAGTCCTCATAGTGACCGTGAATAACAGTTCTGCAGTAGATTCTGCAGATTGCTGACTGCAGATTCCTCGTATCGCTGTACATCACGATGTTATGTTTAGGCTATGACCTGGGCTTAGCTCAGTGAGATTAATATTTACGTTTCCGTAAGGTGAGGTTCAAAAGCCGTAAATTGTTTGTAAAAAGCGTTTTAACAGTCAGCTGTTTATTTGTCCCATTTGTTATCTACCGATTTCGGTTATCAACCATCATCTAGGACATAGGGTGCAACTGAATAGTTAAAAGCACCCCATATTATTTTCGAGATTGGTCAGCCTGAAAAGAATGTGGGATGCTTTTAACTAATCTGTTGTACCCTACATCCTGGATAATGTTTAATAACCGAAACCGGAACATGAGTAATGGTACAAATAAACAGCTGACGGTTAGAATGCGTTTTATCAAAAGATCGATATTAAGCTGGAAGGATTGCTCACAGGTATCTCTGCCGGGAAAACTGTGACGGTTAGGGGTATTTCTGAGATGTCAGCAGTCATTATAACTTTCTAGTGACACATTCTCATGTACCTGAAACCAAAATGGTCAAGAGTGGTGTATCAAACGGATGCAGTAATGAATAGATGAAGGAAGTGGCGTTCGGTTCTACAATTTACTTGTGCATGCTGTGTTATTGACACAGAACGACGTGTGGAAAACACAAGTAAATGTAAAATCTTTATAGGTTTCTTCGCTTGCGGCGCCAAAATTTCTTAAGAAATGAACAGAGACGGTCCGCAGTGAACATTTGATGCTGGTGAAATGTAGTGTCATTTGTAGTCATAATTTTGCAAAGGACTCTACCAGGAGTAGATAAACCGTTACTGAAAGGCGACGGGGCACTAAGTTTATAAGTTTTGTCAACCATTTATAATATAAGATCAATCACAGAAGCTCATTAAATTTACCAGTGTTTCGCATGTTTTGTAAATAGTCATGTGTTGCAATGCAACAAACATGTAAATACAGAAAGGAAATGCGTTACAGGTTATGTTATAGATTCGACAGTGCCATTCTTTCCAGAAAATTCTTGTCTGTGAACTGTTAACGCAATTTTGCGTATTAAGTGAAGCGTAGCAATGATTAAACTTGGCCGGCCGGAGTGGCCGTGCGGTTCTAGGCACTACAGTCTGGAGCCGAGCGACCGCTACGGTCGCAGGTTCGAATCCTGCATCGGGCATGGATGTGTGTGATGTCCTTAGGTTAGTTAGGTTTAATTAGTTCTAAGTTCTAGGCGACTGATGACCTCAGAAGTTAATGTTGGGGTTGTTTTGTGGAAGGAGACCAGACAACGAGGTCATCGGTCGCATCGGATTAGGGAAGTACGGGAAAGGAAGTCGGCCGTGCCCTTTGAAAGGAACCATCCCGGCATTTGCCTGGAGCGATTTAGGGAAATCACGGAAAACCTAAATCAGGATGGCCGGACGCGGGATTGAACCGTCGTCCTCCCGAATGCGAGTCCAGTGTGCTAACCACTGCGCCACCTCGCTCGGTGCTTCAGAAGTTAAGTCGCATAGTGCTCAGAGCCATTTGATTAAACATGTTTCCTATTTTTGTACGTAGATTGATTTAGTATTTATAGTGATGGATAAAGGAAGCAATTGCTGAAAACTTTTGTCGCCTTATGACGTCTACAGTTCCACCCCATGCCCCGTTAAGCACAGAGAGACATACACTCCTGGAAATTGAAATAAGAACACCGTGAATTCATTGTCCCAGGAAGGGGAAACTTTATTGACACATTCCTGGGGTCAGATACATCACATGATCACACTGACAGAACCACAGGCACATAGACACAGGCAACAGAGCATGCACAATGTCGGCACTAGTACAGTGTACATCCACCTTTCGCAGCAATGCAGGCCGCTATTCTCCCATGGAGACGATCGTAGAGATGCTGGATGTAGTCCTGTGGAACGGCTTGCCATGCCATTTCCACCTGGCGCCTCAGTTGGACCAGCGTTCGTGCTGGACGTGCAGACCGCGTGAGACGACGCTTCATCCAGTCCCAAACATGCTCAATGGGGGACAGATCCGGAGATCTTGCTGGCCAGGGTAGTTGACTTACACCTTCTAGAGCACGTTGGGTGGCACGGGATACATGCGGACGTGCATTGTCCTGTTGGAACAGCAAGTTCCCTTGCCGGTCTAGGAATGGTAGAACGATGGGTTCGATGACGGTTTGGATGTACCGTGCACTATTCAGTGTCCCCTCGACGATCACCAGTGGTGTACGGCCAGTGTAGGAGATCGCTCCCCACACCATGATGCCGGGTGTTGGCCCTGTGTGCCTCGGTCGTATGCAGTCCTGATTGTGGCGCTCACCTGCACGGCGCCAAACACGCATACGACCATCATTGGCACCAAGGCAGAAGCGACTCTCATCGCTGAAGACGACACGTCTCCATTCGTCCCTCCATTCACGCCTGTCGCGACACCACTGGAGGCGGGCTGCACGATGTTGGGGCGTGAGCGGAAGACGGCCTAACGGTGTGCGGGACCGTAGCCCAGCTTCATGGAGACGGTTGCGAATGGTCCTCGCCGATACCCCAGGAGCAACAGTGTCCCTAATTTGCTGGGAAGTGGCGGTGCGGTCCCCTACGGCACTGCGTAGGATCCTACGGTCTTGGCGTGCATCCGTGCGTCGCTGCGGTCCGGTCCCAGGTCGACGGGCACGTGCACCTTCCGCCGACCACTGGCGACAACATCGATGTACTGTGGAGACCTCACGCCCCACGTGTTGAGCAATTCGGCGGTACGTCCACCCGGCCTCCCGCATGCCCACTATACGCCCTCGCTCAAAGTCCGTCAACTGCACATACGGTTCACGTCCACGCTGTCGCGGCATGCTACCAGTGTTAAAGGCTGCGATGGAGCTCCGTATGCCACGGCAAACTGGCTGACACTGACGGCGGCGGTGTACAAATGCTGCGCAGCTAGCGCCATTCGACGGCCAACACCGCGGTTCCTGGTGTGTCCGCTGTGCCGTGCGTGTGATCATTGCTTGTACAGCCCTCTCGCAGTGTCCGGAGCAAGTATGGTGGGTCTGACACACCGGTGTCAATGTGTTCTTTTTTCCATTTCCAGGAGTGTATGTTTCGATCAAATGTAATTAGCAGGGTCTAAATGCGTTTACGTGAAACTGCTTTATTGCTTGAATGTTCACCACACATCTGGTGAAATATATAAAAATAAGATCAAATTTCTTCCATTCCATCGCCGCGACTGGTTAAATAACCAGTGTAAGATCTGAGATAAAAATAAGCTCTCACGTCAATTCTGTGTCGGCACATGGTCTCATCAATCAGTTCGTTAGATAAAAGAAGTGAAAACATAACATCTGCTGTACAGAAATAACATTTTTAAGATGTTTGATTTCGGTAGATCTTTCACGACGATATATAAACTTCATATGCAAATAGACAGGACAGTTGCGACGCGTAGTATCAGTGAGCAGTAACTGCTTTTATACTGTCAAGCAGAAGAATTTAAGAATTTGCCCTAAGTATCGTGATTTCATGCGCCACAGCTGACTTCACTGTGTGCAGTGTCTGTATTTTAGTAAGTTAAGTGCTACAGAACGCGTTGTTTGTTTGCTGCTGATTCATGTAAACACAGAAACTTAAAAAAAATTTAAAAAAATAAAAAACTTAGAATCACCTACCGAAGCAGTATGTTGCTTTCCCGTCACACCTCACAGCGGATGGATCAAACATTGCTCCGGGGAACACAAAAGTAACTCCCATAGTAACAGCCGACAGGGGTTGTAGCACCACTGAAGCGTCACATGACAGAGTTAGTTACAGCCGGCCGGTGTGAACGAGCGGTTCTAGGCGCTTCAGTCTGGAACCGCACGACCGCTATGGTCGCAGGTTCGAATCTTGCCTCGGCCATGGATGTGTGTGATGTCCTTAGGTTAGTTAGGTTTAAGTAGTTCTAAGTTCTAGGGGACTAATGACCTCAGATGTTAAGTTCCATAGTGCTCAGAGCCATTTGAACCATTTTTGAACTTAGTTACAAATTTACTTACGAATTAACTTAAGACAGGTCGAGTAGTACAGGAATTCATACAAACAACAAATTTTAGTAGAGAGAAAATACACATTCTTGGCCATACATACTTGGCCAGCACGCTGCTATCAGTCTGCCTGGTTCATATTCTCGGAAGCTTGAGATTGCATAGGTATGGCAGCGTGAATGAGATCGGGCGCGTTAGCCAATGCGTGTGCAAGGATGTGGGCAGGCAAGCAGGCGGAGGATACAGCGGCTTCCTGGCCTCGAGGTTACGAAACGGGGCATCGGAAAACGGAGCCGAGCTCGCTGCGATAACTGCCCGCCAAGCTCTTTAGCCGTCAATTGCGGCCGTGTCGCAAGCAGCGCCCTTCCTGCGCAGTTCCTCCTATTACTTCCTCTGCCTTTCGCAAGACGACGAACAATTTGGATAGTGAATACAGAGCAATGTCCTAGACTCTGAAATTCAAGCTCCACCCAAAAAAATTAAAATCATTTTCAGTAAATTTTAAGGTGTTTGGAACTGGTCTCTTTCAAAGTACTTCGGCAGTCTATTTTTCCTTTTGTCCTAGCTGTATTTGCGCCCCGTCATGCCGCCATGGAAAGCTTAATTTTGAATGCCCTTTGCTGACTGTGTCTAATTGCCCATAAAGTCATCAGTAGTGTCGTTAGTGCATCCTGTCAAAGGTTAATTTAATTTTGATAGCAATAAAAAGTCCCATGGAAGAAGAAAGTGACCAGCTGAAATTCTGAGTCAGCCTGTGAGGCGTACTGCGACAGCGTGGCTGGAAGCGCAGTATCCGCCGTATCACGGACCGGGATGTGAATTCTGGTCCATTACGTGGTTTAAACTATTAACAAACGTTTGTCGTAGCGTATACTACAATAAAGATTACGAATTTGGCATATTAGTACATTGTAAAAATTTTAAGGTGTTTGGATCTGGTCTCTTTCAAAGTACTTCGGCAGTCTATTTTTCCTTTTGTCCTAGCTGTATTTGCGCCCTGTCATGCCGCCATGGAAAGACGCACACAGTAACGGCGCATTAAAAATCGCCAACTATTTCCGAAGCGCGACCTGAACCCTCCCACCTTCTCGTTCTCTCCCTATCTCGTTTTAGTGCTACATCACATTACAGGAAATTGGTGAGAAATGTGGAAAGGAATTCCTAAGACTTCAAGTATTGCTTCGATGAAATTGACCTGTCGCTCTTAACTAACTATAAACGGCCTGTAATACTATAAAACCTTAAAAAAGTCTAACATACGAGCGACAGTCACAAGGATTAAATTGTCACGACAAAAAATTTCAGTTGCATAAATATTTTCTTTTTGTTTATAGGTACACGTCTGCAGTTCTGGTAGCCGAGGGCCGGGTATAGTGACGATGGCGGACAAAATGGTTCCGAGAGCTATCAGGGTCAGCATCGCGCGAGAAATGCCTCACCTTCTCCCTGGAGGGCCCGGGGCTTCTATGAACTGAATTTGACACTAACCTAATCGGCTTTTCATTCCATTACTTGCCAATGCCAGAATTTTGAAAAGCCTGTTTATACGTTTGTATACAGATAAACGGCAAATATATATACAAATATAGTTTGAAAAACCGGGCGTGTCTTTGAATAAAGATTTCTAAGTCTCAGCGATCCTTTCTATTCAACATGAAATACTCCGGCCCATGGAACCCTAAATACCAAGTGTCTGGTCTCCCTTTTTAACGGGTGAAAATATCATTATGTGGCAGACATTATTGGGCTGACGATGAGGTGGTTTTTGTGGTTGAACATTTCCTGAACAGACGACTTCTGCAGCTAAGGTAGTCGAAAAATCATCCACCATTGGGAAAATGTGTCGTACTGAAGCTATAGGGAGAGACGGGTCATATACGATATGTACAACAACCAAGAGGGAATAATAAGAGTGGACGATCAAGAACGAAGCGCTCGTATTAAGAAGGGTGTAAGACAAGGCTGTAGCCTTTCGCCCCTACTCTTCAATCTGTACATCGAGGAAGCAATGATGGAAATAAAAGAAAGGTTCAGGAGTGGAATTAAAATGCAAGGTGAAAGGATATCAATGATACGATTCGCTGATAACATTGCTATCTTGAGTAAAAGTGAAGAAGAATTAAATGATCTGCTGAACGGAATGAACAGTCTAATGAGTACACAGTATGCTTTGAGAGTAAATCGGAGAAAGACGAAGGTAATGAGAAGTAGTAGAAATGAGAACAGCGAGAAACTTAACATCAGGATTGATGGTCACGAAATCAATGAAGTTAAGGAATTCTGCTATCTAGGCAGTAAAATAACCAATGACGGACGGAGCAAGGAGGACATCAAAAGCAGACTCGCTATGGCAAAAAAGGCATTTCTGGCCAAGAGAAGTCAACTAATATCAAATACCGGCCTTAATCTGAGGAAGAAATTTCTGAGGATGTACGTCTGGAATACAGCATTGTATGGTAGTGAAACATGGACTGTGGGAAAACCGGAACAGAAGAGAATCGAAGCATTTGAGATGTGGTGCTATAGACGAATGTTGAAAATTAGGTGGACTGATAAGGTAAGGAATAAGGAGGTTCTGCGCAGAATCGGAGAGGAAAGGAATCTGTCGAAAACACTGATAAGGAGAAGGGACAGGATGATAGGACATTTGCTAAGACATGAGGGAATGACTTCCATGGTACTAGAGGGAGCTGTAGAGGGCAAAAACTGTAGAGGAAGACAGAGATTGGAATACGTCAAGCAAATAATTGAGGACGTTGGTTGCAAGTGCTACTCTGAGATGAAGAGGTTAGCACAGGAAAGGAATTCGTGGCGGGCCGCATCAAACCAGTCAGTAGACTGATGACCAAAAAAAACTGAAGAATGAAAGTGAGGGTAGAGCTAACACCATCACTACTTTACCGGTTGCCAATACGATTTTTTTCGAGTTGATAATTAAAACTTCATGAGTACCCTCCGTAAAGGTAGATGAAAGAAAACTAAATTACTGTAATCTAATTCTCTTCTAGCAGGTAGTTTGTTAGCTACAAATAATAAGCAGCAGTATTCGTTTATGATTAAGCTGTCGTAAACATTGGCTGTGGCCAAGCTTAGGAGGTTGTTATTAATAGTGCGAGCGTATTTGTTATTAGTGGTGTAGAGCATAAATTAAACTCTTACCGCATAAAAAAGAAGACATGGGTCCTCAGACGCTGTGCTCCATTTGAGTGAAACACTTTATTCGTTACAAATTGCCAATTTTAATCTCATCACCTTTATCAAGTGGTTGAAATTGAGCAATAGTGATAAATAAAATATTTCATTAAAATACGAGGGCGTGCTGAAAAGTAATGCCTCCGAATTTTTATGTAAGGTATCCTACAGCTTTTTAAATAAAAAATACGTTATTAACATTCTACATTTTTAATCTTCATCTCTGCATATCTTTTCTCAACTTGCTCACTCTGGTGATGAACACATTTCTCTCAACGAGAGATCAGTTTGTTGATACCGTTCCTGCAGAATGTTTCGCGTTGTTGACGGAGCTGCAACATCTCTGCTTGCAACGAGTCATCGTTATCTGAGGGTAGTGCTCGAAGGTAATCATTTAAGTTTTGGAAGCAAGTGAAAATCAGATGGGGCCAAATCGGGACTGAAAATCACATGTATGAAGGATGCTCGATGACAGTGAACTCTTTGAATTCGAAACTCGATATCTGCACACTGTTTCTCACGCACCGACTAGTTCCCTTACACACTGTCATGTTACACGCTACTATTAGGACCCTTCCAACGGAAAATACATAGAAATAGATAGAAATGAAGAATAAGGATGCAGAATGTTAATAAGGTTTGTTTTATTTTAAGACTTTTCACATTAAAGAATCACAGGCATTACTTTTCAGCGCGCCTTCATGTAACACAGCGTCTTCGGAACCAAATTTTCTTTTAATCGGTGTTTGGCGGCTGTGGAGTTGAATATAAGAAAAATAGTTTTAGCATGTACTAGCGAAATGTCATCTCGGAAGAACAGATCGAGCAATTTAACAGGTTCAGACGTGAGAAGTGCACCAAATCCCAGTCAGATGTATTGTCAGACCTAACAATATTCCTTCTCGAGATTCTTTCACTTTAAAGGTAAATCAGCCATCAACGTCAAGTTATTTTGAACACTCTGGTACTGGAGAGTATAAGCCTACTATAAGATTTACTTATTGTACAAGGTGGGGTAAATAAAAGTAACCCCGAAAGCAGAGTTCCGAGATACAAAGAAACACAGCAGAGGGAAGGAAATATAGCACTAACCAGACTGTAGCAGAGTGACTATCATTCATCTCTTGGCATTTTTGGGCCCTGTTCAGTAAGTTGCTGAAGGCGGATCGAAGCTGGACTGCTGGAATTATATGAAAATTGAAGATGGAGAGGGGAAAACAGGAAAGGAAAGAAAAGGTAGGGAATAACTGCTGGAATTACCGCAGTCTCATGCGAAATGTTCTGCTGCAGTTCTTGAAGACTGTGAGGGTTGTTGCGGTACACTTTAGACTTGAGGGCTGCCCACACAAAGTAACAGGCAGATCAGGTGAACTGGGTGGCCAGCAGGGCCGTGACCAGACTGACTGCTAACAATTTTTTCAGAGGTGAAGACTTGTGTAAATGTGCTCCAAAGAACAGGTGTGGATCACATGGCAGGCGTAGACATGGTGTGCGTGTCACGGGTTGTGGTTATATGCATACATTCACGTCCAATCGTATCCACCTGTCTGGGCCACTTTTATCTGACGCGTCCTGTACTATCGCAATATTGGCATTGGACTGTTAGATGACAGTGCTTAACTAATTGTATATCAGATAATTATCATTGTCATACACGGGATCGTGCCTATTACTGGTGACAGATCAGATTAACAAATGTTTCCCGAAGAGAAAATAGTCTGTACGAACACTGCATTTATTGGATTCACAGTTCAAGTCAATAGCAATACCGTCTCTAATGATCTGAACGTTGATGGAACGTTAAATCTTAATCATTTTTCCTTTCTGCAACAGCAGTTGTTTATAACACTCTGTTTAATTTTTATCACAGTTCTCCTTTCATTCTGGTATAAGCCGCGTCACTATATAATAATTTCCAAATTATAAGTCAGGTTCTAGTCCCCCTCTCATGAATCTTAACACTTAACTATTTATCGTCTGTAGCCTAGGCCAAGAATTAAATGTGCTAGTTCTGCTCACACGTGCAGTTTATCAGACATACTACTTTCCTTCATTCATAGCTCCTACCATTTACATCTCTGGACCCTCAGGCATTAATCTTCATTTAAAAGTATGACTCAATACAATACTTCACAAATACGTTGGTCAATGCATTTCGTTCCTCCCACATACTCGATAAACGACGCTCTACGACAGTCGATGGCAGGTAATACCACGTACAGCCTGAAGCATTATTACGCGTTTTAGAAAGCATTCTACAATGTCCTGTTTAAGAAGGACACGTAACCCACCGAAGATCCTCCCAGGAATGCACAACACTAAACAAGCCAACCTACCCAGCATAAAGTAAATATCGTTTGACGGTGTATGTGACTCAACACTTGCAATGGATTGACATTGTAGTACATAATATAGATCATTCAGCATCTATGCTTTGTCAACACAGGCGAGCGTCGTATTACTAGTTAGAGAAAAACTTAAAACTAATCCGGAATCGAAATTTCTTTAGTTCTAACAATCTGCGTAACTGCGTAACTGGGTAACTTGCAACGTGCTAGCATGAGGGACAGGAAGGTGAGCTAAATGTAGATCGAATATGTGCGGCAAATTCACGACCATTTGCTTCAAACAAAGGCCAATTTGAGTGCGATTTTTAGGGGGTTATCCATGTCCATTTAAGCTGATCCTAAATCTCTATGCAGCTAAAATATTATAGCAAATAAAACAAAATTTATACGATTCACAGGCAGCTGGAGCACACGATTTGCCATACTTTACTGGCTATTGTGATTACAGAGTCATCCGGCAATAGTCAAAATAAAAATAATATATTCGCAAAATGACTTAACATTCGGCCCCGTTCGACGGGAAAACACTAGGAAAGACAGAGAGGGATTAAAAAAATCTCTGAGAAAAATTTCTTAGGCGCTTCTGCAGTACATGGGAATTGTATGAATATCTGGCCGACGAAAGATTTTCTAACATGACTGTTATGACTGTATTAATATTAAGGCACACGGTGAAAGGTGGAAGCTATTGCCTATATGTGTGATTCGTGGCCTTGATATTAAGAAATGAAAGAGAGCCTAGAGGAATAAAGTAATACATGTTCCACCTGTTCACAGATTTGCTGTGGAGTAATCCGTTGTTCCCCGAAAAAATCTTCTCTCTGCAGCCTAGTTCACGCAGTTTTGGAAGTTCCTGTCGGATTAAAACTTCTTGCCAAACCGGCAGATAAGCCTCGAGCCGAACGGCAAGGTTCGAGGTTCGTATCACGACCGGGCACACAGTTCGAAGCTGCCAGGAAGTTTCAGCACGCACGGTGTGTGTCAGCTATGAGGGACATTCAAATGAAACTCGAACACCCGCCACAACGGAGCCATGGAATGTTTCATTCAAAAGTAAACATCAGATGGGTTAGGATAGTTACCCCACTGGGAGACGACACAATCAATTCCTGTTTCGTAGCCGGCCGCTGTGGCCGAGCAGTTCTTGGCGCTTCGGTCCGGAACCGCGCTGCTGCTACGGTCGCTGGTTCAAATCCTGCCTCGGGCATGGATGTGTGTGATGTCCTTAGGTTGGTTAGGTTTAAGTAGTTCTAAGTCTAGGGGACTGATGACCTTAGATGTTAAGTCCCATAGTGCATAGAGCCATTTGCACCTGTTTCGCAGAAAGCGCTCGGTCGCTGACGGACTCATTCTTGCATTTCCTCGTCCAGCAGAATCCGATGTCTATGTAAGTTCTTATGCAGGTCGCCAAAGCTATGATAATGACACGGTGAAATATCCAGGCATTACGAAGGACGATACAATGTTAGGTTGTTCAGGCAAGTTCCGACAAGGTCATGACCACCTTCAACTGTAGGGGCCCTCTCTCGTCAAGTTCCTAGAGAGTGGAACCACAAGCATTGTGCAATGCTATAAAGACACGTTGCAGAAACTGCATAGCGCCAGAAAGTCAAAAGATGCAGGAGTGCTGTCGGACAGAATCATCCTGTTGCACTGTAACGTCCACCTCCACAGTGCCAACACTACTTCAGTGATTTGGTTGCGAAAGACTGCAACATCCTCCTTAGAGCCCTGATCTTTCACCGTGTGATTTGCACGCCTCTGACGACCTGAAGAAAGACATCGTAGACGTCGGTTTCAGTCGGACGAGGAAATGCAAGAGTGGGTCTAAACAGGTATTAATCGTCTCGTCTCTCAGTGGGATGAATGTCTTACAACCTGTGGGGATTACTTTAGAACGGAACTGTTTTATGGTCTTGTTGTGTGCGCCCTTTATAAGTCAGCAATAACTCAACGAAAATCAAGAAATTAGGTTAGTACATCCTTTATAATGATTTCTAATTTTATTTTGCAGTAAAATGGAATATCAAATGTTAATACTACTAGGGTACTATACTTCTCAATTTGTGTAGTTGCAAATGTTGGACTGATGACTTTACTTACTTGGCTCGCCCTCCTCCATTTTGCCCTCCTATTCTGGAACCAGGTCTTCACCTGAAACAAAATAACTACAATTAATCTATGGAACTGATCTTGTCGGACAGAAGTAGCTTATCATTTCCCAAGTATATCAATACGATTTGGTTACGCTCAATGTAGAAATGAATTGTATCTCTTTTTTGTGTGAAACAGAAGTATAGCTCCTAATCATTTGTGAAACGTTTTAGTCTCAATTCTTTGCTTTTTTCTTCGATTATGATCAATAATTACATTCTTTTCCGTGTCGTGGAAAGTTGTGGATAAAGAAGCCGCAGTCGTTGCTATTTCATTGAAGTAGATTTAAACACAGCGGTTGAAAAGAGCAAATTGAAGAGAGAACCAGGAAATAAAAGATGAAAGACGTGATTGTTAGTGTGACAGTTCTCGTCACAACGCATCAGGCATTCTACGTTTTTCAGTGCTTTTATTATAAGAAATATTAAATTTAGACGCAAGTTACAAAATCTTGGAGTGTAAGGGATACGAGCAGCCGAGAGGCGCAGCAAGTGGTCGTTCCCGCAGAAAGACGCGGCTGTTGCCACAGATGCTATCGTGACGGAGCAGCGCGGTACGGGGTACGGTGATCCCGAGCGAGATGATCGCTTGGCGCTAGTAACGGGATGGTGGAACGTGTTCTTTGTTTGACCACCAAAACAGAAAACTTGGATAACGATATTAAACCATGGAGACCGCGAAATAGTAGACGAAAAGTAGACAAACTGAAGGTACTCTACTATCTTCGAAACAATATGACATGTGATGGATGAAGCAAGAACGACATAAAAAGAAGACTAGTATAGGCAAAGAGAGAATTTCTGACCAAAAGGATTCTACTACTATCAAACATTGGCCTTCATCTGAGGTACGAATTTTTGGAAATGAACGTTTGGAGCACATCAGTATATGAAAGTGTACAATGGACTATAGCAAACATTGAAAGAAGGGAATCGAAGAGTTTGAGATATGGCGCTACAGAGAGATGCATAATATGAGGTAAACTGATATGGTAAGAAATGAAGAGGTTCTCCGCCGAACTGGCGAGGAAAGGCTCATTTGCGAAACATTGATCAGAAAACTGGACAGGATAATATTGTGTATGTTATCAAGAAATATTTTGCATGATATTCGAAGTGTAATGAAAATAGTAGAATGTTTATAGGACATAAGACGAAATAATATTTTATGTAACAAAAATGTCAGAGGAGCATCCTTTCTCCGCTAAGGTTTCACGAAGATTGTGGCGCTAATGATGTTCAGAGGCGGTGTTCAAACAGCCCTCTGACGAATATTGCTTTAGAGATGCTGTGGGAACTGTCTCTTTGGATTAATGCACAACTACACTGCTGGCCACCGTAAATGCAACACCCTGAAGGAAGCATCCAAATCAAGTGAAATTTACACCATGGGTTTGCAGCGATGAGATATGCAACTGATTAGAATTTCAGCGCAGACGCACATCACGCGCGCCTGTGGCGCCACCACATAGCGCCATTTAAGACTTGGCGATTTCGACGAGTGTACGTTCGGCACGTGTGTTTACCTTGTGGTTGTTTCACAAGACGATCAGTTATGCCTCGTAGACAACAGCGAACATCGTTTGATCAAGTATCCGAGTTCGACAGAGGAAGGATAGTGGCTTACCGAGATTGTGGATTATCATACAGAGAAATCGCTAGTCGTGTTGGACGAAACCAAACAACTGTAATGTGGATATGTGACCGTTGGATGCAGGAGGGTACGACGGACCGACGTGGTCGATCGCATTCACCTCGGTGCACCACTGCACGTGCTGATAGGTAAATTGTGCGCATGGCAGTGACGGATCGCTCAGTGACATCCCGAACCATAGCACAGCACATTGCGTCTGTAACGCATCATCCAGTGTCTGCGCATACCATTCGATGCCGTTTACAGCAGAGTGGTCTGTCCGCAAGACGTCCATTGCTTCGTCTACCATTGACGCAGAACCACAGACGTCTCCGTCGCCAATGGTGTGATGACAGACTGATGTGGACGGCAGAAAGGAATGACGTTGTCTTTACTGACGAGGCACGCTTCTGTCTGCAGCACCACGATGGTCGGATTCGAGTGTGGAGACACTGTGGAGAGAGGATACTGGACAGCTGCATTATGCACCGCCACATTGGTCTTGCACCAGGTATTATGGTATGGGGCGGTATTGGATATTACTCTCGCACGCCTCTAGTTCGCATTGCCGGTACTTTAAATAGCCGGCGCTACATATCCGAGGTGCTGGAGCCAGTTGTCCTTCCTTACATTCAGGGCTCGGCCACAGCCATATTTCAACAGGATAATGCGCGACCACAAGTGGCACGCATTGTCCAAAGGTTCTTCGTCAATAACCAGATTGAATTGCTTCCCTGGCCGGCTCGCTCTCCGGATCGTTCACCGATAGAAAACATGTGGTCCATGGTTGCTCAACGAGTGACCCAGATTACATCCCCAGCTGCCACACCAGATGATCTTTGGCAACGTGTGGAAGCTGCTTGGGCTGCTGTACCCCAGGAACACATCCAACATCTCTTTGACTCAATGCCGAGACGTGTGGCAGCGGTGATCTCCAACAATGGCGGCTACTCTGGCTACTGATTCTGGCAGGAACCACATGTCACAGACGTCTGTAAACGTAATAATTTGATACTTGGTCAACATGTTATCTACAACATAAATTTTGTTGTGCTACCTCTTGTCTTTCTTGGTGTTGCATTTACGGTGGCCAGCAGTGTAGTATCTGTGTGCTAACGATGGTCTAAGCCACTCAGAACAACCAGCTGTTTCACCAACGATGACTGCAACGTCAGCCAGACGGGCAACCTGTTCTTCGGTATCTCGTATACAAATCCATTGGAGCTCAGCAGCATCTCTAATACAAAATTTGTCACATCGTAGTTTGAACACCGTCTCTGAACATCGCGTCGAAACTTTCATGGAGCGGGGAAACCGTGCACCTGTAACGTATCTGTCACATAAAAATGTCTCTTATCCTCCTCTGAATACAGTAAATTCTTTATACGTAGTTTTTTTCACCCTATTCATCCAAGATGTAACTGAGGACATTGGGTATAAGTGCTACTCTGAAATGAAGAGCTTTCCACATTGAACCAGTGACAAATATTGTGGGGAAGGCCAACCAAAGACTGCTTTTTAATGTCAGAACACTTAGAAGATACAACAGGTCTACTAACGAGACCGTCTTCACCCCGCTGGTCCTTCCCCTTTTGGAGTACTGCTGCGCCGGCCGCGGTGGTCTTGCGGTTCTAGGCGCTCAGTCCGGAACCGCGCGTCCGCTACGGTCGCAGGTTCGAATCCTGCCTCGGGCATGGATGTGTGTGATGTCCTTAGGTTAGTTAGGTTTAAGTAGTTCTAAGTTCTAGGGGACTTATGACCACAGATGTTGAGTCCCATAGTGCTCAGATCCATTTGAACCATTTGGAGTACTGCTGCGCCGCGTAGGATCCTTACCAGACAGGGTTAGCGGAGTACATTGACAAAATTCAAAGAATTGCAGCACTTTTTGTACTATTGCGAAATAGTGTCGCATATATGGTACAGGAATTGGGGTGGAAATCAATAAAACAAAGGCGTTTTTTCTTGCGGCGGGATCTCCTCACGAAATTTCAATCACCAACTTTCTCCTCCGAATACGAAAATATTTTGCTATTGTCGATCTCGGTAAGCAGAAAGGAACATCATTATAACATAAGGGAAATAAAAGCTCGCATGCGGGTTCCGCGCGCACTGTTCGAGATTGGAATAAAGCACTCCGTCTTCAGGCCACAAGTGGCCCATCTATTGGAATAATAGAGAATTATTGTGAATGTGGTTCGATGAACCCTCTGCCAAGCACTTAAGTGTGATTTGCAGAGTATCCATGTAGATGCAGATCTAGAAGTAGGCGAAGTCAAGAGAATTAGTAGGAATTGCATTAAAGATGACAACACATTTGACTGCCTCGATATACATAAATGAGTTAACAGATCCCTTTTTATTATTCAGAAGTACTGCACTACACCATAATATTAATCTCGTCCCCCACATGCAAATAAAGCTGTTTTCACCCGATAAGCACTACATCTGCGAGAGATAACAAACGAAGTGGTACATACGTTCCCGAGACCACAGCAATGCCTCCTAGGTTTAAGGACACCTAAGTACCACGTGGTTTCAATTAAAGATCAGCAACTCACGGAGGCCAAAAGTGGGCTGAAAGCATCGCATGGCAGTGAAACATGGTAGATATTCTAATGCGTTAATGCGAAACCGATTTACTCTGGAAAAAAATTAGTTTCAATTTCGGCCACGAGGTGCAAATCTGGCGCTGTGCACTATATATATGAAATTATGACATACACGTTGTCATGGGGCAAACCATAAGGTCAATAAACAGTATGGCTGTCGAGAAGGGAGACTATGCGCTGTTAGTGAAACTGTTTTATGTGAACGGCAGCAGTTACAGTACTGGAATGAGAGAATATCGCCGACTGAAAGGTCGGAGGAGAAGGCCAGTGTCATTAAATGGTTTCAAGAACATTATAACGGAATTCGAAAACACGGGAGAGCTTGGTGTGGCACTTGGAAGGCGTCCTAACCCGGTGGAAGTTATTGACGAGATTTCTGTTGCTGTAACTGACCATTATGCATATGCCGCAGGCAGTGCTAGTGCTCGCGCAGTGTCACGAGAATGGCCCATCCAATGGTCAACAGTACGAAAAATTGTGCGGCCTGTACAAGATCAAGGCGGTGCAGCAACTGAAATATTGTGATCCCCAGAAGAGTTCTAAATTTGCTCTTAGGTTTCAGCCACGGATCGAAATCGGTGACACGTGGACGGGCAGTACTTTATGGGGGAGTGACGAGGTTCGTTTTCGCTACAGGGTCCACTGAATACATGGAACTGCCGAATTTAGGATACTGTTCAACCGTGTGTTGTGCACGAAGACCCACCGCATTCGCCAAGTCTGATTGTGTGATGTGGATTCGTGAGCACCTTTACTGTTGGTCCATTCCTCTTTGAAGAGAGCGCACTCAGGGGTCCTGTCAGGTGTAGCGTGGCGTCTGCGCGCTATCGACACGACCTCATTGTTCACCATGTGAGTTCTGCTTTGGAGGAGCGCAATTGTGCAGAAACTACTGTTCTTACGCAAGGTGGGCAACACGTCTTGTCACCCGCCCAGTGAAAGATCAGCTTGATGCAACCTTCCACGAACGTACACTACTGGCCATTAAAATTGCTACACCACCGTCACACGTTCGAATCCTGCCACGGGCATGGATGTGTGTGATGTCCTTAGGTTAGTTAGGTTGAAGTAGTTCTAAATTCTAGGGGACTGATGACGTCAGCAGTTAAGTCACATAGTGCTCAGAGCCATTTGCAGTTTGCTACACCACGAAGGTGACGTGCTACAGACGCGAAATTTAACCGACAGCAAGACGATGCTGTGATATGCAAATAATTAGCTTTTCAGAACAGTCACACAAGGCTGGTGCCGGTGGCGACACCTACAAAGTGCTAACACGAGGAAAGTTTCCAACCGATTTCTCATACACAAACAGCAGTTGACCGGCGTTGTTGTGATGCCTCGTGTAAGGAGGAGAAATGCGTACCATCACGTTTCCGACTTTGATAAAGGTCGGATTGTAGCATATCGCGATTGCGGTTTATCGTATCGCGACATTGCTGCTGACGTTGGACGAGCTCCAATGACTGTTAGCGAATATGGAATCGGTGGGTTCAGGAGGGTAATACGGAAAGCAGTCGAGATGACAGGCATCTTATCCGCATGGCTGTAACGGATCGTGCAGCCACGTCTCGATCCCTGAGTCAGCAGATGGGGACATTTGCAAGACAACAACCATTTGCACTAACAGCTAGACGACGTTTGCAGCACCATGGACTATCAGCTCGGAGACCATGGCTGCGGTTACCCTTGACGCTGCATCACAGGCAGGAGCGCCTCCGATGGTGTACTCAACGACGAACCTGGGTGCACGAATGGCAAAACGTCATTTTTTCGGATGAATCCAGGTTCTGTTTACAGCATCATGATGATCGCATCCGTGTTTGACGACATCACGGTGAACGCACATTGGAAGCGTGTATTCGTCATCGCCATACTAGCGTATCACCCGGTGTGATGGTATAGGGTGCCATTGGTTACACGTCTCGATCACCTCTTGTTCGCATTGACGGCTCTTTGAACAGTGGACGTTACGTTTCAGATGTGTTACGACCCGTAGCTCTACCCTTCATTCTATCCCTGCGAAACCCTACATTTGAGCAGGATAATGCACGACCGATGTTGCAGGTCCTGTACGGGCCTTTCTGGATACAGAAAATGTTCGACTACTGCCCTGGCCAGCACATTCTCCAGATCTCTCACCAATTGAAAACGTCTGGTCAATGGTGGCCGAGCAACTGGCTCGTCACAATACGCCAGGCACTACTCTTGATGAACCGTGGTATCGTGTTGAAGCTGCATGGGCAGCTGTGCCTGTACAAGCCATCCAAGCTCTGTTTGACTCAATGCCCAGGCGAATCAAGGCCGTTATTACGGCCAGAGGTGGTTTGTTCTGTGTACTGATTTCTCAGGATCTATGCACCCAAATTGCGTGAAAATGTAATCACATGTCAGTTCTAGTATAATATATTTGCCCAATGAATACCCGTTAATCATCTGCATTTCTTCTTGGTGTAGCAATTTTAATGACCAGTAGTGTATTATCTCTGGAGTTTTTCTAATTGCATGGACTGCAAGATCATCTATCTGAATCCACGTGACTTTTGGCTCTTTGGGATATCTTAAAGTACGTGTCTACCACGGACACGTTCGGTCTCCATTTGATCTGAAGGCCAGCATACAGGAACGTGTTGCTCGTATTCCACCAGAGCTGCTGCGTCCTTTCATGGATGCAGCATCTCGTCGGCGCCGCCGGTGGTCATGCTCAACAACTTGTGTGAGCGGCGGTTAATAATAAAATCAACATTATGCCTTACTTGTGTGGCCTTTTCTGTTCACATCCCGCTCCTAATCCATTATACATGGGAACATTTCTATACGTTCCTCTTGCATTCACGAGGTGACCAAAATTTGAACAAATTTTTTTCCAGCGTAAATAGTTCCCACATTAATGCATTAGAGTAACTACCAGTTTTCGATGTCATACGATAGTAACAGCCAATATTGGACCTCTGAGTGTAGCTGTACTTTATGTGTGGCGCATTAAGCACAGAAATTCCACGATTTCGTCAATACCGCCTACATGTAAAGTGGTAGATCTGTTACATAACCGACAAACAGAAATAATACGTAGCACAACTCTTAAGAACGTAAACTAAAAGTATGCATCTCCAAGCAAGCTGCGCGCAGCTAGTGGTCTGGTGGCTAGAGTTGCTGCCTCTGGATCACGGGATCCTGGGTTCGATTGCCGATCGGGTTGGGGATTTTCTCCGCTCGGCGACTGGGTTCTTGTGTTGTCCTCATCATTTCATCGTCATCTGGGAATGTGACGAGACGGGACAGTGAAAAGATTGGGAATTTGTAGAGGCGCTGATAACCACGCAGTTGAGCGCCCCAAAAACCAAATACTATCATCTTCATACAAGCAAGTCGCTAGAGACTCCTCCCCTACTTCTCCTAAGAGCTATGCTTACCTAATGCTTGGTCGATAGATTCTTTTTCAGCAGTTCGGGGAACAAATGGATACCTCGGGACAAAGGCCACAATTACTTGAATAAATTAAATGGCTCTGAGCACTATGGGACTCAACTGCTGTGGTCATTAGTCCCCTAGAACTTAGAACTACTTAAACCTAACTAACCTAAGGACATCACAAACATCCATGCCCGAGGCAGGATTCGAACCTGCGACCGTAGCAGTCGCACGGTTCCGGCCTGCGCGCCTAGAACCGCGAGAGAATAAATTACATGGTATGAGGAATGTTTTGAAATTGCCAAAGTTGTACTGGATGTGTGACCTGTCCTCTTCATTAACTGGCTCTCGCAGATGCATCATGACCCTCAAAGAAGTCCAAAATGTAAAAAAAGCCAGTGATGGGTTACGTACTCATCAGTATAAAGAGAATATTGTCGAGTAAAAATGTTTAAGCGTTTCAGAAGTGAACATGAAGATGACTTGATCGGCTGTTAAGCTGCCGCATTAAACGGGATTACATAAGGTGGCAGTTGTTTAATTCCTGTGAATCAACTGAGCATGTGAAGGTTATTTAGGCCCCTATGCCCCTCCTACGCGTCTTATCGACGGGCGCTGCTTGGAAGCCGTGCCCAAAAAACCTGATTGCTTCACGCTGGCTGTTTATCTTAATCCGCGGTACGGTCGGAACGAGGGAATAACATCTCTGACAATGACGCCAAGATTTACGGCCGGGGTTTCACAAAGGCTGCCGATCAACGTTATCTGCTCGGCCATCGCCGCAATAACACAACGATGGAAGAGCCAGAGAGATCGCCTTAATTGCGCTTGTCAACATAATCCCTGGTCTGAAGGGTGTCTCAGCGGCGGCGCCGCAGCAGCGAGTGTTGCGGTCGCGTGATTCGGACTACACAGCTGATTCTCAGAACGCGTAGTAACGGGAAGGATGGCCGTGTACGGACAATACTCACGATATGCAACTTTTGTGATCTGACTTGTACGTGATATTGAAATACTTCACCAGGAAACACTGTATGTCAAAGTATGCAGAGGTATGATGCAATATGACCGGGTTATTGCATGTATTCGATACTTCAACCAATAGTCAATGCTGCACCATATACTGCTGAGTTGGTGGTGTTGGTGTAGATGGAAGAGCTGGTGATTAAAGGAAGAAAGTAAAAAATTACATCTCTAACGATGACGGATGGGCCATACCCGATTAATGTTTGTCTTGATTCTCCGTACATTTGGCACTTACTAGCCTAATCTCTTATTATATTGACCTAGAACATCTTTGTTGCAAAGAATGTGGATGCTGTTCTTTACTAGGTCGTGGGTGCTTATTTCTAAAATGAAACCAGTTTTTGTGACACGTTAGCCTCTATTAGAATCCTTGAAAACGCTGCATGTAGCTTACTAGCCGACAATCACGACATAGCCCCGGTATCCATTTTGTCATTTTTCTATTAGAAACGAAAAAAAAAACTGAACTGTGTTTGAATACAGTTTAATATCGAAACAAAAAATCATTTCCATGTCTTCGTGAAAACACCTTGAAACTTGTGAAACAGTCGTACAAAGAAATAGGCGTAATGTGCAAATGTATAAGTGCAGTATCCAAATCAAGAAGCACAGCATGCAAAATACAAATTCTCTGTCGTGATTATTTCTGCACGCTGGGCGTAGCTGCTTCGCGTGTCTGCAACATGATTTTGTAAACGGCTCTGCGGCAACGTCCCTTCATAGCTCTATAGACCGCTATTGTTTCCGCCTATAGCCGTTGGCGCTTCGCAGTTAAAAGCTGTTAAAGGCGCTACGAGGTCTCAGGGATTTCCGTAAGTTGACGCGACTGTAGGAGTGTCTTAGTAGTAAAGAAAAAAATGTGTTAAAACTTCATGCACGATGCGGTTCACGCATTTCACTGTTTATGACGTCATATCTTTTGAACAGTATGTCGTACAATAATATAGGTACATTCAGATGCATGAAAAGTCACATCTTGCGTAGCATTTAAATTTATTACTTGTTTGCTACTAACTCTATTCGCAACATATTTTGCAGACGGTAATAAATTTAAACGCCATACATGATGTGACAGATTTACTTGGATCTCAGTATTTATGACGCCATATCCCGAGATATATATAAAATGGTATAATTTTGTAGAAACATTCAGCAGCATATGTGGATACTGGGTGCAAAATGTGTTGCGAACGGAATTAGTAGCAAAGAAGTGATATCTCCTAAATTATCTGTGGTAACATGATATGATATTGTGGTTGCATTTAGCGGCGTATGTGGATATTGTCTGAGAAATTTATTTCAAATAGAATTAGTAGCAGAAAAGTAATAAATTTAGATGTCATCCATAATGCTCTAGATCTTCACGCATATCGCTGGTTTTGACCCCATATCTTCTGAACTATGATTTTTTTAATTTTATTTATTTATTTATTTATTTATTTATTTTTTGCGTTCTGCCAGTTGTTCCAAGAGCATGTCATTTTACCAGATACATGTAATTCGTAGGCTGCCGTAAGCATTTACTAAAATCGTCATTTAATGAAACCTCCGTCAGGTACAGATTGGTTCAAATGGCTCTGAGCACTATGGGACTCAACATCTTAGGTCATAAGTCCCCTAGAACTTAGAACTACTTAAACCTAACTAACCTAAGGACATCACACACACCCATGCCCGAGGCAGGATTCGAACCTGCGACCGTAGCAGTCCCGCGGTTCCGGACTGCAGCGCCAGAACCGCTAGACCACCGCGGCCGGCTTCAGGTACAGAAATTCTGAAATTATACCTATATTTATGAAAGCTGAACAGCCGCCAAAACGGGACCATGGAACGGTTCTAATAAAAGTAATCACCGCTATCATTACGGTATTTATCCCAGTAGGAGACAAGACAATCAATTCCTTGTTTCAGAACGCTATCAACTGCTGAGATTCACAACCGCATCCGTGCTTGCAGTTCCTAGTCCGATCGAAAAGGTCACCAAAAATGTGAAAATCACACAGAGGAGGACCGGGGCTGTATGGAGGATGTTGCAATGTTTCCCAGCCAAATCGCTGAAGCGTACCCTTCATTCAGTCGGCCGTGTGGAGGTGTAAGAGAATGATTCCATCGGACGGCATTCCTGGGTGTTTAAACTTTTGGTGTGTCACAGCTCACTTATTCCATTGCCCCGTTGAAACGGTTTTCCGGTTTTCGTTTGCCCATCCGTTACCTTTAGGACTTGGAGGAACTCCGTGTACATTGTTTTTTGTGGAGATCGCAATACGCCGAGAGTAAGAAGGAGAAACGCCTACCCCCATATGTCTGAATTCGACATCGTCGGTTGTAGAGACTGCGCTCTAGGACCGGTGATTACTGGTGTGGATTCCCGTACCGCGGCAACAAAGAGATGCGTCGTTACAATGGTGAGCCCAAATAACAACAATGGATACAAGAGTGGCAATACGTCGTCTTTTGAGACGACTCGATCATCGCAGTGCGTGGAGGCTTCGAAGAGAACGAACGCTGCCAGACTGCAGTGTCCATCGTCATAATGAGCCTAGCATCTGGTGTAATAATAAGGAATGGTATCGGATACACAACACAATCATCAACGATTCGTATACCCGTCATTTTTGACGGATTAAGGTCTGTGGTTGCACGCTACCTTCGAGGTCCCCTCAATGTTATGTTTCAACTAACAATAAGTAATGGAAGGACACGGGTTGCCGTTGTTGCCCTTATGAACCTCGATACTGAGAGTGTTCGACTGGCGAGAGCGTTCTCTAGATGTTTCAAGAAAAAATGGCTCTGAGCACTAAGGGACTTAACATCTGAGGTCATCAGTCCCCTAGAACTTAGAACAACTTAAACCTAACTAACCTAAGGACGACACACACATCCATGCCCGAGGCAGGATTCGAACCTGCGACCGTAGCGGTCGCGCGGTTCCAAACTGAAGCGCTTAGAACCGCTCGGCCACTTCGACCGCTGATGTTTCACGTCTTTTTAAACATCTTGTCATGGCTTTCCGAGACATTAGCTGCCACCATTCGCTAGCCACCAGAATTAATGAACTCTGGCATAGAAGTGAAGTGCCGGGTGGTTATAGTTAAAGTGCAGTTACTCACAGAGTTCCAGTGTGGGCTGTAATTATCGTATGACAGCGAAACTTGGTAGATATTGTAATGCGTTAACGTTGAACTTATTTACACCGAAAGAAGTATTACTACCAATTAGGGCTACCAGGTCCAAATCTGGCCCTGAGCACTCTTTGTATGACGGTGTGACATCCACATTGTCATCTGGCAAACCGTACCGTGAATGAGCACTGTGGTTACACAGAAGGGAGACCGTGTGGTGGTAGTGAAACTGTTTTATGCGAACAGCAGCAATTACAGCTCTGCATTGAGAGATTATTGCCAACTGAAAAGTCTGTGGCGAGGACTGATATCATTAAATGGCTTAAAGAAGATGGTTATGAAATTGAAAAACTCAGGTAAGCTTGGCGTGGCACCTGCAAGAGGAAGGCGGACTGTCCCGATGAAAATTATTGACGAGGTTGCTGTTGTAACTGACCACACAGCATGTACCCTTGGGAGTGCTAGTGCTCATCCAGTGTCAAGTTTTGCGGACTATTTTACACTGGTACCTCTATAAGATGCAGAAGGTGCAGCAACTGAAACCTCATAATCTGCAACAACGTTATGAATTTGGTCTTCTTTTTCTGGGGTGGATCGAACTTGACGACATGTGGCTGGTCAATATTCTATAGAGTGATGAGGCACATTTCACGCTACGGGGTTCAGTGAATACACAGAACTGCCGAATTTGGGGTTGTGCTAAATCGCGTGTTGTGCACGAAGAGCCAATGCACTCACTGTATGTGAGTGTGTGGTGTGGATTCACGAGCACCTTTATTCTATGTTCGTTCTTCTTTGAACAGAATTCACCCAGAGGGCCTGACAGTGACCCGTGACGTCTGCACCTCTCTGTACAGCATGGGATTCCTGCTATCGCAGAGCGTAACTGTGTGGAAACCACAGTTTTCATCAAAAATGGGGAAATACCTGACGTCTCTCGCCCAATCATAGATCTGCTCAATGCAACCTTACACAGACGCAATACCTGCAGAGGTTTTCTAGATGCATGGCTTGCACGAGGGTTGCCCAGAAAGGAATGCGCAGAAATTTTTTCTTCAACAGTTATTTATTGAACATAATGAGAATTACACACACGAAAGAATGGTATTTTATCTAGACCCTCTATTTTTCCACGTAATCTCCATCCCGCTCTATGGCCTTTCTGCAGCGCGAAACAGGGGAGTGTACGCCCTGTCGGTACCAATCCTTGTCCTGGTGGCCAGTGCTTCACTGTGTGAACTTTGTTTGCTGATTGACACATGCAGCGCCAATTGCCGAGTCGTAATGCGTCTGTCCCCGCGAATAACACAGCTCGCTGCAACATGTCAAGTGTGACAGCCGTGGATGGTCTCCCTGACCGCTGCAAATCGTGGAGCTCCGCCGAACCGCCTTCTGATGACCTCACCCTCGGTGCCCACCAACTAGCTATACTTCTGCCGACAGCAGATATTCCGTAGCAATTGTGAATATTCCCCACAGTTTTTTTCTTTGCAGTGAGAAATTCAATGACGGCACGTTGCTTGTAACGTACATCACCTACAACCACCATTCTGAAACTGTCCTGCAGCTACGCGATCTCGAAAGTGACGGAAACATGGTGCTCTCACTCAGGAGACTTCAAGTAATACATACGCAACGTTTCGCCTTCGAAGCATTGGTTTCGACCGAAAGAAAAAATGTGGGCTTCACTTTCTGGGCAACCCTCGTAGGATCACTTTATCTGAATTTGTTAGTTTTGGCCGGCCGGTGTGGCCGATCGGTTCTAGGAACCTCGCGACCACTACGGTCGCAGGTTCGAATCCTGCCTCGGGCATGGTTGTGTGTGATGTCCTTAGGTTAGTTAGGTTTAAGTAGTTCTAAGTTCTATGGGACTGATGACCTCAGACGTTAAGTCCCATAGTGCTCAGGGCCATTTGAACCATTTTTGATATCTAGAAGAACGCGTTTACCAGGAACACATTCTGTCTCTACCAGATGTGAAGGCCAGTACACAGGATTACGTTGCTCAGACTCCACCAGAGCTGCTGCGAGCAACTGTTGATCACGTCTTTTCACAGATGCAACATCTAGCCGATGTCTTCGGTGCTCATATAGAACAAACTGTGTAAGCGGCGGTTAATAATGAAATCAATAATATGCCTTTCGCACTTGTTTGAGCTTTTCTGCCCACTTCCTGTTCCTCATCCATGCAAGTATTTCTACACGTCTTTCTGGCATTCACAACGCCACCTTTGTTCGTGGTGACCAAAATTGTAACTAATTATTTTCAAGAGTAGGCAATGGCCTTGCCGCAGTGGCTACACCGGTTCCCGTGAGATCACCGAAGTTAAGCACTGTCGGGCGTGGTCGGCACTTGGATGGGTGACCATCCAGGCCGCCATGCGCTGTTGCCATTTTTCGGGGTGCACTCAGCCTCGCGATGCCAATCGAGGAGCTACTCGACCGAATAGTAGCGGCTTGGGTCCAGAATACCATCATAACGACCGGGAGAGCGGTGTGCTGACCCCATACTCCTCTATCTGCATCCTCGTCGGAGGATGACACGGCGGTCGGATGGTCCCGATGGGTCACTTGTGGCCTTTAGACGGAGTTGTGGTTTTTCCAGAGTAAAGCGGTTCCGCATTAACGCATTAGAGTAACTACCGGTTTTTGACGCCATATAACTACATCCCGCATTGGACATCTGCGAGTATCTGCACTTTAATTATAACCACCCAGTAGCATGGAATGACTTACCGGTGTCTGTCATCCAAGCTCAGTTCGACTCTGCCATTATATATCTCCAGATAACTTACAAATCTAACCGAGTGTTTCCCACTGTAACGTATCCGCACAATAAATGAAATTTATCTGCCATCCTTGCTTGCTGGTGCTGTCAGATGTGCAGGTGAGCTGACCTGCCTGTCGGAGAGGCTGAGCTGTGCCGCGAGCACTCGCCGCTCCTCGGGGCTGAGGTACTTGTGTCCGCAGAACCTGCGCTCCAGTGCCGCCGTCTGCTCCGTGGTGAAGCGCACCTGGCCGCCCTTGCGCTTGGCGTGCACGTGCTGGTGCTGGTGATGGTGGTGGTGCCTGGACAGCAGCCCGCCCAGGTGGCAGCTGGCACCCACTGGGCTCCAGAAGCGGCCGCCGGCGTCTGCAACAGACGTCCACACTCAGGCACTACACTGCATCACTACGTCTACAGTTACGAAGGTGATTTGGTAAGTCTGATAATTTCCACCAAAGAACGCAAAATTGCACCTTCATGGTTGGTAAGCTTGTTCCTATAAATTTTAACAATGTACTGCGTGCAGTTCGTTGTTGACTGCCATCTGAATTAGTGTGTCAACTGCGACTGCAAATGGAGAGCCGGCCGGTGTGGCCGAGTAGTTCTAGGCGCTTCAGTCTGGAACCGCGTGACCGCTACGGTCGCAAGTTCGAATCCTGCCTCGGGCATGGATGTGTGTGATGTCCTTAAGTTAGTTAGGTTTAAGTAGTTCTAAGTTCTAGGGGACTGACGACCTCAGTAGCTAAGTCCCATAGTGCTCAGAGCCATTTGAACCATTTTGCAAATGGAGAAAACAGACTTTCCTACTGTTATGAAACATTTTTATTCGAAGGGGTTGCCTGCCACCTAAATCATAACAGAAGTGTATGAAGTTCACACGGACTCTGCACCATCATTGAAGACCATTTACTTTAGGATTAATAAATTTTAACGTGGTCGGACAAGTACCGATGACGAAGCGCGCTCCGGCCGTCCCAGTGAAGTCAGCACAAAGGAAACCACTGACAAAATTCTTGATACGGTAACGCAAGATCGTCGAGTAAAAATTCGTGGACTGATGAGACTGTAGGCATCTCAGCTGAATGAGTACATGGTATACTGCATGCAGAGTAGCCTATGAATAAGCTGTGTGCGAGGTGGTTGCCGAGACTGCTCACAGTCGATCAGAAGCGCACTCAGCACAACATTTCGACACACTGTTTGCCGTGTTTAATCGTAGCCCATAAGACTTTCTGCAGCGGTTTGTGACTGTTGATGATAACTGGATCCATTATTACACATCAGAGTCAAAACAGCACTCAAAACTGCGGATAAAGGCTGGTGAAAAACACCGAGAAGGAAAAGATCATTTTGTCAGCTGGTAAGATGGTAGTCATTGTTTCTTCGGATTTCCATAGATGGATATTTCTCATAGATTATCTGAAAAAACGCGGAACCATAACTGGACCCTACTACGCGTCATTGTTGGATCATTTGAAACTTTGGTTGGCTGAAAAAACGCCAAAGTTGGCATGGAAAAAGTGTTCTTTCTCCAGGATAATGCACCAAGCCGCACATCAGCGACAACAATGACGAAAGTGCATGAACTGACTTTGAATTGGTTCCTCGTCTACCCTACTCACCAGATATAGCCCCAGGTGACTTCTTCATCTTCCCTAATTTGAAACTCTGGCCTGCTGGGAAGAAATTTTCATCAAATTAGAAAGTGATAGTTCCCAAAAATCTCCGGAAAAGATAATCAGGATAACAGTTCAACGTAAACAGGAAAATAGTCACGCACAAAAACACTACACTCAAATTTCCACTGAAGCAGTTCTAATTTGTTGAATTTGATTAAAACTCGCTAAGTTCACTTGGTTTGTTGAACCTACCTCTAGCTAACTGTTGGATGCATTTCTGATAAAAGACCTCTTTCTGCCTAAGGCCGACATGCACACTCACTAAATCGCCCCACTCGCTCAGAAAATCGGAAGAGTCTCGATCACAATTCCATTCCCGCACGCTGGAATGCACTTCAGAATATGCAAAATAATTTGGCTGATCAATAACTATAACTGAATATCGACTTCTAAAGCACACTTGGAGACACCATCTCCACCAGAGATGGAAGAAGACCAGCATCCTACAACTGACGAGGGCTGTTGACCAACTCCTTGATTCG
This sequence comes from Schistocerca nitens, assembly GCF_023898315.1. Taxonomy (NCBI): domain Eukaryota; kingdom Metazoa; phylum Arthropoda; class Insecta; order Orthoptera; family Acrididae; genus Schistocerca; species Schistocerca nitens. Next base: position 677,322,747 of record NC_064618.1, read on the forward strand.
TGAGCTTCTAATAGCAGCAAACAAACAAATACTCACTGCGTAACAACAACGTATAATTACTTATCAGTACCCGGAGATGGAGATGTAAGTGGTGCACAGTACTGGGGCACTGGTTACAAGAGGTGCAGGTTGGGGGAAATGCTGAGTAGGCGACCTATCATTAAGCTAATGATATGTGCAAATATGGTAATAAGTGAATTTCTTACAAGATGAAATTTTTTTGAAAATCCTGAAACAAAATGAACATCCCAATGAAGTTTTGAGGAATAAGACTGGTTTGGCTAGTCACCGTAACTTCAGCATCAACTGGGGCCAAAAAGTACCGCTCCCACCCAGGGGATGATAGATGTATATCATATTTCATGTTAACAGATTTCTTAGAGGAACTATGATTTTCTGCTCTTCGCTCTTTTAATAATTTTACAGGGGAAGATGACGCAGTATTTCAGCCACTGGACTTGCAATTGGAGGGAGCAGATCTCAAGACCCCGTTGCGCCATCCAGATTTAGGTGAAGTCATCCACATGTTGCCTGCGGATCTTGTTGTGATGAAGAACACCTCCACAGTGCACTGTAACTGCTCGCTGACTGACGCACTCTTTATTTTTTTCCGTTGCTTCAACCGCATCGAGTCGTAGTTCCATTCCCATTACCGAGCGAGGTGGCGCAGTGGTTAGACACTGGACTCGCATTCGGGAGGACGACGGTTCAATCCCGCGTCCGGCCATCCTGATTTAGGTTCTCCGTGATTTCCCTAAATCGCTCCAGGCAAATGCCGGGATGGTTCCTTTTAAAGGGCACGGCCGACTTCCTTCCCCATCCTTCCCTAATCCGATGAGACCGATGACCTCGCTGTCTGGTGTCCTTCCCCAAACCAACCAACCAACCATCCATTTCCATTTGTCACTAAAGTCACGCTGATGTCACGGGACGTGACGTCCCACACTCTATGCAGGACTGGGAGACGTCTGGCAGCGTGCTCCCGCACTTTCATTATTTCCACCAAGTAGTTAACATGTTATGTTATTTTATCTGGCTCGTCCTTTAAGTTTTGCAGAGTCGTGTATATATAGAAGATAGGGCGGTGGCTGCCCAGTAGGATTCAGTCTTTCGAGGTACTCCCTCCTGGACAACATCGGTGGGGGCCTTTCTATAAAACTGTGCGCGCAAAATGCCGTGGCTGCTGGGTGCGCAGTCAGTTGGGGAAGTGTGGGGAGAGCGACAGTGGTTGGGGGATCGCTCAAAGCGCTGTAAGGGAAACGCCGGGCGCTGGAGAGGAAAGCGCCGTTCTAAATTGAAGCCTACACTCACATTTTTTGTAAAGATAGTTGCATGGTGACCATTCAAAAAGACCTACTGTCACCTCTGCTTTCGTTAGTATCCGAAAAGAATTCGGCCAAAAATGCAGCTGTTTATTTTCGCCCGGTCTGTTAACCATTTATAACTTTCAGAGAAATATCATGAGTGGAAAATTTTGAGCAAAAACTACTGATTTCTCTAGTTGCTATGTCAAAATTTGCTTCTTTTGCCAAAATACAGCGAAGTTTACACTGTCTCACGTCACTAGTATGTTGTGCAGACAGAGATGCAGGAGACTTCTGAAACAGTGGTTTATTAAGTGAGAAACTGAGGAAATGGGAAGTCAGTAGCTTATGAAACAGCACATACGTGGTACAAAAAAACTTGTTTGTTGTTCCAAAACCCATAGCATTTCTCCTTTCACCAGCTATTGGTGGTCCTTAAAAATTACATTCTTTCACCGAAAAAGTCCGTAGATATTGGAATAAAACGGTAGATAACGAAGTTTTACATAATAACGATATGGTAAAATACTCTCCCCTTTGCCTGCAATTATTTGCCAAAATCTCATTTCGATATCTGAAACCGTTTATGAAATATGGGGAAAGTCGTGGGTATTTCACTCTGGCTTTATCACTGGCGTGGCACGATCGCAAATGAATGTACTACATCAGATCAATTTTCTCGAGATTGGTGACAGATAGACACCTCTACATATCATACACAGCAACATACATTACTGGGCATTAAAATTGCTACACCATGAAGATGATGTGCTACAGACGCGAAATTTAACCGAGAGGAAGAAGATGCTGTGATACGCAAATATTTAGCTTTTCAGAGCATTCACACAAGGTTGGCGCCGGTGGCGACACCTAAAACGTGCTGACATGAGGAAAGTTTCCAACCGATTTCTTATTCACAAACAGCAGTTGACCGGGTTTGCCTGCTGAAACTTTGTTGTGATGCGTCGTGTAAGGAGGAGAAATGCGTACCATCACGTTTCCGACTTTGATAAAGGTCGGATTGTAGCACATCGCGATTGCGGTTTTTCGTATCGCGACATTCCTGCTCGCGTTGGTCGAAATCCAATAACTGTTAGCAGAATATGGAATCGGTGGGTTCAGGAGGGTGTTACGCAACGTCGTGCTGGATCCCAACGGCCTCGTATCACTAGCAGTCGAGATGAAAGGCATCTTATCTGCATGGCTGTAAGGGATCGAGCAGCAACGTCTCGGTCCCTCAGTCAACAGATGGGGACGTTTGCAAGACAACAACCATCTGCACGAACAGTTCGACGACGTTTGCAGCAGCATGGACTATCAGCTCGGAGACCATGGCTGCGGTTACCCTTGACGCTGTATCACAGACAGGAGCGCCTGAAATGGTGTACTCAATGACGAACCTGGGTGCACGAATGGCAAAACTTCATTTTTTCGGATGAATCCAGGTTCTGTTTACAGCATCATGATGGTCGCATCCGTGTTTGGCGACATCGCGGTGAACGCACATTGGAAGCGTGTCTTCGTCATCGCCATATTGGCGTATCACCCGGCGTGATGGTATGGGGTGCCATTGGTTACACGTCTCGGTCACCTCTTGTTCGCGTTGACGGCACTTTGAACAGTGGATGTTACAATGCAGATGTGTTACGACCCGTAGCTCTACCCCTGATTCTATCCATGCGAAACCATACAATTCAGCAGGATAATGCACGACCGTACGTTGCAGGTCCTGTACGGGCCCTTCTGGATACAGAACATGTTCGACTGCTGATGTGGCCGACACATTCTCTAGATCTCTCACCAAATGAAAACGTCTGGTCAATGGTGGCCGAGAAACTGGCTCGTCACAATACACAAGTCCCTACTCTTGATGAACTGTGGTATCGTGTTGTAGCTGCATGGGCAGCTGTACCTGTACACGCCATCCAAGCTCTGATTCACTCAATGCCCAGACGTATCAAGGCCGTTATTACGGCCAGAGGTCGTTGTTCTGGGTCCTGATTTCTCAAGAACTATGCACCCAAATGGCATGAAAATGTAATCACATGTCAGTTATAGTGTAATATATTTGTCCAATGAATACCCGTTTATCATCTGCATATCTTCTTGGGGTAGCAATTTTAATGGGCAGTAGTGTATTATGTAATATGCACCAAACGCAATATCATAGTGACCTCTATTTTTCATTGTCTTACTTTGACGTAACTAACTATGACCATAATGAAATGATGGGCACATCATCGTGAACCTGACATATATAGCTATAAGTAAAGCAAAAATGAATAGTTTATGTAAAATCGTTTGAGAAAGTTTGCAGAGTGCGCGCCTCTGTTCTATTATGGCTGTCCTGCCGAAAGGTGGAAAACGCATATCGGGCTCCCCTTCCGAACAAACGAATGAACTCTCCCAGCGCTTTCGACGTAAACTGGTCATCGCTTTTCGGCCACTGCATCCTGCGCGAGCTATATCTCCCTATTTTCTGGTCCTATTAACAAACAAATTGTTAATTTTAGCCGTTGGTTAACTATTTTTAAGTTTCTTGGTATTTAAAGCTGCCAACTCTGTTAAAACTTCGTAACAATATTGAGAAACCAAATAAGCTTAATTTTATGTGCAATGTAATATTGTGAAAGTAAAACCTGTCTTAGTCACTAGGTGCGATGTCACACGTAAATGGCTCCCAAAGGCAGTGCGTGCGGTGGTCCCTAGGCTGGTAGCAGCGTACAGGCGAGCGCGTCTCGAGAGAGTGTCCGCTTAAACACGGCCTGCGCAGACCCGGCCGGCAGGAAGCGCGTCCACGGCTTGTGAGCGAGAGCGGCGGGCCCGCGCCGCCGCAACTGCTTCCAGCGTCCGCCCCTCCAAACCGAGAGCCAGCGTTTGCGCGAGTCTGCTGTCGAGCTGGGGATGGGAAGCGAGTGAGCGGTGACAGCACTGCGGATGACACAGTTTGCATCTACATCTGTGCAGTGCGAATCCAAAGTCCACCCACAAAATTTCGGAGGTTGTCCAAGGATAAAAGGAACCCGGGGTCTTCGGTGCCTCGTTACAAGGGAACTGCATTTCGTTTGATTTCTTAATCCCCCTTTTCTCACTGTATCTATGCTGCACTGACGAAAGTAGTGCAACATTGCAAATGTCGACGGTATGCTCCGTGCTTCTTATTTGAAAACAGGCTTGTTCCTTTCAACTGATGCTGCTTGCTGCTGAAAACAGTAATGGCGAATTTATTCTTCACCCTCATTCCGGTATTCAGTTCTCCTCGGTTCTGTCTTGGATTTGATTTTCTGGCAGTGTTAGTTGTACATTAATAATGATAAACAAAGGTACACATAGTAAGGATATGGCCACGCGGAGTGGCCGCGCGGTTTAAGGCGCCATGTACGGATCGAGCGGTCCATCCCGCCGGAGAGTCGAGTCCACTCTCAGGCATGGGTGTCTGTGTTGTTAAAAAAAAAATGGTTCAAATGGCTCTGAGCACTATGATGGGACTTAACTGCTGAGGTCATCAGTCCCCTAAAACTTATAACTACTTAAACCTAACTAACCTAAGGACATCACACACATCCATGCCCGAGGCAGGATTCGAACCTACGACCGGAGCGGTCGCTCGGTTCCAGACTGTAGCGCCTAGAACCGCTCCGCCACACCGGCCGGCGTGTGTGTTGTTCTTAGCGTAAGTTAGTTTAAGCAGTGTGTAAGTCTACGGACCGACGATCTCAGCAGTTTGGTCCCTTAGGAATTTACACACATTTGAACATTTTTTTTTAGTTTATTGGTGATGAGTTGGCTGACATTCACCTCATGGATTCACTAAAATTGACCCTAGAGCACAAAAGTGGGGGGGGGATGTTACGTTACATCTAAACCATTGTAAACTTCAATACTCAAAAGTTCAATCAAAGGAAGGCATAATTTATAGGTTGCGCACGAGTAAATAACAATTATTATTAGAATTTGAGTGGTACTTCACATACAAAATAAGTATAAAATGTCCTGTTTTATTCCCTTTACTCTTAAACCTATTAAATTTTGTGAATATTCCTTAGAAATACAGTACCACACCAGAAGATTGACAAACTACAGTGCTTATCCCATTAATTGTTAAAGGGAAACGCAGAATGTGTGACAATTATCAAAATATTAATCCTTTGAAGACTGGATGTAAAATACATGCGAAACTAATAACAAACAAACTAAAGATACTTTCAGAAATATTTCTTACAGAAGAACAGAATGGTTTTTGCATGGGAAGATCTTTAGTGTTTTTTCAGCCCATCAAATAATTTAAAAACACAGAGAATACAACCCTCCCACATACACAGTCTTTATTTGCTATAAGAAAGCTTTTGATAAAGTTAACAGACATGAATTACGGGAAATTTTAGAAAAGTATGGTATACCTCAGTATCTAAGAAGTGTATTTCTAAATATACAGGAACAAGAATATCCTACTACAACAAGAAAGTCAGTTTGCGAGAACCACCCCTCAAGGAATGAGGAACAGGTATCCTTAGTCACCTACATTATGTAATATGTGCGAAAACTAAGTCGTAAATACTTGGCAGAAAAAGAAGTGCACCATTGCTTAAGACTAAAGTTATAAATACACTTTTGTCTGAAGATGATCAAACAATCTTAGCGAACTCTGAAGATTAACTACAGAGCGCAATTTCGTCCTTGCAAAGGTAGCATATAATTATAATGTGACACTATCTAACGATAGACCTACGAGTGGCATTGCATGGGAAGAAGGCTTTAAGAGCAAAGATCATAACTGACGATAAATCATTGAAAGAATTAAATACTTCTAAATACCTGGGATGTAATATTAGACACAATGATCAAGAATACAAATTGCAAAAAATTAACATTTTATAGGTACCGTAACTTACTTTTTCCTCAAAGTTAGGAAAGAGACAGTAGTAAAATTTTATGTAATGGCAGTAGCAGTTCTAACGTATGGGTCAGAGACTTGGACTCCAACCACTAGTCGACGAAGAAGGATTGAAACAGTAGAGATGAGACTCATAAGATCATTTGCTGATTACAGTGTCTTAAATGAGACAAAGAACAGTGAAATTAGAAATGAATTGCGCGTACTTCAGAAACTAGAGGAGTACAGAAAGAAATGGCATGTACAAATTCAAATGGGGTCAGATGCACGAATACCTAAATTACTGTGAAAATATATAACTCAGGGTAAAGAAATGTTGAGCTTCTAGGAAGAGATGGAAAGATGAGCTGCAGTCTACCTGAAATTGGAACAGGCAAGGATGCTTAAACCAAAACTAGATATGATGATGACTGTACATAATAACTGTTGCCACCTAGAATAACTCCGAAAGTATGATAGTAAGTGAAAGGTTTGTGGGACAAATGTTGGCCGGCCGAAGTGGCCGTGCGGTTAAAGGCGCTGCAGTCTGGAACCGCAAGACCGCTACGGTCGCAGGTTCGAATCCTGCCTCGGGCATGGATGTTTGTGATGTCCGTAGGTTAGTTAGGTTTAACTAGTTCTAAGTTGTAGGGGACTAATGACCTCAGAAGTTGAGTCCCATAGTGCTCAGAGCCATTTGATTTGACAAATGTTGCATGGGACAACGGGGGCCATAACATGACGTTGATTTCCTGTTGCTAGGTGGGGTTGCGTCCGAAATATGTAGGTAAGGTTTGTTTCTTTATTTTTTTTTTAATGGGACGTTATAGTCTGGTACTTATTTTCTGATAGCGGCTATCGAGACGAATCCATTGATGCGTAACAGTAAGGTCTTTGAGGGTCAACGAAGGCAAAAACGTGGCATTAAGTCCATTTACAGAAGGTATTCGATACCACTGGTATCAGGGCAGTGCTACAATGTTTTAATCATGGATTGAGTGGTATTCCTTATCACATCGGCACTTATTGTAGCACATGCTCGTATGTCCTGCAAATAGTAAATATTCGCGGAATATGGTGTATCCATCTAACGTGCCATTGACATGTAAACACCACTCCACGGCCTCCCAGTGCAACACTAATAGGAACGGTAAGACTAGTATCGTCGAATCAAGCGAATGTGAATGATGTATTCCTTCGAAGAACAAGTCGATATGCTTCTCGTTTACGGAGAATTCCAACAAAATTAAGTGAGAGCTTGAGACTTATACGCTGAAAGATATCCTCAACGTACTTACCCTTAATGTCGTACACTTAAATATGTCTATGATAAATTGAGAACAACTGGATCTTTACAGCATCAGAAACATATCCGGCAAATGAAAGTTACTAACGAGGAAACGGAAATTTTACTCTTCCCTCTGTGGTTCGAGATCCTTGTGTTGGTGCGCGTCAAATCGCAAGGGAATCTGGCATGAGTCAGAGTAGTGTTGTTTTTGTTCTGCATCGCCATAAATATCATTCTTACCATATCAGTCTCCACCAAGCATTAACTGGTACGGACTGTATGCGTCGCATTGAATTCTGCCGATGCGCTCAACCTCAGATTCAAAGGAATGACACATTTATTAATTTGATTTTATTGACTGACGAGGCTACATTCACGAACCATGGAAATGTTAATTTGCATAACGTGCACTATTGGGCAACTGAAAATCCATGTTGGCTGCGGCACGTTGCACACCAAAAAGAGTAGTCGGTGAATGTATGGTGTGAGATTCTGGAGGACAGAAGTATAGGCCCCTGCTTCATCGAAGGAAATCTTAATGATAGGAAGGACACCACATTGCTGCAAGAAACATTAGGTCTGTTATTGGAAGAAAAACCTTTAGGAACAAGGAACAGAATGTGGTACCAACACGATGGGTGTCCGGCATGTTTTTCGCTGATGGCTAGAAATGAGTTGCAGAGACAATTCTCAAATCGTTGGATTGGACGCGGAGGAGATATGTCGTGGCCGGCTGGTTTGCCATACCTGACGCCTCTGGACTTTCACTTGTGGGGATTCGTAAAAGACATTGTTTATAAAGACGTTCCAACTACACCTGAAGACATGCGAGAGAGAATTGTCAGAGCATGTGTTTCGATAAGTGCCGATGTGATAAGGAATACCACTCAATCCATGATAAGAAGATTGCAGCACTGCATTGATACCAGTGGTCATCACTTCGAACATCTTCTGTAAATGGATGTTTATGCCACCTTTTTGACCTTCGTTGACCATCAAAGGCCTTACTATTACACATCAATGGATTCGTCTCGATAGCCGCTATCAGAAAATAAGTACCAGACTATAGCATCCCATTTACAGAAAAAAACAAAGCTGACCCTCATATCTCTGACGCTACCCCACCTAGCAACAGAAAACCAACGACATATTATGGTCCCCGTTCTCCCATGCAACTTTTGTCCCACATACTTTTCAGCTCCTATCATACTTTCGAAGTTATTCTAGGTGGCAATAGTTAGTGACTAACCCTGTATACCATATTCTGCACTGGTGTTGTTTGATTGAGCTTTTCATTTTCGCTATTTCGTGAACGCATTGTTTACATTTGAAAATTAACAGTTATTTGGTGGATAGTAATATATGAAACATGATAACGTGGTTGCCAAAATGACAAATATCTACAAATGCAAATCGACTGCTCGACCTACGAACGTGTTTCTTTTGTGTCACGCACCAAGATCAGCTATAAAATGGATTATGTCTCTGGTCTGGTTATTAGAAGTAGGTTTATTCTGTCGAGAGAGCTTGTAAGTGACGTAGTTCCGTAGCTAACGTCTGCTGCGTCAACACGGACTTGATTCGACGCAGATACACACTATCGAAACGACAAACAAATCAGTCTGGCATCAAGTGCAGGATTTAAAACTGGATAACCTTTTCTTTGGAAAGTATGCGTCAAACATACTGTGGTGATAAGGCGCATTCCTACCCTCTCGGTGCAAGATTGATGGAGCGGTGTAATCCCGATAAAATGAAGCATCTGCTTGCATTCCGTCAAAATCCGCATGATGGACGAGCTTCGTGCGCGCAGAAGTCACGTACACACGGGGCAAGCACTCGGTCTATATTTAGCGCTTAGTATTCAGCGTATTTGTGTATAGTGAAGGCTGACACAGGACTTCTGGACTCTCGTTTATCTTTGCTCTTTTCCTCCGGGTAGTTGTGAGTTTAGAAATTAATTTTGAAAGCTTCATTTTATATGTATACGTCTTTTGTTAATTTTACAACAGTTTTCTTCAGGACCTTCATATTTCTGCCGTCAACAATTCTCAAACAATTTGGCTCTCTTTTTGACCACATGATCTACGGCGGGATGCTTTAGTTCACTTCACACCAACCTACACATTTGGTGCTATCCTACATCGTGTTTTAGTGTGGTTATGACTAATCCAACGGCATTGACTAATTACCAATATACAGAAATTTATCACTACAGTTATTTGGTATTCATGCGCATGTTTTGACATACACATCTGCTAATTTTTGCTTGGCGTTGATTTCCCTCGTATTTTGAGGCGAATTATTCGATTACTGAACTGATCATATCAGTTCATTCTGTACATAAAAGTTACTTTCATAATATTACTGCGGTGGCGTAGCGAAAGACATCTTTTCCCCTCATTTAATTTGACTCTAATTTTAACCAATTTTTCACTCGCTACAGATTCTTTGGTTCCTGTACGTACGGTAATTTGTATTTACAAAATTTAACGTTGCTAGTAGAAAACACGTGGCTGTATACTTTAAATTGGCATTTACCTGAAATGTGCTGTGTTATGTTTTATATTTTCCTACTGAAGACAATAGATGATCATTACAGAGACAATAGATGATTATTAAGACTGTGGGACACTTTCCTACCCCAAAACTTGGCCAGAACGAAGGTTGGTGTATTCTGCGACAACTGCTAAGGTGGAAGTGCAGAAATAATTATGCAAGTATCAACGTCTACATCTACATAATTACTCTGCAATTCACATTTAAGTGCTTGGCAGAGGATTCATCGAACCACAATCATACTGTCTCCCTACCATTCCACTACTGAACAGCGCGCGGGAAAAACGAACACCTAAACCTTTCTGTTCGAGCTCTGATTTCTCTTATTTTATTTTTATGGTCATTCCTACCTATGTAGGTTGGGCTCAACAAAATATTTTCGCATTCGGAAGAGAATGTTGGTGACTGAAATTTCGTAAATAGATCTCGCCGCGACGAAAAACGTCTTTGCTTTAATGACTTCCATCCCAACTCGCATCTGCCACACTCTCTCCCCTATTACGTGATAATACAAAACGAGCTGCCCTTTTTTTGCATCCTTTCGATGTTCTCCGTCAATCCCACCTGGTAAGGATCCCACACCGCGCAGCAATATTCTAACAGAGGACGAACGAGTGTAGTGTAAGCTGTCTCTTTACTGGACTTGTTGCATCTTCTAAGTGTCCTGCCAATGAAAAGCAACGTTTGGCTCGCCTACCCCACAATATTATCTATGTGGTCTTTCCAACTGAAGTTGTTCGTAATTTTTACACCCAGGCACTTAGTTGAATTGACAGCCTTGAGAATTGTTCAATTTATCGAGTAATCGAATTCCAACGGATTTCTTTTGGAACTCATGTGGATCACCTCACACTTTTCGTTATTTAGCGGCAACTGCCACCTGCCACACCATACAGCAATCTTTTCTAAATCGCTTTGCAACTGATACTGGTCTTCGGATGACCTTACTAGACGGTAAATTACAGCATCATCTGCGAACAACCTAAGAGAACTGCTCAGATTGTCACCCAGGTCATTTATATAGATCAGGAACAGCAGAGGTCCCAGGACGCTTCCCTGGGGAACACCTGATATCACTTCAGTTTTACTCGATGATTTGCCGTCTATTACTACGAACTGCGACCTTCCTGACAGGAAATCACGAATCCAGTCGCACAACTGAGACGATGCCCCATAGGCCCGCAGCTTGATTAGAAGTCGCTTGTGAGGAACGGTGTCAAAAGCTTTCCGGAAATTTAGAAATACGGAATCAACTTGAGATCCCCTGTCGATAGCGGCCATTACTTCGTGCGAATAAAGAGCGTTGTACAAGAACGATGTTTTCTGAAACCATGCTGCTTACGTATCAATAGATCGTTCCTTTCGATGTGATTCATAATGTTTGAATACAGTATATTCTCCAAAACCCTACTGCAAACCGACGTCAATGACATAGGTCTGTAGTTCGATGGATTACTCCTACTACCCTTCTTAAACACTGGTGCGACCTGCGCAATTTTCCAATTTGTAGGTACAGATCTATCGGTGAGCGAGTGGTTGTATATGATTGCTAAGTAGGGAGCTATTGTATCAGCGTAATCTGAAAGGAACCTAATCGGTATACAGTCTGGACCTGGAGACTTGCCCGTATCAAGCGATTTGAGTTGTTTCGCAACCCCTAAGGTATCTACTTATAACAAACTCATGCTAGCAGCTGTTCGTGTTTCAAATTCTGGAATATTCCATTCATCTTCCCTGGTGAAAGAATTTCGGAAAACTGCGTTCAATAACTCCGCTTTAGCGGCACAGTCGTCGGTAACAGTACCATCGGCAATGCGCAGCGTAGGTATTGACTGCGTCGTGCCGCTTGTGTACTTTACATACGACCAGAATTTCTTCGGATTTTCTACCAAATTTCGAGACAATGTTTCGTTGTGGAACCTATTAAAGGCATCTCGCATTGAAGTCCGTGCCAAATTTCGCGCGTCTGAAAATTTTAGCCAATCTTCGGGATTTCGCGTTCTTCTGAACTTCGCATGCTTTTTCCGTTGCCTCTGTAACAGCATTCGGGCCTGTTTTGTGTACCATGGGGGATCAGTTCCATCTCTTACCAATTTATGAGGTATGAATCTATCAATTGCTGTTGCTACTGTATCTATGAATTTGAGCCACATCTCGTCTGTATTTGCATAGTCAATTCGGAAGGAATGGAGATTGTCTCTTAGGAAGGCTTCTAGTGACACTTTATCCGCTTTTTTAAATAAAATAATTTTTCGTTTGTTTTTGGTGGATTTGGAAGAAACAGTATTGAGCCTAGCTACAACGACCTTGTGATCACTAATCCCTGTATCAGTCATGATGCTCTCTATTAGCTCTGAATTGTTTGTGGCTACGAGGTCAAGTGTGTTTTTGCAACCATTTACAATTCGCGTAGGTTCGTGGACTAACTGCTCGAAATAATTTTCGGAGAAAGCATTTAGGACAATCTCGGAAGATGTTTTCTTCCTACCATCGGTTTTGAACAAGTATTTTTGCCAACATATCGATGGAAGGTTGAAGTCCCCACCAACAATAACCGTATGAGTGGGTTATTTCTTTGTTACGAGACTCAAATTTTCTCTGAACTGTTCAGCAACTATATCATCGGAGTCTGGGGGTCGGTAGAATGAGCCAATTATTAACTTAGTTCGGCTGTTAAGTATAACCTCCACCCATACCAATTCGCACGGAGTATCTACTTCGACTTCACTACAAGATTAACCACTACTGACAGACACAAACACTCCACCACCAATTCTGCCTAATCTATCTTTCCTGAACACCGTCCGAGACTTCGTAAAAATTTTTGCAGAACTTATTTCAGGCTTTAGCCGGCTTTCTGTACCTACAACGATTTCAGCTTCTGTGCTTTATATTAGCACTTGAAGCTCAGGGACTTTCCCAGCACAACTACAACAGTTTACAACTACAATTCCGACTGTTCCTTGATTCAAGCACGTCCTGTATTTGCCATGCACCCTTTGAGATTGCAGCCCACCCCGTACTTTCCCGAGGCCTTCTAACCTAAAAAACCACCCAGTCCACGCCACACAGCCTCCGCTACCCGTGTAGCCGCCAGCTCAGTGTAGTGAACTCCTGACCTATTCAGCGGAACCCGAAACCCCAGCACCCTATGGCGCAAGTCAAGGAATCTGCAGCCAACAAGGTCGCAAAACCGTCTGAGCCTCTGATTCAGACCCTCCACCCGGCTCTGCACCAAAGGTCCGCAGTCGGTTCTGTCGACGATGCTGCAGATGTTGAGCTCTGCCTTCATCTCGTAAGCAAGACTGGCAGCCTTCACCAGATCAGATAGCCGCTGGAATCCAGAGAGAATTTCCTCAGATCCAAAGCGACACACGTCATTAGTGCCGACATATGCCACCAGCTGCAGCTGGCTGCACCCTGTGCTCTTCATGGCATCCGGAAGGACCCCTTCCACATCAGGAATGACTCCACCCGGAATGCACACGGAGTGCACACTGGATTTCTTCCCCTCCTTAGCCGCCACATCCCTAAGGGGCCCCATTACGCGCCTAACATTGGAGCTCCCAACTAACAATAAGCCCACCCTCTGTGATTGCCCGGACCTTGAAGACTGAGAATCATCCTCTAGAACAGGGCAGGCAGCTGCATCTGGCTCAGCCAGAGACAGAACCTGAAACCTGTTTGTCAGACGCACCGGGGAGGCTTTCTGATCAGCCTCCGGGGACATCTTTCGCTGCCTGCCACGCCTTGGAACGACCTCCCATCAACCACAGGCGAGGGCTCAGCCCCACTGCGGGCAGCAACCGGGGCAATGCAATAAAACTGCAGTACCTTGGCCGTATCCTTGCTGATTGTTTTATTTCGACAACTATATGCTTCTTTCTCTCCTCTCTTATTTCTCTCTACTACTCATCTGTTCATAAGCACATTTTAATTACCGCTAATTTGTGGCGTACACGATCACTAAGGGTGTTCGTAATTGAAATTACGTTTTACAAACGACAACTGCAAGTGTAAAAATCATAAATCCACACGCCGTCTATGTCTGATTTGCTGTTGTTTAGGGGGAAAACAGCAACTCTGAAATGGAGAAATCACTGAATAATTAACATTAACGCAAGGAAAAGAGAGAGAAAAAATGTTTGAGAAGGGTTTTATCTTTTTGTAGATACAACTGTTTAAGTTCATTCCCTTTGTGAATCTGATGGATAATGGATAACAAAATATTTATGAAAAAACCTTTAACTTTTTCCACTGGCCACAAAGAGGCTGGTGTTTTTTTTTTTCTTTTTTTTTTTTTTCTGTTCGGCGAACAGCCACTTCTCAGTGAACGAAGACCATATCGATCTCTAAACATCCCTCGCAACTTAGAAACCTCCTTACTGAGTGCTCCTGTATTCCATACTTCCGATGTTTCCTTTCTCTGCAGATAGCATTATCTCAGAATTACAGAAATATTACAATAGATTCGCAGATAGTGAACGTAGAAAGGGACAATGTTAAAATGTCTTAAGGTATAAGACGTTTGTTTATTGTCGTATAGGGCCTCCACAACGATTACTCATTTCTAGAAGCTGCGGACGGACACAGCAGATAATATTTTACCTTCTCTGGAAAAGATCCGTTGCAATGCTTCACTGAAACGAAATTGACTATTCCCTACTCTTGAACTAGTGTTCACATTTCTTAAGTACTGCGGAAACATGTATGTGGCACAAATGGAACCTGCACAGTAAGGTGTAATGCAGCGCGGCAAAAAAAAAAAAAAAAAAAAAAAAAAAAAAATCTGCTGGACTGAAATTTACGGGTACGTAACAACACGAACAAGTCGAAACTTTATGACGACCCGCTTTATAGCTTATTGATTCTTCTTTGGAATGAAAGGCACCAGCGATTCTGCGTGGCGTGGATTCGATGAGTTCTTGATAGGTTTCCGGACGTATGTGGCACCAGACGTTTACCGTCAAGCCAAGCAGTTCGGTAAATCACGGACCAGTGGCTTGTAGGCGCGTAGCTGGCGCCCGATAGCGTCTCAAATATGTTACATCGGGTTCAGCACGATTCTAACCTTCTAATACGGACAGCTATCCTTCTCGAAGATGCCATCGTCGTCGGGGAACGCATCGAACAATAAAGGGACGCAGGTTCAAATGACTCTGAGCACTATAGGACTTAACTTCTAAGGTCATCAGTCCCCGAGAACTTAGAACTACTTAAACCAAACTAACCTAAGGACATCACACACATCCATGCCCTAGGCAGGATTCGAACCTGCGACCGTAGCGGTCGCGCGGTTCCAGACTGCAGCGCCTAGAACCGCTCGGCCACCCCGGCCGGCCCAAGGGACGCAGGTGGTTTGCAGTAGTATTGTCTTGCACCACCAGATGTCATAGTCCTTTCGATACAAGGTCCAACGGAAGCCCACGTGAATGTCCCTCCTTGTACAATACGTTTCCCACTGGTCTGTGGCCGTGGCGTGTTGAATGTTTCGAGCAGACGTTCTCTTGGATGACGGCGTAAACGACCACGACCATCAACACGGTCTAGCAAGAAATATAATTCATCGGACCCGGCGATACGTTTTCAATGGTCTACGGTCCAATCTCGATGACACGGCGGCCATTGCTATCGTGACTGACGATGCTGTTGGGTCAGCAGGAGAACACATACGGATCGTCAGCTGCGAAGCAACCGAGCGAGATGGCGCAGTGGTTAGCACATTGGATTCGCATTCGGAAGGACGACGGTTCAAACCTGCGTCCGGCCATCCTGATTGAGGTATTCCATTATTTCCCTAAGTCGGTTAAGGCAAATGCAGGGACGTTTCCTTTCAGAGGGCCTGACCGATTTCCTTCTCGTCTTTAATGACCTCGTTCTCGACCGGACATTAAACACTAATCTCCTCCCCCTGCAGCTGCGAAGCGTTATTTCAACAATATTCTGTGAAGGGTGAGCTCCACACACTTGAGTCTGTACCAGTATTGCACCCTGTCGTCAGATCTGCCACAGACCGTCGCCTAGCCTTCAACAAAATCTTTTCGGTATGCAAATCGCGTCATATCGAATAAACACTCGAGATTTCGATAGCTGTCTCCACCGTCGTCATCAGGAGTTGATTCAGTGATTTCAAATGCTGACGACGATGACGCAGACAGCTATCGAAATGACACAACTTGTAAACTGAGAAAATTTTATTGAAACATGCCACCACGAAAGACTCCGAGGACATGTCGCCTATCCTGCCCTGCAAACCTCCGACCCTGAGGTTTTGTGATGAGACGTGAACATGCCTTGTCACGTACTCGTGGTTTGACTGACATTCAGCCACATTCCATTGATGCTCTCGACAGTAGCACAATAACAACAGACGAGCTTCGCCGTTTCGGATATGGTCGTTCGCAGACGCCGACCGTAGCAATTTTCCCTTTGTCAAAATTGGTTACGATAGTGTATGTATTCCTCCATTTCGAACCGTATTATCACTAGAAGTTTCTCATTGGTCTCTGCTCCACTTATACATGGTGTAACAGATATAAGTGCCGATATTTCTGTTGCTCACAGAGGACGGTGTACTAAACAACATTACATCAGTATTTGCCTTATTTCAGACTAATAACTACATCTTTTAGGAGTAGTACGTTTTTAGGTTCGTAACTTCCTCCAAGAACAGGTAGCCAGAGCAAGTCATTAACGCTTATTTTTCCCTGGGCAAATCAGGTGGTAAAATGTGGACGCAAAACGATTAGTCTATACTGACAGGGGTAGTCCAGTTAGTAGTGCAATTACGACCGTGCAGAAAACCTCAGGAGTAAATTACGACACTTGTTTGTAGGAAGACTGTTAGATACAAAGACTGAGGTGTGTAAAAATTGGTATTCTTTCTTTATCGTGACACGTGTTCACAACGCCAGCAGGAGACTTTGAGTGCAGTGGTGGAGACTGTTCTTAATGTTTTGGTTCACCAGTTACTACTCAGGGAGTAGCGGAGGAACTCGATGTAGCCATTTTTGTCTCATTGCATTTGCATACTCAGCGACAGAAAAAAAATTACGATCTCAGTTCGTCCACCAACGTCTCCGAACTCACTAAGCGAGGCACACGACGACAGGGAAACAATCTCACATTCCCCGAATACCAGTTCATCTAACAGGATTTGGCGACGAGAACAACGTCTCTTCCCTTCCAAAGATTCCCATTCAAGTTTCCGTGGCATCACTGTTATAATTTCAGAAGGGCTACACTGTGCTCCTACAGTAATCCTAGCAGCGCGTCTCTGAATGCTGTCTCTGTTGCCTAATTCATATGGACTCCACACGCTGAAACAATGCTGTCTTTCGTGTAGTTTGCTATAAGATGCACTTCACCTTCGCTGAAGCCTTCCAAGAAATTTGTCTTCAATTCGCCTTACCTAACACTAATTTATTATTACTGTCCGCTTTCATATGGTCTCTTAGTATTAACCACAAGTAAGGATGTGAAGTATCTGGTAATCGGATGCTTCTGTATTCTTTCTATTTGTTATGTACATTTTTTGCCTTATCCACATTTAAAGAGAGCTGCCATTCATTGCACTACGTGGAAATTTCTTCCACCTGTTTCTGCATTTCGCTACTATTGTCCGACGATGATACATTCTTGTAGGCAACCGCATCGCCAATGAGCTATTTCATGATGCTTCTGACAATATATAATAAATAATTTATGTATATTGACCATACTGGACATCCTGTTCGCTTCTTTGCGGAAAACCTGTTGCTACTTTGGTTCCGTTCAACTACCGCCGTCCAGTATAACTCACTGGTTTCTGACTAAAACTGAGCGACACAGGTTCATACACAAGAATTACGAAGTGAATCGTATATCAAAAATCCATCGAGCCAACCGCATCTGTGTAAAGATATTGCCTATGAGCATGCCTTTGGTTGTTATTTGACTATTGTCTCACACGCAGCAAATGTATTTCCAACGTAAAATCTTAAGGAGGGAACTACAGAATCCTTGGCAGCCAAGCATGCGGTCTGTCTCGACCTATCCAATTGCCCCAAAAGTGGGAGGGAAATTGCAAACTGATCAGGCACGCCGTCGTGTACAAAGCGGGGGGCATTACGTGTCATCAGGTGATCGTACCAAGCTAGCTTTCGGTGTAGACAGCCCGTCATACAGGAAAACTAGATGAGGTTCATAAACATTAGCGGGAGAGATAAAGATGTGGCTCGATACAGTTTTCCTTGTAAAGAGAAAACGAATCTTTCCTAACGTATAATTGTGTGTCAGATTTTATCTTGTAAGACCTTCTACAACAGCTATCTGGTTATCTGCGTTTTTCCTCTCAATAACGGGATGGAATGGGGCGGGGGAATAATAATGACAGCTGAAATAAGAAATGCAATCAGTAATGTTCCTTAGTATCATCTACCATTCGTTACAAGAAAATTTGTACACTTACTGTATATACTGCCTAGAAGAGATTAAACTCTCGTGGGTGAACACCATATATTACTCGTACTATTTGGTTTGTGCAGTCAGTACTTTCTAAGTGATGAGTTATCCAGAAAATTGTTCCAGAAGATTTTATTGAATGGAAATATGCCAAACATGCCACAAAGTTGAGTCAAGTTTCGAAGATCAGCAATTATACGAAGAACAAAATTATGTGAACTTATTGGTTTGAGAAGCTCAGTGATACGCTACTTCCTGTTCGACTTTTCATCAATATGTACACCCACAATTTTAGAGCATTCCCATTTAGTGACACGTGCTCATGTGCTACTTCAACAGTTAATATGAGTGTTTGTTGTACAGAAATGAGTATAGTGCTTTTTTTTTATTTAGGAATAATCTCTTTCTTGAGAATCATTTTATAATTCTTTGGAAAATATCATTTACCGTCTCTTCCATTACTTTCTCTCTTGTGGGATTTATTGTGCCACTAGTATCTTCTGCAAAAAGTCCACAAACTTCCTGTGTCAAATCATTTGTCTCGTGTACAACCAGCGTAAGTATACAAGGTGTTCCGAAACTATTCGTTCAAATTAATACAGGAGGTAGAGTAACATCAAAATAAATGTATTTCGATAAGGGACATACGGTCTCCGAAGTCAGCTTATAATGTTAGGGAACATTTTGTTAGTGGTGCTGACGTAAGCTGTTGCGTCGCTGTCGGTGACTGGAAATGTGTACCGACACTGAAAACTGCTCTGTGTGCGGATGACTGGCTCAACTGGGTGGACGTGCCTCGCAATGTTAAACAGAGCATGTACTTCCAGTATGATGGGGCGCCAGCCCATTTCAGCACTGATGTGAGGAATAATTTCGGAGCCGCCTTCTGGAATCGATGGATCGGTTGAGGTGGTCCTATGACATGGCCACCAGGATCACCGGACCTCACGTGTCTGGATTTCTTCCTCTGGGGGCATATGCAGCAGCTGGTCAATGAAACCATTGTGGAAACAGAAGAAGATTCGTCGCTAGAATTGCCATCTCTGTGGGTTGTTCCGTTGCGGGTACAACAATCAATCGACAATGTACTGCATGCATACGTAACAGGCCAAAGGTCGCACATTCGAGCAGTTCCTCTGAATGCTATTTCTGTAATTAGCATGTAAAATATTTTCTGTGCAAATCGTCCCTAGCAGCAGAAACTGCCGTCAGAGACCATATGTCCCTTAACTAAATATATTTCTTTTGACGTTCTCTGCCTCCTGTATTAATTTGACCGAATAGTTTCAAAAAAATGTTCAAATGTGTTGAAATCTTATGGGACTTAACTGCTAAGGTCACCAGTCCCTAAGCTTACACACTACTTTACCTAAATTATCCCAAGGACTGACACATACACCCATGTCCGAGGGAGGACTCGAATCTCCACCGAATAGTTTCGGAACACCTTGTATACATAGGCGCGTTGTAGGTATCACAACAATTGTTGTATCACAATAATCGGTGTTTGCGGTTTCTGTGGTATCAATAAGGCTGTTTATATTTATCAGTAGCTTGGAAACTGAGATTTTTGTACATTCTGTTGCCTTCCGAGGTGCTGAATGGGACTTAACAATAGATTGGACTGACGAGTTTTTTAGACACTTGGCTCGAGAAGTATTGGGGGGGGGGGGGGGAGGGGAGGGACATTGTGATTGTAGCAGACTCACAGCAGGATTCTGGAGGAATTATTAGTGCACTGTGAAGGTGGGTTTTCGATCCTTTAAGTGCTCTCGTGTTCATCAGTGAGGAGTAAGAGCGGTAGAAAGAAGAATTTTCATTACGAAAAGAAAGGTCCCAAAAGAAGTAAGAATCAATTATCGACGTTATTGAAAAAACTGTGGCTCAGTTGACTGAGTGTAGAGGTCATGAGGAAAGTGGCGTTGTTGCTTTTTAGAGTGTGTAGATGCAGTCAGTCCCTATAAACAGGCAAGAGTGTTATACCTACAGAACAGCGTAGCTACGAACACACGATGTCTTCTGGTCGGTAGTTCAGTTCAGCGACTGCTGTTAGAGTCACTGGAAGGAATGCGCACTAGAGACCGCCATAATGTGTAATGCCATAATGTATAGTTTTATTGTTGTTAGACGTGAGGTTGTTTTTTCACAGCATTTGTAAATATTTGGCTTTCTACACATTTGGGTGATGTATAATATAATCTAGCTATTTGCAATATATTTTTAACTCTTGGAGTACAGTACTATACAGTGAGTAAAATGCTGTACATTTTTCGAACTATTTATGTAAGGTGCGTTCAGTTAAGCCATACATCGTCGGTCATGCTCCACCTTGATCCTTGAAGCAGAAGAACATCTTTGACCATGCAACATCTACTACTTTCAAATGAACTGAGTTTCTTTAATGTCTTACCAATTTTACCAATGTTGAAAATAGAAAATTGTGTTAGCTTCCAGTAATGTGGACTTCAAAAAGTACTTAACATGTAATTGGTTTTTATAGTATTTCTGCTTAATTTGATTTCACTTCCTGATTATTGTTGTGGAGCAGACACATAATGTATCAGATTAAGTGTTGAATGCAGTAATTCCAAGATTTTATGGATTGCAACGCCTTTAAATTTCAGTCGAATATTACTTCCTAGGATCGTGACAATTTTGCACATTGGAACATGTTTTCATGTTTGGAAATATCTCAATGTCCCGACGCAATTTTTATAATTTCAGAAAATGCCTATGCTACACAAAAAGTAAAAGCCATCACTTAAAAATCGAATAAGAAAATAAATCAAACTTCTACTACAACGCTGGCTACGGGTGTAAGTTTCAAAAGTGTATGGTCATCATGTATTGCATGCGACCTACAGTGTTGACAAAAAATTTCGGTTTGTTTCTCGTTAGAAACAAAGTTCTTCTTTTTCACAGTCAAATTTTATGTGCCCTTTCGATAGGAAGTATAGTCGATATTCGATTTAATAATGTGTTCTCCAGCGCTTGTCGTATCTTTACACATAGAGACATTCATAGATGGGAATAAAACAAATGTTTATTCATTAGGTGACCCGTTAATACCTATTTTAGAACCAGCCAAGGATAGAAAAGTTAAATATAAGTCCGACACTAAATTAAATAGTCTTCGAACCGGAAATATACATATCGGCATTATCTAATGATGTTTTGGACGTACATTAAACTCTGCAAGCCTTGGTTGATTCTAAAATAGGTATTAACCCCAAACCGGTGACCTACTGAACAGACATCTATTTTATTCGCAACTCTGACTATATTTTTTCATAAAAATTTCAGATTCCTGCTGAAATACGAGACAAAATGGTCCTGATGACTCTTGGGAGGCACACCTAGAATATTGCGGTTTATGCATTTCAGAGTTCACAAGTGAGCATATTTTTATGCCAACACTTTTTTAAAGTGTGTGATAAACAAAGAAAGACGAATTAATCGTGACGTATATTGATAACTTAATATTTGTGAATAGTAAATAGAAATCGTTTCGCTTTGGTTACGAAATTGGAAATTTCCATAATCTGAGTGGGCGTAGTGACTCTCATGTGTTACAACGCACTCAGAGTCTTAATTGTACAATGGTTCGATGTCATTATCTCATATCTTCTGTGTAATAGACAGGACAATGTGTGTCTGACGTGATAATCATCAGTTATAAATTTAGAGCTGTTGATAGATATAGAGTCCACCAGTGTGTTTGACAGATGTGTGGAGGAACCGGTTCAATCATTGGTACTGCCAGGGATTTTTCCTTGGTTGGAAACTGGAACGGAGTGCTCTCGGCTTCGTCACGTCAGCTGAGGAGCCACGTGAGTGAGAAGTTGAGGCTGCAAGGTCGGGTAACTGACAATGCCACGAGAGAGGCACCTCGACATATTCCATTGACGCTGTTGCCAGGGGACGACTGTGCGCGGTCACTGCTAACTGGGCTATTGGTGCCAGTATGCGGAGCTGGTTGTGGGCGTTCCAGAACTGTTGCGACGAACTTCGATGGTTGGTAGAGGGTGTCTTGAGGAACAAATCGAGGACAGCAACCTCTGTCCGAAAACGCTATCCAACGACGCGACAGAACGTAGAAGTTATTGGCACCGGCACCTGCCACTAGGTCACCCCTTCGGCAGTAAACGTGCCTTTGTACCCCGAGGGACCGTAGATGGAATGTCTGGCTATGTTGATTGTTATTCGGTGATTGCGGCTGATTGTTACCATCGATAGTGGAGGTGATGGAGCTAGTTGCTGCGAAGAAAGGCTTTGTCCCCTGTGAATGTGATGCCCTGCTGGATGGCGTTCTCGGACACGGTTTCCTATTCTCGGTTTGTTCCTCCAGACGCCCTCTACAACCCCTCGAAGTTTACTGCAACGTTTCTGGGACACCCTGTATAATGATCAGGCAGATGCAGTAAAAAGTGATATCAGGCCTACCTGATGGTAGCTGTTCAGCAGATCGATACAATTTTCGTGGTTCTCCTCAGCAATCTGACCGAGGGAAATCGCGCACTTGGGCGAAAATGGATTCATGTTCCGGAGGACGACGGTTCGAATCCCCGTCTGACCATCCACATTCATGTTTCCCTAGATCACTTAAGGTGAATACCAGGACAGTTCCTTCGAAAAAGTTACCTCTGCTTTACTTCTACACCCTTCCCCAATCGGAGCTTGTACTCCTCTACTGACCTCTTCTCGACAGGACGTTAAACCCCAATATTTTTTCCCAAATACCTTTTTTCTTTTTGTCAGCCATCTGTCTGGAGGAACGTTTTCCTCAAAATGGCGGGAGTGTCTCATTCCTATTGGGATAAGACGCTAACGATCTACATACATAAATACTGAATACCCTTCCTGTTCCTAGAAACGGATGTCTCATGTCGACCTTGCCCGTCATCTATAGCGGAGTGAGTTCTGACTGGCAGTACGCAACAACAGTTACGAGTCTGTGATTGACAGCGTTGCTAACAGTTGGTGCTTGAATGTAGTATTAATAGTGGAAATTCAAATCAGAATCCATAACTGCACTTATATCTCTAGTTGGGAAAGGAATTAGGGATTTTCACTTAAGGTAGCGATAATACAAGAACAATATTGTCCACTACGTCATTAATTTAAGTGAATTACCTCCACATGACATAAATCAGTGTGTCTAAAGTACACCAACATGGGAAAATAGGTTTTTTTTGTGGAGGAATCAAATCGGGGTCGAAGACCTGTGGCTGATCACTAACATCCACAAAATCTAGTAAAGGGCTACTGAAATTTAATATTAGTGTATACTACACACTTTATTGAGTGCTAGTTAAGGATTTGCTTGATCTCTCCTACTTCTATTGAGTAGATCCTTCCGTTACCGCTTCCAAACGTTTGCGTTTCAACATCAGATCTCGGAAGCGAATGCCTGTACTGTGGTGGCGATGTAAAAAACTCGAGTTTATTGAATATAGCCATGTATATTTCTGATATATTGCTTTTGGGCTAAAAGCATTCCGTGTGACTGACCTGAACCGACCGAACGAGATGGTGTAATGGTTAGCACACCGGGCTTGCATTCGGGAGGAGGACGGTTTAAACCCGCTTACTGCCATCCTGATTCAGGTTTTCCGTGATTTCTCTAAATCACTTAAGGCAAATGCTACTATGGTTCCTTAGAAAGGACACGGCTGATTTCCTTCTCCCCAC
The DNA here is from genome assembly GCF_023898315.1 of Schistocerca nitens. Taxonomy (NCBI): domain Eukaryota; kingdom Metazoa; phylum Arthropoda; class Insecta; order Orthoptera; family Acrididae; genus Schistocerca; species Schistocerca nitens. Next base: position 677,346,904 of record NC_064618.1, read on the forward strand.
TTCCCTAATCCGAGCCTGTGCTCCGTCTCTAATGACAGCGTTGTCGACGGAACATTAAACACTTATCTCCTCCCCCCCCCCCTCCTCCTCCTCGTCTTCCTCCTCCTGAATCGAGCCGCCCTAACTTCGTGTGCCATGTGACATAAAGGAATGCAACTACAGCACGTGAAATGAACAAGTTTCAAGGTATAATTGTTATAGACTATGAACAATAACCTAATCATCAAGGCAATTCCATAACATTTCTGAAGGGTTATGAAAGGTATTCACAAATTGCGAATATGACCGTACACCGGTTATATAATTTACAAGTAACATATAAAAAATCCGAAGGAACTTTGAATCGAACGGTACAGACACTGTAAAATACAGTGTAGAATACACTGCAAAATACAGGCACTGTCCTACTGTACATCTGAAAGAGTTTGTCAATATGTGCTATCTACGAGAACTCATTATCTGTACTCACACCCAGAAATGTGACGCGTTTTGCCTTGTGTAATCGTGTGCCCATTGTAGAAATGTTGAATGTCAATAAGATCAAAATCGAGTGTCAGAAACAGGATGTGTTGTCATTCACTGCAATCGAGAATGACTATTAGTTGTCAATCAAGATCTGCTTCTCTGCAGGACACATTCTGTTACCTTGGTTCTTGATCTCAGTGCTGGCCGCGGTGGCCGAGCTGTTCTAGGCGCTTCAGTCCGGAACCGCGTGACTGCTACGGTCGCAGGTTCGAATCCTGCCTCGGGCAAGGATGTGCGTGATGTCCTTAGGTTAATTAGGTTTAAGTAGTTCTAAGTTCTAGGGGACTGATGACCTCAGATGTTAAGTCCCAAAGTGCCCAGAGCCATTTGAACCTCTTGATCTCAGTCTGTAACCGTTAGATATCTATTATCTGAAAACAAAGAAGATTTAGTTGTACGCTATAAACCAAAGAAAATCGTTAATGTGTGACGTAAATTAACGTAATCATTGGCTTTGATGTGGCTCATGGTGTGGGTTCCTGTAGTCATGTCCTAGTTCATGAACCACGGGCAACGTATGAGTGGCCAAGTAAGTGGTCCCGACAGTCGGGATACCAGTTACTTTGGAATAAGGCTGGGCATCTCGGACATATTCTGAGTCGTGGTCACCTTTGTGCTCATACGGCAAAGACTACCAAATCCACCGGTTAGTCCCTCAGCCGTTAGGGGTAAAACCCAATGGGACTCGGGGCAAGTAAGGCTAGCAACCTGCTTCCCTGCTACTTTAAATATGATGCTGGCAACAATCAGAGCAAAATGCCTCGGACCTTTGGAGGTGACGGAGTCCCACCTCTAACTGACAAACCAGGGACTCCTAAGATACGACTTGGAAAACAAATGGTAATGAGATGGGGAGCTATTAATATCAATGGGGGCTACTCTGGGAAGAAGGTAGAGCTGGAAGAGGCTGGACGTTTTAGCTGTTAGTGACAATTGGGTAAGGGGTGAGAAAGAAGAGGAAGTTGGAGAATACAAGGTCTACCTGTCAGGAGTCAAAGCAGGAATAGCACAATGAGGTGTAGGGCTTTACATCAGGAAAGAAATGGAACCCAGCGTAGTTGCAATAAGGTATGTAAACGAACGACTGATGTGGATAGATTTGACAGTGTCTAGCAAGAAAATTAGGATTGTGTCAGTATATTCGCATTGTGAAGGGACAGATCAAGATAATATGGATAGTTTTTCTGAGGCACTCAGTGATGTAGTTGTTAGAGTAAAGGACAAGGACAGTGTTCTGCTCATGGGTGATTTTAACGCCAGGATTGTAAATCGAACAGAAGGGTATGAAAAGGTTGTGGGTAAATTTGGAGAGGATATGGAGGCCAACAGGAACGGGAAACAACTCTTGGCTTTCTGTGCCAGTATGGGCTTAGTAATCACAAACTCCTTTTTTTAAACATAAGAACATTCATCGGTATACTTGGGAAAGCAGGGGAACCAGATCTGTCATTGACTATATAATAACAGATCAGGAATTCAGGAAGGCTGTGAGGGACACATGTGTATTCAGGGGATTCTTTGATGACGCTGATCATTATTTAATCTGCAGTGAAATTGGGATTGTGAGGCCGAAAGTGCAGGAGGTCAGGTCCATATGTAGGAGGATAAGAGTGGTGTAACCTCCCCACAGAAATTTAAATAAATAATACGAATAATATGATTATGATTCTAATTTAGTGTAACCTCAAAACAGAATTCTTCTCCACAAAATTCGTTCCCATTTAATGTAAGCTCAAAACAGAAAAATTCCTAAACCTCTCAACAGTAAAAATTATAATTATATCATTCACATTCAGTGTAACGTCCCAATAAAAAAATGAATTCAGTAACCTGGTAATAAAACAATGTAACTAACCTCTCAATTAAATTGTCACTCACTTATGACATTTCAATAATTCACTGTGAATTTAACCTGGTAAATTTTGGACGACAGC